>NC_062544.1:286414303-287719303 GCF_016906955.1 Phacochoerus africanus | reverse complement strand
CTGTGTGTACCCCTGCCACACACACACACACACACACACACACACACACACACGCCCAACACGCCCAACACGCCAGCCGAGAGTGCGCTGCGACAGCAAACACAGCATCCGCCCTCAGCCGAGAGGACGTCCCAGGGCGCGACCGGAGCGCTTAGCAGCCCCCCAGACACAGAAGAGGGTGCAGGGGACCCGTGCTGGAGAGGCCGCGGCTCCTGATGGCAGAGGAGACACCCGGGAAGCAGGCGCTGTCCAGCATCCGCCAGGCGTCTCCACCACGTGCTAGGATCCGTGAGAGCGCAAACCACCTCTCAGGAGCCGCTGCTCCTCCTGTTCCGGTGAGCTGGGAGGCCCACAGGGGACACTGCCCACCACCTCTGTCTCGGGAGGAGACAAACTCCATCCCTGGGAAAGAAGACCGGAAGCGAAGAGACAACGTGTCACCCACAGCTGCTGACAGACGACGGGTGAACGCGCCTCCTTCTGCCTGGTTCTTCGTCTCTGCCACGCACTCAGCCCACAGGAGTGTACTTTGTAGAACAAGATACAAAGTCTCACTTAAAAGAAACTCAAAAATGCAAGAAGTGTTTCTCAAGGACAGCAGGTGAGACAAAGGGCGGACGTGGTGCCCCCGCGGCCCCGTGAAACACAGGCGGCCTGCCCGCTCCCGCGCTGGGCCAGGCCGATCCCCAGGCCCACCGATCGTGTTTACAAGACAGCACTGGCTCAGAGGAGCAGCTGTTCCTGCACTGAACCCGAGGGGTTTCATCCTGGGGCACCTTGGCCCGTGTCCCCGGAAGCCCTTACACCCCCAGCATCCGGCCTCGGGCAAAAACACCGCCCCCCACCCCCGCATGAAGAGGTGACCAAGGACAGACCCCTCACTTAACGCACCTCTCTCTCCAGCCTTTGCCTCGCCGAAAACAAGGCAATGGCATCCCTTAAGGGCTGAGCCCACGGCCCTGGCACGTGGGGTGGCAGACGCCCACCCTGGATTTCGGGGGAGGCGCTAACCCGGGGCGAGGCCACTGCTCACGGGCTCAGCACACGACCCCGGTGAGCTGGGAGGCCCACAGGGAACACTGCCCACCACCTCTGTCTCGGGAGGAGACAGCAGAGGGCAGGCCCCCTGCCCCGCCCCCGGGCCCGGAGCCACGCCCGCGCCTCCCCCGCGGGGCCGGACAACGGCGACGGCGGGGATCACGGCTGACCTGACACAGACGCAGAGGCCACCTGCGCCCGTCTCGTGCCTCCTGGACGTCTGGTGCGGGCACGCAGCTGCGATTCCGCGTCGTCGCAGGCGGACGGCAGAGCGACGGGGTCCCATCTCCTCCCGTCCTCTCCCCGAGAGGTCATCACAGAAAACCGAGGACGGCTCCCCGCGCCGCGAGGAGCTGCTTGCTGATGCTTCTCCGTGTGACCCTGCGTGTGGGTTAATCCCCTGCCCCTGTGGGGACCAGAGCTTGTCAACCCTTCAACCTACACGGGAGTCCCGCGAGGTCGCAAACCCAGGGATCCAGGAGAAGCGGGACAGTGTTGAGGTCAAAGGGGCAGTGCCCTCCTAAGGATGGGCAAAGGCGGGCGCACGTGGGAACCCAGGGAGGGCACCGCCACTGTGCAGCCATCAACGTGACAACAAACCCCAACGGGCAGAGGACTGGGGTGGGCCCCGCCCCCGGCACCTGCCCACCGAGGAGAACGCCCGAACACGTACGTCGGCCCTGCCAGGACGAAGAAGCAGAACTCGGTTCGAAATGCTGTCACCAGGCGGCTGGTGACTTTACTCCTCCCCGCCCCCCAGGGCTGGACAAACGACTTGGGAGCTGGGAGAGGCAGCCCCCAAGAACCCCCCTGTGTCGCCGCTGCTGCTCTGCATAAAAGCTCGCCCTGGCCCCGCAGGCCAGGCCTCTGTGCAGAACAGAAACAGCCTGACCGCACACTTGGGAACGGAGCAGAGTGGGGAGCTGGCTGCTGGGGTCGCGCTCCCCACCCTGGAGGAGACGCGGGTCAGCAGCAGCGCCACCTCGGGGGCTGCGATCGATACTCCAGGCGAAGAATCAGGCAGGGCCCCCGGCACCACGCAGGCCCTGGGATGCTGGATGCTGGCTGCGGGCTGCGAGGAGGACACGGGGAGGCCAGCGGCCGCCCTGCTTCAAACCCAGGCACGCTCTTAACTACAGAAATTAAGCGATGCTGGAAGTCTCTGCCTGACTCAGAACGATCCCACGTGAGAACATTTCGCTCGGGGCCCACCTCCTCCGTGCACACCCCCAGCGCTCAGAGGCCCCTCTGCCCCTCGCTGAGCCCCTGTGACCAAGATGGGCACGGTGCTGAGACGCGTCCCGGGCCCTCTGTGGTCTCATGGAAAGGACGTCCCGTGGACGCAGCAGGGCAGGCAGTGGCGCCGTGTCCTGCACCTGATCTGCCTCACACCTCCTGCTGCCGGGCGCTGTCGGTGTTTGCTCTGGGCCCGTCTCAATGGCTGTAGCCCCTTAAGCGCAGGAGCCAAGACAGCCTCTGAGCCCCCAGGCCCAGGCCACGGCCCGAGAGCGCGGGCTCGGTGCCTTTGCTCCACCAAGGGCATGCGCAGGACGCGCCTCCACCCGGTCTTCGTGAAAAGCAACGAGGCCCGAGTTGCCACTGTGGCTCAGCCGTAATGAACCCAACTAGGATCCATGAGGATGCAGGCTCGTTGTCTGGCCTCACTCAGCGGGTTAAGGATCCAGGGTTGCCGTGAGCTGGGGTGTAGGTCATAGACGCGGCTCGGATCCTGCGTTGCTGTGGTGTAGGACGGCAGCAACAGCTCGCATTCAACTCCAAACCTGGGAACTTCCATGTGCCGGGGGTGCGGCCCTAAAAAGACAAAAAAAATAATAATAAACAAATAAATAAAATAAAAAGGAAACCGTGTCCCATCACTGGTTTTCCTCAAGTCACAAAAGTTACTTCTGGTGCTTTAACAGGTGCTTCCAGGTATTTTTAGCTCAATGCTCGTCTTCGACGTGCGTACGACCAGTCACACCAGAGACGCACAAAGTAAACACTGACCGAGACGTCCAACTGGAAATCTCCCAAAACCTACAAAGCGGCCAACACTAAACCGACGCCTGCACGTTTCACTGGAGGGCTCCCGGGCCGGGACTGCGCTGATGGTCAGGGGCCATCGAGACAGTGGCCGAGGCCACGGAGCCCTCGACCCTCAGAAGCAGGGCCCCCGGCTGCCCCGCACGGGCCGTGCTGCAGAGCGCATGTCGTGGGACCAGCAGCTGAGGAGGGGGAGCTTGAGGTGCACCGCCTTTCCAAAGTAGAGTCGAGGACGAGGTGAATAATCAACACTTTAGAAAAGACTTTTTTTTTTTTTTTGGTCTTTTTGCCATTTTGGGGGCCACTCCCGCAGCACATGGAGGTTCCCAGGCTAGGGGTCAAGTCGGAGCTGTAGCCACCAGCCTACACCAGAGCCACAGCAGCGCGGGATCCAAGCCGCGTCTGCAACCTACCCCACAGCTCACAGCAACGCCGGATCCTTAACCCACTGAGCGAGGCCAGGGATCGAACCTGCAACCTCATGGTTCCTCGTCGGCCTTGTTAACCACTGAGCCATGATGGGAACTCCTAGAAAAGACTTTTAAACGGTGTGATTGCCTTTTACTCCGCGAAGGGCCCTCAGGAAGCAAGGCGAGTAGATTTCCTCCCTGCACGGGTGAAGAGGTGACGCAGTCCTAACGTCGTGCCTCCAGGCCCAGGAACCTCCTCACGGCCCAGGGGGCATGTCCAGCTGTGACGCAGGGGACACTGTGGGCCCGGACAGCACAGTTCGTTCTCCACCCTCCTGGTGACCCGGCCTTTGGGGTCTAACCCTGGGACCATGCCCCACCTGCCCAGGACACCCGGCTCCCCGCCGCCTCCCGGGGTCACCACCACGGCCCTTTGGCTCTCAGGGGTCCCTGTTCAGCAGCAGCCGCATGGTCACCTCCCCAACACAGGCCCCCGTCCCCCACTGGAGGGGAGAGGGGCTGCGGCGGCTCAGCTGCAAGGTCACGGGGCGACCCTCGCCCCTTCATTCCGCCCGGGCGCTGGCTCTCACCGCACAGCCCTGCACGGGCTGAGAAAGGCGTCCCAGCCTTGCCCGCAGCCCAGATCCCAGGCCCCAGGTCCCAGGAATGGGGTGCAGGCAGGGGGTGCCGCCCAAAGCCTCACGTGGCTCAGAGGACCCGCCTCACGGACAGGAGAACGAGAAGGTATTCACGCCGCTTCTGAAACTAAATAAAACAGGCAGCTCCTGAGACGGACACTCAGAGTCGTGACCCGGTTTCTACAACTCACACGGGAAAAGGTGGGTTTTGTTTTCTAAAGGAAAGAAGAGGGTTTGCCACCCGCGGTCTGGAGCACTGTCCCCACGGCCCATCGTCCTGGCACATGCCAAAGAGCAAGCGCAACCCCCCACGAAGGAGCGCTGCAGCCCACGCCAGAGAACCACCGCCCCCACCCCCGTTACAAGGGCAAAGACCCCAGCGACGGGAACGCCCAGCCACCGAGCCGGGGGCGTGTGGGGACAGCGGGGTGGGCTGGGCCGCGGGGCAGCACGTTCACAGCAGCCGAAACACGCACACCCGGGGCCTCCGTCAAAAACGCCGTCGAGCAGCCCCAGCAGTCTGGCTCACGGTTGCCCCAAATGCCTCGCTATCCATCGTGGGCGGAATGATGGCCGAACAGAGCAACAAACACGCTCCAGCGCCCAGACCGCTGCACAGACGCCCTGCTCAACCGGCGGAAGAGACACGCGGCGCCCGGACGCGCCTGCGGCAAACGCGCGCGCGAGCCGGCCCAGAGCCCGGGCTGTCGGGCCGGAGCTGGGCCCTCTGCAGGCTCCCCTCAGGCAGCTGCTCCCCAGCCCCGGGCAGGCGCACAGGGTCTCGGCCGGAGGACGTGCCCGGAAGTCCCTGTGGGATATAACTCACTCAGCTGCCCGTCCCTGTTCTGTGCCTTTCCTGGGTGCAGTGCTTCCCAGCGACGGCCAAACACGCATCGTTGCAAAAGTCCCTGCCAACGGGCGCGAAGAGGAAGAGCACAGAGGCCCCTGAGAAGACTGGAGCAGCCTCGTCTCAGAAGGTGGGAGCTGCGAGAACAGCAGGGCAGAGAGAACAGTGGGAGCAGCGGGAGCAGCGGGAGCAGCGGGGGCAGCAGGGCAGGAGGAGCAGCGGGAGCAGCCGGGGCAGCAGGGGTGGTGGGGGCAGTGGGGGCAGCGGGGGCAGCATGGCAGGAGGAGCAGCGGGAGCAGCTGGGGCAGCCGGGGCAGCAGGGGTGGTGGGGGCAGCGGGGGCAGTGGGGACAGCAGGGCAGGAGGAGCAGCGGGAGCAGCCGGGGCAGCAGGGATGGCGGGAGCTGCAGGGCAGTGGTGCCCTCACCAGGGCCTGGCGCTGCTTCCAGAAGAACCAAGTGGAAAGAAGTGGGGCTTTTGCTTTTACAAAGCGGGACAGGACTTTCTGTTTTTGTAACACTTTCCATGAGATTTAATGTGTTGACTTATTACCTTCTTAAAATAATGGCCAAAAATTCATTACCTATTCAAAATAAAATGAATCCTGATGACGACTGTAAGCGGGCAAATCGAAGGTGTGGTAAATGCTAACAACTCCTGGGCTACGGGGACTTCCAGAGGCAGGGAGAAGGGCCGCAACACATCGGGTCACCCCCGACTGCCAGAGGCGAGGAGCTCAACCTCTTAGGAATTAAAATGGATTCCTCTCAATGACAAGTATTTAACTCAATTCCTGGAGAAAAGACAAAAACCAAAGAGTGGGAGTTTCCTGGTGGCTCACGGGGTTAAGGACCTGGTGTTGCAACTGCTGGAGCTCTGGTTATAGCTGTGGTATGGGTTCAATGTCTGGCCCAGGAACTTCCACATGCCGTGGGTGAGGCTAAATTTTTTTTTTTTAATTAGAAAAACCAAACCGTAAGCGAATTCCCAGAGCTCTGCCTCACCTGGCTCTTTGACAAAAGGGTCCTCACCTGCAGCCACCGGGTCCCTCTGTCCTGAACACCCGCCGGACTGTCAGGAAAACCATGACTTGGACAGATACACACTGTTCCCCAAGTGACTGGAAAGGAAACTAGTAATTAGTTCATAGAACAGATTAACATGGTAAGGTTTGTTTCACAAACGGAAAACAAACGTCTGCCCTGAGGCAGACCCGCCACTTCCAGAGGACGGAAGAGAATTAGGCAGAGGAAAAAAAAAGAATCTCACATTTTCTTCTCAAAATCTGGAAGCAAAAAGGCCAAGTAAAAATAAATACAAAGCGAACCGACTAATCGGAGCTCTCTTCTCCCTGTACGAGCTAAGAGAGCAGAAAGCTAAAGTTAGAAACGAAAGAGGTCTGAGCTTTTTGGAGAAAAGGGCTGAGGATATAAATACACACTCTCGTCTGCCTCCTGGCTGAGTCGTGACGGGGGAGGTGCCCGGCTCAGCGACCCTCAGACCCAGGGCAGCGGTAACGAGACCCCTCGCAGGAGGCTGGGAAGCACACGGACAGACGGCTCCACCGAGCCTGAGCTGCTGTCGGATCGCAAAGGAAATCTCAGGAGTAAATAAGCTATTTCTGCTGAAAACCAGCCTGAGTTGGCTTTTCTATACTGCAGCCAAAAGCACACAAAGAGGGACAGCAAAGCCCTGAACAGCAAACCTGGAAACAAGCGATGCTGCCAGGTGAAAATACGGTGGCCACCCAGTCACCGCTCTAGCAGAAGGCCCTGTCCAGCGAGGCCAGGGGCCGGGGGGCGGGGAAGGAGCCCACGGTGCTGGGAAAACAGCTCACTGCCGCCCTCGCAGGCAAGCACGCGCAGGCGTGGCCATGCGGAAGAGGGACACAGACACGCACGCACACGCCGGCGTGGCCCTCAGACAAGGGACACGTGTATACACACACACATGCAGGGGGGCATGGCCCTGCAGACCCGTGACACAGACGTGTGCACACATGCACACGTGGGCATGGCCCTGCAGACGAGTGACGCGCGCGCACTCCGGAGCCCAGGCGCTGGAGCTGGAGCGTGCCCCTGGCAGCACAGCTGCGTCCCCGCCTCAGTCCCCTTGCCCGGGAACAAGGGCAGAATGTCAGCATCACACACACACCCGGCAGCCACGCAGACGCAGACCAGGTCACAGGCGTGAAGCACACTCGTGGGCACCAACGCCGCCTGTGTGCGTGACAGCACGCACATGCCCCATGAAGACGCCAGCCCAGTCAACAAGCTCACCTCTGAGTGTGCGATCACTTTTCCTCTTCTCACCCCTAGTGTCTGAATTTTCTGCAACGAAGCACACGACTCTCACGAGAGAAAAAGCTCTGAGCGAGGCCTCCCACGTGGGGCAGGCGGCCGCTCGGGAGCCTGGGCCCCAGGCCCGGCACCACCAGCTGCCTGCTGGCCCCATGCTCTCCTGACTCAGCCACCCTCCGAGGCCAGGACGGCTGGCACTCAACTTTTATTTCTACTCAGTTTCGACGTAAATAGCCCCTTGCAGCTGGGGCCGCTGCGGTACGTGTTACTTTAGTTCTTAAAGCCACTCGGGGAGGCAGTCCTGGTGTCGGCAGAGGGAGCCCCAGGAGCAGCCCCCGTGCAGGGCCACCGGAACATCTCTCTCCCACCTCCAGAAGGTCCCCAAATTACAGATGCCTCAGGGCCTTGCACACCGAGCAGGAAGACGGCAGTGATGGGAGCTCACCACTCCTGATCTCAGGCTGCGCGGGCCAGGCCTCCGCAGCGAGAGAGGGGAGAGGAGGGGCCCGGGGCTTGCGGCCAGGCCCCGCATCCGTCCAAACCAGCAGCTTTTCTCCTGTAAAGGCCTCCCCAGGCTGGGCCGTGGCCCGCAGAGGAGGAGCCGAGCGTGCAGGGTCCTCCGTGGGAGAAGGGCACTGACCTTCAGCCGCTGTCCGAGGGGCCAGGCCCTGTCACTCTCTGCCGCCCGCTGCTCAGACCTGCGTGGGGCAGGCCTGGACCCCAGGGAGAAGCCCGCCCCCGAGCCCACGGGCAGGCTGGGCCAGGCCCCTGTCGCTGCACGGAGCGAGGGTGGCCCAGGCCCGCCCCCCTGCCCGCTGGGCACAGGAGGCCAGGAGGCAGCACGGACGTGCCTTCTGGTGCTCGGACCCTGCAAGGCTGGCTTCTCTGCGTGAAGAGGCGGTGCGCCCGGGTCCACGCATGGATCACGAAATCAGCTTTTAAATCCAAATGATTCGGCCTCTGACAGAACCCCAGGAGCAGGAAAGGAGCCTCTGTCTGCAGAGGGTGTGTGGTGTGCGAGGGCGGCTGGGGGCAGGATGGAAGGTTCCAGCATAGCCGCCCCGGCCGAGGTTCCGACCTGCAGGCAGGCCTGTCTCCTCCTGCTCGCGCCTCTCCCGCTCTGCCCCACTTCCTCAGTCCAAGTTCGTGAGACAGACGCCGGCCGAGCGAGGCAACACGCCAGCACTGACCCCCAGACGGCCTGGGGCCAGGGCCACGTGGCTGGCACGTCGGAGCCCCGCCCTCCTCCCGAACCAGGCTTCCATCCCAGACACCTGCCACCGAACGGGCCGACATCGCGGAAAAGGGCACCGGAGCAGAAGGTCCTCAGTGGCAGGGCCGGGGGCGGCGAGGGGGAGGAACGGCAGAGGCCCAGTGGCTTGGGCACGCCGGGCCCCACGGGCCCCCCGACTCAGGCCGGTGCCCACGAAGGAAGCATCTCGGGGCAGGGCCGGTGCTTTCTTCACAAGGCCCACTTCAGAGGCAACGCGGGCAGGCCGAGGGCAGATAGCGGCCGAGCTGGAGAGGCCGGTGCCCACCACAGTTGCCGCCCACCAGCATGTCCCAGAGAGGCCCCCCTCCTCGGGGAAGCAAAGGCCAGGCGTGTGCGTGTGTGTGTGTGTGTGTCTTGCCCATTCATGCCTTTTGCCTATTTGCCTACAGGATTTCGGTGTTTTTCTCCCCACAATTTTTAAACATTTATGATACACTGTGTGGCTTTTTCTCACAACTGATCTTTTTGTCATCTGACCTTGCCCGAAGTGTTCTGTTTGGGTTTGGTCCGGAAGGAGTTTTCGGGGGTGCCCTGTTTTAACATAATCGGAGTTGCCATCTTTTCTTTTGTCAACCTTGAATTCTGAGTTCTGCTTTTGCATGTGTGTCTTTTTAGGGGTCGAATCGGAGCTGCAGCTGCCGGCCTGCCCCACAGCCCCGGCACCGCGGGATCTAAGCTGCATCTGCGACTTACACCTCAGCTTGTGGCAACGCCAGGTCCTTAAGCACTGAGCAAGGCCAGGGATCGAACCTGCATCCTCGTGGATGCGGGTTGGGTTCCTAACCTGCGGAGCCATGAGAGAGCCCCGCGCTCTGCCTTTCGAAGCCTCTCCAGGCGTGTGGTCACACGGTGTGTACACCCAACACACGGTCTCACGTCTGCTCTCGGGTCCGTGCAGTGCTTTCTCGTGTGGTGGTCTGCGCACAGATCTCATGCTATCTCTGACAAAGTGATGTCCCATTGTGCCCAAATCACTTACTAAAAAGTCCCCCTGAGACCTAATCAAACTTAAAAGTTTCTGCACAGCAAAGGAAACCCTCAACAAAACAAAAAGACAGCCCACAGAATGGGAGAAAACCTTTGCAAGTGAATCAACTGACAAGGAGGGATTAATCTCCAACATTTATAACCACCTTCGGCAGCTCCATACCAAAAAAACAAACAACCCCATCAGAAAATGGGCAGAAGATCTAAACAGACAGTTCTCCAAAGAGGACATACGGGTGGCCAAAAAACACATGAGAAGATGTTCACCATCACCCGTTATCAGAGAGATGCACATCAAAACCACGATGAGGTCCCACCTTGCACCAGCCAGAACGGCCATCATCCACAAGTCTACAAACAGTAAGTGCTGGAGAGGGTGTGGAGAAAAAGGAGCCCCGTTACACTGTTGGTGGGATTGTCAATTGGTGCAACCACTGTGGAAAGCAGTATGGAGATGCCTCAGAAAACAAAATAGAACTGCCATTGGATCCAGCAACCCCACTCCTGGGCATCTGCCCAGAGAAAACCACGACTCGCAAACACACATGTGCTCCAGTGTTTGCTGCAGCACTATTTACAACAGCCGAGACATGGAAACAACCTAAATGTCCATCGACAGAGGAGTGGATCCAGAAGAGGTGGTCCATAGACACAAGGGAATATTCCTCAGTCATTAAAAGGAATGAAATACCGGCATTTGCAGCAACATGGATGGACCTAGAAACCATCATGCGAAGTGAAGTCAGCCAGACAATGAGACACCAACATCCAATGCTTTCACTGACATGTGGAATCTGAAGAAAGGACAGACGGAACGTCTTTGCAGAACAGATGCTGACTCACAGGCATTGAAAAACTTCTGGTCTCCGGAGGAGACAGGTGGGGGGTGGGGGATGCGCTGGGCTGTGGGATGGGAATCCTGTGAAATCAGACTGCGATGATCATTATACAGCTACAGAGGTGAGAAATTCATTTGAGGAATAAAAAAAAAAAACAAGTCCCCCTGACCGAGCACTGTGCGGGCCCCCCGATGGCGCTGGGCTCCCTCCGGAGCCCCCCGGCGCTGCGGGTCTGCGTTGGTCCCGCGTCATCACCCGCAGCCCCTCACCCGGAGGGGCTCTCCAGGAAGGGCGGCCGTCCGCTCGGGCCCTCTCTCTTCCGAGCTTCCAGGTACTCGGGCTGCTGCTTCTTCGGTGACTTTTAGAACCAACAGGTCCAGCCCGAGGGGAAAAGTGTACGCTTCCTGGAGTCCCATGACCTTTGTACGTTTCCTGCCAGAACCGCCGTCTCAGCGGCGCTGCAGCATCCAGACCAAGGATCATGATCCCCAAGCCCCCCTGCCTCAGGCCTTCCAGGCGCTCTTCCCTTTCTCGAGAGCGTCTGCAATTTTCCTCGCTCAGGTCTTGAGACGTTCTTACTGCAGCTCCCCTGAGCACGTCATCTGTGCGTCGCTGCTGTGGGGCTCGGCCCCGGCATCTGCTCCCTGGCGGACGGTGTGTGCACGCGAGCCACTCCTCGCGTCTGCCTGTCACCGCCCTGTGTCCGGCGCCTTGGCAAACGCCGTGACCACGGAGCGGGTTTTCACCACCGGTTCTCTGCGCATCAGCACAGGTGGCGAGGCCCCAGCGCTGCAGCAAGTCCTGCGGGACGGCGCCGCCCCGGCTTTTCCGGGGGCCCTGCAAACGGGGCCGTTTCCCTGCCCCACTGCAAACCGCAGGCCTTCCGGCTCTCCTGCTCCTTCCTCGGCCTGGGCAGCCGGGACACTTGAGATCAACCCCCGCCCCCGGCCCTGCCCGAGCCCCCCCCCCCCCCCCCCCCCCCGCACCTGCTCCTCTGCAGGGGGTACCTGTGTGGCAAGGACCAGTTAGCACCAAAAACGTATTTTCAATAAAACCTCCTTACTTTTCTGGCTCTTGTTGAAACCTTTGCTGAGACTCTCTTCATAGAGAAAAACAAAACTTCCATCTGGGACAGACTGAATGACCAACATTTGTGGACCCTTAAAAAGAGGTTTTTAGATTTCTAAATGCTACTTGTACCAGAATTCGAGAAAGGTGGAGAACGCTCTTCTGAATCCCACCTCCTTACTGCAGGCCTCGAGGGTCCCGCCCCTCGCCCGTCACTGCCCGGCCACACGGGACTCTGCCAGTGCATGCCCCGGGCCCGAGGCGCCGTCTGCGAGTGGCCCCAGGCCCTCTGCGCCGCACTGATGTGGGGTCTGCAACATGAAGCCTCCTAAACTTTGCATGCTGCTGGGAAACTTCGTTTTTTATTAATCTGTTGTTCTTTGTTGTTGCTGTTGTTGCTGTCTTTCTAGGGCTGCACCCATGGCATTTGGAGGTTGCCAGGCCAGGGGGTCCAATCAGACCTGACACCACCGGCCTATGCCAGAGCCACAGCAATGCAGGAAACGAGCCACGTGTGCAACCTACACTACAGCACTTGGCAATACCGGATCCTTCACCCACTGAACGAGGCCAGGGATCAAACCCACAACCTCATGGTTCCTAGTCGGATTCATTAACCACTGAGCCACGACGGGAACTCCTAATCTGTTGTTCTAATTCCCAAGTCACTCATTATTAGGAGAATAGGGGGACAGGGCTCAGCGGCTACACCAGCCCCAGGGCCTCCCCTGGGGTTACCACGGAGACCACACCCAGAGGCTCAATTCAGGCAGCGCAGGGTCCGGTCCAGGCACCTCTGCCCGGGTTCACGCATGAGGGCGGCTGTAGAGAAGCGACGGTGACGAGGTCACCGACAGGCTGCATTTGTCCTTCCCGCACGAGTCCAGGCTGTGACATCCAACCCCCGCCCGACCGTGAGAGCAGTGAGAGCGCTATTAAATATCAGAGCAGGACTTTAAACTCAGCAGGCGTCACAGCCAAGTGGCGAAAGGGACCAGTCAAAACCCTCCCAAGGAATTTAATAAGCCTGTTTTCACAGGATGCAATCGCAGGAAGACAAAGAAAGGAATTAGCACTGCTGTGAAACCAGCTTTGAAAGCTTTGAAATCCTACTGACAACACTTGAAAATCCAAGAACACTTCGTCAACAAGCCGAGAAGTAAAGACTCTGAGAACGCGCCGGGCCGTGGCGGCTTTCCCTCGGGAAGAAGCTCCGCACCCGCCTGGGGAGAGCGCCGTGCAGCCGGCGCCCTGAGCGAAGGCGGCCCTGTCCCGCCCCGAACGGACGGCAAGAGCAGAAACGCTGGCCGCAGCCACCGATCCGAGACAGGGGTCTGCGCCGAAGGAAACGCAGCCGCAGGTCCAGAGAGCCTGGCCGGGGCGTGAACCCCTGGGGGCCAGCCTGGTGCTCTGGGCACGCGCCCTGACGGATGGCCCCCGGAGGGAAGTTTCTGGCGATCACAGAACCACATGACACTGGGACGCCTTTCTCCGCACAGCCTTCAGAGGCAGCCGGGCTCCCCAGGGCTGACTCGGGGGGGTGGGGGCCCACTTGGACACATTCGCGACGGTCCTCGGAGACCCCAGACGGGCGACAGGCCAGGAGCAGCTGGAGAAAACAGGGCAGCCGGGCCCTCCGTCACCAGACTTCAAAGGCCAACATGAAACAAACGTCGTTCTAAACAAATCACAGATGACACAGTCAAACCCTGAAAACGCAAAGGCTCAGAAAGGCATCTGAAACAGAAGGGAAGCCACGCGCCCCAGCACCCGCGGGGGCGTTGCCCCGAGCTGACGGCACCCGGTGGCCGACCCCACATGGAACTCGCCTCCTTCCTCCGCGAGTGGCCCGGGGGGGACGCAGACTGTGAGCTAAGGGCATGCAGAACAGGACCCCGAGGTCTGGGGTCACCCCGCAGAGACCTGCAGGAGCGCCTGGGGAGGTGGCACTCTGCGCCGGGCCCCGGGCCACGGTCTGGATGCCCCCAGGCCCTCCGGGGGCGCCGGTGCCCCACGGCTGCCCACCCACAGGGCAGAGTCCCTGCCCCCAAGCCTCTGCTCGCCCAGCACGACACCCGTCCTCTTGCAGCCTCTCCCTGTGTCCCTGGAAGCACCTGCTCTGTCCCACTTGGCAAAACGGGCCACCTGGACCCTGTTGGGCCCGCAGCCAATAGGCCCACGAGCGCGAGCGCTTCCTCTCTGACTCTAAGAGCCCCTCCTCCAACACCCCCGCCCTGCCCCGTCCACCCACCCCCCTCCCTCTGCCTCCAGGCGCACCCCAGCTGTGCCTCCACCGCCCCCACCTCTCCTCTCCTTTCCGGGGTCCTGGAGACGCTGCCCCTCTGCTGGCCGGCTCCTTACACCCTGAGTTG
This sequence comes from Phacochoerus africanus, assembly GCF_016906955.1. Taxonomy (NCBI): domain Eukaryota; kingdom Metazoa; phylum Chordata; class Mammalia; order Artiodactyla; family Suidae; genus Phacochoerus; species Phacochoerus africanus. The sequence goes on along the minus strand of NC_062544.1, from coordinate 287,705,489 downwards.
CAGGGACTCCAGGACGCTCGGGTGCCACACCCTGTAACTCATTAACTCCCACCACACGCTGGAGGGGCCCTGGAGGGGCCGCCTTTCCCAGGCAGATCCACAAAGACGCCAAGGCCTCCAGCCCAGCTTTTGGGGAGGGAGCAGGGGTGGAAGTAGCACGCAACCCTGACGGCCTCAAGAGCTCACTTTTGAAAAAGGGTCAACACGCGTAACTTAGTGAAGCACTGCTGGGAGGGACCCCCAGGGGATCCCCAGTCGCGAAGACCCCGGCCTTGCCCCAGAGCCCCCCATTCCTGCCAACCCCGCAGACACTCACTGGGGAGCAACCCAAGGTGACGCATCTACACAGAAAACCAAGGGGACAGTTCGCTGGGACGCTGGGACAGTAGTTAGGGCAGAGAGCGAGGACACAGGAGGAGCTCCACCGCCCCTTCGAGCGGCTCTGCTGTGAGTCTCCCCGACACTCTTGCTCTTCACAACCTTGACAGCTGCAGGGAGACAAGGCCGGTGGTTTTCAGGACGGACCCCAGAGGGGAAGGGCCTGTCCTGCCCGTCCAGGGCGCGGGCCGTCACAGGCCCCACCCCGAGGACGCTGGCCCTGGGCACCGGGCCCGGGCGCCTCTGTCAGCTGCTCTGTGCCCCCCGCAGCATCCCCTAAAAGGATCGTACACACCCACCCCAGGAGGGGTGCGGCCCTCCCCGGGGACGAGGGCAGAGCAGCTTCAGGACCAGGTGGACCCACGCAGAGCCCCTTCCCTCCCCGCTCCTGTGTCGGTCCCTCGGTTTGGACCATGGGGTCTACTTCATGCTTGTGGCCAAGACCCCATCTGACTGTCCGGTGGCGGACCCGGCTGCAGTGCTGTTGTCCCTGCCGCCCCCACCCCCCACCGCTCCGTGGGGCTGCTTTTTTGGTACTTTCTTACGTCCTGGCACTGCCGGGGCTCCGGGATCATGCCAGCATTTCCTGCACAGTCTTAGAGAGGAGCGCTCACTCTCCACTTTCTCACGTTTTCTTTTGACTGAAGTGTATCTGCGTTACAACGTCGTGCTGGTTTCCGGCGTACAGCAGAGGGCTCCGCGGTACGCGTGCACGTCTTTTTCAGATCCTTTTCCTGTGGGGTTTGTTATGGGACACCGGATCGAGCCCCTGGGCTTGACACTGGTCCCTGTTTGTCCTTTCACGCAGAGCAGCGTGTATCTGCTAACCCCCGGCTCCTCATTCGCCCTCCCCCACTTCACTCCTTATTTTTATTGCTCCTTTATGGAGCATGCAGTCGCCCGGTAAAAAAAAAAAGCACTGGTGGCAGACAGCTGGCTCTGCCTCCCCAGGATCTGCCTCCCTCCTTCTGATAAGAGCACCCCAAATCTGCTCGGAGGAAGTGGCTCTCTCCCCCTCTCCCCGGGACGCTGCCTGGATGGTCCCGCGGAAGGGCCGCCTGCAGGTGGCTGAGATGGGGAGGGGCCTAAACCCTCCATTTTAAACCGCGTGCCTCGTTATTTCCAGGGATATGCAGTATTTCCATCATTTTGTACATGTAAAACCGTAACCCCTTGTGCTGGTAATAAGCAGAGAGCAAACCTAAGTAGGAAAGCCACTCCTAACGATTCCAACGCAGACGAAAAATACACACCCTCACTTTAGAATGCCCACCGCCTGCGCCCCAAGTCCACAGCCCCGTGTGGGTGCTTCTGCCTTCGTACATCTTCAAGTTGCTCTCTTTTCCACGTGGCCATCAGCAAAGACTCTGGTTTGCTAACAGGATGAGCATTCCGAACTCGCGAGTATTTTTGTCAGTGTGCAGTGTTTGGGAATGTCCGCACCCATCCTGCTCCAAGAGAGAAATTTTACAGCTGCAAGGGTGGCGATCACCACAGCTCCAGAAAGCACAGGGATTCCGGATTCACTCGCGAAAAAGCAAGAAGCCACTGTTATCCATGAGCAGAGAATGTCACAGGTAACCTTGAGAAAAAGTATCGTAATGCCTAGGTTTTTAAAACCTGAACTCTGTGTGCTTGCTTTAGGAGGTAAGGTTTCCCAACGCCCGCTGAAATATCTGAACCCTGGGCTCTGCGGAGCTGGGGGGCGGGGCGGGGCGGGGCGGGGGCGCGCGGGGCGGGGGCGCGCGGGCGCGGGGGCAGGGGCGCGCGCACGGCCTAGCGGACGGACGTTAGCAGGTAACCGTCGCCGGCAGGAGGGAGCGGGGGGCAGCCACCGGGCCCTCGCCGCACAGGACCCCGAAAGGACTCAGCGGAGCGGACCTGCGGGGCCCCGGCCACGACCGCCAGCACCGACAAGGGGACGGCCGAGCGCACGGCCATGGCGGCCCGGGCCGCGCCGACGACGCTGCTGCTGCTGCTGCTGCTGCTGGCGCTGCTCCTGCCCACGCAGACCTGCGCGGAGCCCACGGAGAGCGCGCCCACCGCGACCCCGGCCCTGGCCGGCAACGCCTCCTCCAGGAGCCCGGCCCTGCCCGGCGTGGAGCTCAAAGCCGGCGGCCCGAGCCCCGCGCCCGGCCTGCTCGCCCTGCTGGCCCCGCTGGGCCTGCGGCTGGTCCTCGGGTAGCGGCGCCGCGTGCAGGCCTGTCCGGCGTGGCCCCTGGGCTCCGGCGGCCCGCCTGCGCCCACGCCTCGACCTCACGGCAGAACCGGCTCCAGAAAACCATCCCGCCGCGACCGGCGTGCAGCACGTGGGCACCAAGGGCACGACTCGCCAACAGACTGAAAGCAGAGGCGACATCCCAGCGAGTGGAAGCCGAGGCTGAGGAACGTCGGGTACCTGCACCTCCACCTTGGGAACCAACACGGTTTATGTTTACTCCGGTTCATTAAATTTACAGTCACAAAATGACTGGCTGGTGTACAAAGCGTTTCTCTGTGTTGCTGGCAGTGGGCGGCAGCGGCCAGGCCTCCCAGCAGTGCAGCTCTTGTAAGACGAAAGTGCCTTGGGGCCAGTGAGTGACAGGGCCAGTGCAGTGTCAGCATATGGTCCCCAAACCCAGGCCTGGTTAGCAGGTCCGCTTGTGCACTCTGCTTCCTGAACCCCCCACCCCCACCCAATGGATCCCAGAGACCACACGTGTTGGGTCTCATGTAACCTTCAAACCCTACTACTCTATTTCTGTATGTGTTGGATAATTTTAAAATTTAAAGGTGAGGTTTTTCCCAACACAGTTTAAAAACTTGAACATAAGGTTTGGGGAAAATGGAAAATGCAGTGTTTGAAAAGGGAAGACTGGGCTCGCGCCAGAGGTAAGTTCACACACATTTTGTGCTATTTCCATCCATGTTTTATCTCCGTAAATCCACATTTGAACTGCTTCCAATCTGTTTCCAGACAGGACCTGGGACAAAGCCTAAAGCAGATCCTAGAGGTAAATGTAATGCAGCCACAGCGCACAGATGCCCCCACTAACGTCCCTGGCGCACAGTCACCCAAGGACACGCCAGCATCTAGAGCTGTGACACCTTCATACCCAAACACACGACAGCCTCCGCGAGCTCCAGACCCCGGGGCCAGCCATCCGGAGGACAAGAACAGCGCGTGTGAGCAAAGACGGCGCGGTCTGGACGGCACGTCCCCGCCCGTGGTAATGCTCTGATTTACATAAAACGATACAGACGGATTGGCACTGAAGATAAATGGCACTTTTTACAAAGTTCGTAGGATTCGGCAGCGCGGTTCCACTCTGTCCATTAAGGGTGGCCTGTTACGGCTTTTCTCCGATGTGTGATGAAAACACTGGCTTCCCGCAAACACAGGTCTTCAGTCGCCAGCCCTGCCACCCGCGTCTCGAGGAGTGAAGGTGCAGAGACTCCTTCCAGATGACCCACGGCCTGACTTCATTCCCAAGCGTCTGTGAGCTTTGACCTCAAGAGCAAGGAGGAGCCACTTGCAGCTCCACTGCCTGCTGGGACATGACTTTGGGGTTCCTATACTGGGGAGCAGTCATTTCTGCTCTACGGGGAAGGTGCTCGGTCGGGCCCGTCGATCAGACCGCAGTACTGAGAAAAACCTGCTGCATCCACTCTCGAGACACAGGCGGTGGGGCTCAGGGACGAGGCTGCCAGCTCCCGACAGCCTGAGCGTCCACGCCCGTGGGGCGCCGTGCCAGGCGCCCAGTCCGGTTCTTACCTAGCACCTGCTATCCACACAGTCACAACCCTTCACACAATCACTGAATCCTTGCAGTAAAGAGGTGGAGGTGCCAGTATCCCCGTTTTGCAGATGGGGAAACTGAGGCCGGGGGGTTAAATAGCCTTCAAGGTCACACAGCTGGTAGAGGCAGGGTCTTCAGCATGACTCAACCCAAAAGTCTGGTTCCAGTGGCCAGGCAAGTAATGCCTTCCCATAGCTGCCTCTCCGCTGAAAACTAGACGATGCCTCCAAAAACAGGGGCAGGGGGCCCGATGGAGGAGAAAAGCACAGGGAAAGCCGTGCAGAGCTGAAGAGGCTGGGAGCTAGACCCAAGCAGGTGGGCAGTGTGGACAGAGGGAGGAGGCCAGGGGCCTGGAACAAACAGGGGGAAAGTGGTCAGAGAAAAGAGGCTACAGACCAGGCCGAGGGAGGAAGCTGTGGGCTGCTGTAGGCAGGGCAGTGGGCAGAGGGAGGCGGGGGCAGGTGGGAGCCGGTGGAGAGAAGACAGTCGGAGTTGGCTCACATGCGGGAGGCCAGGAGGGGACTCAGGGCCCAGGGAGGAGGCTGCTGTCCAGGCCAAAGGAGTCAGCGGGGGCCCGCAGGCCCCCAGGGCAGCGGACGTGGCATGCAGACATCCTAGGAGGGGATTCCTGCAGGGACAGTGTGACACGAACGTGTGCTGAAGGTGGAGGAGACAGACGAGGAAGGCCAAGGGCGACCGCCGGGTCCGTGGCCACTGGGGCTGATGGCCTTCATCGTGAGGAAAAGGGTGGAAGATTTAGGAAAATGAAGCCACTGGTTGCAAGCACGGCGCTCGTGCCGCCTGTGATCGGCCATCCCAGAGAAGGAGGCACGACATGCGGCCCAGGGCCCAGAGCGCCGCGGAGCTGGAGACGGAAAAGCAAAAAGCTGCATGGCCAAGGCGGCGTGTCCAGAACAGACCTGCCGCCCCGGCCCTCCCGCCACCAAGGCTGGTTCCGGGCCAAGGCACCGCTGCCCACCTGGCCCACAGGCCAACCCGGGCAGCCCGGGCAGCCCCGAGCACGTCAGGCTCTCCACCTGCCCGAACCCTCGCCTCCTGCCTGCTCTCCAGCCTGCAGCACAGAACCTTCCAAACCGCACATTTCCGGCCCAGCACAAGCGGCTCAGAACAGACACAGCCCCATCGGCGGCCCGCGGCCCCAGGCGGCCTCCTTTCCCGCACGCTTGGTGTCTAGTGGGGCTCCCGTTAAGAGGAGGCGCTGCCTCCCACCCCGGCCTGAGAAACACTCCCTTTAGGGAGCTGGGAGGCCCCCCCTGCTCCTGCCCACCCTCCCCCACCTCAGGAAGCCTGGGGAGACGCGGGCCTTGCAAGAATGAGAAGACCCCTCCCAAACCCAGACGTCTCAGCAAAGGCTCACACGAGCCCGGTGGGGTTTCTCCTCGGAAGCTGAGAAGAGGCTCCTGGCTCGAGGGGCTCGCCAGGAGTCACCCAGAGCGGAGACGCGAGGCGGGAACAGGCTGTGGCCCGGGCTTGGTCCAGGGGCCGTATCCCTTGCTCCCCTCGTGCCTCGGGGGCACCCAGCTGTCCTCCCCTCCCTACAGGCAGGCGCGGTTAACAACAGGTCTGCAGGGAGCCGTGTGGACCCCCAGGGACACCCCCAGTGTCCCTGCCCAGGGCCCCTGCACATGTCCCCAGCCACACTGGGAGCCAGGGGGGGGAGTCTGTCTGACGTGAGATGAAAGGTGAGCAGGCCCACCCAGCCTCTAGAACCATCTGGACAGAAATCAGAGCCCCCTCCCGCCCCCCTCCCCCGCCTGCCGTGGGGGTGGGGCCTTCTCCCCGCCCAGCCCTCGTGCCCTCAGAAACGGGCAGAAACACAGACGTCCACACTGGCAAAGCCTCTGCTGGTCGGGTCCTGGGACTCATGCTGGACCGCACGGGGGCTGCAGCCGGTGGAGCCCGCCAGCCGCTTCACCGCGTCCGCACAGAGCCCAACCTGGTTCTGGCAGCCAGGGTTCCTGAGAGAGACCTCGCCCCCCTGTCTCCCCTCCAAGCAGCCACCGTGAGACCAGGGAGCCACGCATGCGATGAAACAGCAGAGTGGGAGACAGAGGGTCCAGTGCCACTTGCCAGTCCCTGATGAGGGGCCCAGGCATTGAGAGCCAGCCAGCCAGTGGGCTGCCACGTGCCCCCAGAGCAAGCCCGGCCCAACACAGGCCAAGGGGGCAGGGGACAGACAACACACGCAGAGACGGGGCCCCTCGAGTACCCACACGACAGGGCAGGGACAGGACCGGCCCAGGGGAGGCCCGGGAGCACAGCTCCACAAGGAGACCTGAGCTGACAGCTGAACACCGAGCGGGGCAGCCTTCCAAACAGCTCGGGGATAAGAGTCGACAGCCAGAGGAACAGCAGACATGGGGCCCGGGGGTGGGGCTAGGTTGGCACAGAGCAGCAGGCAGGGAGACGGAGGGACCCAGGCCAGAGGCAGGATTGCAAGCCCTTCCCAGGGGACGTCTGCCCCCACAGCGATGGCCAGTTATGGGAAGGGCTGGAGCCGGTGCCCCAGAGAGGCGCCCGCAGGGACCACACGAAGGGCAGGGCCCAGGAACGCCAAGGAGGTGCTCCTGGGGCTCGGAGCGGGGTGCCAACAGGAGGACAGAGGGTGGGAGATGCAGGCAGGCCTCGCTGGGACGCGGGGTGCGGATGCAGGCGAGAGGCCGGGTGGCTGCAGGCCTGGGGGAAGCAGGCATGCGGCTCAAGGGGCTGGGGCTGTGGGAAGCTGTGACATCAGCAGGCCTCTGGCTGAGGACAAGCAGGAGGGGAGGCAGGCAAGCTGGGCTGGCATGGCCCAGGCGAGACAGGGACGCGACACTGGCCACTGCCCTTGACAAGACAGGGCACGAGGGACTGGAAGAGCCACTGTGGAAGGGTGTGAGGCCACCTGACGGGAACAGATGAGGAGGCCGTGACAGTGGGGACAGGAGGCAGGAGGGGCCATCTGAACAGACAGCCTGATGGGCCAGGGAGCTCGGCTGAGCATGGTGACCAGGCACAGGGGGACAGGGTGGGGGCGAGAGACCCGGATGGAGCCCTGGGGGCCGCTTCCGGGCAGAGGGAGACTGGGGGCGGCCATGGCAGCACCCGACAGCAGGGAGCGGGCCTGGCAGGGGTGGTGCCAGACACCCGCAGTTCATTCTCCACCAAATACCTAATTCCAAAGCGCCCTTGGGAGGTAACCAAAACTTCCCAAATTTAAGACTTCCCAGAATAAAGGCAGCTCCAGAGACAAAGCAGGACTGGACTCAGCGGGGGCTCACAGGGCACCGCAGAGCCAGGCAGGCAGCCTGACCCCGGCTGACCTTCTGGGTCTTGAACGGGGCTCGCAATGCGCGGGGCACACTCGGCTTTGAGCCCTGTTCACGGACTTGGGAAAACCACTTCTGGATATTTCTGAACATCCAAAACATCATTTGATCTAGTCTATTTCTGACAAGAGCCTCTCATTATTCACAAAATCACCAGAAAGGCACCTCACCCGAGAGGACGTCACCCGTCACACCGCGAACAAGAAAGCGCCACCGCAAATGCTGCGAATAAAAAGGTCACAACACACAGAGCTGCACAAAGAGTCAGACGAGTCACAGGTGGAGAAAGCCACTAAAAATCACCAACACAAAACGCTGCGAGGCAAGCGCCTTCCTTCGCTTTTACGGACCCTCCACCCCCGGCGGCAGTTCGGCTGTGCTGGGACGCGGGCCAGCCCTCAGGCGCCCGAGGGGAGAGCCAGGAGGACGCGGGGAACGCGCTCTGGGTCGCCCCTCTGAGACACCCACACGGCCCGCCTGGGATGCCCGGGCCGCAGCCCAGACGCAGCGCCGCACCCCGAGGCCTCTCCCGGAGAGGTGCGCGGTGAAGCCCGGGCCGCCAGGCCAGCGCCTGGGGTCAGGCAGCCCCTCTAAGCACCGCTGCGCACACGGGACCTCACCGCAGAGGACAAGACCACAAGACCGAGTCCAGCAGCGCCGGCGCGGCAGGAAGGCGGCAGGACGCGCAGCAGTGGGGCTCCGCAGAAGGATGGCCAGGCCGTCAGTGGGTGCTTCTGGAAACGCCAATGAGAGTGGTGAGCAGACCTGGGACAGCCGCCGTGGTGGTGGTGCGGCGGGCGAGGGCCTGGGCGGGAGCCCCACGGCCCCATCCGGCCTCCGCGGTGCTGGGAAGCGCGAAGGAGGAGCCAGCACCCCAGCGGCTCAACATGGGGCTCCGCGGGTCCCTGGCGCAGGCGGGCGCGGCCCCAGTGGGTCCACAGCCCAGCAGCTTCCTTCCTCCCTCGACGGCTTATCTCAGAGCCTTGATTTCCTGGCTTTCATTGCGCCTATTGTGTAAACATGGGGGCAGGGAGGGGCGGTCCGAGACACCCAAAGGGTCCACGGGCTGCGAGATGGCCTCGCTGGCTCCAGAAGACCGCACGCACAAAGACGGCCGTGGCTTTGGGAATCTAGAGGTGATACTAGTTCTGAGTTCTTTGGGACCCGGATTTATCTTCAAGAAAGAGAACTGAAAAATACAAAACTGTGCTGTGATGAATTAACTCTTATTTTATAGGCCTGCGAGCCTTTCCTTACTGAAACGCTTTTTAAGTCATTATTCAAGTACAGAGTTAGATTTAAGCTATTAAGCGCCTCATTGATTTTCCTGCCTCTGCTGTGCTTTGAAACAATCCTTAATTTGCTCATTAATTTAATATTTATAGCAAGATGTTTTGTTTTCCTATTCTGTGATACCACATATCCGTCTGGCTTATACATTTAAGTATAGATAAATGAGACGCATCTATTTTTAAAAATCCAACAGGAGCACAAGGAGTCAAACTACTTTTTGACACAGGTTCCTGAATTCTAAGATTTCAAGGTAATCTACGAGGATTCAACCTTCGGATTAAGACCGGATCCCATAACTGCTACTTTCAAAGGCTAATTTCCAAGGGGTATCCACACCAGAACAGAAACAAAGACACTTCTTCCCGCGAAAAAAATCCCTTGGATGCATCCATCATTAACCCCCTCGTGAGCCGGTGGTCAGAGCAAGAAGGGCCAGCCCAGCTGGCGAGCACAGGTGTCCCCGGCCACGCGGCAAGCAGAAGGGCCTCCGAGGTCCCTGTCCATCCTCAGCAGAGATGCCGGAGGGGGAAGGTGTCGCAGGGGCCAAGCTTAGAGAAGGGGTGCGGGCCTGGACCTCGGCTGAGGGGAGGGCCGGGCCACACCTCCTGGATCGACCGTCCCCGCCGCCGCCGTGACCGTCCTTTGCTGGGAAGATTCCTGTCTGCAGACGGATGCTCGCCAGCGGCCCGGAGCCAAGCTGCACCCACGCGGCGCTCTCGCAGGCTGGATGCTCCTCCGGCTCCTCCTGGGGGAAGGACGACCGTTGCTCTCCAAGGTCGTGACGTCTTCTAAATAAATCAACCAGAACTGCATTCTCCTCCGGGAATACAACACTGACTTTTAAATTAAAGATAGGTTACTTCCACAAAGCATTAAAAGGCAGCAATCCAAATCAGTTTGGCAGAAAGACGAGCAGTGAACTTCCGAGGCCCCCCAGCCGGCCGCCCATTGCCCAGCCTGCCTTCCACGCCGGCCCCTCGGCCCCTCGGCGGCGCGAGGCCCTCCAGCTCGCCCTCCGCAGGGAAGCCTGCCGCTCTCCCTGTCTGCAGCCCCCGGACCGGAGTCCCCTCCTCCTCCACGGTGTACCTGATTCCAAAGTACACAGCAGCACACGGGGAACTGCCGTGGTGGCCAGGCTCCCGCCCTGGGCCCGCCACGCTGCCGGAAGCACAGCCCCACGCACCCTCATGCCGTCGGGAGCCAGGCGGAGAGCTCGCCGTGGGGCAGCCCGCCAGCCTCAGAGCCGCGGTGGAGACCGAGGCTCGTCCCCAGCTCCTCCTCAGAGGACGGGTCCCCACGCCGCCAAGTGTCACTTCACTGAACTTGTCCCCTTAGTCCAGGGTCACAGCCCCTTCCAACACCGACCTTCCCTAATGCAAAAGGCTCCAGAGGCCAATTCCTCTGCCCTTTCATCCTAAGAATCTGGTAAAAGCAAAAATAACCACATACGGCGTTAAGCTGAACGTCAACCAGCATCGCAGCAGGGAGTTTCAAAACTAAGCAGTGGAAGAAATCAGATTAATTTAGGGTTGATTTCAGAAAGCACCAGGGGCAAAGTCAAGTGGGTGTCCGAGTGGCCAAGACAGTCCGTTTAGAAAAACCCACAACTTAAAGGCGTGCAGAAGCCGTGCTCCGTGAAGAGAGCCCAAGCGTTTCATTCTCTGCTGTGCTTTTGGCATCCGAGTCCTGCCACACAGTAGACGCGCAAACACCTGCCCAATGGCTGCGGGAGTCAACGAAGGAAGAAAGGTTTAATTTATACCAGGGAGGTACACGTAAGATGCTAGGAACCCCTCAGGTTTAAGGAAAGTTACCATCACAGAACCTACACTGTTTCCTACTCAAGTTAGCGCCGCAATAGTTAGTGTAGGTCAGATGCTCAATTTTCCAATAAAACTCCCTTGAGCCCAGTATCTTACCATCTAGGAACAGAGTGGCCGAGGCAGTTCTCCGAGGAAAGGGTGGCGCCGTGAAGGCGCAGAGCAGAAAACGAGGTCTGGACACGGGGCAAGGACAGGAGCGCGACCAAGATCAGGCCGTGGCTACGCCAGGGGCGGGCCGCGCCAGCCACGCAGGCTGGACCGCACCAGGCTGCACACCAGGCTCACAGAGCCGCGGGCGACAACTGCTAGATTTCAGGACCTCTGCGAGCACCAGCCAGCAGCTCCCTGGCAGCCTGAAACAGGTAATGGTGAGAATATTTAGGCCTTGGAAATTGGGAAATACTACAAATCAGGGCTCCCCCCCCCCCAACACACACACCTAAGAAAGCCATTTGTTAAACGCTTACCAACCGCAGGTACTCACAGGATGGAAACTGTGTCTCAAAAAGTGAAAAAGCACATAGGATAAGGGGGGGACCCCTCTGATAAAAGAGAAACTATTACAATAAACGTTTTATTTCTTTTTCAATACGTTGAAAGTAAAGTAAGGGTTCCCTGGGCATGAGGATGTAACATCGGGACACCTCTGAACGAAGCTGACGTATTGACAGCCTGGACGGGCGACCACACGGCCATCTCAGCAGCTGCAGGGAAAGGAAGTGGTAAAACTCTGCTGCCGCCCAGGAGAGAGCTGGGTCTCAAGCTCTCGGGCAGGCGGTGATCTCCATGACTAGACGAAGGGCACGGCTACGGGGCTAAAGGTCACCGCTGAGGAAGCGCCAGAGGCGTCCAGGTCGAAGCCGGAGCCAGAGATGCACCTGCCATCCACCCCAGCCCCTCAGCCTGGCGCCCAGGGCGGCCCATGAACAAGGAGGGAGTGTGGGGGCGGGGGGGCCCTGAGTGAGGACGGCATTGCGGGGGGGGGGGGGCGTGAGCAGGGAGGGAGTGCAGGCGGAGGAGAGGCGCTGCTGCCGTTTGGTCCTCTCTCTGGAAAACCAGAGACACAGCGGTGCTGGGGACGCAACCCGCGTGCAAAGCTCAACAGCTTTCCCCCCGACAACGACAAGCCAGGGGACGGGACACCTTGGCGAGAAGGAATTCTGTATAGGATCCAAGTGGCATTTCCCATCACGGGGCAGAGGGCAGCCACGCAGTGATGGAGGCAACTGGCCAACTGGAAACAGCACCCAATCCCGACCTCACACCGTACAAAACGGACCCCACGTAGATGAACGGGCTGCACGAGGAAAACAGCATAAAGCTGCTGGAAGGAATCAGAGAGGGAGCTCGGCCGTAGGAAGACGGCCTCAGGTGGGACGCCAGACCCAGAAGCCGCAGAACACCCGATAAATGCGGATACACAAAGTTTAAAAATTCCTCTTTGGGAAAACAACAGTAAAACCAAAGGACCAAGGGCGACCTAGGAAAACGCTGTAGGTTTCCCTGTGAAATCGTGAGAGGCCCCGTCTGCGCCTCCGACAGGCGCCGCTTCGGGGTCGCCGCCCCACCTCCCACCGGAACCAGGCGTTCGGCCCAGCTGCTCCGGCGCCGGTGGGGGGCGCGTCTCCGGGAGGCTCGCCCGGGGCTCCACACCGGGGCTCCGCGTGGCCGGGATTGCCGGTGAGAACGCAGGTCAGTATGGCTCACCGACCTCCCTCGAGGCAGAGTGGACAAGAGATCCGACGGAGCTGGGGGCGGGGGGCGGGTGTGCTGAGAGGGTGGAGAGCCCAGCTGCTAATGTCCACATCTTGTGGGCTCGCTGGACAAGACCCAAGCTGGGAAACCCACGCAGGGCGATGCGACTGGCTCCGCTCTGGAGAGCTCGCCGGCTTTCCCACAGAGCCTGCCTGCCGCTTCCTGCGACAACGCTGGGACGGTGCCCCTGTGGTCTGGGGAGGGGGTGCTGGCCACCTGTTCGTCACAGGTGCTGCCGACCTCCACCCTCCGGGCAGGGCCAGGCGGTGTCTGCCGGCTTTCTCCACTCTGAAGTGACCACCTTTCCCTTTTTAATAAGTAACCAACTTGGGGAAGAGATGCTTCGCGAGCAGGCAAGTATCCTGTTTCTTCTCCTCAAACTTGCGCCAATCTCAGCGCCCGTCCTGGCCTGGATCACCCTGAGCACGGGGCCGCCTCCGCCGGCTTCTGTCTCCTCATTCTGTCTCTGGGGCCACCGGGACTCTTCCGCCCTCCCCCCCGCTGTGGAGTGGCACTGCTCACCTCATCCTGTGGCATCGACGCCGATGCCGCCCTTGTCCACATCCTTGCTCAGAGCACCACCTCCTTGCGGCCCCGTCCCTTCCCAGCGCTTCCCAGCGCTTCCCAGCTCTCTGCACCTGGCAGGGCAGCGGGGGTGGGGGGAGGGGGGCAGAAGCATCTTTGCTCAGAAAATGTCCTTGGTTCTCTCAGGGGATTGGGTGAGGAGTGGGGACGCATGTGCAGGGCCACCTGTCCATGGTACAAATGTCGCACCCCGTGGTGCAGAGCAACACTGGGTTCCAACCCAGGGCCCGGGCTGCCTGTCACCCGCCACACACTCAGGCTTACACGTTCATCACACCGCCACCCTCCCCCCGGGAGAAACAGACGGTACTGGAGCAGCCCTCTCCGCCTGGAGTCCTACGGAGTCTACTCAAAGGATCATTTTCCAAAATCTGGCTAATTCCGCCCTGCCCCACGCGGCAGCTCTGTTACTGTTTCGTCCTACACGGAGCTGAGCTTCCGCTCCCACGCCACAGGCTGGGTCCCCCACATCCTGCCTGACGTGGATCCCTCTGTCCTGGGGTCTGTGGTTCCCAGAGCCGGGCTGTACTGGGATGTCTCCTCAGGGAAGCCCCGTGCCCACCCCTCCGGCCACCTGTGCCCTCCTTCCTGGCCCCGGCCCCACAGGCCCAGCCTCGCCTTCAGGCTTTGCCTGTCTCCCTTCCGCTGGAAGGTCGATGCGGGTCTCCCTGGGCGAAGGGCAGCACGCTCCCTTCCCGCATGTTCTGGAAATCACCTCACATGAGTCCATGAGTCCGACCCCCTCCACACAGCCCTGGGCACGGTGGTCACCCAGGCCTGATTGGCCAGCTGCTCTGGAAGGGACAGGGGGGTTGTCTGCGTGTGTCCTCAGGCTCAATTCCTAGAGGACTGCTGCATCAAAGCACCGAGCACGTGCCGTTCTGCAGGCGGAGCGTGGTTTTCAAGACGCCGGATAGTCCCTCCCTGCCTCCTCGGACGAGCGGGAGAAAAAGCCGTGTTCTGGGGAAGAGCCCACCAGACAGGGACCTGCCAGCACCACACCCGAGGCTGCCATCGTTAGGACGCCTGGCAGCCTGCGCTCCACGTGGCGTCCACGCTGTTGAACCTCTGCGCCTGTTGCTGAGACAGACCTGGAGAGCCAGCTGAGGGCTGTCCCAGCACCATGGTGTCACAGGCGCCCTTACCCCAGCCCCTCCAAGTCCCCGGCCACGCAGTGACATGCTCACGCTCGGAGCAGCCTACCCACAGAGGAAGGAGGGAACAACCCCGCCCCATGCCTCGTGAAGGGATAGAAAAGATGTGTCACCCCACGAGACGGACCACTGGTCAGCGACCAGGAGGGACAAACTGCTGGTCCACTGCGCTAGCCGGGCGACCCCCAAACCTGCTGTAGTGAAAGGAGCCACAGACACAAAAGACTGCACAGGGCACACTTCCACTTACACAAAATGCCCAGAAAAGTCAGGTTTACAAAAACAGAAAGCAGACTGGTGGTTGCCAACAGCTGGACGTGGGAACAGGCATTAGCCAGGAACAGAGAAGGGAGCATCTGGGTGACGGAAACGTTTTAAAAGTGGACTGTGGTAAGAGCTGCACAACACAGAGATCACGAAAATCGCCACGTGTCCACTTACCAAGGGTGACTCTGGTGGTAGCTTTTAAAACGGGAGAAAACCAAGCTTCCTGGCGCTGCCCTGCCTGCCTTTCCCCACCGCCCCACCCTCCCGGGCACTGGGAGGTGGGCACTCAGTCACAGGCTGACCACACGTGTGTGCAAACACCAGGGAACCCCTGGGTGGGGCCCTGCCCGGGGCAGCACACTGACCGCAGCCGGGGCCACGGGCACAGGGCACAGACTGCCCCTCCCAGCCTCGCACCCAGCAAGCTCGGCCCCACATGTCCAGTTTCCCTTTCTCAGGCTGCAGCGTGGCTTGAAGCCCTGGGCAACCAAAAGGAAAACTCTCCCTCTCCTACAGCAAGGGCTCCATCAGCAAGAAAGGCTGAGACGCATCAAGTGTCCTCCTTCCCACCGGTGATGTCGCCTTTGCCCAGAGCGGAGTCTGAAACGACCACACAGGTCCCACTCGTTCACGTGCAGGTGGGGGAGCCCACCTGCAGCACGAACCCACAAAAGACAAAGAGGGGAAAGCCCGAGAGGACTCAGAAGATGCATTTTTGACCCTGATCTGCATTTGGCTGACACAGCTCCGCGAGGACCACAAGCCAGAAGGCCTGACAGAGAGGCGGTCAGCTTACACCTCCCAAAGCCACTGACTCTTGATGGAAACAGGTTTTTTTTTCCTTTCCCCATGAGGTTTCACTGATGGTCAAATAAATCTGAGCTGAGCTCTGAGACCCCAAATTCTCGCAGCTCTGAGCTCCTGCAATTCACTGCTGTGACCCCACATCTGCCCGGGTCAGGTCTCAGCCTCGGCTCCCACGCCAGCTATGACCTGCACTGAGCCAGGCTCCACTGTTCACTGCTTGTCCAGCTACTTCTCCCGAAGATGCTTTCATTTACGAAATCATCACACGAGGGTCCTTAAACACTGAGATAGCTCCTTAACGAAAACAAAGTTGAACTGCATTGAGAAAGGAAAGGGGCCCCTCTAAAGCATCTCCCAGAAGGCCGCTAAGGTGACGGGGCCCTCGGAGCGCCCCGAGGCAGACGCCCCTGTGTACAAATGGCAATCTCTCGTGCCGGCCACTCAGGGTGGATTCCTACCCTGGAAAGGCATCAAATCCAGAACGATCCAGACTGACAAACAGGCATGTGAGGACGTCGCTTCACTCAGCCCGGGAGGCGGGCAGACACAGCAGCAGAGCGCCTGCGGCTCTGGAGCGACCCGCCGGAGCCTGCCCTCCAGTGTCTGCGTGAACGCTGACGGCCAGCTCCCCCCACGCAGCGCTCCACGCTGGCAACCGGGGCCACGCAGCTGCCGCTCCCCTCCCCCTCAGACGCCCCCCCCCCCCACCCCCAGGAGCCCCTCCTAAGGCAGGAGCCTTTACTCCAAGAATAAAAAGTAACTTCTACACTCAGCCTGCAACCTGACCAATGTTTCCAGAGCCGCAGTGTTACCAGAGCGGCTAATTATTACCTCCTGCTGAGTTATCCTTAGTCATCTTGATAAGCTCCAAACCTACACACCTGGAAAATCAGTCCTTACCCAATGTAATTCAACAAACGCCGTCTAGTCCCGGAAGACTAAGGAAACGGAGAAGGGGCTCACCCAGACCCCGAATCAGAACCCCTCCCGCCACCCCCGATCCTGCCTCCTGCCCTGCCTTCCTCATCTCTTTCGGGAAAAGGGACAGGACACCTGTGCCAAGTCAAGCCTCCCACGGACCCAAAGCAGCCGCGGCGACGGGACTGCGCGGAGGTCCCAGGACAAGTCTTTGCTGACAACGACTGAAGCACCCTGCAGCACTTACACTTGTTATTTCACTCCTCGACCAAGAGCCTTGTAGACAAGAGCAAACCTGCGGCATCCCCAGCCCAGCCACCGCCTTGGCATTCGAGGAGCCCCTCGCACAGAGACACAGCCAACCGTGAGAGGCGGGGCTGCGATTAAGTGCCCAGGTTGCAAACCCCAGGAAATTCGTCTGTTTGCTCCCTTACCAAACAGCTCACAGGCTACGTTCCTTCCAGTTTTTAAATCCTCTGAGCCTCCTTTTTTCTTTTTTTTTTTTTTTTGGCTGCTTTTCTGAAACCTCCCAGCATTATTCAAAGTGTTCTCGCGGCTGTCACGACGCAGTTGTGCCTACTGCCTCTCCGTGACGGACGCCGTTGTGATGCAGGACAGGTCACGGTGCCTACGTGTCGCCTAAAAGGGGTTAACAGAACAGCGCTATTTCAAGTTGAGGACTCCCTGTTTTCTTTCAACAGATTAATTTTGTATATTGCACTTTATGGTTTTAGAACAATTGTGAATGTTTTGTAAATGTTTCTGTTCTACAAAGAAAAGCACAGAAATCTGGAGATAACACAGACATATGGGGCATGAATATATGCCTGGTTCACCAAGAAGAACAGGGGCGGGGAGCGGGTACCTAGGAAGAAGCACACATCGTTGGAGGCAAGCGGCCTCGACGGGCATCTCCTACCTACAGGAAAAGTCAGGAAATGTATTCATTCACCGATCAGTGTCTCCTGCCTGCCGGGTATTGTTTTGGCCCTGAAGGTAAAGACAGAACGAGACCGCTGCCTGCGTGAAGCTGCCCCTCCGCCGGGCGGGCTGACAAAAGGAAGAAGAGGTGGGTACAGGGGTAAACTGTACAGAAGGGCTGGCAGGGCACATGTGGGTGAGCAGGTGGAGGGGGGAGCCCCCCAGACAGCAGGGAGCAAGGCCAGGCTGGAGGCGTAACCGGCGGGGACAGGGATGGCAGGAGAGGAGGCCTCCGAGATGGGTGAGTTACAGGTAAGGCTTGGATCTGGCTGCTGTGGGCAAGGCGGGGAGTCTGGGAGACGCTGCTCAGGTAAGCCAGGTAAGACGGGATGCAGGTGCTCCCCCCAGTGGAGGCCTCCGAAGAAGATTATCACCGGGCGTGACGGAGGCTAGACTGGCTCCCCCGGGACTGACACACGCTACGAGCATCGTCAGCAGACTGGGCTCCAGCTTTCCCGGGAAGCTACTGCGCTCTCCTAACGGCTCCTGAGCTGAAAACTGGGGCAGCGAAGCCTCTCCTCAGGCCCGTGTGGAAGGGCAGTTCTGCCCAAGAGAAGCGCCAACACACGTGTGCCTGTGCTTTTCAACACGTTCCGCGTCTTACGGATCACACTCGTGTGTGTGTGTGTGTGTGTGTGTGTGTGTGTACGAAAGGGAACGCGCCCCACGCCACGCCCCGGGGGAGATGTGATGCCAGGTTCAAACCGAACCCAACGTAAAAGGGTGCCGTCCGTGACCTCAGATCCCTGCGGTAGGGCACAGGCTTAGCTCCCAGCTCCCAGAGCCCTTCTGAACCCTCCCGCTCCCCGCCCGCCTCCGAGACGCCGCCACTGCGGGAAGTAACGTCATGTCCCTTCCATCAAAGGACATCGTGGTGACTCCGTTTTGCTCTGGTTTCGGCTGAAAGGCCGTCCTGCGACCCCCTCCCCTTTCCCTCTTCTCCCAGGAGCGATGCGTTTCAAATGAGCCGACCGGGAAGACGGCGCGCCCTGACCTGACCGTGGGAAGGGGACGGGTCCACCACCTGGTGAGGGACCAAGAGGGAGGGCCTTTTCTTCTTGGCGCGCGTTTTGGGGCACCCGCGCCCTTCTGCAGACGCCAAGAGCCTTGTCAGGTCTCCCCGTGTTCACGTGTCTCATTTTCTGACACTGACCATCCGAGCCATGTCCCCAACACCACCAAACCCGCCAACTCCACCTGCCCCCTGCCTTGCCCCCCAGCGCCGCTCAGCTCTGTCTCGTCCCTGGGCTGCAGACCCTGCCCAGGCCCAGGAGGGCCTGCTCAGCAGGCACCCTCACCATCCCCTGGGCCCCCCACTAACGCCCTGGCGAAGGCCGCTGGGCCCCTCAGCCACTCCCATGAGCAGGGCTCCGGCGGGCCGTGCCTTCCCTGCAGTGTCACTGTCCCACTCCCGACCCGAAGCGCTCGCTCTGCTGCAGGCCTCAGCGCAGCACTGGCTCAGGGCACCTTCCCAGAAGCCCACACCTCCACACCGGCCACGTGGCCCTGGGCCCCAGGGCGCCCTCCAGTCTGCGCGCAAGGGAACGCAGCCCACAGAGGCAGAGACCTCGCCTTCTCCTTCGTCCTCCCGAGCAGGCCCTCAGCAAAGTCTGGGCAGGGAGGGCGGGAACCCAGAGCGAGGAGCCAGCCCCCACGGCCCACACCTGGAGGGATGGGGCCAGGGGCCCGCGGGGCCTCTTAACCTTTCATCCTATTGACCCAACCGCTGAGAAGGTCGATTTTCAAATTCCCAACCTAAGAAAAATCAAATAACCACAAGCAAACCGACATGCAAGGAAGACTCCTGACCACTTTAACAGGCAACTTTCAGCGGCTGCTGCTGCCCCAGAGGCAATTAAACCACAGGGGCCCAAAGCAACGCCACCGGCCTCCCAGGAGCTGGGCTGGCCGTCCTGGATGCAAAACTGACCTCCCCCTCGAGAGCTTTAAGACAGACACAGCACAGGTCAGAAGCCAACCTGGTCAGTCCTCTGAGAGCTACGGAAGTTGCCGAGTAAAGGCACCCACTTCTAGTTAAGCTGATAATACTTCTAGAGACAAGTGAATTTTTAAGAAGAAACGCCATTTCCGCATTATCTTTCTGTAAGGGCGCCTCAAGGCATATTTGGCACCATAAGCTGATGAGAAACTAGACCAGGGTCCTACAAAACAATTCCCAATTCAGACCCTCTTGTCAAAGGGACAGCATGTCTTAGAGTATCTTTATCTCCTTTGCTTTTTTAGGGCCGCACCTGCGGCACATGGAAGCTCCCAGGCTAGGGGTCGAGCCAGAGCTGCAGCTGCCAGCCGACACCACAGCCACAGCAACACGAGATCCAAGCCACATCTGCGACCTACACCACAGCTCACAGCAATGCTGGATCCTTAACCCACTGAGCAAGACCAGGGATCGAACCCGCATCCCCGTGGATCCTAGTCAGGCTCGTTACTGCTGAGCCACAACGGGAACTCCCACAGAGATATCTTCTAAGCACGTCCGGGCCTGTGCGCAGAAGTCCTGCCTGGCTCCGGGAGCTGAATGGCACCTGCTGCCCTGG
Organism: Phacochoerus africanus; assembly: GCF_016906955.1. Lineage (NCBI taxonomy): Eukaryota > Metazoa > Chordata > Mammalia > Artiodactyla > Suidae > Phacochoerus > Phacochoerus africanus. The sequence continues at coordinate 287,685,862 of NC_062544.1, read as the reverse complement.
CCTTGCCCTCAAGCCTTCTCAAGGACGGCCCAGCAGCCCCCTCCCAAGGCCTCAGAACTCTGTCCTGTGCTGGACCAGCCCAGAACACACTACTGTCGCTCACCTTAAAAAACAGATTCCCTGAGCCCACAATCCTCCAGCTGCTGCCCCCGACCTGTCCCCCCAGAGAGTCCTCTCCGCCTCCTCACTCACACCCTGCCCTCCCCAGCCCGCGGCCGGCCACCACCACCTGTCACGTCCAAGAGCTCCCTCTGCCCCGGATTCCAGGCCACGAGGCCCCCCCACCGTCCACACCCTTCCCTCCTCTGTGTCGATACCATGCCCAGACTATGGTTTCAAACACCAGCAATAAGCAAGTGAGCCCCACATTCACATATTCGGCCCCAAAAGCTCTTCCGGAGCCCGACCTTGAATTTCCACTCAGAGCCAAAGGCCTCTGCGCTGAAGACTAACCACAGTTAACGACGCACAGCGTCTGGGGTGTGTCAGAGAAGCACTGCTTAGACGCCTCGCGTGCGCCCGGCCTCGCCCCGCGGCCCCTGGAAGACAACGTGCGGCTCTTGTGCTGGTTCAGGCCGAGAGCAGGAAGCAGGGGGGGCAGGCGCGCTGCATCTCACGCCGCTCCACCTGCGCGCACCGCTCCGAGGGCCCCAGGCTGCCCTCCGCCCGGACCCCGGCCCCTCCCAGGCCCCCAGCTCAGGCCAACAACCTGGGGTCCTCCCAGGATGTCCCAGCTCACAGTCTACAGAGGCCCCAACCGGCCTGCCTGCCAAACACGCCTCAGTTCCGCGGTTCTGAGACTGCGTTTCCCGTGTCGTCAGGACTCTGGATTCGGGTGGAGGCGCGTGTCACCGGCCTCAGTGGTTCCTGCTGGAGGATGACTGACGGGGCAACGCGACCGTGCCCAGGTCAGGCGCGTCACTTAGGGCCTCTCCTCCACACCTGCCGGTGAGACCAAGAAAGCGTCCCAACCTGCAGATGGTGTGTCCTCCGCGGCGTGGACACACCCCGGGCAGCGGCGGTGCGGTCACGAGAAATGCCGGCTCAGCAAGTCAGTGACGACACGGTGGCCCAAGCCATGGGGCGGACTAGGAGGAACCGAACTGGAAGGATGAAGAAATTCTGTAGTGACTCTATAGAGCACAAAAGCGGCATGATTTTACAGTCTGTGCTTAAAGTCTAAGCTCTTCCAGTGAGTGTAGGGATGTCAAATTGGCAGCATGTCCCTGTTAGCAGGACCAGAAAATAATGCTGCCACGTACAAGTGAAGCCAGGCCTGATCTCACCACCTCTGCCCTATGGCAGGCCCCAGAATGCCACTGTGGGCCCGTCCTGCCCACGGCAGGGGACAGAGAGAGTCCCTGGCACTCCGTCTCCCCACTGTGGCCTCTGTGCACCTGCTTTTCCCCGCAGGTAGTCCGCACGGCTAATGACGACGCTGGCCCCACAGACTATCACGCGAATTTAATCAATACAGGTGAAGTGCCTACACAGCCTGGCACATCACGCGCTCCCAATAAGCACGGGCTGCATAAAGCCAGACAGTCTTTTCAAAGATGCACCATTTCACGTCAGTCTGTTGTTCAAAACTCTGCAAAGTCAACTAGGCTTTACAACTGGTCAACGAGGCAGGCAGGCCTCGTGCGGCGGCGAGGGCCACCCTAACTTCCTACCCCAGCCTGATGCTCCCATAGCTGCAGCCCCCACCCCAGTCCCACTTCCGGCCCCCCTCCCTCCCTCCCTCCCTCCAGGCCACACTGCGCTCCTGGCTACTATCAGCACGGGACAGGAAGCTAGGCAGCCAGCCCCTGCCCCTCCTCCTCCCGCTGGCCCAGACTTCCCGACCTACTGGAAGTCCTCCTGCACACGGGACTCTAGCTGGGGTCCTGCACGCTCATCTCCCCGTGATGTAAGCCCCACGAGGGCAGGGACTGGCCTGGCTGGGTTCAGCACCTAGAACAGTACCTGGCATGCAGTAAATACCTGCCGGGTGACCCTAGGAGCGAAACTAACCTGCCCTGGATGCCAGCAGAGTTCCACTGCACGTCCAGCAAAAACACCAGCCCTCCCAGGCCCTCTCTGCCTGTCTTCATTTTAAATCCACCGCAAACAGAAAACCCAGCTCTCTTTTTGGCACCTCCTAGAACACACACACGCGTACAGAAGAGCAGCAGGCCGAACGGATCAGACCACCAAAAAAGCGTGCTAACTGGGTCCGAGCAGTCTGGGACAACAGCTGTCAAGCCAGGCAGCACGGCCACGCCAGCGCCTCTTGGGGCCATGACACGCTCCCAGCCACAGAGCAAACGAGACGCAACCTGGGGAAGCAACCACACTCTAGGAAGGAGGAAATCTTATTGACTTCAATGCGCGGTTCTTTTTTTCTTTTCTTTTCTTTTACTTATTTATTTTTGTCTTTTTGCCTCTTCTAGGGCCGCTCCCACGGCATATGGAGGCTCCCAGGCTAGGGGTCTAGTCGGAGCTGTAGCCACCAGCCTATACCACAACCACAGCAATGCCAGATCTGAGCCGCATCTGTAACCTACACCACAGCTCCCGGCAACGCCGGATCCTTCACCCACTGAGCAAGGGCAGGGACCGAACCCGCAACCTCATGGTTCCTCGTCGGATTCGTTAACCACTGCGCCACGACGGGAACTCCCAACACGCGGTTTTTAAATGGAATTCTTGCCATTGGCTTTTTCTACTTTACACATTATGAACACGCTTTTTAAAGGATTTTTTTTTTTAAGAGCAGCATTTTCTATCACACCAAGTTGTGTATCTGGAAATCTATGTTTGAGAAAATGGACACCAAAAACCGTCAAGTTTTCCGATGAAACTGGGCCTTTCTCAGCTTTTCAGTTTCATGTTGAGATTGACAGTTTTTCTTAAACAAGTTTTTTATAGGCTGGTATAAGTCTTATAAATGTGTGAGTTCACCTCGGAACCTCCAAAGTGTGCTTTCTATCTCCCGCCTATTTAAATAAATTCCTTGGTCCTAAGTACTTACACAGCCCATCGCGGCATTCAAGGGAGTAAAACCTAGCTCTTAAATAAACGTGACAGCTAAGGAATTTTGACAGTTAGTAAAAAATGGTAAGTTCTGCTCGCATTCGTGTATTGAAAAATTCACTGCAGCACTGTTTCTTATAGTGAACATTAAAAACTATGTTAAAACGTCTGTAGAACTGTGTGTGTATTTTGATTATTGCTGGGACAGCATATTGTCAACTGGCCACAGCAGCTGGAGGGAACCCAGTGGCTAGAAATGCAGTGCAACAAAGCTTTCTTGTGTTTTTGCACCTTTTATAGTGTCGCAAGCTTATACTTTCAAATTTATAGATAATATTTTCAGTGGTATATCTTGTTGAATTTTATAACTGAAAGTGTAAATTTTATCTTCAAAGTGTAATGCTATGAGCCTTGGAACTTTCCTGAACGCTGCCTGTTTCGTTCAGCACTGTAGCCCAGGAGCCTCCACAAGGAGGGCCCAGCACAGCACCGATGGCCAAGTGTGTGCCAAAGCAGGTCGCCGGCTCGATTCGTTTGCCAGTCACACATCAGCTGAAAGGACACTCCTGGTCCAGTCCAGGAGCAGCTGAAGTGCTGCCACGCGCGTAAATTCAGAGGAGCGAATGAGCCCAGGAGCCAAGAAGCATTTTGCGGAACCCGTGCGCCCCTCCTCACCTCCAGCACCCACATCGGGAGCACGATGCTTCTCGAAACACATGTGTCATTGAGTTCTCAGGGCCGGACCAGTTTTCTTTTCACCGCTGCCCCCTGCAGAAAGGCCTCTTTTTTTTCCCTCCCCACTACAGCTTCAGGTTTTGTGGAAGACGTAGCTGAATACACTCAGTCTCAGGACCCTTCAGACCCCACAACAGGACACTAGTCAGAGGCAGCGGGGGTGCCATCCGGCTCAGCAGGTCTCATCCAGAATTCATGAGCCCCACTGTGGGTGTCCCTGCAGTGGGGACCCTGTCCCTGAAGAGGCCCTGCAGGGAGGGCAGTGCATCTCACGCCCAGGGGAAGGCTTCCGGCCACCCTTTGCCACGTCCTCCTCCCTCTGCCCTCCGGAAAACCCTCAGCAAGAAGAAGGCAGAGGAATCTCTGCCTCCAAGAAAAGATGGTAATCAGAAGTCACTTCCCAGGAACCGCTCTTAACACAACCCCGTGTTTTGGAAAATGCAGCTCTAGGTGGCATCTTTCAAAGGAATAAAACATATGGTAAATTTAAGAGAGAAGAAAGAGAACCGAATAAATACTTCTGTTCTCAAAACTTACTGATCAATCACCTGCATGAAGGCACCAAGAGTCAAGGAGCAAGTCTGACGCCAACCCACCTTCCCTCTGCTCTGAGAGCTGCTGACCGCTAACCGCTATGGCTTCTGTAATGGGGGGCTGGCGGGGGCGCTTATCAGGAGTAACAACCCAAACCTGCTGGCCAAAAATAGTAACTGCGAACCCAACACCGCACCCGCGCGACTCGGCATGCAAATCGGAATGGGCCACACTTGAGGTTCTCGAGCCCGTAAATTGGGACTCCGACCCGGTTAAGCGTCCACGGCCCGCTCTGACACCTCCTCAGACCCAGTCACAACCGGTAATTTTCCTACTGCAGACCCGAGCACCTCAGAAGGCCCCTCGAGCCCCCAGGCGCCCCAGACTGTTCCGAATCGCTCCAGACGCTGGGTACCCGCGGGAACTTCCCCGCCCCTGGACGCCGGCGGCTCAGAGCATCCCACGCTGACACCGCGCCCTCGGGAGAGGACGCGGGGCCGTCCGCGGCCAGCCTCGGGTCTGCGCAGCGTGGAGCATCCCGCGCGGACACCGTGCCCTCCCGAAGGGTACGCGGAGGCCGTCCCGGGTGCAGCCTTGTCCGGGGCGCAGCGCATGTGGAGCAGAAGCGCCACTCCTGAGCAGGGGACAGGTCTGTTCCCCGCGCAGGCTCTCCTCCTGGGGGCGCAGCCTCATCCTGGGGCGCAGTGTCCCCTTCCTCCCCGGGCTCGCTGCACTCGCCCCAGGGCGCAGCTACACACGAGGGACGCAGCCGCCCTCCATCCCGGGCGCAATGCCCCCTCCACCCCCGGGCGCAGTCCCCCCTCCACCCCCGGGCGCAATGCCCCCTCCATCCCCGGGCGCAGCCTGCCTCTCCCCGGCGCAGAGAATCCCGCGCAGATGCTGCGCCCCGGGGAGGAGACGGGGGGCCGTCCCGGGCGCAGCCTCCCCTCCCCCGGCGGCCCGCAGCCGCTCCGGACAGCGCCTCCGGACACCGCTCCGCGGGGCACGGGTCCCGCTCGAGCCGCACGCCCGGCGCGGCCTCACCACCTGCCCGGCGGCGCTTACATAAACGCGGCCGCGGCGGTGCCCGGCGGCGCTGCCAGGCGGCGGGGTCCGGCCGCGCGGTCCCGCCCGGCGGTCCGAGCCCGGCCGCCCCCGCCGCCCCCGCCGCCCCGCCTCACCTCGCCTCACCTCGCCTCACCTCGCCTCACCGCGGGCCGCTGGGGTCCGCGCCGCGCCGGGGCTCCGACCGCCAGTCCGCGGCGCTCCGCTCGGCCGCCCCGGGCTGCGGCGCGCTGGCCGTGGCCTGGCGCGGCCCCGAGCGCGCCCCCGAGCGCGGCCGGACCGGCCGCCGCCTCAGCCGCGCCTCAGCCTCCGCCCTCCGCCCTCGGCGTGGCTCCGCCCTCCCCGCCACCCCCGCCGCCGGCCGCGCGCACGCCGGGGAGGGGAGGGGGAGACGCCGCCACGCAGCTCGGGCGCGCGCGCGCACGCCTCCTCCAGCCCGGCCGGAGGTCCGCGGGGGGCCCGCCGCCCGGCCCGGGAGCGGCTGGGGAGGGGGAGCCCGGCAGGTGCAGGGAGCCAGGAGACCCCGGCGCACGCACACCCGCCGGCGGCCTGCAGCGCGGGGCCCGGGCGAGGTGAGCGGGGTCCGCAGAGTCTCCGCGCTGGAGGGCGCACGGTGATGGGATGTGAAGGCGCATCCGGCCTGTGCGGGGCCGGCGCGCGTTGGGAGCAGAAAAGGGGGTCCCGGCTCCCAGACCGCGAGGAGAGCTCCTCGGTGGTATCGGAAGCAAGTCCAGATTACCAGTTTACCTGGTGGCTGGGTTGATTGGTTTGCTGGTGCAGGCATTTCCAAGCTGGCTTCCAACCGTGCAGGAAGCTTACTTCTCTGTCTATATGTACTGCTTCTGCTACGGTTGTACCGAGAATGTTTACACACGGTCATAAGCGTTTGTGGAAATGCAGCATTTCGGAGACCCGGATAAGCATCTCAAGGCAGCAGTTCTACTCAGAACGGAACGTAGTTTGCTAGGGAAAACTAGCTATTGAACGAGGTGCCCAGAGCAGCTGGGCCTTGGGGGCCTCAGGGGCGCAGAGAGCTGTGGCAGACAAGCCTGAGGCTCTCAACCCAAGATCGAGAGTGGGCTGGTGCCCAGGGAGGCTGCCTCCAAGGTCAAGTGCAACTGCTGTCCTTCTCAGCTGTGGGGCCTGAGGCCTCTCTCCCGACCTCTGCCTGTTTGCTCCTGCCTAAGACAGGGGAGAAAAGTCAGATGGGGACAAGAGACCCCAGGCTCCATAATTGTTAGCTGCTGTCTGCTCGGGGGACAGAATCCAGCGCCCCTGAGGGCAGTGGCCTGGAGCCTAAATTCAGCACAGGGCAAGAGCTGCCGGGGGCCAGCCGTCTGCCTCAGGCTGCTCTCTGATGGGAAGAAAAACCTGCCTTAAGGGCCACCCCGCCAAACAGCAAGCCCAGGCCCTCCCTGAGGGCTGAGTGCCAGGCACAGGGTCCAAAGGGGTGCCTGTGGACAACTGGAAGGAACAAGACTCCTGGAGTGCCCTCTAGGAGTTCATCCTGGGTAAACCGAAAGCACAGGAGGATTTTTTTTTTTTGCTTTTTTTTAGGGCCACACCCACAGCATATGGAAGTTCCCAGGCTAGGGGTTGAATTGGAGCTACAGCAGCCAGCCTGCGCCACAGCCACAGCAACACTGGCTCCTTCACCCACTGGATCCTTAACCTACTGAGCGAGGCCAGGGACGGAACCTGCGTCCTCATGGATGCTAGTTAGTTTCATTTCCGCTGAGCCCCGACAGGAACTCCCAGGACTTTATTTCTGTGCAACAAGCCACCCCAAAACTGGCTTAAAGGAATCATTTAGTTACCATGATCCTGAGGGCAGCCGCTGAGACGGTTCGTCTCTGCTCCCTGAGGTGGACCCACAGGGACCACTCCCTGGGCCTCTGGCCGGGGCTGCTGCTTGTGCTGGCCTGGCTGGCTCAGCAGCCAGAGGGAAAGAATAGCTCGCTGCACAGGGCTTGTCCCGCCTCCGCAGGGTTTGCTGAGCTCCTTTTGGCTGGAGGAGGCAAAGGGCCCCGTGGGACAGGGACTGACCTTGAGGATTGGGCCCCGCAGGGAGCCCCGTGCCCGCCCTCCAGTCCGCGTGAATCTCAGCAGCAGCGGAGGGAGCCGTGCCGCTGAGACCATGGCCTTGACGCTGCTCCCGCTGCCTGGCCAGCCTCTTGGCTGCTCTGAGCCGGCCAGGAGCCACGGTCGCCCCGGCTCTTGTGCTGCACCTCCTGGGATGCCGTCATCGCCCTATCGCGGTGTCCTCCCTGGGCCGGAGGACGCACACAGAAGGTGCCTCTTCGTGCTGAGGAGGAGGAGGCAGCTTTCGGGCCCCCAGGGCCTAGACAGGGAAGAGCCCTTGGAGGCCCCTGAGAGGTCAAGTTCCTTGGCCTGGGATCTTGCAGTCTCCCGAGAAAAGCCATCCTCCCCACTCACCGTCCCCGTGGGACACGTGGGGGCCCAGGATGGGCCTGGGTCTCTACAGAGGCGCTGGCAGCTGTGACCGCACAGCCAGCTACTTCCTGGCCTTCAGTGGGAAGAGCAGCGTCCAGGCCTGAGCCCCTGCCCACCCCCCAGGCCCCTGTTCTGTTGTTTATCTCACGCGTGCAAGTCGTGGCGATGAAATGGCACTTTGGAGTCCAGGGCAATGAAGACAATCTCAATCAGACACTCGCCAGTCGGGAGCCAGCTGGTCCTTCGCCACCGCGGGAAGGGGGATAGGCCCTGTGCAGGCGTGTGAGACCCCACGTGCTGGGAGCCCTGTGCTGGCGACAGCCAATCCGCCAGCTGGACCAGACAGCGTGGCCATGGCTCCATGACCTGGGAGCAGAATTAGAAATGACTCTAGCCCTGCAAATGCCTCCAGGACAGAAGGGTGCACAAGACTTTGAATGGGGAGTTCCCCTTGTGGCTCAGCAGGTTAAGAACCTGACTAGTCTCCATGAGGATGCGGGTTCCATCCCTGGCCCCGCTCAGCGGGTTAAGGATCTGGCATTGCCACCAGCTGTGGTGTAAGTCGCAGATGGGTCTCAGATCCAAGGTCACAGTGACTGTGGTGTAGGCTGGCAGCTGCAGCTCCCATTGGACCCCTAGCATGCCACAGTTTCAGCCATTAAAAAAATAAAAGTCCTCGAATGATCTGAGGACAAAACCCAGATCATTCAAGACTCAGGAGAGGCGAGCTCAGCCTGTGGCCCAGGGAACTGCGAGAAGGAGGTGCAGGCGGCCAGCCCGCCACCGGTGTGTGTGTTTCCAGCCTGGCTCTCAGGAAGCCTTCCCACGGAAGGGCACGTTCACGGCTTACAGGAGTGGGAACCACCAGCCCAGCAGAGGGGGCAGCCGGAGAGGCAGCGGTCATGGCCTCGGCCTCCCGGCCCTCCGCTTTAAGCCTGGGGGCCGCCTCTCCCACCCACCCGTGGACCCTTCCTGGCCTCTGCCTGCCAAGCACATGCCAGCGTGTCTGCTTTGCTCCCAGGGCCACAGCCATGGTCTCCTCAGGCCCAGGAGGGCAGATCTAGAGGGGATTTCAACCATGCAATGCCAAGAACTGCCTTTCCTTGCTCTTCTGAAGCCCCTTTCGCTGTAGCCCCCTATGTGCAACAAAAACGTGTCTAGGAGTTCCCGTCGTGGCGCAGTGGTTAACGAATCCGACTAGGAACCATGAGGTTGCGGGTTCGGTCCCTGGCCTTGCTCAGTGGGTGAACGATCCGGCATTGCCCTGAGCTGTGGGGTAGGTCGCAGACGCAGCTTGGATCCCACGTTGCTGTGGCTCTGGCGTAGGCCGGTGGCTACAGCTCCGATTCGACCCCTAGCCTAGGAACCTCCATATGCCCTGGAAGCAGCTCTAGAAAAGGCAAGAGACAAAAAAAAATGGGTATTGCCTTGTTTGGTTCAGTTGTGCCCAATCAGTCAGAGAAAGGCCACTCACTGGTACGTTTAGGTTCGAGCCTCAAAGTAGTTTATTGATTTCGCGGTTTCTACAAGAGGAAGCTCGGACGCCGAGGAGGGATCACCAACACACCGCGATTCGTGGATCTGAACCCCGCTTTGCCTGTGTTTTCAAAGCGCGTGACGGGAGCGATACCGGCCGGACGCCACCAACCCTTCGGTCACCCTTCCTGGGGGCGGACGCCTTGCTCAGAGTCTGCTGGGCTCGTTGGGGTCCCCGGCCCCCACGGAGAATCCCTCTGGTCGCCACCGGGCCCGGAGCAGCCGTGGGGGTCCCCCAGCACACACACACCTCCCGGCCGCTGCCCGGAGGAGGACTGCGGACTCAGGGGCCGGTCCTGAGGCTCCCTCTGCTCCTCGACCTGACAGGTTGAAGCCCAGAGGCGGTCAGCCCAGTCTGCCGTGTACTCCTGTCCGGGACGCCAGCCTGAAATGAGCCTCACGGGGTGTAGGCAGAGCCAGGGCTCCCCCAAATCTGATGGTTTCCGGTGCCTCAGGCAGTGTGTCCTGTGCCCAGGCGAGCCCGTGTAACTGGTAGGGGACTTGTATTCAGGCATAGAGAGAACCACACGTCCAATACGGAAGGGGTACATGCTCATGAGAAGTGGGGAACACCCGAGCAGGCGTGAGCAGAGGAGCAAGGGAATGCCTGAAATGCGTGGAAGGACCTCACCCGTGACACGGAAACGCAGACTCGAGTCAAAATAACACTAGGCTACAGCCACCATACCGGCAAAGATGAAAGCTGGCAGTAGAGAGCAAGCGATGGAGAGGGCGTGGGCCCCAGAATTCTGGATCACGGCCAGCGGGACAATAATTTGCGACCCCTTTGGAAAGCGTGTCCCCTTGGGAAATGCCTCGTATTACAAAACTGTTTGTATTCCGGAATAATTGTGTTTAGTAGGACGAAGCCTCCCACGTGTGGCCCAGAGGCAGACAGCAGACGTGCGCCCTGGCCGTGCTCACGGATCCCGCCGTCCGTTCCCTGGGGAGCACGAGGCGCCTGGGGCTCCCCCGACGCCTGGGGCTCCCCCACATGCTGTCCGCACATGGGGGACGTGACCGAGAGGCTGTTCAACGATTCGGCCACTGCCACACCCAGCGTGGGTGAACCTTGGGAATTAAACGTTGGCTGAGAAGCCTGCCATGTGACTGAGCCTGAAAACGGGGGGCTGAGGCGCGTGTAGCTGTGCAATGCTGTGTGTGAGCGTATGTAGCACTGCGTACACACATGTAAGGGTTACATGTGCACACGATGCATTTACTAGTGAGGGGGTGGAGGCTGCCTCCAGCGCAGCGATGGGGGCAGGTTAGGGGAGAGCCTGTGGAGGGAGGCTCCTGGGAACCGTCCCGTGCGCGTGTTATGTGGTGGACGAGAGGTCACTGATGTGCCACATAGGACCTTTCAGTAAGTCAAATAGCGTATTAAGATTTCTTTTTCTTTTTTGGCCACCCCTCGGTGAATGGAATTCCTGGGCCAGGGATCAGATTCAAGCTGTAGCTGTGACCTAAGCCACAGCTTCAGCAACACTGGATCCTGAACCCACTGTCCTGAGCCGGGGATCAAACCTGCGTCCCATTACTCCCAAGATGCCACTGATCCCATCGCACCCCAGCAGAAACTCCCGAGAATATTTTAAACTGTACATTTTATTTTGTTTTGGTTTTGGCCACACATATGGCACACGGATGTTCCCAGGCCAGGGATTGAACCCTCGCCACAGCAGTGACAACACCAGATCCTTAAGCGCTGAGCCACCAGGGAACTCCTAAACTGTGAGTTTTCAATGGGGAAGAGGGATGGGCAGTCCCCTGGCAGCGGTCAGGAGGGAGAAGGTGGAGGCCTGCATAGGAGGCCCTCGGCAGTGCCCGGGAGCAGAGGGACAGGTCACTCCAGAAAATGGCCGCTTGGGAATGTTCCTGCACAGTCCCTCGCCTAAGCACAGCCCCCAAGGCAGCTTGCATCTGTTTCCCTGGAGACGTGTCTACGCGGTGTTCGGTGTTTGTGATGTCAAAGCCGAGGCCAACGTGACACTGCACGCGAGCCGGGGTCGCAGGCGGATCCCAGAGGGCAGCGCGTGGGAACAGGGACTCGGGTTCTCAGTGGTGAGAGAGACGGGGGGCAGCCACCACACGTGATGGTGAGGAGTGAATACACGAACTGTAAACTCTAAGGGGCTGTGGATGGGAGGCATTGATTCTGCCAAGCACCTCAAGTTCTTTGTGGGACAGGATGGGTGCAAATACATACACACAGCAAACAAAATTAGCGTCTGCACCCACTTCTTTTGAATGGGAGTAGATTTTTTTAAAAAGCATCAGATGCAAAACAGTATGGCTCCAGGTACATACAATTCTAAGATAATGGACTAGAACCAACGAAAGGAGCTTTTCTTTTTTTTTTCTTTCCTTTCTGGCAGAGTTATGTCTTAATTATTAGGTTGGCAGTTTCTCGAGGAGCTGAAAGGCAATTAAGAACTGAAGCCTGGCGAGGGCGGGAAGGGACAGGTGGGTGGGACGGACCCCTGCCCCCGTGCCCTGCCTGCAGGAGCCCTTCTAACGGGGGCTGGCGGTGGAGCGTGTGGCTCCCGAGAGTTGGGATAATGACAACGTAGATGCCCTCGTGGTTATTTAAAGCCTTCTCTCTGGGGACGTCACAACCATATTGTCGGTTCTAGTAGTTTACATTTTTAAACCTGAATTCTGGGAATGCAGCGCCGCGAATGGCGCCTGAGAGGGACCGTGGCACGTGTGTTTCGAAATACTTTTGCCGAGAGAGAATGCGGGACTGGAAAGTACCCGCTTTATAAGAGTGCAGTGTGATGAACCAGCCCAAAGTGGACGCACGTGTCATCTGTCCCCAGGGCGGGAGCTAGAACCTGGCCCCTTCCCGAGTCTGCTGTGCCCCTGCTCCCCCCAAGACTCCTGGAGGAGCCCCCCTGTGCCCTGACGGCGAGCGCTTCGCATGGCTCTGCCTGTCCCTGGCTTTGCATGCGTGCGCTCGCACGGCACGGCCTCTTTGGGGTCTTGCTTCTTTGTGGGATGTGCGTTTGGAAGAACCACCACGCTGTGTGTGAACCTCTTACCTGGAGTATTAAGTCCACAGACCGTGTGTTCTTTCTCCTGTTGACGGAGATTTGGGTTTGCCTAGTTTTTGCTCTATGAACAATGCTTCCGGGAGCATTCTCATTCGTGCCTTTCAGCACACCCGTGAACGTGCTTCTGCGGCGTGTGGACCAAATCGCAGGCAACGGGCACGTCCCACTGAGGAGGTAACGCCCATCTTCCCAAGTTTTGAACCACGTTCCACTCCCACCACCATCTGTGCTCCGAGCGCCCCTGGTCCTCAGCCACCCCTGATGCTGGAGGTCCCTTTCTTTCTTTTCTTCTCTTCTCTTTAGGGCTGCACCCATGGCATGTGGCTTTTCCCAGGCTAGAGGTTGAATCAGAGCTGTAGCTGCTGGTCTACACCACAACCACAGCAGTGCGGGGTCCAAGCCACAACTGCCACCTACACCATAGTTCACGGCAACACCAGGTCTTTAACCCACTGAGCGAGGCCTGGGATTGAACCCACATCCTCACAGACGCTATGTCAGGCTCCTAACCCGCTGAGCAGCAACGGGAACTCCAGCACTTACCGTCTTAATCACTGCAGCTTCATCTCGGTCTTGTTACCTGGTAGAATCGTCTTCCGGCTGTGTTCCTTGGAACCCTCCGGCCATAACTTGCGATGCTATACTCCTCTGTGACTTTCTGGAACGGCTTTCCACTTCCCCCCCAGATCCCGCCAGACTTCTTGCTAGAATCGCCGTGAAGCTTGCCGGTCATCTGGGAGAGAGCGGGTGTCCTTGCCGCACTGGACACCCTGGCGGTGTCGCCGTACGTTTCTTTCAGACTCTTCAGTGGCCCCCATGTCTCAGAGACTTCTGTGTGGATATTTCACACCTGACTCATTAGGTTTGTTTCTAAGCATTTGGTGGTTGGGGTGGTATTTTTAAATATTCTTTATTTTTATTTCGTATCTACTTTCTGGTTCGTAGAGAATACGGTTGAATTTCTCTTCCGTGAACAGCGTATCCGGCCATCTTTCCAGATTCACTTAATAATTTTAAGAGTCATCTGTAGGTTCCGTTGGATTTTCTGCATACACAATCATTTTGTCCGTGAATGCTGACTTTTTAGTTTCTTCCTTTCCAAACATTTTTCTTTCACAGCTTTTCTCTTGGCCTTTACCTAACTTCCGGTGCCATCTGGAAGTGTCATAGTGAGCATCCGTATCTCGCTCCCGACCTCAGAGGGGAGATATCCTGTCTGTCCTGGTAAGCGTGATATTTTCGGTAAGGGCATTGTTTATATAGACGCCTTCTAACAACTAAGGAAATCCCCCCCCTTTTTAAGGGTGTCACATGCAGCATATGAAAGTTCCCAGGCTCGGGGGCCAAATAGGAGCCACAGCTGCCAGCCTGCACCACAGCCACAGGAAAGCCAAATCCGAGCCGTGTCTGCAACCTGCACCACCGCTCACGGCAACGCCGGATCCTTAACCCACTGAGCGGGGCCGGGGATGCAACCTTCGTCCCCGTGGATTCTAGTCAGATTTGTTTCCACTGCACCACAGCAGGAGCTCCCAGGAATTCCCTTCTCTTTCTCCTCTGCTAAGAGTTTCTTGTCATGAATGCACGTTGAGTTTTCTCAAATGTTTTCTTCTGAGCCTTCATCTGATTTGTTCTAGTAACATGAGGAACTAAATTGATTCAAGATCCAAGGTCAAGCCATCCTGGTCCCCGTGTGTTGCCTTTCTGGTAGATTCCTGGATTTGTTTCACTAATACGTTGGTTGGGACTTTTGCATCGATGTTTACGAGGGAGATAGGCTATAGTTTTTCCGCCTTATCTCGTCCTCACTGGGTTTTATCATAAAGTTTCTGCTAGACGGCACGGAATGAGTTCAGCGGAGTTCCCTTGGTTGTTCTTCTCCGGGAGAGTTTCAGGAAGGCTGGTGCTCACCCTCCCTTGACTGTGGTTGAACTGAGACGCCTCCCAAGCCTGGAGCTTGCTGCGGGAGATAGTTCACAATTACGGATTCTATTTCTTTACTGGACACAGGGCGGTCGAGATTTTCTCCTTCTTCTCGTCTGGGCTTGTGTCAGACCCCACCTGCACTGCCCGGGTGAGGACCAGCTGAACCAGGGGGGCAGGGAGCGAGCGGCCTGCCTTGGCGTGAGACCGCCTTCGGAAGAAACACTGGTCTCACATGCAAAAGGATTGAGAATCGACTTAGGTCTGTATGCAGGCTGCTCAGAGGAGGCTGAAGGGGGGAAAGACCCCTCCCCGTCCCGGCCCCCGTCACTCTGGGAAGCCCAGCTCTCCCCTCGACTCCAGGACTCACTCCTGCCTGCCGCCTGCCGCCTGCTGCGGCATCTGTGGTTTCTCCCCCGGGAGCCTCTGTCTTGCCCCTTCGTAGTGATTAATCAGGCGGCATCTCATCTCTTTGTTTCCCGTTTGTTCCCGCTCCCGCAGGAATACATTCAGAGGCGCGGGTGCGAGAGGGCAGCTCGGAGCTGGAGGACCGCGGCTGGATGAGGTAGGTCCTCCTCCAAGGGAGGCTCCAGACTGGCCGCCTGCCCGTCCCGGGGACTCCCCTCCCAGATGCCCCCCCAGCCCCCAGGCCAACGGCAGCAGACCCTGCAGCCGGACCTGGGAGCCCGGCTTCCGCCGGAGCCATGGCAGGGTGGATGGGGCGGGTGCTGCTGAAACATGTCACTTGCGGTCTCAGGCTGGTGGGCCAGTGACCCGCTGACGACAGGTGGGGAGCTCTGGGACATGACTTATGATGGCAGGACCCGCCAGAGTGATGGCGCCAAACCACCGCCCGAGGGCCTGGCGCCGCCTGCCCCCCGTGCCTCGGTGCGCGTGTGCCCAGCGCTCCTGGGCTTCCCATGAGGCGGACCCCTCCGGCCTGCCCTGCACCTGTCTTACCGCAGGCCACCGCTCAAGGTCAGTGCCTGGAGGAAGGGACACCCTCGGGAGAAGGCAGCCGTGGCCGGTGGGGGATGGACCCCTCCTCGGGCGGGCTGCTGGCTCTCTGGGCCTCACTGTCCTCCTCAGAGAGCAGGTCTCAAGTCACGTCTCATGGAGATGAGCAGCGACATTGTTACGACAAAGTATGTAAAACCAGCTGTGAGCTAAGCATAATAAATATCACATGGAGGTGTGAGTCACTGCTTCTGCCTGCCGAGGGTGTACGCAGAGACCCACCCCCCGCCACCAGCCGCACACGGATGTGGCTCTCGGTGTTTTAAACCATCAGGGTGCTAACAGGGGAGGGCTCTGCCTGTGCAAACCCGCCACCATGGAGACTGTGGCGGCGTTACCAACCAGCAGCGCAGGCCTGTGAAGAAGCGGGACCGGGGAGGGTCCAGGCAGCCGAGCTGGCACAGCCCCAGAGCAGGTCCCGGGCTCCTCCCGCCCGCCTGTCCTGTCCGCAGCCTCGGAAACGCAGGCACGCATTCCAGAGAGCTGAGAGCATCGCAGGCTGGTGGTTCGTTAGAGTTGCATACATGGATAAGCCCACCTATTTTTGCTTTCGAGAATTCCACTTCTATTTTTGGTGGAATATAAAAGCTTTGACTATTTCCCAAAGTGGAAAAACACATTTTTTTTCCTTGAATGTCTTACGGATCACGGTTGCCGTTAAATAAATGCTTCCCGTCTGGATGGGCTCAGCGGCCCCCTCCCGATTCCCCGAGCAGGAGCTGGCTGTGTGGGCTCTGCCTTCACTCGATTTAGATCAGTTTTGATGCTTTGGCTCTTAACCCGGATCCCAGTAGGTAGATTTGGATGAAGGCATTTGCAGTGCCCACCCCTCTGTTCTGTGACAGAGGACAGCAAGGAAGCCCTCCGCAGAGTCCAGGTCCCAGACCTGCCTGGGGACGGGGGGAGGGGGGAGGGGAGGGAGGGGGAGGGGGAAGCTTGCCCACTCACTCCCTGCACAGGTGCTCAGGTTATGAAAGGGAATGGGGAGTCTCACCAGCTATTTCAGGGAGCCCTGAGCCCCCAGCCCCCGGCGTGCTGGTAAGTGTGCAGAAAATGTGCCCAGCTTTCTCACTCCCACTAGCATGTCAGGCTCCGTCATAGCCGGGTAATGGGCAGGAGGATGTCAGCTTAATTATTAGACGTTTCTAGAGAGTAACAGAACCTTGCTAACACAGTTAACACAACAGTCACTCTACATGTACCCCACCACCTTCCGCCGAAAAAAGCCTGCCGTGAGTTTGCCAGAAAAGCCAGCCCTCTGTCCCTCCCAGCAGCTCACCTGCTGCCCCGAGATGCCCACGGTTCCCACGAGGTTGGGCGCTGCAGCCTGGGCCTGTTTCTGGACCCCATCCTGCTCCACTGAGCTGTGTGTTGTCACCGCCACCAGCTGCCTCAGTCCCTGAGGCTCTGCCACAGGCGGAGCTGCAGTCCGCCCCCCACCGATTCCAGCCTGGTTCATGGGGTCTTTGGGGTTTCCTGCGTCTGCATCTAAGTCAAGCTGCCTGGAAGGACACACGGGCTGCTTCTATCTCCGTTTCTCACCTGGTCGCACCGGCCGGGGCTCACGTGCCTGCTGCAGGTGTCCCAGGTCCCGGAAAAGGGCAGGTGGAGGGCAGGCTGGCAGGGCGCCTTGCATTCGTGTGACGCCCGAGAGCCCAGCTGGCTAGGTGATTTGCAGGGCCCGGTGACCCATGGAAGTGTGGGGCCCTCGTTCGGAAAGCAGGGGAAACGTCCTTCCGGTCTCTGCGTCGCTGTCTCTCTCCTGGTCGTGGTGTTTCTCACTCGTTGCTGCAGGTCACCCCCCTCAGGCTCAGGAACAGCTACAGGACAAAGGCAGCCGCCCGTAGGCACCAGGGTCCCCCACTGGCAGCATGGCATCCTGGGCACATACACCCACCCCACCCCTCCCAGCCTGCGCGTCCACGTCCCCAGCAGAGCAGAGGTGAACCCAGCTCCAAGCCCTGCACACACTTCACTCGCAAGACACAGATTCAACAATAAAATTATGAAGACTCAAGATGGCACACACATGTCCTTAAAACCACTGGCACGGTCCTCCCGGCAGGACCCCGAGCCTGGCCCCCCGAAGTGGGTGCAGTGCAGCCCACTGGGAGAGCTTTTACAGAACACGTGGAGATCCGGGGTCCCACTTTGATGGCAGGTCCTGTGCAGCACGGTGCGTTTACCTCTCCAAAGACAGGAGTCTGGATCCATGCGAGTCCTCTCGCGAGCGTTTACTGAGAGCTGCCATAAGAGGAACGCCAGGAATCGCCAGCGACAGAGACGAGTAAGACGCCACTGGCTCCCTGCACACCAGAGACGGGCCACCGCGGCTGGCGCTGCGCTCAGGGTCCCGAACCCGCCTGCTCTCCAGGACCCGGCCTCTCACACTGACGACCACGTGCTCTGGGCCCGGCTTCTGCGGATGACATAGACCCTCAGGGGCCCGTGTAACTCGTCCTGGTCACACATCTGGGGAGAGACGGCAGCGAGGCTAGAGCAGAGCAGCCGCAGTAGCCCTGCCTGCTCCCCCACTCCCCCCATGCCCTCGCCCCCAGGTTGGCCAGCCGAGGGTGGCAGAGCCATGCTGTGGGCACACAGGAGACTGCACTGGTACCTTGCTTGGTCAGATCATGGCGGACTTCTTGGAGGAGGTGACATTTGCGCTGAGTCTTAAAGGGCTAGTAGTCATTCTTCCTGGTCCACGAGAGGCCCGGGGGAGAGCAGGTAGGACGGCACAGTGACCAGAGCCTGGACAGGCCTGAGAGAGCCAGCCGCTGCCCACCACTCCTGGGGTAGGTGAGGGCACCCTGGATGAGGGGCAGGTAGGGCGGGGACCACCGAGGCCAGAGGTCTGAGGAGAAGAAGGTGGCTGACGCCTGACCACCTCCCCTCTCAGCTGCTGAACTGCAACGTGCCCCTTGCCTTGGCGGCGCCCCCCTCCCGCCCCCCAGCGCCCCCCGCCCGTCCTCTGCCTTCTCACACAAAGGGCAGCACTGTGACCCTTTCCTGCCCCTCGGTCTGGCCACTTATCTCCAAGCCCCAGAGTCACCCAGACCAGGGCCCCTCTGCGGCCCCGCCGCCCTCTCCCAGATGGGCACATTCAGGCTTTTCCAGGGTTTTGCAAACGGCCGCCGTGCGATGACTCTGCACAGGTGACTTCGTTCTGCTGGAGGCGCCATCAGGGCGGATCCCGGGAGGCGAGACCGGCAGGCCCGGATGTAAGCGGGCGTGTGGCTCCGTGCGGCCCAGCCTCCCTCCGGAAGGCGTGCGGGACATCTCGCCCCACCGGACACGAGGCTGCGCCCCCCGGCCATGTTCACACAATGCTGTCGTACGTGCCAGGGCTGCCAGGCTGCACCTGAGAAACCGCATCTCAGCGTTGCTTTAATTTGGGTGCTTTAGTTACGGCAGCGTGAGCATTTTCCAGGTATTACAGGCCATTGAACGACCTGATCTTTGCCTCTTCTTCTGTCTGGTTTTTGATCCTCTGTCCTTCAATTTGAAAGGGTTCTTTCTACATTAGGGGTCTTGGTCCTTCATGAGTTGTGAGTGAGGCTACTCATACTTCCTCCTAGTGTTTCAGTGGTTTGTTGATTTTGTTCATGTTGTTTTTTCCTCTGCAAAAACCTCATGTCTTATTCTCCTTCTTGGTGGCAAAGTTCGAAAGCCCTTGCCTCATGCAGGTGAGACGGGCCTTCCCCAGGCCGTCGAGGGGTCCTGAGTACCTCCCTGTTGATGCCGGGCTCCCTTCCAGCAGGAGCCAGCCCCGCGTCAGGTGTGAACGGCGGACCTGTTTGCGGGGGGGATGTGCCGTGTGAGAGGAGGTGGGAGACCACAGTATCCTCTTACTCACTGACTGCCTCCCCCTCCCGGGCTCCCTTTGTTTCCCCAAAGGTGTAGGGATGGATTTCCAAGCAAAACGACCTGAAGGCACAAAACGCTCCTGTCTCTGTCCCACCCGCTGGACGGGCCCCTGCAGGCTGACCACCCCTTCCTGGCAGGTTTCCAACCACACGTGTCGTTGGTCCCAGGCCCCCGCCCTGCCCTTCTCCAGTCCTTTGATCAACCTCCCAAGACACCGATCCACTGTCCCCAGACGCCGCACACGGGCTCCCTCGCCCCGCCCCTCCAAGCTTTTCTTCTACATACGAAGTAGTTTGCCTTTACCCTCTGATATAATTGGGATATTTTCTCCCTGTGTACTGCCTCCCTAGGAGTTTGTGTATAGAAAGGCCATTTTTAAACCTAAGTGTACGTGTGTGCTTGTAGAAGGATCTATCTGATGCTCGTTTCACACCGTGAGGGGCAGGTCATTCTCACGCTGAGTGTCAGCCTCTCGTCACAGGTCACACGTGTGTGCTCATCTTTCACGTGCAGGAAGACCGCCCCGTGGGGCCTCCAGAGCTGCCTCCCGAGACGCCCCTCCCTTCGGGAGGTCTGCTGCCTCCCTCCCTCCCCAACCCCCTCCCTCTCTGATCTTTTCCTCATTTTTTCTCTTCCTTTTTGACCTCCTTCCCCTTTTTCTCCTCCCCCCCCCCCGCCGCCGGGGGCATTTGCTGTAACTCTCTCCCAAAGGCTCCCTGTCCCCATGTCATTTCAAAAAGACCTCTTCTGCCCCAGGGACGTGAGAGGCCTCCTGTCCCCCGTGCGGGCCTCTGGCCGCTCTCCTCTGTCCGGGTCCCTGTCTGCTCAGGCACCTGCGGGGCTGGGGAGGGGGCAGGGCTGGTCCAACCCGGAGTCTTTTCGTTCAGGGCTCTTCTGCTTCCCTTTGAAGGATCTTTCAGAGATTAGTTCTTGTGACAGATTCATTTGTGCGACGTTTAGCAGCCTTCAGTTTCTTTCGATTTCCTTTCTTCTGTTAAATTCAAGGGAGGTTCGGCTCTGGCCCCTCCACCTCCCACCACGTGCCCCCGGCCGGCGGGCGCTCTGCCCGGGCTGCCTCACCCCCTGAGGCCACAGGGCTGGCAGTGAATTTTTCGTCTGTTGTCGCTCTCTCTCGGATAACTTCTGGAATTGTTGGACCCTGGGCCGTGTGGATCTATCCCTCCTGTGAAAAAACAACCAAGCCCTGGTCTCAAAAAGTTTAAAAAGGAAGGAGCTGCCCACTCGGGGGGCCTGGAATGGTGGACGGCCATCTGCAAGTCAGTGCTCGAGCATTAGCCGGTCCTAAAATGGTCCCTCATTTGCGTCTCCGACGAAAGCGTTTCGTGGGAAAACCGCCTTTATTTCAGGGTTTCTGCAGCAGGTGCTTCCCGGTCCATTTGTCCTGCGTTTCCTTTCATCCTGCCGCTGCCGCTCAGGTCTGCCCTTCCAGGAACAGCAGAAGCCGAGAGTGCAGGGAGGGAGAGAGTTGTCCAAGGAGGCAGCGGCTCTGCCCCGGGGCCGCCTCTGGGGCCTGGTCTCAATAAAGCAATGGGTCTTTTTTTTGTGGCTAATTTGAGGCCCTGGTTATTCAAGGAGCCCAGAGAAGGAAGCCAGTGACCTGGGTCTGGGCTGGAGCCGGGTTTCCACGGCGAACACCTCCCAGCCTTGCTGTTCGCCGGGAGGCTTCCCTCGCGGCCCAGGCAGGAAGGACAGCCCCGGCCCTCAGCAGAGGTCGACGGCTGCTGCCTGAGGAAGGCTGGGCACCTACGCCGCCAGGGAGGAACTGGGCCCGAGGAACAGGACATGGGATGCATCTGCACATCGGGGCAGCGGCTGCTCCTGCCCTTGCAGCTGGTGCCCGGGAGTCCCCCTCACACTGCCCCCCGTCCCTGACGGCCCAGCTCTGCTGCAGCCTCCTTCTCTGGAGCCACAGCGCTGCTGCCCTGATGTCTCTGCATTGTGTCTCCCTGTGTCTCCCAGGGCTCAGGGCACCCATGCTGCTGAGAAGGACACTCTGGGGCCATCCTGACAGGCGCAGGTTCCTGCCCAACCTGACAGCAGATGGGCTCACACATCACATGCTCACTGTGACGCACCGACAGGGCGGATGGGGAAGGGGGCAGCGTGGCCCTTCCCCACCTGCACCGCCCGCTCGGGTTGGCCTCCCTGCAGCCCCTCCCTTTAGAACCGGCTGCTCCCCCACCCCCACCCCCCGCCTTCATGCCACCTGTTCCTGCGCTCGAGCCTGAGGCTGCCAGGTGCCACATGTGGGCTCTGTGAGCTCCCCAGCCAGCGGTGTTTGCTGCTGGGAGAGGAGGGCCCCATGAGGCAGACGGGAGAGGATCAGGGCCAGGGGCCTCCAGCCCTCCCCTCGGCTCAGAGGCTCTCTGAGGACCACCCTGGGCTTGAACACCTCAGGACCCAGTTCCAAGCTGGTGCTAAGAGCTGGGCGCCTGGGCCCCACTGCAGGGGTTTAGGGAGGCAGGCTTCTGAGAAGCCTCCGTGACTCAGACAGGTTCACAGAGATGCTGGGTCAGCCTGCCCCGGCCTCCGGCTTCCCTCCCCACACGGCAGCCCCACTCCCCCATCTGCGCCCAGCCTGGAACGCCCTTGACTTGCGCACTTTGTCTCTTGGGTTTGTTGTTGTTCTGAGCAAGAGGTTGAGTTTGGCCCTATGACCTACCCTGGCTCTTTATCTTGGGGGAGGGGGTCATCTCAAACCCAGAGGTGTCCAAGAGCTGAGTGTATGGTGTCCCTGGCTCCCCGTGTCCACGGCGTCCTGGCGGGATGTCCTCTGACTTAAAGCAGGCATGGCCGGTGTGCTGCCCGGAGCCCAACATCTTCTGGACCCGTGTGCGCCCGCCCTGCCCACTCCCTGCCCTGTGGCCCAGATGAGGGGCTCCACGCTCTGACGGCTTCTTGCTAACAGCTTCCCCCAGTCCAGGAGGACCGTGCCCTCTGCCGTCCAGCCTGTGCTCGGGGCACACTGGCCACTGTCCCTGTCCCCCTCCTGGCCCCCCAGCCCACACTCCCTGCATCTCCTTGGGTCGCCAGGGTGGTGCTGGTCGCAGTTTCCTGTGCTGGAACCCCCAGGGCATCCGGGGTGTGGGGCACTTCTAAGAAATGCTGACTCCTGACATTTGGAATGTGGACTCATCCTATTTTTTACAGTAAAGAGTACATTTGATGTTCTGAATAGGCTGGTGGTTCAAACATCAGAAGGCGTCAAGTGACAAGAGTCCCTCCCACTCTGCCCCACCACCCCCAGGCCCCTCTGGCATCATCATTACTTTCTTACCAGTCCCCCCGACAGCCAAACGCACGTGCGAAACTACAGCTCAGCATTATGGGCTCCTCCGTGCAACGTCCCGGGGTCTCACACACAACTCTTCGCCTTGTCTCTTTCAACCAGTCCAGTGACACGTTCCTTTAGCAAACGCGCCTGCGCTGGGGGTGGGCGGTGGGGAGGCTGGGTCCTTCCCTCAAGCAGAGACAGACGCAGAGAACCCGCGCGGCTCACAGGGCTCAGGCGGTCGCTGCTGAGGGCGCCGCGCAGATGCCCGAAGTGGTGCAGCAGACGGAGCAGAAGGATGGTTTCTGGGTGGATGAGTGGCCGGAGGCTTTGGGGGAGAGGCAGGAGGGAGCCCATGCGCCCCGAGCCGAAGAGGGGAGCAGGGAGCCCCGGGTGGGGGCCCCAGAGTCAGAATTTCAGGAACAGCCAGCATCTGTGTCGGGAATGCGATGCCGATGGCTGGCCGTGGAGGGCTGGGGAGAGGACCCACCCAACCGCCACACGCGTGCCACTCACGTAGCTCCACCTGCCACGCAAGCACACTCGGGAGGATGGCAGCCAGGCCACACAGCCACGCGGGGCCCACATTGCTGGGGTCTCCAGTCCAGGCCTCCCCTGGCCGCCTCCACCATCGGATGGGGAGGGGGCTCGTCAGCCAGGCCTGGAGTAAGTACCCCTTGACCACTTCCTGCGGGGCCAGCGGGGTGCAGGGGCCTGGGAGGTGGGGCTCTGGCCAGGGCAGCTGCGTCCCGCTGGGCGCTGAGGCAGGGGGCACAGGTCCCAACGCCGGGCTCCGCCTCTGCACCCAAGGCGAGGGGACAGCAGGGGAGATGCCAGGAAGAGACCAGATTCTGGGTGTGTTTCCAGGGTAGAACCAACATCTGTGTTGACGGCTTGGACGCAGGGAGAGTAAGAAAGAGACGTGGAAAGTGGGTCCCAGCTCCTCGCCCCCTTCGCGCCTGAGTGGGGGGCTGGGGGGCTTGCTGCTTCGTCCCATGGGCTTGGGAAGCAGGGCAGGCGTTTATTGTGTTGTTGTTGTTGTTGTTGTTGTTGTTGTTGGGTTTTTTTTTTTTTTTTGGCCTTTTTGCTATTTCTAGGGCCGCTTCTGTGGCATATGGAAGTTCCCAGGCTAGGGGTCAAATCGGAGCTGCAGCCACTGGCCTACGCCAGAGCCACAGCAACGCCAGATCTGAGCCGCGTCTACAACCTACATCACAGCTCACGGCAACGCCGGATCGTTAACCCACTGAGCAAGGGCAGGGACCGAACCCGCAACCTCATGGTTCCTAGTCGGATTCGTTAACCACTGCGCCACGACAGGAACTCCTGGTTTTTTTTGTTTGTTTGTTTGGCTTCACCCATGGCACGTGGAAGTTCCCTGGCCAGGGATCAAACCTGCATCCCAATTGTGGCAACACTGGATCCTTAACTCACTGTGCTGCTCAGGAGCTTCCGAGGGCAGGTGTATTCTGGATTGTTCACTTAGTGGTGCCTGTCTGATGGACATGCAGTCGCCTCGCAGGCAGCTGGGTGCTGATGGGTGCTGCCGTCTTGACCGGGTCACGGGGCGCCCAGGTGTTTGGTCCAACTTTACTCTGGGTGTCTCTGGACGAGGTCGACCTTGAGATCTGCGGACTGAGAAGTCGTCCTCCTCGACGGGCGGGCCTCGTCCCATCAGGCGAAGGCCTGAACAGAACCGCAGCACTGACCTCAAGTCAGGAAAAGCGCTCCGGCCTGACCGTCTTTGAACTGGGATTCCCTGTCCCGCCCTTGACTCCAGCTAACCACCTACTCGCGTAAGCACCACCTGCAGACTCACCCGCAGGTGCTGGGACTTGTCAGCCTCCCTGGTCATGGTCACATGAAGCAAACTCTTCCTCCACCTACTGTCTGTCCTTTCTGTCTCTCCGGAAAGATTCCGTCCTTTCTGTCTCTCTGGAAAGCCCTGGAGAAGCGGGTGTGCCTGCTGGGGTTCCGGGGGAGGTTAGGCAGCAAACCCCCCAGAGGTTCATCTCCAGACAAGGTGGGTCCTGTGCAGGACGGCGCGCTCGGCTCAGGGTGGGCTGAAAGAGGGGCGGGGGTGGCCAGTGGGGAGCTGTGCTGGGAGCCGCTGGCCTCAGTGGCTCCTGGTCAGCCCGGCCATTGTTTCCCATCCTTCTTCTGCAGATGGCACGATAGTCACGCAGGACCTTGGGCTGTTTCTTCCGCCTCTGCCCGAAGCCAGTCTGCAGGATGGAGGGAGCCGCCTGTTCGGGAGCTGGCGGTACCTGACCTCAGCTGCCAGCTCTGCGTGAGAGCCGAGCTCCTGTCTGAGGTGGTGCATTGAGCAAGTCTTCCAACGCAGTAACTCCTAGAGCTGCCTTTCCACCTGGCTGACACGCGGCGGCTCATCCAGGGTCCTGGACACCCGCCTGCTGGTTCCACGGCCGATGCTTTGGGCGCTGTTAGCATCCAGGTCATGGAGCCAAGCTGGCATCTGAAGGCTGTTTCTCTGTTTATTGGACGTTCCCGGGAGGGCGCTGCATTTCCTCTCAGGTTCCCTCCCCCCCAGCCGAGACACTGTCTCTGCTAATCGCTGTCCTACCATGAGGTCCTGGTACCTGCAGCTCAGACTGTCCCCTCCCACGTGACCCACAGCCGTGGTCCAGGGTCTCGCCCTTGGAGGACAGAATGAATGTGACTGTACGTGATGAGACCATCACGTGCCTCAACGCACAGCAGCGCTTCTGTTACAACCCCCACTGCTGGGTGGTAGGTTTACACACTGAGGGGGGTCTCTTCCGGCGTCACGCGGCTGGGGGTGGAACAGGCTGTGCCCATCGCTGCAGCACCAGCAAGCTCACCCTCCTTGCGGCAGGAGGGGTGGGGGTCTCCCGAAGGCACCCAGCTTGGGGATGCTCCCGTGTCCTGCGGGCGGAGAGTGCACCTGGCTCTGGCACCCAGGAAGAGCCCAGCATTTAGAGCAGCCTGAGCACCAACGGCAAACACAGGGACACAAAACAACTTACACCCTCCGGTTCCAAGGGTAAAGGCATAAATTGAAATGGGAAGAAAAACTGATGGATTGAAACAGAACAACAGGAGCTCCCGTTGTGGCTCAGCAGAACCCATGAGGTCTCCATGAGGACACAGGTTCCATCCCTGGCCCCGGTCAATGGGTTAAGGATCCAGCGTTGCTGTGAACTCTGGTGTAGGTGGAAGGCAGGCTGGGAGCTGGTGTTGCTATGGCTGTGGTGTAGGCCGGCAGCTGTAGCTCTGATTCGACCCCTAGCCTGCAGCTGCAGCCCTAAAGAGACAAAAAGAAAAAAAAAAGAAAAAAAAAAGGAAGAAACTTGATGATAAGGCAACAGGGAATTAACAAAAGGAACAGCAAGTTGTCAATTACCTGAAAATAGATTGACGCCGTGGATAAGACTGTAAATTAGAGAGTAACAATACACTGATTAGCAGGTATTGAAAAGGATGCTCAGAGGACTTGCAGGGAGGGGTGGACATTGGCGCTTTTGTCACATGTCTCTGTGGGACACGTTGGCAACACTTACCAAAAACATGGACTATGTCTTAGAACTTACCCTGGGGCTGTGCTAAGAGCCCTGCCCCCAAATACATGCTCCACAGTGTTTTCATAGCATTCTTAAAGTAGCGAAAACCTGCAGAATAAGTGGCCTATGATAAAGGATCAGTCCACAAATTTTATTTATCCAGAACAATATCTTTCTTGCCACTATGAAAATCACCCAACACTTCCACATTATTGATCTTGAAAACTGCTGATGCTGGAGATACTGCATGGAAAGTTGTTCAGGAGGGGGTTCCCGTCGTGGCGCAGTGGTTAACGAACCCGACTAGGAACCATGAGGTTGCGGGTTCGGTCCCTGCCCTTGCTCAGTGGGTGAAGAATCCGGCGTTGCCGTGAGCTGTGGGGTAGGTCGCAGACGCGGCTCGGATCTGGCATTGCTGTGGCTGTGGTGTAGGCTGGCAGCTACAGCTCCAATTTGACTCCTAGCCTGGGAACATCCATATGCCGCAGGAGCGGCCCAAGAAATAGCAAAAAGACAAAAAAAAAAGCAAGTTGTTCAGGAGGGACCGCATGGACAACCCCAGTCTTCTCCAGGAAGTGCGGACACACAGACACGGAGAGCTAAGGGCTTTTCTGTGCGACGGAGATGGGCTGTCGACTGACGGTATATTTTGCACAGTGAATCTGCGCACACATCACCCACGAAGGGATACAAACTTCCCCACGTGCCTTCCCCGCCTGGGTCCTGAGGGAAGCGGGGTTTGGAAGAGCCGGCCTTCGGCAGGCGAGTCGCCCGGGCACCTGCTCTGCGCCAGGCCTGGCTCCTGGCACATCTGCCTGGCGTCTGGGCTGCTCAGCAGCCCCACGAGCGAGCGAGGGCCTGCTGTGAGCACAGACGCCCCCGGGACGGAATGTTCTGGAAGGCAGCAGCAGGTCAGAATGCGAGCTCTGGCAGACACCCACTGTCCAGACTGCGGGAAGGAGCCCGAGCTGGGCAAGCGTGGCTGCGGCTCTGCGAGGCAGCGTCAGCCCGCGGCTGCCAGGAAACAGCCAGTCCTGACCCGGGCGATCGGAACAAACCCCGGCGTCCGGGAAGAACGTTGCTAAGGCGGCTCCAGCCTCGGAGCAGAGCCAAACCAGGGGCAGACGGAAGGCAGACGGCTGAGCGAATTTCAGGGCGCAGGCGTGAGCGGAACCTTCCCGTCCGCTGGGGGCTGGGCTCCTAGCGGACCCTCGCCCCAAATGTCTAAGGCCACAGACACGGGGAAGTGAGTTCCTAGCCAGGCAGACAGTGCAAAGAGGGTCCGGGGGCCGCGGGGCGGGGCAAGCCTGCGTAGGACACAAGGTCAGACCCTCAGTGTCGGGGACAGGCTCCTGGAGGTGCCTCCGCCTCCCCAGGCCTCGGTCTGGGGGTTCCCCCCACCCACCCCCACGACTATCGGGCTGTGGGCAGAGCCTGGTCATAGCCCCAGGCGCCAGGATACCTGGAGATGCCGTCAGACCGAGGCCGGCCCGGCAGTATCTGCCTGCATCCCCAGGTCACAGCGGACAGTGCTTTCTGGAATGAAGGTGACTAAGACAAGTTCGAATCTGGCAATGACACAGGTACAAACTCGTGCAGACACAGTGGGCCCCTACCTCTGCCGCTGAAAACCGTAACAAGGAGATTTCTGGACTCACCCATTTGGCTGTTAGGAAATTTCCGTCCCTTCAAGTGAGCAAATGTAGGTAGTATGGTCCGTTTACGAACATACAGAGAAGATAATGATTTTGGGTCTCCAAATTACTGAAAATATTTATTGGTGTGGTTCTTTTCAACCACAACTAATGCAAATACCACAAAAATGTTGACTTGAAGATTTGGTTTCGAAAAAGAACTTCTGTGGCCAACACTGCATTTTTTTGAATGGCTTTTCGTTTTTTAAAAAACAAATGTTCCCATTTTTCTTCCAATGTGTTTCCCTGGGATTTTTATTTTTTTGATCCCTGCACAACTTCGCTCTGACCACACTTATTTTTTCTAAATTCTTTTGTAGTGGAACGCTGTATTTTGAGAGCGTACCGAAAAGATGTGGAAGTGACCTCAGCCAGCGAGTCTAAATGTTCCCCAGATGGGCTGCCCTCTGGCCGCCTCTGCAGCGGGTGTCTGAATCCTGCCCAGGTGCGTGTGACCGTTCCTGAAAAAGGGCTGGAGGGGAGCAAAGTGGGCACAGCCCATGTCTCAGAGCCTCCAAAACCTGGAAACCAAGAGAATTTCAAAGCAAGGAGGAGAAACAAGCCCTCCTATCTAAGTTGCTCTCAATTTGAGGGAACTGAGGTGGAAACCTAGTGAGAAGAAGACAAATTGAGCGTGTAAGTATAATAATTTCCTTATTAATGATAACAATTTCTACTCAATATATTTTTAATATGGAGAGCCCAAATTAAAACAAATTTATTTGTCTAATTTTTAGGGCTGCACCTGCAGCATATGCAGGCTCCCAGGATAGGGGTCAAATTGGAGCTGCTACTGCCAGCCTGCAATGCCAGATCGAAGCCACATCTGTGACCTACAGCACAGCTCACCCCAACGCGGGGCCAGGGATCAAACCTGCATCCTCATTGGTACTAGTCAGATTCATTACTACTTAGCCACAATGGGAATGCCCCCAAATAAGATTTAAAACTGGAGGAGTTCCCTGGTAGCTCGATGGGTTAAGGATATGGCAGAGGCAAAAAAAAAAAAATTCTTTTTTTTAATTTAAAACTGGAATTCTCCTTGCAGATTATTTCTTACCAAAGGACTATATCATCTAGCAATGGAAACTTACTTTAGGGGTTTGCTTTCTTTCACAGTGGAAGGGGGGGGGTCCACAACTAGGCTACGAAAGCCTTTCATAGTTTTAGTGCAGCAGGCTGTCAGTTCTTCAGTCTTAGGATATTTCAAGTGTTGAAACATATTCTGCAGAAAAAGTTTGAAAGTTAACCAACCTCATGTTGGCCTAAGAAATGTAATCTTCAGTGAAAAGATAAAAACAGCGCTAAAATTCTATTTTCTCAAGTGCCTCTGATTATGGGATTATATAGTCACGAAATGGAAGTGACTCTTTTTTTTTTTTTTTTTTTGCTACAGCTTCTGGCTCCCCAGACTCAGCCATCGTAGTTTTTGGATGCGAAATAAAAAAGATCAGCACGAGAAGGGATGATGATATACACGGAGAGTATTTTCCGCTCTCCTCACATTGTGTGTAAAAGGAACACCTGATGTTTTGAGAACGTCTTCGGATATATTTATTTTCTTTTTACCGTTTGAATAATTAGCTTTTGCTTTGGAAGCTTGTCTGTTCTCCTATCTTTAAGCCGCATGCACTGAGCGCCCCCTTGAATGGCATGTCCCGCTCGGGGGGTGTGGCTTAGAGATAAGGAGGACAGACCAGACACACAAGGGGGGCTGCTCGCCCCCTTCCCTTCCCCTGTCACCTTGCGTGGTGCTTGCCTGTCACTGTTAAGTAATCTGCACCACTATCACTTGCTTTATCCGTTGTAAATAATATCTTTTAGCCCCCGGCTGTAAAGATGAGGAAATCAGCATACTTTTCCCGTTTCCCAGCCACTTGCTCCTTTCTCTCCAAACTATTGTTAGCGTTATGCTTTCTCTATGGTCAGAAATTTATTACCTTACATTCTTACAAACTTGTCCTAGCCACATTTGGTAATGTTTTGAAATTCATTTCTCAGTTGGCTGCAGTTTACACTCTAGCTCACTGGAAAAGCATCCCCTGAGCTTTTGCATGCTGGCAGTGTTTTTCAGTTGCGTCTCACTTATGACCATTTAGCTGGGTATAAAACCACTCACGCTGCCTTTCCCTGAGGGTCTCACGGGTGCTGCTCTGCCACCTTTTGGTGTCAACATCTGCTGTGGAGAAGTCTGAAGGCAGACTGCTCTTCCTCTGTAACTTTATAGCCTTACTGGGCTGCTGAGCAAAGGTTTGTATTTGCATTATTTGAGGTCTAGTAAACACGCAGGTGGCTTAGTATTAAATGCTGCAGGGTGTTTGTTTTTCTTGAGATCCCATGTGATTTCTTTACCCATCAATTTAAGTCTTCTTCTGTTATGAAGGGTATTCTTGAATTTTATGCCACAGTATTTGCTCCACTAGTGTAATTTTCTTTCTCCGGGGCTCCAGTCATGCACATGTTGAATCTCTTTTGACTGTCTTCCACGTTGAACATTTTCTCTTCAGTTGCTTTTTTTTTCCCCCCCAGGGCTATGCCTGAAGCATATGAAATTTCCCAGGCTATGGGCCAAATCGGAGCTGCAGCTGCTCGTCTACACCACAGCCACGGCAAAGCCAGATCCAAGCTGGGTCTGCAACCTACACCATAGCTCATGGCAACACTGGATCCTTAACCCACTGACTGAGGCCATGAATCAAACCGGCATCCTCCTGGATACTAGTTGGGTTCATTACCACTGAGCCACACTGGGAACTCCCTTCAGTTGCCTTTTTAAATAAAACATTGTCATGGGAGATTTCAAACATGCTACACAGAATTATATCATACATGTCTATGTATCCGACACCTTAATACTCAGTAATATTCTTCCATGCTTGATAATCTATACTCCTGCTAATGCTTCACCCCTCACTCAATTAGTATTACTATTTTAGTCTTTTATGTCTATTTATGTACACTGAAATGCACAAATCTTAGCTGTACAATTTTAATAGACATTTTTAGAGCAGTCATAGTTTTACAGCAAAATCGAGTGAAATGTGCAGATAGTTCATAGACTCCCTGCCCCCACAGCCTCCACCACTATCAATATACCCCCAAGGTGGGACAGTTGTTATTATTGATGACCTTGCACTGACACATCATTATCACCCAGAGCCCAGAGGTGACATTTTGGGTCACGCTTCACGTTGTACGTTTTATGGGTTCGGACAGAGGCAAAATGACATGTAGGCACTGTATCATACAGAGTAGTTTCTCTTCCCTAAGCATCTTCTGTGCTCTGCCTGGTCATCCCTCCCTCCCGCAGCCCCTGGAAAGCACTGCTCTTTTCATTGGCTTCATAGTTTCATCTTTTCTAGAAAGTCATACGGTTTGAATTGTATAGTATGTAGGCTTCTCAGTTTTGCTTCTCCTCCTCCTTCTTCCTCTCCTTCTTCTTCACATCGAAGCTGGAGTCACTGGCCTACGTCACAACCAAGGCAATGCCAGATCCAAGCCACGTCTGCGAACTGCGCTGAGGTTCACGGCAACACCTGATCTTTAACCCACTGAGCCAGGGATCGAACTCGTGTCCTCAGAGACACTGGTTGGATTTGTTTCCAGAGCCACAGTGGGAACACCTCAGATTTGCTTCTTTTACTTAGTAATGTGCAATTGAGTTTCCGCTGTGTCTTTTCACATTTTGGCCGTTCTCTTTCGTGCTGAGTAATATTCTGTTGTCTGATGGGACCACAGTTTATCTCTCTGTTAACTACTGAGGAGTGTTTTGGTTGTTTTCAAGTTTGGGCAATTATGAAAAACCTGCTATAAACATCCCTGTGCAGGTTTTTCTGAGGACATAAGTTTTTTAACGTCTTTGTCAAATACTGAGGAACGTGATTGCTGGGTTGCATGGTAAGAGTAGGTTTAGTTTTGTAAGAAATCACCAAACCATCTTCCAAAGTGGCTGCACCATCCTGCACCCCCTCAAGCAGTGAGCAAGAGCTCCTGTGGCTCCACATCCTTGCCAGCATTTGGTGCTGTCTGTGTTCTGGATTGTGGCCATTCTCATAGGTGTGTAGTGATATCTCATGGTTGTTTTCATGTGCATTTTCCTGATGACGTAAAATGTGGGGCATCTTAAATATGCTTATTTACCATCTGTGTATGTTCTTTGGTGAGGTGTCTATTAAAGTCTTTGGCCTATTTTTTTTTATGGCCATACCTACAGCCTATGGAAGTTCTTGGGCCAGGGATTGAGTCTAAGCTGCAGCTGCAACCTATGCCACAGCTGCAGCAATGCTGGATCCTTTATCCACAGCAGCAGCCTGGGGAGCAAACCTACACTTCTGCAGCAACCCAAGCCACTACAGCTGGATTCTAACCCACTGCACTACAGCAGGAACTCCCTGGCCTATTTTTTAATCAGGTTGTTCATTTTCTCCTTCTTGAGTTTTAGGTGCTCTTTGTATATGGTGGATAATAGTTTTTTTCAGACGTGTTTTGCTAACATTTTCTCTCAGTCTGTGAGTTGTCTTTTTATTCTCTTGACAGTGTCTTCTGCAGAGCAGAAAATTTCCATTTTAATGGAGTCCACCGATTCTTCCTTTCATGGTATTGTACATAAAAAATCATTGCTAGGAGTTCCCTGATGGACCAGTGGGTTAAAGATCTGGCATTGTCACCATTGTGGCGTAGGCTTGATCCCTGCCCTGGGAACTTCTGCGTGCCTTGGATGTAACCAGAAAAAAAAGTCCTTGCCAAACTGCAGGCCGTCCAGGTTTTCTCCTGTGTTAGAAGGACAACTTAGCAGTTTCATTGTTTTGCATTTCACATTAGGTCTGTGATCCAAAGTGAACTAATTTTTGTGAAAGGTGTGAGATCTGCGTCTAGATTCATCCTCTGTGATATCCAGCTGTTGAGCTCCATTTGTCGAAAAGACCGTCTTTGCCCCATTCGAAGGCATTTGCGTCTTTATTGACGAACGAGTTGACTGTGTTTATGTGGGTTCGTGTCTGGGCTCTTTTTCTGTCCCACTGACCTGTCTGCCTGTCCTTTGGCTGTAGCTGTAGCCTAAGTCTTGAACCTTGAACTTCAGAGGCAGTCTTCCAAGTTCATGCCTCTACTTCAGTCCTGTGCGAGCTGCCCTGGGCCATTTGGTTCTCTCATCAAACAGCAGAAACAGTTCGTTGATACCCCAAAATACCTCACTCTGATTTTGACTGGAATTACACTGAAGCTACAGATCAAGTTGGGAAAAACTGATTTCTTGACAGTGTTGAGTATGGAATGTCAGCAGAACATGGACCATCTCAGCATTTCTTTAATTCTTTGAGTTCTCTCATCAGAGCTTTGTCGTTTTCTTCATATAGATCTTTGTATATATTTTGTTAGATTTGTACCTAAATATTCTGTTTCGGAAGGTGCTGATATAAACGAAATTGTGTGGGGTTTGTTTTGTTTTTTGTCTTTTGTGTCATTAGGGCCGCACCCGCAGCACATGGAGGGTCCCAGGCTAGGCGTCAAGTCGGAGCTGCCTCCCCCCCAGCCACAGCAACGCCAGATCCAAGCCGCATCTGTGAGCTGCACCACAGCTCATGGCAACGCTGGGTCCTTAACCCACTGAACGAGGCCACGAACGGAACCCGAAACCTCGTGGTTCCTTGTTGGATTCGTTTCCACTGTGCCATGACGGGAACTCCTGAAACTGTGTTTTTAATTTCCAGTTTCCCTTGCTCCTTGCTGGTGTATAAGAAAGCAGTTGACGTTTGTACATTAATCTTGTAAGCTGCAACCTTCCTGTAATCACTTATTATTTCCAGGGGATTTTTTTAATCCATTCTTTTTAATTTTCTACCTCGATGCCCAGGTCATCTGGTAACAGTTTTATTTCTTCTTTCCCCAAATACCTTTTATCTCCCTTTCTTATCCCGCTGAGCCAGGCAAGACTGATGGTATGATGCTGACAGGCGGTGAGAGAGGCCATGCCTGCCTTGTGTTCGACCTGATCAAAGCCTGGGGAGGCTCCGCGTTTCCCACCGTCAAGTATGGCGCTGGCTGTGGGATTTTTGTAGCTGTTCTGTCCCCAGTTGAAGAAGCTCCCCTCTACTCAAAAGTTACTGCGCGCGTTTACCATGAAGAGTTGGATTTTGTCAAGAACTTTTCCTGCCTCTGTTGACATGCGCCTGTGGTTTTCCTCCTGAGCCTGGGGTGAGATAGGTTACGTTGATTTTGGGAGACGGCGCCAGCTCTGGGTGACCCCCAGCTCCTTCATGGCCCTGCCTTCACACGCCATTCAGAGTTTCCTGTTTTCGCCGGTGAAAGGACGGTACTTAGAGCTTCCCGGCAGTGAAGGAAAGCAGAACCTGTTATAATGCATCCTTTTGTTCACAAGGAGATCGCAAAAGAAATATTTTAAAATATTAAGGTAAAATAGAGGGAAAAAAAATCAGCGAGAGCCTGAAATCTCTCAGAAAAGAATCCTATTCCCTGATCCAATTTTTATAAGTCCACGTTAAATTTTTTCAGATGCAACTAAGCAGCTCACATTTTATTTTTAACGTCAAAAGTAGTTTACCGATTGATACTGAGAATGACAACTAAGTCCTCTGTGTGCAAAGAGCAGTGCGGACCTTCCTGGGGCTCTGGCTCGGCCCGTCGGGGCGCGGCGTTCCTGGGGAGGGCAGCCAGCGTGCGCACGGGCGTGGGCGTTTGGTGATCACTGGCTTTGTGCCTCTGCTGCTCTGCTAGAGAGAGGGAATCTGGCATGTTATTTTCCACTTGCCTTTGGCCGGGTGTTAAATTCACTAAAAAAAAGAAGAAATCCGAGGTTGACTGCCTTCACTCGCAGTGTCACGGCGCTTACCCCAGAGCCCTGGCGCCATGGGCCACCTTCCGGCCCCCGCCCGCGCCCAGCCTCACCGGCTCTGGGTCCCACGCAGCCCGACACCCCGGGCAGCACGTCTCCATCTCCTCTCCACCCTCTCCCAAGTCTCACCTCCTCTCTGCACCTCGCTTTGTGTCTGGGACGCAGAGAAGGGCTTTGCGGTTGGCTTTGGGTTCCCTGGGGACGCTGAGGGAGGGGCAGGCTGAGGACCCTCGGGTGGTTCCATCCCCCACCGGCCTCCTGAGCTCCCTGCGGGGTGGGCACTGTGCCCCTGGCCCCTCAACATGGGGCCCCTGAGATCCAAACCAGGCTGAGAGGGGAGCGTTCAAGCCGGCGATGGTGCATTAACACTAAGTCAGCTTCGAACCCGTTACCCAGCGGTGCAGGCACACTAGAAGGCGCCTCCCAGGTGCTTGTCAAGCGAGGCAACGTGGAACGGCCGCCAGCCGCCCGCCCCCATCGCCAGCGTGTTCCCTTAAGGCCAGAGAGACCCCTGTGCGCACACCCTTCGGCTCGGACGGGGCTTTTAGTCAAGTGCGCGTGATATTCTGGTTAAAAGGATTCACTTGAACAGTTACTGGCTACACTTCTTCTTCAATTTTTTTTCTTTTTTGAAAAATATTTTTATTAGAACATAAAACAGATCAAGGAAACCACACACACACACACACACACACACACACACACAGGGAAAGAAAACTGCACAGAACAAATACGGATGGAAGAATCATGTAAGGTGCCCTCCAGCCAAGCAGCTGGCTATGAGGCCCCAGGCCCCCCTCCCCGGAACCAGCCCCTTCTGGAGCCCTGGCCCGCGTGCGCTCTGTCTAGTCTGACGGCCCTAGACACCTTGGCCGGGTCTCGCCGGAGCTCCCCAGTGATCAGAGGGCTGTTCAGGTCTCCTGGGATGCTCAGGCCTCCTGGGCCCCCGCCTGTCCTTCTCTGACCTGCAGAGGCTCCCGCAGCCCTAAGGCCAGGCCCCTCCCGGGCGCGGTGTGGCTCTACCTCCTGTCTCCTGGGGGTCGGCAGCAGGTCGGGGCTGAGACACACTGGGGTCCCGAGCCTTTGCCGGGAGCCCGGCAGGTTACCCTTGCGACGTCTGCAGCCACTCACCCTCGGTCCTGAGGCTGCTGACGGGACGGGGGGTGCAAAGCCGCGTCCTCCTCCTGTCACTCCTTTTCCAACTTTGTCCGACTCCATCCGCCGCGACCCGTAGCTATTAACCGCCACAGAGACCTTCCCTCTTCCCCCTCCGGGGACCTCGTGGGGAGGCAGGATGACCTCTTGATGGCCCCTCCGAAACCCCTTCTGCGGATAATGAGTCAGCCGTCCAGCCCTTTAATTTAATGCCGTTATCAACGTAGGGAGTTACACACACGTGATAGGCTCAAGATCACTGCCAAGGTAGTTATTTATTTATTAATTTAATGGCCGCACCTGCAGCTTTTGGAAGTTCCCGGGCCAGGGATCGAACCCGCCGCAATTGCCCCCCTGCACCCCAGCTGCAGCAACACTGATCCTTAACCCGCTGGGCCTCACGGCAGCTTCCCAAGAGCGTTATGGACGCTCAGGTTGTCGCCATCCGAACCTCTTCAAGGGGGCTCCTCAGTCCTTCTGAAATGGACTTTCGGCTTCGCAGGAAAATTGCGAAGATGCGAGTACAGAGGGGGCCGGTGACCCCGCACGCGGCTTCCGCCTTTGTTCTGTTCGCATATCGCCCGTGTCCGATCGTCACAGCCAGTGGACCGACGTCACTGCAGTTTTATTAACCTAAGTTCATGCAGCTCTTAGTCTCCCAGCTCTTTTTTTTTTTTTTTAATTTCGCAGCTGGGGTCCCAGGTCCCAGAGGCAGGACACCTCTGATGTCACCAAGTGGGAGAAGGGCCTTCCCACTGACAGCAAGTTCCACTCGGCTGTGCGGGGCCACGGGGGATTCCTAAGTCAGCGATGGGAACCTTGCCTTCCTTCTTAAGTTAGGAAACATTAGAATCGCATAAGGAAAAATACGTTTTAATTATTTGAAATTTTTTACTAAATTCTTACTTCGAAAAATTTCAAATTCACTGAGAAGTTGAAAAATAGGACATAGGTTGACCACCTGCACCTAGGTTCACCAATTTTACACATTTTTGCATATTTGGCTTTCTCTTCCCCCCAACAGAGTTTTGTTTTTGTTTTTGTTTTTTTGGTAAACCATGTCAAGGGAAGCTGCAGACATGGGGACCCTCCTAAACGTTTGAGTGTGTGTCCCCTGGCAGCAGGGATACCCTGCTGAAGAGTCACCGCCCAGCACCGACTCCCCCCACCGGCGGCTGTGCACGTGCCGTGTTCGCGCCGTCGGATCTGGCTCCGCTGGCGCTCTGGGTCAGGAGCAACTCGGCTGTGCTTTTCCCTCAGAGCCTTGTCCTCCACTCAGGCCCCTCCTGCCCACCCCAGGGACAGGCAGGTGTGGGGCAGCGTCCCTAGGACCTTGTCCACTCTCCAGCCCTGGGGTTTGCGGCGAGGGGTGAATGCTGGAGGCCAGGCATCGGTCCTGCGTGGGTGTCTGTGCATCTGACTCCTGAGGGCCCTGCCCCGGGTCTGAGGCCCCGGCCGTGAGAGTGGCTGGGAGCAGGGCAGACGCAGACTGCCCTTCCCGATTTCAGCTTCCCAGCTCCAGTCCAAGACTGGAGGCAGCGAATTACACACACACCCACGTGCGCGCAAGCACACGCGTGAGCTCTCCGTACAGCCTCTGACCCACTGGGGCCTGCGCTAGGCTGAGGCAGAGGTTCAAAACATTAGGGAACTCCTGACAACCCAGGACTCAAAGATTCTAATGCAGTATTTATGAGGTCAAGTGAGACGCAAAGAGTCAGGCCGTGCAAAGTAGGAGCGGAGAGCAAGGAGGCAGGTGCCTTCCTGACCCCACCGCCTGTGCCCTGGCACCAGCCCCACTGGGTGCCCACCAGCCCTGGCATCCTGCGAGGTGACAGGATGTTCCCGTGACGGTCCCCAGGGGCTGGTCCGGGGGCCCAGGGCCTGGCTGGATTCTCCTCTCTTCTCTCTCCTCCAGCGGAGCTGGGGGAAAGGGCAGGGGAAGGCTGCGAGGGTGCGTCCTTCGCCCTGTCCCCTGTCCCCGGACACCCGCCCATGCTGGTGGTGGGTCCTCGGGAGGGGCCCAGCAGGTCCCAAGCTGCTCTAAACTCGGGTGAGATCCGAACTCGCTGAGCCCAAGTGATTTTCCAGTGACTTACGATGTTGTTGTTTTCTCTTTTACTTCCCAGAATCTCGGGGCCGAGGCGGGGCGGTGGTGGCCGGGGGGAGGGTGGGGGGGGGAAGCAGCGGGGGGGGGGGGGTGGCGGGGAGCAGCCTGGGGGGGGCGCTTCGAGGAAGCCCAAGGAAAAGGTCGAGGCTTGAGTCTCAGCTGCTTTTGATTTATCTGTGGGCAAAATAACAAAACCCTCAAAGCCGCTTTTAAAGCAGCGAGGAAGGAATCCATCACCATAAGTAAACTTAAAAATGAGTGAAAGTAATTCAGTTAAGCTGTAAAATGTGAATTGAGACAGAGAGCTGCGGGCTGAAAATAAACCTTTGCAGAGCCTGATGCCAGCCAGGGCCGATTTCCCCTTCCTCTCTGCTCTCAGCTCCACACGCAGGGACCTGGGCACGGGGGGCGCGGGGTCCCAGCTCTGCTCTCCGTGGCTCCACCGTGAAAACAGAAATCCAGGAACCCTCCCGACTCTGCCCCGGCCCGCTCGCGCCGCGTCCGGCTCCCGAGCTGAGCCGGACTGTGAGCCCACAGGCGCGGCTTCCCGATTTTGTGTCCCTGCCTGGTGGAACGTGTCTTCCCAACTGAAGAGAGCGGGTGTGTGTGTGCGAAACGGAATCGCTTTCTCGAACAGCAGCAAAGACCATAACCATACAAATCGACTCTACGCCAATAAAGCTGCCTTTTCTCCAATAAAGTCTTAACTCATCATATAAATCAGATAAGCAGGAGCTTCGGGGGCCAGCCTCCCCCCCCACCTGCAGGGCCCCTGGGGACCCCAGGGTGACCCCAGCATCGGGACGAGGCCTTGGGCCCCACCTGGTGAAGGAAGGGCCCCCGTTCTTCTGCTGCCAGCAGTGTATCTCAAATACTATCCCTAAGCCCTATTTTCTTCTTTTCCACTTTTTAACTTTAAAAAATAATTTTTTACTGAAGTATAGTTGATTTACAATGTTGTGTCTAAACCTCGATTTTCTGATAAAACTTTCTTTCCGCCTCATTTACGTCTTCCCATTTACAAGAGCCAAAACGGGAGTTTAAAAATTTGTGAAAGCAGTCGTAAATATTCCAACCATAAATTCAAAGTACACAAACGAGGGAGTTCCCGTCGTGGCGCAGCGGAAATGAATCCGACGAGGAACCACGAGGCTGCGGGTCCGATCCTGGCCTCGCTCCGTGGGTTAAGGATCCAGTGCTGCCGTGAGCTGTGGTGTAGGTCGCAGACGCGGCTCAGATCTGGTGTTGCTGTGGCTGTGGTGTAGATGGCAGCTGTAGACCCCTAGTCTGGGAATCTCCATATGCAGCGGGTGTGGCCCTAAAAAGACAAAAGACAAAAAAAAAGTGCACAAACCAGAAAACCGCCCCCGCCCTCGCTCCCACGTGCCCCAGCCCCTCCCAGCTCTGCCTGTCCCTCTGGGGGTGGCCCCCTAACCCTAACCAGAGTTTTACACTTCAAGTTCTTTTAAAAATAACAGTAATGTCACTTTATTTTCTTTTTAAGGCTGCACCTGCAGCCTATGGAAGTTCCCAGGCTAGGGATCGAATTGGAGCTAGAGCTGCTGGCCCACACCACAGCCACAGCAACGCCAGATCCTTAACCCACCGAGCGAGGCCAGGGGTCAAACCCACAACCTCAGGGATACTAGTTGGATTCTTAACCTGCTGAGCCACAGTGGGAACCTAATCCCTCTTCAGAGCAGACACGTTTGCAGGGTTCCCCTCCCCCTCCCAACCCATATACTCTTGCCAATGCCAGTATCTTGAGAGCGTAGGCTGTGCAGAAATTCTTTTATTTTTATGTAGTCAAATTTATCAGCTGTTCAGAACTTCTGGGTTTTATGTCACAGTTTAAAAGGCATTTTCCCTTCTGAAGTTTTAAAGAATTCCCTCATTAAAAAGAAAAAAAGAAAAAAAACTTTTGGAGTTTCCTGGCGGCTCAGTGGGTTAAGGACCTGGCATTGTTATTTTTGTGGCTCTGGCTAGTGCTGTGGTGAGAGTTCTATCCTTGGCCTGGGCGTTTCCTCATGTCATGGGCATGGCCAGAAATAAATACATAAATAAAAATAAAAAACCTGTTAGGAGTTTACTTTATTTATGTATTAACTTTTTGGCACTCTCTTTCAACTAGAAGGTACCCTCTCTCGGGGGTTTCATAGTTGAAAAAGCCACAATCACATCCTGCTGTAATCACAGGAAAAAGCAGTATTGTTAAGTGGAACTGCCTGGCTTAGCCCATATACAGAGTTTTATGGAATCTGCAGCAGGAAGTATCTTCTTTCTTTGCTCCAATCCATTGTCCTTTCTGCTCCAGCACGTCTGGAGCGACGAAATGAAGAGGCCTGCCACGTGGCCAAAGGCGGCTCCAAGCGTGCGGGAGAGTCCTGCCACGGCCCCCCAGTCGAGTGGGACACGCAAGGCTCCAGGCCACGTGCTGCAAAAGTAGAATCTGCCGAGATCTGGCCACCGTCCTCCCAAATGGGAGTAAAACCCCAATTCTACCGAAACCTCTCAGCCTTGCTTTGCAGTTTGCAAGGTACAAGGTACAACAGCGAAAGCAGACAACACAGCTGCAGGTGAAAGGGGTCCCCACGCCAGCTGTGTCAGCTGTGCTCCTCCCAGTTACAGGCGAGGAGAAAGGAGACAGAAGCCAGTAGATACAGCATTTCAAAAACCTGGTTACCTTGTAGCCTAGTGAACTTCTTTGAGAGGAGGCATTTGCTTTCGCTACCGAGTACAACATTAACATACTGTTAAATTGACGGCAGTTACAAAAACAAAGCGGCTGCACAACCGCCTCAAGCATGTTTCCAGTACGGAGAAGCTCTCCCCAAAGGATGCAATGAAGATGCTTCGGCTAACTGGGACTGTGCGTGAAAGATGGGCTCACAGCTCTCTCCTGCGCTCAGGGCCTCTCATGGGGTTTTCCTGGGCAGCGGTCCGACTCCCAGGCCGGCGGAAGGTAAAGGAAGGACGGACGACTGCCTGCCTCCCACCGTCAGGGACTCCCCGCCCTGCGTCTCAGGATGTTCTTTTTAAACCAGTAAATATTGGAGCCAATTGGAATCTGTCCTGCTGGACCGGCTGATGCATAAATGCGCTAGCTTTTTTCCTGGCGGCTCACCTACCCGTCTCCCCTGTGGCTGAGAGTTCCTGTCGCAGCACAGACCCGGTTCCCTGGGTGTGGGGTCTAGTTCCCCTTCCAGCTCATCACGCGCGTTGCGCCCTGCACGCGCTGAGGCTTAAGCACTCTTCTTTCTAGAAATGACCGCGGCCGCTCCTGCGCACCTGTTCTGCCCCCACCGTGGGAGACCCTGCCCAGGTCTGCGCCACTCAGCACGCGGCACCCCGTCCGCTCTTCAGCTGCCCCGCCCCGCCTGGTGCCTCACCCCCCAAGTGCCCTGAAGCCCCTCTGTCGCCTCCAGCTCCTCAGTTTTCTCCCCTCCTGCACACTCGGGGCTCCAGGAGCCTGCGCTTCTGCCGAGGGAGGCCCTGTTCTCAGCTCGCAGGAAACGGAGTTTGCCTAGAGGGAGGCCCTGTTCTCAGCTCGCAGGAAACGGAGTTTGCCTACGTGTTTCTCATGCTGGTTGCATTCGGGTGATTTCCAGGAAGAGAAGGGGGATGTGCTGGCTTCAGCAGCCCCAGGGGACACAGGGCTTTAGGTCCAGGCCACCGTGGGCATCCCTTCAGATCCTTGGCATGGTGATGAGGAGGGGGCTGGCTGCCCTGCCTCCTTCCTCTGCCTCCTCCCCTCCCTCCCTCCTCCCCCTTCCCCTCTCCTCCCCTTCCCCTCCTCCCCCTTCCCCTTCCTGGCCCTTCCCCCTCCTCCCCTCTCTCCCCCTCCCTCCCCACCCATCAGCTACAGCAGTACTTTTGCATTTCCAGGGTTTATACTACTTACCCTCCCTTTTATGTCAAGGAGTATAAACCTCTGCTTTGCATTTCAGGTTTTGGCGCTGTCACCGCATCCTCAGTGCGCTAAGCTTGGTGCAAACTTCTGTAGCAGAAAGGAGACAAAAAGCAGCCCTGTCCTGGGCCGCAAACGTGCTGGTATTTTCGCTCAAGTGTAGGATCAGGGCAGGAGGGAGGGCGCAGGGAAGGAGGGCAGAGGTCCCTACTTCTCCGTCC
Organism: Phacochoerus africanus; assembly: GCF_016906955.1. Classification (NCBI taxonomy): domain Eukaryota; kingdom Metazoa; phylum Chordata; class Mammalia; order Artiodactyla; family Suidae; genus Phacochoerus; species Phacochoerus africanus. Next base: position 287,643,889 of record NC_062544.1, on the reverse strand, counting down.
CCCAAGGGGCTCTACGTGTGAGCCCTCTGCCCCCCTCCCCCCACGAGGCCCCCGCTGCGGAGCATGGCTGGAGGACAGCCTGGCCCTGACTCTGAGGGCCTGGAGTGCAGGGCCCACGTCTCGTTTATCTTCCAACCTGTTTAGAGCCTCCCCAGCCCAACCACCTCCCACAGGCGTGCTTTGCTTCCCTCCCTGGACCAGAAATGATACTTAATCTCCAGCCTCACTCATCAACATAGAAAAGGGATTTACAACTGAATGATGATGAAAGGGCCAAAGCAGAGTTTTTCTTTATTTTGCACTTTCTTTCTTCAGCTGCAGTGTCTGTTGCCTTCTGCAAGCGGGTTCCCAGTGTCTTGCTTCCCAGTGTCACAGTGAGGGCCCGCCCCACCCTCCATGCCAGCCCCCCTCCCACGCTGTGCTCCGAGTCTACCGAGGGGGAACGGGGTCTGGCGACAAGCGGGTGCCTCGGAGGCAGCAGGCAGGTGGGAGCCGTCACCCTGCACGTCCTCTGCCCGCGCTCCTGTCCCGCTGGCTTCCTGAACAGCTGGGTGTCCGCTCGATCGCACACGGTGTGTTTATCTTGGAGTTTCTGATTGCGTTCTTTCTTCTTGATGACGAAATACACGTTTTCCCCGCAGCTCATTCGCTCCTTAATTATTCTGTTGCATCAGAGACCTGCCTCCGAGGGGCTCTGACCTGGACGGGTGCCTCTGGACCTGGGCCAGTCGCCAGCGATCTCTCCAAGCTCTTGGTGGAGGTCACTTTCCCTCAGTCCCGCATCTTCCTCTTCCTTCCAAACCTTGTCTCCGCTCAGAAGGGAAGCATGTGTCCTGAGCTCTTGCAGGTCCCAAGGCAGCTCTGCTTTGCTGTCAGCCTTGATGGACTGTTTGGCTGGGTATAGAATTCTAGGTTCTGAATCATGGGTCAGCGGAAACTCCAAGGCCCTTCCATAGAAATCTAACACCTGAGCCCATGTGATTCTGTTCCTTTGCAGGCAGCTCGATCCTTCTCCTGCTCAGCTCTTAGACCCTCCTCTCTGTGCCAGTACTGCCACATCCGAGCCAGCGCTCAGGGCGGATGTTCTGTCCTTGGCCTGTTCGGGACCTTGTGGCCTTTCTTCAGCTCCGGGACATTTTCTTCCATTAATTCTTTCAGTATTTTCTGCCTCCAGTTTTCTGTTTCCTCATTCTGGAACTTCTCTTAGGTGGGTTTCAGTGTCCTGGGGTTGAGCCTCCATGCTTCTTAGTTTGTCCCAAATTCACCCACATTTTCACCTACGTTCTCTGCATTGTAAAAAATGTCTTCCTCTTCCCCTTCTGTCCTTCCACTGAGTTTTTATTTTGAACATCACGTTTCAAGAACTCTGGCTTCTCCAATTGTTTCTTTAGTTTCATTTTGTTTTCTTCAAAGAATCCTGTTCTTGCTGTAGGTGTGGTGTCACCATGGACCCTTTCCAATGGCAGCTCTGGTTTCCAAAGTTCTTCCAGCTCTAAACTGTTAAGTATCTATGAGAACCTGGGCCCTATTGCCAACAGCCTGGGGGCAACTTGGAAGAGTCGAGAAGGAAGAGCTTGATTTAACTCTGACTCTGCCAACAAGCAGCCTCAGGCACCACTGCGCTCATGCTCTGGGTGTCCAATTATCCTGTACTCTTCAGGGGTATTTGAGGTTGATTATTTAAAATTCAGTCCCAAAGATATATACTGAGGCCCTCTCATGTGCCTACCTCTGTGGTGGGAACACACAAAAAATGACAACTCACAGAGGAGAAGTCCAGGGGCTGTTATTGAGGGGCTGTTGTCATGTGGCTGTTGGGAGGGGGGTGCTATGGTCAGGGGGCTGTTGTTAGGGATGCTATTGTTAGGGCCTGTTGTCAGGGGCAGTGGTCAGGGATGCTGTGGTCAAGGGCAGTTGTCAGGGATGTTGTTGTCAAGGGCAGCTGTCAGGGATGCTGTTGTCAAGGGCAGCTGTCAGGGATGCTGTTGTCAGGGGCAGTTGTCAGGGATGCTGTGGTCAAGGGCAGCTGTCAGGGATGCTGTTGTCAGGGGCAGCTGTCAGGGATGCTGTTGTCAGGGATGCTGTTGTCAGGGACAGTTGTCAGGGATGCTGTTGTCAAGGGCAGTTGTCAGGGATGCTGTGGTCAAGGGCAGCTGTCAGGGATGTTGTTGTCAAGGGCAGCTGTCAGGGATGCTGTTGTCAAGGGCAGCTGTCAGGGATGCTGTTGTCAAGGGCAGCTGTCAGGGATGCTGTTGTCAAGGGCAGCTGTCAGGGATGTTGTCAAGGGCAGTGGTCAGGGATGCTGTGGTCAAAGGCAGTGGTCAGGGATGCTGTTGTTGGGGACTGTTGTCAAGGGCAGTGGTCAGGGATGCTGTGGTCAAAGGCAGTGGTCAGGGATGCTGTTGTTGGGGACTGTTGTCAAGGGCAGTGGTCAGGGATGCTGTGGTCAAGGGCAGTTGTCAGGGATGCTGTTGTCAAGGGCAGTGGTCAGGGATGCTGTGGTCAAAGGCAGTGGTCAGGGATGCTGTGGTCAAGGGGTTAGTAGAGGAGCTGAGCCTCCTGGTCAGTCTGTGTCTTCCCCTCTGGGTCATCTCTGGAAGGGTCCCCACGACAGGGTGTCATATAGAAGGACAACAAGCAGAGCTCCCTTTGGTGTAAGAAAGGGAGAGCTCTTGAAATGTGGTTTTCAAAATAAAAAATTCAGCAAATGTTTATTCTGCTTACATTTTCAAGAAGAAACAATGGAAGATAAGCCAAAAGCCAGCAGGTGAATGTTTGCCTGATAGGTGAAGAGGGGGAGGGAGGGGCAGGGGTGGAAGAGAGGCATCTGGAATGGGCTTCTGGTCACACAGTGTTAACTGGAGACCATGCGATTATCTTTTATAGCTGTTCAAGACAGTTAAATAAGTCAGATCCATCCCAAAAACATATTTTAAAACTAGAAACAAATGTGTAGTTAGTAAATGACTTCAAAATATATGGCTTGAAGAGATTTTAAAATACATATTTTTAGGACCCAAAGCATCACGCAGAAGCCTTAATATGCACTGGGAACTCATGTTGCTAATATCGTCTGTGCTGTTATTTTGAAACTATTTAGATAAACTGTGGGAGGAAACAAATGAAGAACTAAGTTCCCGCTGGTAACAACCAAGACTTTCGTGTAAAGACAAGAGACGCCAGAGAGCCCCGGGCGAGGCCACTGGAGCGAAGCACAGGCTCCTTACCGACGAAGGCGAGTGACAGTGGGGGTCCTGCTTCTTCCTCTTGAATGTGTATCTTTCCCAAATCTGTCCACTGGAAAAGCTTGGAAACGATGGCGCTCTCGCAGCAACAAGCACACCTCGTGCCAAACCGTGACCTCTCTGCGCTGTTTCTCACTCTGAGCAGCCAGGGCTTCTTGGAGAAGGGGCTGTTTCAAGTTTGAGCCAGGACATCAGAGGAGCCTGGCAGAGGGTGGGAGAGCAGCACGTGGTCATAGTGGGACTTTCAAGTCCCGCTGGGCGGGGGGGTGTTGGGGGGGGCGCGGTTCAGATGAGCACATCCCAGCGGGTCCGTGGAGGGCGGGATCCGTGGCCCCTTCACAAACAGGGCTGGCCACGTGAATGCACGGATGCGCGGTCTTCAAACTTACTGCAGACATTTAAAAATTAGCTTTCGATGGATAAGCAACGAGGGACTGCCGTATAGCACTGGGAACTGTATCTAGTCACTTGCGAGGGAACACGAGGGAGGATAATGTGAGAAAAAGAATATGGGGTGTGTGTGTGTGTGTGTGTGTGTGTGTGTGTGACCGGGCACCCTGCTGTACAGTAGAAACTTGACGGAACACTGTAAACCAACTCTAATGGAAAAAGCAAAAATCCTTTTCAAAAATCAGCTTTCAAGATTTTGCAAATATTATGGGAAATGTGGGAAACCCGGAGAAGCAGAAGAGGAAGGACCATGCCAAACCCAGCCTCACCCCCAAAGCCCCAGCTGGCTTTCAAAGCACTGGGAGGCAGAGACGGGCCACTGACCCCTGACTGGGTGGTCGAGCCCCTTGTGCCAGCTGGATGGCATCCTGCAAGCAGGAAAAGCCTGTCTGAGGCCTTCGGAACCATCCCGTCCTGAGGCATCGGGGCTGCTGCCCCCGCCCCCTCAGAGAGTCCCCCAGACCCTCCTCCGTGTGGCTGATGCCCACGCGGCCGCATCCTGCCCATGAGGTGCCCAGGGTCATCTGCTCATCGCACGCTCAGTGCGTCCAGCATTTACGTGACCTCTCCTGCGGGGCCGTGGGACTCAGGGACACATGGGAGTGACACCTTGGCAGGGGTGGTGGCCTCGCGGGTGAACGAGAACAAGGAGTCACGGAGAGGCCGTGGTTTCAGCAGGCCAGGCCAGGCCAGGGCCAGGAAGCCCCTCCCTGGGCAGCCCCTGGGTCCCCCGCCCCCAGGGCCCTGATGGGGGCCCGGCTGCCCTCCGGGGGCTTCGCCAGGTCTGGGTCCTCCGTGAACCCAGTGCCAGGCATACACTCCTCTCATGCCGGAAAGGCCTTCGCCTCCCGTCAGAAAATAGCCCTGCAAAATGGAGAAAATGAAGCTGTTATAGAGATAAATGCAGAGACGCAGGGACGCAGTTCAAGATCGAAGGAGAAGCACCAGCTCCAACTTCACGGAGGGCCCCCCACCCCACCCCAAGGAGGCCCAGCCCCGCCGGGCCGAGCAGAGAGGCCTGTAGTCTTCACGGCCCTTTTGTCCGGGAGACAGAGCTTCTCCAGACGGCCGGTCGCGTCCAGCCGTCCAGACGGAGGCGGGGGGCGGGGGGCTTCCTTTACGTCATCTCGTCCTCGCAGGGCTGTTCTCGGGGGGGGGGGGGGGGGGGGGACCCAGGACGGTCGCTGGCGCAGAACTGAGGCTCCAACCAAGGTCCCCACGTCCCGGGCCGTGTCTCCCGCCAGCTCTGCTCTGAAGTGGCGAAGTCTGGGGGGTGGGCCTTTGGGGTTGGGATGAAGGGAGCCGGCGGGGACCCCGCGGGCGGAGGTGTGGGGGTGCTGAGGGCAGGGAGCTGTCTGACTCCACGGCACCCGGGTCCCAGCTCGGCCGTTCCCGGCTGTGGGACCCCACTCCCCGCCCCCGCAACAGGCAGGGAAGGAACCGGGGCTGTGACCCCCTCCCCCGGAGAAGCAGCGCTCCCCTGGGCACGCTGGGCACACCGGGCATCCCAAAGAGACGCACAGCCGCCGAGGGCTCCCTGCTGCTGTCAGCGATGGCACATGCGGGGTGGCTTCCTGCGTCTGCAACCCCTGGCCCTGGGATGGGGGTCACCACGCACAGAGAGGCCCCCCCAGCGGGGAACTGTCTCCTGGCCTGAGAACACGGCTCCTGCACCAGCTTAGAGGGGGGATGCTTTCCGGCCCGCCAGGGCCTGGTTCCTCCTGCCAGCAGTGTGGACCTGGGCACATGGGGGACCAGAAGTCTCCCCAGAAACAGAGCAGGAACAGCTGGCCTTCTCCGCGGCGGGGCCGAGGCCCTCTCTTTCAGATGGGAAGGTTCCAGGACCGGCATAGGGTTAAGAGACATAGTTCTCATCTTAAAGTTGGCCCATCTTAAAAAACCCAAATAATATCAAGTGTCGCATTCCTAAAGCTAAAAATAAAAGTGCAACCCCAATGTCTCCGAAGACACTCATGTCCCGGCCAAGAACTTCCATGGCTGCAAACGCCACTGCAGAGCAGGGCTCAGACAGGAAAATAAACCCCTGCTCCCACACAGCCGTGTGGGGACGGCCCTGCGCTGCCCGTGACCTCCGGAAAACTGCCGCTCCCACTCACAGCGTCTCCGCCCGCGAAGGGAGCCCGCTCCAGCTCGGGCCCTGACCTGGCCTGGACCTGAGTCCCCTCCCTCAGTCCCGGGGGCCTCGGCGCCTCCCTGAGCCCTGGAACATGACGTGCTGGCATCTGCAGACCTCGTGGTGGAAGCATGAAGACTAGACAGGTTCTCCGCTCACGACGGGGATGTGGGCACGGCTTGATGCCCCTCGGCTCTTAGTGAAGTCGCGCAAAGGAAAAGGAAGGGGCCCCTGGTGGGAGCAGGAAAGGCCTGTCCCGTGGGAGAAGTCACTCCATGTTTCTAGAACACACCCACGGCCCAGGGCGACGGGGGCGTGAGGACCCCATAAATCCTGCAGGGAGGGAAGCAGAGGGGTTCAGTGGGGGCCCTGGTCCCGCCACCTGGGGAAGGTCGCCCCAAGCCCCCCAGCAGCCCTGAGCCTAGAATGGCAGGTGCTAACCCGTCTCCTCACCTGACAGGGCGTTCCTACCGTGGCCCTTAAATTGTGCGCCAGGGAGCTCCCCAGAGGCCTAGCAGTTAAGGACCCGGCATTGTCACTGCTGTGGCGCAGGTTTGATCCCTGGCCGGGGAACTTCCGCATGCCACCAACAAATAAAAAAATAAGAAATCTTGCTTTAGAGAAATTTCTAATTCTTAGAAAACCAAACAGGTCCCACGAGTGCTACAGCTTTGGCCTCGGGTCATGCTCAGACATAGCCGGTCTCAAACCCGGTAACCCCGGGGCTTCAGTGCTTTCAGGTACATACCGAAGGATATAAAACGCGCTTGGGGTGGCGTGGTGCGCGTTCTAAAGGATGCACGTGAATCTTGGAGGACGCTTCTTGGCACGTCAGGACCCTCGGCAGCAGCCCCGGGGAGGGCTTCATGGAGCGGGGGCCTCCTGAAACGTACCTGGGAGGAGCGGGCACCTCCATGGTACAGGGTCCACAGGCCAAAGCAAGCCGGCCCCAGAGGGGGGCAGCTGGCCAGAAGGGACAGATGGCTGGAGGGGACAGCTGGCTGGAAGGGACAGCTGGCAGTAGGGGGAAACTGGCTGGAGGGAGAAGCTGGCCAGAGGGGACAACACCAGAAGGGACAGCTGGCTGGAGAGGGACAGCTGGCAGTATGGGGACAGCTGACTGGAGGGGACAGCTGGCAGTAGAGGGACAGCTGGCTGGAGGGGACAGCTGGCAGTAGAGGGACAGCTGGCTGGAGGGGGCAGCTGGCTGGAGGGGGGCAGTTGGGCTGGAAGGGACAGCTGGCCAGAGGGGGACAGCTGGCCCAGGGCAGGGGCCATAAGCCTGTGGCCACGTCCCCCTGGGACTGCAGGCAGCCAGCCCCCACATGGGCACAAACCAAGCCTGGAAATTGGGCTGCAGGAGCTTCTGGGCCTGTGGACTCTCTCTCCCCCAGGTAAGGCCGGTGACCAGAGCCATCGCCAGGGTCTTAGTGGGCACAGTCGCTTCTGTGGGTCCTGGACCTAGACACAGAGGGGACAGGCCGCGTGGGGTGCTGGCAAGGCCGGGCTGAGATGGTCTCGTCTCTTCTCCATCTCCAGCCCTCGGGTCTCTGCCAGGGCCCTGCCACATGACCCCATGACCTCTGGGCAGCTGTGTGGAGGTCGGGGTCAGGGTCAGGGTCAGCGCTTGGCCCTGGTGACCTCCAACCCCGCTGAGCTGCTGCTGGGAGACGGGGCTTCGTGCTCCCTCTGAGCCAGAGGCAAACCCTCCAGGCCCAGGCACCGTCACCCTTTCCTTCTGATCGCAGGGCTTCTCCTTCCTCCCAGGCACTTCCGGGGTGGCGTTCACGGTCGTGAGGGTGTCATGCTGGGGCCACAGGTGTCACCTGTCACCACAGCATCACCCATCCCAGAGGGCCTGCTGGCCTCGCTGGAAGGTGGCCTTGGGGGCGCCGGGTGGGTGGGGGCAGAGCAGAGGCAGGAGCCTGGCCAACCCGGGCCTAACGGGGTCCACAGCCAGCAGCTGGAGGCAGCTGGGGCAGCGGCCACTCCAGATGCTCCCTCTTGGTGGCAGGACGCAGAGAGGGAGGGGGCGCTCTGGATCCGAAGCCCTTCCTGCTCCGGCCCCGCCGCCGTGCCAACCCCGACCTGGCGGCCACCCTGGGCCTTCCTCTCACCGGCTGGCTCTTTGCTCCTCATCACTGCGCAGAACCCAGGGGTTGGGGAGAAGCTGAGACCTCGCTGACCCAACAGGCTGGGTGACACCAGGACTCGTGTCACACCCGTGTCTGACCCCTGGGAAGGCCGCTGTCCCCTCCTCTGGCTCTTCATTTGTAAAAACTGCACATCCAGGGGCTGAGGCCAACAGAGCCCTTCCTGGGCTGCTGTCCCCCACTTCCTCCCATCCCAGGGGTGCGCAGGCCCACCCCCTAGGGCAGACAGCCTCTGTCGACACCCCTGGGCACAGGGTGACTGCACACGAGGGGCTGCAGCTCCCACCCGGTATAGACCCGGCCAGCCTGCCTGTCTCTGCATCCCTCACCCCCTGCCCCACCCGGCCTCCCCGCCAGGCAGCCAGCGTCTGGGTGCTGACCTGCCCGCTGGGCTGGCATGCTCCTCCCAACAGCGATGGGCAGGTGCCCTGTGTCCCGAACAGCCGGCAGGAAGTGGCGCAAATTGCCTGCCTCAGTGGCCGCGGGAGGCCGGGGCCTGGGCCGAGATGTAATCTCTCCCGACGCGGCCTTGGAGCGGCTGTCTTCTGCTAAAAATACAGGTGTGAGTCAGAGCAGCAAGCGCTTCCAGCCAGGCAGCCAGCCTCCGGCCGCGGCTCCACGCAGCCCTCTGGCCCGGCCCCGGCCTCCTTTCCAGGCCAGTGGACGTGAGGAGGTCTGCCGGCCCGTGACAGCAAAGGAGCCTCTGGTCCCTGGCAGCTGCACCACCCACCACCCGTGAACGGGTCTCCCTCTGTCCCAGCCCCTCCTTTAGCCAGCCTCAGCCCCCGACCCCGTCCTTTCCTGACCCTCCCTCTCTCCTCCCAGCTCCAGAAAACCTGGAAAGCCCAGAGGTCCAGGAGCAAGCACTGCGTCCAGGGTGACCCTGAACTCTGACCTCTGAGCGGCTGATACGTATGAGGTGGGCAGAGTCTGGTTTCCGGGTCCCATGGCCTCAGGGTCTCAGGGCAGCAGAACCCCAGATTTCCTGTGGGTCCTTGGAGACCAGAGGGCACGAGAGGATGCCCACCCGTGGGCCCGGGTAGCAGGTCCTCAGAGAAACAGTTGCTTTCCTTTCTGCTCCTCTTCCGGGCCCCCCAGGCACACTCAGCGCCACCCCGGCCCCTGTAGGTGCACCTGCCTGGAGGGCCCCAGCTTCTAGACAGAATTCTATTTTATTTCATTTTTTAAAGATTTTTATTTTTTCTATTCTAGTTGAGTTGCCATGTTCTGTCCCTGACTGCTGTGCGGCAAAGTGACCCAGTGGTACACAGACACATTCTTTCCCTCACATTCTCCCCCATCGTGTCCCGTCACAGGCAACTGGATAGAGTTCCCAGCGCTGCACAGCAGGACCTCACTGCTCATCCATTCTAAATGTAATGATTCGTACCTGCCAACCCCAGACTCCCCGTCCAGCGCACTCCCGCGCCTTCGCCTGGGCAGCCACCAGTCTCTTCTCCAAGTCCTTGAGCTGGATTCTTCTCTACACACAGGCTCTTTAGCGCCATACATCAGATTCCAGATATGAGTGACGCCACGTGGCATTTGTCTTTCTCTTTCGGACTTCACTTCACTTAGCATGAGCGTCTCTGCTCCGTCCATGTTGCTGCCAATGGCATTGAAATGAAGTGGGGTGTGTTCGTATCCTGGGCACACGCAGTGGGCTTTACCCCGGGGGAAGAAGCATCGGAGCAAAAGTAACATAAATGTGAACCAAAGGCTGCCAACAGCCCTGTGGCTTCTCCTTTTGAGATCTTCCTGGGGTTCCCGTCGTTTCTACAGCCAGCAGCGTTATTTTCAATCTGCCAGGAAGCGCACAGTTTTCCCACGGCGTCCCGTGGCCTCTGCCAGGGTCCTCACTGGGGACGCGGCCACCTGCGCCTGGGGTGGGGGCAGCAGGCTCCTCCAGCATCATCCCTTCCTGCTGGCTCTGATGACACCCCCGGACAGGAAGGGGCTCCCAGGCCCCTGCACAGAGACCCGGCTGCTCCGGGTGGCCTTGCTGCAAGCCCAGCACCTGGGGAGCTGCTCAGAAAGGCAGCCCCTCCCGCCTGGTCCCTGGGCCAGAACCAGAACCTGCACTTAGACGGGACCCCAGGGGCTCACATGCCAGCTAGAGCACGAGACGTGTTAATGCCAAAACTGCAGGAGTCAGGAATCACTGCAGAATGCAGGAGACGGACTCTGGGGGGCGTATCGGCCATGCTTTGGGGTGCGCCCTTTGTAGCTCCAAAGTGGCTCGGCTAGTTTCCGAACCGGAGGGAGCAGCGGGCGCACTTTCCTTCACTCACTGTCAGGCTTCACGGACTAAACTGGAACGAATGTTTCTTTGCACATCGATTGCAGCTTTGCCCTTTCTTGGTTCTTGGCTCATTTAAACTGTTTCAAATGGAGCAAGAGTTGCCAAAGTCACAGAAACTCACCATTTATTTGATTTTGCCAGTTTACGTGGAAGACACGACAGAGAGGCAGAAGAGCCAGGCGGGGGTCCCGACAGCCTTGTGGGAACGGGCCCCTCCAGCCAAGAGCAGGTCAGGCGGGTGAGGGGACCGGACTTGGCCGTGCGGAGGCCATTTGATTAAACTCAGGCTTGGTGGGGGTTGCGGGGGGTGCCTGGAAAACCAGGGACTCAGGACTGCCTGCTGCCCGCGGGCTGGGAAGGACCTGCTGTCCAGGACGCGCTGAATGCCACCTTTGTCCCACAGCCCCTCATTAGGGCCATTTCCTGAGCTGTCACATGCAGTCCTTTGCGCCCATCTGGGCCTCATTCCACAGAGGGGACAGAGGGAGGCCAGGGGCACCAGAGGCACCCCATCCAAGCCCCCCCCACCCCGCCAAATGCGTCCATCCGGGGGAGGGGGCTCCAGGGCCAATGACGAGAAGGTCCTTGTGGCCAGGTCACACTCGATGACAAGAAGCCGCCCATCACACCTATTCTTGGGGATGAGGGGTGTGTCCCCCAGCAGGGACCAGATGCTGCCTGGCCTCAACATGGGGTGGGTGGCGGGGGCAGGCTACCTAATGCTGGCTCATAGTGGACCCTGTTTTCAATACTGGGTCCTGAGGCCCCGCAAATACCAAGTGACCCTAAGCCGTGGAGCCTCCACCCTGCCTCCAGGCCCTGCCTAGGGGCTTTTCCTCCAGACCTGGGTTGGTGGGGAGCCCAGCTCTGAGGTCAAGGGTCAGAGAAGAGGACCCTGGCGGGGGTGGGCTCTGATGGAAGCTGGGGCCGGGATTTTCCAGGGGCCACAGGGGCTTCAGGAGGAGGCTGTGCCCGAGGGCTCCAGGCTTCTTCAATGTCACATCCCAAGTGGGGTGGGGCCAGCCAGCTTCGGCCCCAAGTGGAAGGTGACAGCTGGGCCAGAGCAGCTCCCGGAGCTCACCCTCCCTCCAGGTGCCCCTGGGGCCTGCTCTCCTCTGCTGCAGCTCGCGCGACCTCACACGCTCATGGCCAAAGGCAAGGCCAGCGCTCCCGTGGCGCTTTGTCTGGCAGGCAATTTAAACATCCAAGACCTCTGCTTTGGGCCCCCTGATGGGGGGCTGTCTGGACCGGAGGCACCTGCCACCAGTGCCAGGCTCTGACGGCACCTTTGGGCTCTGGGGCTGCACAGTCAGGTTGCTCCCGAGTCGTTAAGCCAAAAAATACGCTTGCTGCAATTACGACAGATGCAACTATGCCCTGCACATTTGCTAAAAGCCCTCCTGCCAACGCATGGATCCAGGCAGCAAAACAGCGGCTGGAAACGTCTTCTCTCTCAGCGGCACTGCAATGAGCAAGATCATGGGGTGGCTTGCAAACCGGGCCAGAGGCTACACCCACCAATTCTACCCACATTGCTCCAGTGCCAGTGGAGGACCAAGGGCCACCTCTGCTCCTCCCCTCGGCCCCCAGAGGGTCTGGAGCCTGGGCCGGCTCTGGATGGCAGTAGCATGACCCGGCTCCCTGCAGCGGATGAGCTCTGCCCATGCCTGGGCTCCCCCCGCAGTTCTGAGTGTTTGCCCCCTGCAGCCCTGGCCCCTTTCTCTGTTCGTTTCCCCCCAGTGGCCATCCAGAACCAAGGTGACAGCTGAGTCTGATAAGGTGCTCTGGCCAGTGAAGCAGAAGCTGGAGTGCTAGATATGCTTCACAAAGAAGGTCCAAAGTGCAAGCAGTCACACTCCCTTCTCCTTTAGTTTCTCCCATTGGCTGGAATACAAACCTGATGGCTGGCGCTTAGGCAGCCATCTTGGACTATGGGTTAGCAACCAAGGGTTTGAGGAAGATTGTGCCCCAGGATAAACATGAGGCTGGAGCCCCAGTCCCAGCCCTGGGATGCCCAAGTTTGCCTGAGAAAATGAATGTTCCATTTAAGCTGTCTTTTACTTCTTTTCTTATCTTCCCTCTGAGACTTTCCTAGGACTTGCACCATGTTGTCTAGAGGTGGGCACGTCTGCATGGCCTTACAGCGAATGCTTTCAAGAGTTTACCATGAAGATAATGATATATGATACAGGCTTTTAGAAAAATATCTTTTTTTTTTTCCTAAATGACTGCACCTGCAGCATATGGAAGTTCCTGGGCCAGGGATTGAATTCAAGCCACAGCTGCAACCTATACCCACAGCTATGGCCACACCAGACCCTTTAAGACATTGCACCAGGCTTGGGAGCAAACCCACACCTCTGTGATGAACTGATCCACTGCAGTCAGATTCTTAACCCCCTGTGCCAAAGTGGAACTCCAAAATATCCTTTTTATATACTCTGAAATCATTTTTTTAGATTAGAATTATTTCTTTCCTAAATGTTGGAAAAATTTGCCAGTAAAACCATCTAGGCTTGGTTTTCTTTGAAAGATTCGTATCCACAGATCCAACTTAACTAATGTTCATAGGACTATTCAGGTTATTTATTTCTTCTTGCTTTGCTTTTGCTAAGTTATATTTCTCTAGAATTCTATCCACTTTACCCAAATTTTATTTTTACCTTTTATTTTTTGTCTTTTTTTTTTAGGGCCAAACCCACCGCATATGGAGGTTCCCAGGTTAGGGGTTGAATTGGAGCTGTAGCCTCTGGCCTACACCACAGCCACAGCAACGCCAGATCCGAGCCTACAACTGTGACCTACACCATAGCTCACGGAAACTCTGGATCCTTAATCCCCTGAGCGAGGCCAGGGATTGAACCTGTGTCCTCATGATACTAGTCAGGTTCATTTCTGCTGAGCCACCGAAGGAACTCCCATCCAAATTTTTAGATGTCTTCGCATAAAGTTATTTGTAACATCGGCCTGTAATCAGCGAACTATCTATGGTTATGTCTTCTGCCCTCATTCCTAACGCCAGTCATTTGTGCCTCCTTCTTCCCGAACAAGATGGCCAGGGGTTTGTCCATTCTATCAGCCATCTTCAAAGAGCCGACTTTTGGTATTGTCAACGCCCCACCGTGTGTTTGTTTTAAACTTGGTGTCTGCCTCCCTTTCCCTGTGCTTCTCTCCTTTCTTGCCATCTTTGAATGATCCTGTTCTCACTCATTCCTGCTGCCCCTTCCCCTTACAAGTTAAGAAGTGAGTGCTCTGTCTCTGGCATCTCATCAGTCGTGCCATCTGCCTGCTTAACTGCCCTCGGTCTGAAGGTAGCTCTTATTACTCTGTTTTATTTTATCTTGCTTGGTAGACAACATGTGGTGTCTTAGATAGTCTACTTTTCAGTTTTAGCTGCAAAAGTTGGCTGGCTCCTTTGCTCTTAATCACATACTCTTCATGTTTTCCATGGTTTTGTTTTTGCTAGATTAGAGATAACTTCTCCAGCTCCATCTTCCATTTCACTAGTTCTTCCTTTAACTACATCCAACTGCAGTGGAATCTATCCTTGATTACTGACTCTTTGTTTTTAATTTACTTTTTATCCATTGAGTTTTATCTCCATGTATTATAGTTTTCATTTTTAGAATTTCCGTTTTCAGTTTAGCTTAATCATTTTTTATGGTCACATGCTCTTTATTCATATGTTATGCCCCCTTTTCTTTTACTAAAGCATTTCTAGCTCACTGGATATTCTGCCCTGACGGCCCCACAGGAAGAGTGTTTGTGGGTCATATTCTGCTGCCTGTGGTGTTTGGGCTCATTTGTGGTACCTCGTTGCCTGTGTGCTTTGTGAATTTTTTTTGCCATTATTTTCTGATTCTTCAACTTTTGCTTGTAGCAGCCCCTTGAGGTGGGGTTGAGCTTGGGTCCTACCAGAGTCTCTGCCAGCCTGGAACCACTTAAGTTGAGATTCTGGGCCTTGGACCATGCAGGCAGTGTGAATTTGGGGTGCCATGGGCGGTGTGAAGTGGGTGCCATGGGCGGTGCGAATTGGATGCCATGGGCGGTGTGAATTTGGGGTGCCAACCTCATGCAAGGTTTTCTCTTCCACTCAATGGCAAAATTAAGAGCTGGCAGTCCCCTGGGTAGGAGGTTGGGGTGCTATCCTGGTTCATCCTTGTGAGGAGGGTATGAGCCTGTTTGTGGGTAGGGTCCCCCAGGAGCTTCCACTGATCCAGCCCCCCCAAACCTCCTCCACCTGCGCCTCCCCAGGCTCCTGCACACACTCCAGCTCCAGCCTCTGCGTGTTCACTCCTCACCTGCCAGCTCCCTCAAGTGTCTGAGAAAACACTGTTCCTGTTCTATTCAGCACTTTTGCTTCCAGTGGGAGTGACGGGCAGGGAACCAAGTCCCCAGATCTGCCAGAAATAGAAGCCCTCTGCAAGCGTGTAAGAGCCTGGTGCTGAGGGCTCCCTGCCTGGACTTGGGGTGTGGGTGAGAGAAGGCAGGGGATAGCCCTGGCTGTCCTCAGGTGACCTCTGCACCAATGCCCAGGGTGAGGCTGGCAAAGTCAGGATGCTCCTGGAAGAAAGACTCTTACCCCCGTCATTGCTGCACAGGTCACATGGTGCACGCGTGATGCACAGCCAGCCTTGCTCTATAGGAAGCATGACCTGCAGCTGTGCGTGTTTCTGCATTTGCTGTGGGGAACAGTGCTTTGCCAGTGCTCCCACCTCACAGCACTCAGGTGGCCAGGCCCCGGGTCCCTGCACACCCTCTGCTGGGGTCCTCCTTGGCCTGGCCCTAGTCAATCTGTTCCTGAGACAGCCCAGTGAGTCATGAAACGGCCCCGTGTCATTGGCAAGGACACAGAGAACAAGGGCCTGGCCTCACTGGGCCAAGTCGAGAGGGTGTGAAAGGCACAGACACAACATGCAGAGAGTGCATTCAGCACAGCGGGACACCAGGGATAAAAATAAAGGCGTCTCTGCACCCTCTTGCTCCCAGGGCAGTTTCGTGGGCGCTGTTGGCTTCATCCCTCATCTCCTTCTGCAAGGACACCTCACATCCCGCCCTGCCGCAGGCTCCCCATGGCCCCCCAGCCTGGGCTGCCTGCAGGTCCAGTCCAAGTTCTTCATGTCTTGTGTATCCAAGGTTACTGTGTCCAGCCTGGTGCCAGCTATTGGCTGTGGCTTTGTGATTTCGGGACACCTTTCTGCTGCCCCCAGAGGAGCTGGCTGGGTTCAGGAGGCGGCAGGAGACCCTGGGCCAACTGGACGGAGCAGGGAGTATGGGGAAGAGGATTCTGGCACTCCTCTGGGATGGACAGTCCGGTGTCCCCTGGCTCTTTTCCCATGTGGGTGGGAAATCCATCCCATTCCTGACCCAGCACTGCCTGACCTCCAGGGGCACCAGCCAGGCTCCCTGAGCCCTGAGCCGAGGGTCCTCCCACCTTCTCCCCAGCCCCGCTCCCCAACAAGGCCTGACCGTGGCTGGGGGTCCCAGACACTGCTCCCGGACCTCCTTTCCTTCCTTTGGCCTGGCCAGGGCTGGGTTCTGCCCTCTGGCAGTCACCTGCCCTCTGGGGCTGGGAGCAGCAGCCGCCCCTCCTGGCGGACTGTGTAAGGACAAGGGCCTCTGCATGCTCAGTGGGGTCAGCACGGAGCAGGACCTTCCCTTGGTGTGGGGCACCCAGCAAGAACCCCTCCTGAAGTCCCAACACCCCACATGGTGCTCTTGGGCTGAGCCCACCTCTTCCACTCCAGGAATGGGCAGGGTCCTGGCTGGCCAGTCAGTGCGCTTGGCCACTGTGATTGGCTCAGGATGAGCATGTGACTCAATCCTAGCCAATAAGCATCTTCCCTGGGACTTTGGCTGGAACTAGGGGGAAAGAGGCTCTCCACTGGGTTTGCCCTGGGGACATGACCCGGGCTGGCCGAAGCCACAGGGAGTGGAGCCAGCAGGAAGTCACCAGAGCCAAGGGGAGGAAGTGCAGAGACGACCCCGGCCCCAGGCTGAGGCACAGCTGTTCCTGGGGAGAGTATCCCCCACGTGGGTCGAGCCGGTTGGAGCAGGGCCCACTTCGGACGTGAGCGTCCAGGGCTCTCGTGCTCCTGCCTTGACTGGTCAGAACGGTGATGTGGAGACCACACCTCTGGGTTGGGGGCACCCACCAAACATTAGCAAGGGCAGAGGCAAGCAGCACGTAAACTCTCAGAGCGCTCGGCAGTCAGCAACTGTTCTCTTGCCGGAGCAGGTGCCAGATTTTTTCAAACCACACAACGAATGCATATTTATTACGGAAAAGTGAGAAAACAGGCAAAAACAAAAAGATCTTCGCCAGACACCGTTCCAAAGTAACAGCAGTCAGAGCAGTGGTTGCTCTATGCTTTCCTAGGCGTTCTGTGCAGGAATTACACCTGTCAGTGTCTACATATAAAAATAGGTCCTAAGCTACACACTGCTTCACGATCCCACTTTTTTCACCCAGTGTAGATCACGAAGGTTTTTCCATGGCAACAAATAGATAACGCGGTCATCATTTTTAATGGCTAGGTGGTATTTCACTGTGGAAATCAATGATGTTTTAAATAAACAGTCTGTTGTTACTGGGCGTTCAGGTTTGCTGCTGTTCTTTCTCCAGGCTCTCCGTAACTGCTGCATACCTGGGCCTCTCGGCACATTTATCCAGTCAGTTTCTTGGCGTAAACGACAGAGGAATTGCTGCCATGCGGGTTTAACAAGTGCATAAATTTTGCCCAAATACTGTCTCGACAGGGCCGGGGCTGACAGGTCACAGGCTTGTAGGTCCCAGCTGCCTTATCACCCTCTGGAGAGTCCACGTCTCCCGTGAGAATCTGTGACGCTAGATGCCTAAACATTTTTCACATAGTTACTGGCTGTTTGTTTCCCTTTTGTGGCCTTTTAGCCACTTTTCATGGGGGTGTGGCTTGGTTTAGTCCCTCGGGACTAGACCCTGAGTCCCGGGTTAGCTTCCAAGCGGCTTATTTGGGAGGTGGTCCCATCTCCGGGGTGGGGGAGGGACCCGGGAGAAGAAGGCCGCCCATGAGGGGGTCTTAGAAGCCCCTTGCCGCTGTCCCGTGGGGCCAGGGCACCCCCCACCCCCAGGGATGAGAAAGCTGAGTCTGGCTTTGTTGAGGCTGCCGGAGGGGTCAGTTCAAGGGCTCTGGGCTGGCCCCATGCAGCCCCTGAAAAGACGTGCAAGGGACCACAGCGGCAAGTGGGCGGGGCGGGGGCAGCCGCGGGGCGACTTTCCCTTGGTCTCCGTGTACTTCAAAGTGTGGGCTACTGGGCCGCGTAATGTGTCCTAGAGGCTGAAATCCTGCCTCCCCCAGAGTCCTCTCCTTTCTAGGCTGTTCCTGGGATATTTTCAGCAGTGCAAAAAATTTCACTTCTTAATTTAATTCTGAATCTGTACAGTGTCTGCCTTTAGGATGTGCTTACCGAGTATTTCTTCGCGTCCAGAGAATACAAACATTGTGCTCATTTATTCCCTGTGTTTGAATCACTGTTTTCAAGGAAAGGGCGTCAGCCGTCTGGGAGCAGCTTTCTCTGCATCTCCACTGGTGCCTTGCGGAGAAGCTGGAAGGGTCTGTGCCGAGGACGGGGAGGCAGGGGCCTTTTGGACCCACGCAGCCCAATTTTGATTTTTATCTCTACCAGAAAACAGGAGGGATCTAGACAAAGATCAAAGAAATAAGAGCAGTCCCTTTTGCAAGCAGTAGTAGCAAACAGTGACCGTCTAGCTGGCTTTCTTCCCCCGCCACCTGCCTGGGCATGCGGGGGTGACCTCGAGATTCAGGGGAGGTTCCAGACCCAGCTTGGCCACCTGCCCGGCTGCTGCTGCTGCGGAGCAGACCCGACGCAGCTGGGGCTGCCACCCGGTTCAGACCCTTTAGGGGAAGACTGGGGGCCGATGCCTGCGGACGGGCCATGGCCGTCCCCGCCCAGAGCGGCCCTGCAGACACCGAGGGGCTGCACGTGGTCCACTGCCAAACTCTGCCTCCCCTCGGACTCGGAGACCTCACCTAAAAGCGGCAGAAAGTCAACGTGTGGGGCCCCGTGGTCCCTTGAAGCTTCCCGACTACACAACCGCAGCCACAGACCATACACACGCGACACGCAAGGGAACGCGCGGCTGCGTGCCAGGCAACTGCTGCCCTGAGTCGGCCACTGTGGGGCCTAGTCTGCTCCTTTGCAGGGACAGAGAGCCTGGGGAACCAGGAGCCTGGGGACCCTGTGGAGAGGCAGGGCAGCAACGAGGCCTGGAAACTTCCAGAGGCGTGGAGGGACTCCTGGGGCCTGTCCCCATCCCTCCCCGAGAGCTCTGCCGGCTCTGCCCCGTGACCCTCATAGCAGTGCGGGAAATACCGCAAGTATTTGCCCTGCTTGACGCTGCGGGATTCACGGCGACCCTGCCGTGTTCCGCGTCTTGATGAAGTGGGCTCCCCTGCCGGCAGCTTCCACCCCTGCGGGGCTCCCCCAAGCTGCCAAGGGGCCCACAGGGCCTCGGCCTCCCTGTGCGCAGGTGAGAACCACTTTCCCACTGGAGGGGGCGGGGCAGAGGCCTGTGCCCAGGGGCAGGAGCGCGGACCGGGCACCAGCGCGGGCCCGCAGACCCCGCCCTACTCGCCTAAGTTTTTCTTCTGTTGCCTGTGCCTTTGGTGTCCTGCTCAAGAAGTCACTGGTCGGAGTTCCCGTCGTAGCGCAGTGGTTAACGAATGCGACTAGGAACCATGAGGTTGCGGGTTCTATCCCTGCCCTTGCTCAGTGGGTGAAGGATCTGGCGTTGCCGTGAGCTGTGGTGTAGGCTGCAGACGTGGCTCGGATCCCGCGTTGCTGTGGCTCTGGCGTAGACCAGTGGCTACAGCTCCGATTCGACCCCTAGCCTGGGAACCTCCATGTGTTGCGGGAGCGGCCCAAGAAATGGCAAAAAGACAAAAAAAAGACAAAAAAAAAGAAGTCACTGGCAAGGTCAATGTCATGGGGCTTTTGTTGTGTTTTCTTCTGAGAGTTTTGTCACTCTAGGTCTTACACTTAAGTCTTTGATCCATTTTGGTCTGTTTTTACGTGGTGTTAGGAAGGGCCCAGCTTTGCTCTCTGACACGTGGAAAACCAGTTTTCCCAGCACCGTTTGTTGAAAAGACTATCTTTCCCTCTAAAGGCCCCCGGGCCCGTGTCAGGACCACGTGGCCTGACGTGCGAGGGTTTCTCTGGTCCCGCTCCAGCCTTGGCCTACACATCTGACCTCGGGCCGGTGCCCCTGGGTCTTTGCAGCAAGTCGTGCAATCAGTAGCAGTGGGTCCTCCAGGAAAGAGCTGCCTGCGTGGTGCAGGGTGAGGTGTGCGGGCTGGCCTGCCAGGACACTCGGGCGGTTCAGGCCAGGCCCTGGGTCTGGCCTCTCACCTCGGGTGCTGATTACACCGCGAGGCTGCTCCTGGTGCCACCACACAGCCTGGTCCACCCTGGGCACAGCCTCCCCGGGCACAGCTCTGGGCCCCACCACCCTGCCAGCCCCTCGGCACCTCCTGTGCACATGCGTGTCCCCGTGACCTCGGCCATGCGCCGTGGTCCTGTGTGGCCTGGGCGTCCACAGACGCATGTGGGGCAGACATCGTAGCCCACCAGTGTTGCCCCCGTCACCCCTCCTGACCGCAGGTGCCTCCGGGCCGGCACCTGGGCTCTCGAGGACTCCGCTCCACGGAAAGGTCTCCACGGCTCTGCTCTCTCTCGCCCACCAGGCACCTGTACTTCTCCAGGCTTGTGTGAGGCTGGCACAGGGAGCCTGGCTGCCGGAGACCGACCGAGCAGCATGCAGGTCACTGGGGGAAGGCGCTCAGGGAGGCAGCATGGCTGAGAGGGCAGGAGAGGCAGGTGGGCGCCAGAGGCGGGGGGGTCCATGCTATGGAGTCAGGGAAGGACCCCCACGAGGTTACATTTCAGCAGCTGAAGGAAGGTGTCGCCACCTGGCCGTGGCTGCAGCAGGGTGGACATGGGAGGTCAGGGGGCGACGGGGGCCCCGGGGAGCTGGGGGCCCCGGGGAGGGGCTGTCATATCAGGATGGGGGTGGGGGCCGGGGCAGAGCAGGGGGCAGCCTGGCCTTGCACAGGTGGTGGGAGCAGGGTTCCAGGTTTGTTTTTGCAGGTGGAGCCAGGCTCTGACTCATCTGTTGTCAGGTTGTTTCCAAGGCTCTCTAGTGCCAGTGGTGCCACTGAGGACACATCCCCGTCCGTCCCTGGGAGAGGTGCCCAGAGCGGAACTGCTGACATCCGCCTCCGTGTGACCTTGTCTCCCCAAGGCCGGTCCACTTGCTGTCGCCTGGCTGTGCTGGCCGCTGGAGGCCAAGTGCCCGTGTGCTCTGGAGGCACCCTTGGCCCTGACCGGCTGCCCTTTCTGGACACACATGCTGTCCCCTGGTGCTCACGGCGGGGCTCCCAGGCAGCAGGGCTGGCATCCGGACACCCAGACCCTCCGCTCCAGATCTGCACGTCCCGGGAGCTCTGGGAGCCACATTTGGGAAGCCTGCTCCACGCTGCTGCCCTCCCGACGCTAAGAATGGGCTTCACGGCTGACAAACACCCAGGTGAGGCCCCCAGGGGAGCAGCGGCAGCTCCGTGGGCTCCTGAATGCCTCCTGCTTGCCCACTGCCCAGGGGCCGGCCGGTGAGGTCTCCCGCAGGGCAGCGTCCTCTGTCAGGTCCCAAGGTCGCCTCCTCCGTCCTGGTGCAGTGCCGTGGGAATGGCAGAATGGTGGGTCCAAGGACAGCCACGTCCTGTTCCGTGAAAATGGGGACCCTGCTGGTTCACGTGGTGAAGGGGAGTGAGGTCGCAGTCAGCTGACCCTGGATGGGAGATGGTCTTAGCTGAGGGGGTGGCCCAAGGCCGTCCCCAGGGCTCTTGACCTGGAAGAGGGGGGCTGGAGGAGAGACGGATTTGCCCCCTATGTGGGCTCGAGGTGGAGAAGGGGCTGTAGGTCAAGGAAGCAGGGAAGGCAGGACAGGGTTCTCCTCCCAAGCTGCCCACACTGCCTGGATGCCCGGCTGCCAATGCCAGGAGGCCCTTTTGTTGTCGCAGCCGCAACAGGAAACCAGGGGGCCCAGCCTGTGCTCTCAGGAGTCTGGCCCTGCTGGGGGCTCCCTTCTCACGCAGGACCCCTCCCTCCGCTGGGGCCACGCTCTGGGTCTCCCTCCTTCCTCCTCCTCCAGCTCATCACACCCGCCCGGAACAGTGGCCCGGGGCGAGGACAGGCAGCCCCCGGGGCCCAGATTTGTAGGTTTCCTGTCGACGACCCACAAACCGGGCCAAGAGAACAACCAGGTCTGAAGATGGGGGCTGGCAGGGAGGGGGCATCTTGAGCCGGGGTGCCGCCCACCCCCAGCAACCCCCAGCCCTTGGGGAAAACCCTTTGGACCTCACAAACCGCGGCCCCTGGCCCCAGATGTGGCCGTAGATTGGCAAGGCTCTCTGTCCCCATCAGCCCCACACAGATGTCACGGGCTGAGGGTCCAGCCCCGGGCTGGCCCAGATGGTCCCTTGCTAGGCCGATGTGAAGTCAGACGCCAGGGTCCGTGGGGAGGCGGTGGTGACGTGGAGTGTCTGACGCGGATGCCCTGGCTTGTCCCGTGGAGAGGGACCCAGACGGGCCCACGCAAGTGGCTGAACTTCTCCCTGGTGGAGCAGAACACGCCCTGGCTGGCCGCGTCTTCCCGTCCGGAGCACGTCTGTGGCTGTTTGTTCCCACATCGTCCTGAGATCTCAGACCCTTTCCAAAGGCCCTCCCCCAGGGGCCTGTGCAGCCGCCACGCCACCACCTGGAAGCCTGTCTTCATCTGTGGGATGCGGGCACAGGGAGGGGGGGTTAGCCACCCCCACCGCCCAAGCACCGGTGCCCACCCCGCCTCCGGGGCCACCCTGGCCAGTGGCTGCCTGCTCAGAGCCCTTCCCCCGTCTGCCCACGGCACGGTGGCCCACTCAAGGGCCTTGAGGGTCAGCCCCAGCGACTGGAAGGGGCGGCCTGGGGACAGCGTGGGAGCCTGGGTGTGCTGCCCACAAAAACAGAGCCGTGACCAAGGGTGCCTCGGGAGCCCCGGCAGCGACAGAGCGGGGCGTGTGGGAGCCGGAGCCCGGCCGCTTCCCAGCACCGCCGCCAGGATGCCAGGAGCCCAGGGGCCTGAAGAATGTCTGGGAATGTTGGAGGGCGGCCGGGGGGAGAGTGTGCAGCCAGCGGGGCGCGCGAGCCGCAAGGAAAACAGAGCCACAGATAAGGCCGCGCTCCTTCCGCCCCGATGCTGACTTTGGCACCGGCGCTGGGGGACAGGAGGGGACGGCTGGGGGGCTTGAACCCTCCACGCCCAGGCTGGGCTTCCAGGGAGGACGTGGGCCCGGAAGGGCTTCAGGTCCCCCTGCTCCCTGGCGGCCTGTCTCTGACGCGTATCTGGTGACAAAGGCTTTGCTGAGCGTCGGGCTGAGCTGTGGTGGGAGGACAGGACCCGGACGTCGCTCTGGATGCGGGCGCTGGGCGGGTTGGGGCCGCGCACAGGTGGCCGTCTTGGCTTTCCCTTGTCTTGTCCGCGCTTCACCTACGCCGGGTGCGATGTCTGAGCAGCCACGGCTCTTCTGGGTCATTGACGCGGCCCCATGGCTCTCCGTCCTGCCTGTCCCCCTGCAGCGCTCAGCCTGACTCGGGGCCGTGGGAAGCGCCCTCGGCCCAGCGCCCTGGCTGGCTTCCTTCTTCTCCGTCTCCGCTGACCCTGCGAGGAGCAGCCCGTTAGCTGCTTCACTGCTGTCTCTGTCCCCTCCCCCGAGGCCCCTTCCCCTGTCGCCTCGTCCCACACCTCCCTCCCCCCGCCCCGTACACCTCCCCCTTCATCCCCCCTCCCCTCCCCCTCCCCTCCTCCCTCCCCTCCCAAGCTGGAGGCTCGGGGCTGGAGCTCAACAGCCATCACGTTCCTTCCGGCCACTCTCCCTCTGCCTCCGCCTAGGGCCCCTCTGCCCTCTCCCAGCTGGATCCCTGTCCCTCATTCCGGGCTTTCTCCTGGCTCTCGCGTGGGCCACGGGGGCACGTCCTGCGAGATCCCAGCCGGGTCGCAGGTGCATTGATGGCAGAAGGTGGTCTGGCCGCACCACGCCACTCCCAGGAAGGCCAAACACCCCCACCACGTGGAGGCGGCCAGGTCACCGCGGCCCCTGGTGACCTGTGACCTGCAGGTGGTCAGGATGGAGCAGCTCAGGCCCATGTGAAGTCCTCTGGGCCACAGAAACCACAGACCAGGCCTCGTCCAGGAAGCGGTGGGGACAAGGCCCTGGGCTCCAGCTGGGACAGCCCAGTGGGACGGTCGAGGGGGGCATGTCCAGTCCACTGGGCACCCCAGCATTTCTGGCTCACTGCCCCGTGGCCCCAGGCGGAGTGCGCAGAGGGATGGCATTTAGCCGGGCGCATCCCATGGAGGACAGGGAGGCCCCAGGCCACCAGGGCTGGGGGACTGTGACTTGCTGGAGGAACCGAGGGTCTCTGTGGGTTGGTCGCTGTCACTCGACTGTGGGGCTGCGATGGGGGAGAAGCGGGGACTCGACCTCTGACCCAGACCCTGGCCCGGGGTGTCCGGCTCTCAGCAGCAGCCCTGAAGCCCTGCCCAGGCCAGAGGCACAGAGATGAGGGGGCACAGGCTGGGCGGAGGGACCCCACGTCTCAGTCCCCAGGCTGCCACCAGAGGCCAGGTGCGACAGCAAAGCCAGACGCGGGAGGCAGGGGTGGCAGCAGCGAGGCCGAGGGCTCCAGTTTTGCACCCCCACCCCCCACCCCAGCCTCAGTTGGGGAAGAGCAGCTTTTCCACCTTGAGGGGCACACAGCCCCCCTCTTCCGCCAGGACCCCTGCCACCGGAAGGGCCTTCTTCTGCACGGCGGTATTTTCTTCCCTTTCTGCGAACACGTGGGCTGAGCTGGGCCACCCACACCCGGGGGCAGTCAGCCCTGGGCCGAGTCCAGACCCTGCGAGGGCACAGACGCAAACTCTGCCACTGCAGCCCTGCTCCCTCGCCACCCCTGCACCCGTCCAGGCTCCCCTCTGGTGCTGCCACAAGCCGCAGCTGGGCCAGGGACCATTTTTGCTCCCGTCCAGATGCTCCAGCTGCCAACCCAGGTCTGCTCTCAGGTGTGTCCCACTCGGACAAGCAAAGAGCACTACTGGCCGGAGCAGCGGACGTACGCAAGGCGTCCAGGATGTGGGCCCAGCTCAGCCAGGAGTCCAGAGGGGTGGCCAGGCCAGGGTCCCTCTCGCACTGAGGCTCTCTCTTCCCGCAGTGGCTCTCCCTCCAGAGGGGCCCAGAGGGGACCCCAGTAAGCTCAGGAGCAGAGAGGGCCCCTTTCCCTGGAAGGCTCTGATGGCTCAGCTCAGGCCACACAACCATTCCTGCCCCCGCCTCTGACCGGGATGATGGGTCAAGCCTGCCTCAGACACCCACGTCTGGAGCCACAAGACCATGTGGTGAGGATGGGGGTCCCCAGTTAGGGCCAGGTGGATAAAAGGCAGAGGCCACAACTGCAGGTGTTCATTGCCGCGTTACTCAGAGTGAAAGCCTGGAAATAACCGAGCATCTGTCCAAGGGCCGGGGGTCAATGGACTCGAGTGTCCACACCCGGCAGCGCGTGGGGCAGCCAGGAAGCAGCGAGGCTCCTGGGGACACTCACTGTGGTGTGAAGACGGGGGCGTCAGATGCCATCCATGCCACGGCTCCACGCGTATCTGACATGCCACCGTAGACGCCGGCTCGGCGCTCACCTGGGCGGCAGGAACACCAGTGAGTTTTATTGCTCTCCTCCGGCCGGTGAGCACTCTCTCAAGCTTCTAAAAGGAAGACATTAATTTTGTAACGAAAGGAAAAGCGAAGCCATGAACAGCCTGGCAGAGGGTACCGCGGCCCTCGCCAGGCTTTCGCAGGGGCCCTGGGAACAGGACGCCCTCCTGGGAGAAGCCCTAGGTCTGTCCTCCGTCACAACTGTGGGCCGCGGGGGACGGCTTGGCCCTGCTCACCCACCAACCCGCCGCCCTCCCGCCCAGCCCCTGGGTCCTCACGTAGCCCCGTCTCCCGAGCCGCGGCCGAGGCCTCATGCCCGGCCCTCCGTCCCACCTGAGCCGGAGGCAGGTTCCCGGGACGGCCCCATCCCCCACCAGCTGTTGAGATGGGCCAGAAGGACCCGCCTCCCCACCCAGTGCCCCCCGCCCCCGCCTGCCCGGACAGCTGCCCATCATCAGAGACGCACGTGGCGGCCCCCGGGGGCCCACAGCGCGAGGGCGCCGTCACCCCACACGCTTGCCAGCCGCGGACTCTGGCTCAGATCCCAGATCACCCACCAACCTCCTTGCCGCACCCCCATCCTTTTAGGAAATGAAAACCAGCGTCTGAGTATCGCCCTCCTGGGATGCTCTTTCCTCATGAATAATTCACCTCCCAGCAGAGCCGCGGCTTCCTTTAGCTCTGAGCTCCTCTGGTCAAACATCCATCAAGCAAACGGACAGAATCACTTAACTGGACAGAGAACACGGGCTGGTTCCGCTTGGGCACCTCCTGGGCAGAGCGACCCTTGAGGGCAGGGCCCTCCCCACGGGCCGGGGCTCGAGGGGGCACATCGGGTGAAGGAGCCCACTTCCGCGGCAGGCGAGACCCGAACCCTTGTCCCTTCGGCCTCGCAGAGGCCTGCTTTTCGGACTCCTAGGAGACAGGCCACCTCTGTGCGACTGAGAGCAAAGGGGCCAGAGTGGGGGGCGGGGGGTGCCTTTGCTGCGCTGGGGGAGCAGCCCTTTCAGGGAGTGGCGATCTGCTTCTGTGGCCCCTACAGGTGGGCCCCCCCCCCGCCTCCCTCCTCCCTCCCACGTGATGGAAACAAGAGGAATTAACACGCGTTCACGACGGCGCTAGATGGGATGGCCCCTCCTGGCTGGAACCTTCCAGAGTCCACCCCAAACCTCCCCCAGCGCCCTCACGCAGCCCCTGCCCGCTGTCCGGCCACATCCTGAACCTGCTGCTTCTCCCACGGAGTATCCTCTTCCAGCCCCGGGGGCTCCTCGCAGCCCTGCTGCCGTCCTTCCGCCCACGGCTGTTTGCAGCTGCCGTGCCCTGCAGGCCCCCGTCTAGGCTGCCTGTCAATCACCAACCCCCCCCCCCCTCCCCCGCAGAACAGGAGTCCAGAGGCCCCATCAGAGGCCCAGGCCCAGGGCTCCGCCGGCTCTGCAGCCCATGTATAAGCTCTCCTGCCTGCGGCTGGCAGCCCCGAGGCTCCGGGCTGCTTGCTCAGCCCAACCCACAGTGTCGTCTGCTGAGCCAGAGAACAGAGGCGTACAGGGCACCCAGGGAGATGAGGCCGAGGCAGGGGGAGCTGAGGTTCCCCCCGACCCCCGCAGAGGGCGCCCCCCCGACCTGGACCCCAGCTGCCCACTGCAAGGTGGCTCGGGGCTGCAGGTGGCGCAGACCAGGCTCTCCTCGGCCCCAGCCCAGCCTCAGAGGACAGAGCGTCGGGTGGGCTCTGCCTCCCCTTGGCCTTTCCCTGCTTATTGCACCTGCAAACGGAAAAATAAAAACGCAAGACAAAGCAAAATTTAAGCATAACGCTTCTTCTCTGCCCTCTGGTCTCCAGTGTGCACTGTGTCTGCGTTGACCAGACCTCCCCAGGGACAGACATACCCGCTCAGCCATAAAGGTCGATTTTTCTCCTTCTGACACCAGCCACCCAATTCCTTAGACGAGAGCGTTCCTTGCTCCGTCCTGGAAGGGGTCGCGGTGGCCAACACGCGCCTCGTGCATGCGGATGTCCGTGGGAGCTTGGCCTCCAGTGACCCTGTATCACTGCCTTGAAGACAAGGTCGGGTGCCGAGCAGAGGGGCCCGAGGCTGGGCTACGGGAGGGTCTCGGGGGGACCCTGACTCACGGCCTCATTCGTGTCGCTTGCTATACGACTTGTGTTCTGTCTACTTTACGAGAACCCCGTTTCTGCACAACCAAATGTGTGACTGGGCCTCCCGTACGGCTAACGATGACCAGGTGACCTGTGGCCGCTGCCCAAAGACGTGGCTCTGTGAGATCCGTGACGGCGACGGCGGAACTCCAGAAGTGGGAAGAAGCCACAGGAGGGACCGTTTCGTGGACGGTAAGGGACGGACAGGACAGGAGCCTGAGGCTTCGGTTTCTGTGACCGGCGTCCAGGAACAGCAGGTGGGGCCATCCAGGCGGCTGTGCCTGGCCAGGGAACGAGCGCTCCTGGCGCCCCGGGGTCACTAAACGTTGGCTGAAAATAAGACCACCTTGTGGGAGGGGGTCGCCAAGACACACAGCTGCCCCCCAGTTCCACTCGAATCGAGCCTCCGACCACGGGGAATTCAGGACGGGGCTCAGGCTCAGGACGAGGCTCTGCTCTGGGAAGACGGCAAAAGCAGCCCCAGACGGCGTCTCCCGGGGAAAAGGGGCCGTCTGGGGTTGTCACATCCTCCTGCCCTTAGAAAAACTCTAGAACCGTCACCCACGGGTCTCCTCCTCCCGACCAGCGGCACCTTCCCCTGAGACGGGTGCCTGGCCACACGTCCCCCTGCCCCAGTCACACGTGCGCCAAGCCCCGCCCGGAACAGGTCCAGGGCCACCGCCTCGCGGAGGCAGTGCTCGGCTTGGCTCGAGGGCAAGTCCCCGTTTCCTTCTCAGACTGACTCTTGGTTCCTCTTTTCCTCGACAGCATGAAGCCGCTGGGAGCTCACCCTCCAGGAAGGTGGCGTCCGGACAAAGTGACCTCCGCAGCTTGGCATCCGCGGGGGCCCCAGGGAGGTGCAAAGCGGACACACAAGACGCACCTCCTCATGCTGTCGCTCCGAGGACGTTTCCCCTCACGGGCAGGGAGGCCAGACCGAGGGCGACCCGTCACAACCGCCACGGCGCCGGGACCGCCCACCTGGGCCACGTGCCCCACTTGCTTCGCGCCGACTGTCACGTGAGCTGTATTCGCAGAGATAGGAGCAGAAGCCACGGGAGCCGCAGCTGCACAGACTCGGGTCCCAGGCCAGGCCTCCCGTGTCCTTACCCTCCAGGGGAGCCGCTGCCCCCGCTGACTTCACCCCGCCTGGCCCACACCTGTGCCCGGGGCGGTGACAGGGGCCCCTGGGCTCCAGGGGAGGGTGTGGGTGCTGTCAGCGCATCTGGGCTGGGCCAGGACACAGCATCCTTCCTGGGACAGCCCACGACAAGCCGGCCCTTGAGGGCCCCAGATCAGACTCTCCCCACATCCTTGCCACCCCTCACCCCATCCTGCCCCACAGCTGGGGACACAGGGAGGGGAGGGGCAGGAGGGGCCCAGGGCCCCGGGGGAGGAGGGAGAGTTCCGAGTTGAATCCTGTCTGGGAGGTGGATGCTGAGGCCTGGGGAAGCGGGGTGCCCGCCAGCCGAGGGACAAGACCACAGCCGGGCTGTCTTCGGGCCTGACAAGGCCTCAGATGGCCATGAGCCTGAGCGTCTCTGTCCTTTCCAGGAGTCTCTGGGCGAAGGCCACCACCGTCCTGGAGGGACGTTGGCGGACAGCAGAGCTGGCAGTGCCACCCACGTTGACCCAGAAATTCCACTCTTAGAGTCCGCCCTGAGGAAATGCCACACAAGGGCAGGGGCCCCACGCCCACCACCTGACACGCCAGACACTGCTCCCCGGATTCTGCGGACCCAGTGGGGGCACCATCCTAGCCCTCACAGGGGGCCCCACACCACGGGGGACGCGGCCCAGATTCTGGTCGAGGTCTCTGACGGGGGCTGCGGACGCCTGGGGGCAGCGGGCTGCGGCGTGTGCCTCGGCCCTGCAGCCCCGGGCACACGCCGGCTTCTCGGAGTCCAGTGCAGGCCTGGCGGGGCCAGGAGGCTGGGGTGGGCCCAGCAGCCTAGGAAACAGCTCACCGTCAGGAACGTCCGTCGTGTTACGGCCGACGAGCTTCCCCGTGAGTCTTACGCCTCCGCCTTTGCTAGATTCTCCTACAGTAAACACGTGCTCTTTTCTTCTCCTTTTTTCTTTTTCTTTCTTTTTAGGGCCACACCGTATGGAAGGTCCCAGGCCGGGGGGAGCTGGAGCGGCAGCCGCCAGCCTGCAGCACAGCCAGAGCCACACCAGACCTGAGCCACATCTGCGACCTCACCACAGCTCACGGCAACGCCGGATCCTGAACCCACAGAGTGAGGCCAGGGATCAAACCTGCGTCCTCATAGACACTATGTTGGGGTTGTGACCCACTGAGCCACAGCGGGAACTCCCAACACACACACACACACACACACACACACACACACACACACACACACACTGCTGTCTACTAAAAGGGAAAAGATGATGAAATTCCGCCTCCAGCCAAGACGGAGGGACAGGGGTTGGTTCCTTCCCACCTGAAACAACCAGAACCCAGACAAAACGCAGGCCACCAGGGCTCGCCTGGTGCTGGACATCAGGCCAGGAAGAGCCGCGGAGCCAGCGAGGGGGAGCAGGGAGCGCCACGGGCGCCCGGCCGGCCGCCCAAGCTCAGGACGCCCCGCGCCCGGGGGGGCCGAGGCTGCGGCGACGCTTGTGGCCGAGTTCCGGAGAGGGGAGGGCTGGGCCCAGGGGCCCGGGGACACGGGGAGCCCCCGGCTCTCGCAAAGCACCCATGAGGACATCACGCTGAGCTGAGAAGTCTTCCCGCAGAGACGTCTGGACCCAGGCGGCGGCACAGGGAACTCCACCCGGCAGTTAAGGCAGAACTCACAGCAATGCTCCATAAATTCACAAAATTCGAAGGAAAGCCATTCTGTGAGACCCACACTGCCCTGACCTACAAATCAGAGAGGAAGTTGCAGCGGACACAAAAGCAGAAACACTCCCTCAGGAGCACAGGCGACCATTTCTCAGCAAGTTTACTGAGGCGAATTCGATGGTACATAAACTCAGGGACTGGGGCTTCGGGAGCCAGACGACGTACCTTCCCACACGCGCAAGCGAAAAGAAGAACAACGTGATTCTCGCCGCAGACGCGGAAAAAGCACTTGACAAAACCCGACACGCTTTCTGATAAAACCCTCGGCAGACTCCAAACAGCGGGGCCCTTCCTGCGCTGGACAAAGAGCGTTTACAAAGCGCTCCGCTGACATCATGCCTGCGGGCGCGCCGGCCGCCTGAGATCAGGACAGAGAGGGGGCCGGCTCCCAGCCCGCCCCGCCGGGACGGCTGAGGTCACGACTGGAAAGGAAGAGAAGGAAGTTCGTCTGCAGATGGCGAGCGCGTGGGCAGAAAACCCGATGGAATCTGCAGAAGAGCTGCCAGAGCCCAGCGAGCCCGCCGGTGGCAGACCAGGGCGAACGCAAAGTTCCATACCCAGCAATGAGCAACCAAAGACGGAGACGAGAAGTGCGACCCCAGACTTCCCGTCGTGGTGCAGGGGAAGCGAATCGGACTAGCATCCATGAGGATGTGGGTTCGAGTCCTGGCCTTGCTCAGTAGGCGAAGGAGCCGGCCTTGCCGAGAGCTGTGGCGTAGGACGCAGACGCGGCTCGGACCCCGCGGTGCTGTGGCTGTGGGGTCGGCCGGCAGCTGTAGCTCCAACTGGAGCCCTAGCCTGGGAACCTCCATATGTGGGTGTGGCCCTAAAAAGACCAATTAAAAAAATAAAAGAACGACCCCATTTATGGTCCCATGAGTATAAAACAGTGAAGGATAAATCTGACAAAAGGTGTAAAAGACGTGAATACATAAAACAAGAAAACGTTGCTGAGAAAGGCACAGAGGCCTAAAGAGACAGCAGCCAGAGGTTCTGCTGTGGCTCAGCGGAAACAAACCCATCCAGCGTCCATGAGGAGGCAGGTGGGATCCCTGGCACCACTCAGTGGGCTAAGGATCCAGCGTTGCCCTGAACAGGCATGGCTCAGACCTGGCGTTGCTGTGGCTGAGGTGCAGGCCGGCTGCGGCAGCTCTGATGTGACTCCTGGCCTGGGAACCTCCATGTGCCGTGGGTGTGGCCCTAAAAAGAGAGAGAAAGAAGCGAAGTTGAGAAACACACTCCAAAGTCCATAAGGACGTGCACAGGACCTCTGGTGGCCAGAATACTTTTGAAAGAGAAGAACAAAGTTGGAAAACTTGCTCTCTGATTCCAAGACTTTATAAAGATGGTAGCCAGGAGAGGGTGTTATATAAAGTCCAGAAATAGGTCCACACATAGGAACAGGTGGTTTTTGACAAAAATGCAAAGGCAATTCGGCGGAGAAAGGAGAGTCTTTTTCACAAGCGGCGTAGGAACAACTGGCTGGTCATGGGGGATGGACGTGCACCGAGACCCTGCACCACAGGCAGCACTTAGCTCACCTCCCTCACAGACTGAAATGTAAAAACAATGACACTTCAGAAGAACTCACCAGAGGCCATCTCTGCGACCCTGGATTAGGCAAAGATTCAACACCAAAAGCATGACCCATAAAAGAACAAATTGATAAACTAGAGTCCATTAAAATTGAGAATTTCTGCTCTTCAAAAGACACTATTTTGTACAACTACACCTGTAATAAATTCATTGAGTAATAAAAATTTTAAAAAAGACACCATTAAGTGAATGAAAAGAGTTCCTGTTGGGAGTCAGCAGTAAAGAACCCGACTAGGATCCATGGAGACGCAGGTTCAATTCCTGGCCTCGCTCAGTGGGCTAAAGGATCCAGTGTTGCTGTGAGCTGTGGTGTGAGCCACAGACGCGGCTCAGAGCCCACGTTGCTGTGGCTGCGGTGTAGTCTGATGGCTATAACTCCAATTACACCCTAGCCTGGGAACTTCCATATGCCGTGGGTGCAGCCCTAAAAAGACCAAAACAAACAACCAACCAAAAAAAAAAAAAAAAAAGAGCCAAGTTTTGGAGTTCCCATTGTAGCTCAGTGGAAAGGAATCTGACTAGCGACCATGAGGATGCAGGTTCGATCCCTGGCCTCGCTCAGTGGGTTAAGGATCCGACATTGCTGTGAGCTGTGGTGCAGGTCAAAGACACAGGTCAGATCTGATGATGCTGTGGCTGGGGTGCAGGCCAGCGGCTATAGCTCTCATTCAGCCCTAAGCCTGGGAACCTCCATATGCCTCGAGTGTGGCCCTAAAAAGCAAAAAGAGAGAGAGAGAGAGAATGAAAAGACCAACTACACAATGGGAGAAAATATTTGCAAATGATATGTCTGATAAGAATCTAGACTATATAAAGAACTCTCAAAACTCCATAATAAGAAACTAATAGCCTTCTTAAACATGGGCAAAGCATTTGAACAGACAATTCTCCAAAGATAGAGGACAGGACACAACACAAAGCGATGCTCGGTCCCATCAGCCCTCCGGGAAATTAAAACTGCAATGAGAGGCCACTTCCCACCTGTTAGAACGGCTGAGAATAAAAGGCCCAAGACCGGCAAGCACTAAGAAGGATGTGGGCCCATTCACGCTCCACTGGTGGGAATGAGAAATGGCACCAATGCTTTTACAGGCGGTGGGCAGTTTCCTTCAAAGGCAAACATAAACCTCCCTACGGTCCAGCCATTTCACTTCCCAAGAGAAATGAAGGCATGTGCGCACCCAAAGGCTTGTACATAAATGTCCACAGCAGTTGGTCACCCCGGGAAGCAACCTACACGTCCAACAGCAGGGGAGGGAACATACAAACTGCAGCGTTTCCCAACAGTGGACTTCTGGTCAGCATTAATGAGCCAGAATGAAACTGGTTCACACAGCAACACAGATGAGTCTCCCAATATTGATGCTGAGTGACAGAGGGTTCCGCTTACATAAGACTGTAGAAAACAGGCTAATCTACAGAGACAGGAAGCAGAGCAGTGGTTGCCTGGCGACAAAGGTGCAGAGGGCACTGGGGCGGGACCCCGGGGGGGGGGGGAGCTGGAGAGCTCGTTGCCTCGATTGTACCACGTTCTGCAGGCGCACATATACGTCAAAACTTGCCAAGTCGTGCTTTAAACGTGTGCGTTGAGTACGTGTCAACTCTGCCTCCGTAAGGCTGTTTTTAAAATTCCAAGTAATGACATCAGTAAAATGGCAGAATGAGGACATCCAAAAAGCCTCTTATCCGTAAAAGCAACAAGAACATTGGCAAAAATGATCGGAATCAACTTTTTTAGACCTCTGGAAATTAACCAAAGACTTGCAATGAGGAATGTTTATTCAAGAAAAACAGCTGAAGCTTGGTAAGAACAGTGAGCTCTGTGGCATTTTTATTTTTACTTTTTTATTTATTTTGTCATTTTAGGGCTGCACCTGCAGCACATAAGGTTCCTAGGCTAGGGGTCAAACAGGAACTGCAGCTGCCAGGCTACGCCACAGCCACGGCAACCCAGGATCCGAGCTGCATCTGCAACCTACACCACAACTCATA
This sequence comes from Phacochoerus africanus, assembly GCF_016906955.1. Taxonomy (NCBI): domain Eukaryota; kingdom Metazoa; phylum Chordata; class Mammalia; order Artiodactyla; family Suidae; genus Phacochoerus; species Phacochoerus africanus. The sequence continues at coordinate 287,610,216 of NC_062544.1, read as the reverse complement.
GCAATGCCGGATCCTTAACCCACTGAATGAGGCCAGGGATCGAACCCTCAGCCTCGTGGTTCCTAGTCAGATTTGTTTCCACTGAGCCATGACAGGAACTCCAACTCTGTGGCATTTTAGCTTGCCCTACTCTCATCTGCGGCCCCCCCCACACACACTCACCTCCACAGTAGCCTTGGGAACCAACAGGCTGAGGGCACCTGGAGAGGGCAGAATGAAGGGGGTGCCCCCTGATGCCCCATTCCCAGAGAGAGGTCCCTATCTCCCCCGTCTGGTGGTCCCAGGAAGGCCACACTTGCAAGACTGTCTTCTTTTGACTTGATCCAGAGATCATCCAGCAGGAATAGCAATTTCTCCAAAGTCATTTATTAAAAACAACAACAAAAACAGAGGCAATTGTTTAACACTGCAGCTGCCTGAATGGTATATAACAGCTGGGGCAAAAAAGAGACACACCAGCTTTAAAGGAGAAGCTGAGGGTGAGATTCCACAGGGAAGTTTGGCAAGTTCCCACATATTCCTGGGAACCTGGAAGGCTGTGCACATGCCCAAGGCGGTGCACCTGCTCTGTAAGGAGCTGAGGACTCCCGGCACTCTCACCTCTGGCCAATCTTTAGGGAAGAAGTGAAGGCTAAGGCAGAGCTGTCGGCTGCCAGGCTGAGTGTTGAAGGCATCCCAGCACACACAGAGCCCCTCAGCAAAGGCCATGACCTACAGCTTCAGGAGTTTAAGGAAATCTCTGTCCAATCCTTAGCTGACCACTAAGTAGCTGAGGGAGACACAGGAAAAGAATACAGACTTTATAGACATAATTTGGAAAATCACTACCAAAAAAACAACCACCAAACTGCAAAATCCAGCAACAACAAACCTATGAGAGGGGAAAGAATCTGATTTCCAGAGTTGCCCCAGTATATTATTTTAAATGTCCAGCTTTTTAAAAAAATAGAGACATGCCAAGAAGCAAGAAAGTATGTCCCATACACAGGGGGAAAGGCAATCAATAGAACCTGTCCCTGGGGCAGCCCAGACACTGAACTTAGCAGACAAAGACTTCAAATCACCTGTTTAAACATGTCCAAAGGACTGAGGGAGAAAGTATGAGCACAACGCACCTCTTGATAAGGAGGATCAACAGAGAGATGGAAGAACAACCACACGGAAACCCTGGAGCTGAAAATACAATCACTGAAATAAAAAATTCACTGCGGGGCTCACGATCCCCTCCAGATTTGAGCAGGAGAAGAAAGAACCGGCAAACTTGAAAAGAGGTCCTCCCATCCAACCTGAGGAACAGAACAACAGGGAAAAAAAGAAAAAGAGGGAAAAGAAAGGAAAACCAAAAAAAAGTGAGCAAAGCCTCAGAGACTCGTGGCACCCCGCTGACACACCAGAACACACAGAAAGAGCCCCGGAGCTAGAGAGGAGAAAGAAAAGAGCAGAGAGAATACTTGAAAAAATAATGGCTTAAAAGTTCTCAAAGGTAATGATGAAAACCACGAATTGACTCATTGTGAAGCTCAACACACTCCAAGTAGGACAAACGCAAGGAGACCCACACGTGCGCACATCATCCTCAAACTGTAAGGAGACAGAGGCCAAGCGGGATCTTAAAGGACACAACAGAAAAGTGATCTGGGTCGGTCCCCTCAGGCTCTGCTGCCACCCTCTGCCAGCGCTCCGGTGCCACCTCGGGCTGGCGGTCCTCCGAGGGAGGGAGCGAGGGGGCAGGTGGGGCGGCGGGGACAGTGGTGGGGCAGCCGGCTGTCCTGCGCACTCGGCAGTGGTGTCTGGTCTCCATGGGGTCGGCCCACGGTGCCTGTGCGCTCTAAGGTGGTCGGCAGACTCCGCTTAGCAGGACATTCCCACTGCTGCACCAAGGGCCCCTGTGTCTTCAGCGGGACTGGGCTTCCTAGAGAATTGCCTTTGTGAAGAGCTGGCATAATTTACATTCCATCTTCTGTTTTCCATTTTGTGCAGCCCCTCCTGCAAAGAGACCCAAACCAGATGAGAAGTATTATTCATCCAGCATCTGGGCACTGACCTGTGATGGCCTGGCTGGCATTGTTGAGCGCTGTAACGTGCCTGAGATGCGTGTCGGCGATTGGATGCTCTTTGAAAACATGGGCGCTTACACAGTGGTTGCTGCTTCCACTTGCAATGGATTCCAGAGGCCAGCCATCTACCGTGTGATGTCGGGGCCACGTGGCAGCTGATGCGGCAGATCTAGGATCACGACGTCCCCCGGAGGTGGAGGAGCAGGATGCTGGCCCTTCGCCCGTGTCTTGCGTTTGCGGGAGCGGGATGGAGCGCCACCCGGCAGCCGGGGCTTCAGCGCGTATCATCGTGTAAACACCGCTCTTGCAGCTGCTCACCGCGAGTTCAGCTTGAATTAAGGGTTTGGGGGGACTGCTTTCCTTAATTCCTGCCAAGTGGGACTGTCCATGCGAGAGGGTTGGCACAGATGCGGCAAAATGTGGGAGACGAGGAGATGGGGTCACACCAGTCTGCACTCCTGTGGAAACTATCTGAATATTCATTTTATGTGGATTTTAATTCACTTTGCAACGATGCTACTAGAGGGCCCCTCGCCTGCAGGGCAAGGGTTTGTAGCCTGTGTGTTGGCAGGATGGCCCAGAAGCTCAGTGCTGTGACCTGTTTTTTTTAAATAACAATAAAAGATCTTGAAATTAAAAAAAAAAAAAAGAAGTAATCTCTCGCTTTCAAGGGATCCCGAGTCAGACTGAAGGCTGATTCTCATCAGAAACCACGGAGAATGTATTCAACGTTCTGAAAGTTAAAGGCAGTCAACCAAGGATTCTATGTACAGCAGGACCGTCCTGCAGAAACAAAAGAGAAATCAGGACACATCCACAAAATAACAAAATAAAGTGACAGACATAAATGTATCAACTTTATAAATGTATATCTTTAATTTTAACAAAATGAACAAAAGAAAATAAAATCTGGGCGAATCCATCACTAGCAAGCCTGCCCTGGGAAATACACGCAAGAGCGGACTTTAGGCTGACCCTGATTCGGACTGACAAGAGGAAGCTAAGAACGCTGGGAAAGACAACGCAGAGCTAAAGAGAAGAGACGGGACAAACGCTTTCTCCTGTTTGTCACCTCAAACCGTTAAACGCAGAGTTTGCAAATAAGCCAGCAATTCCGCTTCCAGGTACCGGGGCTGGAGCGAGACAGCCACGCAAACCCCGCACAAGAACGTGGACAGCCGCGTGATTCGTCATCGACCCAAACCTCCCTGGACGGATGAAGGGAGAGGCGCACCGCGCGGTCCATCCGCGCCATGGACGGCCACCCGGCCACGGCAGTGTCCCGGCACACGGCGGCTTGGAGGCGCTTCAGGCACTTTTCGCTCAGGGAGGGAAGCCCGACTCATGAGATGCCACCCTACGTGCTTCCTCCAGAACGGGGAGCCCAGAGACAGAGGGCAGAGCGGTGGCGGCCCGGCCGGGAGGAAGCGGGGTGGGGATGGAGTGCTCATGGGCACGGGGTTGCTGCTGGGGTCATGGGAACCGTGCGGAACCAGAGACGGGGGACGGTGTCCCGCCTGCGGGAGGGCTGCTGGACTCAATGGTGCTGGACCGCACTTCTGAAGGGAAAATTGGAAGATACGCGCGTTGGATTCAATTTTTAAAGGTTCTGTACGAAGTGATCCTTGTAAAATACACTGACTGTAGTTAGGCGGGGGCACCCGTGCCCCTCCATGTCCCTCCGCGCTCCCGGTCCCAGGGGATGGGCCTGTGCCTGCCATCACGGGAGCAGTCAGCTGTGTGCCCGCTGTCCCGGGAGCACCTGCCCAGGGCACCAGGACCCACGGAGTCCCCCTCCCCGTGGCTCTCAAGGAGCAGCCTGGCCCTGTCCGAACTCAGAGGCCTTCGTGCCGAGAGCGTCTGGCATCTTGCCACAGCAGCAGCAGTCTCTGGCTTTGGCCAGCCGCCAGCCCTCCCCTGCCTCTCCTCCAAGGCCCAATCTGCTCGCATCGGCCACTGATTTCTGAGTCTAAGGATGTCGTGTTTATACCGTGTAAGATGAGTGTTTCGGCAGGAGCGTCTAGGATCCAATCCTGGGGTGCGGTAGGGGGTGGTCCTTGCCCAGGGAGCCTGACCTCAGGCCCAGGGGATGAGGCGGGATGGAGGCCGGAGGAGGGAACCTGGCCAGGCTCCCACTGCTGGGCGGAGGCAGCCTTGAATCCAGGCCCCCAGCAAGGACTCACGGGAAATCGGGCGAGGAGATGCTGCGGGGCCCCTCCATTAAAAATCATCTTTCCAGAGCACTGCCTTGTGGTGCAGCCGGTTAAGCACTGGGTGTTGTCACGGCTGTGGCACGGGTTCAATCCCTAGCCCAGAACTTCCTCGTGCCCCTGGTGCAGCCAAAAAAGAAAGTCGTCTCTCTTGACTCTCAAGGGTTAGAGCCGCACATCTCCCTGGTCCACGGATCAACCCCGAAGCTGGGCGGCTGGGACCTGAGAGGATTTGAGCTCCAGGACCCCAGCCCAGCCCTTTCGGGAGGCACTCGGGTGGACCGGGGGACGGGCACTCCAGGCGGGGAACCTGGGAAAGGCAGGGGCTCCGGGCACAGGTCTGCTCCTCCCGCTCCACGTCTGTTATTCCATGATGCGAGCACAGGTGGTACTTAAACCAAGGACAATGCCCCCGCCCCGTGCCAGCCGTCGCTAGAGGCCTTTCCAGCAGGAGAAAGCTCAGCGTCCAGAGGCTGCGGCTCTGCGAACACAGTTTGGCCCCGGGGCCTCGGACAAAAGCAAACGCGCTGGCTTGAAACAACAGAGGTTTCTTCTCTCACAGTTTTGAGGCCAGAAGTTCAAAATCAAGGCGTGGTGGGGTGACAGGGTCTTCGGAGGCTCTCGGGGAGGGTCCTTCCTGCCTCCCGCAGCTTCTGCCGGCTGCCAGCCTTCCGGTGGCCCCCTTATTTTAACGTCCTTAATTTAATCACCCATTTTGCCATAGAAGGGGATATTCACGGGTTCCAGAAATGAGGGCCTGCATGTCTTTCTGGGGGCATTTTTCCTCGTAGGCTTTTCTGTGTTCTAAGTGGATCCTTCTGCTCTGCAGGAAAGACTCGATCCTAAACATTTTGTGATGAGATGTTGTCCTGGTCTTTCGCTTTGTTATGTTTTTCCGGGTCCTTCTCCTGGACGTTTTCAGGAAGCAATGGTCCGGCCTCCAGGGACGACCCACCTGCCACCTGCCACCTCTTCCTCGCTCACTGCAACAGCTAGAGCTCCTGGTCCCATGTCGGATCTTGACGGGGTCACCGTGGTTGTTTTACTGCTGGATATGCTGTAGGCTATCAGTTCATGGCGGATTTTCATCGTATCTTGAAGGAGGGCTCTCAATGCCTAATTTGCTAAAAAAAAATTTAAATCAGGAGTTCCCATCGTGGCTCAGTGGTTAACAAATCTGACTAGGAACCATGAGGCTGCGGGTTCGATCCCTGGCCTTGCTGTGTGGGTTAAGGATCCGGCGTTGCCATGGGCTGCGGGGTAGGTCGCAGACGCGGCTCGGATCTGGTGCGGCTGTGGCTGTGGTGTAGGCCGGCAGCCGCTGCTCCAATTAGACCACTGGCCTGGGAACCTCCATACGCCATGGGAGCAGCCCTAGAAAAAAGACACACACACAAAAAAATTAAATCAGAATTACATTATCGGGATAGGAACCTCGTTATTTGGGAAGGAACGCCAGGATGAGCACTTTATTTCCACAAATGTGCAGTCGTCACCCTCTGAGTTTTTCCGGGAGAAAAACTGTAAAATCACCGTCAGCTTTATTGCAGAGCTTTCGTGCCAGTGGGGCCTAAATACTGTCGTTTTTTGTTTTGTGGGTGTTGTTTCTCTTTTTAGGCCCACACCCAAGGCATCTGGGTCAAATTGGAGCTGCAGCTGCTGGCCTACACCACAGCCACAGCAACACCAGATCTGAGCCGCATCTGTGACCTACATCAGAACACACGGCAACTCCGGATCCTTAACCCGCTGAGCGAGGCCGGGGATCGAACCCGCATCTCCATGGATACTAGTCGGATTTGTTTCCACTGAGCCACAACGGGACCTCCCTAAATACTCTCTTCTATTTGGAGAAACACAAATCCAGAAGCCGGTAAAACCTCACGGGGGCAGCACCTGCAGACAGGGCGGGTCCGGGCTTGGGCGTCAGCACAAGGGGAATACATGGTGCTGCCCGGAGGGCACAGAGGCGGGGACCCGGCCAGGCGTCCGGGGGCTCCAGCCTGTCAGCCACAAGCCGCCTCCACCAGACCATCCAGGTGGGCGATGCTGAGGCTGATCTGGGCGTTCAGTTCGGCCTTTTTTCCAGAAAGAACTAGGAAAGACGGGCACATGTTCCAGAGCCAGGGCCTGTGGCTCTGGACAGGCCCTGGCCCCTCTGCTGCACTGAAGGGAGCGAGGCTGCCGGAGAGAATAGATTTCTTGGAAAACGTCATGCCAAGATCTGCTTGCCGTTGTGGCGTTTGAAAATAGCATGGAATAACTGGAAATTATCCTCGCCTGGAATACGGGTCACACAGCTGACCCACGAGCCAAGACCTTTTGGAGAAAGAAGGAAGCAGAGAAAATCCAGGCCGTGTTCACCCGAGGCTCCTCAGACCCCAGAGGCGGTGAGGGCGACCCTCCTTTCACTTCGGGCAGTGTGCCCGGAGGGGGGAGCCGCGCCCGGCCACCCTCCCACCCCACGTGGGTCCTGGAGCCCGTGGCCCGGGTCGCGCTGCGGAAGCGGCGGCCCAGCGCTCCTCGCCCCTGCTGTGCGGCTTGGCTGGGCAGTCACGCTGGGGCCAGAGCGGGACAGAGCAGGACACAAGGCCCCGATCGCCTCTGCTCAGAAGCCACACTTTCCCTCATTGGCCAGCGCAGGCTACGGCCCCAAGGGAGCAAGAACGCGGCCCTACAACTCCCGGTAGGAGGGGCCCAGGCGTCCGGGGACCCTACCCACCCTGTGCTGGGACCTCCGGGCCCCTGCAGCCCCAGTGGGTCTGGGTCCATCCACCAGGCCCAGGCGGCGGAGGGAGGGTCCTGGGACCAGAGCAGCTCAGGCCGAGAGGCAGGACCGCCGCCTGGAGAGGTCTCCAGGAGGGCAGGGGGACCCGGAGGGAGGCGGCCGTGAGGGGGGCTGGCACCCGGGCCCGAGGCAGGGCCTCCAGGAGGGTGCGCTCCTCCCCCTCCCCGGCGAGGCCTCCCGCATGAGGGGTGCTGCCCGCCGCTGGGCCTGGTTGACCCAGGAGGAGCCCACGTGGCAGGGAAATCCCAGCCTGGACCCGGGTCCCAGGGCTCTGCCCCCCGCCCAGCCTCCCCCCCGAATGTCCTCGGCAGCGGCTCCTCTGGGCGGCCCAGGTTGCGGGACGCGCAGCTCCGCACGCACCTGCCCTTCACGGGAAGCGAAAGCAGGGGTCGAAAAAGGGAGAAAGCCACCCCGGAGCCCAGCAGGTCAACGGGAAGTTACTTCTCAAGACGCCCTGCTGGCGCAGCTTTGCAGAAACACGGCTCAGAACCCCGACCGCGGCTTCTTGGCTGCGTTTATCCATCATCAAACTCCTCCTGGCTCGTCCTTCCGGCACAGCACCAGGCGGGCTCCGGGGGCGAGGGCCGCGGGGGCCTGTAACCCATGCAGTGCCCACGGGCAGGACGGAGGGCCCGGGAACCCCCACCCCCACCCCGAAGCTGGCGCTGGGCAGCGTCCCAGAGACCGTCCGGGTTCACTGGCCTGGGAACCCCCCCCACCCCGGCTACTCTAGAGGTCAGCGGTCCCCGGCTCCCTGCCCTCAGCCCCACTCTGGCCGCACTCTGGTCACGCTCTGGTCACGCCCTGGTCACGCCCTGGTCACGCTCTGGTCACGCCCTGGTCACGCCCTGGTCACGCTCTGGTTACGCCCTGGTCACGCTCTGGTCACGCCCTGATCACGCTCTGGTCATGCTCTGGTCACGCTCTGATCACGCCCTGGTCACGCTCTGGTCACGCCCTCTTTCCCTCAGGAGGAGGCTGGTGCGGCTGGTAACCCAGAAACGCTTTCCTGGAGAAGCACCTGACTTGCACGAAACAGCTCAGAGCTGCCCCCCGCGTTCCAGAGGCGTCCCCACCTGGCGGGAGGAGACGGGGGTGGCTGTCACCTCACCCCGGGCAGTGTCCCCGAAGGCTGCAAGGCCCTGGGGAGCAAGGCGGGCGGCGGGCACTGGGGAGGCTCCCGGGCCGCGTGGCCCTGCCCTCGCAGACCAGGGGAACCTCCTCCAGGTCCTGCCGAGGAAACGGAGCAGCGCTTGGGGGCCGGGCGGGGGGCTGGAGGCCCCGCAGCTGGGAGCCCCAGGAGGCGGGGACCAGGTCAGGTCCAGCCCTGGGTCAGTAGGTCCCAGGGCAGGGGCAGCTCCTGGGGAGGGGCCAGCTGAAGCCGGCAGGACGGAGGCTGGGCTGGCCCCCACTGCTGCCACTGCTGCCCGAAGGGACACCTCTCAGGGCACTGGCTCACGCTCAGCGGAGGGGGCGGTGGCAGGAGAGCCGGGTGCCAGCCCAGCCAGTCTCCAGAGCCCGTGCGGCCATGGCATCGTGACAGCAGGTCCATCGAACTCAGAGCAGCCCTGGGGGAACTGCCCAGGGGCCTGGCCTCTGTTCAAGGGGCTGGGACACTGGGGGCCCCACAGCTGCCCTGGCCCAGCCTCTGTACCCATCGGGCAGAGGTGGACTCTGCCAGGGCAGCTGACCCTCAGCCACGCGTGGGGCTGAGAGATGGGTTCAGCCTCTGCAGCTGGGGGGCCCCCTGCCCAAAATCAAGGGAGGGCGGCCCCCCCGGGGAGGGTCCTGTCTGCAGCCTCCCAGGCAGGGACTGAGGGTGCAGGTGCATCCCAGGGGACCCCCTCTGGCCTCCCAGGCCTGCGGGGCTTTGTCTGCCTGTGCTCACGGCCCACCCACGGCCGCCTCCTCCTGGCCGTGATGCCAGAGCAGGTGATTCTGGGCACCTTTGCCCAGGGAGGCGCGGGGAGGACGCCCCAGCTTCCAGCAGTTACAGTAGCGCCTCGTCCTCCGCCACCGGCAAAGCGGAAAACGCGGACTAAAAATACAAGGTGATTTTCCCGGTGGCGCCAGCGCGGGGCCTGTGACGAGCCCCCAGCTCAGTGGCTCCGGGTTCCTGCCTGGGTCACAGAGGGGCCAACGGAGGGAACGAATCGCTAGCCCATCCGCCCCCCACCCCGGGTCCCGGCCTCACCCCACATCCCAGAGCCCAGAGTCCAGCCTCCTCTGGGGGCTCCCCGCCCCTGCCCCTGGCTGAGGGGTCTCACGCCCGACCACACGTGAGAGTCACCCAGGAAGAGCGCTTCAGGGCCGGATGTGCGTCCCCACCCAAGTCCCAGGGAATCCCGACTTCGGGCCTGGGCGCCTGTGGCCTCAGACAGACTACAGGGCCCAGCGTCTCCCCCCAGGGAGGCTGGACTCGCTGATGGAGGAGGGAGCCGGGCTGAGGCCTGGCAGCCCCTCGCTCACCCCTCCCCGGCAGGAGGTCCCCTCAGTGACATCGCCCTGGGAACTCGGCGTGTGCAGAGCCCCTCAGGGTTTGCAGAACCCCTGGATCACCCCTCCATCTCTGTGTGGCGAGCGGGGCGGAAGCAGCCTCCTGAGTCCCCATGGCCCCGCTTCAACCTGCCCGCCGAGGGCTGCAGCCTCAGCCGAGGGCCCAGAGCTGAGTGGGGCCGGGGATCAGACCAGCAGCTGCATGCGAAACGGGAAAAGATCGAAGCCCAAGGCGCAGAGGGCCTGGTGCGAGCACAGGCCTCCCTGTCGCTCTCTGACGGGACCGAGGTTTGGAGGATAAACCGTGGTTTCCCACGGCATGTCCCCTCTGACTGTCCCCTGTGAGGCCTGCAGGGCCCAGGCCGGGCCCCCGCCGTCCGCAGGACGCCATCCTTCTGCGAGGCAGGGTCCAGGGAGAAGGCCACCGACCCCCCTTGCAGGGCAGGGCCCCTCGCCTGCATCCGCGCCTGGGCCTGGAGGACTGACGAAGGCAGAGGCCCCCCTGATGAGCTGCTCTGGGGAGTGGGTGCCGGAGGCGGAGGCAGAGGCCGTGGGCAGGGGGAGCTCCGTCCCCCCCCGGGCCTGCAGGACCCCCCCCCCCCCCGCGATCCAGGCAGTCCCAGCCCTGCCCACAAGGCCCCAGGCCCCAGAAGACCATCTCCCCCCGAGGGTCCTCTCAGGCCTTGCTCTTCCTTCCTCTGGCCCCGGGAGATGGGCTGGTGGAGCCCAGGGCTGAGCCAGGCCCCGGCCCCAAGCCCCGCCTGCCCGGGCATGGCCGTGGGGTTGGGCCCCCAGTGCCCAGGCAGAGGCCCCAGTCCGCAGGCTGCTGCACAGCGGCTCTGCACATGTAGAGGCGCCCCCCACGTGCCAGCTGGCAAGCCCAGGCCCCGGTCACCCAGGTGGCCTCCAGCTGTGTCGGGTGTGGCCACCAGCCACGTCTTGTTTTCCTTGCTCCCCTGGGAGAGGAGCCGTCCCGCCGCTTCCAGAAAGTGTGTTTGTTATTTGGCTCCTGGAAACGCCATCCGATTAAACAGGCTGTGTCCGGACCTGCCAACCAGAGGCTGTGGGCGCCTGTGGCCCTCGAGGCAGAGGGAGGGGCCCACGGCTCAGTCCTCCAGGCTCTAAACGGGGGATGGAGAGCTGGGGACCCGCCCTCACAGCGTGGCTTCCCTGGCACCAGTTGCTCCTCGAGCAAAAGAACCCCTTGGGCCCAGGAGTTCAAGTGCAAGAACAAGCACATGCAGAGGCACACATACGAGGAGCGCATCCATGAGCCCCCCCCACAGAATGCATGGTACACGCATGTTTGGACACACACGTGCAAACACACACGCGCACTTGCGCACACAGGCGCACGTAGCCCAGTCTCAGCACCAGGTGCAGTTACAGGAAGCCCAGCTCAACACCCAGTGAACAACCGAACAGAAACGTAAGCCATTGCCAAGGTCTCATCAACGGAGTCGAACGGGATCCCGCTGACGACGAGCGGGAGGGCAGCAAATACTAACACCACTTCCTCGTGACCCAGCCCCCAGCTCCACAACTGCCCCCAAACGGCCCCTCTTCCTCTCCCCAGATGCCCCAGCCCCTCCCTACAGCCCACAGCCTTGGGGACACAGGCCGAGACCCGGCCACGGTGCTCAGGCAGACAGGGACGCCTAGGGAGGGGCCTGGTCACCCCCAGGTCAGTTGCTGGCTGGCCAAGGCCCCCGCCAGGCAGAGCCCAGGACCTCCAGAACCCTTCGTCTGAGGGGGGAGGCCGGCCCCAGCCCTGGGGTCCTCGGGGCATCGCTAGGGCAGAGTCCAGCGCTCAGGCCTTGTGACAACACGCCGTCTCACGCCTCTGCCCAGCTCACGAACAGCAGGTGCTGCGTGCTTCAGGCCACTGCACTCGGGCCCCTTCGCCTGTCCTGTCCCCTTGAGGCTGACGACTGGGTTTTGTAATCTGAGTGGTAGCTGTCAGCGTGGCCGCTTGACATACTCACTAGGCTGGGACAGGTGTGAGGAACGGGACAGGTGTGGGGGTGGGACAAGTGTGGGGGTGGGACAGGAGTGGGGATGGGACAGGTGCGGGGCTGAGACAGGTGTGGGGGTGGGACAAGTGTGGGTGTGGGACAGGAGTGGGGATGGGACAGGAGTGAGGATGGGACAGGTGTGAGGATGGGACAGGTGTGGCGATGGGACAGGAGTGGGGATGGGACAGGAGTGAGGATGGGACAGGTGTGAGGATGGGACAGGTGTGGGTGTGGGACAGGTGTGGGGATGGGGCAGGTGTGGGGATGGGATGGGGTGGGGGCGGGCCGAGTGTAGGAAATGTGACAGGTTGTAGGAGTGGCTTAGGTATAGAGGACGGGTCAGTGTTCGGGCAGGAGGGAGGTGTATGCAGAGCCTGCAAGGGTTCTGGACCCTCTAGGCAGGGCTGGGATCCAGGAAAACCTCCTTAGAAAGTGCAGGTGGTGGGAGGTGGCGGGGGGGGGGGGAGGCAGGGATGAAGTACCAGGGGGGGACATCGGTGAGGACGGGGGGACCTCAGACTGGGTGTGAGGCGGACGCTCTGACCAGGCTGGTCCCCTCGGTGGGCCTGGGGAGGGAAGGAAGGCAACAGGGAGGGGGCTGGCCAGGGCCAGGGGGCTTGGGCCTGAGGGAGTCGGGTCCCTGCAGCCGCGGTGGACACTGCCTGGCAGGGCCAGGTGCCCGGAGCCCGCGGGGCAGCCCCGGGAGGGCAACGTCGGCCTCTACCGTGCAGGTGAGGTTTGGCTGTGGTGGGCCAGGCCTGGGGCGGCCGCTGGGCTCTGGCTGCCCGAGGACCCCTCCCTCCCGGAGGGTACACATCCCCAGCCTACGAGCTGTCACTGGGTCACAAATTACCCCAAGGCAGCCGCGGCTCCCGCAGTTTCGGGGCCGCCCTCAGGCAGCAGCCCCTGGGGCCTGGGGCCGGAATCCTCGTTTCCAGGACAGATGTTGGCTGAGGCCTCACCGTGCACCTGCCCAGGGCCGCCCCCTCCACAGCCCGCAGGCGCATCGTGCCACGGGCCCAGCACTGGCCCGGAGCTGCCCCACGGAGGGCGCTCGCCCGACCGCGCCGACGGACACCCAGCGGCCGCGGGGGGAGGCACACTGTGGGCGATGCCCCGGCAGGGCCTTTGGAACTGGGGGCCGTGGGGCCCGCTCCTGAACCTGGGCGGAAACGGTGGCGAGGGCGCAGCATGTGGCTGCCCGGCGCTGGGATCACACCTTCCGTTCTCGAGATGAGTGTCATGCAAACAGAACCCAAATATTAGTACAAGGCCAAGTCCCGTCTCACAGCTGCCTTTCAGACATGACAGCCCCGTCTCGTTTCATCCAAGCAACGCCTCCCTGTGCTCCGAGCGGCCGCGTGTCTTCCCGCTCAGGGCCCTGGAGCTGCAGGGAAGAGAAGGGCAGCAGCACCAGAGGGGAGCCACACACGGGGCTGCAGGGTGTCGCCCCACAGCACTGCAGAGGCTGCAGGGAGACCCCTGCTTTCTCCTGGGGGTCGGGCTTCCTCGTTTGCTTCAGTGTTGGGGACCCTGTGTCTGGGGAGCTGCTTGTGGCCCTGGACTCCTGAGGCCCCCGGACATCTGACATCTGTGGTGGGCGCTCCTGGACAGGACAGGAAGGGGGCCTGGGAACCGCCCTGGCCTGGCTGTGGCAGGTCCCGCTGGGTGCCAGCCCTGGTCCAGCCAGCCCTGGGAGTGGTGCACGTGGCCCTTCCTGGCCCGCAGGCCCTGCGGTGGCTCCTCAGGCATCAGCACAACATTCCAAAACACTGGGAGATCACTCGGCCACAGGACCCCCACTCCCTTGGGGCCGCCAGGGCCCATGACTCTGCACTGTCCTGGGAGCCCGGCTTCCTGAGCCTTGGTCTGAATCTCACTCGCTCGTAGCACCCACCTGCTGGCTGTCCCCGCAGCCCGGCATCTGGGAGAGCAGACAGGGAGCCCCTGGCCGGCGCGGGGGTCTCGGGGGAGCGAGGGGGGCTAACGTGATTCTGATGCGGCCACCCCGCTATACAGAAGCCACACAGCTAGAAGTGGCACTTGTAGAACGGTCCCTGTCCCAGGGTTGCAGCCGCAGGAGGATGAGCTGGGTGGGCAGAGCAGGGACCTGCCACCTTCTGACAGCCGCCCCGAGGGAGACGCCCAGGTCACCCCGGCACCCCCACAAGCAGCTCCCGCGGACTTTGAAGGCCTCGTGCTTACTGACGCTCTTGTTTTCCTGTTTTTGCCGAAACAGCCACTTTTCCCCCTCTTTCCGCATGATCCTGCTGCTTCCTTGGGCTTTGGGCTTCCCTTTCTTCTCTGCAGCCTGGAATCGAACGCCGGGTTCATGTATTTTTATTCTCCCTTGTGTATAACGAAGACTCTCACGATGACAAGTTCTCCTCCGAGGGCATTTCTGGCAGCCTTCTCGAAGCTTCCCTGGGAGCACCTCCGGGCCAGTCTCTCCCCGGCCATCTCGCGGGTGGCTTCCTCTTGGACCCGAGTCCCCGCAGTGCGACTTAGACGTCCACCTCGACCCCGTTGCGTGTGTCAGAGAACTCGTCCCATGTGCAGTGGCGTTCACGGCGTGTCCTCGACGGGCACCAGACACTGTCCCCAGGAGCTGCCTCCGTGGCAGGAACGGAAAGGAAGAGCTGCCTTTCAACGGGGCAGCCACAGGGAGACGCCTGTCCTTGCTCCCCGGAAGCACGTCGGAAGGGCTGCTTCTGCAGAAGATCTTATTTCTCGGTACTTCTGGCCTGACTCGCTGAAGGCGCCGTCCTGACCTCAGCACAGACACAGCACCTAGCTTCTGCTCCCGGGCGGACACAGGAAGGGCGCGTGTCCATCACAGCACACGGGGTCCTGCCGCCGCGACGATCACGCCCTGGTCACAACCGCAGTTCTCTCTCGGTCTCCGAGCGAGGCCCCGCGGGGTGCTGTCCTCCCGGGGGGGCCAGGCCACCACTGGCAGGGCGGCTGGTCACCGCGCAGCCCGGGGCGGGTGGGTGCTGACTCTGGAAGTTGCCCCTGGCAGGGAGCAGAGGACACAGGCCCCCACGAGCTGGGGGGGACGAGGCTCTGTGCATGGCCAGAGCGGGGGCTCCACCACAGTGGTAGGAAGCTGAAAAGGACGGAAAGGGCAGGGTGGCTTACCTCCACCCCAGTCGCTGGAGCTGCTTCTGGACCTTCCCCAGAGGCAGGTTTTGAGGCCCCATCGTTCTGCGAGGGGAATGATTGATGAGCAATGTCGGGGACGGGGTGGGGGGGCGCCTTGCTGGCTTTGCATCGGAGCTGCAAGTCTCACCGAGTGGGCTTTTCGTGTAACAAGGGGACAGCAGCAGGCTCCAGAGGCCAGGTAGGAGAGGGCTCATCTGGTTAGGGACCTTGGGGACCCCAGAGCACAGGCAGTGGACCCCACAGAGCCTTCCAGGATGTTGCAATCAGGACATTGGCTGGACAACGGGACACCCAAGGGGCGGGCCAGAGCGGGGTCCCCCTGGGGCATGTGGCCTGTGCAGGACCCCATCCCAGGATGCGTTTGGACGGGGGCTGGACGGACAACCCATCAGGCCTGAGGACCAGGACAAAGCCCTGCCTGGGACTCCAGAGGGTCCTGCAGCAGAAGCTACCACCTCCCTCTGGGGAGCGTGGGAGCAGGTTAGGGTCCAGTTTGGGGTTGGGGTGGGGCCCAGGCGGGAGGAACCCCCCCCCCCCACCGGCTCCCAAGCTGGCGGAAGCTCGTGGACACCATAGAACCTTGCTGGGGGCTCCTGGGTTGGAGGACAGAGCTGCACCTCTCGGCTGCCAGGAGGGGCCAGGAAAGGCTGCAGGTCCTCACGGGGAGCAGAGCCGAGGACAGCACGGCCAGAGGACCCCCAAAGCCAAGCCGTGACCCCAGGAATGCAGAGCCAGGCAGCACGTGGAAAACCAACCGCAGCGTCCGCTCCCCCCTCCCCCAAAGCAAGAAAAGTAATAACAAAACACGGGACTCTGAACCGGAGCCAAGAAGGAATTCAATAACCCTCGGCATCTCCTCTGGGTAGAAGAGCCCAGAATCAGGAACGCGGGTTTCCCTCTATTCCAATTATGGCTTGAAAGCAAGCGCCTGCCTTGTACCTGCAGGATATGTGTGCACAGCCCTGCTCTCCCCCTGCGGTCTTGCTCTTTTCTGGAAAATGGGGCCCCTGCCCGCAGGGCCGTCCATGACACGGGCCCCCTGCCCAGCCCCGGCTCCCGGGCCCCCTCCCTCCCCAGCCCCAGGAGGCTGGAGGGCTGCTGCTTGATGGGCCGTCACCTCCACACGGAGGACCCCTCATGGCTTGGGGACAGTCCCATCCCTCCCTGGCCACCCTGGCTCTGGAATGAGCAGCCTCCCTCGGGGACGCCGATGACAAATTCACCAGAGAGGCTGCAGGGTTTGGCACTGAGGCCAAAGACAGGGTCCCGTGATCAGGGACTGGTGCCTCCCCAAGGGTCAGAGGGCAGGAGCCTTGGTCGCCACAGCAGAGTCTGTCCCTGCCTGGCCAGCCTCCCTACAACCTAGGAAGGCAGGTAGCCCGGTCCTGGCCAAAGAGCTGTGAGTGGACATTGCTGGATGGGCCTCTGAGGAAGCCTTAAAGCAGGAGCGTTACAGGTTTCCCGTCCCTCTGGCAGTTTGCCCCTCCCCCCTTCCCTGCCTGGAATGCGATGCGATGGCTGGGGCGCTGGCAGCTGTTTTAGCACGAGGATGAGTAAAGGGCAGTGGAGGCAGGGACTGCCTGCTTCCAGATGCTCAGTGGGAAGGGCAACCCTTCCCCATTTTCAACATCGTGAGTTGGGTCTTCTGTTCCGAGCAGCTTGTGGCAGGGACTAGCTGATGACCAGGGCAGCCCTCTCCTCGTCCTGGGCTACGGCTAGACTGCAGTCCCCCCACCCTTGCTCTGCAGCAATCCTGGGGCCAGTGCAAACCACCCTCACCACTGCCACCCACCCTGATACCCCCAGAGCCGCATCCATGCAGACGCGAGGCCAGGAGGGGCCCGCCCTGCCTCCGTCTGCCCCTGGGGTGTGAGTCCGGCTGGCGTGGAGCTGCGCCCCTCCGAGCTCACACGTGCCCCCATCTCCCCGCCTCCTCCCTTGGGCAGGGCGGGCCGCAGGCTTACAGGACAGCTGTTTGTCCCCACCAGACAGGGCTCCCGTGGGCACTGTCTTCTCCATGGGGTGGGGTGGCTCGGCCAGCCCCAGATGCGGCCAGAAACCATTGGCTGAATGAGACGGTGACAGGAGGAGCAGGGGGGGCTCAGCGGTGGGGGGGGGGCGCGGGTGCTGGGTCCGCCAGACCAGGCCAGGTCCGGGCCCAGGGCACCTGCGGGAGGCAGC
Organism: Phacochoerus africanus; assembly: GCF_016906955.1. Classification (NCBI taxonomy): domain Eukaryota; kingdom Metazoa; phylum Chordata; class Mammalia; order Artiodactyla; family Suidae; genus Phacochoerus; species Phacochoerus africanus. The sequence continues at coordinate 287,593,304 of NC_062544.1, read as the reverse complement.
GGAAGGCTGGCCCTTTGTTCCCACCGGAGCCCTGCAGCCTGGGGGCCGACCTGCGCTTGGATTCTCTAATTAAACATCATTGTGTAATTAGAATCCGCTCCCCAGACGGGGAAGACGCTGAGGCGGGAATAATTACCGCTGTGCTGGAAACCAGACGCCAAGGCGGGGAGCAGGGGGTGGGGAGGGGGCCTTCCTCCCAGGGCCCCCCGAGCCCGCACGGTGCTGACCCGAACTGCGGGCAGGGTCAAGGGCAGAAACGGAGGGTGGGCAGCTGAAAGGACATGGCAGGAAGAGCACCTGCTGGCCCAGCACCGGCCCGGGAGGCGCTGTCTTGGGGCCTCGGTTTCCCCTCTGGAGAGAAGGTTCCAGCAGGGTGCCAGGACCTCTTCAGGAGGTGGGGACCAGGGGACAGGAGGGACAAGGCTCTGGAGCCTGAAAGGAGGCCCCCCAGGGCCTCGGTGGCACCAGAAGAAACATTTGGGTCCAGAAGCTCAAGTAATTACAGATGTTCTCCCAGGAATCCAAAAACTACGATGTCTCAACCTTAGGGAAGACTGAGGAAGCACAAGCCGCCATCAGGAACGCGTCTGCGGCCACCACTTCAGCCCACGCCACGTGAACGTCTGCGGACGAGCTGGCAGCGGACGTGGAGGTCGCCTCCGCCCGCCCCCGGCTGGCCCGCACCCTGGGAACCGAGAGCCTCCCGGCACCATGACCTCAGCCAGGCTGCGTCACCCCGCCCTCGCCGCCCAAGGAACATTCCAGAAGCAGCACGTCTGGAGTTGCTGCAAACCTGGCTGCTCACCCTGGGAGCGCCATCTGCCGAGCCCCCATCCCTGCCCCACCCTGCTGATGCCCACCACCGGCGAGCTGGCAGACCCAACACCAGCACCAACAGGTCACAGGCTGGGCGTGCGGAGGCCTCAGGGCCTGGGACGGGCGGTGGGCAGACAGCGACGTGGGAACCGGACGCAGGACCCTCTGGACAGAGCCAGGGGCAGACAGGCAGGGTGACAAGCCCGAGGACGCGGACCCCCCGGGCAGCCCTGTCCTCGGTCGGGGCCTCCCAACCTCACACGCCCGGAACCCCGCCACAGGGCAGCAGGGTGGGAGGGACCCCCCCATACACACACCCCCTTCCGGCTCCCCCCACGTCCTCACTCCCAGCGCTCTGCTGTCCCCGCCTGCAAGGCTCCTCTGCTCACATCCTGCCCCCAGCCCCAGGCTAACAGTAGGCACCCACTGCTTGCGCCAATGCCCCTGCCCACGGCCCCCCCGGAGAGGGGCTGGACCAGGACCCAGGGGGCGCCCCCTGCCCTGTGCCTCCACAGCACAGAGCCACTCCTTCAGCTGGATGACACCACAGCCCAGGGCGCTGTCCTCTCCGCGACCCCCTCTCCCCCTGCTGAGGCCACGCAGACCCACCGGAGCCCCAGCCCAGACCAGAGCCCCTCAAAGGCCCTGCACGGCAGGCACGCGGCCGGGACCCGCATGTCCTGCAGAGGCTGCTCCTGCTCTGCTTGCCCTTTGGAGCAGAAAAGCAAAGTGGGTTTAAAATGCACACAAACACCACCCACCTGTTTAACTCTGTCCTCAAATTTATTACAAAGAGTCCAAGATTAGTCCACAAAGATCAGAAGACAGATACGCAGACACCGAAGCCCCCCATGAGACCGCAGCCGGGGCTCCCAGGAGGGGGGTCCTCTCCCACCTCTGCCCTCCTGCTTTTGCCCCAGCTGCCTTTCTGGGGGTCTGGGCTCTGCTGGGGGGAGGGTCTCTGGGGCTCCCTGCACATCGGCAGCTTCTCAGGCCACTTTCCAGGGCGAGGTCTGAGGCTGCACGGCGGACGGCAGCGCCTGGCCCGCCCCTCACCTCCCCTGCCCCCCCTCCAGCCTCCGTGCCCCGGGTCCTGGCCCAGGCAGGGCGCGGGACGGCCCTGGCGTCAGGGCACAGGCTGGAGTCCCTGTCGGAAGCGCCGCGAGGAGGTGGCCGTGCCCGGCCCGGCCACGCGCAGCCTGGGGTCACTGGGGGGCTGGAAACCAGGTTTTCCTCTTGACGCAGAACGAGCGGTCGCTGTGGTCGAACGGAGACCACACTGGAGAGCCCGAGAACGGCCAGCGGAGTGGCCACCTCCCAGGGGACTGGCGCTGAGCTCCAGAGACATTCTGGATTTTTCTGGCACTTTTTTTTTTTAACGGAAAAAGAGTTGTCACAACACGGCTGTGTCACCACTTCTCTCGCTTAGGGGCTGGTGGCTCCGGGCGACTATGGTGGGGTCGGGCCCCTCTGGGCACCTCCTCTGCGTCCTCGGAGCTCACGCAGGGCCCCGGGGGCTGTCACAGCTGGCCGCCGTCCAGCTGCATCTGCTGGGCCAGCTGCTGCCCAATGGCCAGCAGGGGGCCGGCTCTGTAGGCCGGACTGGCCAGCAGCTCCCGAAACCGGGCCCTTTCCTCCTCCCTGCAAGAAAGGACAGCAGAGCTCAGCCAAGGCCATGCCCCTGCCTGCAGCACCTGGGGTGGGGCCAGGCCACCCTGGGGCTGCCTCCCATCACACAGACCCCGCCCCCACCCCACCCTGCACACAGGGGTGCCTACAGAAGGAGCACCCCCGCCAGCACCGCCAACGCAGATGCGCAGCAGGAGCAGCAAGCAGGGGTGTGAGCTCTGCGCGGTGCGGCCAGGCCCGCCACACGGGGTTATGACGCCGGAGGCCCTGACCCCGAGTTCCCCAGCGGTGCTGTCACTCTGGGCCCGTCCCCAAGCCCAGCAGCCGGCCCCCCGTCTGCAGCAAGCACAGTGACGCCACCTTCCAGGGGCGCCGGGGCCAGCCCCTTCGGTGGCAGGTGGTACTCACAGGAGCTGGAGCCTCTGGGCCGCAGTCATCCGGCTCAACTCGGCTGGCCGGGGCCTACTGGCCGCCCTGCTGTGGACAGAGGAGCGCGTCAGCACAGCACGCAGGTCACCTGGAACCTCCCGCCAGCAGGCCAGCCGAGGCCATGGTCCCACACTGGGCTCCCTCCCTCCCGTGCGACAGGGAACACAAGCGGCCTCGCAGACACAGCGCCAAAGGTGGGACAGGGGCCCAGGCGGGGTGGGAGGCCCAGGAAACCCGTGAGTTCTGGGCTGACACCTAAATGTAGCCTCCGGTCCAGGAGCCTCATCTCTTATTCAAGCCTCCTCTGAATCATGAATGAAAGTTTCCTGTCTACTCCCTCCCCCTCCGGCTCCGCCCACCGCAGGCCCCCCGGCCTTCACCCCCCACCCCAGCCCCAGCCCCGGGACCTGCGGCTGCTCCTCCACCACCGACCCCTCTCCCTCGTCCACCCAGAGGTCTACAGGGGCCCCGGCTTCCCCTTCTCTGGCCGGCACCCCCAGGAGGCAGCCATGTGATGGGAGCCGGCGGGGGGAGGGGGGGGCCTTGCCTGGCACCCCAAGGCAGGCGCAGGCACCCAGAGTCCCCCCCGGGGCCTAGCTTGGCTCAGGGCAGAGGCGAGGTACCTCAGGGCATGTCTGGGGCCTGGCAGGCAGCTGCCAGGGGCAGGCCTGGGCCTCCCCATTGGGGCTACCACTGTGCACAAGGCAGGCGGCGTGGATTCCCCAGGCCGAGGGGGTGGAGAACAGACCCCAGCACTCAACCCAGCAGCGGTCCTGCCCGCCTGCTCTGAGGTCCCCTGGTGGGCGCCCTGGCTCACTCACGGCGCCCAGGCCCGGCTCTGCCCCTGGGACTGAACGGGATGGACAGTGGACGAAGGCTTTCCTGCCAGGACCAACGCTCTGCTCAGTGCACACATCCTGCGGCCAAGCGTCCAGAAGCCCTCGGGCTGGACGAGGCCCCCAGCGCTGCCAGCACGGGGGCCCTGGCTCTGGACGCCTGCTGCCTGAGGCTGCTCTGCCCCTCGGCCTCGGCTTCCACCTCACGTGTGAGGTGTGATCACCGCGTGAGCGGCAATCGCCGGGACATCCACCCTCGGGCAGGACGCGGTCCTCGCGCCTGAGACGCGCTAAGTGGAAGGCGATGGCCGCGGGGCTCGCGTAAGGTGTCATCGCGGGGGGTGGCCTGGGCCCGGGGACAGCAGGGGGACCCTGGCAGGAGCCGAGGGAAGCCGAGGAAGCCGCGAGCCTTGGCCACCTCTGACTAGGTGCCTGCTGTCTGGGCTCCTAAACCGTGACGGGCATGTGGCACGGACGCAGGATGACACCGGGGGCGTCACAGGAGCTTCGCTGGGACGGTGGGTCTCACCACTGTCGTTTTCTTATAGTCAGAACTGTTCTAAAGAACGTTTATTTAAACAAACAGCTCCCTGGTGGCAAGAGGCGCCTGCGGGGACGGCGACCCGGATGACAGGAGGCGGGGGCCGAGCGCGCAGCCCCGGGCAGCCTCCCCCATTCCTCCTGGGCCGCCGGCCGCGTGGTTACGCAGCCCTCCCCCGGGAGCCGCGAGTGCATCTTCAGATGAGAAAACGAAAGGCAGGGAGAGGATGTTTGACCCGGTCAGGTTTTTGTTCAAGAACCAGGAATGGAATTTGCGTCCCAGGCTCTGGTTCGGTCGCCACATCTCAGCTCTGGTGGCCACTCCTCGTCTGGATCAGCGTTCTGGGCACTTCCACCCCAAGCCAGGCTGGGACCTCCACCCACCTCTGCAGCCCAGGGCCCTGAGCACGTCCCGTCACCCTGGCTGTGAAAGGGGGGCCGGGGGCCCCAGATCCTTCCTCCTGAAGGGGGAACCCAGGGGGAAGAAGACCTGTTTCCAGGACAACACAGTAAATGATGACAGCCCGGCAGCTGGGCCAGAAGGGGAAGCCTCCCGCCCTTCCCGTCTGTTCTCTGGCTGAGGCCGTGGTCACACCCGACTCGGGCACCTTCCGGCCAGCCTGGGTGGCCTTGTCCTTCCACGGAAGCGGCAGCCCAGGGAGAGCAAAGGGACCCCAGGGGGGCAGCAGTCACGGCGGGGGGGACGCGGCCGGGCATCCAGACGCAACACTCACCGTCGGGCGGGTGGCCGCCGGGCGCCGGCCTCCAGCCCCAGCAGCTCGGGAAGGGCGTCCCTCAGGGGCTGCAGGTCCCCCACCACCGCCGTGGCCCTCCGCCTCCGCTCCGCCTGGCGCTTCTGCTCCGCCAGCTTTATGGCTTCGATTTCTGAGGAAGGGGGCCGCAGGGTCAGGGCAAAGACGAGCGAGGGAAGCGCCCTGGCCGCTGCCTTTAGCCGCAGAGTGGAGCTCGGCCTGGAAACAGGGGTGCGGGCTCCCAGCCGGCTCGCCCGCAGTCGCGGAGGCGCCGTCCAGCCGCAGGCCCCGAGGACCTGCCGCGAGGAGCCGCGCAGCCAGTGGCCGGCACCTTCCCTCTGCCCGAGCGCTCGTGGCCCCTGGATGCACCCGGGAGCGAGCACGTGGCCCTCGACGAAGACTCGACGCGGGGCCACACTGAACATGGCGAGAGGGGCTGGTCCCAACAGGAGGGGACCCGAGCTGCGGGGCCTCAAGAAGGCTCCTGCACGGGGGCGGGGGCACGGGCGCTGGAACAGACCCCGGGACGGGGTGGCAGGGCCAGGGGTCAGAGTGCCAAGCAGAGGGCAGGGCTGCGGCTCTGCTCTGGAGCAGGGGTCCAGGCAGGTCCAGGCGGGGCGCCACCTCAGGATATGACTTTCCTTCTAAGATACATGTATTCCAGGGAGTTCCCGTCGTGGCTCAGTGGTTAACAAACCCGACTAGTACCCAGGAGGTTGCAGGTTCGATCCCTGGCCTTGCTCAGTGGGTTAAGGATCCGGCGTTGCCGTGAGCTGTGGTGTAGGTCGCAGACAGGCTCCGATCCCGCGTTGCTGCAGCTGTGGTGTAGGCCGGCAGCTACAGCTCCGATTCGACCCCTAGCCTGGGAACCTCCCTGTGCTGCAGGTGCGGCCGTATGAAGACAAAAACATTAAGCTGAAACAAAATACTTCCCAAACTTCCAATAGAATGTGCACTCAATCGCGTTCTCTCCGCGGCGTGGCTCGTGGAAACCAGCTCACGGTTTGGGTGTAGACCCTGCTGTGGGGAAGCTGCCTGAATCTGTGATATCTGATTTCCTCACTGTTCTGCACTGGAGCCCTTAAAAGTAAAAACAAATGGTAAAGGCTCTGCTATTAAAAACCTTGAGATGAGGCTGTGATGGACGGGGGAGGGCCGGCTCGGAGCCTGAGACACTAGCTGCCTCCCCATCGTGCCAGGTTTATGGGGCCATAAATAACCGAGCTGCAGACTCTGAATTACATCGAAAAAGGGAGCTGAAAGCACCCTCCTGACGAAAGCCAGAGGACTCGGGGCACAGCGGGCAGCAGCCAGGCGATGCCGGGGAGGGCATCCATCCACCCGCGGCGGGGACCTCGCCCTCCCGAGGGCAGCGTCTGCCCTGGGCCTCTGGGCGTTGTGGCCGCACGTCAGCCCTCCGGGCAGGTGTGGGAGGCCAGGGAGGCAGGGCACCCCGGGCAGAAGGCGGTGATGACCAGGCTCAGAGCCGGCCAGGAGGACAGGGGCCTGGTTGGGGACCCCATGAGCACAGACAGACTCGGGATGGCCCCAGCAACACACTCGGGGCCCCAGAAGGTGTGGTGCAAAGCGAGGGGACCCTCACAGGCATTTTCAAAGAGAGTAATTTCTGGAAACGAAACTATCTGGGAGGCTGGCAGGCTTCCCGAGGCCGGCAGAGCAGCTCCTCCCCGAGCTCGCGGACCTGGGGCAGCGCCGAGAAGCTCTGGGAGGCCTGCCCGGAGGAGCCAAGCCAGGGACACAGCCGGGGCCGCAGCCAGCCCGGGAGAGCCCGGGGGCCTGGGCGGCCAGGGCTGCTGGCCTCGCCCCAGCGAGCTGAGCTCCAGGCGCCTCCTGCCCTGGGCCAGGCCGAGCCGCAGCCGTCAGAGTCGACCGGGTGACGCCTCAGGGCTCGCCACCCCCAGGATCAGCAGTGTCCCCCGCTCCCCCGGACCCAGGGGCCTCGTCCAGAGCCCAGGGCGGGGGCTCAGGCAGGGAGCGGCGGGGCGGCTCCCTCCGCGGCTGCAGGCCCGGCACCAAAGCCGCCTGGGGACCCAGGGCAGCGCCGGCTGGTCAGGGCAGGGCGCTGCTGGCCAGGCAGCGCGGCCCCCGCGCGTGGAGCCGAGGCCAAGACAGCATGATGCGGGGACGCGTGTCCGGGGTCCCTGCAGGGGCTGCTTCGCAGGGACAGGCCAGGCCCCCACTGGACAGGCCAGAGAGCGACGGCCCCCCACCATCCGCTCAGGACGAGGGCGACGAAGCCCAGGACGGAAGGTGCTGCCTAACCGAGGCGTCTGCCAGCAGAGGCGCGCCTGCGCTGAGAAGAGGCGGGTCCGCGAGCTGGAGCTCACAGACCTGCTGGCCGGGGCGGGTGTGGGGGCTCCTAGAGGCTGACAGCCCTTTCCTCCTACGTATTTACTCTACAACCAGCTTCAGGACAATCCAGGAAGCACCCCCTGGAGCTCCCGCTGTGGTGCAGTGTGTTAAGGAGCCGCCTTGTCTCTACCGCGGCTTGGGTTCCATCCCCGCCCAGCACAGCAGGTCAAGGAACCGGCGCCGAGGAACTTCCGTTCGCCACAGGTGTGGCCATAAGAACATCCACCGAAAAGAAAGCCCTCCCCTGTGCGAACCAGGCCTCCAAAACCAACCTCACCGCCTGTGCGGGGTGCTGATGGGGGCAGTTCCTATGAGCTGACGCCTCTGCGCCTACGCAGTGCCTGGGAGGGCCGGCCCAGCTCCTGGAAGGCCCGTCAAGCCAGGCGTGCCCTCACGACTGCCCTGCCCACGTCTGCTCACCTACACAAAACAGAGGGGCGTCCCTTCTACACAGGGCCTGAGACAGAGTCCTGTGAGGACCACGAGCCGCACACAGCATCGCGGCCTGGGGCTACCAACCCTGAAGAGGGCAGCTCACGGGACACTGACCGGGGCCCAGTCCTTGGCCCCGGAGACCAGGGAAAATCCCCACCCCTTCTATCAACACTGCCAAGGCTCCAGCCCCGGGCCGCAGGATGAGCCCAGGACATAAAACACAGTTTGGAAAGCAAAATGTCAGCGTGTCTCTATTTTAACAAGTGGTACGATTATTTTGCAGAAAATTCCAAGAAACCTACCGAATAACTACTGGAATTAATAGACAATTTTAGCAAGACCAGAGAGTACAAAATAATAATAAAACGATAGTAATCAGTAAATAATAATAAAGAGCAGAAAACTGGAAAAATGAAGCTTTTGAGAACTCCATTCCTAATAGCTTCAAAAACTAAAAATCAGCAATAAGCTTATGCAGAAAAAAAAACCAAAAACCCAAGACCTCTGCTCTGAAAATTGCACAACACGGACGATGGAAATTAGGGAAACGCTAAATAAAAAGAAAGATGTACCATGTTCATGGATGAAGATCCCATGTGTTAAAATCACGACCTCCTGAACTCCTCTGTGGAGTCAAAGCAGTTCCTACATGCTACCAGCTTTTGCTGTGGTGGCAATGACCTGTAAGAACTGACAAGGAGCTCCTGCTGTGGCGCAGCAGTAACGAATCCGACTGGGATCCACGAGGACGCGGGTTCGATCCCTGGCCTCGCTCAGTGGGTTAAGGATCTGGTGTTGCCGTGAGCTGTGGTGTAGGTCGCAGATGTGGCTCGGATCACGTGTTGCTATGACAGTGGCGTAGGTCAGCAGCTGCAGCTCTGATTCGACTTCTAGCCTAGGAACCTCCATATGCTGCAAGTGAGGCCCTAAAAAGACAAAAATAAAAATTAAATACACTGTGATAGAAAAAAAAAATCGACAAGCCTGCGGTAACATTCGTACGGACATGCTCAGGACCTGAGCCACTGAAATTAGTCTTGGGACAGAGAAAATGGGATGCAGGACTTCCTGCACCTGACCCCAAGACCCGCGTTGCAGCCGGAGTGCTCTGGACAGCCTGGTACTGAGAAGGGACAACAAACAGAACCTCCCCGAGGCGCCATCTGGTTTTTCACAGAGACACCAAGACGACTGGATGAGTGAAGAAAGGTCTTTACGACACGTGGTGCTGAACAACTGAAGAACGAGACCCTTAACCACTGCCCGGCCCCACACCCCAGACAGACAGCACCTCAAGGCGGAGCGGAAACCTAAGCACAAAAGCCCGACGGCAACTCCCAGCAGAGTAAGCGGCTCCCTCAGGACGTGGGTCTGGGCAATTTTCTTAGAGACACACACACGCCACTTAAGGAAAAAAGGCAAAGCCATTTCCTCAAATTAAACGCCTGCTCATCAAAAACAACTGTCAAGAAAATAAACCGGCAAGTCACGGTCTGGGAGAAAATAGCCTGCAAGACACAGAGGCCAAGGCCCAAGGTCCGGCACGGGGGAGCCCTGGGGCTCGATGCCGAAGAGCTCGGCAAGGGCCCCGTGGATCAGACCCCCGACGGCCCCCGCGGCAGTGGCAACGCAGCCCACGCCGCCGGGGCCCCCCTTGCGCTCAGCAGGAGAGCCGGGACTGCGGGACGCACGCGGCGCAGCCACCACTGCCCCCCGCTGTCGGGGCAAGCGTCCAGCGCAGCGGAGAGACATCCGGGAGCGGCTTATCCAAGGGGACACGCACCTGCCCCGTGAGCCGGCGCTCCCGCCACGTGTCCACCCGAGAGAGAGGCAACGGTATCCACAGGGAGACCCGGAGAGAATGCCCACGGCAGGCGCGGCGCCAGCAGCTAGAAGGAGAAGACACACCAGGTGTCCAGCCACAGCCAAGCAGGCACCGAAGGCCACATCCGCGTGAAGGAAGGCTCCTCGGCGGGTGAGCGCAAGAGCCCAGACACAGACGGGCAGAGCTCCAGGGATGCCTCTTACAGGACGTCTGGGGAGGGACGCCCCGACTCGGCCTGGAGAGCGATCGATCGGACGGTGGCTCTCGCCAGGGGACCGGGGCGTCTGGGCTACGGCGACATTCTCCACCCTGAAGGGACTCTGGTGCACAGGCCTGTGCATCTGGCATGACCGACTGACCAGCACACTCAAGCTCTCCATTCCCTGCATGTAAACTTCACTTCAAAATCAAAAAGAGCCATAAACAAAGGCTGGACTCCAGCAGAAGCGTTTGGGAGGGAGCCTGCTGAGTCTGTGACTGCCTTTGGATTGAGCCATGGGTTGGTGTCTGGACAGATGGAAAGGACACGTGAACGGGGACGTGATAAAGACGTGAGCTGCCCTGTGAAACCCGGGCGGTGGGCACGAGGGCACCTGCTCATGACATACAGGTCCCGTCAATATTGAGAGGCTAATTTAGCCCTTCAGGCCCCAACAAAATATACGCAAATAAATGACTAAGGCACTAACACAAACCTAAAGGAACCAAGGCCGGGACACAGAAACAGAAGCTAATCGAGAAAACAAGATGGTAGAGCTGACAGCTACACACGAGAATTCTTGGAACGGAAGAGACAGAACTAGTCAGAGATTAGAGAAAGGAAACGAAACAATCAACAGGATGTTTCGTCTTCTTTCGGGGGGGCCCGCACCTGCAGCAGATGGAGGTTCCCCGGCAAGGGGTCAAATAGGAGTTGCAGCTGCCGGCCCACACCACAGCCACAGCCAGATCCAAGCCACATCTGTGACCTATGCCACAGCTTGTGGCAAGACCTTAACCCACTGAGCAAGGCCAGGGATCAAACCTGCATCCTCACGGACACTAATTGGGCCCACTACCTCTGAGCCACAGTGGGAACTCCTAAACGGGATATTTAATAATGAAAAACCAACCAACAACGCTTAGCTAATAAAGAGGTCTGATTAGATCAGAGGATTTCATAGGAAAGTGAGCGACCAAGATTAACTCAAGTTGGGGTGAAAAAAAAGAGACCATCGTGGGAGAAGATTTAAACGTCGTCGAAGAATCATAAGCCTGGACGTGCTCAGGCCCCAGGTCATGGTCTGTTCACTTTTCCAAACCCACTTGACCAGGAACGTTCTGCACAGCTCCACGCCGGGGACCACAAAAAAGAAAATGCATTTCCACAAGAAACAGCCGAAAAGTGACAAAATATAGAAATAATAATCGGGAAAAAAATGGATAAATTTCTCTAAAAAATTAAAAGCATACAATCTCTTTAAAACCCTCAAGGAAAAACACAGATCATATTTTAACTGGGTGAGAACATAAAGAAAAAAAACATTTCAAGTTCATTTTAAGTCAGCAAAGTCACGCTTGAAAAAATAACTCTAAGGAAAAAATTTCAAAGCAATCACCACAGTATTTGGAAAAACATCAGCAAATATTCAACATCATGAAAAGTAAGTGTATTTTCCAAAACAAAACAAGGGGGAACCCACTCGGACAGGGGCTGAGAAAGAAAGGAGGGAAGGCTGGCCCCTGCAGGGCGGAGGCCTGGGGTCCCAGACCCACGGGTGGCCAGAGAGCCCCCTCTCCAGGGCCGCACTGTCACACACCTGGAGGAGGGCTGGGGAAAGTGACCCTGGGGGTTCCGCATCACGACACCCAGCAGACTCGGGGTGGTGACGTGTTACACACCAGCGGCGAGGGGGCAGCATCCCAGGGTGCCCTCCCCCACGCGGCCAGGTCCCCAGGCCCAGGCCACCCAGCGGCCACCCAGCGGCCAGCCCGAGCACTTACTCTGCAGCCACCTCTCGCGCCTCAGCTTCAGCTTCTCCTTCTTGGGCAGAACAGCCTTGGCCTCAGCACCTGGGGACAGAGAACATGGGGTGAGCAAGCGTCCCTTCCCGAGGACAAAGCCCAGAGCCCACGAATGGGGCCGGGCAGGATTGGGGCTGGCCCCTGAACCCTGGTGGGGACCTTCCTGCAGCTGAGGTGGCCCCATGCCCAACCACCTCCCAGAGAGCCGAGCGGGACCCTTCTCTCCCAGTGCCCCCTCTGGGAGCCGCGGGCCCCTCTCCAGCCAGCGTGGCAGGTGTCCTGTCCCCTCATCGCACCCACCCCCGGTCCTCGCACCTCTGCCATCAGAACTTAGGCTGCCCCCCCTGCCCCGCTCCCCGAGCTCCAGCCCCGGGGGCCTGCCTTCCGTGCTGGTGACCCCTCCCCAGGAGCCTGTCCTCACCCCTTCGCTACGCGCCAAACCAGCACCTCCCAGCGTGCAGGGCCTGGAGAGGACCTGACAGAGGCCGCAAGATAAACGGCGTCGTGGGTGGGTCCTGACTCTGTCTGACGGGGTCCTTGGGAGACAGACGGGGAGATCAGGACACAGACATGCAGGAGGGTGACCGTGGGGGGACATGGGGCGGGGGCGGCTGTTCACACAGCCCGGAGAGAGGCCTGGGCCCACGCTGCCAGAGTGGGGTGCTAGAGCCACCGGGTGTAAGATCCACCATAAACCCGGCCCAGCTGGGGCCTCCCCCACAGGCACAGCCCCGGGGAGGACCGCTGTGTCCCAGCCAGGTGCCCGCGCCCTGGGGCTGAGCCACGGGCTCCAAGCCGACACCACGGGCCGCCCCACGCCTACAGCACTGCCCACCCCCCACCCCGGGGGGACGGAGGGGGAGCGGGGGTGCCAGCTGCAGGCCAGGCAGGCGGGGTCGCCCCTTCTCTAAGGACGGGCCGGAGCAGCCCAGGGGTGCCCGCGCCTTCCCGACCGGGCCTCCGCTTCCTCGGGGCGCCACGGCGGGCGTGACCTCGGACGTGGGCAGGAAGCCGAGGCGGCGGGCGCCCCTCCGGCACCCTCCCTCCCGGGCAGAGCGGCCTGGCGCGCGCAGCCCCCACCCCCCGTCCCCCCGCTCCGCGCAGGCGCGCAGGCTTCGGCAGGGCGCGGACGAAGGGGCGCTCGCGGGGCGGCCTCGGCAGGACTGTGCCCGCGCGATGGGCGGAGGGCGCCGGGCAGGAGACGCCGGCCTCGGCAACCGCGTCCGCCTCAGGCTGCCCGCTGGCTTGGCCGTGCCCGGTTTCCCCGGAGATAAGGCGGCTTCAGCCCAGGACATGCTCCGTGCAGGTCCCGCGGGTTTCCCGGGTGACCGCGGCCGACCCAGGGCGGCCCGGGGGGGGGGGGGGGGGGGGCGGGAACAGAGACCGGGCCCTGCTCGGCGGGCGTCTCAGGTCGGGACCTCGCGTAGAGCCCCTGGGAGCCTAATCCCTTCCCCAAGGCCCCGACCCCACCGGCTGCGGCCTCGCCTCCTCGCTCGCCCTGAGCCGCCCCCCCCCCCCCCCCCCCCGGGCCAGGACTGTGTCCCCCGGGCCGAGTCAGCGGGCGGCTGGGGGGGCGGGGCGGGGGAACAGGAAAGGAGGGCACGGGCCGAGCCACCCACGGGGTGACAGCCGCGGTGCCACTCTGGGGCGGGGGTGGGCTGAGGGCGCACCTGTCTGGGGCGTGAGCTGAGCAAGGAGGCAGGAGACGGGGGAAGGCGGGGTGCCTGGGGCCGCGCTCCCAAAGGTTCAGGAAGCTTCCCCTCCTCCTGCAAGCTTCTATCACCGTGAGAGAGTCTACGACCACGGACAGAGAGCAAACCGTGAGCGCACCGCATCCATGCAAGGAGGGGTTCGGGACCCTCCTGCTCTGCCGGGGACCTCTGCCCAGCGGCCCCCCTGGGAAGGACCCGGCACGTGATCCTGGGGCCCAGGGGGTTTGGGCAGCGTCAGTCCCACTGAGACCTGGGGTCGTTCTGGCCAGGGCGGCAGCCAGACGCTGCCCTAAGGGCACAGCCGGAGCAGGCACTGGGCCAGGCACCCTGAGAGTATCCAGACATTCCAGAAGCCCAACCCCTCAAGGACCTGGCAGAGCCCTCCCTCCACCATGCCAAAGCTACAGCCTTAAATGAGACAGTGGGGGGTGCAGGGCCCGTGTCCCCAGGGGCTGAGTGAGGGCAGGACAGCTGCCCAGGGCAGTGCTCCGTCCTGTCTCTGGACATCCCCGGGGCTGTGGAAAGAGGCACCCGATCCAGCCCAAAGAAGACGGCCTGGCCCCGTGGTGGCCCTAACGGAAATGTCAAACACAGAGGAGGCCCCTGTAATGACCCCTCGGGGGTCCCCGGTCACCCAGCTGGCCTGGAACGTAAGGCCCCTCCTCCAGACTCCAGGGCAGCGGCCCGGCTCCTGCGAAAGGGGCCCCGTGTGGACGCGTTGCTGACCTCAAGTTCCAACACGGAAACGTCGGGATCTGGAGCAGAGAAAGGCTCACCACGGGGTGAACCAGAGCTTGAAACCCCGAGCCCCGCAAGGGGTTTCGGCAAAGCATTTTCAAAAGCCAGGCGAGGGGAGTTCCTGCTTTGGCACAACGGGATCGGCGTCTCGGGAGCACTGGGACACAGGTTCGATCCCCGGTACAGCGCTACAACCGCAGCCGGACCTGAGAGACGCCGCTGGCCACAGGGCGGCCAGAATTAAAAAAGAAAAAAAGGCCAGGTTGAGGGGTGGGTCGCAGGGTAGGTGGTCAGCTTGCACACAGACCTCTGCTGAGGGTGAGGTGACAGGGCAGTGTCACAGGGGTGGACCTCACCATGCCTCGGGCACCAGTAGGTCTGGGGGCTGTGCGCTGTTCCAGACACACCTCCTCACGCAGCCAGGCTGCAGCCAAACCCTCCTGCACGGCCCACAGCAAGAGCCCATCAAGGGGCTGCAAGGAGGAAGCCCCTGAGGGCCCAGCCGCCCGCAGTGGGGCCCCTTCCTGCCCTCCAGGTCGGCAGGGCCACATGCCACCCGCGTCGGGCCCAGAGCAGAGGTCCACGTCTTCCAGTCCTCTGGTCAAGCACGCAGAGCTCAGGCCCTGCTAGTGAGGAGGCCCTGGAGGCGTGGGCACCCTCCCCGGGGCCTGCCCCCACGGCCAGGAGGCCAAGGCGCTCCCAGCCTGTGAGCACAGACGGCAAGGCTGGGCGACGCGGCTCTGCTGCCCCCTGCCGAGCGCCTGCCTGCGACACCTGTTTGAGAGGCAACCGCAGCGGTCTGCCAGCAGGGGGAAGCTCAGGCCGCAGGGACACGGGGCGGGGCACGTGTCACAGCCCAGACCTCTGCTTGGGTCGGGGAGGGGAGGCCGTAGAGGAGCAGAGTCCCCGAGATGAAGGCAGCAGGTGTCCCCAGAGCAAAGTCTCCACTGCGGCCCTGAGACCAGGCCGGTCTGCTCACCAGCAGCCCTTCCCCAACCTCTTCGCCCAGAGGCCCCTGAGGACCCGTTTCCACCCTCCTCCAGTCCTGTCCTGCGTCCGTATCCAGGCCCGCTCCACCCCCCAACTCTGTGCTTGAGTCCAAGGCCGGGACTGCCCAGCCCAGGCATAGACGGAGCACTGTACCGGGTCCTGGCTGACACCCCAGGCGCTGATCTGAACAGAGTGGGCCCGTTTCCTGCAACATCGGTGCAAAGGAATACAGAACTGGCGACAGAACTGCCAGGCTGGCACCTCATGCGGAGCAGGACGCAGGAGCCAGGGTGCAAGCCCCAGACTGGCCGGTCGCCTCATGCCCCCACCTGGAGCAGACGCAGTGGAGCAGACAGGCGGCTCCCTGCCTGAGCAGGTGCAGGTCCCCAAATCCACAGGCCCTCAGGGCGAGGCCGAGTTCTGCTGGGGGGTGGGGGAGCGCAGAGGTCCTGCCTGGATTCAGAAGAACTGGAGCCAGACCCGCTCCTAGACCAGCAGGGCTCCCAGCCCAGGCCTCTCCTCCCGCTAAGACTCTAATTTCTCTATAGTACGACATCTTGACATCCTAAGAAAAGCTTTTCTGGTGGAGGGACTGCCTTTCGGGGGCTGGTCCACCCCTGTCCTCCGCCTCCCGACCACCCAAGTGCCTCCCTGCGTGGCCCGTGCACCGTGGGCTCGAGGACCCGTGGGCAGCACACACGTTGTCCTCAGCTGCACCTTCCACCGCGTGGCCACAGCCGCTGGACCATCTCGCAAAGGCCGCAAACCCTTCCTTCCTCCCCGCTCTCCCCTGGTCTTCAGGCCAGGGCCAGATCTGACGGGTTCTGGGGGGCCATGCTCTCTGGGTGGCCTGGAATTTTCTAAAGCCCCTCCGGCTCAGTCTGAAAGCAGAGGGTAACTGAGTTCAGCCCGCTGCACGCAGAGGGACCCCGCGAGGACAGGGTCCCAGATCCACGGGCGTTCGCTAGGGCGCTGCCATCAGGGACCGCCACAGAAGCGCGCGGTGACGGCCACCCCAGCTCAGGACCGAGGAGGTGTGGGCTGCCGTGCTCCCACTTCCTGCCCTACGAGTTTTCAAGGCACAAAGAAGGGTGGGGAGCCTGGGGCAGCTAAGGAAAGCCCGCAGCAGTGATGCAAACGCCAGGACCTCAAGGAAGGCGCGCGATGCAGTCACACCTGGGAAGAGTTACCGCTTCGCGACCAGCTGCCGCTGGAAAGCGGGGAATCACACCCGGAACCCGGACACTGCTCACGACAGCCCTGCCCTGCCCCCCCCCCACCCCACCCCCGGCGCTCCCAGCAGGGGGCTTCGCACGCTCTGCCTTCCAGCTGCTTGGCGGGCACACACGGCACGGGGGCCACCCCAGAGAGCGAGGTTCTATGCCCAGTGCTGCTCCCCACTCCCCGCCCCAGGCAGCCCAGACGGGATGCTCCGGCTCCAAGCAGCGCTGGCTCATCAAGACGGGGAGACGCACCGGCAGAGCCCCAAACGGGGAGCGCGGTCGGAAAAGAGCCCGCTCCCTCGTGACAAAACACGAGAGGGGCAGCAGCGGGGCGGCCCTGCTCACCCTGATCCGACAAAGAAGCTGCGCGGCGACCAGGTCAACCCGAGCTTTCAGGCCTGAAAGAAGGATGAGCACGCGCCTGCTCAGGTGACAATGGCCTTCTGGCGTGGGTGCGTCTTTTCTCCAAGCACCCTGAGAAATACGCACCAGAGAAGCCCCGAGGCGGGGAGCTCGCTGCAGAAGCACCCAGCACTGCGTGCGCGCACCTCCGCTCTGCCCAGGCCCCGAGCCCGGGGAAGCAGGCTCAGCACCAGCCCCGCAGGCCCCGACCCGAGGCCCACCGCGCCGGCTCTCACCTCTCCTGATGGAGGCGACACTCCTCGCGTCCAGGTCCAGCCTCTGCACCAGGGCGCTGGGGTCGATGGTGGTCCCGGCAAAGACACCGGCGCCCACGACTGCCCACTCCTGAAGGGAAGGAAGAGACCAAGGCTCGCTCCGCGGCTCCAGAGGCCCCTCGGCAAGGGCCGGACCCCCGTCCCCAGAGCAAGCCCCGGAGGAGCTTGCCTGGAGCCCGAGGCCATCCTTCCTGCCCCTCAGGCCCCAGCCGAGACCAGGCGCAGGGTCAGCAAGGATCAGGAAGCACAGCCTCCGCAGCAGGAGCGCTGAGAGGGAAGCAGGGCCCCTCCGGCTGGCCTCCCCCCAGCCACCTCCCCCAGGGCCGTGGCCCCCACTGACCCCTTCAAGGTCCAGACCCTCAGGTCACCCTGCCCGGCACATGCGCTAGGCCAGGGCCGGTGGCCCATTCAGGTCCAGGCTCCAGGACGGGGCCTCAGAAGGGGGTCGGGAACTCAGGGGCTCGGGCACGACCTCTGGACAGACAGCTGGCCCAGGGCAGCCCCCAGGAAGCAGCATCGTGGCAGGCTGGAGGCTGCACCAGCTCCTCTAAGCTGCTGGGCCTGCTGAAAGTGGGTTAAGACATAAGCTCCCAGGCTGGGCCAACAGCCTCCCAGCCAAGCAGACATCGCCGGGGTGAAGGGCCAAGGTCATGTGGCCACCGGGGCAGAAGCCTAATCAGACCAGCAAGAGGCCTGCACTGGCCCATGCTGCCAGGCTAAGAGCTAAGAAGGAGACCAAACATGAGTGGGGGGGCAGGGGGCCGCACACGGGCAGAGTGGGCTTCAGCCGGTGGCCAGAGCCCGGCCAGCAAAGGAGGACGATGACCAGCAACACTGGCAGCCCCCTGGGCGCTACCACCCGCCACCCAAGACACCAAGTTCTCCGCTACCGCCAAGGATGGCACGTGCAAAGAAACTGGAAAGCAAGACCCAGGCAACAGGAGCCGCTTCTGAGGGGCAAGCATGCTGGACGTGGCAACGACGTCACAGTAGCCACTGCAGATACAGCCACAGGACTGACAGAGACCTTGTCCAGAGACCTAGGGGGACGCCCAAGAGCCCATCAGGGTATCGGTAAAGAGACAGGGAGTGGGAGTTCCCGTCCTGGCTCAGTGCTTAACAAATACGACCAGCATCCATGAGGACACAGGTTCGCTCCCTGGCCTCACTCAGTGGGTTAAGGATCCCACATTACTGTGAGCTGTGGTGTAGGGTGTAGACGTGGCTCGGATCCCGCATTGCTGTGGCTGTGGTGTAGACCGGCAGCTACTGCTCTGATTTGATCTTCCTGGCCTGGGAATCTCCATGTGCCGCAGGTGTGGCCCTAAAAAGACCAAAAAAAAAAAAAAGAGAGAGAGAGAGATTTGAGCTGGCAGAGGAAAGAATCAGTGAATGCGAAGATCAATACAAATTACACCATTTGAAGAAGAAAGTGGAGAAAGACAAAGCTTTGCAGAAGAAAATGAACTGAAACAGCCTCACAAGGAGAGTCTTAGAGCCCCACTGGGAGCACGGACCTATGTAACTGCAGTGCAAGCGCCGAAAGAAGGGAGACAGAAGGGGCAGAAAAGATATTCAGAGATTTACAACGAGACACATCAGAGGCAAAAGCGTTTAAAGGCAGAGAAAACTCGGACAGCGGCGAAGTGACTCCTCACACACAGAGAACCCCAGAAAGCCCGACAGCGGACGTCTCGTGAGAAACAACGAGGCCAGACGGGGCGGGAGGCCGTGAAAGGGTTGAGAGAGAGGGTCGACCCAGACGCTTAGCAGAGCCCAGCTACCCTCCAAGCGGAGGCTGAAGACAGTCCAGGAGGAACCAAAGCCGAGCGCGTCGGCAGCTCTGCCTTCCAAGAAACACGCGTGAAGCTTTTTAGGCGGAAGGCAAAGACACCAGACAGCAGTTCAAATCCAGAAAACAAAACGAGACCTGGGAAAGGCGACCACGTAACGAGACACGAAAGAGGCACGACACGAAAGAGGCACGCGGACAACGCACGGACGGCTGCGACACTCAGACACGCCGTGCACCACTCCCGCGCGGCCGGGAGTGAGAGCGAGGGGCGGAGAGGCCGGGACGACCCTCTCGCTGGACTGAGACGGAACCACCGAGGAGCAGCACGGGCTCTGCATCCGCAGCCAAAGGACGTCCACCGACCCAGCCTCGCGGCTCAAACTCCCCCGAGGTGTGCAGCGAAAACTGGACTGCTCACAACAACAAAAGCCCAGGCAGGAGAAAACAAGACAAACCAGACCCGTCAAACCAGAAAAGCCTGTGCTTCCAAGGACAGTGGCGAGAAAGGAAACAGACGCACTCTGGAGGTGGAAGAAACGCCTGCAAACCCTGTGTGTCCGGAAAGGTTTTCTCTCCGGAACGCACGGACCTGAAATTTAGCAAAGCGATGCCAGTTTTCAAATGAGCAAAGGACCTGAACAGACACTTTTTTTTTTTTTTATCCTTTTATGGCTGCACCCACGGCATCTGGGGCCTCCCAGGCTGGGGGTCTAGTCGGAGCTGCAGCTGCCGGACAACACGGGATCTGAGCTGCGCCTGCGACCTACACCGCAGCTCACGTGCGCTGCTGGATCCTCAACCCCCTGAGCGAGGCCGGGGAACCGGGGCGACCTCATGGGAACTCCTTGAATCGACAGTTCTCCAAAAACACAAACACAACATATATACAAAGAGTCGACAAGCCCGTGAAAAAGTACAGCTCAACGCTGTCCACTCGCCCTGAGGGAAATGCACGTGGACACAACGCACGGCCGCCTCGGGCCCGCTGGGATTCGCTCAGCGCTGCTGAGGATGGGGACCCCGGGCCCCCCGAGCCTTGCCGACAGCACCGAAGGAGGCGGCGGCCGCTGCGGGACATCATCTCCAAACAGCCCCGCAGGGCGCCACGCGCCCCGGCAGAGCCCCCTCCCGGCCCCCAGAGAAACCCGGGCCGCAGCGGTGGGACCAGGATGACCAGCCGCGAGCCACCACCCAAGCGCTCGTCGACTTGGGAGACCGGGAGGCCCACACGGCGCAATCTTTGCAAGTCATAAAATGAAGGAGGACAGCGAAGAAACGAGCGCTACAAAAGTAATGCCATAACGGAGCTCCTGTGGTGGCGAGGAGGTTGGAACCGTGAGGTTGAGAGTTCGATCCCTGCCCTCGCTCAGGGGGTTAAGGATGCAGCATTGCCGTGGGCTGTGCTGTGGGCCACAGACGCGGCTGGGATCCTGGGCTGCTGGGGCTGCGGTGGAGGCCGGCGGCCACAGCTCCGATGGGACCCCTAGCCCGGGAACCTCCCTATGGCCGCGGGTGTGGCCCTAGAAGACAGAAAGACAAAAAACAATAAAATAATGCTATAAGGACAGGCCCTGAAAACATGTTTAGTGGAAGAATCCTGACACGGAAGGTCGCACATGGCGTAATTCCATTTGTGTGAAATGTCCAGAGGAGGCAAATACACAGACAGAAAGCAGCTCCGTGACTGCCAGGGTGACGGACACTGAGTCCGGGGCTTCCTGTGGGGTGACGAACGTGTCCCGATGTCTGCAGTGGGGACGGCACAGATCTGTGAATACAGGGAAAGAAGAAATACCCGCCGAATCACACACTTGGAGTGGGGGCATTAGTGACGTGAATGTCATCTCAGAAAGTTGTCAGGAGGGTGGAAGCGCAGGACGTGGCGCTCACCGCCCCCCCAGATACGTTAAAAACATAACCAACCAACCAACCAACCAACCTAGGAGTTCCCGTCGTGGCGCAGTGGTTAACGAATCCGACTGGGAACCATGAGGTTGCGGGTTCGACCCCTGGCCTTGCTCAGTGGGTCAAGGTTCCGGCGTTGCCGTGAGCTGTGGTGTAGGTTGCAGACGTGGTTCGGATCCCATGTTGCTGTGGCTGTGGTGTAGGCCGGTGGCTACAGCTCCAACTGGACCCCTAGCCCGGGAACCTCCATATGCCGCAGGAGTGGCCCAAGAAATGGCAAAAAGAAAAAAAAATAAATAAAAAATAAAAAATAAAAAAAATAACCAACCAACCTAGGAGTTCCCATGTTGGTACAGTGGGTTGAGGATTGGGTGTCGTCTCTTGGGCAGCACAGTGGGCTAAGGACCCAGCGCTGCTGCAGCTGTCGCTTGGATTCGATCCCTGGCCCGGGAACTTCCATATGCCACAGGTGCTGCCGGCGGGGTGGGGGGCATCTATACACAGAATGATTCTCAAAGAACAAGCACTGAAGGCTGGCAGAAGACCTCAGACTTTCAAAACGGGCAAGAAGACCTCCACATAACTGGGCAGGACCAAAAAAAAGGGAGAGAGGAGAGAAAAAAAGGACTCAGGACAGGACGAGCACTCCAGGGAGGGAGCTATGAAAGCGGAAAGGAACCTGCGCCCTGGGGGGCCCCCTAACTGGGGGATCCCGGGGACAGAGGGAGCCTCAAAGCCTCAGAGAAAAGCACAGCAGTCGACCAGAGGGCAAAGCAGAGACAGAGTTGCACAAAGATCAGTGCCAGCGCCCAGGGCACCACGTACTGGGCACTCGGGCGGGGGCCGGGCAGAGGGGCTGGGGCCTTAGGGGTGAGTTCCGGGGAGAGGCCTCGGGCTGGCTGCACGGGAACGGCCTGAGGGGGCTGGGGAGTGGTGCTGGGGGGTGCAGGAGGCCTGGGCTGCCAGGGAGGCGCTGCTGCTGGGGAGCACGAGGGACGGGCCCGGACTGCCACAGAACCTCTTTCTCTGCACACAGGCTCGGGTGGCGGGGCCCCTCTTGCATGGGCTGTCGGGGTGGGTGCGAGCCACCCTAGCCATCCCGGACTCCAGAGGTGGGCGAGGCTCACCCCTGCCTGCTGCCCCCACCCCTGGGAATGGGCACATCCAGACATGGTCATGGGGGAGGGGCCCCCCAGCCTGCTGCTGCCGCCCTTACCCCCAAGGGCCCAGCCTTTGCCCCCACCCCCTGGGAAGGCACATGCCCCCCCACACACACTGCACCTGCCAAGGGCCCCATGACTGGGCACCCCCTCCACCTTCCTATGGGTCACAGCCACGGCCAAGGGCCCCGCAACCGGGTACCACTGCAGGCACCACCCACTGCCCCCACCTCCCTGGACGCACAGGGGGGCCGAGCACCCACACACCCCCTATCCAGGGGACAACGGCCTGCACACACTGAGCAAAAGCAGCCTCAGAGCAAAACCCAGGAAACCCACACCAGCTACCCAGGGATGCCCTTGCGTGTAAACAGCCCTCCAAGATGCCAGGAGACAGCTGCTGCCCCTAAACTCACAGAGCAGGAGACACAGGAGCGAAATGAAGCAGCGCCAGAACCGTTCCCAGTGACGGGGACAGGCCTCCCCGAAGGAGGAACAATGCAGCCGCCCTCGGCAGACAGCGGGTTCGAGGGGAGGTCGTGAAAACCCGGAGAAGGTGAGAACGCCCATGGACAGAAACGCAGCCTACTGTGGAAAGGGGCTGGAAACGACGAGGAGCCGGGTAAGACGAGAAGGCTCACCCTCGAAGGTAAGGGCTGAGCTGCGGACAACGGGCGGCAGGGGGAGCCACGCAGAGGCACGAGCACGTGGCTCGGAAGGTGGACGGAAGGAAGCCCACCCGAGCAGGACAGCACACGGGAAGCCACAGGGGAAAGAAGAAAGGAGCAAAAATCGCAGCCATCCACGGACTCACGTGAAGCGCGTCAGGCTAGGCGAACCAGGGGTCCGAAGAGGAGGAGGAAGAGAAAAGGGGGCTGAAGACGCATTTGAGGAAACGACGGCTGAAAACGTCCCAAATCTAAAGGGTTTCGGAAACAGACACCCACATACAGGAAGCACGGGTCCCAAAGAGACCCCCACCAAGACATCTTATAATACAAACGGCAGGAATTACAGATAAGGGCAAGATTCCAAAGGCAGCAAGCGGAGTGCCCGCTGTGGCTCAGTGGGAACAGGCCCAATTAGTATCCATTAGGATGCGGGTTTGAGCCCTGGCCTTGCTCGGTAGGCTAAAGACCCGGTGCTGCCATGAGCTGTGGTGTAGGCCGCAGACGTGGCTCAGATTCCGCGTTGCTGAGGCTGTGACCTAGGCCGGCAGCTACAGCTCCAATTCCACACCTAGCCTGGGAACTTCTACATGACACAGGTGTGGCCATAAGAAAAAGGCAAAAAAAAATTTTTTTTTAAATAAAGGCAGCAAGAGAAAAACAAAGAGTTAATTATAAGGGAACCCCCATAAGGCTATCAGCTAATTCCTCTACACAAACACTGCGGCCGAAAGGAATGGCATGATTTTTCTAAAAAGGAAAAATACACAACTTAGAATACTCTACCCACAGACTATCAGTTAAAACAGACGAATAGCCAGGACATGGAAACAACCAAAATGTCCACCAACAGATGGATTAAACAGATGTGGTGCATATTTACAATGGAGTACAACGTGGCCTTAAAAAAGAACAAAACAACGCCATTCACAGTCACACAGGTGCAGCTAGAGAGTATCTCGCTAAGTCAGTCAGAAAAAGAAGGAAATACCATGATATCATGTATATGTGGAATCTAACAAATGGCACAAATGAACCATCTACAAAACAGAAAGAGACCCACAGACACACACAAATAAGCCAGAGTGCAGATCCAAGAGGAAAAAAAGCCCTACTTGTGAAAGTGACGGCAACCCAAGGAAGAGCAAAAGGATAGCCACGAAAATGTCAGAAAGAACACCGAGAACCATAAAATGGGGGTAAGGAGAGTAAAAAAAACATAGGTTCTTTTTTTAGGACGTGCCTGAGCCTACACGACTATCGGTCTACAGCAAGCAGATACAGCAAGGGGTTAAAACACTTGAAAAACGGGGCAATCGCAAATCACAAACAAACGAAAGATTCACAAAAACCAAAGAGGAAAGGATACAAGCATAAGATGAAAGGAAATCATCCAACCACAAAAAGAAACAGAAAGGAACAAAAAGGAAACAGAACTGACCGGGTCACCTTTGGGGGAAGGATAAACGAGGGGCGCGGGACGAGGGGCGCGGGACGGATACACCTACGTGCACACGCACCACGCTGTGGAAACGACGGGTAGAAGGACCTACTGCAGAGCACAGGGAAGTCCGCGCAGTGCCGTGTGACGACCTGGAAGGGAAAGAATCTGAAAAGGAACAGACAGACCTAAACGCACGACTGATTCACCTTGCGGTACGTCTGAAATGAACGCAACGCTGTAAACCTGTAAACCAACTACACTCCGAAACAACACTAGCGATAACAAAAATAACTACCTCAGACATCAACCGACCGAACGCGCCGATCAAAAGACACTGCGGCAGACTGGGTAACAAAACAAGCGCCCACAATATGCCGCCTGCACGAGACTCACCTTAGGGCGAAGAACACATGTACATTGAAAATGAGGAGGTGGAAAAAGCCATTTCACGTGAATGGAAATGGCAGGAAAGCAGGCGTCACAATACTCAAATCAGACAAAACATCCCTAAAGCCAAGGCCATAGAGGAGGATAAAGGACACCACTTAAGGCTAAAAGGATGAGTTCACGAGAAGCTATCACACTCGTCAACATCTACGCTCCGACCGTAGCAGCACCCACATGCATCCGACAGGCACACCAGGAGAAACTGAGGGGATACACTCACAGTAGGAGACCTTACCACCCACTCTCATCAATGGACAGATCCTCGAGACAGACCAGTAAGGCAACAGAGGGCGTTCCCACCGCGGCTCAGTGCTAAGAGCCCAACCGGTATCCACAAGGATGTGGGTGTGATCCCTGGACCTGCTCAGTGGATTAGGATCCAGCATTGCCATGAGCTGCAGTTTAAAGGGGGGGACGAGGCCTGGATCTGCTGCTGCTGTGGCTGTAGCACAGCTCCAATTCGACCCCTGGCCTGGGAACTTCCATATGCTGCAGGTGTGGCCCTAAAAAGCGGGGGGGGGGGGGGGGGGGAGGCCAACAGAGATCCTCAATGACACAAGAGAACAGTCAGACCAATTGATATTTTCAGGACATTATCCAAAAAAATCCAGAATATACATTCTTTTCAAGTACCCGTGGAACATTCTCTAGGATTGATCACCTAGTAAGGGCACAAAACTAACCTCAACAAGTTGAAGAACACAGAATTATGTCAAGCATCTTCACAATGGCATGAAACTAGAAATCAACCACAGGAAAAGAAATGAGAAAAACCAACTACCTGGAGACTAAACATGCTACTAAAACCCCAATGGGTCAGCAAAGAAATCAAAAAGGAAATTAAAAGTATCCTGAGACAAACAACAATGAAAACCCCACAAAAGCTGTCCTTAGAGGGAAGTTCATAGCAAGACAGACATTCGTCAAAAAAGAAAAAAATCTCAAATAATCCAAGTGCTTATTTGCACTAGAAAAAGAAAATAAATCTAAAGTCAGCAGAAGGAAAGAAATAACAAAGATCAGAAAGAAAATAAATAAGACGTATTAAAAGAACAACAGAAAAAAATCAATAAAAGCAAAAGCTGGTTTGAACGGGTAAACAAAATTGACAAACCTCTGGCCTGGCTCACCATGAGAAGAGAGAGAACTCAAATAAAATAAGAAGTGAAAAAGGAGAAATCTCAATGGACATTTTGCAGAAATAGAAAAAAAGTTTCAGAACCTGATGAACAATTATGCCAACAAATCTGACAACCTAGAAGAAATGGACAACTTTCTAGAAACACACAGCCCACGAAAACCGATGCAACAAGTAGATTGCACAAAGGCGGTGGGGGGGGGGGGACGGACTAGGAGTAAACACGAACAAGGAAGTGAAAGACCAATATGCCAAGAACTAGAAAACATTAGGAAAGGGAATTAAAAACATTCCAAGAAACGGAAACCGATGCTCTTGCTCTGGAAGGATTAACCTACTCGAGTGGCCATACCGCCCAAAGCAATCGACAGATTTAATATGATCCCGGTCTAGTTACCCACGACATTTTCAGAGAACTAGAACAAATAACCCCAGAATTTATATGAAACCATAAACGATGCAGAATTGCCAAAGCCATCCTGAGGAAAAAAACCAGCAGGAGGCATCACTCTCCCAGACCTCAGACAATACTACAAAGCCTCAGTAGTCAAAACAGTGTGGTACTGGTACAAAAACAGACAGACCGACCAACGGAACAGAATAGAGAGCCCAGAAATAAACCCAGACACCTACGGTCAATTAATCTTCAACAAAGGAGGCAAGAACGTAAAATGCATGTGGACAGCTGCATGTAAATCAATGAAACTAGAACACACCCTCACACCTTGCACAAAAATAAACTCAAAATGGCTTAAAGTCTTAAACTTAAGACAAGACACCATCAAACGCCTAGAAGACAACATAGGTGAAACATTCCTACTTCAACCATACAAACATTTCCTTAGGTCTCCCAAAGCAACAGAAATAAAACAAAAATAAACCAAAGGGACCTAATCAAACTGACAAGCATTCACACAGCAAAGGAAACCAAAAACAAAACGAAAAGACAACTTGCGGAATGGGGGAAATAACTGCAGACAACGCGACCAACAAGGGCTTCATCTCCAAACATACACACAACACAAACTCAACAGCACACAAACAACACAACTGACAAATGGCAGAAGCCCTGAATGGACATGTTTCCAAAGAAGACGTACAGATGGCCAACAGGCACACGGAAAGATGTCCAACAGCACTGTTAGAGAAACGCACATCCAAACCGCAACGAGGTACCGCCTCGCGCTGGTCAGCATGGCCCTCGTTACCAAGTTTACCAAGTTGTTACCAAGTAACAACTGCTGGAGAGGGTGTGGAGAAAAGGGAACCCTCCTGCACTGGTGGTGGGGATGTAAACTGGCGCAGCCACTGTGGAAAACAGTATGGAGGTTCCTCTGAAAACTAAAAACAGAATTACCCTTTGATCCAGCAATCCCACTCCTGGGCACATATCCTGACAAAACTTTCGTTGAAAAAGACACATGCACCCCTATGTTCACTGCAGCACTGTTCACAATATCCAAGACGTGGAAACAACCTACATGTCCACAGAAAGATAAATGGATCAAGATGTGGTACATATACACAATGGAATACTACTCAGCCATTAAAAAGCACAAAATAAGGCCATTCACAGCCACACAGATGCAACTAGAGATTATCATACTAAGCGAAGCAAGTAAGAAAAAAATACCATATGGCATCACTTATATGTGGAATCTAAAATATGGCACAAATGGGAGTTCCCATCATGGCTCAGCAGTAATGAACCTGACTAGTACCCGTGAGGACACAGGTTCGTCGATCAGTGGGTTAAAAATCTGGTGTTTCTATGAGCTGTGGTGTAGGTCACAGATTCAGCTCAGATCCTGCATTGCTGTGGCTGTGGTGTAGGCCGGTCCAGCTCTACTGGACCCCTAGCCTGGGAACTTCCATATGCCATGGGTGGGGCCCTAAAAAGAAAAAAATAAAATTAAAATTAAATTAAGTAAGGCACAAATGAACCACTTACAAAACAGAAAGAGACTCACAGACATGGAGAACAGACTTGTGGTTGCCAAGGAGGAAGGGGAGTTTGAGGTTAGCAGATACAGCTTCTACACTTAGAACAAGGTCCTACCGTATAGCACAGGGAACTATTTCTAACCTCCCGGGATAGACCGCGATAGAATATAATGTAAAAAAGAATGTATACGTGTGTATGACTGAGTCACTCTGCTGTGACTTGGCACAACCGAAATTGGCACAACATTGTAAATCAAATATGCACTAATTTAAAAATTAATTATAGGAGTTCCCCACGTGGCTCAGCAGTTAATGAACCCAACTAGTATCCATGAGGACTCAGGTTCCATCCCTGGCCTTGCTCAGTGGGTTAAGGATCCAGCGTTGCCATGAGCTGTGGTGTAGGTCACAGACGCTGCTCAGATCCAGCGTTGCTGTGGCTGTGGTGTAGATTGGCAGCTACAGCTCTGATCTGACCCCTAGCCTGGGAACCTCCCTATGCCGTGAGTGCAGCCCTAAAAAAGACAAAAAAAAAAAAAACTTAAAAATTACATATCATGGGAAATACACCCAAAAAGTTTATAATGCGTATATGAAAATCTAGCTCTTTAATCAATTACACAAGATAAAATGCAAGAAATTAACACAATTATATTGGGGGTAAAAACGTTGTTATGAAAGCCTGGGCACTGGGGCCAGATCCTGGGTTCAAACAGCAGCAGCCGAGTGTCCTTGGTAATTTATTTAAACTCTGTTTTTCCCCGCAAAACCAGTCGGTGTGGTTATGACAACGTAAACGGCCTGGCACACAGCATAGCTGTTCTCGTTAGCACTACTGGCCCAAAGCCATGGGCCCCACAAGCCAACAAGACTGGTCCACAATCCCCAGAGGAGCCCCTTGGTTACAGACACCGGTAGATGCTTCCAGGCAGCCCCGGGTCAGCCCGTGATAAACAAAACACAGTGGAACATGTTCCACCATAAAAAGGAGTGAAGGGGTGATAGTCATACAACCTGCAGGAACGTTGAAACACCACGCTAAATGCGAGAAGCCCAACGCGAAAGACTCCATCCATGCGAAATGCACAGAACAGATGGGCGGCTGCTTAGGGCTGGGAGGGCTGGGCACGGGGCACAGGGGCTCTTCAGTTTGCTCCTCGTTTTCCGATGACCCTGGGACTTCCCTTTCCTTTCCCGGGAGCTGTTTGTGCCGCATTCGAGCACCCTTTCTGCCCGTGGCCGTGGCCGGCTTCTGGTCCTTCCCCGCACGGCGCCAGGCGCGGAGCAAGCCGACCCCTCCCGGGCCGTCGCGCCCGTGCGCCGAGCCTCGGGGCCCACGGAGGCCACGACCCTCCGCGGACCGGGAAGGCCCGCAGGCCGCGCAGCCAACACGGCCCGGGCCGCGGTCCCGGGCTCTGGGGGGCGCCCACAAAGCCAGCCCGGGACCCCCGAGGCCGCACAGTGCGCCGCACCTCTGCCCCCGCCCCCACCGCCGGTGGTGTCCCCAGCTGACCTTCGCCCCGACGCCGCCGGCCGGGGCCTGCGGAGGGGCCGCCTCCCGGGCTGGGGGCGCGGGGCCGGGCGCGGCCTCCCCCGCGGGCCTCACCGCAGCCTGGTGCACCCGAGCCCGCAAGCCGCGCACTTTCCCCATCTCGCCCGCGGAGACCCACAGCCAGCCGGAAGCCGCGGGCACACGCGCCACAAGCCCCCGGAAGTCGGTCCCGCGTGCTGGGGGCCCGGCGGAAACAGGAGCCCGGCCGCTGGGATCCGCTCTTCTCCCCGCGCCCGACGCGCAGGCGACCGGAAGGGCGGGACGGAGCCGCAGAAGGGCGCGGCTGCAGCTGGAGGAGCAGGGCCGAGGGCTGCGGCCTGAAGGGCGGGGCCGGGCTCCTGGTCCCGCCTCCGACCCCGCCCGGCTTCCCGGGGCGGGGGCGGCTAATTGGCGGAATCTGTGCAGCCTTGATAACTGGGGAATGATGGACACAGCGCTGGGGGGGTTCACGCTTGTTGAAACACACAACAAACTTGGGTTTGCTTCTGCCTGTCAGAGATGCCCGGGAGTAGCGGGAAGACTGGGGGCTGGGGGCACCTCAGAGACATCAGGCCAGGACTTACGGGGGCGACTTTACAGAAGTGCCCCTGGAAGAAACCCAGAAACCAGCTCTCAAGCTCAGTACCCCAACTCTGTCAATGGCCCTGCTATCGCCACCTGCGCAGTGGCCAGGGTGGGTGTCTAACCACAACCTGCAGATCAGGTTCCTGTGGCTAGAACCTCTTGTCCAGCTGTGAGCAAGACGAGAGAACTTCTGGGAGGCTTTCTGGAAGGTGAAGACCCAGCCCATCACCTAGTCGTGTGCCCCCCATCTGGTGGCAGCTACAACTTCTTTAGGGGGATGTCACGCGATGGTCTCTGGTTCTACTGCTGTGGGGAGAACTAAGGACAGACAGCACAGAGGTAGTGACTGCTGGGCACACATAGGCAGAGAGCTAACTCAGCTCGCTGGAGGAATGATCTCCTGGCAGCTGGTGCAGAGACGCTGGTGTCTTCAACACACAGGTATATGCTCTGCTCCATCCGGCCCCGTTTCCTGAGATCGGGGGCAAGGAGACCCTGGCTTGGCTCCTGGCCCCTGGGGCCTGCTCCCTTGCTCACCAGCCCCCCACCTGGCAGTGATCTCTGCCCCTAGCCACCCCCAGAGCCTGCAGGACAGCCTCAACCTCAGGGTTGCTTCTTGCCTCTTCCCGGCAGCCCGTGCTTTCTCAAAGGAAAAGATTGTCCAGCTACCGCAAAATGCATCTGTTATGACTTTCTTTAAATCCTTGGGCCCCCTCTCTTTGTGTCTGTCCCTTCATCTCCCTCGGTGACCAGGCCACACCCTGCTACCCTGACATTTGCATCTGCAGCCTGACCCCTCTCTGGGTCTCCACCTGAAGTTGTGGAGATCCTAAAGTGGAAGCCTTGGTTCCCATCCCAATCTGCCCCCGCCCACCCCAGCAGTACAGTCCCCTTCGGAAGAAATGGCAGCCCTCACTCACAAAGCGGCCCAAGCTTCAAACGGAAGTGTTTTCTTGGCCAACTCCTCTCCCTATCACATCCCCCCAACAGCCCCCTTATCCATCCCCCCAAATTCCACCCCCACCTGGGCTCCAGCCCTGCCCTCCACCCTTGGCCGGAATGGAGCCCCTTCTGCTTACAGCAGCCCCTACCTCCCCAGGGGGGCTGCGTTGGTTCCGGTCTTCCAGGAAAGGCTACCCTTGGCTGTGGTCTCCGGGGAGGCCCCGCACCCTCAGCAGCTCTGCCTTTCCCAGAGCTCAGCCTCATCTCCTCTGTTCCCGGGGCTGTCGGCCTCCCGGCTGGACCAATTCTTCCGTCGCGCGAGGGCGCTCACGGCCCGCCGGGGTTTCTCGTGGAGCTGGGGCGCCGCGGGCACCAACTCCCAGGGCGGGGGAAATCCCAGCGCGGGCGCTTCCCACGACCCCGAGCACCTTCGGCCCCGCCGAACGCGGCCCACGCAGGATCCATACGAAGACTTCCAAGCGGGTCTGGGGTTCCCACCCAGTCGCGGAAGGGTGGCTTCCGGGACAGCCTCGGGACAAACACTGCCGTCGCTCATGCCCGTCTGCCCGGTCCTTCGCGGCCTCCGCAAGGACTTCCTGTGAAGCGCCGGCTCTGCCCTCGGGTTTCCACGCCCGCCCAGCGGCGCCTTAGAGCGGACGACGACCTGCGCGCAGCGGCCCTGCGGGTGCCCCGCTCTGACCCGCTCCTGGGACCCTGCTGGGACGTGGAGCCCCAGGCCCACTGCGTCCCACCCTGCCGGGCCCTGGGCCGGTTGCCCTAACCCCACGCGTCTTTCTGTGCCTAGTGTCAGGACCTCCCTCCTGGGGTGGTCGTGGGCGCTGCACCAGCCTCCCCCGTGCTGCGCCCAGCCCGGTGCATCCGGCTCCAGACACGCCTTCCTTAGCCCCCTTAGCCCGGACACGCGTCCTATGGGCCCCTCTCCCCTGCCGCACTGCTCTTCCTTGGACCCTGCCTGGCCTGAGTTCAGGTCTCTGAAGGCCCCCAGCCCCGTCTCTCATCAGGAGGCCCGTCCTCCCGCTCCAGGCAGGTGGCCAAGCCTGGAGGTGACTGAGGCAAGGGAGGAATTTCTGAGCCCCAGTTGCCCCCTCTCTACACTAGGTTGGATGGGGCTTCTTTGAGGACCGACAGGTAAAGCCCCAGGAAGCGGCTGCAGGCAGCCAGTGCTCTGATCCCAGTGGCCCAGAGTCGGTAGGGAGCCCACGCGGTGGAGGTCAGGGCTCAGGGTCGGGCTGTCTGGGTGGCACCGTGGGCACCCGGCAGAGCGCCTAGCGGCAGGCGGAGGCTGGGCGCGCGGGCCTTGGGACGTTTGCACCGGGCAAGGGCAAACAAGTCCCCAGGCTGACCCCAGACCTTCCCGCCCCGCCCCGCTGCCTGCGGCGATGGGGAGAGAGGCGGCTCTTCCGCCACCCCGCGCTTCTTCCGGGCGCCTAAGGAAAGGGCTCCGGGAAGGCGGCGCCACGCTCCTGGGAGTGGGCTCCGTCCACCCGCTACGGATCGGGAGACTGAGGCCCCAGCGAAGTCCCGCCGCCGCCCCCAGGCCTGGTGCCGGGAGGAGGGCGCTGGCCACGCCGGGGCAGATACCCCGTGAGCAGAGTGGGTGAGCAGCTGCCGGCCGGAAAAGGGGAGCGCGTGCACGCGTGGGCACCGGGAGCAGCTGCCTCTGAGTCACACTGCCCAACGGAGGCGGCTCGGTCCTGGCGTCCCCGGGCCCCGTGGGGGCACGTAGCGCGCTGGGCTCCTGGGCAGCTCCTTTCCCATAAACTCCGGCCCTTGCCTTTGGTTCAGGGACGCTGCGGTTAAAACTGATCGGTTTGGGTCTCTGCGGGGCCGTTTGTCCTCCGAGCATCCCCCAAACAGGACGATTTCCTGGGACTCAGGCACGCGTGCCTCCCTCCCGGCTCTGGGACCGCGCGTCCGGCGCCCTCCCCTTGCGCTTCTGCGGTTGGCGGGTCCCGCCCGGTCCACCGCCAGCAATTGACAGGAAGACGTGCTGCAAACTGTTTGGGGTTGCGGACTTCCTGCGTTGGGAAACTCCTGGGGTGAAATAATGCGCCAAATTATGATCGCCAGGGGTGATCGCCAGGGAGTCGTGAGGGACCAAGCGGCCTGGGGAGGGGACCTCCCAGGTGGCAACGTCCACTGTACTGCGTGGGTAGGAGACGTGGGGCCCTGGCTCGCACTCCGTCCGGAGCCCGCAGCCCCGCGCGCTCCTTCCCGCTCTGCTCCTTCTCCTCGGCTTTCAGCCCTCCCCGAGCTAGAGGGAGAGCGCCCCCTGCTGGGGCTTGGGTCCCTCGCCTTTTGTTTTCCGGTCTCATGAACTGGATTTATAGTCAACATCGTTTTGTGATTACAAAATTAATACGAGGCTATCCGACAATTTGGAAAATACAGAAATCTGTTTTTCAAGTGGAAAATCCCTTTGATCCGGTAGTCCAGAAACGCCACGAAGTGCAAGGGGTCCAGGCCCCTCTAGCCTCTCTTTGGTCCCTCCCTGGATGATGAGTGCTGCAAAAGAGTGACAAAAGTCAGGTCTCCCTGGTGCCCGCCAGCACCCAGCCCAGGGTTGGCAGATTCCGGGCTCAGTGGTCAGCCCAGCCCTCCCACCCCATGACTGGCAGCGAGCAGCTCACTCTCTGTGTGGACGGTGTCACACCCAGATTAGGGCAGCTGTTCCCCCCACCCCCGACAGCCTCAGTAAGCTTAGCCAGCCTCGGGGTGCCACGCCCCCCCCCCCATGCCCCTGCCCAGCCTAGTTCAGCAGCAGCTGGACCGGGGCCTGTCCACTGGGCGCTGACCCCCTCCCACCTCCCTGTTTCCAGGCTCTGCTGAGAGCTTCCTTTATCTCTGACCCCGCCTGCATCTTACAGATAGAAAAAGGCACCCCCAGGAACTGGCCTAAGGCCTTGCGGGCCCCTGCCCAGGGGTGGCTGGGACGGCAGTGTCAGCAACCAAGGCTGCCCTGCAGACCCCATGCTGGAGCCACGCTGCTGGTTCTGTGGGAAAAGGAAGACAGAAGACTGTCCCCAGCCCGCCCGGGGCCTGCGCAGGCCTCCCATTGAAGGGGGCGAGATCCTTCTGGAGAGGACCTTCTGGGCTGGGAGGCTGCCTCTTGGGGGGGGGGATGCAGCAGCAGAAAGGAGGGTGGGTGGGAGAGGGAGGGGGAGGGGCAGGTGTGCAGAGGCGGAGCTTCTTGGAAGGAGACGCCCTGGCCCCAGCAGGGTGCCTGCAAGGGTGCCACCGGGCCAGGTGGCCAGGCACCGCATCACCCACCTTTGGGCTTCTGTGGGCACCAGGGAGCCAGCGCGGAGGAGAAGGGGTGTTGAGATGACTGGCGAGGCCAAGACACGTTTCCAAGACAGAGAAATGGCCCTTGGGATCCGTGTCGGTGCTGGGTGGTCTCGGGCTCTGTTCCCGCCTCTGACGTCCTGTCTCCTTCCCCCACCCCCACGCAGCCTTCTAGGGTAGGCCTGGTGCGGCACCGGGCTTGGGGTCCCATCTGGGACCCCATCAGAGCATGTCTTCCTCTGATGACCTGCCACCTGGACTGTGTTAACAGACACCTGGGCCCTACCCTGGGATCCGATCCAGTGGGTTGGGTGTGGACCAGTGGATCCTGCCCCCCGCCACCCCACCCTCACTCCCTGGGAATCCCCCCACCTGCACCCATCACACTGCTCTGCCAGGTGCCGTTCTGTGTCCGCGTGGCGCCTAACCCCACACCCAGTGACAGAAGTGCCGTGGTCATTGTCCTCGTGGGTGGGTGAGGGGACTGAGGCCCAATGAGGCTCCAACTCCAAGGCCACACACCTAGGCCTTTATCCCTCCCTCCACACAACTGATGTGACACATTGCTTGTGGCATCACCCTGGGGCCAGAGGAAAGGACAGCGCCTACCAGTTAGGTTACAGGCTGGGGGTTCCATGGGGTGGCAGCATTTAGGTCAGGTCCTCCAGGCGGGGAAACGTGTGGGAGAGGCTCAGAGCCGCCGGAGCCGGCGGGACAATGCAGGTGAGTTCAGGGATGAGGCAGGTAATTAGGTTCGGCTGAAGCTTGGGGTCCCCAGAGGTGGGGAGGAGGGCGGGTGGAAAGCGGACCTTCCCAGGGTCCTGGCCAGGGTGGGGGACCGTGAGAGTTTCTCAGACGCTCTGCTCCTTAGAAGCCTCACCATCCCCCAGAGCCACCTTCTCCTGGGGGTGGGCAAAGGCCAGCGCCCTCCCCCAGGGGGCCGTGCATGTCTCCCTTTCCTCTGCAACTCTCATCTTCTCAGCGCTCACTCAGGGAAGCCAGGTTCCCATCTGCACCGCATCTCTGCCAGGGCACAGGGGAGGGTCTGATTCTATTACATGAAAACAAACGAGTGCGGAAAAGTTAAATCGTTCCTCCAGATTCAAAAGTTAAAAGGGAGAAGTTCCCGTCGTGGCTCAGTGGTTAACGAATCCGACTAGCAACCATGAGGTTGCAGGTTCAAGCCCGGGCCTCTCTCAGTGGGTTAAGGATCTGGCGTTGCCCTGAGCTGTGGTGGAGGTCACAGACATGGCTTGGATCCTGTGTTGCTGCGGCTGTGGTGCAGGCCAGTGGCTACAGCTCCGACTCCACCCCTAGCCTGGGAACCTCCATGTGCCACGGGTGCAGCCCTAGAAAAGACAAAAAGACCAAAAAAAAAAAAGGTAGAAGCAGAAAACTTAATGAGAAGAAATTTCTCAGTAAATCCAGGTATAGACCCTCCCCTCAAAAAAAAAAAAAAAAAACCTGTCATTTTATCACAAGCTCCTTGAGCAGTGGGACCTCATCTCTTTCACTGTACTTTTTATGGTGTGGGTCTCTTCATGGAAGGGGCAGCCGCTGCGTGCCAGGCCCACTGCAGGTCCCCTCCTGTGGTCTCCTTTGTCCTCACAGCTGGGGGTAGGGGAGAGACTGCGGGAAACTGAGGCCCAGAGGAAAAACCAGCCCGAGGGTCCCAGACTGCAGCGCTGCGAGCAGCCCAGCTGTTAGACCCACAGGCTGGCGCTGAACCGAGCTGGCAGCCCATGGCCCCAGCCGGGGGCCCCGGGCAAGTGGAGTTTGGAAGGCACCTGCGGAAACCAAGCCGCTCAATCCAGGGTGGGAGGAACAAACTGCTTGGACAACAGCAGCCCAGAATCTCCGTGGACAGGCGTCCCCAGGGGTGTCCTCCGACGGCCCTGGTGGCAACCACAAATGGAACAGACAGTGGCAGTTTGACAAAAGTCCCCCCCCCCGGGGGGGGACGCGCCTGGGTCAGAGTTGGCATCAGATGCGCCCACACTACTGGCACCGCAGGCCAGCCTGGCCTTGTGGTGAAGGGAGGTGTCTGGGAAGGCGCTCTGTTCCTGTTCTGGGGGAGAAAGGTGGCAGCTCCTCCCACCCCGCCGGGCCCTCGCCTCTGCAGAGCTGTGGTCACAGTTTTATTTTTAACCCAGGCTCCGGCCTTCCCAACTCTAACTGTGTGAAGGGGCACTGCTGAGTCAGGCAGAGGTGCTGCCATTCCATTTTTTCCTGGCACAACTTTCTGGGTTTGTCCCTGGAGTTAATAAGTGCTTAACTTTTCTCCTGGCTCAATCTCCTCGGAACCTAGAGCCACGTCTCCCTCCCTCCTGCAGGAACCTTCCCTGTGACCTTCCCCAAGGTCAAGCGTATCTGTTCATCTCTGGGCTTTAGTAAAGGTTGGGCCCAGCCTCCCGTGGGTGCTCTGGCAGCTTCCCTCCAGGTAAGTCAGGGAAACAAGGATACCGCCCGTTCAGCTTCCACGAAGAGGAAGGTCAAGGAGAAAATGTTCCCCGCTGGACCTGGGGCATGGGGCCGGGGGTCCCCAGGCCAGGGTTCAGGACGTGGGCAGCTCTAAGCAGCGGCCAGCCTCTCAAATCTCTTCTCTCCTTCTCATGCTCATCTGGCTGCCCTGCGGCCCCTCCTCGGCCTGGGTTACAGCAAGGGGCTCCATGGCCCTGGCTGGCGACTTTCCACCTGTCTCCGTGGATTTGTGGGGACCAAGTGAGCAAGAACAGCTCAGAGCACTTGCCACTTCGAGCACCATTTCCTGCTCTGTCCCCCCACCGTCAGTGGAGTGTGTGTGTGCCTGCCTCCCCCCTCTGCAGCTGCCTCTGGCAGCACCCCCCCAACCTCCCCACAAAAGAGCAACAGCTAAATCAACATTGCAGAAGGAAGTCACCGCAGGAGAAAATTCAAAAGCAAGAAAAAGCAGGACAGGGAGAGGGAAGGAGAGGACAGGAGCTGGGCTGGAGGGGGCTTGCAGGCCAGCGGGGGCAGTCGGCAGGGGTGAAAGAAGTGGCAGGAGCTGGGGGAGAGCTGCCAGCAGCCACACTGTTCCCCTGACACCCTCACATCACGTGGGGTGAGTTCTCACGGGACTGCGTTCTGCCTGCTGGGTGCTGGGTGCTGGGTTGTTCTTCCTCTGGTTCTCATGTGTCACTGTCCCATCTTGGGTGGCAGTGTCTGACTCCAACCTCCCTCCCTCCAGCGTGGGCTATGAAACTGCCTCCTACCCAGGAACCTCTGCACAGCGAGCCCAGAACCCCTTCCTAATCTTCGCGCTGTCACCAATAGCCCCCGTCTTGGTGCTCTCGGGCGTGTGTCTTGTGGGGACCTAGCCGGGTGGCAAGGGCCCCGGGGATGCCCAGGCCGGCATTCAGGACAGCGAGGGGACAGAGACACCTCTTGCCTCTCTTCCTCTTTTCTACACGCCCTTGGCTGCCTCCTCTCCACCCCGCCCCGATGCCCGAAACACTGGGGATCCCCTCTTATTCTGCTTGATGTCACCACGATGCGCCTGCTTCCGAGTGGGCCATCGTGTCCCAGAGGGCACGGCTGTGCCTCCGGCCCCGGGTCTGGCCCAGGCACTGAAAGCCTCAATGAACACCTGGTAAAATAAAGTTAAGTTTCTGGAAGGCAATGTTGAAAGTGACAGCAAAAGGCATTTGTTGGCTGACTTCAGGGAAAGGATTATCCCCAGAATCCTGCTCCAATAGCTCACTCGTCCCAGGCTTCACTTTTCTTTGAGACGCAAAGCCCTGTCCCTCTGGGTCACTCCCCACAGAGGCCTGTGGGGTCCTCTGTTCCACGTTCTTGTTCCCAATTCCAACTGGAGAAATCCCAGAATTCGCTGTCTGTGCCCCACCACCGCCGGCATTCCAGCTTCTTCACGGAATTCCCTGGATTGGACGCACGACGGCGGACGAGGCCATGTCCCTGGTACTCAACCTGATCTAATTACGTTTCTTACAAACGATGCCCCTGAAGACTCAGACGCCAGTGGTCATGGTACATGCCAGGAAGGGGTGCTACAGGGCCCGATGGGGTGCACATTTTGCAGTTAAATAAAGGAGTCAACCCCCCCCACCACCACCATTTTCTCACAATCTTTGTCTTTGAGATTTTGTCCCTGTGATGCTTAGGAAAAGGATTCCTGCCTTAGTTCTGATGTTAGTCTCCCCAGTGCCTGCGTCTCTCTGACTGGCCTTCTGCATTTCCCCCTGGCATTGCCACTTAACCTATGCTTGGGATCCATTCATGCTGTTGGGTTTCTAATGTGTGCATTTAATGCTATGAATTTCCCTCCACACATTGCTTTAGCTACATCCTATAAACACATGAGGTGTTTCATTTGATTCTGTCCAAAATATTTTCTAATTTCCCCTGAAGTTTCTGTTTGACCCATGGATTATTTACAAGTATGTTATTCCTTTGGCTATTTCCCCATGTCTTCCTCTTGCTTATTTTATGGTTTAGTTCCATTTAATAACTCTAATGTAGCGAGAAAGCATACTGTGTACAGTTTCAGCTCTCTTAAATACGTCCTGATTTATGTTATGGCCCAGGACACAGCCTTCCTTGGTGACACCACAGCTGTAGGCAGATCCTTAATTTCTTTTTATTACTATTTGTTTTTTCATTTTATTACTATTTGTATGGTGTGTCTTTCCCATCCTTCATTTTTTAATCTACCTACAGTTTGTATTTAAAGTGTTCTTTTTTTGTTTTGTTTTGTTTGGTTGTATCTGTGGAAGTTCCTGGGCCAGGAACTGAATCCAAACTGCAGCTGCAGTTAACCCACTGCACTAGGCTAGGGATCAAACCTGCATCTCTGCAGCAACCTGAGCTGCTGCAGTCAGATTTTTTTTTTTGTCTTTTTGCCTTTTTTCTAGGGTCCCTTCCATGGCATGTGGAGGTTCCCAGGCCAGGGGTCCAATCAGCTGTAGCCACCAGGCTACACCAGAGCCACAGCAACACAGGATCTGAGCCATATCTGCAACTTCACAGCAACGTGGGATCCTTAACCCACTGAGCAAGACCAGGGACCGAACCCGCAATCTCGTGGTTCCGAGTCAGATTTGTTAACCACTACGCCACAACGGGAACTCCTGCAGTCAGATTCTTAAGTCATTGCTCCACAGCAGGAACTCCTAAAGTGTTTCTTTTTTTTTTTTTTTTTGCCTTTTTAGGTCCACACCTGTGACACATGAAGTTTCCCAGGCTGGGGGTTGAATCGGAGCTGTAGCTGCCGGCCTATGGCCCAGACACAGCAATGCCAGATCCGAGCCGTGTCTGAGACCTACACCACAGCTCATGGCAAAGCCAAATCCTTAACCCACACAGGGAGCAAGCCTGCGTCCTCTTGGTTGCCAGTCAGATTCATTTCCGCTGAGCCACAACAGGAACTCCCTAAAGTGTTTCTTATAGGCAGCATATAGTTGTGTAATTTTTAAAGAAATTTCATGTGCCAATATCTGTCTTGCAACTGATGTCATTAGCTCATTTATACAATGTAATTATTGAAATTGTTGGGAGTTGCTGTTGTGGCTCAGCCGTTAACAAACCCGACTAGGAACCATGAGGTTGCGGGTTCGATCCCTGGCCTTGCTCAGTGGGTTAAGGATCCAGTGTTGCCGTGAGCTGTGGTGTAGGTCACAGATGGGGCTCAGATCCTGCATTGCTATGGCTGTGGCTTGGTGTAGGCCAGTGGCTACAGCTCTGATTGGACCCCTGGCCTGGGAACTTCCATATGCTGCGGGTGCAGCCCTAAAAAGCAAAAAGAAAAAGAAAAAAGAAAAAGAAAGACAGAGAGAAAGAGAAAGAGAGAGAGAGAGAGAAAGAGAAGAAAGCAAGAAAGGAAGAAGGAAAGAAAAAAAGAAATTGTTGGATTTAAATCTATTGTTCACATTTTGGTTTTTTCTGTTCCCTCTGTTTTCCACTTTTCTGTTCCCGTTTCCGGCATCCTTTTGGGTTGTATCAGTAGTTTTGGTATTGCATTTGTTGCATTTTAATTCATGAGTTGGCTTTTTTTTTTTTTTTTTTGAGTATATCTCTTTCTATAGGTTTTTCAGGGGTTGCTCTAGGAACCACAATATGTATATACTAAACACCTCGTCTCCTTAAAATGAACATTGTGCCGCCCAGGTGACGTGCAGCGGCATTTAGAACTGCGTGTCCCTTCCGTGTCCTCCCTCCATGCCACAGTTGCCACACATGCGGCATCTACATACGCCAAAACCCCACCAGGCAGTTTGGTAGTTTTTGCCGCCCACATATTGTAAAGACCTGAAGAAGGGAAACAGCCTCTGCGTTGAGCTCTTCTCCATTCCTTTGGCCTTCATTTTTCTGAGCATCCTCGTTTCCCTGGGGTCTTAGTTCCCTTCTGAAATCGTAAGATTCCTTTTAGAGCTTGTCTGGCCCTCGGCCTGAGAGGGTCTTTATCTCCCCTTCACTGGAGGAATGACGTTGCTGACACACAGTTCCGGGCTGGCGGTGCTTTTCTCTGGCCACCGGCAGGAGGTGCTCCACCGTCGTCCGGCCTCGGGGTTCTGACGGGACGTGAGCCGTCCCTCGGGTGGCTGACGCCCTGCATGGGGTAGGGCCTGTTTCTCCACGTGAAATGCTGCTTTCAAGACATTTATTTCTGGGGAGTTCCCGTCGTGGCGCAGTGGTTAAGGAATCCGCCTAGGAAGCAGGAGGTTGCGGGTTCGATCCCTGGCCTTGCTCAGTGGGTTAAGGATCCGGCCTTGCCGTGAGCTGTGGTGCAGGTCGCAGATGCGGCTCGGATCCGGCGTAGCTGGGGCTCTGGCGGAGGCCGGCGGCTGCAGCTCCCTGTAGACCCCGAGCCCGGGAACCTCCACGTGCCTCGGGTGGCTTTCAACAGTCTGAGTGGGGTGTGCGTAGGCTTGACTTTCTTCAGGCTTCTGTTTTGGGTTCGCTGAGCTTCTTGAATCTGCACGTTTACGTTTCCCACCGCATTTGGGACGTTTGGCTCTTGCTTCCTCACACACCTTTCTGCTTCATCTTTGCCTCCTCTCGTGCCGGGACCCGGGGGCGCGAGTGGCAGCCTTCTTGCGGTCCTTCCGCAGGGTCCTGGGCCCCGTTCCTCGGGCAGGCGCCGCTCTCCTTGTTCGTACGGGGTGACCTCTGTCGGCTGCCAGGTCCCCTCGGCCCCCCTCGGCCTGCCCCGCATTGGGACCGTCCAGGGTGAGCGCCGAGTATTTCCTCTCCTGCAAGTGCTCGGGGTGCCCTTTGCTGCTTCAGTGCTTCGGGGTTGCCTTTTGGACGTTTTGGATATTATTTAAGAAGTCTTGGATCCTGCGGAAATCTCCGGAGTGTTCAAACATGGCTCTTTGTTTTTTCTTTTTTTTTCTAGCCATCATCCTGGTTGGGGTCACGCCGCAAGTTCAGACCTGCTTCCTGTGGGCTGTGGTTCTGTGTGGGTTTAGTGTCAGAGTCTCTGCGATGCTGTTTGGGTCCTCCCCCTGTGGGGACCGTGTCCCCTTGGTCCCGCTTTCAACCTTGGCTGTGGTCTACACCACCATTCAATCCTCAAAGCCTTTCACATGCTTTTTGGGTCATTTCCACACAGGACTAGCCCGGGGGTGAGTCTGGAACTTCATGGAAAGCTTTCTAAGGTCTCCTCCTTGTTAATTTCTCCCACACTCTCGGGCTCGCCACGACCGCCCCTCCTGGCCCTCTGGCTCTAGAGCAGGGCTTTCGGCTTCCTGCCCCGTCGCAGACTTCCTGAGACTGGGTCCACCTCCAGGTCAAAGTGATGATAACAGCAGCTCCTGCTGCTGTGGCTGCTGTGACCGTGGGTTAGGAGTGCCTCTGGGGACAAGCATTTGCCTGTGGAGAAAGGCCAGGAAAAAGAAAGTGAAATAGGGGCAAGTCCCCCGCTCTCTCTGTCTTGCAGGGCATTGCTCCTCCCGGCCCGCGGAGCAGAAAGGAGGGGTTCTCTTGGCCACGCCCACTGCGCTATCCTGGGGTTCAGGCTGCTTTGGATCTAACCCAGGTGGCCTGGGGGACAGGATGTGCTGCCATGTCGGCCTTTGGTCGGGTTTTGCTTTCTCACCCCCGTCCGTCTGGGAAGTTGCCTTGTTTGACTCAGTGGGATGGTTAGGGTTGTGGTCAGTTCAGAGTGAAGTGGGTTATGTGATATGTGGAGGCTCCCAGGCTCGGGGGCGAATCAGAGCTACAGCTGCCGGCCTGCGCCACAGCCCCAGCAAGGTGGGATCCGGGCCAGGTCTGCGACCTACCCCGCAGCTCACGGCAACGCCAGATCCTTCACCTACTGAGTGAGGCCCGGGATCGAACCCGCATCCTCATGGACATTATGTCAGTTTGGGTTTTTTTTTTTGTCGGTCTTTCTGCCTTTTCTAGGCCCGCACTTGTGGCCTATGGAGGCTCCCAGGCTAGGAGTTGAATCGGAGCTGTAGCTGCCAGTCTACCCCACAGCCACAACAATGCGGGATCCAAGCCAGGTCTGCGACCTACACCACAGCTCATGGTAACGCTGGATCCTTGACCCACTGAGTGAGGCCGGGGATGGAACCCGCAACCTCATGGTTCCTAGTCAGCTTCGTTAACCACTGAGCCACGACAGGAACTCCCCAAAGTTCATCAGATCCTAACAGTTTGATTTATTTTGCCCAGAACGTCATCTTCTTTCTTCTTAATAAAACTTAAAAACATAGAGGTGAAGCCTTCCGCATGCCCGTCCCAGGAGCCCCGTGTTCTCTGCCTTCAGAGGCAGCCACTGTCCTCAACACGGGCTCGGGACTCCGTGGGCGACGTCCCCGCGGTCAGGGTGGACTCGCACATGTTACACAAAGTCTCCTTTTGCAACTTGCTCTTAAAAATAACCCTGGTGTTCTGTCCTGTGTGGTTGGGGTGTGTCCTGTGGGTCCGTGTAGCCACGGATCCGTGCTTTAATTGCGGCTGCTGGTCCCCCGGATGGTCACGGGGTATCCCCTCATTTCCATCCATTCACTCCCTGCGGGGTGTGTTTCCGGTTTTTCAGAGGCCGGGTTGTCTGGA
Source organism: Phacochoerus africanus (assembly GCF_016906955.1). NCBI lineage: Eukaryota > Metazoa > Chordata > Mammalia > Artiodactyla > Suidae > Phacochoerus > Phacochoerus africanus. The sequence continues at coordinate 287,550,418 of NC_062544.1, read as the reverse complement.
CAGCTGTGCTTCGGTCAGCACCTGCTTACCCCGTGTCTGGGAATTTGGCCCCTCATGAGGTCTGTGCTTTGGGACGTGCTAAGATTCCCTTTGCGGCTCAACACATGCTTGGCTTGTTGGTGTCCCTCGTGCTCTCGTGGTATTGAGTCCAAGGCGCAGGGGTCTAGTCCTCCAGTTCTCCCGAGGCCTGATGTTTTACCGGATCTGTTCTTTTCTGTGAGAGGGGTGTTAAAAACGTTTCCTGCGCTCGTCGCTGTGTTTGTCTGCTTGTGTCTTTGTCAGGTTTTTGTTTCGTTCCGTTCTTTTTACGGCCACACCTGGGGCACGTGGAAGATCCCAGGCGAGGCGTCGAGCCCGCGCGGCAGCTGCGGCCCCGCATCACGGCCACGACCACACCTGATCCCAGCCCTGCCCCGCGGCTGGTGACAGCGCCGGAGCCTTAACCCACGGAGCAAGGCCAGGGATCGAACCTGCGTCCTCACGGAGACCGCGCTGGTCCTCCCTCACTGAGCCCCCGTGGGGACTCCTTGACAATTTTCGTTGTATGTATTTTTAGCAATGTGGTTCAGTATGTAACTATTTATGACTCTAAACTTTCTTCGAGGGCTGTACCTTTCATTATGTGCAAATTTGATTCGTTTAATGCTTTTGCCCGGAGCCGCATTTTTGGGTATCTCACTGCTGTGTTGGTTATTTTCTACCCCGTGATGGGTATGTTTTCAAAACTTTTTTTTCAGCCTTCAGAGTCTCTTTTAACAAACAGTTTTCCTGGTAGACGGCATTTGTTTCCTTTTTAATTGTGCTGAAATAGGTATTTCGGAAATTTAACCTTTTAACCATCTTTGCCATTTTTAAATGTCAAGCTCAGTATTATTAAGCATATTCCCACCGTTGTGCCACTAACCTCTAGAGCTCTTTCATCTTGCAAAGCTCAACTATTCTCATTAACCAACTTTACCTTCCTTTTTCAAATAAAAGAAAGCTTTCACATAGCTACCAAAGGAGGCTGAATCGTTCCATGAACCCACCTGCTTCAACAATAACCAATTCATGGCCGATCTACCTCTATTTACCTCCCTATCCACTCACTTCCCTGCACCCCTCCGCTGGTTATGCGGGGGGTTTTGTTTTGTTCGGTATTGTTTTTAATTTTTTTTTTTCTTTTTTGGTCTTCCTGCAGCATACGGAGTTCCCTGGAGCAGATCTGAGCCACAGCTGCGACCTGCAACACCGGATCCTTTAACCCACTGTGCCGGGCGGGGGATCGAACCTGCGTCCTGGGGCTGCAGAGACTCTGCTGATCCCACTGCATCACAGCAGGAACTCCTGATTATTTGGAAGCAAATCTGAAACCTCATTGTGCTATGTTTTGTGTAACATTTTAACACGAAACTCTAAAAAGTGACAATTCTTTAACATAATCACAAAACCTTTAACGTAGCTAAAAGAACTAACAGTAATTTGTTAATATCATACGGTCCGTCTTGTGAGGGGTGGACAGTGTCTTAAATCTCTCATCTGTGGGTCCCCACACCATGTCCACTGTCTTGCCATCTGTGGCCAAGATGGGGGGGCGGGGGTCCCTCCAGCCCGGGTCTTGCTTTGTCTTGGGGGGGGGTCCCTCCAGCCCGGATCTTGCTCACTGCATCCCTCTGTCCTCAGCGAGGTCAGGTGTTGATCTGATTTGGGTTCAAGAGTAAAAATTGTTATTTTTCTTTTATCTCCTGTACAATTTTCTTATTATTTTAATTTCTATTGCTGTTTCCTCCAAGGCCTAGGGCCGTGAGCAACTCGCGTCTGTGAGCAGCGCGAGTGTCTCTGAGCGGCCCGTGTCTTTGTGCGTGGTGTGTCTCTGCGGCTGATGGGTCTCTGGTGTCACAGCCAGTGACAGCCACTGCTCTCTCTCGAGTCCCCGCTGGGCGTGACACAGGCACATTCTTGGTGGATCCTTCCCCCTTCACAGTGCCTTCTGGAAGAGTTCCATAAGGAGGAAGCTCCCCTGAGAGAGAATATTTAATTAAAACTTGTGGGTTTTTTGCCTTTGGCCGCTGAAGTTCCCAGGCCAGGGACTGAACCCAGGCCGCAGCAGTGACCTGAATTGCTGCAGGGAAGCTGGATCTTTCACCTGCTGCACCACACGGGAATTCCTTGCTCTGTCTATTTTTAAAACGCATCAAGACGGTTTAGGCGCAGAGGGAGAAGGGGCCTGGTGTCCGAAGCACTGTGACACCAGAAAGCTGGACTCTCCGGAGCCCTTGAGATCATTCCTGATACGTAATTACGTGCTCTCAACTCGCCATCCTTCTGGCTTTTTCTGTTAACCTTGCCTTTACAAAAAAAGACGTCTCACTTTTTTTTTTCTTTTTCTTCACCCGTAGGCTTCCTATTTCCGTTCCTTAGGAGACTTTTCATCGTGGTCACACGCAAAAGCCCACCTTTCCCATCCAAACGTCCAGCAAGGAGCATCAGAAGCAGCAGCAGGCTCCCCGGGGCGTCTGCACAGCTGATTTGTGTCTCAGATTCGAGAACATTTTTACGACTATGTTTACAGCGACAGTGCCTCAGGCCTGACCAACCGTTCTCATTTCTTGGGTCGCCTTTGCCTCGCCTGCGCTTGGATCCTGCTGGGATTTAAAGGTCCGTCTGGGTCCTGAGGTGCACCTGCCGGCAGTGTTTAGGTGGTGATGCCTCTGGGTCCCGGCTCACCCGAAGGCGGCCGCGCTCTGGCTCTTTGCAGATCTAGTCGGTGGGCCTCCTGCCCTTCCTTCTGCGCTGAATCTGAAGTGCTCTCTTTCCACAGAGCCCCCATCCAGGAACAGCACCACAGCTCGCCAGGCGGCAGCACGGTCTCTCTTCCTCCCAAGCCAAGCGGCGGCCTCGGCGCCCCGGCTCTCTCTCCCCCTGGGCTCAGGCAGGACTCGGCCGCGGGGCGAGCACCTCTGTCCGTTCACCTTCTCCCCTGAGCACCTGCACCCACAGAGCTTGGCCTCTCGGAGCCCACGTTCCCCTGGCCTTGTCCGGCCCCGCTGTCCTCACGAGCCAACGCCCTCATCCCGCTGGCCGATCTGCTCTCCGGCTTCTCCCTCTGCCCTTAGCCGGTGGGCTGTTTTCTGGCTCCCATGGCTGAGTTTGACTCCCCAGGCCTGGTGCTTCTTTGAAGGATGCCTTCCCCTCCCATGTGCTCCGATAGCGTCACCCCTGGCTCGGCCTGGCAAGGTCTGTGTCCCCTGCAGGGCACAGCCACGCCCTGGGCAGGTAGGGGCTCCCGCAGTGCCAGAAGCCCCGCTCCAGCTCCCTGCGATGGGAAGTGTGTCCCTGGCCCCCTCAGGTGCTTGTCCCTGATAGCCCGGGGCTTGATGGGGCACATGTGGTGCAATCGGCCACATGTAACTACTTCCTCCAAGAGCTAACGCAGAACAGGAAGCATCGCGCCTTCGCCAGCAGGGCCTCTGGCGGGCGGGTGTCTTCCCAGACGCGCAGCAGACCCAGCCTGCTAAAGGGTGGAACTGAAGCCCCCCAGCCCAGCCGGGACCCCCTGCTGAGGTCTCCAGGACATCAAGCAGGTGAGCGGACAGAGAACTGCCTGAGTCAGGCTGGATTTACTGGAGGGGAGCTCTGCCCTGAGGCCAGTCCCCAGGCTGTGGCTGGTGCCCAGGCTGGGGCTGCTGCTGTCCCCAAGGGGAGCAGCTCCAAGGGGCCCAGCCTGCAGGGGCTCTGGTGGTCCCGATCCCTGTCGCACACGCCGCAGCGTCCACTCCAGCCCCTTGGGCTGAGATCCGGCGGGGAGTGGTGCTGAGCCCTCCAAGAGCAGAGCAACTCTGGAGGAGGGAGATGGAACTGAGGAGTCGGGCCCAGCAGGGGAGGACGTGCGGGGCCCCAGGCCTGGGCTGCCCAGTGCAGGGTCTCTCCGGGCATTTGCTGAGCCCCCGACGTGGGAGCTGCGGGTCCTGGCAGAGCCCAGAGGAGACCGGGGGGGAGGGGAGGCAGGCCAGACCGCCCTGGCGGGGTCGGGGTGGGTGCACAGCGGGCTGTGTAGGAGGGCTCCTGGGCCACCCCAGCTGCACCTTCCTCTTCCTGCCTGAGCCCTGCTCTCTTCACGCCTCTGTGTTAGTGTGAGCGTGTGTGTGAGTGTGTGTGCACACATCGTGCCCTGTCTTGGTGGAGGGGCCCCTGCTTCTCCAGGATTCCCGAAGGGTGAGGCGCTCTGGCCTAGTAATGTGGAAACGCTGGGTGACTGTCGAGTCTTAGGGGAACAGACCCTGGGTCTGTGACCGACACCTCCCACACCCAGGCCCCCGGGAGCGAGGAGGTGAGCCAAGCCCGAGAACCTGGACAGGTGTCAGAGAGGGGCTCTCGGTGGCCCTCAGCTCTGCCCCAAGGGAGGAGAGACAATTCCCGAGGGGCCCAGCCAGCCACCAGCACCCTCCCCACCAGCCCAGGTTCTCAGCTAAAATCTGGGTGGATCCGTCTGCCTCCAGTTGGTGTCAGCTGTAGGCTGGGGACAAGTGACATTTTTACTTGGAGATTTCAGGAGGGCAGAAGCCCACGCAGCCAGGTGCCTTGGGCAAGCTCCCTGGAGGCGCCGCTGTGCAGGAGACAGGGGAGGCCTGTCTGCTCTGCCTGGAGGGTGTGACGCGGGCTGGCCTCCCATCTGAGAAATGGGCCGGTCGTTTACGCTCAGTGGGCTCTGCAAATTATCATCAAAACTCCCATCCCTGGGGAGTGGAGGCGCGGGGCCTCGGGGGAGGCGAGCCTGTGTAAGAGGCCCTGCAGCTTCGGCTCAGACCCAGGCGTGGTCGGCAGCTCACGGGCCGTGGGCAGATGCTTTCCCTGCAGGTGGGGCGGCTCAGGGCCCATGGTGGCCCTGTGTGACTCAGGCCTCCCAGCTCTGGAAGGCGCCCTTGGGGGGGAGGGCCTGGCTGTTCCGCACACCTGTCATCACGAGGGCCCCGCGGTCCTGCCTCAGCCAATGTCATGGGGCAGCTGCCGGGGGTTAGAGATCTGTGTCCCCAAGGGGTCAGCCAGGCCAGCCGAGACCCCCCATTCCTGTGTTCTCCTCCCCATGCTAGGCGGCTTCATGGTGACGTCCGGGTGACACCACCCGGCAGCAGGGCTGGGATGCTGACCCTGGCCAGTGCCTGTGTTCCTTTCTGCACAAACTGGGCCTGAAGTGGGTGTTGGTTCCCATCTTGCCCCAGACCCGCCTGTGCGGGGAGCTGAGACCCGATGGAGTGGGTGTCGAGTCCCAGGGGCCCGGGGACGGCGACACCTGCCTGTCCCAGCTGTGCTGCCGCCGTCCCCCACCTGGCCACTGGGGCCTTGTCTCTGCATGGGGGGGGTCATGGTCGGGCTGGTGGAGTGTGTGCACACGGCAGCGGGCAGCTCGGGGCGCTGTGGACCCCCCCCCCCACCTGATGCTGGCTGCTCAGCCCTACACAAAAGAGCCCCCAGCCCCACCCCAAGCTTCCCCCTCCTGGGCAGAGTGGGCTGCTGGTGGAGAGGAGTCCTCAGTGGGCCTGCGTTTTCCAGTCACTCCCACTCCTGGCAAGTGGGCTTCTTGGGGATGTGGCAGGGCACAATAAATCCCCAAGCTGCCTAGTCCCCAAGCTGCCTAGCAGACCCCAGCTTCTGCGTGAGCCCTGGCCCATCTCTGCTCTGCAAAACCTCCCAAGTGGCCCAGGTCCGAGCTGTCATGTGTGCTTGGGTGTGGGGTGCCATGGCCCCACGGCTCTGAGGGGGTGAGTGAAATAGGAGCCAGGCACCTCACCGCCTCCAAAACACACAGAGCAGGAACCCATGGCTCTGCCCCCACCCCGCCCCCAAGGTGGGGTTGGAAAGCACCCCCAGCAGCCCTCCCCGACCTGGGGTGCTCACCGTGGGGTCGGAGGGCTCTTCAGAGGGTCACAGCCAGTGGCACAAGTGTGCACGCATGCACAGGGACAGAGAATTGCTTTGAGGAGGCTTGAGGGCTTGAGGGCTCGTGGAGGCAAGTCCAAAACCTGCAGGCTGGAGACTCGAGAAGACTTGGTGCTTCAGCTCAAGTCCAAAGGCCATCTGGAGACAGAGGCCCCTTCTTGGGGGCCATCAGTCTTTCCCTCACAGCCTTTGACTGATTAGACGAGGCCCACCCACACCGTGGTGGGCCATCTGCTTTGCTCGGAGTCACTGATTTAATGCTGATCTCCTCTATGAAATGCCTTTGTGGTGACATCCAGATCAGGGTTTGAGAAAACATCTGGGCACCGTGGCCCAGCAGAGTTGGCATGTGAAACGCGCCATCAAGGCACTGTGGCTCCCAGACAAGGGAGAAATCTGAGGTCCAGAGGGTGAAGGGACCTGTCCACAGTCACTCGGCAGGCAGCTGAATGGAGACCCGAGAGCATCAGCCCTGGGGTCGGACTGACGTGGGCCCCAGTCCGGCTCCCTGGCTTGGCTGGGACTGCTCATCCTCCATCCTTAGGCAGAGGGAGCAGGTTTGGTCGAGCCTCGGGGCAGCTGCGAGCAAATCGAGGCTGTGAGTGCAGAGCACAGCCGGATCAGCAGAGCGGCTGCCGAGGCCCACTGGTCCTCTCGACTGGAGTCCTGAGTGGCTGTCCCGGCAGGGACCACTGCCCCCTGGCCCGGGCTCCACCTGCAGACTGGCCCTGTCTGCTACGACCCCATCGCGTGGCTGTGCCTCCACGGCCACTGCCCTCTGCCCAGGAGCTGTCACGAGGGAGTCCCGGTCCCTGGCTCATCGAGGTGGGGTCAGGCCTCTTAGCTGCTCAGATCCGGCCAAGTCTGAGGTACAGAAGCTCTGCACCCATGTGGCCTGATCCCACTGCTCGGGAAGCTTCTGAGGAGCCAAGGTCAGGGCCTGAAGCCAGCCTCTTCGCTGGGCGTGACCTCACCCAGCCAGGGCTCCTGCCCCCTACACTCCCGGAACACAGGGCTTGCTCCCCCGCCTCCAACGCCTGGGGGCTGGGTGCCCGGAGACACAGCCCTAAGGGACAGTATTTCCACCAATTCGGAGTTTTTTTTTCCCCCTTTTTTCTTTTTAGGGCGGCACCCTGGGCACATGGAAGTGTTCGGGCCAGGGGTCAAATCGGGGCGACAGCCACCGGCCTACACCGCAGCCACAGCAACGCGGGCTCCGAGCCACGTCTACAACCTATGCTGAAGCTTTTGGCAATGCCGGATCCTTAACCCACCGAGCAAGGCATCAAACCCACATCCTCAGGGATATTAGCTGGATTCTTCATCCAATGAGCCACAGCAGGAACTCCTGGCTTTTTTCTGTGTAAACCTATTTTTACTTGTCTATGGTTACAAAAGACAAAACAGATGCTCTGTAATTTGTCACAAGTGGGAGGCACCCACCCAGGGTGGAGGCCCCTGCTGAACCCTAGTGATGAAAACCCACGGATTCATTTCTGTTTACTATTTATTTAATTATTTATCTTTTCAGGGCCTCACCTGCAGCATGTGGAGGTTCCCAGGCTAGGAGTCGAATCAGAGCTGTTGCCTCTGGCCTACACCACAGCCACAGCAATACCAGATCCGAGCCACCTCTTCAACCTACACCACAGCTCACGGCTGGATCCTTAACCCACTGAACGAGGCCACGTATTGAACCTGCGTCCTCACGGATGCTAGTCAGATTCGTTTCCACTGAGCCACAATGGGAACTCCTATGTATTTATTTTTAAAAATATTTTGCTCGCACCCATGGAACCTGTATAATCTCCCAGGCCAGGATCGAACTTGCACCACAGCAGGGACTCAAGCTGCTGCAGTGACAATGCCAGATCCATAGCCCGCTGGGCCAGACAGGAACTCCCAGATTCATTTTCATTTTTTGCTTTTTAGGGCCACACCTGTGGCATTTGGAAGTTCCCAGGCTAGGAGTCCAACTGGAGCTACAGCTATCAGCCTACACCACAGCTCACGGCAACGCTGGATCTCTGACCCACTTAGGCCAGGGATCAAACCCACATCCTCACGGGTACTAGTCAGATTCATTTGCACTGCGCCACAATGGGAACTCCTCCAGCTGCCTGTTTAAAATCGTGTGGATGTGGCTGCATGTTGGCATCTGCAGTGGTGGGGCTTTCAAGTGTGATGGAAATCCGGGGGAGGTGTGGGGGTGCAGGGGTACCACTCGTTCTTGGCAGAAGCCCTAACCCTAGCATCTGGGAGAGCAGTGCCCACGGACGAGACAGGCAAGCACCTGCTCAGGAATGACCGGAGGGGCGAGCGACTTGTGAGCAGATTCCCAGCAGCGGGTGACTGTCCTTGGAGGGGGTCGGCAGGAGGGACAGCAAAACTGACACTTTGGGAACGTAGAGAAATTTCAAAGCAGTTCAGCAACCACCCTGGAGTTCCGATTTTCTTAAACGCGTGAATTTTTTGTTCAAGTATCACAACGTTTATTGATAGATACGAGTAGATAAAATCAGGGCATGAACATGACGATAAATTAAGTAGACTTCATTTCAACACTATAAGAAGAGGGACCAATTCCAATCCTCACCATCTGTTTCACACCCACCAGAACCATATCAAGGGCATTTGCGATCTTTCAAAACGGATCGGTTTTGTGCAAGTAAACCACGTCTCTTTTAAAAAGGCTTGTGCGCTCGCCCAGGCTCGAGGATGTTCAAATCGGCACATAAAGCCCAGTGCTAGAGGCAGAAACACAGGCAATCCACGATTCCGGCAACGACCATCAATGACAGTTAAGAGTTTTTCTGCAACAGCCAAATGGATAATCGAATATTGCGACAACTCAAGTATTCCTGAGCAAAGCACATGTCGACAGTATTCGGTGCTGCTCTTCAGTCGTCTACCTTAAAACAGCCTGGGCCCACTGGCAGCAAAGGCGGTCCTTGCCATAGACTGCCTCTGCTTGGGAACGTAGGATGTAAGCGTTGCGTGCTGCTAACACACGATGGAAACGCCAAAGGTGCTGCTCCAATAGTCGATGGTGGACTGTGATTAAGACGTGACGCTGCCAACAACCTTGTGCAGAGGGAAATCCCGTTGTGCCTCCGCTTTAAATGTTGTGAAACCATCCCAGTGCTTATAGGTCAGAGGCGGTTACATCACGACAACAGTACGTGTTGCGCAACGTAAGGCTTTGGCTGGGTCTTTTAGTCAGCTCCTTCCTCAGGTTCTTCTTCTTCTTCCGCAATTTCTGGCCAGGTTAGCCAACAGATGCGCCTGGAACAAAGCCTTGCCTTTCCCAGGAAACTCTTGGGTTATAACTTCTTTCCAAGCCAAGAGAGCGTCTTCCTCCGTAACCTCCATGTCATGGAAGGGAACAAAACAGCGGAGCAGCGTGCCTTTGGGGAAGCTGCTGTTGCAGCAGGGCACCGGTAGCAGAGAGGTCAGCCTGACCATGAGGGACTTCTGCATCACGGGCCTGAAGGAAAGAAGCAGTTGTGTTTCCTGCGCTGATCGTTCTCTGGAAGGAGCGGAGGAAGAATCTGTTCCGTTGCCGGGTGGGTTTTACTTCACCAGAAATGCACTGTAAGCAGCTGGTCACTAAAATGCTCACAAACCCTTCGTCTGCATGAAGCTTGGGAGAGATGTTCTCTGTGACCCATTTATTTGGTTTGAGGGGATGGATCCAACTTGATCGGCTTGGATGGCTCCTTCTCCAATTTGAGGCACGAGAGGCCTGGTCCCTTTCCTTCCAAGATCTCCAACGTGCGGTCCTTATTCTGACCAATCTCTGGAAGCGTTTTCTGCACAGTGACCTTGCTTTGCTGGAGAAGCTCTGTGAACCATTCCCGGTCTCGGAAGGCAGCTAATTGCTGGAGACAAAGTAAGAAGAGAGGAAAGCGGGTGCCCCTTTCCAGTGGCTGCGCTTGTTCTAAAATGCTCCCCAGCTCTGAAATGACAGCACGAGCTGCGAACGCTGACCCGAGGGATGCCAACCCCCCAGGGTGGGGTCCGGGTCCGACACATCCAGGAAAGCCTGCATGAAGTTGTCGCTTGTGGCTCTCCCTTCCTGTCTGAGTCAACTGGTCAAAGAACTGGCTTTTGCTTTATCTTCCTCACTTCTGCCTAAGGACAGGATGATGCTTCGCTTAACATCTCAGGGAGAAAGCGTCTGAGGCTCTCATCTCTCTTATACCACTGACAGCTTCGTTTGCATATCCACCATCCAGAGACTCAGTTGCAGTCAGTCTCAGCAGTTCTTCCTTTGATGGTGGTGGCTTTTTACTGGTTTGGGCAGGCTTTTCCTGGATTAGTGGTGGGTGAGTTTTGGGACCAAGCTGAGGTGTCTGTCCCAGAGGTGGTGTTTGAGGGCGCGGGGGTCGTGCACTAGGAGGAGTCAGAGGTGTGTGGGGCTGAAGCCTTGGCACTTGATTTGTGTTCACTAGGAAAGACTGAGCAGGCCTCAGGCGAATCTGGCTCTTCGTCCACTTGCCTCCCATCCCCCCAAACTGCGATTGTGTGGGAGGCATGATGTGTCCCCCACGGCCATTGAAAGGTGGATTTGAATGATGACGCCCCATCGAGGGTGAAAATCTATCCTGGATAACTCCTGGACCAGTACCAATTCCACTACCTGGCACTTGTCCGAACATATCAGCCAGGCCTCCAAGTGGGTCCCTCTCCATTTTCATCCTGGGTGGCATGAACGGTCCCTCCGGAAAGAAGTCATTTCTCATCCCTTGAGCTATAGGAGCAGGAATACACACCCCCGGATCTTTTACTGCATCTGGACGGATTCGGCTGATCGGTCTTTGGTCCGTTGTCAAGAAAAGCCTTGCGAGGAACCCGGGGCTGTTCTCGCAGCTCGACGGTTTCCTGCAGCAGGAAATGAATCCTTGCTGGCAATTCCTCACTTAACATCAGGGAACGCATTCTGGCAAAGCACGGGTCCATTAAGGGCTGGGCTCGCTCCTGGTCTAACCGAGGTCCCCCTGTCCTCATCACCGGGCAGAGGCGCTCCAAATCCTCTCCCGTATCTTGGAGTTGGACGCTCTTCTTTTTCTCCAAAGGCGCTCTGATGCACCTAGGAAGGACAGATTCACGCATAAGATCAAGCTTTCCAAGTTCTCCGGGGAACCTGATGCTCCCCAACAGTCTGATCTCAGCCGTGGCTCTCGGCTCCCCCGCCTCGGGGAGGAGGGGTTCTCCCGCGTATCACACATATCCACGTTTCTGCTTCGGTTTTCCAATTCACCCCGTAATTTGGAAATTAGGCGGCGTCTGAATGTTGTGCTTTGCTTCTGTCCTGGTTGACCCTCTGCCGCTGGGCTGTCAGAGTCTGGCGCCTCTTCTGCCGATCGCAGACCTGGCCGAGCATCCAGTGAGCTCTGCTCCGGCTCTTCCAGGGCTTTGCCCACCGTCAGCAGTACGAGCCCTTTCAGGATGAGTTGAGCCTCTACACGCACATGGAGGAGCTCGAGGCTCAGCTTGTCAAACTTTTCAGGAGTAGGCGTAGTTAGCACGCCTCTTACTCTCCTGGGCGTTGCGTCGTGCCGGTCTTTCTCATCTGCGGCGTTGTTCGCGGCGGAGGTGTCACCTCGTCCAGTGCTTGGTGCAGGGATCCGCTGCCGAGGTTTTCCCCGGGAACTCGCTGGTGCTGAGGTGCACCCTACTTCCTGCTCCGCCCGAAGAAGCCCTGAAACGAGAAGCACCCCCTTCTGCCATTGCACTCTCCACTTGGGCGGCTTGACAACGAAGAATCCTCAAAAGAATCCTATTAGTGGAGGGTGGGGAGGGAAGAGGACGGGAGAAACGAAAAACCTGGACATTCTCGGTGTTTGAAGACGCAAGGAAGAGCCTACACAGAAATACAGGAAGCGCCGAACGGCTGAGAACTAGTCTTTGAAAAAGCCACACTCTGCCTCCCTTGCAACAAACACCAAAATCGGTAACAGAAGGGCCAACTCTAGGATACGGAGGCACCTAAGGTGGAAGATGCAGTTGTTACGGCCTCAGGGTCGAGCGACAGACCCCACGAAGGGCTTAACTGAAGTCTCGGGTTCTCCCTGCGGCCCGTGCTCTGAACGAGGCGCAGGGGGCTCGTGGGAAGACGCGAGGCACCGGGTGCACAGCGCCTGGCACTAGGCAGGCGGAAGACCCCGGCCACAACCTGGCGGCAGGAACCTCCACCCCATTTTTTCCCTTCCTGGGAACAAAAGAGCACCATGCCGAGTTAGCTTAAACGTATGAATTTTAAAAAAAGAAACAAACACCATTGTACGTGTTTACTGTAGGAGATTTGGAAAATACAAACAGAAATAATGAAGAAAATTGAAAATGCTTATAACACTACCACCCAGAAGAAACCTAACCTCTTTTGGTTTTTTTACATTTCCTGTTTTCCCACAAAGGACTTTTTATTGTAAAAATTGAGCCACCCTGAGCAGCTGTTCACACATTTTTCATTGCTGTGTGAGTTTCCACTGGATGAGCATCACAGGTGTTAAAAACCATGTCCGGGGAGTTCCTGCTGTGGCCAGTGGGTTAAAGGATCCGGTGCTGCCTCTGCAGCAGCTCAGGTCACTGCTGAGGTGTGGGTTTCCTCCCCAGCCAGGCACAGCGGGTGAAGGATCTGGCATTGCTGCAGCTGAGGCTCACATTTGCTCCCTGGCCCAGGAACTTGCATATGCCTTGGGTGCGGCCAAAAGTAAAATAAAAAACTGTCCAGTGTGATAGCCAGACCACGAATCTAGGGTTTTTTCTTTTCTTTCTTTCTTTCTTTTTTTTTTTTTTTTGTCTTCGTAGGGACACACCTAAGGCATATAGAGGTTCCCAGGCTAGGGGTCGAATCAGAGCTGTAGCTGCTGGCCTACACCACAGCCACAGCAACGTGGGATCCATGCCACAGCTCACGGCAACACCAGATCCTTAACCCACTGAGCGAGGCCAGGGATCGAACCCAAAACCTCATGGTTCCTAGTCGGACTCATTAACCACTGAGCCATGATGGGAACTCCTCTGTTATAACTTATTGCAAGATGTTGAATATAGTTCCCCGTGCCGTACAGTTTATCTACTTTATGTCTCAGAGTGCGTGTCTATTACCCCAAACTCCTAGTTTGTCCCCCCTCCTGTCCCATTTGGTGACCATAGTTTGTTTTCTATGTTTGTGAGTCTGTTTCTATTTTGTGAGTTCATTTGCGTCATGTTTTGGACTCCACGTATGAGTGCTATCATATGGCATTTGTCTTTCTCTGCCTGACTCCACTACTCCACGTATGAGTGCTATCATATGGCATTTGTCTTTCTCTGCCTGACTCCACTTAGTATGAGAATCTCTAGGTCCGCCCATGCTGCTGCAAATGGCAGGATTTCATTCTTTTTATGGCTGCGTAATATTCCAACGTGTATATGGACCACGTCTTCTTTATCCAGTCCTCGTCGGTGGACATTTAGGTTCTTTCCACGTCTTTGCTGTCGTGAAGAGTGTTGCAGTGAACATAGGGGTGCACGTGTCTCTTTGAATTTGAGTTTTCATCTTAGAGCCTCTTCTTGATAATTTCTCTAGTTTTTATACTCAGGATTCCTTACTCTGAGATACACATTCTTCTATTCCTTTGATCATTTTATGTCCTAAAGCTGAGTTTACACAGCCCATGGAAGAAGGGGGCGCTGCCGTGGCACCTGGCTTCCCAGGAACCCTCTCTGCCGGGCACCTCCTGAGGCAGGCGTCTTGCTGCTCGATTCTCTCACCAGCCACTGACCCAAGAGTCACATGGACTCTGTCCCAGAAGATTCCCGATGCATTTTTCAGGCCAACTTGCCTCTTCCTTTCCAAAGCTGCCCACCCGTTGCCAGGCACGGTCTTGTCCAGACGATCAATTTTATTGGGCTTTTTCCAAAGAAAGGGCTTTTTTTTTTCCGTTTCAGGTCTGCACCCATGGCATATGGAAGTTCCTGGCCAGAGGATGAATCAGAGCTGCAGCTGCCAGCCTGTGCCACAGCCACAGCAACGCCAGATCCTTAACCCACCGAGCAAGGCCCGGGATTGAACCCACTTCCTCATGAGTACTCGCTGGGTTCATGACGGCCAAGCCACAGCAGGAACTCCGAGAAAGGGGTTTCCATGTACTTGGCAACTTTAGCTCTTTTGTTTGTTTTCTGGTTCATCGACTTCTCTCGTCAGCTGTGTATTTATTTAGCTTCGTGGTTCCCTCTCGCTCATCTGAATTTTCCGCCTGGCACGTTCGATGCCTTTGCCTCTGGGCAGCACAAAGGCGCTCAGGGGAGCGGGCTCCCATCTCCATCTGGAGGGAGGCTTCCCTCGCGGTGAGAAGGCTGGCGGTGTCTCCCCTCTGACATGACTAGAAAGGTAACTTCCTTTCCCCTTGAACTTAAGGGGTATTGAGCAGAGCGATTTCAAGGCTCTGATTAACAGGTGCTTGGGGGGGGGGCGCGTCTCATTTTATTCCATTTGTCAGAAGCCGTGGCCTGCAGCGTTGCGGCCCTCAGCCCTCAGGGAGGGCACGGAGCAGCCGTGGACATGGAGATGGGTTTTCGCAGGGCCGAGGGTGTGTCGGTTCGGAGACTCTGTGGCACCCTCGCCATCGGGAAACCCCGTGATCTGGGGGTGGCCTGTTCCCACCCACAGTGGAATCGGCTTCCGCCCAACTCAGGGATGTGAAGTGGAACCAAACAGCCTGGGCGCTGTCTGGATTTTAGAAGGGGAGCCTCTTTGAGGGGTCCGTTGTAATGGCCTTTTCTCTACACGAAGCAGCCTGGCGTCCTCAGCTCCCTGACTTCCGTCTTTTAACCTTTTCCCAGAGAGCCTCTGTCCGTTGCCACTTGCTGGCTGTGCCTCTGGCAAGCCAGGTGGGCTCTGGGTCTGACCCCAGACGGTCCAGGCCAGGCCCTGATGCGAGGGCCCAATGGTCAGTGAGGCCGGGTCCCGCGGGGCCTCGTGGGAGGGTCTGCACCTCGGCCAAGCCCTTGTCTTTGGCAGGAAGCCTGATCCGACACCCGCCAGGCCTCCCTGGCCTCTTGCTAAACTTGTCTTTCTTTTTTGATGTTTCCTCTTTTTCTTCTGGCCTTTACCAAATAAGTACCATGGGCTCTGCGGAGCGTGTGAGACGTGGAAGGAACAGGTCCTATTTTTCTCTGATGCTCCTTCTGCGTCTCGGCCCTGACTTCGAGGTCTTTATCCCTGAAGAGGGGTGATCTTCCCAGCGCACCCGGGGCTCGGGGAAGCCGAGGCTGCTGGGGACTGGGGGATGTGCCACTTCCTGCCGTCTGTAGCTGCTCTAGGTTGCACCAGCAACACCCTGCCGGGCAGGGGCAGGCTCAAGGGCGGCTCTGACTCAAAGTTCTCCACTTGGGGTTTTTCACCTTGAGTCGTGGTGAGGGGCTGGCCCTTTGGGTTGGGGAGGTTACAGCCTGGGAGCTGCAGGGCCACAGGGAGGGCGCCACGGGCCTGGGCTCAGCTGGCCCAGCTGGAGCCCACACGCTGCCCCCTGCTCTGGAACCAGCTGCCCTGGCCAAATTGGGCCCTAGGAGAACACCCAGAGGGAGTCTTGGTCTGTGAGGCTTCGATAGGCTGGTTTCAGGTAAGGCCCTGGGCCTCTGAGGGCCAGACCTGGCTGCTGGGCAGGTCCCCTGTGACCCCTGCCCACTGGGGCCCCGCCTGCCGGTGGCCAAGAGGAGGGCGGGCTGCCCGCTTCACCTGCCCACCTCTGAGCTCCCGCAGCCACCTTGTGTACAGGTGTCCTGCTCCCGAGGGGCAGTGGGCACCAGCCTGGGATGGAGCCATTGGCCTGGTGCTCAAGTGAGAAGCCAGTGGGAGCAGCACCCAGGCGACCCCGCCCACCTGGCTTCCTGCGGTCACGGGCAGGACCTGCGGCCTGTGGCTCCTCTGCCGTAACCAAGGCACACACCCCCAGGTGTGGGAGGTGCTCCGGCTGCAACCGCTGCCAGGGCCACACGCTGCTGCCCCGGGCCTCACTCTCCCTGTGCCAGGACCTGACTTAGAAGCTGGTCATCGGAACTGTTTGGGGTCCGGTCTGTGGCCACAGGAGAGAGCGTCCAGCTGGGCTTGCAGGGCCTCCTCTGGAGCCCACAGGACCGGCACCCCACTGCGCCACACACACCACCCACTGTGTGGAGCAGCCCCACCTCAGCAGTGGGGGCACCCTCCGAGACTGACTGGCCCGCGGGGGGCCAGCCTCAGAGCTTTGGGGACCCACGTGGAAAACAGGCCTGAGCCCATGCCCCCTCTGGGCACACGGGGTTTTCACACACCGTGGGCCCGGAATGAACCGAAACCCCCTCGCTGCTCCCACTCTGCGGTCGGGAAGCCGGGGCAGGGCTGAGGTTCCGCTTTTGACCCAAACAGGAAGGATCCGAGGGTCTGCCTTGATATGCCTCTAGCTCCTGATTACAACCTTGTTGGGGACCAGGCAGAGGGGTCGCCTCCAAAGAGACAGGAAGGTGGGGCAGGGGGCCTTTGAGCACTGGGACCCCCAGGGGTTTCCTGGGGCCCTCCCCCACCCAGAGCCCTGGCATGGATGCTGGGAGTGCAGAGGCCAGGCGGGGCCCGCCTCCAGGGGCACCCGGGGCCCACAGGCCACAGCAGAGGCCACAGCAGGGACCACAAGTCCCTCCACACAGACAGGCCCTGGGTTGGAGCTTTGGGCCCCTGAGGCCCCGTGCTGCCCAGCACCCTAAGGCAGTGCCCTGGGGAGAGGAGCTGCCGTCAAAGGTCCTCGGGGTGAGCCTGTTGATTTTGAGTTCTGATAAAACACACCCTTTCCTGCCTGCCACCTCCTGTTTGCTGGCTTCTCAGCCCTTGGTGTCAGATCAAAGGCCACAGCCCTACAGGTTCTCAGACCAGGGCCCACGTGCCCAGGAAGCCCTGCCACCCCTCCTGGGGCTGACCTGGAGGAGGTCTGCTGCTCCGGGCGCAGCCTGGGTCCCTCAGGCCCTTCTGGCGGAGGGCAGGTAACATCTCGGCAAGGGCAGAGCCGTCTTGCTGAGGCCTGCACAGCGGGCAGCAGAGCCAGAATGCCAGGCTTCGGCCCCGCCCCCGCAAGCCTGCCCCTGGGAGCATCAGGACCAGTCGCTGATGGCCAGATGCCACATGCCCCACGCACGTCTTGCCCCAGGCACCGGATGTTTATGACAGCAGGTGCAGAATGAGAAAAACAAAATAATGACGGCCTAGAGCTGGTGGCCTCGGGCCAGGTGGGTTTATTGTCACGCCCAAGGTCGTGCACCGGGGCGCAGTGAGGCCAGACAAACAGAAATGTCGAAATGTCGGAGTTTGGAGCAGAGAAAGGATTATTGCAGAGCCAAGCAAGGAGAAGGAGGGCTTGTGCTCAGAATGCCCTGAACGTCCCTAAGAGGTTCGGCAAAGCATGGCTTGGGTCACACCCAAGAGATATGGAAGTTCCCCGCCCAGGGATCAAACCTGCGCCGCCGCAGTAACCCGAACTGCAGTGAAAGGCCAGATCCTTAGCCTGCTGCACCCTAACAGGGCGCTGCAGCAAAGCGTTTGTAAAGAGCAAGTGCGGGAGGGGCGTCCCAGCTTTTGTGCTCAGCTTGCACACGGTTCTCTGGTTGACGGTGAGGTAACAGGGCAATGTCCCCCACGGGGGTCTGACAGCCTCAGGCTCCGGGGGGGTCTGGGGGCCACGTGCTCTCTGTCGTCGTGTCGTTTATTTCTTCCACTTGGTGGAGCTTTTGCAACACGCAAAAGACGTCAGGAAACATGCCTCAGATACCATGATCTGGGCCCTTCAGGGAGGACTGCAAGATGCTGTGCCTCTGCCATGTGGCTGATCTGTTATTTAAATTTTGTTTTGGGTTTTGGCTTTTTTGGCTTTGGGGGCCACACCCATGGCATATGGAGGTTCCCAGGTTAAGGGTCCAATGGGAGCTGCAGCTGCCCGCCTATGTCACAGCCACAGCAACGTGGGATCTAAGCTGCGTCTGCGACCTACACCGCCGCTCACAGCACCGCCAGATCCTTAACCCACGGAGCGAGGCCAGGGACCAAACTCGAATCCTCAAGGATCCTAGTCGGGTTTGGTCCCACTGAGCCACAGTGGGAACTCCTGCTTAAACGGTAAGAGTTCTCGTGGCAACTCTGCGATTTGGTCTCTGTGTGTTCACACCCTTTTCATCTCACTAATTCTGGAGCCAGGGTTTTGCGACTCAGGGGAGGCCTGGGAGACTGCAGCTCTCCTATGATCTCTCGTGCATAGGCAGAGGACACGGCAGGGCCGGGTCTGTCCCAGGAAGGCCCCATAAGATACCCCTCCCCGCCCGGCCCGCGGGGAGCCCAGCGAGGAGCTAGCACGTCCTGGCGCCGGAGGTGCTCAGAGCTCGCTCCTCTTTCCGGTCCTGGTTCCGCCTCTGCCAT
Organism: Phacochoerus africanus; assembly: GCF_016906955.1. Lineage (NCBI taxonomy): Eukaryota > Metazoa > Chordata > Mammalia > Artiodactyla > Suidae > Phacochoerus > Phacochoerus africanus. The sequence goes on along the minus strand of NC_062544.1, from coordinate 287,532,078 downwards.
GAGGACAGAGCGTGGCCTGACCCAGAGCGTGCAGCACCTCGAGGGTGTGTGTGCGGTCGCCCGGGTGGTGGACACGGGCACGTGTGACGTGTGCAGCGTGTAGTGGGCACGAGTGCATGTGTCTCATTGGCAGGAGACACATAGGTGGCGGCCTGGGGAACTCAGCGGCGTGGAGCCCCCACAGCCTGGCTCAGGCCTCCTCCCCTGCGGGCAGCGCAGCCCTATGGCAGGGCAGCTGGGGACACTGACCCCGGTTGGCCCCACCCCAGCACCGAGCACCCTCCCCGATCTGCATCTCCAGGCCCTGAATCTGGGGTCGGAGGCCCTGTCACTGCGCCCCTTGCCTCCACAGGACATGCTGTGCCGGTGCTCCCCGCTGCTCCTCCTGGTGGGCCTGCTCACCCTCCGGCCCGGTGAGTGGCACCCTCAAATCCTCCTGGATGGAAGGCCCCCTGGCTTGGGCAGCGCCGGCCCGGCCCCTCCACATAGGACTGATGTGGGCCCCCAGGGCCACTCCCTGGGAGCCGGGCGTCTCTGTCCTGGTCCCCCGCTCACCCTCCTCTTCGCCACCCCGCCTGCGGGCTTGGTCATCCATTCTCACCCCCAGGGCCTGCTGTCTCTGCGGGCGGTGGGGGGGGGGCTGTCACACTCACCAGCCTTTCTGTCCCCACCAGCCCTCTCCCAGGAGTGCGCCAAGTACAAGGTCAGCACCTGCCGGGACTGCATCGAGTCAGGACCCGGCTGTGCCTGGTGCCAGAAGCTGGTAAGAGCCGTGTCGAACAGCGCCAGCCATGCAGACAGCCCTTACAGGTGGCCCGTCCTTACGGGTGACCCGTCTTTATGGGTGGCTGGCCCTTCCCCTTCTCACCTCCTAGGCGGGACTCCCTTCTCTGCCTTGAAACTGCCGGTCCCGGCCACATCCCCACTCCACTCTCCAGTGGGGCAGGAGCGGCCCAGGGGCACGGTGTTGCCAGAGGGACAGACAGACAGTAGAGAGAGCCGGTCCCCAGGCAGCCTGGCAGAGGCAGACATGAGAGTGGAGCACGGAGAGGGAGGCCGGCGGGAGGAGGGCGGCTGCCCCGCGGCGTGCTCTCCGCAGGCGGGAGTGCAGAGCTCGCTGTTGGACACCTGGCTGTCTGCTGTCCTGAGTTATTTCAAGTTTTACCTGTGAGGCCCTCTGGGAGGAAAGGCAAAGGCCCCCTCCTGGGCAGGAACCCTCTCTGGGGACCCCCAGATCCTGACCTCGCTCTCCGCATGGGGATCCCTGAGATTCCGATGCCGCAGATCTACTGGAAGCACAGATGCGCCCACACTGAATGTTTCTCAGTCATTGGAGAGCCCCCCGAGGACAAACCCCTTTGTCCCTTAACCTTTCCAGGGATTTCCTCCCCCCCCCCACCCCCCCCACCCCCCGGCTGTGCCCACAGTGTGCAGAAGCTCCCAAGCTAGGAATCAAACCCAGGCCACAGCTGTAACCAGAGTCACAGCAGTGACAATGCCAGGTCCTTAACCTCTAGGCCACCAGGGAACTCCCCACGGGGACTTTTCTTAACCACACATTCACTTACAGATTCATCAAATTTATCAAAGACTGGAAATTTATCCCTTTCATTTTATCATTTTGATGCTCAGATGGTTCCTGTTTGGCCTTCAGAGTCCCCAGGCTGGCTCTGTGTCCTGTTGGCCCCCCAGAATTATTTCTTGAGCTCTCTTACTCTCTGGGATCACCCGATGCGCCAGGCGGGTCTGCACTTCCCTGGCCCCACCAGAGGCGGGGATGAGACATTTTTCTGAAGGTTCCTGGTTCTGTTTCATGAGAAGCCTGGCTCCCTACATCCGCAATACATTTCCCCATTTTCTTAATCCTACGGTTCCCAGAAAGCGGTTGCAGAGTTCCCACATCACCGCAGAGAGGAAGTCGGGTGTGGTCCGTGTCCTTTGCTTTTAAGGGGTGCGGTCACTGTCCGGGCTTGAAAAGTCCCTCCGCAGGGCGGGTCTTTCGCTTCCCTTTCATGATCTTATCATACTCATTTCAAATACACTTAGGTCCACTTGTTCCCACGGGGATTCCATTTTAAAGCTTTCTTCCGTCTCCACTCCTGTGGAGTTTTTATTTGTCCGGGGCTTCAAGCATTCATCGGTTCCAAACGCGAAGACAGTAGAGAGACGGCTCAGGAGGCCCCGCCCCCTGCATCCCGCCGGCCCCGCCCCGATGGCCCCGCCCCGATGGCCCCGCCCCCTCTGCTGGCTCCGCCCCTGCTCCCCCTAATTGTCCAAATCCAGAGACCTTTCCGGGGCGGGGGGGAGTAGGGGGGAGTGGTCAGGAGATAAGCGTCCCGGACCCAGGACCCTCACCCTCCCCTCAGGCCTGCCCCCTTCTGAACCGATCGGCCCAGGGCCCTGACCTGTGTTCAAGGTCCCCTGGGGCTGCCACCTGCGCCGAGAGGGACACAGGAGTTCCCTTGGGAGAGATCCGCTCCTGCGATGAAGGAGCTGCTGAGAAGCGGGCCAGATGCTCGCTGGGCCTGCAGGGTCCCCGCGGGTCAGCCTGGGGCTGGAGACCTTGGTTCCGGAGGACATGCTGCTGCTGGAGGCAGTGGGGGACATCTGCCTGTAAGCTCGGAGCCAGGTCCCCGCCCCCACAGGGACTTCTGCCTGAGTCCAGCTCAGGTGAGGAAGGGCAGTGTGGCCCCCGTGTTCCTCTGCCCTGCCCCTGACTCCTGCTTCCCCCTAGAACTTCTCTGGGCAAGGGGAGCCCGACTCCGTCCGCTGTGACACGCGGGAGCAGCTGCTGGCAAAGGGCTGTGCCGCGGATGACATCATGGACCCCAGGAGCCTGGCCGAGACCCAGGAGGACCAGGCAGGGGGCCAGAAGCAGCTGTCCCCACAGAAAGTGACACTCTACCTGAGACCAGGTAGGCTTGGCCTTGGCTGGGGCCAGCAAGGCCCCGATGGTGCGTGTATCTGGGTGTCCAGGTCAGACAGCAAGGCGGGCTGTGCGGAACCCTGGAACTGCTGGGAACCAAAGTCTGGGCTCTCGTCTCTGGCCCCGGGAGGGGGCCCCCAGGACCCCCTGTCTTTCAGCCCTGAGTTCTATGTCCTGTTTACCAGGGAGAACAACCATCTGGGAAACACTCGTCTATCTCACTCTCAGAAGGCCAGGTACTCTTGACAGTGTAAAGGCTCTGAGAAGCCCTGTAGCCAAGGCATAGGAGAAGCCACTTAAATCAGGAGTGTCCACACTGACCTGACCACAAACCCAGCTGCAGGACCCAGATCCCTGTTAGTGCTGAGACACACCCTTCAGGAAGGCAGCCTGATGGAGCAGCAGGGGGTAAGGGGTGGGCATGGGCAGGGCTAGGGCGGCCACATGCTGACACAGTCCCAAGAAGGGCCGCCCAGTGGGGAGCTGATGCTGAAAGTGGGCCGGGCACAGGGGACTCGATTTGGACACTTCCTCACTCCCTCCGCTCGTCTCTGTGGAGTACCTGCTGTGTGCCAGGCAGCGCCCTGGGAGCTGGGGACACAGGCTGTTGGTTTTGAGACATTGACAAGCAGTCACATGTACAGGTTGGGACTAAGACCACGCGGAGGTCTTCTCCTGCGCCCAGTTGGTTAACCATCCAGTGTCGCCACTGCAGTGGCTCGGGCGGCCACTGTGGCGTGGGTTGGATCCCTGGCCCGGGACTTTCTGCTTGCTGCGGGCACAACCGGAAAAAAAAAAAGGGGGGGGGGCAACAAAGAGCAGAGCTGAGGGGCTGTGGCTGAGGACAGGGTGTCCCCAGCACGGCATGGGACTCCTTTCTGGGACGGGAGGATTTGCTCGATGGCTGGTGGCACGGAAGGCCTTGCCGGGGAGATCCGGGGAGATCTAGCAGATCTGAACTTCCTCGATGCCGGGTAAACGAGGTGCCTTCTCAGCATCCAGACGGGCCACGCGGTCTCCTACAAAGAAAGTGCTCTTCGTCTGCACGCGCCGTCCGCGTGGGTGCCCTGCGTCGTCCGCAGGCCTCAGGGGTGGGCCGTCACCGGGTTCCAAAGCCTGCAGGGGCGTCCATGCCCGAGACGCCCGGGCCCTCACTCTCTGGGGACCCCGCAGGTCAGGCGGCCGCGTTCAACGTGACCTTCCGGCGCGCCAAGGGCTACCCCATCGACCTGTACTACCTGATGGACCTGTCCTACTCCATGCTCGACGACCTCATCAACGTGAAGAAGCTGGGGGGCGACCTGCTCAGGGCTCTCAACGAGATCACCGAGTCTGGCCGCATCGGTGAGGCCGCCCGCTCCGACCCGCCCGAGCCCCGGGCCCGCCCACTGCCCACCCGCCCCGGCCCAGGGCAGCCCCCCGGGCACGGCCCCGCCCCGCCAAGGCCAGGAGGCCGAGGCTCACGCCCCCCCGCCCCCCCCCCGCCCCCAGGCTTTGGGTCTTTCGTGGACAAGACGGTGCTGCCCTTCGTCAACACGCACCCCGAGAAGCTGCGGAACCCCTGCCCCAACAAAGAGAAGGAGTGCCAGGCCCCGTTCGCCTTCCGGCACGTGCTCAAGCTCACTGACAACTCCAACCAGTTCCAGACGGAGGTCGGGAAGCAGCTGATCTCGGGGAACCTGGACGCCCCCGAGGGCGGGCTGGATGCCATGATGCAGGTGGCCGCGTGCCCGGTGAGGCCCCCGCCGTCCTTGATGTCTCCAGACCGGGGGTGCAGGGCGGGGGGGGGGGCTCCGTCCTGACACCCACAGATTCCACGATTAGCTTGCGACCCCATGCAAATCTTTGGAAACTAAAATATAAGCGAAGGACCCTGTAAGGCAAGGGCGCTGAACGGCCTGATGCGGGCAGTTCCTGTGACAGAAGCACCCCAACTTTCAGCGCCCCTCAGGGAAGAGGGGGTGTCCTGCCAGCCCCGCCCACAGTTACAAGGCTTCAGTGGCTGTGCATCCCACTGACCCCTCACCCTGCGGGGCCTTTTGGCGCTGTGCTTGTGATGTACTGTCCCACCGCCCCGCCAGCGCCCAGCCAGCAGTCCTTCCACCTTGGGCGGCTGGAATCTGGGCCGCACATGGCACCTTGAGTCGACCAGCTGGGCCCTGCCTCTGGTCCTCTGCTCCCCGGAAGACGCAGGAGTGGGGGGCACCCAGCCCAGGCTGCCACCCCAAGCTCTGCCTCAGCCCCCCCAGCTGCGGGGACCCCGGGAAACCCAGGCCGCTCACCCCCGCAGGAGGAGATCGGCTGGCGCAACGTCACCAGGCTGCTGGTGTTCGCCACGGACGATGGCTTCCACTTTGCGGGAGATGGGAAGCTGGGCGCCATCCTGACCCCCAACGACGGCCGCTGCCACCTGGAAGACAACATATACAAAAGCAGCAATGAATTCGTGAGTGCCGCGCCCGCTGGAGGCAGCCGGCAAAGGGATGCGGGAGGGGCCCTCGCTCCGGGGGGGCACTTTAATGGCACAGAGGGGTCAGAAATCTCTCCTCTGGGGGTGCCCCAGCCACCATGAAATGATGCCTGGCACCCTGGCATCGTGAACCCCAGGCCCAGCAGAGGACTTTAGAGACAGGACCCTAGGGGTCCCTCCACCAGCAGCCTGCAGGCTCAGGGCGGATACTGGTGGACAGTCTCAGGGACTCCGGGACAGGGACAGGAAAAATGTGACCTCGAGGGTCCCAGGAGCCTCTGCCTGAAATTGCACGAGTCCCTGCATTGTGAAAATAGGCACCCCCATGCGGGGAGGTGGGGTGAGGGCGGGGGCGGTGTCCAAGGTTCCAGCCCAGGAGAATTTAGAGGCATTTACCCAGAGCCCCACAGACCGGACACCCCAAAACGCTGTTTCCTCTCCTGTCCACTTTGAGTGTCTGCCCCTGGATGGCTGTCTTTCTCTTCATTTCTCTCTCCCTTCCTTTCCTTCTCTTTTTTTTTTTTTTTTTTTTGGCATTTCTTGGGCCACTCCCACGGCATATGGAGGTTCCCAGGCTAGGGGTCAAATTGGAGCTATAGCCATGGGCCTACACCACAGCCACAGCAACACAGCAACGCGGGATCTGAGCCGCGTCTGCAACCTACACCACAGCTCATGGCAATGCCGGATCCTCAACCCACTGAGCAAGGGCAGGGACCAAACCCGCAACCTCACGGTTCCTAGTCGGATTCGTTAATCGGATTCGTTAACCACTGCGCCACGACGGGAACTCCACTCTCTCTCTTTCTTCCTTTCCTTTTCTTTTCTGGCCGCCCCGTGACATATGGACTTCCCAGGCCAGCGATCAGATCTGAGCAGTGCTGTGACCAAAGCTGCCGCTGCGCCAACACCCAATCCTCAACCCAGCGTGCCGGCTGGGAATCAGCCCCGCGCCCAGCACAGCCAAGACGTCATGGATTCCGTTGGCCACAGCAAGGGCTCCTGGATTTCTTTTTTGGTGCATTGATCAAGAAGCACTTGGGACTTTTTCCTGTTTTCTGGAGCATATTTCAGCACCTCGGTTCCCCTTCTAATGCCACTGTCTTCCACGTTTGCACACGTCACTGGGAATGGCCCCGCACAGCACGAGCCCGGGCTGAGCCTCTGTGCCCTAGGCAGTCATTTCTGCCAGCGGGAGGGCACGAGCAGCCTGGATGGCTTGTCCTCAGCCTCAGGACTGCATCTGACTGGGCTCCCCTATCTAGGACTACCCATCAGTGGGACAGCTGGCACACAAACTGGCCGAGAGCAACATCCAGCCCATCTTTGCCGTGACCAAGAAAATGGTGAAAACGTACGAGGTAGGTGGAGGTGAGCGACCCGGCGGCAGGAGGCGCTAGAGCTGAGGGATGATGACACCCAGGGGAACCACGGCTTGAGTTCTGTGTCCACGCTGGATGTGCAGGCCATGGCCACACAGGCAGCCACGGGTCTCGGGGAGTGGGTGCTGCCTCGGGGGAGCGGAGGCCTCTTTAGGCCGCGTGACACGGACCCGTCCCTGAAGGTCGGTCATCAGGGATTTTGCTCCAACACCGCAAACCCTTGGGGTCAGCAGCCCTCGTTCTTGGCGTCGGGGCAGGTTCCTTGTTTTGTGTCCACATATGTGTGCCCATAAGCGTTGCTCACACAGTGTAAGGTGCACACGGGAGCATTGTGGAACCCCCAGCGCACAGCTCCGGGTTGAGAGACAGTGCACCCCAAAACCGCGGTGACCCCGCATCCTCCCCGGCCTCAGGAGCCCTGGGTCCAGCCTGGCTTTACTGAATTGCTGTTCTTACCATTGAAACCCTGGCGGGATTTTCTTTCCTCCCGGAGTCTTTGTCTCGTCCTCCTCGCTCTCAGGAACTTCAGGCGTGGGGCGGGGGGGGGCTGTTTTACCTGCTGTGTTTTGTGTTTCCGTTTGCGGGGCTCGCCGTGGGCGGCCTCTCTGGCTGTGCTGGGCGGGGGGGAGCCTCCGGCCCCCCTCCTTCGCTAAGTTCCGTTCCACTTCCTGCTGCGTCCTGCGGCCTGCCTGTGAGGCGAGGGGCACTGGCGGGGGCGGACTGTGGGACCAGCAGCTTTCCGGGCCCCGGATCAGGGACAGGACGCGGAGGACATCAAGGGAGAGGGGCAGGTGTCTAGGAGACCCCTGAGGATGACGGATGGTGGGAGCTGGCCAAGCCACAGGGTCCATGCGGGGCCGATGACTAATGCCACTGAGAGACCACTCGCGCCCCACTCCAGAGGGCCGGCAGGCCAGGATCCGCAGCCGCTGTGCCCCTAACCTTCCGTGGGACCTGACGGTCTCTCCTCACTGGTGGTAGCGGGCCCCGGGCATTTGCTCTAAGAGCAGGAGTCCTGTTCCAGACAGGAGACAGAGACTCAGACCCCAGACCCTGCTCCCTGACCCCTGAGAGCAAGGGAGAGGCGCCAGGGTCCCTGGCCCTTCTGAGCCTTAGCTTCCTGACCCCCGCTCCCGGGGCTCCTGGGGGAGGGGGTCGAGGAGACCCTAGTCTGTATGCCTGTGTCCTTGGCATGTGTTTCTGCACTGCGGGAAGGGCAGGTGCCCAGGAAAGTGTGGGAGAGCTGGGCTTCCTGAGCCACGTTGGGGTCCTCAGGCTGGGGTGGAGAGGAGACGGTGGCCAAGGCCAGGGGCGGCCAGGCTGTGACGGTCCTTTGTGAGCTTTGTGGCGGGGACCGGGCTCCATTCTGGGGCACCCAGCAGGGCCTCGGGACAGGGATGCTGCCCAGCCCTTGGTTCCGCAAGACAAAGTCGTGGTGCGACCTCGCGTGAAGGAGGGCGCGACCTCGGGCTGCGCTGGGGTGGGGGGGCACCTCGACCCCCGGGGGCTGGGCCCAGGCTGGCCTGCATGACGGAGTGTCCGGCCTGCCCACGCCCAGAGGTGCCGCCGGACCCGCTGGCCCCAGCCTGCCGGAGCCAAGGGTCACACTGCTGTTGAGCGCGGTCACTCGCAAAATTCAGTTACATCGCCTCGCCCACACACTCAGAAGGCATCGCTTCCCGACTGCAGGCCCCGTTTGAGACCACCTACCCCTGGGGTGTCTGCGCCACTCACAGCGGCGTGGTGGGGTCTTGCCAGCTCTGCCCTCAGGGACGTCACCAGCTTGAAATCAGCGGGGGTGGCAGGGATTTCTGCCCAGCAGATCAGCAGCCGCTGGGGTCCTGGGCTCTTCTCTTCCTGGGAGCCAGTCGTGAAATGCTGGCCACTCGCCACATGCTGTCGTGATGAGATACAGTCGGTCGGAGCTCTCTGGGCGGCTCCTCAGGCAGGAAGGGAGCCCTCTGGGCTGTTGCGGAACGGGCTGGGTGCGGAGGCGCCCTTGGCACCGGGGTCCTGGCCGCGACCGCCTGTCTTCTCCCCTGGCAGAAGCTCACAGACATCATCCCCAAGTCCGCCGTCGGGGAGCTGTCGGAGGATTCCAGCAACGTGGTCCAGCTCATTAAGAACGCCTACAATGTGAGTCCCCCGGGGCGCTCGGCTGGGGGCCCCGGCAGTGAGCTAAGACCCCCCCCCCCCCGCCCGCCAGCAGGTCCACAAGGGTGATCGGCAGAGGAGAGCCCCTGCCTTTTACCGGCCACGTTCAGGCTTCCCAGATGAACTCACCCTGGCACTGCCCCCGGGCATGGAAGGTGCCCCACCAGGCCCTCCCGTGCCCTGCCTGGACCCCAGGCACCAGGCCCTCCTCCAGCCGGCGGTCCTGCTGGCATCATCAGCATGGCTTTGCTGGAGGTGCCTGATAAGGGCTGTGCTCATGATCTGCCAGCAGGGCCTCTGGCCCTGTTGAGGAAGCTCGGTATGCTGCTCAGACCCTGTTGGAGCCCTGAACCCCCAAGCTCCAGCTGCTGCCTCTGGGGGTTCTGCCTCCTTCAGTGGCTGTCACCTCTCTATCTCTGTCTCTGTCTCCCTTTGTCTGTCCCATTCACGTGAACAGCTTTCCCAGCCCCACCCCGAGCCATGCCCTCAGGCTTCAGTGCCGAGTGGACGGTCAAGCCCCCATTCTCGAGGGGCTGTCCCCTGTCTCCATGTCTGTCCCCTCTAAGGCCTGTCTTGGGGGGCATGGGGCATAGGACCTGGCCCCTGCCCAGCTCTCAGGGTATAAGTGGGCGGAGGGAGGGGATGAGGGGCGCGCAAGCTGTGGACCCCGAGAGGCCGGGGACAGCGGGACCATCGCAGTGGTGCTGCTCTTTGCCCACAGAAACTGTCCTCCAGAGTGTTTTTGGATCACAACGCCCTCCCTGACACCCTGAAGGTCACGTACGACTCCTTCTGCAGTAACGGGGTGTCGCAGGTGAACCAGCCCAGAGGGGACTGCGACGGCGTCCAGATCAACGTCCCGGTGAGGCTCCCCTCCCCGCCCCAGCTTCTGGAAGGGGCTCCCAGGGGACAGCGAGGAGGGGGGCACCAGCAAGGGACGGGCCGGGTTCTCCCGGGTCCAGTTCCCTCCCTTTGAAAGCCCCCTGAGTAGGCCAAAAGCTATTTGGGACCTGGTATGGACCAGCCACTGCCAGGGTGGCAGTGCCCCCTGGGGGCAGACGCTGGGCACAGCACCGCCCGCCTGCGAAGGGCCCTCCTGCCGCCCTGGGCATCTGCTTTGGTTTGATTCTCCTATTTTTTGTGTTTCTGTTTTGTTTTTTGACAAAGACATTAAAGCAGGGGCCGCACAGGGGGGTAGAAACAGACACCTAGTTATTTCCCTAATGTTTTAAATTCATCACGCCCGGCATGATTAAACTTTTTCCTTTTGCCAGCTGGGCATTAATATTCAGCAAAATGCCTGCATCCATTGCATTTCTAAATGACACTGGGATTCTCTCAAATATGTGAATGCTGCGTGCGACCTCTTCCTGAAACATCTCCTCTCGCCCTGGGTGATCCGCGGGAATTTCTTCCGTCTCTGATTGGCTGACTGCTTCCCTAATGCTCCTGCTCTGTCCTGCTGTCCAGGGGGAAATTCACGTAAACTGACTTACAGTGAGGCTTGCTTTGGACAAGCAGGCGCTCGTGCTGGCTTCTGCTCTGGGGGTGCAGTGTGCGTGGCGGGGACTCTGCCCTGTCCCATTCAGTTTCCCTTGGGCATTCAGGGTCAGAATACAACCCTGCAGGCAAAACCTAGGACTTCCTGTGGGATTCTGGCATCTCAGCCTACTGGGCTTCAGGACAAAATATGTGGAAAAATATATATCCTTTACAAAGTCACTTTGAAACCCCTTCTAAGGGATGTGTGATTAAAAGTATTCTAAAGACACCTGAACCCACGTCTAAGCCACCAGGGGATGATGGGTACAGGAGCTGGGGCGGGGCGGGGGGCGGGGGGGAGCATGTTCCAGCATCTCAGACTCTGAGTTTCCAAGTTTCTTCCTCGCCTCCCTCATCTCTGCTCCCAAATCCTGGAGCCACGCGGAGCGGCCAGGCCTTTGTCCTCCTCCATCCCCAAGACACGCCCTCCTCCCCCGCCCAGCGGCGTCGGTAGCCCCGCCTAGGAGCCCAGGATGCTGCCCCTCACCCTGCCAGGCCCTGCCCTTGACCAGGCTGCCCAGGAAGGAGATCCGAGCAGAGTCGTGCCCGCAGTGCCTGGTGCTCACCTGCGCCCCGTGTCCCCATACAGATCACCTTCCAGGTGAAGGTCACGGCCTCCGAGTGCATCCAGGAGCAGTCGTTCGTCATCCGGGCGCTGGGCTTCACCGACACGGTGACCGTGCGGGTCCTCCCCCAGTGTGAGTGCCGCTGCTGGGACAGGAGCAATGAGCGCAGCCTCTGCGGCAACAAGGGCTCCATGGAGTGCGGGGTCTGCAGGTGAGGCCCGGAGGCCCCGCCCTCGGCGCCGGCGCCCCGGCAGCAGGACGGGCGGTGACGGCGCATCCCGCTGCAGGTGCGATGCTGGCTACATCGGGAAGCACTGCGAGTGCCAGACGCAGGGCCGGAGCAGCCAGGAGCTGGAAGGAAGCTGCCGCAAGGACAACAGCTCCATCATCTGCTCGGGGCTGGGCGATTGCATCTGCGGGCAGTGCGTGTGCCACACGAGTGACGTGCCCAACAAGAAGATTTACGGCCAGTTCTGCGAGTGCGACAACATGAACTGCGAGCGCTTTGATGGCCAAGTCTGCGGGGGCGAGAGTGAGCACTGGGAACAGGCCACAGGCAGAGGCTCAGCGCGCGGGGCCGAGGCCGGGGCGGGCAGGCAGGGGTGGCGGGATGCGTGCTGAGTGCCCTGGGCCCTGTCTTCCAGAGCGGGGCCTCTGCTTCTGCGGCACCTGCAGGTGCCAAGAAGGCTTCGAGGGCTCGGCGTGCCAGTGCCTCAAGTCCACGCAGGGCTGCCTCAACCTGCAGGGCGTCGAGTGCAGCGGCCGCGGCCGGTGCCGCTGCAACGTGTGCCAGTGCGACTTTGGCTACCAGCCGCCCCTGTGCACCGACTGCCCCAGCTGCCAGGTGCCCTGCGCCCGCTACGCGTGAGTGTCCCGCCGCCCCTCCGGCCTCGCGCCACCGCGACCCGGGGAGAACCGCTGCAGGGCCAGGCCCAGGGCGCGTGGCGCGGGCGGGCGGTGCCCCCCGCCCCGACCCCCCGACCGGCCTGCACCAGCCTGCAGCTCCGGGTGGCCCGGGGTCGCGAGGTGTCAGAGGCCACGGCCCCGCCCCCCGCCCCCTGCTCCCCGCCCAGGCGGCAGCCGCGCGCCCCCCGGCCGGCCTTCGCGCCCCCGCGGCCCCCGCGCCTGCACCCCTCGGGCCCGCGCTCACCCCTCCGCTCCCCTGCAGCAAATGCGCCGAGTGCCTGAAGTTCGAAACCGGCCCCTTCGCCAAAAACTGCAGCGCGGAGTGCGGGACCACCAAGCTGCTGCCCAGCCGGATGTCGGGCCGCAAGTGCAATGAGCGCGACTCCGAGGGCTGCTGGATGACCTACTTCCTGGTGCAGCGCGACGGCCGGGACAACTATGACCTGCACGTGGAGGAGACACGCGGTGAGCTGGGGCGGGCCGGGCGGGCTCAGCACCGCGTCCTCGCCGCGTTCCCGCCGCCGCTCGCGCACCCACTGCGCTTGGGGCGGCTACTGCCTGCAGGGGCGCTGCCAGAGACAGACCCTGTCCTCATAGGTTCCGGTGACAGGGGGTGGGGGACATGCGAGTTGGTTCCGAGTGGCAAAGACGCTGGCGGAGCGACCCCGAGGTCAGAGGTCAGAAGGCCCCTCCAAGACCAGGGGCTGAGAGGGTGGGAGCTGCCAGCCGTTTCCTGGGGCCCCAGGAGTCCCCCGCTAGAGGCCCCAGGTCCCTTTCCAGATGTACCAGGAGGCTGCCCGCAGCTTTCAGAGTTGCCACCTGTGCTCTCACTAGCCGGGGGCAGACCTGCGAAGGGCCACTCACTGCCCCATCCAGGCACCAAGCAGGGCTGGGTTGGTGTCCTGAGGGTGGCATGGACAGAGCCTGCCCTTGGAAGCAAATCTCGGCAGGATTTGGAGGGATGGGGGCAGGTGGTGGTGGAGGGTAGGTCAGTTTTGTGGAGGTACATTGGGTGACAAGGACAAGGACACTGGGACTTGGGGTCCAGAGCCAAGAGAAGGTGGGTTTAGGCAGCAGCACCTGGAGAAGCGTGAACCCACCACTCTCAGCACCTGCCCCCCCCCCCCAGCTCAAGGGGGCTGAGGGGACAGGACTTCGAGGCCAGCCTCTCGGGCAACAGCACCAAATGTGAGACAGCAGCCTACCCAGCAGTCCTTGTGGGACTGGGACCTGCTCCCAGCTCCCCCCACCCACCGCGGGACCCCCAGGAAGGCGCTTTGCATGGCCCCAGGGCTGCAGAGCCCAGCCTGCCAGGGCGGATGCATCTCCACGGGGTTTTCAACAGCAGATTTGGGGTCGGGTCTAGTTTTGCGCAGACGTGGCTGCGCCACTCAGCCTCTGTGAGGACTGCGAGGCTCCTGGAAGGGCCCGGGTGACGGAGGGTGTGCTGGCGCTTGACTTGCTGAGCGTCTGTTTCCTCTCCAGTGGAGCGGAGCCAACTTCAGCCTCCACAGAGCCAGGGCCTCTGCCAGGGGCCGAGGCGGGGCGTTATGCCCTCCAGAGCCCCCAAGCTCAGAAGGAGGCTGGGTACGGCCCCTCAGGGACTGGGACTCCGCCACCCTCAACCCCAAGGCTGCAGCCATTGGCTTCCTGGGGACTGGCTTTACAAGAGAGCCCGGACCCTAAACTGTGACCCCAAATGTCTTCGGTTCCAGGGACCAGGTCACTGGCTGTCCAGGCGGGAGGCTGGTGTCTGGCCCTGGTTACTGGCATTGTGGGCCCCCCTTTCTTTCTCCGTAACAAGGGCCTTCCACGTTTCATTTGGAGCCAAAGGGCCTGCACGCTCCCTGCCTGGGGGCCCGGCCGGGCTGGTTTGCTCACCTACCTGTCCCCGGGGCTGTGCGGGGGACAGGCCGGGGCACAGGGGCCTGTGAGTCCGGAGGGCCTGACGCCCCTGTGCGCCTCCTTGCCTAGAGTGTGTGAAAGGCCCCAACATCGCCGCCATCGTGGGGGGCACCGTGGGGGGAGTTGTGCTCGTGGGCATCTTCCTGCTGGCCATCTGGAAGGTCCTGACCCACCTGAGTGACCTCAGGGAGTACAAGCGCTTCGAGAAGGAGAAGCTCAAGTCCCAGTGGAACAACGTGAGTGGTCCCAGGCCCCCCCCGCGAGGGTGCGCCCCCGCCCCCAAGCCGTCGGCGTCTGCTGGGGGCTGCGTGCTTGCCCCGGGGCCAGCTCTTCCCTCCTGCGCTGACGCATCGCGTTTGCTTTTCTCACAGGATAACCCCCTTTTCAAGAGCGCCACCACGACAGTTATGAACCCCAAGTTTGCTGAGCGCTAGGGGTGCTTGGTGAAGACAAGACCTTCTGCTCCGCCCAGACGGGGTCGCCTCCCCTCCAGCAGGCTGACAGTGACCCTGCCCGGCGGACCCAGCTGACGCCCCCCCCCCGACCCCCTCAACATCAGCTGAAAACCTGCTCTTTTCCCTGCCCCCCAAATGATGGATCTGTTCAGATGCTTCATCTGAACAGATGACTCATCGGAAGGGACAATCTCCCGCTTCTGAGAGGTGTGACTTCTGATAGCCACTTGAAAAAGGACTCGCTTGTGTCTCGTAAGGTCAGACACCTGTCTTCCTTTGTAAAAATTAGCACAGCAGTCAGATGGATGGAGGTTCCGATTTATTTATATGTGAACTTACAGGGAATAGAATTGCACTCCTGTGATTATGCTGTTTCCAATCATGTGCGTGGAAAAAAATCGAATAAATCTTCTGCAGAGGCTCGCTGGGGGCTGGGCTCAGTGCCCCATCTCAGCTGTGCCCACACTCCCCGGGTCCTGCCGACTTTGTGCCCTGGAGCCAGTTTCTCTTTCCTCCTTCCTCACCTGGTGGCCCTGAGAGCCTGGCCCCTGTCTGCCCTGGTCCCTGGCCCTCCCCTTAGGCAGCTTTCAGAGGACTGGGCAGGAGGCGAGGGGCGGGGGGCAGCCTCACTGAAGGGGGTCCTGCCGAGGAACCTGAACACGGCCGAGGCAAGACAGAGGCGCGGGTGTCTGTCACCCTCTTAGACGCTACACGGGCTCCGCTGTGCCAAGCCGGGAGTGCGGTGTCCACCGAGAGAGAGCAAGCAGTGTGGCAAGGCTCTCAGGCCCCCACCATCCTGTCCCCACCATTCCCACCCTGTTCACCTTGCCTTCCTGCCCTATTCCTAAAAAGTGGATTTGAAACAGAATGGCCAAAGCTTAACCCTTCCCCTTATTAATGGTTCCATGTCCTTCTGTGCCCAGGAGGAGACTCGGGCTTTATTTCCACGTTAAGATCCAGCAGAACAAAATGGAATCACTTTCAGGCAGTGTTGGGCCATCCCGTCTCCCCACCTGGTGAATCTGGGTGGCTCTGCCCCTTCCTGACGTTTTTTGTTTGTTTGTTTGTTTTCTTTTTATAACTGCACCCGTGGCATATGGAGGTTCCCAGGCTAGGGGTCTAATCGGAGCTGCAGCTGCTGGCCTGCACCCCAGCCACAGCAAGGCGGGATCCGAGCCACGTCTGTGACCTACAGCACAGCTCACAGCAACGCCAGATCCTTAACCCACTGAGTGTGGCCAAGGATTGAACCGGCAACCTCTTGGTTCCTAGTGGGATTCCTTTCCGCTGTGCCAGGACGGGAACGCCCCTCCCCAACCTTTGACCCTTCCCGCCAAGAACCCCCAGCAGACGAGCCTCTCCTCACACGTGATCTGCTCACCAAAGGTCCCCCTGCAGCCGCCTTCCCCCAACGAGGTCACACAGGCACTTCTGGCGCCTTCGTCCGAGGTCCCCGGGTGCAGTCCCTCCCCTGCCCGTGCCTTTCCCGCACATCCGCGTGCACACAGACACCCGTGGCGATTGTGTTCCCCACTCTCACAACCCAGAGTGGTTCTCCGGCGACACCCTGTGCCCCCTCGGACCCCAGACTCCCAGCCAGAGTGCGGGGGCCGCCCCACCCGGTGCCTCAGCCTCCCTCCTGCTCTCTTTCCCTTCCTATTTTAAAGTCAGCTTTTGAGACTCACCATCATCAAAGCCTTTATGTCACTTAAGCGACTCCAGGGGTGCTTGTTTCTAGGCTCCGAGTGCACTTTCCATGAGTGGGTTTGTTTTATCCTTTTTTAATAAAGTCTGCATCGTGTACCATCATGCACTTCAGCAGTTTCTTCTGCCCCAGGTCCGTCCCAGGCCCCACCCACCTGGGTGGGAACAAGGATGCTGCTAAGGCCACGGGTGGGGGGGGGCTGCCCCTCCCCCAGCCTCCCGCAGGGGTGTGTGTGGCAGGGAGTTGCGCTGTGAACAAATCTGAGCTATAACACGGCAGGCCCCCAGCCCAGATCCGGAATTCAGGGCTGGGCCCCCGGCCAGGCAGGTTTCCACCCGAAGCAGCAGATGGCCCAGGCGAGGTAGGCCCAGGGACCAGCTACCCAGGATGGCCTGGGACGTCCTGGTTTGAACCCTGTCATCTAGGCAAACCCAAACGGTGGCCCCTCGGGCGTGTGCATTTTCCCCACAGCAATTAGGTCAGTTCTCTGAGGACGCTAACCAGGTGCCCCACGAAGGTAACTCCGTTCCGACACCACCTGCCTGGCGGTCTCACAGGTGAACGAGGGATCAGTCTCATGAGACCGCCTGGCCCCTTGTCCCCAACAGGCACCAGTCACAAGCTCAGGTTGTCACGCCACGTGTGCTTCTAGGGGAATAGATCAGAGATTTGATGAATTTTTTCCTTTTTTTTTTGTCTTTTTGCCTTTTCTAGGGCCGCTCATGCGGTACGTGTGGAGGTTCCCAGGCTAGGGATCTAATCAGAGCTGTAGCCACCGGCCTACGCCAGAGCCACAGCAACTTGGGATCCAAGCCTCCTCTGCGACCTATACCACAGCTCATGGCAACACCGGACCCTTAACCCACTAAACAAGGCCAGGGATCAAACCCGCAACTTCATGGTTCCTAGTCGGGTTCGTTAACCACTGCGCCACGAATTTTTTCCTTTTTCTTCTTTCTCTTCTTTAGCTGTGCCCATGGCACACAGAAGTTCCCAGGCCAGGGATCAAACCCGTGCCACAGCAGTGACCTAAGCCACTACAGCGACCGTACCAGACCCTTAACCTGCTGAGCCACCAGGGAACTCCAGAGAGTGGATTAATTTGCTAGAGTGGCTCACAGAACTGGACAACCGTTTACTCACTAGATTATGGGTTTATTTTTGTAATAAATGAATACCCTGACAAAGGGGTGCCCGGGGCAGGGTATGGGGGGGCGCAGGTCTTTTGTGTCCCAGAGCCCACTTGCCCAGCCCTGGAAGTCCCCTGAATCCCATCCTCTTGGGTTTCTACAGAGGTTCCCTGATGCCAGCAGGATGGGTTATATCACTCCAGCCATCTCCCCTCTCTGGAGGTGGGGGTGGGGGGGCTGAACGTTTCCCTGGCAACCAGCCCCCATGCACAGCTGCTTTCCAAACATCACCCCCAGAGCAAACTCCGATGTGGTCCAAAGGGGATTGTGCTGGACGACAAGACACACTGACCACTCGCCACCCCGGAACTGCCAAGGGCTTCTGGCGCTCTGCGCCTTCGGTGGCTGAGGACCCAAGTATGTGTCTTAGGAGGTCACAGCATCACACCTGCGAACGGGCCCCTGTGGGAGGGCATCTGGCCTTGGGTCCCCTGCTACTCTGAATTCTAACTGTGCGAGGGTCTCTTACTGTTTGGGACCTGGGACCCTCACCGGGGCAGGTGGGGACTAGAAGAGCTGATGCCCCCGCTGCCAGCCCTTCCTGGGAGCACCTCGCCCACCAAGTTTGGACTTCGTCACTGGGCATGTCTGGGGGTGTGTGTGTGGTGTGCACATGCGTGCTGGCGTGGCAGCTTTGAATTGGGCCTCAGGTGATGTCAGCGGGATTAAGACCCAGCTCAGAGGCTAGTTCGGGTGCAAGCTCGGCTTCACTAGCATGTGCGAGGAGTGAGCACTGGGCCTGGCTGCAGGCCTGCTGAGTGAGAGGCTCTGGGGCAGCCCAGGGTTTCCCAGTGGCGTTCTGGCCAGTCCTCCAGGCGATTCTGCTACAGCGTCTAGTTGGAGGACCCTCGGCGAAGCAAGGGGATGGGGGTCGAATCGTGCCGTAAGGGGCTCGGCGGGCGGGGCTGCAGGTGCCATGCATGCTGGGGGCCGTGCCCCCTCAGGAGGAGGCAGAGGGAGCCTCCCTGGATGCAGGGAGAAACCAGATCCCAACGCAGCCTACCTTGCGTGCTCTGGAGCAGGCGGGGCTGGCTGGTCCCCGAGGCTCTAGCAACATCAACAGAAAACTCAGTTGCCTTCAGCCCACGTCCTGTTTTTGTGACATATTCTCATTAGTTTTCAAATAATCCTCTTGAAACTTTCCTGCCTTGTCCTGGTGAGATGGAGACACCAGAAAGGCGTGTGGTGAAAGCCAAGGTCAAGTCCACTAGTGGCCCTTCCCCTGTCCCCGAGAGGAAGTGCTTTTATCGCGGGCGGGCGGGCGGGCAGGCGGGCAGGCGGCAGTGTCTTCCGTGCCTCGGACCAGGGCAGATCCCTGGGCCCCAAGAGGACGGACCGGCAGGGATCGGGGAGCCCTTCAGCGCCTTCCTCATCCTGGGCATACGTGTTCCGTGCCATCCTTTAAGCCAGTCGTGGAGGGTGGGCCCTGGCCCGTGGGCACAGCCCTCCACCTCTGTCCATCCCTCCCGCTGACCCTGCCTGTCTAGAGCACCACAGACCTTCCCGGAGCCCCCTCCCAGGCGGCTCCAAGGTCTGAGGCCCTCAGCTGCCCCCTCTGTCCCCAGCTGAGCCGGATGTGAGCTCTTCCTGGTGTTAATAACCATGGTGGGAAGACGGTCCGGTCCCTGCCCGGGGAGAGGCTTCCACCTTTTCACACAGCCCTTCTGGAAGGAATTCTTTAACCTACCGAAGAATGTGCTAAGGGTGGAAAAATCGGATGGCACACTCGCCACCAGGTAGAGACAACTCAGGTGAAAATGCCCCGCATGGGACTCCCAGGGGTGCAGTTCTGGGGCGGGGGCCCCGGAATTCCGGAACCGCTGTGGCTGCCCGTCCTGCGGCCAGCCCGCTCCTGGCACTGGAGTTCGACAGTTTCCCCTAAATTGCCACTGTTGTAACTGTGTCCATCTAATTCCTTTTAAGCTTTCTCCTCTTCCTCCTCCTTCTTCTTTTGCTGTGTTAGGGCTGTACCTGCAGCATATGGAAGTTCCTGGGCTAGGGGTTGAAACTGAGCTGCAGCTGCCAGTCTACACCACAACCACAGCAACACCGGATCCGAGCCACATCTTTGACTTACACCACAGCTCATGGCAACACCGGATCCTTAACCCACTGAGTGAGGCCAGGGATCGAACCCCATCCTCATGGATAGTAGTCGGGTTTGTTACCACTGAGCCATGATGGGAACTCCTAATTCCTTAATCATTATTCTTGGAAAAACTATACGTTCTTTTAATTCCAGGTTGCAAACAGAGCAATCATTCTGTTTCTCCGAAGTCACTGTCTGGTTCATGTTTTCTCACGCTGTGTGGTTTGGGGTCTTTCCTATCAGCTCGAAGCTCTTTGACAACTGAGCGGGTGAGTTAAATAATGCTGTCCCCGCCTCCCCCTTTTCAAGCAGGCGTGGGCTCTAGCCACCGAGTACTCTTTTGAACGTCCACATTGTCAAAGTTGAGTTGTATTTTAAAATGCCATTGCTGATGGCACCGTGTAAGACGCAGCAGTGTCCACGGCGTCTTGGTTAATGTTTACAAATGCACAGTGTCCTTCAGACACCAGTAAATTGTGTGATTGTTAGGAGGAAAAAAAATGTGGCTTTCTGTGGCCCTGGTGCTAAGCCCAGGCTGGTATTTACTCTGCTTCCACAGGCACATGAGTTTTAAACATCTTTTTCTATAACGGAAGATCCAAACCAAATAGAGATATGAAGTATTTGAACTGGAAGAGGTGGGGGGACAGTTCACTGCAGTCAAGGGCCCTTTGCTGCCTCACATGGACAGGAAGGCACCCCGTCCCCTCTACGAAGGACCGAGAACCAAGGTGAAGACATTCCTGTTAAACCGTCGCATTCATCAGACCTGCAGTCACTGTGCCCAAGACAACGACGAGGCTGCCTTCCCGCACTGCCGTCCGGCACCAGCGGGACCTGGGCTAGCTTGGGTCTGCCCTAGAAGGGAAGGGCAGTGACGTTGACGCTGGGCCCCGACCTGCCAACCTTCAATTTTAAATTAGAATCACTCATCTGGTATCTGGACTTCCTGAGGTTCAGGTTCGTTGTGTCTCAGCACAGAAGGAATTCGGTGAGAGACAAAGCGATAGGCAAGAGAGAGATTTATTAGGACGCTCCTGAGAAATACAAGCGGCCGGCACGATCCGGTGGGCTATAGTTTTATAATCCAGGTGGAGTGGAGGTGGGAAAAGACGGCCTCTTCCTCTTTCTGGGAGTGGTAGCGCCTCCTTGGTGTCTGGTAAGAGGGCGTTTGACCCTATAAGGTCAAACTAGGTGCTCATTCAGCTCAGCAGAAGGGTGGTCCTTAAACTCTTGCCCTTGGTCTAAACCTGAAAGCAGGCCCCGC
This sequence comes from Phacochoerus africanus, assembly GCF_016906955.1. Lineage (NCBI taxonomy): Eukaryota > Metazoa > Chordata > Mammalia > Artiodactyla > Suidae > Phacochoerus > Phacochoerus africanus. The sequence goes on along the minus strand of NC_062544.1, from coordinate 287,511,521 downwards.
CCCACTCCCCACCAATGACCAGAGGCATATCTTGTGCTTCCACTAGCCAAGCCTACCTCTTCTGACGGCTGTCCTGAGCGGTCATTAAGGCACAGTGGTCTCCCAAAGTCCCTTCCCTATCTGTGGTCCCTCACAGGGACTTCCACACCGGCCTGTGTTTGTCCTACTCCATCCGGCCGAGCTGAACTGAGGCACTCAAGCTTATGGAAGCTGAGGTCCTGGAGGGAGGACCTGGCAGGGCTGGCATCTCCCACACCCACGCCCCCCCCACTGCTGACCGGGCAGGAGGAGGTGGTGCCGCCTTCGGCTCCTCCGCACTGCAGGAGGCACAAATACAGGGCAACCAGCTCTGTCTTCCAGGCCAAGGAGTCCTCCACACAGACCCGATGGGGTGAGGGCCTGTGAAATTCTACCCACCTTGGGCTGTCTCGGGGCGAGCAATGTGGGCAGAGTGGAAGGGCAGGCCATGCTGACAGGGAGCCGTGCCCCAATCACGGCCGACTGCACAGCCCTCTCTGGGGTCAGCTGGACCCCACGTTAGACTGCAAAGCCCACTGCCTGGATTCCTCCGCAGCCCCTCCAGGGTTGAGGTAGGTGTGGGGCAGCAGTGGAACAGGAGCCAGAACATGATGTTGAGACCCTGAGAGAGAGCACATGGCAGCCGCTCCAGCCCTGGCCCCCCGCAGTGCTGCTACGGGGGGGAGGTGCTCTTATCAGGCTGGTCCAGGAAGCCGCCAGTCAGTGACCCCAGGAAGCTTAGGTGTTGGATCGCTGGCTTCCCTGTGCGATTCCCAAAGTCCCGTTCCACTTTGACTATGGAAACACAATCTTAAAAAGAAAGTAACTGGACTCTTGCAATATGTATTGTTATCATTTCGCGACGCCGTCCGGCTGCAGACCTCCCAGGAGCCGGCCGCTGCACACTGGTTCCCGGCCCGCAGGCTCCACTCGCGGAGGTGATGGGCGTCCGTCCGGGGACGCGGATGCCCGGGGGCGGGGGAGGCCTTCCGGGCGGGGATCGGGGCCGAGCACGCTGGCTATGCAGCCGAGGACGCTGGTTAGGCACCGCCCTCGGGGCCATTCCAGGACACACGGCTACAGCTCTACTCCCGGGGGCGGATTCTCCACCCCTCCAGGGTCAGGGCCAAGGCAAGCCCGGGACTGAGCGCCCCTCCCAGTCGCGCAGGCGCACTGAGCTCCGCACGGAGCGGGGAGGCGGGCCCGCGAGAGGCAGGGGGCGGGGCCCTGAGGGCGAGGGGGCGGGGCCTCCTGTTGCGCACTTGCTCCGCCGTCGCCCCGCCCACTTCCGGCGCGCGGCTCTTCCGGGCAGAGGCGCCTGGCCGGGGTCCCAGTGGGGTGGGTCCGGCCGCAGACGACGACTGACCAGCGGCACCAAAGCCACCATGGCGTCCAGTGGGGCCCGCGGGCCGACGCTGCACTGGGCACTGGCCCTCGGCGGCGCCGCGCTGCTCCTACTGCTCCTGCCGACGGCCTCGGCACAGGGTGAGGGCGGCCGGGGGGCGCGGGGTCAGGGTCACGGGGTCGGGAGGGAGACCAGGGTCGAGGCGCCCGGGGAGCGCAGGGTCGAGAGGCCTGACAGGCGGGGTCGGGAGGAAGGGGGCGGGGGTCGAGGGGCCGCGGAGCGCGGGCTCGGGGTCGAGGGGAGGGCGGGGATCAAAGGGCCCTGGGAGCGCGGGGTCTGGGGCAAGGAGCGAGGGGGCACAGGGTCGAGAGGCCCGGAAGCGAGGGTGCTGGGGGGGCGAGAGGTTGCTGCCTAGGGCCTGTGCGGTTTGCGGGGGCCGCCAGGGGCCCACCCGAGTGTCCGGCCGGGGGGCAGCGGGGGCTGGGGGAAGACTGCCTGCCGGCCCTTTGTCTGGCTCAGCGTGCGGCCGGCCTGGCCCGAGAGCACGGTCAGTTCCTTAACCTCGCCACGACCCTCTCCGAGAGCGCTGTGGGGTGGTGGGAGCAGGGCTTGGGAGCTTGCTTGTCCCTTGGCGGGTCTGCCGCCGGAGTCCAGGGGCCCAGCCCTTGTGAGGGCGTGACTGGTGTGTTGGGGGCTCTGCTCCGCTCAGGTGCTCAGGCGGGGAGGCCTGTGTGCAGGCCCCCACCCACCACCCACGCCCTCTGTGCCCAGTAGACCCCCTCCCCAGGGATCTCCGGGGAGAGTGGCCAGGGCTTGGACTAACCCTGAGGCTGGGTTTCTTCACTCTCCAGACCCGCAGCCATTGTCGGCCTTCCTTGGTTTATCCCACCTATTCTTGGTACCACCTGTGTCAGGTGCTGGGCCGGGTGGCGGCTGGCAGGTGGAGAACCAGACTTCCTGGGAGACTGACCAGGAACTAGCAGAGTGCTTGGGGGTGGGTGAGGGGAGCATGGGATCAAAGGGCCCAGGAGTTCCAGGGACCTGGCTGCTGGAAGGTGGTGGAAATCTCAGGAGCAGCTGGGGATGGGGGCATCCCGCGATCACCAGGCGTGGAGAGCAGAGCCCTGGCTGGTCAGCTTCGGTTCAGCACAGCCAAGCACCTGTCCGCTTTGTGACCTTTCGGGCTGCTTGTTCCAGCGCAAGGCTGCTTGAGTTCCTGCTCGTCTACTTCCCAGCGCGCTAACGTGTACCTCTGTGGCGCAGCAGTCAGGTCGCACAGAATGGGGAGCTTTAGGTCCAGAATGTGTTTTCGGCACGAATGTATTATGAGTTCTTTTTACCCGACTGGGTGGGTGTGAGGCAGGAGACCAGGCCCTCTCCTTGGTGGCCTTCGGGGAAGGACTCTGGCTTTGTGAGAGTGGGTGTGGCGGGAAACGCCCCCTCGTGTGTTTGGCTGCTTGCTTTTCACACGGCCCCCTGTGAGCGTGTGGCGGGTCCTGTGACAGTCTGGGAGTTAAGCCAGACTCACTTGTGTTTCAGGAGCAAAGCAGCTCCTTTCCAGCCACACTGAGCGCTGAGCCCCCTTCCCGCGGAGAGTGGGCTGGTCTGAGAGTTTATGCTTGTCATGCCGTAGGAATGCAGCCACACTGTGGACGTTTGCTCTGTGTGTCCCTCAGAGCTCCCAGGAGAGCCAGCCCACAGGATGTGTGCAGCTGTGGGAAAGGCTCCTCACGAGGGCTTGGCTCTCGGGAGGGGGGGGCCGAGGAGTCCCCTGGTCTGCCATCCGCCAACTGGAGACCCAGGATGCCAGTGGGTACGTCCCCCTCTCGGCTGAAAGCAGGCCGGGGGCAGGGCAGGTGCACATTGCGGCTCCAGCAAAAAGCGGATTCGTCCTTCCCTGCCTCTCTGTCGTGTTCAGGCCTCGGTGGATTAGGAGATGCCACCCACCCACTTAGGAGAGGGCCACGGGCTTTAATCTGGCCACCAGCTCAGGGCGTCTCTTCTGGAAACACCCACAGACACTCCTGGGCGCTGTTTGCCTGTCTGGGCATCCCTTGGCCCGGTCGAGTTGACACGTAAAATAACCATCCCAGGTGTGCGACTTGAGAGACCAGCACGCAGGTCCCTGTCCCAAACTCACCTGTCTGCTGCGGTCTTCTCTCCTGTGCGCGTGGCCTTAGACCCCACAGCGTGTTGAAGGGCTTCAGCGGGGTGGGACCCCCCAGCCAACGTTTCATCTTTGCCTCTGGAGGGCAGGCGACCCTGAAAGGCCTTTTGTCCTGAACGGAGGGGGGGCGTTGCTAGCGGGGGGCCGGCTGGGCAGGGTGGGGTGGGGTGCAGGGTGTTGGTGTGCTCGGGTCTGAGTCTTGGCACACGCCTCGCCCCTTTTCTGCATCGAATCGAATTGAACTCCTGCCTCCTTTCTCAGGTAAAATCGACCCCGTGGGCCCCTGCTGTGCCCTGTCGCCTGGGGCGCGGCCACAGCACCCAATTTTGGGGCTTTTCCACGGCTGGGGTCTGCTGAATGCAGCCCTCGGGCCTGTTGGGTCCGACAGGAAAGAGCCTTCCTCATTTCCTTGTTTTTAAAAAACAGAGCTCCTGACAGACGCTAGTGTGCGCTGCGTCCTTTGTGCTTAAGCAGCTGACGCACCCGAAACTTCAGGAAAGAACTGAAAATGCATCCTGGTTGGCCTGCGTCCAGCAAACTTTTTCTTTACAACTTAGTTTCCCACGAGCATGAGACTGCGGGTCTCTAGCCCCGAAAAGACGAGCCTAAGTGGACGGTCCTGGCCTCGGCTTCCGAAGCCGGGGCGGTGATTTCAGCCTTAGACCCGGGAGCCTGGGCCGCTGCTGACCGACCTCCGGCTCAGCGCAGGTTGTGCGCATCCCGCGATGAGATGAGATGCGGTGAGAAACGCCGCCGCCGCCCGTCTCTGAAGTAGCTGCAGGCGGCTGGGGTACCTGCCTTTCTGGCCTTGCAAGATGCCTGGGCTGCGAGGCCGGGAAGGGAATGGCCTTCGGCGGCTCTGGGCTCTGCGGAGGCTGTCTTTGACCTTGGCGTTCCTGTGTTGAGAACCTGCCCGGTTCTGGGCTGCGCTGGGAGCCAGGGGAGAGCGAGGCTGTCCCCTTGGCCGTCCCCATCTGTTGACACGCACTGGCCGGTGATCCAGAGGCCCCAGGGTGGACGGGCTGATGGTGTGTATCTTGGAGCTGAGTTCTTTTAGTTCACACAGGACCGGTTATCACAGAGGCTGTTAAACTGGAAAATCCCTGTCCCCAGGCTGCATCTTCCCAGTTCCCCACGGCCACTCTGTCAAGATCGACGAGAAGGCCGTGGATCCTTTTTCCAGAGCCTTTCCAGTGGACTTCGAGTGGGTGTGCGAGGCCTCTGCACCTCCCCGGCCAACAGTTTATTCAGAAGAAGTTCAGGAGTTCCTGCTGTGGCACGGGGTTAAGAACCTGGGGTTGCTGAAGCTGCGGCTCAGATTCGGAGCTTGGCCTAGGAACTTCCAGGTGCCAGGGAGTGGCAAGGGAAAGAACAGAAACGAAGTCTAAAGCTGCAGAAAACGTTGGAGGAACAAATGGTTCAGTGAACCCCAAACCCGAGTCCCTTTCTGTTGCTGCAGCCGCGTTTGCTTAGCTGCTCCCAGTAGTTGGCCTCTGCGAACCCCAAACTCCCAGTCCCTCCCACTCCCTCTCTCTACCCCTTGGCAACTACAGGTCTGTTCTCCAGGCTCATGAGTTTGTTTCTTTTCTGTAGACAGGTTCATCTGTGCCGTATATTGGATTCCAGATATCAGTGGTGTCACACGGCATTTGTCTTTCTCTTTCTGACTTACTTCCCTCAGGATGAGAGTCTAGTTCCATCCATGTTGCTGCAAATGGCATCATTTTGTTCTTTTTCATGGCTGAGTATATTCCATTGTGTACACACACCACATCTTCTGAATCCAGTCATCTGTCGGCGGGCATTCAGGTTGTTTCCATGTCTTGGCTGTTGGGAATAGGGCTGCAGTGAACATAGGGTGCATGTGTCCTTTTCAAGGAAAGTTTTGTCTGGATATATGCCCAGCAGTGAGATCGCTGGATCGTATCATAATTCCGTGTTGTTTTGTTTTGCCACACCCACAGCTTATGGAATTTCCCAGGCTGGGGTCAAATGGGAGCTACAGCTGCCGGCCTACACCACAGCCATGGCAACCTGGGATCTGAGCCTCGTCTGTGACCTACACCACAGCTCACGGCCAGATCCTTAACCCCCTGAGCAAGGCCAGGGATCAAACCCGCAACCTCACGGTTCCTACTCAGATTCATTTCCAATGCGCCACAGTGGGAATTCCTCCTTTTTCTTTCTTTTCTTTTTTTTTCTTTTTTTCTTTTTTTTTGGCCATACCTGCTGCATTCAAAACTTCCCAGGCCAGGGATCAAACCTGTGCCACAGCAGTGACCCAAGCCGCTGCAGTGACAATACCAGGTCCCTCACTGCTAGGCCATCAGGGGACTTCCGATTACTCTCATGTGCCTTTTGCTGGTGGCTGGAGGCAACGTACACAGCCCTCTCCCAGGTGTGGGTGTGTTCTGGAGTTCCCTGGTGGCGTAGTGGTTAAGGATCCACCATAGTCACTGCTGTGGCACAGGTCGATCCCTGGCCCGGGAGCTTCGTTTGCTGCGGGCGCGGCCAAAAACAAATGTGGGTGTGTTTTAAGGGGGGGGAGGGATAGCAGCTGCTTGCTGGCGATTAGGAATTCTTTTCTGTACACCGGTTTTGTACTTCTTCTTCTTCTTCTTTTTTTTTTTTTTGTCTTTTTAGGGCTGCACCCGTGACATATGGAGGTTCCCAGGCTAGGGGTCTAATCGGAGCTGTTGCTGCCGACCTACACCACAGCCACAGCAATGAGGAATGCGGTCTGTGTCTGTGACCCACACCACTGCTCACAGCAACGCTGGATCCTTAACCCACTGAGCGAGGCCAGGGATCGAACCTGCAACCTCATGGTTCCTCGTCGGGTTCGTTTCTGCTGCCCCATGATGGGAACTCCGGGCTTTGTACTTCTGATTCGCCTGAGTCCTGAGCTCTGGGCTGCGTGGGGTCCACCCCATTCTCTAGCGGCCAGGCTCTGCTGGGACCAGAACTGGCTTCTCCGTCCTGCGGGGGGACTTGGCACTGCCGTGGCCCCTGGTGCCAGAGTGTCAGCCGACGCATGGGTCCCTGGTGCTCAGGCTCACGGGTGAGCCCCGGGCGGCCAGCCCTGCCGTGGGCGCCGACTTCTCTCCCACGAGACCCTGGGGTCAGGCCCCCACGCGTGTGTCCATCTGGGGCCCTGCTCGTCGAGCTCAGTCCGTGAACCTGGCCAGCCTGCTGCGTGAGTGGGAGGCACCCCCCCCCCCCCCCCGCCGCCCCCTGGACGCCGCAGACTCAGTGTCGTTTGCTCTTTCCCTGCAGCTTGCTCTCAGAACACAAACAGGACGTGCGAAGAGTGCCTGAGGAACGTCTCTGTGAGTAGCACGCAGGGCAGCCGGGGCCCCAAGCAGCCGCCCTCTGACCCCAGGGGCCGCTGTGTGCCAAGGGCTCCGTGATGGGGCTTTGCGGAGGTGTCTTCACCTGGTTGTTAGTAGCCTTTCTCAGGCATGCTTAACCGTCCCCTGAAAGCCATCCGTGCCACCTGCGTGTCCCTGAGATGCTGCCTCACCTCCCAAAGCAGGAGGGCCCACGGCAGAGCAGGTGCGGGCTCCCCGGGCCGCGGGCGTGGCACCGAGCCCGAGTGTTCAGAGCGGGGCAGGGGTGGGCCAGCTGGCCTTTCTGAAAGAGGGACCCAAATGACCGCCACCATTGGCCGCTGCAAAGCTAAACGGCTGCCTGCCATTGCAAATGCTGCCCAACAGTGACCATTTCACCTGGGAGTTCAGCCCCCACCCACAGTGGCTGGCCTGCGACCAGGGCTTTCCTGTGGGCACAGCGGCTGGCCTGTTGGACAGGTGAGCCCTCCTGCCGCTGTGCTCACCAGTGCGGAAGGTCCAGCTTTCCTGATGGGCAGCCGGAGCCCCAGAGCTGGAGCCCGAGGAGGCCCTGCCTCGTGCCCTCCCTGCATGTGGGCGTCCGGGGAGAAGGGGCTCAGATCCGGGAGGGACTTGGAGGGCACCCAGATGTCGTGGCCTCGAGCAGGGGCGTGCTTCTCTGGGGCACGGGCCTGGGCTCTTGGGGGCAGCCTCCAGGGGGGCTCTGGGCTCTGGGCTCTGGCCTGAGGAGGGCGGGGAGCGCTGGGAAGGTGCCTCGGGAGGGGCTGGGGGCCGGTCAGGCCCTTTGCAGCCCCGGTGGTGCCGCCGCCAGGCTGTGGGCAGCAAGGAACCCAGGGTGGGGAGGCCGCCCGCAGCGCCCTCCTGGGGTGACGGGGTTTCGTGGCCTGAGGTGGGTCAGGAAAGGCGTGTCAGGAGATCTCCGCCTCCGCCTCCGCCTCCGCCTGTTTAAAGAGAGGCTTTAAAGAGAGGCGGTGCTGCAGGTTAGAGACGCAGGCCAGGAGTGGATCTGCTGACCAGCGGCAGGAGTGGTCCCGCAGCCCCGGCTGGTGCTTGGCCCTGGCCCTTGGCGGGTGTCTCCTGATGGTGCTGCTGCTTCGTGTTGGGGGGTTTCTGCCCAGAGTTGCTTCAAGCACCAGGGAGCCCAGGGTCTGGGGCGCGAGCGCTTCTGCAGTGAGCCCTGTGGTCCCGTGTCTCTGGGAACCAGGTTGGGGGCGCAGCTGCGGCTGTGCCCAGGCCAGTGCGGCGCACATGTCTCTGAAGGCCCGGCCCCCACCCGCACCCCGACCAGTGAGGTCAAGAGCTGCAGGTGAGCACCTGGGCCGGGGCAGAGCTTCCCACGACTGGAGCACACGTGGGCCCCTGCCTCATCGGCTGTGCCCGGGACCTCGTTCAGCTAAACCCGAAGATTCCACCAGGCACAGGAGAGCTCGCCCTCCTCGTGAGCTCCTGTGGCTTCTGGCAACACCGTCGCATAAAAAGGGAAAGTTAAACGTTTCAAACTCCGGCTGTTTGAAAAGGGAGGTTTGCTGGAAGTTGCGAAGCAGGAGGGAAGCCCAGCGGTGGAAGGGCTGCTCAGACGGCCGGAACGCCGGGCCCTCACGGCCGTGGCGTCATGAGCACGGACCCAGGGGGCGCGGGCACGTTTTTTTGGGGTGACCTGCACCCTCACTTAGGAACAGAAAGCACCATGATTTTCCTTCCTATTAGAAGCTCAGAGAGAAAAATGGTGACTCTCAAGATTTAAAACATCTAGTACATGCTGACCTGAGCAGGCTTGCTAGGCCGACCCAAACCCCAGCCTGCACAGGGCCAGCCCGGCGTGTGGGGCTGGCCTGGGCCCCTCCGCCGGCCACCGCCCGGCCCCTGCCACACGCCCTGGGGATGCACCCTGGGTACACGTGCCAGGTTCCCTCCAGCTCCCCAGCTCCCGACAGGGGCCTTTGACCTTCCCTCGCGTCATCCCGCAGACGGCCGGCAGCGACACGGGCCAAGTTAGGATCTTGACAGAGAGACGACAGCTACGGCTGGACGCCACGCCACCCCGCCCAGCGTGGTCCCACCTGGGGGCGAGGGGGGGGGGCTCGGGAAGCACGGAAGGCCTGTCCTCCCGCAGGCGTGGGGCCTCCGGGTGTTAGAGGGGCGGGGGGCGGCCAGGCCGGGGGAGCAGGCTGCGCAGAGGCCCTGGGTGGGGTGCCCTCTGGACCAGCACGGAGGCTGCGAGGCTTGCGGGTGCCTGGGGGGCGAGGTCTGGGTTGGGAGGACCCAGCCCGGCCGCCCTCGGTGTCCGTGCTGTGTGTGACCTTCTCTGTCACCTCTCTCCTAGTGTCTCTGGTGCAACACCAACCAGGCGTGCCTGGACTACCCGGTGACCAGGGTCCTGCCGCCCAGCTCCCTCTGTCAGCTGAGCTCTGCACGCTGGGGCGTGTGCTGGGGTAAGTCGCTGTGCTCGGGGCTTCTTGCAGAGCTGCGCTCTTCCAGGAGTTCTGGTCGTGCTCAGTTAACATGAGCTGCCAGAGAGCCGGGTCTCGGGGTCCTGGGCGCTGCTGGTGGGGAGGCCGGGAGAGCGGTGGCCTCTGGGAAGCAGGCGGCCTGGGTCTGGAGGCCACCTGGGCTCTGCGGGCGTCTCCCCCACATCCCAGGGCCTACGAGCACCTGCATCATGGCACCTGGGGGGCTGGGGGGTCCCCTCATGCGCCTCCCACCCGCACGTAGGGTTCCTAGGCACCCTCCTTGGGGGTGTGAGTGCGCTGAGACCCCGCGCTTCCCTTGCGCGCCGTGCCAGCAGGGCTGTGTTGTGTTTTGCCGTGTGGCGCTCCTCTCTCTGCAGCTGAGCTTGTGACGCCTCTCCCTGGCCCCCATTTGGGGTCATGGGTGCTGTGATGACCGCTGGGCATGTTGGTGTCGGGGTGTCATCTACGACACATTCTTGATCTTTGTCCCAGTTGGTTTCCGTCTCAGAACCCGTCGGCCTCTGAAACAACTTACTTCGATCTCACCAGCGGAAACCCAGGGAACCTGGAAGTGTGTGTGTGCACGCGCACATGTGTGTGTGTGTGTGTGTGTGTGCGTGTGTGCGCCCGCACACATGTAGGCAGACACAGCCATCACGTCCACCCAGTGGGCTGTCCTCTGGTCTCCGCCCTCCTCAGCCCAGGCAGGTGTCCTGGCCTCGCTGCCATCTGCTTTCGTCTTGGTGGCTCTCGTCCCCATGGCCTCCCGTCTGTTCCACAGAGATGGCACCAGGGAGCTGCTGGCTTTGGGGCCTTAGCTGTAAAATGCCTAAGGCCGGGCCGCCCCCTGCTGCCCCCCAGGCCCCTAGAGGACAAACACACCCGCGTGTCCGCGGTGCACTTTCTGAGTCCGCAGTTTATCTCCACTTGGCAAAACACACGGACCACGTCTGGTGCCGCCTGTCCCTGGGGACCCCATGGTGGCAGGTGAGTGCTGCCCTGCCCTGGGTGGCGGTAGCGGTGTCTGCCTGGCCACCAAGTGTGTGCCCTCGCCGGAGGTGCTGCTATACCCCGCGTGCAGGTGACCAGCCCCGCGCTCTTGCATGGGTGCCCTTGGGAGCGTTGCCAGCTCACTCTCTCTTGACGTTTAGCCTTGGTCGTCAGCCACGTCTCTCGCGAGTGGCTGCACTGGGCGGGGGACGCGGCTGCAGGTGGTGGCGCGTCCTGCAGGCGCTGGGGCTGTCGTCCGCATCCTTGCGGTCCGTCCAGGCTGTGGAGCGCTGTCTCCTCGTGCTGGTAAGCTCCGTCTGCTGGCCAGTGGCCTCGAGCGCCCCTTCGAGTGGCGGGCTTTTTTGGTCATTCTCCTGTGAGGTCTGTGAGGACCCCAGCACAGGACCCCAGTGTGGGGACACTCGGCAGGCGAGGTCCACCCTGGGCCCTGTAGGAGCAGGGCTGCTGAGCCCCTGGTCCCCGAGAGGAGGCGTGATGGGCCTGTTTGGCTCAGTCCTTGGGCCGGCAGGCAGTGCAACTGCTGCCAGGTCCCCACGACCAGGACAGGGGTTTGGCGGGACCTCGTCCACCGGACCTGAGCTGGTGGGGACCTTGTGGTCAGGCCCCCGGAGACCTCGGTCACCACCGGCGAGGCCGCACCTCCCGCTGACACACTTCTGTTCCCCCACGGGCGCTCGGCAGAGCTGTCTGGGTTCCGATGCTGACGCCCTTGGACGTAAGCGTCGCTGGAGGACTACGGGGTCCTCGCCGGGGCTGGGTCGTGCTCTCCGTTGGGGCCTCGCCTCTGGGGTAGATCCCCTGCGAGGCCGTATCCTTCCCCGTGGAGGGATTTCTGACTCAGTCGTGGAGCCGAGTCCGCTGCTGACGGCGCGGCGGTGCCTCCAGAGCGGCCGTCTCCCTCGTTTCGCTGGGTTTACTGTTGCCTGTTCGCGGCCTCTCTTGCCGTGAAGCTGCTCCCTCTGCTCAGGGGTCTGTCATGCCTGCTTCTTAGGATTCCAGCGCTGCCAGGACAGGTCAGGGGAGGAAAAGCCGCACGATTAGAAATGCAGGTGGCCTTTGACAGGATGCGGCCCCAGCCCTGACAGCGAGTGCTGTCGCGCTGGCAGCCTGAGGTGGCCCGTGGGTGGGGGCACCAAGGCGCTGGGTGTCTGCCTCCCCCTCCCCAAGGACCCTGCCCTGCCCCCAGCCATGAAACTGGGAGGTTCTCGGTTCTCGGCTCGGTGTCAGGGAGCGTCCTGCTGCAGCAGCCCGTCCCGTGGTGGTCGCACCGCCGTCCAGGGTGGGGCTGCCCAGACCTCTGCACTGGCCGCGCGCGCCCCACGGCCTCTGTCTGTCCCGTGATGGGCTCTGCGGGATGGACTGGGGCCGTCTCGGCCGCTGGCTTTTGCCTTTGTAAATCCTCGGGAGAAACTGGTTTGAAGAGTGTTTGGTCGGGACAGGAGGTCACAAGGTCGTCGTGGCTCCAGCCCGTGCTCTGCCCGTGGTGGGAGGGGTGTCCCGAGGGCGGTGGGCAGAGGGCTCTGGGCTCTGACGCCGTCATCCCGCGGGACCGCGTCTCGGTGGCTCACGTCTGAGCTTGCCGCTGCTCTTCGCTCTGGGTTTGTGGGCTTTGCTCGGGCCGGTCATGCCTGTGCGCGAGGCGGCGGGGGCGGCAGCTGCCGCTGCCTCGGCGCAGGGCGGCTGGTGGGGGCTGGGATCGGGTCCCGGGGGGCGGGGGGGGGGGGCAGGGCCGCGGTGACCCCGCTGCCCCCGCAGTGAACTTCGAGGCCTTGATCATCACCCTGTCGGTGCTCGGGGGCTCCGTGCTCCTGGGCGTCGCCGTCTGCTGCTGCTGCTGCTGCTGCCCGAGGAAGCGGAGCCGGAGGCCCGACCGGAGCGAGGAGAAGGCGGAGCGGGAGCGCGAGGAGCGGCGGGTCCGGCAGGAGGAGCGGTGAGGCCCGGAACACGGGGCGGGGATCCTGTGGGTTCAGGGCCGTGCCTGCCAGGCCTCTGAGCGCCCGTCCAGCTCTGAGCCCGCGGAGGCACAGAGGGAGGAGGGCGTCACTGTGTCCTCTTGTCTGTGAGGCCGAACTGGCCTCTTGCGTTGCCAGCACTGTGACAACACACGTCCTGCCGGCCGCCCCCCGGAGCGTGTGTGTGGAGTGGCCGGGAGGCCGCTGGGGCCAGGGCCTTGCTGGTCCTTGCCGTCTTCCGAACCAAGCGCAGGTCTTTGCGGATGGGTTAGTTTCTTTAACGGAAATCAGTGTGGGGGCATGCGAGCTACTTCTATTGAACGAACCGGGTGAGGTGATGGAGCAGCCCCGGCTCTGCCGGGCCCCCTGCCCGTCCAGTGGGAGTGTGGCCCTGGCCGGCCGGCCCCATCCAGCTCTGGCTCCGGGAGGCGGGAGTGAACCCCCGGCCCTGCCGCCCAAAGTGGAAGTTCCTGCTGGTAAAATCATGCTGCCCTTTGGTGCTGAGCGAGCGCCCTCTGTGTTGTAGGAGAGCAGAGATGAAGTCAAGACATGATGAGATCAGAAGAAAATACGGTAAGAGTCCGCTGGCTCTCCTTTCCGCTGGGGGCGCGGGAGGCCGGCCGCAGGTGCGTGACGGAGCGCTGCCTTTACCTGCCTTTACCTCCCCAGCCAGCCTCTGGGCACCTGCTGCGAGGGGACGCCGCGCTCCACCCTGGGCTCTGTAGGAACAGGGGGTCCGGTGCCCCGGTCCCCGGGAGGAGGTGGGCGGGGGCGGGGGGGTGAAGGGTGGTCTTTGCGCCTGCTCCGCACACCCTGCTTTCTCTCGGCCGCATCTGAAGCGTCCCGTGGTGCTGGCTGGTTCCCGTCGGCCGCGCGCGTTTGTCATCAGCCCCTTTGGTTTGCAGGTTTGTTTAAAGAAGACAATCCGTACGCCAGGTTCGAAAACAACTAGAGGCGCGTCGTGCGAGGCAGCGTCTCCTCGCCTGGCCCGGGGCTGCGGGTCAGCAGCGGCTGCGGCCTCGTCCGCCTTGGCCCTGGGGCGGCCCGTGGGAAGCTGCCCCCCCAGGTGCAGGCCTGTGAGCTTCTGTCCTCTTTTCTCCTGTTTCTGTCTTTGTCCCTCGAGACATTAAGCCTGTCAAGGCCTTTGGTTGTGTTGTCGTTAATCTGAGGAAACCGCACGTTCCTGCCCCCCCCCCCCACCTGGGAGCCGGTGCCGACCCGCGCCCTGTGTCCCGGGCCTGGTGCGCGCAGCTCCACATGCAGGAAGGCAGTGCGTTTTCAGTCTGTTGTGGGACCCGCGACCAGCCAGCCCTTATCATTTCCCCGACGAGCAGAGCCGGCTCTCCATTGCCCCCCGTGTCCCGGGCGCCGTCTGCTGAGAGTTCCCGTCCATCTGCACCCAGCTGGTACCAGGCAGTCGCTAAAACTCCCCTTTTTAGGTGCGGCCCTAGAAAGACAAAAAAGAGGTTCCACCCGAGGCCTTCCTTTGGAAGCGTAGGCCACTTGGGGGCTGGCTTTTTAATTAGCATCTGGACTGGCACACGAGGAGTTTTTTCCTGGGAAAATCTGAACGTGGACCCTCTGGCTGGCAGTCACCCTGTGCGGGGGCAGGGACACTTGAGAAGCTTTACCTGCCCCCTTCTCTGCCCCACTGACCGCAGGCCTGGGGCCTGGGCACAGTCTCTCCCGAGTCCCAGACCCTCCCTGCCTGTCCTCAATGCTCACCTGGGCACCGCGTGCGACGGCAGGTCCTCCGGGAAGGGACTGTGTCCTGGGCTCTCCCGGGGGGACCCTGTGAGCCAGGGTGCTGAGGGCTGGGCGGCGGTGCAGAGGTGTTGCTGGTTGTCCTGCTGGCCAGACCACCCGGCCCCCGGCCAGCTCCGTGCATCTCCTTCGGGCGGCCTCATCTCCGAGGTGCCGGACACGGCGGTCGTCCCTCCAGTGAAGACACGTGACTGCCGTCCGTGGTCTGCGCGCTTCCGGGCAGGTTCGCAGACAATGAAGTGACTGGTTTCTCCTCGAAATCTGAACACAGTTCTAGTTGCCACATTGCTTTGACTTAGAGAAAACCGAGCTTTGGGACGGCAGGTGAGCGGCTGCATGAAAGGACTCAGGCAGAGCCGGCGACCAAACACACCGGCGCGCGGCCCGCCAGGCCTTGTCCACACGGACCCAGCGACCAAACACGCCTGCGCGCGGCCCGCCAGGCCTTGTCCACACCCCCTGTGTCGATCTAACCGGTTGACCCTGGCTTCTCACAGACTAAGAAACAGCCTTTAACAGACTCTTGAGTCTTATTCTTTGATTTCTTCGGCATTTGATTGCAGCAAAGTGTTATGAGACATTCCCGCGTCCTTCGTGACAGCCTGCAGAGTTTTCCTTTCTACTCTTTGTTCATAAAAATCTTTGTAAGAGACTCGAGTCAACCCCGAGTCTGGATGTAAATCCCTCTTTGCTGCCTTGCGGCTGCCCAGCTGAGGCGAGCGGGTCATCCTTCCCCGCGGCACAGAGCCGGCTGCGAGCACCGCCGCTTCCCTGTGCTCTTCTGACTTGGTGCCAAGGGCAGCCCAACCCGGAGCCTCCAGGAACCGCGTAACCTGAGTGCCTTCATCTGTAGCCACTTTCCAGTCAGTGGCCCAATACACGTTTTTGCTGGCTATGCTGCGTTCCTCCTCTCGTTTCTGGGCGGTGGGCGCGCTGTTGCTGGGGGAGCAGGGATGGATGGGGGTGGTCCTGATGAAGGTGGGTTTCTGGACCCCTCACTAGCCGCGGGAGCAGCCTCCCACGGAGCTCCCGCTGCTGAACGGCCCCAGGGCCGCGCGGCTTCCTGCTGCGGCGCCGCCTGGCGATCAGGTGCCTTTGAGCCTGTGCGCCTTGGCTCCCCTACTGGAAACAGGCGCCACCAAGAACGCATCCTGCCCTCTGCCCTCCCTGCCTGGGGGTCTTGGTACCCGCGTGGGGAGCAGTCCCGCCTGCTTCCGAGTTGCTGCTGAGTTGGGGGCGTTTTGAGGATGACCGCCCCCCGCCCCACAGCCCCGCAGTAAACCTTTCTCCAAACTCCGACGCTTCTCTTTGGCCTCACTGGGCATCAGGCACCCGGATTCTTCTTTGGTGACATGGTTGCGCTCCGTGACAGAAGGGGGCAGCGGGCTGGCGAGGGCGCTGCTGGTCCCTGAGACGGCCCCCCGGGGGAGGCTGGGTTGAGACCCACCTGGGACTTGAACAACCCGAAGCCACGCCCGCAACTCAGCTCCCAGAAACCTCGGGGGAGCGAGCGGGAGGCTGGATGCCTGCTCAGGTGACCTGGCCCGTTTCCCAGGAAGGTCCTGCTCACGACTCTGAATCCCGGGATCCACAGAACTGAGGGGCGCTGGGCCTGGGGCTGAGCACAGTGCGGGTAGCTTAGGGCCAGAGCCGGGCCAGCTCTCGCACCCCCTCCCTGCCCCGTCTCCTCGCCCCGTGTTCCCGAGCCCCTCCCTGGGCCCGTGCGTCACGGGCCTCTGACCACGGCCGGCCCAGACGTGGGCCGTCTCCGTGGTGGTCGGGACCACGTGCAGCACCTGCCCTCTGGGGGGACAGTCCAACGTGTTCCGACAGCCCGGCCCCCAAGGAGGCCCCAGTGCGGCGCCCCAATCAGGGACGCTCCCCCACCCTGGGGCCCGCAGGGCTTTCCGTTCCTCCTGCCGCCAGGGCCACCTCCGGCTGTAGGTGGCAGAAGAGGCTGCCCCGCCCAAGGTCAGAGTGCAGGCCCGCTGCCCCCCCAGCCCCGGGCAGGACCAGGAGAGGAGGGTGAGGCGTGTGCCCGGAGCTGCAGGCCCAGGACCCCGGCTGTGGCCCACAGCTGTTCTTCGGGGCCGTCTACTCCACGGCCGCCACGAAGGGGGCTCAGCAGGCCGCGGGGTGTGTCAGTCTGCGCAGGTCACGTGCAAGCACCACATTCATCTCGCCTGGAGGCTGGGTGCCCGGGGCCCATGTGTCGGCAGGGCTGGTCCCCCCACCCCCCAGGCCTCTCTCCTGGCCGCGTGAACAGCCGCCCCCTCCCCATGTCCCCCCGTGGTCGCCGTCCATGCATGTCTGCGTCCTGATCGCCCCGTCTCCCAAGGACCCCGTCAGACGGGATCAGGACCCTCCCACGACCCGGTTTATCTTCACGGCCTCTGTCGGGTCCTCTCCAGACCCTGCACGCTGGGAGGTGAGGTCAGGGCTTTCGCTTGTGACGCTGGGGGACGCCGTCCAGCTCTCTCACACGGGGAGCCCTATGTCTTCAAGACTGGGGGTGCGCTGGCCTGCAGAGCCCCGGGTCTGCACTTCAGCAGTGGGGGGTGGGCTGGGGGAGGGCCCCTCGGGGGGCCTTGCCTGTGGCCAGGGACAGGGAGGAGACTCGGTCAGGCGCTGTGTGTGCCTGTCCCCAGCAGGCCTGCCGTGAGCTAGCCGCGGGGTGAGCCCCACTCTGGCCAGTGCGCCTCCGGAGCAGGAGAGCAATGACCCTGGAGAGCCAGGGCTTCCCTCTGCTCCTGGGCTTGGCGGCCCTTGAGAATGGTCCCAGTCCCTCTGAGGACGGCTCGAGAGCACTTCCGAGCTGCGGCCAAACCGCGGGGCAGCCCGGGAGGAGCCCGGCATCCCGGTTACGGTGATGGATGGGTTGGGTGTCGCCGGAAAGACCCAGACTCCCCGGCTCTGCCGCCTTAGTGGCCGTGCGCTGCCGCCTCCCGGGCCCGGCCGTCGGCCCTCCTTCCACGTCACCCACTGTCACTTGCTCCTGGTCTGGCTCTAGCTTTAAGCGCTGACACCTGGGACCCACGCCAGCCGGACCCTGGTGTCCACAGAGGTCAGGAGGTCATGGCAGCTCCCTGGTGTGCAGAGGCCACCGCGGGCACTTCTCCACGTTTCTCCATGTTCGGTGCAGGGAGGGGCCTAACTGGGCCAGAGGGGAGGAGGGCAGGCTGCGCGCTCACCAACAAACACCTCGTTCGCGGAGGCCAGGCTGTTCCTGGACAGCAGCGATTCCCCCTCCCCGGGCTGCACGCAGCCGTCACCCCGCCAGCCCCAGCTCCAGACACGCACGCTCATCCAGTGCGGGGGGCAGGATGCTTTCCAACCCGCTCTCCAAGTGATTCTGGCAACCCCAGAGAGGGTGTGTGGCCCAAATTTTAGGAGACTGGCGTCGTGGTGGCTGGATGGGCACACAGAACAGCAGCCCTACCTGCCTGAGACCGGCAACCCAGCCCGCGTTTCTCCAAGAGCCCTGACAACAACGGGTCTGCAGTTTCCCATCGGAGCAGCGCCACCGTCCACCCTTGGGACGCATCGGAGTCTCCGGGAAGCTTGTGGGAACCAGATGCCCAGGGCATGGGTGACTCTACGTCCGAGGACCCAGGGGAAGCCCGAGGTTCGGTTAGGCAGCCGAGCAACACCAGCCCGAGTCCTGGGCTGCTCTCCCGGCTGCATCCTCAGCCCGGTCCAGCCTGTCCGTCACCCACCTGGTCCGACAGGTGTGACGTCTGGTTCCAGGACGTTCCCCAGCCCCGCTCGCACAGACATGTGGACATGTGAGCCTTGCTTGGGGCCCGGGCCGTGGGCAGGGGCGGCCCCTGCCTTGTCCCACTGTTCGGAGGCTGTGGCCTCTGCGAGGTGCTGAGATCCGGTGCTGTCGTGAAGGTTCCCCAACACTTTCTGGAATGCGGGGGTCCCTTTCCTGCTCCTGTGGCCACAGGGGTGGGTTTTCCCTTGAGGTTTCGGGTGCCCACTCTGCTGCCACAGGGCGGCTCTGCCATCAGACTTTCTTTTCAGGAGAGGCCTGTGGGCATGAAAACCCCAGCCAAACCGAGGAACCTGAGCTGGGCTCACTGCCTGCTCTGCACAGCCCGCCCTGCGGACAGCGTCTCCCTTGGAGCTCTGGCCCCTGCCCTGGGCCACCCTTGGGTCAAAGCTGGGCGGCGACGAGGACGAACCCCAGCTCCGCTAGGCCGGCCCGCCCTCAGCCAGCGTTCAGGGCCTCTGGCAGCTGCTCGTTTGGCCTCCTCCACCAGAGGTCTCTCTGCCCTGGAGGGGTACCTGCTGGGTCTAGAAATCTGGGTTTAGAGTCTCTGAAGGCGTCACGTCCTCGTCCACACTGTCTTCAGTGGGCCTCGCTTCTGCGCCGGGTGGGCTTTAAGTCTGATCCTTGTTCCTCTGCTCGTAACGTGTCTTCTCCCTCCATCTGCCTTCAGGATGCTGTCTTTATCCGGTTTTCATCACTGGGGATGCCCTCTGTCCTGGGCGCCTTTTCTATACTCACTGCATATATGATTACATATGTGTATTTAAAGCCTTCGGGGAGTTCCCGTCGTGGCGCAGTGGTTAACAACTCCGACTAGGAACCATGAGGTTGCGGGTTCGATCCCTGGCCTTGCTCAGTGGGTCGAGGACCCAGCGTTGCCGTGAGCTGTGGTGTAGGTCGCAGACGCAGCTCGGATCCCGCGTTGCTGTGGCTGTGGTGTAGGCCGGTGGCTACAGCTCCGATTAGACCCCTAGCCTGGGAACCTCCATATCCCGCAGAAGCGGCCCAAGAAAATGGCGAAAAGACAAAACAACAACAACAACAATAATAATAAAGGCTTCGGAATTTGGATCTGCGCTGTAGTCGCTTCATATTCGGAAAGTGCGTAGCTGTCATTTTTTCAAGTACGGCTTTTGTCCTCTCTCCTCCCTCTGTACCCCGATGACACGAGTCAGACCATCTGACCTTAGTCCAGGGCTTTTGTTTGCCCTGTTCCGTCGGGGGAACTGTCCTCTCTTTTCGGCTTGGGGAAGTCCCACTGTCTCATCTGGGAGCTCGCGGGGGATGCTGGGCCTGTCCCAGAGGCGTCGGGAGCCCGCAGACGGCCCAGTCCTCCCCCGTCACCTGCGATGGCCTCCCGCACTTCCTCGGGCCGCTTCCTCAGTCTGTCTCCGTGCTGAGTTCCCGCCCTTTCCACCTGCAGCCTTAACACAAAGCCTGCCTGACAGTCCCAGCATCTGAGCCACATCCGCGTCTACTTGTGCTGCTTGTCATGTCTTTTTGTTTGTTTTTTGCTTTTTAGGGTGGCTCCCACAGCACATGGAGGGTCCCAGGCTAGGGGTCAAATCAGAGCTGGAGCTGCCGGCCTACACCAGATCTTTAACCCACAGCCCACTGAGCGGGGCCCGGGATGGAACCCGCATCCTCATGGATACTAGTCGGATTTGTTTCCACTGTGCCGCAGCGGGAACTCCCAGCCTGTCCTGTCTCAATGGTGTTTTCCTTTTTGTCTTTCTAGGGCCCCACCCGTGGCATGTGGAGGTTCCCAGGCCAGGGGTCAAATCAGAGCTGCAGCTGCCGGCCTGCACCACAGCTCACGGCAACGCCAGATCCGCAACCCACTGAGTGAGGCCAGGGATGGAACCCGCAACCTCATGGTTCCCAGTCGGATTTGTTAACCACTGCGGCACGAAGGGAACTCCGTTTTTATTTTTTCCATTATAGCTGGTTTCCCACCGTACAGCAAGGTGACCCCGTCACACGCACACATTCCTTTTTCTCATAGCGTCCTGCCCCATCACGTGACTAGATGGAGTTCCCAGTGCTGCACAGCAGGATCTCGTGGCTTATCCTTTCCAAAGGCAATAGTCTGCATCTGTGGACCCCAAAGAGTGGGACGGCCCGGGAATCGGAGGGCGTGTTTCTGATGTGCCTGCTTAGTTCGTGTCCTTGCGGCACGTTTCGGAAGGATGGACCCTTGTGCCACACACGGTTCCGCCGTGAAGACTGATGACAACACCCCGCCCCCCAGGGCGGGTGGAGGCCTCCATCCCTCACCCAGGGGGGCTTTCTGGCGAGAGCAGGACAGGTGCCCCCCAAGCCGGTCTGAAAAGGCTTGAGAGCCAGGAAAGGAGAGGAGTTTGGGGTGTCTCTCGTGTTGGGTGGGACCATGGGGGGTGTGGCCAGGGGCGGGCATGGTCTGAATTTCTTGTTTTATGACCTCGTCGGATTGGCCGAGTTTTGTTGCTGCCTTGTTCTCCTTGCAGCGGTTTGAAAGTTATTTCTCATCTGGTTGGGGGGCATCTTCTCCCTCCGCTTCTGGCTTCTTCTGCCCTGCCTTCCGTTGGGTCTAACCTGTTACTGAGCCCAGGCACTGAGGTCATCGTTTCAGGGAGCATAGTTTTGTCTTCAATGCCGCTGATCCTTTCTTAGAGAGTCCACGTTCCTGCTGAAAATGTCCGTCTCATCGTCTGTTGGCTTGAACGTAGTAGAGTTTTTCTCTTTCTTTCTTAGTTATTTTAAAACTTATAATGCCAAGAGCCTGTTCTCCTATGGATTTATTGCCAGTATATACACATTTTCCCCTTGGTTTTGGACATTTGCTTTCTGGCTTTCTTTGGAAACTTTCTCTCCCGGACGGTGTGTACGAAGGTGTTTGGTTGATGGGAGGCCCTGGGCGAGGCCATTTTCCTGCAGGGGTTTCCTTTGGCCGCAAGGCCGGCAGTGGGAAGGCGAGCAGATGAGCCTGCTGCAGTTCGGGAGTGAGTGCAGTTTTGCTGCGTTTTGTTCTCTTTTCGGGCCGCCCTGCGGCGTATGGAGTTCCCGGGCCAGGGGTCAGATCTGAGCCATTGTTGCGACCTAAGCTGCAGCTTCGGCAACATCGGATCCTTAAGCCAACTGTGCTGGGCCGGGGATCAAACCTGCATCTCAGGGCTCCCAAGACACGGCCGGCCCTGCTACGCCACAGCGGGAGCTCCACGAATGCAACTTTGGATGCCGGTTTCAGTCTCCGTGGACTCACCTACCTGGGCCTCAGCCTCACTCCTCTGCTGTAGGCCCAGAGCTCCAGCCGAAGCTCCCGGGCGTCATCAGAGCCCCCAGCCAGTTTACCTTGCCCGGCCATGCCCAGGGACTATCTCCTCCATCCCCTCAGACCCAGAGGCTCTGCTCAGGGCCTCAGCCTCTCGCCCACTGCATACCTAAGGGACGGCACTGCCCCCTCCACGCACACACAGAGGAAAGGCCCCGCGAGGACACGAGGAGTTGGTGGCCATCTTCGAGCCGAGGAGAGAGGCCCCAGGAGAAACCCACCCGCCCGCCTTGATCTTGGCCTTCTAGCCTCCACTACTGTGAGGGAATAAATATTTGCTCAAGCTGCCCGGGCTGTGGTATTTTGTTACAGCCACTGAGCTGATGACACACCATACTAGTCACGAAACCCCTGAAAGAAAAACCACTTTCCTTCCTTCTGGGACCTCTGCCCTCAGAGAGAGTCTCTTCTGTTTTGGTAGCGATTTGGTGTCTTCAAGCAGAGTTTCAACATACTTTATACAGATTTTCTGATCGTTCAAAACCACAGGCTTTTTTTTTTTTTTTTGGCTGCGCTCACGGCATACGAAAGTTCTCTGGCCAGGGAGCCCATACCACAGCAGAGACCCAAGCCACAGCAGTGACAACACTGGATCCTTAACTTGTGAGCCACCAGGGAACTTCAAAACTGCAATAGTTTTATAATTCACTTTTAAAAAATGTATCAACAGGAGTCCCCATTATGGCATAGAGGGTTAAGGAACTGATATAGCCTCTGTGAGTGTGTGGGTTCCATCCCTGGCCTTGCTCAGTGGGTTCAGGATCTGGCATAAGTCGCAGAGGCAGCTCGGATCTGATGTGGCTGTGGCTGTGGCATAGGCCCCAGATGCAGCTCTGATTCAACCCCTGAGCTGGGTACTTCCATATGTCACGGGTGGGGCCATAAAAAGAAAAAAAAAAAATGACTCAACATATGCGCATCTTTTCCTGTCACCAACGACTCTTTTTTTACACATTTCTTTTGCTGGGGACGCAGGCTTTTGTCCTACGAATGAACCACAGTTCGAATCCTTACTGGAACACCTTAAGATACTGCATTTCATCAATTCTAAGCCACAGGTTTTTCACCCTTCAGCAAGTCTGAAACCAGGACGTCTTCCATCCATAACCTACCTGTCTTGGTTTAACGCGTCTGTGCTAAATAAACCAACTTCATGCTTTACAGCTGATGGTGTCTCAGAGCCGATGACGAACGATGGGTTCAAACGCCGCCTACGCGAAGCTACCCCACAGCCCGTCAGCTGGGGGCAGTTCTGGGCCCCACTGTCCATCTCTGTTCTGGAAGGGCCAGTTCCTGGAGACCCCCCTCTCCAGGAAGCAGAGCTTGAGCCAGTCGTTGTACCCGAGGGCCCTCTGGTAGGGGCGACACTGCCCGGACTCCAGGACCCTCAGTCCTGGCTGAGATGGAGGTTGGCTCTGCTCAGACCTTTCGATGGAGAGACTTCGTCAGCCTGTTACGTGGCAGCTCCGTTTCTTGGGAGCGCCTTCCCTTCTCCTAAATGGGGCCTCTAGCCAAGGATGCGAATTTTTTTTTTTTTTTTTTCATTTTTGAGGGCCCCACCGGCAGCAGATGGAAGTTCCCAGGTTAGGGGTTGAATCAGAGCTATAGCGGCCGGCCTACACAGCGGCCACAGCAACACCAGATCCAAGCCATGTCTGCGACCTACACCATAGCTCACAGCAACACCGGCTCCTTAACCCACTGAGTGGGGTCAGGGATTGAACCCTTGTCCTCATGGATGCTAGTTGGGTTTGTTTCAATGGGAACACCCAAGGAAGTGCATTTTGAAGGGTCCAAAGTGGTTTGTGAAATTAAGGCCCCATCAATACTTGGCCCTGTGGCCTTTCAACAGCGTCAGGAAGTGAGCAGAACCCCGTCAGCAGGGCCTTCAGATGGAAGCCATCTAGTGACCTGGGTTCAAATCCAGACCCTGCCACCTCCTAGTGCGTGACCCTGTGCAGCCCGCCCTCCCGCAACCTTCTTTCCCTGACCGGAAGAACAGGGGGCTAAGGTCCCTGCTGCAGAGTGTTGTGAGCCTTGATGCGCGCTTGGGACCACAGCCGGCACCCCCGAGGGGTCAGTCCATGTCGGCCACTGCTGGTCCCTTTCCTCTGAGGCATGGGGTGGAGACGGGGAGGGCGGGAAGAGCCAGGGCCTCAGAATCCTGGAGGGCTTCCTGACCAGGGCCCATTCTTCACCACATTTCCCGAGGTTGCCTGAGCGCCCGTTTCAGCCTGTCCTGCTGGGGTTGAGCCCTGGGTTTGTCCTGAGGCAGGAGAGCACACTGGTCAGACACACGGACCACTGCCTGTGCTCACATCCCAGCGGCATTGCTCACCCACGCTAGGACGTCAGGTAACTCAGTTTCCTCACCTGTAAAATGGGCTGATGTAAAGGTCAGGTGCACAGCTTCCAGGTAGGGTAGCAAAGCGGTCCCCACCTGCCCCAGGTGCTCGGCTTCCACTGGCCAAGCTCAGAAGGGGGCTGGACAGGGGGAGAAGAACAAGCAGCCTAGCCCATCACAGAGAGAGGCTTCTGCCTCCCCGTCTCCCTCCCAGAAATGCCATTTATGCCTCTGTCCCCTGGGATCGCAGAGTGGAGGTGGCCGGACCTTGGAGCCTGAGTGGGTTTGCTAAAGGAAGTCATGCCCTGCCTCCTTAGTGGACGGAGTGGCCGGGTGGGTCAGCCTCCACCCCTTCCTTCACTCCACTTCGAGGCCCGACACTTGGCTCCGGGTGAAGGCAAGCTGCACCTTCCCCAGTAGTGGGGGCGCCTCCCAAGACACCGTTCTCACTCACGTCCCCTGAAGTGGCTCGCCTGGCTGGCTTTATTTTCCTTTTTTTCCTCTGAGAAACACCCTAACCAGAAAAGAAAAGCAGTGGGTGCACTTAGGCTTGGCTGGTGGTGCTGCAGTAGGGGGACCAGTTCTGGGGACCAGAGCAGGGGCCGTTCTCAGGCTCCATGATAAAGCGCAAGGCCTCCTGGCCCGGTTCTCTGAGCACCTCGGGGTTCCAGTTTGCCCCCATCGCTGCCCCGTGTGCCCCCCGGGTCCCATCGCCCCCACCCTAGCTGCCCTGCACGCCTCCCGGGTCCCAGCGCACCCCCCACCCCTCGGGCGGACCCGAGCCCCCGCTGCCTTGGGAACCCCCAACCCCGACGCCGGATTTCGCGGGGCCCCGCCCGGTGACGCATTTCCAACCGCCAGGAACCTCGGCCGGCAGGCCAGGCGCGCGTCCGACGCCCCGGGATCGCGCCTCGTGCACGCGCGCCCACCACGTGACCCGCGCTGGCCAACCGGCGCGCAGGGATTTGGGGGCAAAGCGCGGCCCCGAGAGCAGCTGCGGCGGGAGAGCGGCGGGCCGAGAGCGTGACTCGCCCGCCCGGCGCTGCTGCTGCCCCGCCGCCCGCCGCGCGCAGCCATGTCCGAGGAGAAGCCCAAGGTAAGGGCCGTAGGGCGCGGGCCCGTGCTCTGCCTCCAGCCCGCGCCGCCGTCGCCGCCGTCCCCACCCCCGCCTGCGCCCCGTGCTGCACCGCCCTCCGACCCGCCACCGGCCTCCGGGGCCCGGGGTCCGCGGCGCCACCCGGCTTCCCCGGCCCCCTCCCCCGCGCCGCCGGGCTCCGCTCGGCTCCCCTCCCCCGCCCGGCCGCGCGCCCCGCCGCGCGCCCCCTCCCTCCGCCCAGGCCCCTCCCTCCGCCCAGGCCCCTCCCTCCGCCCAGGCCCCTCCCTCCGCCCAGGCCCCTCCCTCCGCCCAGGCCCCTCCCCACGGGGGCCGCCCCGTCCCGAGCCCCGCCCCTCCCAGGCCTCCCCCCCTCCCCCAGACAAGAGCTCCACCCCCACGGCCCCGCCCCGCCCCGAGGAGCCCCGCCCCGTTGTCTCGGCGAGTGGCACCCCTATCCTGGACCATCCTGGACCCTCCTGGACCTGACCCTCCTGGCTGGGACCTGCCTGGGTCTCCCCCAGTCCCTCTTTGGGACCGCCCCTCCCCAGAACCTCTTTCCTCTTTGGACTCTCCCTGCTGCGCCCCTCATGCCAGGACCGAAGGTCCTGGCCTGCCTGGGCCCTACTGCCCCTCGGAGGGCCTCCTCCTCAGCCCTCACTGCGGAGAGCCCGAGGGGGCGCAGGCTGGGGACAGGGGCTCCGAGAGGCCTGACCTGTCTGGAGGCACGGTCGCCCCCCTGGGCGTGCGCCCACCTCCCCCGTCGTTTACTGTGTGCCCCCTGCCGCCCTTCCCCCAGGCTGTCAGGTCTGCGCCCTTGAGTCTGCTGCGCTGGCCCTTAGCCCTCCCCCTCCTGTTAAAGACAGGCTTCCAGACCCTTGGGGTCAGTGTCTTCCAAGTAGCAGATCTGCTTCGAGTTGAACGATGGCGTGCAGGCTTTCTCTGCTGCCAGCCCCGCTGGAGGTTCCCCCCCTGCAGCTGAGACTGGAGCCCAGGAGGCAGAGCTGGGGTTGGGGTCCAGGGCACGGAACCCCTGGTCACCAGACCCCTGGTCACGGACCCCCTGGTTGAGCCCCAGGTCGGGAGCCCCCTGTGGGGCCTGTGAGAAGAGGTGCCCTCAGGAGCTTCCTCTCTCCGGGTGCAGTTGGAGCTCTCTTTGTTTTTTATTCTATTACTTTTTTCTTTTTCTTTTATTTTGGCTGCCCCGTGGCACATGCAGTTCCTGTGCCATGGGTTGAATCCCAGCAGAGCTGTGTCCTATGCTGCGGCTATGGTAACACTGAACCTTTACCCACTGTGCCTGGTATCGAACTCATGTACCTGCCCCTGCAGAGACCCGTCAGTCCCTTTGTGCCACAGCAGGAGCTCCTGCCTTTGCTTTTTACTTGCGGCCAGTTACATTTCTCACTCAGCCTTTTCTAGCACTCGCGCCCTGGATCCTTTGTTTATCGGAGGCTGAACACAAGCGCCCCTTCTTCATGCTTTCTAGGGGCCTCTTTCTGCAGTTTAAATGTGATGAAATACACATAGATCTCGTTCCTTTGGTGTGTTCAAACTTAGCTCTCCCACGTGGTCCAGCCCACGGCCCAATTCAGTTGAATAAACTTGTTTTCACTGCTTTCCAGACAAGGCCTCGTGCCCCACCCCTGCCCACCACAGCCTCGCTGCCTGCCGAGCTCTCCTCTGGGCCTGGGGGTGGTAGGAGGCCCGCTCCAGCCCATCTTGGTGGAAAGAAAACCTTGGGATCCGTTGGGAGGCCAGTTCTGCCTCCCTGGAGAGCACAGGCAGAGGCCTGATGGTCGGAACTGTGGGTCTTGTTCATAGGGCCTCTTCCCCCCCCCCCCCCCCCCGCCGCCCCCTTTCTTGGCAGTAGTTCACTGGCTTATTGGGAATTCACCAGGGGTCGGGGACAGGCCATGTGGTCTTGGTGCCTTCCTCTGCCTGGCCTTCAGCCCCTGCCCCGTCTCTGTCTGCTTTGTGCTCTGGCCCCTGCGTCTCATTGAACACACCAGTACCTTCTCGTTAAAAAAGCAAATGCATCCTATGTCCGCATGCAAAGAGAAAAAAGTTGGAGGCGTTCCCCTTGTGCTTCAGTGCTAAGGAACCCTGCTAGTACCCATGAGGTTTCGGGTTCGATCCCTGGCCTCGCTCGGTGGATTAAGGATGTAGCATTGCCGTGAGCTGTGGTGTAGGTCCCAGATGCAGCTTGGATCCTGCCTTGCCATGGCTGTCATGTTAGGCCGGCAGCTACACCTCCGATTGGACCCCTAGCCCGGGAACCTCCATATGTTGCACATGTGGCCGTAAAAAAAAAAAAAAAGACTGAAGTTGGATTTTTCTTGTCACTGTATGCAAAAATTAACTCAAGGTGGACCAAGGACCTAAAACAGTTCAACTCTCGGGAGAAAACAGAGGAAAGCTCCATGACATGGGACCTGGCAGTGGCTTCTTGGATGTGACATCATTGGCACAGGCAGCATGAAGAAAAACAAACTAGACTTCGTGAAAATTGTCAAAATTTTGTACATCAAAAAACACAACAGGAGTTCCCATCGTGGCTCAGTGGTATGAACCCGACTCGTATCCATGAGGACGTGGGTTCGATGCCCGGCCTTGCTCAGTGGTTTAAGGATCTGGCGTTGCTGTGGCTGTGGTATAGGCTGGCAGCTGCAACTCCGATTCGACCCCTCGCCTGGGAACCTCCAAATGCTGTGGGTGCGGCCCTGAAAAGGCAAAATAAGTCAATGAGTGATTTTTTTAAGTGATCTCAGGGCAAAGGTGGACTCGCCCTCTGTGGGTTCCGGGGTCCGTTAGGCGGGTGTTCTCCCTCGAATTGAGTCTATTGAGTCTGAAGACATTAGACGTGCAGGACGTGTTAGAAGTTCTGTGCGGAAATCAAGGCTTCGGGGCAGAGGTGGGATTGCTGGAGCGAGGGGGGGATTGGGTTGGTTTCAATGATGTCGGGGAGACCAGCCGCCGCCGAACGCTGGCCTTTGAGCTGCGGGCAGTGGGGAGGCGGGCGGAGGCCAGATCCGCGTGTCGTTGCAGGAGGGGGTGAAGACGGAGAATGACCACATCAACCTGAAGGTGGCCGGGCAGGACGGCTCCGTGGTCCAGTTCAAGATCAAGAGACACACGCCGCTCAGCAAGCTGATGAAGGCCTACTGCGAGCGCCAGGTGCGGTGGTGCTGGAGCGCCTGCGCGTGCCTGCGTGTGTGCGCGTGTGCACTTGTGTGTGTGCGTGTGCACCTGTGTGTGTGTGTGCACCTGTGTGTGTGCGTGCCTGCATGTGCATGTGTGTGCATGTGTGTGCCTGTGTATGTGCGTGTGCCCCTGTGTGTGTGCGTGTGCCCCTGTGTGTGCGCCTGTGTGTGTGCATGCACCCCCCCCCCCCGGAGGTCCTCCCTCTTCTGTCCCGTCTCCTGCAGGCTGGCGGTCGCTCCATCTTTAGCAGGTAGGGCACCCGTTGCCCCTGGTCGGGGTGCCTGGCAAGTCTTCCTGGTGCTGCTGGGATCATAGCGGGGGGTTCGCGTCCCCCTTCTCCTCGGCGTCTGTGGAGACCCGGCCTGGCTTGGTTTCCAGACAGTGCTTGATTCTTGCCTTTTCTTTATTGCTCTTCGAGGTCGGGAGCAGAGGCTCTCATGCCCCTCACGGTGACCCGTGAGATGGACCGCTTCCGTGTCCCTTTCGTGTGAGCAGGACTGTGTCCTTGGGCCCCCACGGGAGCCGGTCCTTTCTGGCGGTGGCGTTTCTCCGGATGCTTTGGAAATAGCGGACCTCAGTTCCTGTTCTCGCCTTGGATGCTCTTTGCCTGGGCTTGTGGTTGTCGCTGTTGTGAAAAGCACCTGAAACTCCACGCCTTCGTCTTTCTCGCCTCGCTTTTCAGACCTTGCTCTTCAGAGGCCATCACTGCCCAGCTTTTTTCCTGCGTTTTCAGGGTGTGCGTGTCCGTGCCTCTCCTCCTCGTGCCTCTTGAGTTTGGAGGTGGAGTTCTCCTGGGACAGGTGGGCTGAGCCCTGCCACGCCATCCGCACCCACCCGCAGCCCCTGTGCACAGATTGGCCTCGACGCCAGTCCTTTGCTCTG
This sequence comes from Phacochoerus africanus, assembly GCF_016906955.1. NCBI lineage: Eukaryota > Metazoa > Chordata > Mammalia > Artiodactyla > Suidae > Phacochoerus > Phacochoerus africanus. The sequence goes on along the minus strand of NC_062544.1, from coordinate 287,482,856 downwards.
GAATCTCCTGATTCTGTCGTGACTGGGGCTGAGCTGCGCTGCTCCCAGGGCCACACAGCGACTTGTGCTGATTTCTGGCTCCTGCCTGAGCCTGTTTCTCCTGGTCTGGTGGCAGTTGTGTGTGTGCCCCGTGCCCCGTACTGCCCCCCCTGCTGCCTCACCCCCACGCCCTGGGTCTTTGCTGTCCCGTCGTCCCTCCCGGGGCCCCTCCCTTCCTGCCCCACTTTGGACGCATTCTGGAAGCATCCTTAGTCCTCTCCTGTGTGTTTTCTGGATTGATCTTTCCTCTCTGTTTTGATGGAGCATATCTTCCTGTATCTTGTTCAGAGAGTGTGTAAGTGCTGCATGTCTGAAAAGTGAATTGCTTTATAAACCTTCAGACTTGACTATTTGCAAATTTCTTCCTTTTTTTTCAGGGCCGTGCCCACAGCATGTGGTAGTTCCCAGGGTCGGGGTTGAATTGGAGCGGTAGCCACCAGCCTACACCACGGCTCACAGCAACGCCAGATCCTTAACCCGCTGAGCGAGGCCAGGGGTCAAACCCGTGTCCTCCTCGATGCAGGTCGGGTTCGAGCCATGATAGGAACTCCTGAATGTAAGTTTCTAGGTTGAAACTCATTTTCTTTTTGGGGACTTACTGCAGCATTTCCTTTATTTTCCTCTGCTGGTGTGGAAGGTTCAGTGCTGCTCTGACTCTGCCCCCTGGTGCCTCTCTGCCAGCTTTAGGGACCTGATTGCATGATCTGAAATGTCACTGCCGTGGGCTTTGAGGCAGGTTGCTTTTTCATCTCCTTTGCTGGGCGCTTTGTCCAGACACTGTTGGCCTCAGGCAGCAGGCCTTGGCCAGCTCCTGGGGCGTGTGTCCCTCTGCGGCCCGCTCCCCTTCGTTTCGTCCCTGCCAGCCTGCAGCACCTGCTCCGTGGTGTGCGTTTGCATCGTTTCTCCCCGTCGTGCATGGGGTTGGGTGGCTGTTGGTTTCCTTTCTGGGAGGTTTTCTGAGTTTTAGGGACAGGCTTGCTCCTGTCATGATTTCTCCTTTTCAGAAGGCCTCATTCTTTCCTGTTTTCCGAGGCTGCTTTCCCCCGGGGGGAGCTCTGTGTTCTCCCTGCCCCAGGGCTTCAGGTGCGCCTGTGCGTCTCTGCAGGTGCGTGGGCGCACACGTCCGGATGTGCGCCGACCCCTCTCCCCCTGTGCCCTCCTCGTCTCTTGCCTGCTTTGGTTTCATCCCTCGCGGGGCAGAGTCTTTCTTTAAATGTCGCCCCTCCCTGGGTTTCAGAGCGAAGCCCCAGGGGTCCTGTGTGCTGACCGTGGCTGCCTGGCTCGTGCCTGGCGTCCTGAGGCCACCTCTCCAGAAAGTGGGCCTTCTGCCCATGGGAGGGCCAGAGCCTGCCCCGCCTCTCGGGGTCGGGCCGCGACCTGCCCTCGGCCTCCCCTCCCCCATCCCGGCTGGGGTCTAGTGTTCACAGCTCTGGGCTTCCAGCTTCCAGCCCAGAGGGGACATCCTTTGTCTGCCAGCACATCCCCTCCCCCGTGCTCCTTGTCCTTGTCGCTTATGCCCTTTCTCCTCTAGGTCACGTCACTAGGGTTCAGGAGGGAGCAGAGAGGTGTGCCTTGACCCCCCCCCCCCCGCCGGCCACGCTCCCCTGTCCCTCAGGACGTGGCCTCATGGTTCCCTGACCTATTTCTGAGAACTGCTTCAAGGGGAGCGGCGGGTTCGGCTCCGCTCCCAGCGGGGCGGCTGAGGGCAGGGCACCGGGAGCTGGGCGACGCTGACACGGTGACTCCTGATGTGTCACCGCGGGGGCTTCCTGTGAACGCGGCGCACCGGCGAGGCCTTGCGCTCAACTGGAGCATGCACCCGTGTGTGCGGAAAGCTGGCATTTTGATACAAGTGCGTGGTTTTCTTTTCAGTTGTTTAGCAGGAGCTCTTTAAGGACAGTGTCTTCTTCTTTTCAGGGCTTGTCGATGAGGCAGATTCGGTTCAGGTTTGACGGACAGCCGATCAATGAAGCAGACACCCCAGCACAGGTATGGGGCCGCTGCGTGGGCTCTACTCGCTCGAGGGCTGCGCCATCTGCATTTGAGTGGCCGCCCTCTGAGGGCCGCTAGTTGCTGCTCCGCTGGAATACCTTACATGTTACCAGTGGCTTTAATTATTAGTTTGAGTTTTCATTTTGAAGGTTAGTTTTTCGAGTGAGAAAAACGTCCTTGGTCAGCATCGTCCTCGGTGTTGGGAGGAGGAGGAGGAGGGCTGGGTGCTCGACGGAGCGGCCGGGATCACGGCCGGGGCCAGGGTGCCTGTCCTCAGCCGCTCCGGGCTCCAGGTGTGCTGGGCAGGTGATCACCACCCACTGGTCGCCTGGGTGCCGGGTCTGCAACGTTAGGCAGTGCGCCGCTCGATTCCTGGTGTCCTCCTGTGCCCTTGAGGAGCGCTGGGCGCGGGGGTGGGCGGCTGGACGGCCTTGGGGTCCAGAGCCGTGTCAAGTGGGCCTGAGCTATGGGCATCGGGGGTGGGTGCGAAGGGGCTCTGCTCCCGGTGGGGAGTCTCCGGCCTCGGGACAGGGAGGCCCCAGGGGTGTCTGTGGCAGCCCCCCGCCCCCATCCCCAGCCCTGGTACTTGGTTTCTCAGTAGTTTCTGGGGCACATGGCTGCCCCAGCCCTGGTTCGCCGGTGTGAGTGGCAGGCGCTTCCTTTCGCTTGGGGAGCAGACAGAGGTCTCTGCCACGTCTGAGAAAGAGGCAGGCAGGAAACACTGGCACCGTGTCTGCCTGGCCTGGGGTGGGTGGCAGGGGACCCCTTCCTGTGGGTGCAGTTGGCGTGGCTGTCGCGGCCTCTGGTCCCCAGGACTCATGCTCCTGAATGGGGTCTAATTCTGTGTCCCTTTCAGTAAATCTTAGACACTTGCTTATTTGTTTATTTATTTTTTAGGTCAGAAATAGACTTAAGCTAGAAGGCCCGTACTGGGGCGGGGCTCTGTCTAGGTTCCCCGTTCCGCGGGCCTGCAGGTCTCACTGCAGGTGCCGCAGTCCTGATTGCCTCGTGGCCGTCAGAAGTCTGGGACTGAACGGGGGAGCCCGAGCCGCGACTCTTCCTCAGGTGCCCCCGCTTTTGTAGGCCTTTGCCTTTCCTTATCAATTTTGGAAAACTCTCCTCCGTGTCTACAAGATGTCTTGGCAAAGAGCGCATCAAGCCCGACTCAGCCGGCCGTCGTTTCGGTGTGAGGCTGTCCGGTGGATGGCTGCGCCTTAAAGAGAGGGACAGACAGGACGCGGGCGAGCCTCGGGAGAGAGGCCGGCGGGCGGCTCGGGGCTCGGCGAGGCTTGTTCATTTTTAGCAAGACTTGGTTTTCCTGCCAGGTCCAGTCCTTTGGCGCGGCCGCTCTTGGCGGAGTTCTGCCGGGCGAGCCTGCTGGGCAGGTGGCTCTTGGGGACCCACAGGGAGCCCCTCCCTGCGGGCCCCCCGGGGTGGCTCGGAGCCCGGGCGCCTCGGCCGTGGGCCCGGCGTGGGGGGCGGCGCGGCGACCCCGCCTGCCCCGTGGGCGTTTTGGCTTCCGTGGGGAGGACACTAACCGCCCGCTGTGCCCGCAGCTGGAGATGGAGGACGAGGACACCATCGACGTGTTCCAGCAGCAGACGGGGGGCTCGAGGCGGGCCGGCTGCCTCTCGGGGTGCCGCCTCTAGAGGGACTGTCCCCGGGTCACCGCGCCTGGTTGCTGTTGAATGGTGAAGCGTGACCACGCCGACCAGGAAGGAGGCTGCAGACACCCGGGGACCTTCAGCCAAGGGCTCTCCTCGGTGACACGCGTCGAGCGCGGCTCCGCTCGCCCGTCTCGGCGGGTACCTTTGTTCGGGTAAAATGCAGCGCCAGGGCTTTGGGGTTGGCTTTTCCTTTCATTTTTGGTTTTTCTTCCTCTGATACCGTTTCCTTCAAACCCGAGGCCTGACCGTCCACCCCGGGCGCCGGCCCCTTGTCCCAATCATGCAGCGAGCTCCCCGCCCGCCCCGGCTGCGCTGCGCCTGGGGCCGCGCTTCGGGGGCACAGCTGGGGTGGGAGACAGACGCCTTTCTTGTGAGCACAGGACTTTTCAATGCTAAATGTTACACAGGGAAGCTTTGACAGAATAGAGTCGAGTTGCAGGGGAAACACTGGAATGTTTCTTAAAAGGTAAGAAGTTTTTCAGGGACGTGGCCCCGGGGGGCCTGGGGCCCAGGCCCCACCACGGCCCACCGCCCACGGCCCAGCGCCGCTGCCCGGGCACAGCTTGGTGCAGAGAAAATTGGCTTTCCCCCTTTTCTGAGTTAGAAGGAAGTCATTCCCACATTTCTCACGGGTCATAGTGCCAGGGCCTCAGATTTCTTCTGGTGTTTTCTTCTGATGAGTAATGATGGTCTGTACATAAAAAGGAAGATGAACATCGCTGGGTTTGCGGTTGGGTTTTTGCGTAAAGGAGCCGCTTCCAAGGGCGGCCGCAGGCGAAGACGCCGCGGGGGCCTGGCGGCTGCGCCCCGCTCGCCCGGTCGGTGTGCAGCGTGCGCTCTGAGCTCAGCAGCTGGGGTGGGCCCCGTCCTGCTGGGACGGTCCTCCCGGCCTTCCGTGCGGACCCGCTGCTGCCCGCCGGCCCGGGCCTCCGCTGCCCGTCGGGTCCCCCGGCCGCCGCCGCCCCCGCCGCCTCTCGCTTGCCCGCCGTCTTGCTGAAGGTGTCTGCGTCCCCTTGGCGTTTTGCTCTTCGGGCGCCAGGGGGATGTCTCCGCCCCCGTTTGTCCATCTCTCGTGTCCCTCACCACTGTCGCAGTAAATACAGTTTGGGATTCTGTCGTGGCCGTGTGTCGAATCCTGCATTTGGAGGGTGGGCTCGGTGTCGCATCCGCGTTTGCAGCGACCTCCCTGGAGGCCTCGCAGACTGATTTCAGGGCTCGTTCTGGCGACCCCGCCGCCGCCCCGCGGACTCCCGGGCGGGCGGCGCCTCCGCCGAGGCCACCTTCTCGCCCTCTCAGGCTCTGCTCCTCCCTCTCCTGGGGGGCCTGCCTCCCGTCCCTCCAAGTTGTTGGTGCTGTGAAGACGAGGCGCTTCACCGGTTTTGAAACGCAAGTGAGGACACGAGCTTGAGAACGCCCTGCACGGCGACGCCGGTGTCGCAGCGCTGGGGAGACGAGCGTGCGTTGAAACGTCAAGGGCAGCTGGCAGGAGAGCACTTGATCTGGCTGCAGCCGCAGCAGGAGGATTGCAGCGGGAGGACCTCACAGTCCAGGGACGGAGTCATGTGCCAGGCACCGGGGGAGGGAGGAGGGAGCAGCCCCTGCACCTGTCGGGGGCACTGGCCCGGGGGCCTGAGATTAGGAGTGGCCGCTGCACCTCTGGAGGGGGACTGGCCCGGGGGCCTTAGATTAAGGGCAGCATGAGTTTCCGGGGGGGCATTAGAATGTGCTGCCTGCCTGTCACCCGCAGCGCCCACGAGGAGAGCTGGGAGTCTCCGAGGTTGTCTTTTACCTTTGAAATGTATGCAAATCGTGCACCTGCAGGAATAGGTCTGTTGATATTAATCTTTTAAAAGTATCTTATAAACCTAACTCCCAGCATCTTTGGGTTAAACTGATGCCCAAGAGGGAGACAGGCCCTATTTGTCCTGTTGTCAGGGTCCTGGGTCCCAGCTGGCACTGTGCCAGTTTGAGCACCAAAAGCCCCACATCCCAGGAACCCTCCGTCCCAGGCACACGGGGCAGTGCCAGCCTAGCTGAGATGCGCTGCGCGGGGGGGAGCGTGCGTGAATACTGGCTCTCCCGCAAAACATGCTTGCGTGGAAAGGAGCTGCCGAAAAGCAGAACTTGAGTCCCCAAATCCAGAAAAGCCTCGACTTGTATTCCCAACTTGCTGGCCTCTCAGTGCGCAGAAGCCTTTAGGTGTCACACATCTGCTGCTCAGAACCCTTGGGATACCAGGACCAAGTGACCCCAGCTGAGAATGCCAGACTTAGTCAATACAGGGCGTCCAGTACCCCCTGAATCTCGGACGGAGGGAGGGAGGGAGGGAGTGGCGGCCACGAGGAGGAAGACGCGTGGAGCAGAGCCTGCTTCGGGGGCAAGGCTGTTGCGCCGGCCACGTGGAGGTAAGAGATTTCCACCTCGTGGAGCAACTTGTATTTTGGTTCTTGTCACTTGATACTAATCCCGGTACAAGCTATGAACACACACAATGCTCCCACAATAAGCCAGTGACGTCTAGAAAAGTAGCAGTGACACAGACACAGATGCAGTTAAGAAAACACCTGGCATCTGGCAGGCACTGTCATCCAAGCGTCGTGATGACATGGCTTTTCATCACCCAGGCTTCCTAAGTGGGAAAGTGCCGTTTCCTTTAGTAGCCGTGGAACCACACCCTCTGACGTCTGGCCTGAGGGGCTGGAGTGGGGTTTGACCACAGAGAGGGCAGCTACTGGGACCCGAGGAGGAGGAACCCTCATGAGTATTTGTGCAAGTCCATTACTCTTTGAAGCTGTCTGAAGACATCTTGGGAGTTCCCATTGTGGCGCAGCAGAAATAATCAGACTAGCATCCGTGAGGATGTGGGTTCGAAGCCTGGCCTCGCTCGGTGGGTCGGGGATCTGGGATTGCCATGAGCTGCAGTGTGGGTCGCAGACGTGGCTCAGATCCTGCCTTGCTGTGGCTGTGGTGTAGGCCAGCAGCTGCAGCTCCGATTCAGCCACTAGCCTGGGAGCTTCTCCATGCCTCAGGTGCGGCCCTAGGAAAGAGTACCATGTCGTCTCCATAACTTAGCACATGGCCATTTGAAAAGGTAGCGTCGGAGTGGATTTTGGGAACAGACACCTCTGCCTTAACAATGCATAATTGTGAGGTTTGTTTGCATTGTTTTAACTCAACAGAGAATTTCTTGCCTCGTCCAGGCACTGAGGCTGCATCCAGGCACACGAGATTACAAATTCCCTGCCCTCAGGGGACATGTATTGGTTAGAGGAGACACACAACAAGTCACACATTATGCTAGAAAGCGGCACAGGACATTACACAGGAGCTTCTGTAGAAGCCTCTGTTGGGTGTGTGTCGTGAGGATAGACTTTTCTTTTGCTTTTTAGGGCCGCATCCGTGGCACATGGAGGTTCCCAGGCTAGGGATCCAATTGGAGCTACAGCTGCTGGCCTGCACCACAGCCACGGCAATTCCAGATCCAAGCTGCGTCTGCGACCTACGCCACAGCTCACGGCAATGCCGGACCTTTAGCCCACTGAGCAAGGCCAGGGATCGAACCTGCAACCTTATGGTTCCTAGTGGGATTCATTGGCGCTGCGCCACAATGGGAACTCCAAGACTTCACTTTTTAAAAAGGTTTACATATCCTTGCATGGCAAAGCTACAAAGCACTAAGAGTGCCGACTTTTTCTAAAGTAAGGGGGATTCTAAGAAGCATCGACAGATTGCCCAGAGACAGTGGGGCGACCAGTAGAATCTCCGAAAACACTAAGAGAAAAGGACGCCCTAGTCTAGTCATCTGAATGCACATTACCCAGCTGGAGAAGCCGGAGCCTCAGGGAGCCTGGGGCCGGGTGAGGGGGCAGCTGGAGGCAGACGACCACCCTTGTCGGCCTCCTGAAGCAGTGGTCTGGGGGACTGTCAACGGGGCCGTGGGCAAGTCTGGACGCGCTGCCCCTGGTCCTGCTGGTCAGCAGGCTGTTGTGGCGAGGGTCGGGGCTGTCGGGCTGCTGCTTTGCTCCCTCCTGACTCCCAAAGCTCCTCTCTTGGCCAAGCTGAATCCAGAAACACCGACACGGAATAAGGCCACCACAATCGCCAGTCTTCTCACTTAAAACCTAAAGCCGTGAGGGTAGCCACAGGGGCACCAAAGGTCTTCCATGGACGTTCTCGTTTTAACTGCATTTGGGCCTCAAAGTCACCTCCTCTGAATGACACAGGGGTGGGGGCAGCGAGCGAGCCCCGACACGGTCCATGTGCCAGCGTGTGCATTTTAGCCCACCGGACTGGCGGTGTCTTCTTTCTTCCCCTTCTCCTGGTACTTTCAGCAAGTAAGCCATGTGAACCCCACTCTTCCAGCGGGCCGGCCGCCGCCCGCCCGCGCCGTCCCCCACCCTCTGCCCTCCACCCTCCTGCCCCCTCCCCGCCGTCGGGACCGCCCTGAGGCCACGAGGACGGAGCAGGCGGTTCGCACACTCGGCCGGGCGCCGCTGCGCCGAAACCTTGTGGAGCCTCCCCTGCAGGTATTCAGAGCCAGGATTCGGGCTGCGGTCGAGGGCGGGCCCCGGAGTCCGCGCCCGCCCCTCCCCTCCCCGCCGCGCACGCGCCCCTCCCCTCCCCGCCGCGCACGCGCCCCGCCCCTCCCCGCCGCGCACGCGCCCCGCCCCTCCGCGCCCCGGAAGGGCTCCGGTGCCCCGGAAGCGGTCCCGGCGCTGGGTGGGAGGGACGAGCGCTGAGGAGGAGAGGCCGACGGCACAGCTGTTACCCTGACGATGGCGGGGACGGCGCTCAAGAGGCTGATGGCCGAGTACAAACGTGAGTTCGGGGCCCGCGCGCCCGGTCTCCCGGGACGGCCCTCTCCTCCGCCGCCCGGCCCGGCGCCCCCTTCCTTCCCGGGTCCCTGCACACCCCCCCTCAGCTGCTCGCGGCGGCCCACGCCCCCCTCGACCCCCGCGCCCCGCTCCCCCCCGGGTCCCGGCGCCCCCCCTTCCCCTGCTGCTCGCGGCGGCCCCGCGGGCCGTGGTGTAGTGCGCGCGCCCCGCCCCCGCCCCGGGACGGGCTCGTCTGTGCGCCGTCGGGGCGGGTTTTGTCCGGTCGCTGGCGGCCCCTGCGAACCTCGGACCTGCAGGATCGGCCGGCGCGACGCCGCGCTGGACGGGAAGCCCGGATGGTTGCGCTCAGTCCGGGCTCGTTCGTTTCCGTCTCTGGCTCTTTGAGTGACTAGAGGACTCTCTTTCCGGCCTCGTGAACGTGCGGTGGGCCGGAGAGGGGACGTCCAAGTGGCCTATCGAGAAGTTATAAAAGAAATGTTAAGAGAAAAGCGCAGTGTGATGAGTTTGAGGTGAAAAGTCAGATTTGAGTTTTTCTTCACAAAGGGAGCCGTTTTTGAGCAAGGCCACCTGCCACTCTTCCTGGGTAGTGTTGGGGAATCCTTCGTGCCTCCTTAGGCAGCATCACCGTTGGGGAGCGCAGAGGGAGAAGCGAGAACCGGCAGCCTTGCGCAGACCCCCTTCTGCAGCAGAGGCTCCCGTGGAAGAGTCGCGGGGAGAGGCCAGCCCTGGATGCGCTTGGGTTTGAAAGTGTTCTGCTTGGCTGCACCCAGGGCGGGAGCCCGCCAGCGGCTCAGACCTGCCTGTGCTTATTAATTCTCTGACCTTGGCCTCCGCCCTTGCCCTCTGCCCTCCCCTCACCCGTGCAGATGAGTGCTTCCCCAGGTACCTGCTAGGTGGCTGTCCCTGGTCTTAGCTGTTGCTGTTACGGTTGCACCGAGGACACTTTCGGAAGAAACTGGAAAATAAGCGTCAACAACGGGTGCAGCGAAGCTAACAGTACGTGTGCAGGTGTCTCGGTTTCCTAAGCCTTCCCAGAGGCGCTGCGCAGGGAGCATTGGTGTTTGGCCTGAGCAGACCGCAGTGTTGCAGAGGCGGGCCCTCCAAAATAAACGTGTGAGTGACACTCACCATCTGGCCTCCTCTGAAGTTGGGGCTCCTGCCCCACTGTCGCCCCACCATCTTTCCCTCTGGGTGGTGGCACCCACGGCCTCCCTCTTCCCGCCCGGTGTTTGACTGGGAGACGTGCTTGTGCCACATGTAATCTGTTGATCTGCCTTCAGCCTGTATTTGAGTCCAAGCCAGCCTCCGGCCCGGGGAACTGCAGCGCAGATGCTTCTGCTCCTGCGCCCACTGCTTCTCTGCGCCACACGGTCGCATCGTGTCACTCTGCCCAGAAGCCCTTGCAGGGACCCCTCAGATGCTCTGTGCTCTGGCACGTCTGCCTCTGTGACATCCCCAACTCCTCCACCCTGGCACATTTCTCCAGCCCCATGGACGGTGTTGCTGCCACTTCCTCGCCCTCTCTGAACCCCCAGACTTGGCCTGTCCTTCCCGTTTCTGTCATCCTTCCTGTCACTAACAGGCAGCTGTAGCTCTTTTTTTTTTTTTTTTGTCTTTTTAGGGCCGCATCCGTGGCATATGGAGGTTCCCAGGCTAGGGGTCTAATAGGAGCTGTAGCCGCCAGCCTACACCACAGCCTCAGCAACGCGAAATCCGAGCCACGCCTGCGACCTACACCCCAGCTCACAGCAAGGCCAGATCCTCAACTCACTGAGCGAGACCAGGGCTCGAACCCGCCACCTCATGGTTTCTAGTCGGATTCGTTAACCACTGAGCCGCGACGGGAACTGCTGGCAGCTATAGCTCTGATTCAACCCCTAGCCTAGGCCCTAAAAAGACAGAAACAAAGGGTGTACGTTGGCACGCAGTCGTCGAGGGACCCTCTGCTCCTGTGACAGCAGCTTAAGAAGCAGGACCTGAGCAGCACTGGGCGGGCGCTCCCCCCGGGGCGCCGCGGGACTGCTGTGCGTCCTCTTCCCTTTCTCTGGAGGCCTGTCACGTCACGCCCTCCTCACGGCAGGCGCGCGCTCTGCCTGTTTTACCCTGAGTGGAAGTGGGGTCCCACCCGCCTCTGCAGGTGGAACCTCGGCTCAGCGCTGTTCCCGCGAGTCCTTCTCGCTGCCCAGGGCCGTCTCATTCTGTGAACGTTGCTGCCGGGCCTGTAGCTTATGCTGCACGTCGGTTGCCGTGGGCATTTCTGGCGCCTGGGCCCGGCGTGGACCGGGCTGTGACGCAGCGCCGGTGCTCCCGGGTCGGCTCTCTGGAAGGCGGCTCCCCGCGTGTCCCCGCATGGTGTTCCCGCACAGCGCTCCCTCGGGCTGCTCACCGCCGCCTTGATGCCCGCAGGGGCAGTGCCCCGCCGGCGCGCTGTCATTCGAAGGGCCCGACGAAAGGGTCGAGGGGCCCGTCCCCTCGTGGTTGGAGGCAGTCCGTGGTTCTCCCTTGGTGGAAGGTCCCTCTGTGCCTTTGCGCCCATTTCCGCGGGGTGCGCTGCTCTTGCTGGGGTGTAGGAGTTCTCTGTCAGTTCCCTGCTCCTTTTTGCTTCCTCGTCTTTTGTCGGTTATGTGCGTTACAAGCATTTCGTCCTTGTTAGTTTTTCATCTTACTTTTTTTTTTTTTTGCTTTGCTTTTTAGGGCCACGCTCATGGCACACGGAGGTTCCTAGGTTAGGGGTCAAATGGGAGCTACAGCTGCCGGCCTACACCACAGCTCACGGCCACGCTACATCCTTAACCCACTGAGCGAGGCCAGGGATCGAACCTGCATCCTCAAGGAGCCTAGTCCGATTTGTCCCTGCTGAGCCGCAGCGGGAACTCCTGCCTTGTTTTTTGAAGCTTTGTGGTCTTTTTCCTAGTCACCTGGTTAAGGGCAGTTTGATTGGGTGTGATGGGCAGTAGCTGCTGCATTTCAAGCACGCGTTTGCTGAGTGTATGGATGTGCACGCTCCGGCGAAGCCGTGGCCGCTGTCGGGATGCTGAGGTCACCGCTGCCGCTCGGCGCTCCGGCCTGGCCTTCTCGTCCCACGGCCCCAGGCCCCAGCCGTGGCCCATCCCCCTACATCGCTCCCCGGGTCGTTCAGGGTTTCCTTCGGCAGACGCCTGTCCGTCGGTGACTCGCCCGGGTTGTTGCTGGTGTCCCGGGCCCCTGGCTTCCCTGCAGAGGAGCCTTCCATGGTGGCGGGGGCCGCGGCTCGCTGCGTTGGGCCTTCGGGTGGCCTCCAGGTGGCCCTCGCACGGACATCTGCCCCGGACGTTTGTGTACCTGTCTTTCTGTGGAAATACACTTCGGTTTCGCGGGTAGATACCTGCGTCGCTTGTGAAGTGTGTGCTTCTTTTAACAAACGCTTTTCCTGCGTGTTTGTAGCGCTCTGCCTCCTCACCCCAGGCCATCCGAGTTCCAGTGGCTCCGTGACTGGCTGACACCTGGCATGGGCCGTTTAAAGTTGGCAGCCGGTCTGTTGGCTGTGTGATGGTGTGTCATTGTGGCTTTAATTTGCATTTCCTTAATGACCAATGATGTTGAGTGTCAGTTCATGTTTTTATGTGCTATCCGTATATCTTTTCTGATGACGTGTCTTGGGTTTTATGCTCTGTTTTTGAGTTTGCGTATCAAGTTGTAAGAGTTGTTTATATAATGCAAGCACAAGTTTGTAAATAGTTTCCCTTGGGTTGCGGCTTGTCTTTTTGAAAAATTGTGGTACGAGACATGCCATTGCCCTGTGTCCGTCTCTCGTGTGCAGTGTTGTCAGCTGCGAAGCCCGCGGCTGGGTGCCGGCACGGCTCTGCCGCTCCTTCTCTCTGCCGCTGGAAACGCTCTGGCCTGTGAATGCCAGGGTTTCCCGTGTCATTTTCACAGCAGTGCCTTTGAAAGAGCAGAAAGTTTTAAAAAATTTCGGGGATGTCCAGTGAATTGACTTTTAAAACTTTTTTTTTTTTGTCTTTTTGTCTTTTTAGGGCCACACACTCGGCATATGGAGGTTCCCAGGCTAGGGGTTGAATTGGAGCTACAGCTGCCCGCCTACACCACAACCTCAGCAACGCCAGATCCCAGCCGTGTCTGCGAGCTACACCACAGCTCCTACACCACAGCAACGCCAGATCCTTAGCCCACTGAGCGAGGCCAGGGGTGGAACCCGCAACCTCACGGTTCCTTGTTGGATGCGTTTCTGCTGCGCCACGACGGGCGCGCCGACACGTCTTACTTTCCGCGTTAGTGTGAAAGTCGTCGCCGAACGTGAGCTTCCTGAGGGTTTCTCCCATGAAGGGTACTCTCAGCTCGCATATTGCAGTCTGTGGCCCATGTCGAGTGAAGGGGTGTGTGTGGCGGGAGGTCGTCGTCAAGCTTTATCTGCAGATGACTTGCACGTGATCACCCAGTTGGGTACCTTGTTAGTTGGCCTGGACTGCTGTGGCAACGCACCGCACACGTGGGGGCTTACAGCACAGAGGCTATTTCCTCGCAGTCAGAGGTCCAGGGGTGGCAGGGCTGGTCCCCCCAGAGGCCGTCTCCCCGCTGTGTGCTCACGGGGCCGTCTCTGCGCGTCTGTGTCCTCAGCTCCTTGGGTGGACACCTGTCGGACTGGATTAGGGCTCATCCTGGTGTCCTCACTTGGCTTTATTAAAGGCCCTCATTACACACTTTGCTTCACTTTTCCTTCTGTCTTGTGCTGTGCCCTAGAGGTCGTTCTGCGTCAGCACACAGAGGTGTGTATCTCTCCTTTACACAGCAGCAAGGTGTGCCGTCAGGAGAGGTGTCGCAGTTTGACTGGTCCCCTATTGATCGACATCTGGGTTGTTGCCAGTTTTTTGCTATTATAAAAAGTCCTGAGATGAATAGTTTTATGCATGTGTCTTTTCTTATTTTTACCAGTGTATCCATGGAGTAGGTTCTGAAAAATAGGATTGCTGGGTCGGAATTTATATTAGTATTTCATCTTGTGCAGTGTCTATTTTTTCCCTTTTTTTGGCCACAGCGTTCAGCAGTTTGACGTGGGATCTCAGTTCCAAGATCAGGGCTTGAACGTGGGCCGCAGCAGTGACGGTGCTGCATCCTAACCAACAGATCGCTGCGGAACTCCCTGTGGTGTCTATTTTTCTCACCGTTATTTAAAACAATGGGTTTTTTTGTTTGTTTTTGTCTTTTGTCTTTTTAGGGCCGTACCTGCGGCATATGGAGGTTCCCAGGCTATAGGGGTCCAATCGGCGCTGCAGCCGCCGGCCTGCACCACAGCCATAGCAACGCAGGATCCGAGCCGCGTCTGCAACCTACACCACAGCTCACGGCAACGCTGGGTCCTCGACCCACTGCGCAAGGGCAGGGATCGAACCCGCATCTTCATGGATGCCAGTCGGGTTTGTTAAACCACTGAGCACCACGGGAGCTCCCAAAACAGTGTTTTTAACCGATTAACATTCTCAAGGAATCAGTGGCAAAGAATGGTCATTGCGAATTTCTCTGACTTTAAGATCTTATCTCTTTTTGAGGTTTCTGTTGTTAAACATGAAACTGTGTGGTTGCGTATGTGTGTTTTAGAAGCAGAACAACAAGGAAACGGCCTAAGGCTGGAAACGATCCCTCTGCTTGGAGAACTCGGTTACTGTAATTCTTTGCTGACCAGCAGGTGCCGCTGTTGACCAAGGATGCGGGTGGGTGGCTGCCGGCGGGGGCGTTTCTCCGGCTGCGCCTGGAGGGGGCTGTGCGCAGAGAGAAGCTCCCAGGGGAGCCCCGCACCTGGGGAATAAGGCCCACCTTCTTTTTCTTTTTTGAATACTCCTGGTGTATGGTGTCCCAGGGTGGAGAGTAGATCGGAACCACACTTGCCACCCATGCTGCAGCTCAGGCAGTGCCGGATCCCTTAACCCCCTGTGCCCCCTGGTGCTGCAGACACCGCCCATCCCATTACACCACAGCGGGAGCTCCTGAGGTCCACTCTTAATGTCAGCGCCTCCTCCAGGCTCAGGGGCTCCTTTCCCAGCTCCCTTCCCACTGACACTGTGTCCCCCACCCTCTTTAGCACTTTGCAGCTCATCTGCTTTAATCTGTGTGGGGCTTTTCTCATAAGGGGGTGTGTCTTGGTGACAGCACTTACGGCACGGTGACTAGAGTTGCTAATGCCGTGTTGCACACAGTTGCTGAGAATAGACCTTCAAAGTTCTCATCACAAGAGAGAGCACTGGAAACTCTGTGGTGGTGGCTGGTGTTTGTGCTGTCATTTCACGGTGTGTACAACTGGGGAATCTCTCTGTAACACGCGTGGAATGAGCGTAAGGGTCCATGTCAGTTACGCCTCAGTTAAAGAAAGAGCCCACCTCCAGTACCACCCGCACAGCAGGCCTTTCCTGACCGCTGGCCTTGTCTTGCTGTCCCTTCACTCTGTTATTCACTGTGCTCCTCAGAAACCCTGGGTCTCTGTGTCCCCCTCCTCCACGTGGAAGGCATGGCCTTGTCTGGCTCATGCCACCCTGCCAGAAGAGCGCTTGGCGGAGAAGAAGTGTAACTGATCTCTCTCTTTTTTTTTTCCTTTTTTAGGGCCGCTCCCGCAGCATATGGAGGTTCCCAGGCTAGGGGTCGAATCAGAGCTGCAGCTGCCAGCCTCCACCACCGCCACAGTAACGCAGGATCCGAACTGAGGCTGTGACCTACACCACAGCTCACGGCAGCGCCGGATCCTTAACCCGCTGAGTGAGGCCAGGGATTGAATCCGCAACCTCATGGGTCCTCGTCGGATTGTTGCTGCTGCGCCACGACGGGCACTCCGCATAGCTGGTCTTCGTTGTTGATGTGTGATTAGCGGTTGGCTACTTCCAGTCCTTGGCCCAGTGTGGGTGCTCAAGCCTGTGCTCTGTGGCCTGTGCACCTCCTCAGAGCTTCCGCTGCCAGCAGGAAGCAGGTGGTGAAGAAGAGGGAATCCCACCTGTAGTCAGAGGGTCCTGTGAGGAGCCTGGAACGCTGTGCTTTTCCGTCGTGGACTGTGTAGTGCCGCAGAGACACAGGCCTGCTCCGAAGCCACCCGGTGGCACAGTGTCTGCGTGGCAGTGGAAGCACTTCGAGTGCCCTGTGCTCTCCCAGTGACCTCTCCTGACTCTTGCTACGCTGCTAGCCTGGGGCTGCCTCCAGTCGTGCCCTCGCTCTGGGAGCCTGCGGATGTGACGGAGACGCCCCCGTCCCGCCCGGCTCCTCCTGCCTCCCGGAGGTTTCGGAGGGCCTTCCCAGGGCGTCGTTTCCATCCAGGCTGGTTGCTGCCCAGGACCTGAAGCTAGTCTTCTACGTCGATGTCAGTAAGAAAGCAGACAGACAGACAGGTTAAAAAGCCCACCGGAAACCCGCAGCCGGGTCTCTTGCTGCCCGGTGCGCGTGTGCCTGCGAGTTTATACCCCGGGGAGGAGCTTCTGGCTCATGGCAGGTAAAGCAACCTCCTTTTCAACGTGGTTGCCACTCTTCCCAGCCTTGTGTCTCTGTGGCTCCTTCCCTCTGTGGACACGTCACGGCCAGCCCGCCCCGTTAGCCGTGGCGACTGGGTTATTCTCCTGGGGCTGCTGCTGCGATTTTGGTTTTGGTTTTAGTTTGCGTTTCCCACAGTGAATGGGGTCGAACACCTTGTCTTCGGTTTAGTGACCAATCAGATGTCTTTCTGTGTGTCTGTGACGTGCCTGTTCAAGGCTTGAGATGGATTTTCTTTGGGTCTGGCAGTGTTTATACTGTGAGGCATCCTTTCGAAGTTCAGCCCGAAGCCCTTTGTTGGTTGTCTCTGTGGCCAGTGTCGTCTTTCTCCCCGGGGCTCACCTCTGCGTTCTCTTAAAGATGTGCTCTGAATATGTTTTTTGAAGTTTTTTGTTTTCAGAAGTTCTTAACTTTATCAGTATTTTCCTTTATAGTTAGTGCTTTTTTTTTTTTTTGTCTTTTTGCTATTTCTTGGGCCTCTCCCGCCGCATATGGGGAGGTTCCCAGGCGAGGGGTCAAATCGGAGCTGTAGCCACTGGCCTACGCCACAGCCACAGCAACTCTGGATCCGAGCTGCGTCTGCAACCTACACCATAGCTCACGGCAATGCTGGATCCTTAACCCGCTGAGCAAGGGCAGAGACCGAACCTGCAACCTCACGGTTCCTAGTCGGATTCGTTAACCACTGCGCCACGACGGGCACTCCATGGTTAGTGCTTTTTGGTTATGATTAACTTTGCAGGTAATTAACCCTGTTTAATACGTCTTTATACTAAGAGCATGGAGGTATTCTCCTGAGTATCCTCAAGGAGATTTATTTTTTTCTGTCTCGTAAAACCACAAATTAATTTTGGGGGTCAGCTTTATGGAGATAAAATTTACACAGTATAAAATGTGCCAGTTTCAAATATACCACCCTGCGCTTTGCAAGTGTCTCCTGTTGCACAGCATCAACGCCGTGTGCGCCGCGCGGCTGCCCTTGCTCTGGAAAGTTCCCTCTTGCCTGGCCCTGGCCACTGGCAGCGGCGGATTTGCTCCTGCCTCGATAGCTTTGCTTCTCGTGGAGACTCACACCGGTCCCTCTGTGTGGGGCCTCTGCGTCAGTTCTTGCTCAGCCCGGTGTCCGCAGGGCTCTGAGGGTCACGGGTGTCAGGCTGTGCCCCGCTGTCGCTGTCGCCGTGTGGGCGGGTTGCACTGTTCATGCACCGGCGGTGGAAACGGCAAGGGCAGAAGGCGGCCGAGCCCTGAGGTCTCAAGCGGGTGTGTCGCCCAGCGGAGCCCCGAGCTTAGGGAGCAGCAGGGTACCCGGGGAAAGGGGTCCTTTCTGCTCCCAGCACGGCTTCCTGACGGAGGAAGAAACAGGGCAGAGACAGTCACGTTGTTGTAATTCCCAGAGTTTCTCCCGCTGTTGTGCTTCCCCTCCCGTCGCTGTCCCTCCGTTTCCTGAGTCGGGGGAGGTCTCTGCTTCTGCACAGCCCCTCCTGCTGCCCAGGGGCCAGGGTGCTGGGGGAAGGGGCCGTAGGATGCCATGCTCTCTGCGCTCGTGTCCGCGGCACATGCAACAGACGTCCGTAAAAAGCTTGAAAATAGACGAAACAGACCGGGTCCGATTAGTAAAACTAGAAGTAACAAAACTGCAGGAGACAGACGCGGGGTAACCCATGAAGAGATGAAGGGACTCCGGTCCCCTTGCCGTCCACTCCTCGTGGCCTCATTTGTCAGTTCCCTCATCCGCGCCTGTGTCAGACCAGAGTGGTTTTTGTAAAAACAGCGGTTTTCCTGAGGGGGCCCTGTGGGCGTGTGAGGGCGGCTGTGGGAACGCTCACAGACGAGTCCCCGGGGCTGGCAGAGCGGAGACTTTGTTGGTCGCCACCCAGGTCCGGGTTCGAGGTGCCCCTGATGGCCGTGTCCGGCTGGGCTGCTCTCGGGGTTCTAGAGTCAGGCCCCGTTCCTCCGAGACAGTCCGCACTTCCGTGACTTACGAGCATCTTAAGTTGACATTTTCAAAACTAGACTCTCCCCCTGAAACCTGCTTCTCTGCCAGGGTTGCCCGGCAGCAGAGCCCCCTCCCGGGGTTCAAGCCCCACGCCTGACTGCGGGCCCGACTCTCCCTGTCCTTAGCGCCTGTGGCTCAAGTTCACACGCGCTGCCCGTTAGGTCTCGTCACAGCTGGGCAGCCGCTGCCCAGGCCCCAGGACCTCCTCCTCAGGCTTCGTGGTCCCTGCTGCGCCCGAGGAGCGGTGGGGCGGGTTGACGCAGCCGCGGGGTGGCTCCCAGAGAGGGTCGCGGCGGGTCTCAGGGTCCCCAGGGCGCGATTATCCCTTGGATGAGAAAAGGACGTCGTTGGTGTCGTCTTTATTAGCTGAGCACGTGCCTCTGTGCTTTGTGTTCAGGCAGATAACGTGCATTTCTTTTCGGGGGGGTGCTTTGCTTTCCCACAACCTTTAAGTCCTAAGACTCAAGAATAAGAACCTAGCGGGCGTTCCCTGGTGATCTGGTGACTAAGACTCGGCCCTTTCGCCACAGTGGTCTGAGTTCGGTCCCTGGTCGGGGAACCGAGATCCCACATCAAGCTGCTGCATGCGGTGGCTGTTAAGCGAGTCAGTGGAGTTTTGGGAGGGACGAGCGCTTAGGGCAGGTTCGCAGCCCCAAAGCGAGCAGCAGAAGTGCAGTGTGAGCCCCCCTCGTGAACGGGGTGGGCAGTCAGGTGGTCCCCAAGGGCCCGCTCCTGCCAGGCGCCCTGCTGCGCGGGCGAGGGCTCACGGGTGACCAGCGCGGCGGCTGTGTGTTCACGGAGCGGCCGGGAGACCCGCGTCCCTTCCCCGGGGGGGGGGGGTGCGGTGGTCAGCGGCGGTGGCGCGGGGTGTCCAAGCGCACGTTGAGACCGTTCATTCGCAGCAGCCGCACTCCTTGCCGAGGGGCGTGACCGAGCCGTTTGGCTTTGGTCCCCCCGGCGACGCGCCAGCCATCCTGCTGCTGAACTAGTTGCCGCCAGATGTGTCAGTCGGCTGAGGTGACTGGCCTTCTCTTCCGACGGGACGGAGGCGGGCGCGCGGCTGAGGCTGGAGAGCCGCGTCTGTCGTGGTCTGTCTGCTGCCCACCCACCCGCCCGCCCCGCCGTGGCAGCGGCTCTTTGCCCGTGCGCACCTGCCTCCCGTCTTCCCGGGTGACCGGGCTGCTCCGGTCTTGGCCCTGTTTGGAAGCTCACGTCTGCTTCCTTTACGGCAGACCTGCGGGGCCTTCCCCACGCCAGGCGTACCAGCCGGGTGTCCTGCGGTCCCGCGGGACCGTCCCTCCCCATGTCCATTGCAGATCCGGGTCGCCACCTCTGCTTCTGACCCGTCTCTGTAAGTTCGCGGTTCCCAGGACCCTCCTCAGATTTGATTAACTCGCCAGGGCAGCTCACAGACCGCAGACCCAGTAGGTCAACCGTGTGCCGTAAAGGGTGAACTCGGGAGCCCCAGGCGGGCGGGGGCGGGGGCGGGGGCAGGTGTGGGGAGGCCTGGCGCTTCCCTGCTCTCTGCGGGCACCACCCTCCCAGCCCGCCACGCGCTCACCCGCCCAGCAGCTCCGGAGGCCCTGTGCCCTGGGGGTTTATGGAGGCTGCCTTGGGAAGACGTGACCCATCGTCAGCTGCATTTCCAGTCCCCTCCCCTTTCCCTGGAGCGTGCGGCCTGGTCTCCCTGGGGGCCAGGAGCCCCGTCGCCTCGTCTGGACTAGAGGTGTCCCGGGGCTCCTGCCAGGCGTTTTCCCAGGGCACTTACTAGGGGCCCTGCAGGGCCCTGGGGCAGAGGCCCCGGCGTGCTCTCTCCGGCATGGCTCCTGCCCGTCTCTCTCTTGCGTTGCTTTTGTGTGGGCTGGGAGACGGGGCAAAGGTCTTGCTGTTTTGGCCTTGAAGACGAGCACCATTTCGTGGCAAGGCTGCCCTCCCCCTGCTCTGTGGCGCTGCCCTGCTGGCTGACTGAGGGCCTCTTCTGGGTGCCCGCGCTCTCTGTCTATCTGCTGGGCTCTGCTGGTGTCCCGCTGCCGTCCTTACTCTGCTCTGGGTGAGTCTCGACAGCCCGGGACGGAGCTCTTGGCCTGTTGTTTCTAAAGAATGTCTTGGCTCTTCTTGGTCATTTGCATTTCCGTATGTTCTAGAGTTATCTTGTCAGGCTCAAGCGGGAGAACCTGTTGGGGTTTTGGCCGAGGTTGCGCTGGATCCGTAGATTCGGCTCGCGTAGGATGGGTGACTTTACAAGATTGGACTCCTTAGTCTGTGGGCACGGTTATTTCTATGCATTAAGGTCGTTTGAATTTTTCGTTAATATGTTCTATTCTGTTAAAGATCTCACACATCTTTAAAAAGCTTATTTATTTATTTATTTATTTGTCTTTTTGCTGTTTCTTGAGCCGTTCCCGTGGCATATGGAGGTTCCCAGGCTAGGGGTCTAACTGGAGCTGCAGCCGCCGGCCTACGCCAGAGCCACAGCAACGCAGGATCCGAGCCGCGTCTGCGACCTCCCCCACAGCTCCCGGCAACACTGGATCCTTAACCCACTGAGCCAGGCCAGGGACCAAACCCGCAACCTCATGGTTCCTAGTCGGATTCGTGAACCACTGCGCCACGACGGGAACTCCTAAAAAGCTTATTTCCACGTTTCCCATTATAATTGTTTTATTTTTTTAGGCTCTCCTTTTTTAACTTGCTAATGTATAGAAGTACAGTTCAGTTATATGTCTTGACCTAGTATTCAGTAACTTTGGCCAACTCCCCTTTCTCATAGTTTGTATTTAGATTCTTTTGCACTCACGTGGAGAAGCGTAGCATCTGTGAATAATGACGGTTGTGTTTCTTCGTTTCCAGTCCTCATGCCTTGTGTTTGTTTTGCCGGGAATTGTTAATTGCGAGTCTCGACAGGGATGCACTTTTGGGTTTGCGGCTCTCTTGGTGTTTCCTACCGGTGACGTCCCCGACCGGCCGGGGCCCACGCGCCTGTGGCTGCCCTTCCGCCCTTGTCCGCTTCTCTCTCCCCCCGAGTGCTCCCTGCCGGCTTGGGGCACAGCTGCGGCTTCGTTGTGGAGCCTCCCGTGGCCCAAGCGAGGGGCCCTGCGTGGGGAGGACAGTCCCCCGAGGCTTCCGGGCGGCGGGGCTGGGCCTCGAGCCTTTGAACAGCTGCTGGCCTCTAAGTTGCTGAGAAGGGCAGCTGCTGACTGCTTGCTCCCTGTTGCTGCCGTGAGGGCTGGAGTCTGACCTTCGTGGAACCGCACGTCCGTGGGGCTCGCGGGTTTTGCAGCGTGATATTGGAGGCCGCTTGGGGCTTCATGGGCTTGATGGGCTTGATGGTGCCGGGCTTTTGACACCTCAGGGCGGGTTCGTGTCTCTGGTTTGCACGCTCAGAAAGGTTTGTTCCACGGCTCAGCATGACGGGAAATCCCAGTCTGTTGGGAGGTAATAACCACGTTTGATTTGTGAGCTTGGTCAGAACACCCAGAGGAGGGCTTTGCAAAGAGAGCTCACACGTTCTGTTTGCGTCCTCATGGTAACGTGAAAAGGTCGAGGTTCTAAAACACTGCCCTTGGCTGGTGTGGATCAGACGTGCACCCGGGGTAGGCCTGCACGAGGCGCAAGCAGAATTTCATCGGTCACTGTGTGTGCTTACGTACTGGAACAATTTAGAGTCTTATCTGCTCTGGATTTTTAAATTTAAAAGTTTAAAAGTTTTTTTTGTTAAAATGCAGCGTCGTGGTCGTTCTTTTTCCTAATGGTTTTCCTTTTTAATTTTGCAGAATTAACGCTGAATCCTCCGGAAGGAATTGTGGCAGGTAAGACAGTGTGACATCCGCCTCTTAATAATTTCTGACCGCCGCAGCTGCCTGCCTTCCCAGTTGAAATGTGCCGCTTCTTCTTTCCCTGCAGGCCCCATGAATGAAGAGAATTTCTTTGAATGGGAGGCGTTGATCATGTGAGTTAATCGTGGGTGGGGTTGGGGTTCAAGCGTTTGTGGACGTCAGGCCCGCTGCTCAGCGTGTCCCCGTTAAAGCGCGGCCGAGCGTGCTGCCTCCGTCGCGCCTTCCTCGAGTCTGCCGCTCTGGAAGCAGCAAAAGGAGCAGGACGGCGCCTCCACCCGGAGCGGTGGTGTTTCCTCAGACCTAGTACAAATAAGACGTAGTCGTATTTGTAGTTCTCGTGGTGCAAAATCAGCAGGTTTGTAGTCTGGCTGTGCTGCGTTAGCCTGAAACGGAATGGGCTGTGGCTTCAAGAAGTCGCCGCGAGCCTGGGGCTCTGATGCCGGGGGGAGGGGGGGCCACACACCCTGGGCCTGTTGGTACAGCCTGGGCCCTGCCCACCTCTGAGCCCGGCTTCAGTCCCCTCCTCTGCTGCCGCTCCTTTTTCTAGTCCCCTGTCAGGCCTTCCCTTGTCCCTGACTCGGGATGTGGCTTGGTTTCAGGGTGAGCAGTGTGGTTCCTGGTGCTGTTCTAGAGAGATCCTGACGGGACTTCATGAGGTTTCTTTTACTTGTGGTCACTTTGCTCGGAAGGAGTCAGATGGACCCCTGATTTCAGAGTGTTCTTTGGCCAAAGACCTGGGCCCTTTGTTTCTCTTCTTTCTTCCTTCCTTCCTTCTTTCTTCTTTCCTTTTTTTTGCTTTTCGAGGCCGCTCCTGCGGCATCTGGAGGGTCCCAGGCTAGGGGTCGAACCAGAGCTGCAGCTGCCGGCCTCTGCCACGGCCACGGCCACGCGGGATCCGAGCCGCGTCTGCAACTTGCATCCCAGCTCACGGCAACGCCAGGTCCTTAACCCACTGAGCAAGGCCAGGGATCGAACCTGTGTCCTCGTGGATAGTAGTCAGGTTCCTAACCCACTGAGCCACGGCAGGAACTCCCTGTTTCTCTTCTTTCTACCTCGGATGTGCAGTTCTTGGCCATGTCAGACTTGCTGTGTTTTAGGCAGAATTTAGGAAGGTGGCGTTTACACTCAGCTGCGGTACCCTCACCGGTAGCATGAGGGCTGATTAGCCAGAGCGGTTTCGGGTGGGTGGATGGATTGGGAGGCCCCGTGGGGGGGGGGGGTGCGCCTGGAAGAAGGGGCCCTGTGCAGGCCAGGTGGGAACTCCGGCCTCCTCGGGTGTCCCGCGTTTGCCCAGCGCTTGTGTCACGTTCAGTCGGAAAAGCGAATTGCCGCTAAGTGTTGTCTGTGGCGCTGAGGTTAAGACACGAAAATTGGTGTGAAAATGAGTTTTTTGCTAAGCAGATTGTTTTCAAAATCATTAATAAACGCTCAGCAGCGCAAGTACCTGGCGCATTCCTAATCAGAGAGACTTCCCTCATTGCTGCTCTTGGGCGCCCACGCCTTCTCTCTCAGTGTTTCTGGCACGAGGACGGCCTCACAGCCTGTCTGTGTCTAAGCTGTGCCGTGTCCCGTCCCCAAAGCCGTAAGGAAGTGGGCGGTGGGGGGTCTCCTGCGCAGCCTGCCTTTTGTTTGGTGGGACAGGGCCTTGTGTGCTGGGGTCAGCTTAGCGTCTCGTTCTTTGGGAGACAGGTCATGTGACAGGTGCTTGATTTGTAACCTGCTCTTTTCATGGACGACGTCCTGCGCGGCTGCCTGTGTTCCTGAGATGCAGGCGCGACCCCGGGGAGCGGGCCCCACGGTGGGGCGAGGAGCCTGGAAGGCCCTGGGGGTGCGGGGGTCAGCGGGCCTCTGGCGGTCCTGCTGTCTCTGCATCGCGGCCGACGCCGGAGAAGCCCTCACAGGGACGCTCGAGCCTTCCAGGGTGGTTTTTTAAAATGGGTTTATTGTTAAGAATCTGTTAGAGTAACTGTTATGACTCGTAGACAAGCAATATAAAATTAAACCAATATTTTGAAAACTTGTCTTAAAAAGACGTTGGAGCTGTTTTTCGGGAGAGCACGTTGGTGTTTGAGTGAGGCTTTTGCGTTAGTGTGGAATTCCCCTGCTTCGGGGTCTGGGGAGTTTGTGGATTTGGGGCCTGTTCCAGATCCTTCCACAAACAAGGGGCCGTTTACAAATGTGCTTAAAACATCTATTAAGGAATTAACTGTCCTTCTGTTGGGTTGTCTCGCCCTGCCATTTTGGCAGGCAGCTGGCTGGGTTTCCCTCCTTCCTGATAGGTTTTCTTCCCTCTGTTGATTCGATTGTCTTCAGAGCTTCTTCCCTGCCCTGGGAGGGTTTCTAGAAACCGAGCTTGCCCCCTTTCCCAGGCGTCTGGAGCCGGTGGCCTTTGCAGCAGTGCTGGTCTGCGGGCTGCCTCTCTTCTCAGCTGCGCGGTGAAGAGGCCGTCTTTCCAGATGTCTGGGGAGCAGATACCGAGGGCCCTCGTCTGAGGACACAGGTGTGTCCCAGGGGACCCCGCATCTTCTCCACCCCGAAAGAGCAAGAGGAGGGGCCAGGAGGGCCACACACAGATTAGCCACAGTGATAAAATCGCCCCTGCCCGCTCTCTGATTAAAAGGAGAAGGAACCAGGGACTCGGGGCTGAGCTTGTGGTGGTGTTTGAACCTGTGACCCAGTAGGAAAGGGCTGGGGCTTCCCAGTCCGACCCACGGGGTGTGGCTGGGTGTGGCCTGCTGGCTTTATGGTCCTGGTTTTACACCCTGCCTCTCTGACCTTCATTTATTTGGATCAGAACAGAGGTTCAGCACCATTTTGGACAAGCGGCTTCACCACCCACCTCCTCCAGCTCCATGGCCCACGCGCCCTCGCTGGCCCTGGGCTGTGGGGTGGGGGCTGTGGGGGTGGACGGCCCTTCTGTTGGAAGGCGGCCCTGCGGGGCAGGACAGCTGGGAAAGAAAGGGAGCCCCTGGAGCCCTGCCCCGTTCTTGTCCCGCGCCGGCCTCTCAAGGCTCCATGGCCTCCGGGAATGAGCAGGCCCTTCCCTCCCCGCGTGGTGGGGGCCCCTTGGCCGACTCCATCCCCACCCGCTGGTGCCCTAGGGTCCCAGCTGCTTCACACCTGCGGGTACGAGGCTCCTGGACTCCGCTTGGCCCGTGCTGGGTGTGGAAGCCACGGTCCCGGTGGCCTCCCTTTTGATCAGGCCTTCTCATCGCAGGAGCCTGGCTGTCAGAGCCGTGCCCGCCAGGTAAACCTGCAGCCTGAAAGCAGACGCCTAGGATTGGCCGCCTCTGTGCTCTGACCCGGCGTTCCGCCCCTGCGACTGTCATCCCCGGGCCGTGGCCTCCTCTCCTCCCCTTTCCCCGCGAAGGAAGCAGGCGGGTCTGCCTTGTCCGGAGTGATGTGCGGAGCTGCAGTCCGCGGGTGCTGGCAGCACTGGCGGTTCAGGCAAACGGTGGCCGACGGGTCTCAACCAGTGTTGTCACCGGGGACGGCCTCGCCCTGAGGGACCTTGGGCAGAGTCTGTGGTTGTCACCCCAGGGAGCCGGGGAGAGCGCCACACGCCCCGCCTGCCCTGCCGGGGTCCAGAAACCCTGGTGTGGCCGGAGGCTCAGAAGACGGCATGGCCGTAGGTCAAACCCGTGCGCGGGGTACAAGTCCATGGTTTTGGTGGATTAGGCTCCGAGCACCCTGCGCTCCTCAGCGCAGCTCAGCTTTGGAGCGTTGCCAGCCAGTCCTGGTGCCAGTGGCCTCAGCCCCCTCGCGCCCTCAGCCGGGGCACGTCGCATGTGCCCTCCGACTGTCCAGTTGCCTTTCCTGGACTGGTTCTGCACACGGAAGCCCACGACGGCACGTCTGCGTGGCCTGGCTCTCTCTGGGCTCTGCGCTCCCCCTCAGCACGGACGTGTCCCCCGTGACCCGGCCACGGCGGCTCGCCTGCTCCCCGGCCACGCGCAGGTGGCCACCGGCCCTCACAGCTGTCGAGGTGGTGCGGCTGCTGCGGGCACTGCGACGGGTCTGCGGACGGGCTCCCCTCCTCCACCCGACACGCGGGCATGGAGCCGCCAGAGCAGAGCCTCCCTTTAGGTCCAGCATCTGCTGGAACCGGTCACATCTTAGGTCCCCACCCGAGCCGTTGAGTTTTTGCTTCTCCACTTCCTCACCTGCTGGTGTGGTCTGCTGGGAGTGAGGGGCCTCACTGTGGATTTGGCCTGCGTTTCCCTAAAGCCAGTGGTGCCCAGCACCTTTTCACGGGTTTATCATCCACTCACGTACGGTTTTTGGTGAACTTAAGAACTTTTGCCCGTTTTTTTTGTTTGTTTGTTTGTTTGTTTTGTCTTATCAGGACCACTCCCGCGGCATATGGAGGTTCCCAGGCTAGGGGTCTAATCGGAGCTGTAGCCACCGGCCTACGCCAGAGCCACAGCAATGCTGGATCCAAGCCACATCTGCGACCTACACCACAGCTCGTGGCAACACCAGATCCTTAACCCACGGAGCGAGGCCAGGGGCCGGACTGTTGCCGGCAAAAATGAGGAGATAACTGTGGGCTCCTTTGGGGCAGATCTAATCTGGACGGTGACTGTAACGGAAAAGACTGTACGTGTCGCTGCTGTGGTTTCCGAAATGGACGCGCCCGTCCTCGTCCTCCTTGTGTTTTCAGCACTGGTTCTTTGTGCCAGGGCTCCACGGGTGCCGAGAGCGCAGCGGAAGGGCAAAACACAGCAAGGCGGCCGTCTGGGTCCCTCCCCAGGGACGTCACCCAGCTCCCAAGGGGACAAGCAGCGGGGGCCCTCTCCCTGGAACGCCGGCAGGGCGACCCCCCCCTGCAGCAAGCCCCTTCAGTCTCTAGCCTGGGCCGAAGCCCAGCGACTGCAGCCTTAGAGGCTCAGCAGCACCCGCCGGGGCTGAGTCCTGAGCTCCTGGAGGCCGCGGCCTGCACCCCACCTGCCTGGGGGAGGCGCGAGGTTGGCTGGGAGCAGAGGGTGCAGGAGGGAGGTGGCGGCCCTCGCGGTGACAGCCGTCCCCGGGACCGGGACGGCGTCTCGGAAGCCGTCCTGCAGGTCAGGGGTTGGCACCGTGGGGAACTATCGTCCCTTAGTGATCGAGTTCCAGTTTACAGGCTGGTGAGTGCATTTCCAGCCTCCTCTCTTGAAAGCCTGATGGGTGTATGTTTGTGACGTTATGGCCGTGCGCTGTGACAAACCTGGAAGAGACAACAGCGCCAGAACAGCTTCCTCCACCCCAGCTGCAGCTGTAGTGCCGCGTGCCTGCTACTGCCCTCCTGGAACAGGCCTGGCGGTGCCGGCCCCCTCCCGCCCCGACTCTCCGGCTTCCCTCGGGCCCGGGCCTGCCGCTCGCTGCTCCCTGCTCCCTGCACGCTGCTCCCCGCTCCCCGCACGCTGCTCCGCGCACGCAGGCGCAGCTGCTTGGAGAGCGGAGCGCGGCTCTTCACCCGCCTTTCGTGTTGGAGGACGGAGCTCGGCTGTCTTCCGCGTGTGCCGTCTCTGCGTGACGGTCCCTCGCGGCGGTGCGTGGTGGCGGGGCCCTGTCCTTGGGCGGGAGCGAGTGTGGCTGGGCCTGTGGGGTTCAGCCCGCGGGTGCTGCGCCCCGCGCTGGCTCCTGGTGCCTCTTCCCCGAGCGGACTCGATGTGACGTCCCACAGCCTGGGCCCTGCTGGCCGTGCTGTCGCCCCGGTGCCAGGTTCGGAAAACAGCCCTGCATTTAGCGCGGCTCTGAAGAGTCGGGGTCGTCGTTTTCCTCGGTCCAGGCTCTGCGGGCTCTGAGGGGTTCTGTTCGCCTCGGGTCAGCTTGGTGTCCTTGCTCTCCGCTTGCACTGTCCCTTCCCTCCTGCAGATTTCCAGGCGAGGCGGTCTTCAGTGGGAGGCAAGTGAGGCTGTCCTGGGTTACGGAAATAAAACTTGTCCAAAAATAGCATTCACGACCTCTCCCTGCATTGGTTCAGGAATTTACTCGAGAGCGGTTTCCAGGCGGGCGGCCGCCACGCCGCCGCTGCCCACGGGGCACACCTGCCATGGGCACACCTGCGCGCCAGGCCGAGGCAGCGGGCGTTCTGGATGAGAAACAAACCCCAGGGTCACACCGGTAGCGACCCAGAGCCCTGGCAAAGAGCTTTGCTACCGAGGACGTGGAGCACGTGAGGAAATGCTCCATCGTGCTTCTGAAGCTGCAGACGACCCAGTGGGTTTCGTTTGTTTCATTGCAAAGAAAGCCCTCTTATGAGAGACACAGGCCTGTTTTCAGAGTGTGGCGTAAACAGCACGTGGCTCGGCCAGGAGCGCTGGCCGGACTCTCCTCCTGCTCACACGCCGCACTGGCTGCCGGCCGGGCCGCAGCCTCACGCGCCGACAGCCTGCGGGGCAGGTGCCGCCTGCCACCCAGGCCTCGGGGGCGCGGCCGGAGCGCTTGTGTTCCGGACTCCTGCTGAGCTGACCGCGGGCCCAGGCGGGGTCCCTTAAACCCTTGGGGAGGTGACAGCTGTGCTTCCCGCGCCTTCCCGCCGGAGGATGCGTGGAGCGCCAGTACGGGGGGGGGGGGGGGGGGGCGCCGTCCGCCACCCGCGGGGCGAGGCAGGGCCGCAGCTCCCCACCTGCCGGCTGTGCTGACCCCGCTTCCGAGGGACAGGCTCCCGCTGCGTCCTGGCTCTGGGCCAAGGCTCTGGGCACTGCTGTCAGTCACACACGGGCCTCGGAACAAAGGAGCTTTTCACGCTTGGCTTCCCCAGACAGAGCAAGGACAGCTTTCAGAATCAAGATCTGTGTCTTAAACGGAGAACAGGTTGGCTCCGCAAACACTTTTCCCCTTGTTCTTGTTTTGACATTTTACCCGCCCCCCCGCCGCCGGCATCCATGGCGCTGGTGCCACCGAACCCCCTGGGTGTTGTTACCAAATGCAGAGAAAGCCGCACCGCTTCTCTGGGACCCTGTTGTCCTTTGAACTGCTCTGCAGAGCTGAGGGCTCGGCCCCCTGCGCTGGTCGCCGTGTCGTGGAGGTGCTGTGTCACGCGGGGCCCTGGAGGTGGTCCTGGGAGGGCCGCCCCCTCTGCCCGCGTGAAGCACCGCATCCCTCTGACTCGCTGACCGATGGGTCTTCCGGGATCGCTGCCCCAGGTCCGCGTCTGTAGCTGACAGTCAGCAGTTCTGCCTCAGACATTTATGTAGGAAAGACGGGTTAGGCTTTTCAAAAACGCCTCCGATGCCTGGTGATGAGTGACCTTTGTCGGGGAGGCGGCGTTCCCTCTGTGACGAGGCGAGCTGGGCCCTCGTGTCCAGTCTGCGGGGCAGGGCCGGGGGGGACCTGTGCAATGTTGGGGCAGGCGTCTGGAAGGGGCGCGGCCCGTTGCTGCCGTTTTCCACACGAGGAGGACGTTAACCCAGGCAGGCACGTGCCTGGCGACAGGGAGGTCTCCGGCGACCGAGTCGGTGCAGGACGTGGCACGCGCCCAGGCCTGCAGGTCAGGGCTTGCGGCCAGTGCACGTGTGCACGCCTGGCCCTTCCAGCGAGTGTCCCCGAGGATCACTGCGGGCTTTTGTTGCTTTAGGTTACAGAACCACTTCTCGGGCGCTTTCACGACTTCAAAATAGCCTTTGAGATAACAGCCCTTAACCCCCCGTCCATTTCCCGCCGTGGCATCTTGCTCTAACCCGTGCCGTGCTGTCTATCCCCGTCCCAAAGGGTGATTGTGCCACAGACAGAAGAACCCCGACCCTCGGCGCTGGCGGTGCTGGCCTGCGTTCTCTCCTCTGGCCGCGGCTTCTCGAGGGCTGCTCACCGTTCTCAGTGCGACGGCTGCTGGGACCTGGGCTTCGTGATCAGACCAGGCCGGCCTGGGGCGGTGCGGTTGCCTTCCCCGGAGCAGAAGGTGCCGGCTCACCAGGGCCACCAGGGGGCCTTCCACGCGCCTTTGTAGCGCCGTCGAAGTCTCCTTCACTCTCTCCAAGAAAGCGGGTGGAGGACGGACCGTCTCCCTTGAAGTTCTGTGTGCGTTGTGTCTTCCAGGGGCCCCGAAGACACCTGTTTTGAGTTTGGGGTTTTTCCGGCCGTCCTGAGCTTCCCGCTGGATTACCCGTTAAGCCCTCCGAAGATGAGGTTTACCTGTGAGATGTTCCACCCCAACAGTAAGTGCTCGCGAGGCGCTCTCGGTGGCTCGCGGGCCCCGGGCGGGGTCGCCGGGGCCCTGCTGGCGAGGACGGGTCCCTTCGTGTGGCTCCTGGGTTTTGCGTTTTAGCAGATTGCTGACGGAGGTGTTGATGGGATTTCAGCTTTGAAGGACAGTTTAACGGCGATAAGACTGGATGCCGTTTGACCGGCCACCTGCTGTTAGAGGGGCCGAGCAGGAGACCGGGGGGCCGGCTCCGTCACCCCCGTTTTTAACCCGGGAAATGATAGGGCAGCCCGGGCCCGCAGCGGTGGGGGCCTGTGGCCTGAGTCACACAGATCCGCCGCCCGGGCCCGCTGGAGACCTTGGAAGTGACCTGGCTGGCCTGGCGTGCTGTTCCGTGGCCTGGAACGAGGTTCGTGCTGCAGCGAACGAACGAACAAGCAAAGCAGGCTACTGATCCGTGTGCTTGCTACGGTTCAATGTTTTGAAAAAGGCACATGCGAATGTGTACAGTTGGACGTAGAGCAGAAAAATGTTAACAGTGATACTCTTGCGGTGGTGGGGTGTTTTCTTCTTGTGAATCTTTTGTTCTGAAGTAGACAGTTAACTTTAAAGAGGAACATGTAAGACCGTGGAAACACATTTACGGCGCTGATGTCGGGAAGTACGGTGTCAGGGATTGTGGCCCCTTCGTGGCTGCAGCTTTTTATTTCGTTTTGTGTTGTTTTTAGGGCCACACCCCTGGCGTATGGAAGTTCCCAGGCGAGGGGTCGAATGGGAGCTGTAGCTGCCGGCCTGCGCCACAGCCACGGCCACGCGAGATCCTTAACCCACTGAGCGGGGCCAGGGATCGAACCCGCACCCTCATGGACACTAGCTGGATTCGTTTCCACTGCGCCACAGCGGGCACGCCCGTGGCTGTGGTTTCCGTGGTTGACTCTTGTAATTTTCCTCTGTGAGGGACGCGAGCAGAATCTGCTCTTCCGTCGAAGTGGAGCGTTCACTTCTTTGGGCCCGGCTCCCTTTCCGCTGCTTTGCTGCATGTCAGATGGGTAAAGGCCGGACCCAGAGTGACCTGGCAGCGCCCGCAGCCTCTGGCTTCTCCCTCGGCGCAGAGGACCCTCTGGGCACACCCTCCCCCAGCCGCACCCGGCCAGCACCTCCCACCCGAGAGCCCCCCGCCAGGCGCCTCCGTCCCCGTCCCCTGGAGGGGCTGCCCGATGGCCCCGGGACTGGAGGCCCACACATGCCCCTGGAACCCCTCTTCAGTGCCGGCGTGGTCGTTGTTAACTGTAGGCCGTTAGCTTCCTCCCCGAGAAGGGCCCCTGCACTCTTCGAAGCTCAGTGTCGACTCCGTGTGCGTGGTCGGGGCTGAGACACAGTCCTTCTTTGGAGAAGACGGACCATGAGCTGGCAGCTGTGGTGGAGGCCGGCAGCTGCAGCTCCGATTTGACCCCTGGCCTGGGGACCTTCATATGCCTCGGGGGTGGCCCTAAAAAGAAGGAAAAAATTGATCGGTCCGCAACTATTTTACGAACATAACCGAGCAGATTGGCTGAGAGCTGCTGGGGTGGAGCGGTGAGCAGGAGATCAGAGGTGGGGACAGGGACGGCCCCGAGGGAGGACAGATGGCCATGGGGTCACACCGGAGGCCGGGGGAGCACCTGCGGGTGGGGGTCTAGTCGGTGCGGACACCCCAGGAGGGGGGAGGCAGACAAGGAGGGGCCAGAGCAGCTCAGGCCTCCTGGTCAGGAGTAAGGGTGGCACTGCGGTCTGAGGAGCTCCACCCAGGGGCCCGCTCGGCTGTGAGGGGTCGCTGGGGTGCAGAGCAGGGGGTGGGGAGTGCTGGCCGGGCCCCCGCCGGGCCCGGAGCGGGGAGGCTGCCGGCTTGGACGGCTGTGCTCCAGGGCCTGCGGGCGTGCCTGGCGGTGGCGGCCCCGGACTCACCCGCGTGCCCCGACCCCGCAGTCTACCCCGATGGCAGAGTTTGCATCTCCATCCTGCACGCCCCGGGCGACGACCCCATGGGCTACGAGAGCAGCGCCGAGCGGTGGAGCCCTGTGCAGAGCGTGGAGAAGATCCTGCTGTCGGTGGTGAGCATGCTGGCAGGTAAGGCCCCTGCCCTCCCCCGGCCTTGTCTCCAGCCTGTCGCTTGCCCGCGGTGAGGGCTGACCGCGCCCTTTCCCGAGCGAAGCTTGCCCTTCGTCGCGGCGGGTTGTAGAGGTGGCTCCGTGTTGATCACGGGGCCACAGTT
Organism: Phacochoerus africanus; assembly: GCF_016906955.1. Taxonomy (NCBI): domain Eukaryota; kingdom Metazoa; phylum Chordata; class Mammalia; order Artiodactyla; family Suidae; genus Phacochoerus; species Phacochoerus africanus. Next base: position 287,450,615 of record NC_062544.1, on the reverse strand, counting down.
AGCTGTGCGGGCCCGTGACCTTGGGCCCGCCCTGCATTCAGTAGGCACTGCCTGGGGGGCCTGCTGTGTTGCAGACTGTATCCTGGGCTGTGCAGCTCCGTGTGACACTGGCCCAACGGTAAGGCCCCACGTTCTAAGGGACCTCTCCAGGCGCGCCAGCGGTCGCGGGCCCTGTGCTCAATCCCGAGACCAGGGCTCACAGGGGCTCCTGGGCCAGTTCCCGAGGGGACTTGAGGACACGTAGGCGATCGCACGGGAAGCAGGTGCGGTCGAGGCGCGGTTGAGGCGCCTGGGTGGGCTGCCAACGGTCACAGAGCCCCGGCTGGTCGGACGTGGTGTGGCCGAGTCCGGCCAGGGGCAGGGTGACCCCGCCGCCTGAGCGCCTGAAGCTGGCAGGGTCGCTTCCGGGCCAAGAGGAGGGGGCGGGTCGCGGAGACCTGGGGGCACAGGGTCCAGGCTCAGCTCACGGGCGTGCGGTGACCCCTGTCCCTGACTGGCTGCCCGGCTGAGGGGTGCTGCCTTGGGGACGGGCCCAGAGGGAGCAGGGTTTGGGGTGTGGGAGCGTCCGCTCTGAGGGCTGGCGGCGGAGAGGAGGGTGTGGGGTCAGCTCTGGAGGAGACAAGGTGACAGTAGGGCAGGGCGCGGGGAGCCAGGAGCGGCCGGAAAGCCCGGGAGACACGCTTCCCTGGGCAGCTTCCCAGGGGTGAGGTGGGCGCGCAGGAGGGGGGAGTTGGCAGCGCTGGGGGGCCGGGGGTTGCCCTGGCCCCGCGTGCGCCTGCGCCTTCACAGGGTGGGCGGCTCCCCACTGCGGCACCGCGGCCAAGGCTTGTTGTCAGAGGTCGCTGTGCGTTCGACCGCTGCAAACAACACAGACTTGTTGCTGTGACGCCTTTCAGTTTCGTAGGTTTTGTTCTTGGCACGCTGCCTGCTCAGCTGCTCCCCCCTGTGCCTGTGCTGCCCCGCGTGGCTGGGGCCTCATGGCACCTTTGGGCACCAGGGTCTCCATGTCAGAAGTGCCAGGCAGGAGCAGCAGTGGTCGAGCCCAGCCCGGCGGGGTGCCCTAAGTGCTGCATCCTCCGAGCGGCCTGCGGGATCCTGCCATCCTGCCTGGCTGTCCCCTTCTCCCCTTGGAGCTCTTGGAGGCGTTTGTGGGCTTACCGTCTGTGGGCCCTTGAGTGGTGGCTCTCGGAGGCCTCCTGCTGTGTCTCCTTCGTGCCTGGCGCCAGCGTGAGGCCACGTGTGCGGGACCTGCCGAGGGAGGGCATTGAGCGAAAGGCCGGGCCGGGGAGGGAGCCGCTCTGGTCGGAGCAGAGGCTGAGGTGGGGACGGGGCTGGAGCCGCGGTGGGCTCAGGGCAGTCAGTGTTGGCCACTGCGTGGCCTCCTGGCGCCTTCCGGACCCTCCGCGTCGCCTTCCTCCCCGCGGGCCTCAGCAGCCTCTGTGCTTCCCAGCTCGGGTTCTGGGGCCGTTGCCATCCGCGGTGGGCCAGCCCAGGGCAGCATCCTGGGGCCGGGTGTCCCGGGCAGTGGAGGCGGAGGGCGGCTGCCCCGAGGGAGAGCTGGTCTCCGGAGCCCCCAGAGCAGGGCGAGCAGGTTGGGGCGGGGGGGTCTTCCGCTCGGGCTGTGCGGGTGGGCCCCCTGCTCCTGAGCGGGGGCCGGGGGGCCTGGGTGGGCTCTTTGGGCGCTCAGTGTGGGAGCCCTGTGGGTGGACCTGCCCCTTGCCAGCGCCCCCAGGAGAAGGCTCCTGTCTTCAAAGACCTCCTGAGTCCTTCCCCCTCTGCGCCGTCTCCGGGTCCCCTCGGGAAGGTCGCTGGGGTCGGGGAGGTGGAGGGCCTTGTCCTGCTGCCGTCCTGTCTGAGCCTTCCAGGCGGAGCCTCTGCCTGTCTTTCAGAGCCCAACGACGAGAGCGGCGCCAACGTGGACGCCTCCAAGATGTGGCGGGACGACCGCGAGCAGTTTTACAAGATCGCCAAGCAGATCGTGCAGAGGTCGCTGGGGCTCTGAGCCTCGCCCGCGCGCAGGCGGACCCACCGCCAGGCGCTTGCCGCTGCTCCTCCTCGGAACGCTTGGTGACAGTGACCTCTGTGCTGGTACCAAAAAAGGCAAGCTTGCAGAACCACAGCGTCTAGTCTCTCACCCTTCCCAACCCGCGGTCCTCTCCTCTGCGTGCCGCCCGCAGGACGTGACAGCTGGACGCGGGCCGGCTGCTCCTGCCCGGGGGTCTCAGGTAGACCCTCCCGCTGTCACCACTACCTCTCCCGGCCCGCGGGCCTCCCTCCTGGAGTCGGGAGGGGTGAGGCCGCCCCGGGGCTCCAGCCAGGGCCGCTCTCCTTCCTGGGCTGTGGGGGGCCTTGCGGCTCAGCAGGGGGCCTGGCGTCTGCGGGCCTCCTGCTCCCTTGTCCCGGGAGGGGCACGTGACTGTGCTTCAGGGCTTTGGCTCACACGCAGGTTTTCTTGCAACCTGGGCATATTTTTCACGTTTCTTTTGTCGTGCATTACGCATAATCCCCTTTAGAAATACGTTCAGGAAATAAATACCTTTTCCAAATGTGGGTGAATGAACAACGGGGTGCACAGGCGAGTGTCCTGCTGGCCTCAAAGGCTGGCGTGTCCTGCTGGCGTCGGACAGGGTTGCGTTCGTGCCTGGGTCCCCGCGCGTTCCGAGAGCGGCAGCGCTGAGACCAGGGTTTTCTTCCGCGGGAGCAGGAGCTCTTCTTCCCCGGCCTAGGAGCTGGGGCGCTGTGAGCTCTGGCGCGTGGCAGCCGCAGCAGGAGTTCTAACTCGGGGGCCAAACCATTTTGGGGACCGTGGAGTGGGCAGGAGCCTCGAGGTCGCACAGAGCACAGGGGCGCGCCTGACCCCGCATGACTGCGCGCGCGGGCCCGTGTCCCGGGGCGGGGGGGCGCTCAGCCAAGGGGGGGCCTTGACGTGGGCCGGCCGTCCTCCAGCTCGGGCAGCCCAGCCGCGGGGCCAGCCTCCGCAACAAGCAATAAGAGATCTGTCGCAGGCAGGGTCACATATTTGGCCTGTTGCAGACAGGTTCCGTTTAAATAGGAGCTTCTATTTTTGAAATGAGGGATGGACACACGTTTCCTTTACGTTTCCCTTTCCCTTTCATAATGTGCCGTGGACGGGAGTCTGTTCGCCGGAAACGCACACGTGGTTTCTTGGTGGTCGGGGCTCCTGCTGAGGGGCCTTCACCTGGGGCTTCTGTGGAAACCAGATTCTTTCCTTCTCGGGAGGGAATCACTGAAACTGTGCGAGGACTTGTGTTGGGAGGGGACGGGGCGAGCAGCGGCGCGGAGTCTGCGCAGCGTCTGCAGGCACGTTGGGTGGGACCCAGCCCTCTGCGTGGAGGCAAGAATATGGCTTGTGGGGGTGCGTGTGGCGAGTGGCACCACAGGGACCCCAGCAGGGAGCTGGCCGCCCGTGTGCAGGAGGCCGCGGGGGCGTCCGGGCAACCCTGGGAAGAGAGAAAGGCGGTCTCTGCAAAATAAAGTATTTTTATTCACTTGTATTTATTAAATGGGAGAAAAGAGAAAGAAGCCCATGGTGTCCTCATTCTGTGACGAGTTTATTTCCTATGTTAAAATAAAGTGATATATTTTCCCCCTGTTCCGAGTCGTGTTTCTCTTTTCTTTTCTTTTAAATGACTTTTCCTTTTTCCCATGATAGCTGGTTTATAGTACTCTGTCGGTTTCCTCCTGGACAGCGAGGGGACCCAGTCTCACACACACACGTACATTCTTCTCGCAGTGTCGTGCTCCATCGTAAGCTGAGTAGTGTCTTTGTCGTGTTTTAGCATCACCGTCGGGGAACCAGGCGGCCCTCAGGAGACGCTTGAGGCTGCAGCGGAGGCGCCCGCAGGCGGCAAGGTGCCAGGACCCCCACCTGGTTCGGAGATGGCGGAGCTTCGGCAGGTTCCCTGCCTTCCTGTCCCCCCGCCCCCCCGGTCTCCCCGGAACGCCCGCTTCCCTTGGGGGCACCCTCGCCAGCTGCAACGGCTTGATGCCTCGAACTGCGAACTGCGTGTGGGCGGCGGGCGCCGTCGTGCGAGAAGGGCCGCCCTTGTGCGCTGGGGTCTCGCCCTTTGACCTGTGGATCCACTGATACTGCTCCGGGGACTGTGCTCGGCTTTCCCGCGGCGGCGCCCGCGAGCTCCACCAGCGCCCTCCGCAGTGTGCATGCCTGCGTCTCGGCGCCTCTTCCAGCAGCGCCGGCTCCGCCTTCTGCCGAGGGGTGTCTGAGGTCCCTGCTATGACGCTGAATTGGGGTCCCCAGGACCACACCTGGGATCAGAGCCTTGCTGGGAGGCCTCAGCTGGGGTTTATTAGCAAGAGGCCCAGGGGCTCGGGCAGCACAGGGGACGTGGTGTGGGCGGCAGGGCGCGCAGGCCCACCAGCCCCTGCCCATTGCGCGGGTGCGCTTGGCTTCCCAGCAGGAGCTGGGACAGCCCGTGTGCACTGCTGTCTGCAGGGAGCTTGTGGGAGACCAGCGCCCTGGGTTTTTATCGGGGGCCGGTCCCGTGGGCACCCCCTGCCTGGCCCCAAACTTCCAGGCCCCAGAGCGGGGCTGGCTCCCGCACGTGCCACCCTGCTCGTGCAGATGGTCTAGGCCAGCGAGGTGCTCCTGTCACACCACGCCGGTTCCTGGATGCCCGAGGACGCCGTCTCCGCGCCTGTGCTCCTCCTGTGTCAGCATCCTGAGCGTCTCCCCCGAGCATCTTAGTTGGACGGGTTCAGAGTGTTTGCTCTTAGGCGGGTGCTCCCTTCTTGGGTGTGTTTGCTGCCCTCTTCCTCGGTGCTGGACACTCCTGCAGGCGTTCAGGTATTTGGGACGGAGATCCGTCCGTGGTTTCCTGTTCGCTAGTCCGGTTCCAGGGACAGGGAGGGGAGTTGTAGGGCTTTGCCTCTGGGTGCATCCTGGGCGGAGGGTGGTCCTGCAGGCTTGGTGGCCCCAGGGCTGGACACGAGCTCGCAGGCTCCCCTTGGCCCTTACCCCTGTGAGTGGGCCATGGTGGCGGCGTCCGGTGGGGTTTCTGTGCAGGTTGGGCTCACCGTTTGGAGGCCGTGCAGGTGTGGTGCACCTGTCCTGTGCATCTGTCGGGGCTCTAGGTGGAAGGCAGAGCCCACGTCGGTACACGGGAGGCCCAGGACCGCCTGCTGCCTCCCCCCCCCCGCCCCCGCCACTGCGCCTCGCTTCACGGCTGCGCCCAGGGCCCTGGGTGCCTTCCCAGCCTTAGGGACAGCAGGGTGGAGGGGCTGGAGCCCCTGACCCCGAGTCCCCAGGTCCTGTGTCCTGGGTGTGCACTCATCCATCCCCGCTGGTCCCTCAGAGGCTGCCCTCCACCCTCCTGGGGGCCCCGTGTCCCCGCAGCTGTCTCCCCCGCCAGCCTGGGGAAGGAGCCCTCTCCCCCCGCCTGGCTGCTCCTCTCCTTCTTGGGCCCCCCTGATTCTCCCTCTGTCCAGGGCTGTGGCCCCGGAACCCCACTGCTATTGTCACTTTGTCCTTTGAAGGTTGTTAGCAGTTGCCTTATGTACTGAGGTGCTTCTGTGTTGGGTGCATAGATCTTTGCAGTTGCTCTCTCTTCCTGGACTGATCCTTTGAGCATCATGCAGTGTCCTTCCTTGTCTCTTGCAAGGCTCTTTAAGGTCCGTTGTGTCTGATAGGAGTATTGCTGCACCAGCGTTCTTTCGATTTCCATTTGCTCCATCCTCTCACGTTCCGTGTGGATGTGTCCCCTGAAGCGACGTGGGTCTCGGAGTCAGCGTGTATGTGGGTCTTGCTTCCGTGTCCATGCAGCCAGTCTCTGTCTTTTGGTTGGGGCGGTTAGTCCACTCACGTTTAAGGTAATTATTGACGTGTGTGCTCTCGTTGCCATTTTATTAACTGCTTCCGATTTGGTTTTGTTGGTCTTCTTTCTTCCTTTCTTGTTCTCTCCTCTTGCGGTTTGACGACTATTTTTAGGGTTGTATTTGTGTTGATTTTTCTTGTTTGTATCAATTGTAGATTTTTGGTTTGCATTGCCCTGCAGTTTTGATGTAGGAGCCTGTATACATGAGATTGTTTCAAGTCGTTGGTCTCTTAATTGCAAGTGCATCTCCAGTGTCCTGCACTTGTACCCTCCTCTTCTCACGATTTCTGATTTTGGTGGCATATTTGTGCGTGGATGATTTCGTATCTTTACTGTATATATATATATGTATATATATATATATGCCTTTACTGGTGAGCCTTGTCATTTGTGCTATTTTTTGTTTTGAGTTGTGACCTTTTCTGCCTAGAGAAGATCCTAAAGCTGGTTAATGTTGCTGAATTCTCTCAGCTTTTGCTTATCTGTGAAGCTTTTGATTCTCCTTCAAATCTGAATGAGAGCCTTGCTGGGTAAAGTCTTCTTGGTTGGAGGTTTTTTTCCCTCTCATCACATGAAGTATATCATGCCACTCCCTTCTGGCCTGCAGAGTTTCTGCTGAAAAATCTGCCGATAACCTTATTGGGGTTCCCTTGTATGTTACTTGTTTCTTTTCCCCAGCTGCTTTCAAGATTTTCTCTTTGTCTTTAGTTTTGGTCAGTTTGATTAATATGTGTCTCGGGGTGTTCCTCCTTGGGTTTATTTTATATGGTACTCGTGGTGCTTTCTGGATTTGAGTGAGTGGTTCCTTCCCCATGTGAGGGAAGTTTTCGGCTATTATCTCTTGGAATATTTTTTCTGTCCCCTTCTCTCTCTCTTCTCCTTCTGGCACCCCTATAATACGGATGTTGATGCTTTTAACGTTGTCCCAGAGTTCTCTGAGACTCACTTCATTTGTTTTCAATCTTTTTTCTCTTTTCTGTTCTGCACCCATGATTTCCACTAGTCTGTCCTCCACCTCGCTTATTCTTTCGTTCTTCTGCCTCCTGTATTCTGCTGTTAGCTGCTTCTAGTGAGTTTTTTATTTCAGTGATTGTATTTTGCATCTCTTCTTGTTTAAGTTTTATATATTGTGTCTCTTTGCTCAGTGTTTGCTGTAAGTTATCCATCTTTGCCTCCAGTTTATTCCCAATGTCTTGCATCATCTTCAGCATCATCAGTCTAGAGTCTTTGTCCTGGAGGCTGAGAATCTCCAGATCACTTAGCTGTTTTTCTGGGGGTTTTTCTTGCTCCCTCATCTGAGTTACAGTCCTCTGCCTTTTCATCTTCATAGGTTTTTGGTGTGGTCTCTTTTTCGCAGACAGTAGAGTTGTAGCCTCTCTTACTTGTGGTGTCTGCCCCCCTTGTGGCTGGAGTTGGTATGGGGGCTTGCTGTGGGCTTCCTGATGGACAGGATGAATGCCTGCCCACTGGTAGGTGGGGCTGATTCCCATCCCTCTGATGGGTGGGGTTTTGTCTCTGGATGGGATTAGAGGAGGCTGTGTGCCTGGGGGGTCATTAGGCAGCCTGTTTACTGATGGGTGGGGCTGCGATCCCACCTGGACCATTGTTTGGCCTGAGGCTTCTCAGTGCTGATGGGTGGGGCCAGGTTTTCCCAAAAGGGCCACCTCCGGAGGAGCACTCGCTGATGAATATTCCCGAGAGCTTTGCCTGCAATGTCCTTCCCCCACAATAAGCCACAGTCACCCCGTTTTCCCAGAAAGATCCTCTAAGAGCCACAGTCAGGTCCGACCCAGATTCCCATGGAGCCTCTGCTCTGCCCTGGGACCCTGTGCATGTGAACCTCTGTGTGCGCCTTTTAAGAATGGGGTCTCCGTGTCCCCCAGTCCCGTGGAGCTCCTGCGCACAAGCCCCACTGGCCTTCCATGCCAGATGCTCCGGGGGCTCTTTCTCCCAGTGCCAGATCCCCAGGCGTGGGGACTTGACGTGGGGCTCAGAACTCTCCCCCTGTAGGTGAGTCTCTGTGACACAGTTACTTCCCAGTCTGTGTGCTGCCCACCCGGTGGGCGTGGGGTTGCTCATATCACGTAATCGCCCCTCCTACCTCTTGATGTGGCCTCCTCTTTGTCTTCTGGAGTAGGATATCTTTTTGAAAGTTTCCGGTCCATTTGGTTGGAGGCTGCTCAGCGCTTGGTTGTGATTTTGTGGTCTTTATGAGAGCAGCTGAGCTCCAGGCCTTCTGTTCCGCCGTCTTAATCCCATCTCCCCAGCAAGCCCGCCTTGTGCACCTCAGCGGCCTCCTCGGCTGGGCGAGCCCCTTCACCTCTGCTACCTCATCTGAACCAGGGGTGATGCGGTCCTCGTGGGCGCGCCGCGGCAGGAGTCCACCGCAGGCCTCTAGGACACAGTGCCCTCAGGACGCAACCTGAGGGCGTTCTCAGCTTTTGACAGACCCCCGCGGTGCCAGCGTTGCCTGCGGGAGTGTGGAGAGGAGTCACGAAACCTACTCATACTCAGCTCGGCTGAGCGACCCGGGCAGCCCCTCGCCCCGGCCTGTTGCAGACGCGCCCACATCCTCTGAGCAGGTGTCAGGCGGACCCCCTGGAGTCCCGCAGGCCCTCCGTGGCCGTCCTCTCCTCTTAGGAGGCCATGCACGGGGCGCCGAGCCTGGCCCCCGGCCTGCACTCAGCCCCTGGAGGGGCACAGGCGCCGAGGCCGGCTGGGGTGGTGAGCAGCCTGGGAGGGCGGCCGGGGCGTGAGACTGCGTGGCCTCTGACCCTCCACGCAGGTCCCCGCCATCACGGCCCCGGGGAAGCAGCACGGGGAAGGGGCACCGGGCCTGGGGGCTCAGACAGCTGGGCCCTGTCCAGGTCGCGAGTCCCACACGGTGCAGGTGGCCGGCGCCCACTGCCTGTCCCGCCTTCACCGCCGGGCTCTGTGAGAGCCAGCCGATGCCCGTGACTCGGGTTGGCCGCGGGGAACGGTGGCGACACGCTCCTTCCGAGGTGCGCGTGCGTGTGCGGGCTTACCTCCGGGCAGAGAACACGTCGTTGGCACCGACCCAGATGGAAACGAGAGAGACGGAGGCTTGTCTTTTGCTGGTGGCTCTTTGGGATGCCGGATAACGCGCCAAACGAGCTGGAAGCACACGAAAGGCTCGCAGCCTCAGGGCGGAGCGGCCTCGAGGATTCGCGCCGTCTCCCTCCTGGAGCAGCTCCTTGGGCACCAGCGGCAGTGAGGTACCACCCGCAGACCTCGGCGCCACCTCGTGCTGCCCGACCCGCCTTCCTAAACACCCGCGCCCCGTGCACACGCATGCACACACACAGCGTGCACCCGGAGCTCCTGGGGCAAGAAGCCCTGTGACCTTCAGGGCTGGTCAGGGGCGGGCACCGGCCCCCATGCCAGCCCCTCCACGATCCAGGACGCTGAGACCACTTGAGGTCCGCGCGCGGACGAGACGGGCCTCGGCCTTCACGTCCCACCCCTGCAACCCCTGGGCACTGCCCAGGGGCCCGGGCAGCCTTACAGGGACCGGGGGTTGGGCTGCAGGGACGAGGGACGAGGGTGTCCCTGACCAGCTAAGCTGCTGCGGAGGGGGCACCCAAGGGTTGTGACCAGCCGCAGGGACCCAGCGTTGGGGGATGAACCCCATTCTGGCCACTGCTCCAGGCCCGCAGGAGTGCTGGGCTCCCCTTGGCCAAACCTGGCGCGAGGCTGAGGGCACACGCCCTGAAAGCAGAGCATGAGGTGGGTGGAGGGTGGCCAGGCACCGACCCGAAGCATCCTGCCCCTTGCAACTGTGCGGAGGCCCCGCGGCTGCCTTCTGGGCCAGGCCTGCGGGCGCTTGGGGAGTGGAAGGTATGAGCCAGGGTCCTGGGGTTTTTGGAGCAACTCGGGAGGGAGTGGTCCCTCCCTGCCCCCCCACCCCCCATCACATCAGCGCCGGCCGCTGTGGACGCAGAACCAGTGAGCTGCCCGCTGGATGTTCGTGACGCTGCTGCCCAGGGCCGAGGCGACCATGGAGGGGTCTGCCGTTTCCTGCAAGGAAATAAAATAAGATGGCACTCCAGATCATTTGCCTTTCAAAGCCCAAGCTTGTCCTGTGGCTGCTAAGCTGCACCGAGGGCTCAGTCCCAGAGCACCGAGGGCGGGACAGTGGGAGAGCCTGGGCCATGCCCCAACTCCGGTCGCTTGGGGCTGTGGCATCTCCCACCTGCATCCAAGGGCGCCCTTTTCCTGCTGACCCATGAAGCAGCGCTGTTTCTAGATTGTTTGTAGCCACAGCGTCCTGGTCTGTGGGCAGCATCTTGCTTGTGCTGTGGTCCTTGGGAGACACCTGTGCACTGGGTTTGCAGGTTGGGCTGAGGGGTTCCTGGCCACACTCGAGGCGGAGGGCCGGGCTTCTCTCGGCCTTGCCTGGGCGTCAGAGTCAGGCCGGGGTGACCTGGGCTGTCCCCGTTCTTTTCTCTTATCAGATCACCTGTCCTTCAACCTTTGCTAGGACTTATCCGTTAAACCAACCACCTGGGCCTGCTGCTTTCTCTGGGAATTGGGTTTTAACTCTTAAAACCTTGATAGCCTTATATTTATGGTGGATTTCTTATGGATAGCATGTATTTGGGTTTATTTTATTTTATTTTTGCTTTGCTTTTTAGGGCCGCACCCGCAGCACATGGAGGTTCCCAGGCTAGGGGTTGAATCAGAGCTACAGCTGCTGGCCTGCCCCACAGCCACAGCAACTCAGGATCTGAGCCGCATCTGTGACCTACACCACAGCTCACGGCAATGCCAGATCCTTAACCCACCGAGCGAGGCCAGTTGTGGCGAACCCACAACTTCGTGGTTCCTGGTCATATTCGTTTCCGCTGCGCCGCGACGGGAACTCCTGGGTCTTGTTTTTGTGTCTTTATGATTTCCACCCCACCTGACAGCCTCTCTCTCAATGCGTGTGTTTCTGTTTAATGGCCTCGCTGAGGCTCTTGGATCCGCCCCACGGCTCTGTTTGCTTTCCGTCTGCTCCTCTGGTCGGCACGTGTTCCTGTTTTTCTGCTCTCTTTTGGGTTATTTGAATATTTTTTTTAGCCTTCTGTCTAGCTTATCCGCTTTTTTTTCTTTTTCGGTTGCGCATGCGGCATGTGGAAGTTTCCGGGCCAGGGATGGAACTTGCACCACAGCAGGGACCTGGGCTGCTGCAGTGACAACACCAGATCCTTAACCCACTCTGCCGCAAGGGAACTCCAGTTTAGTACCTTTTAAAATGTGTTGGAATTCCCTTTGTGGCTCAGCAGTAAGGAGCCCAACTAAGTATTAGTGAGGATGCTGGTTTGATCTCTGATGCTGCTCAGTGGGTTACGGATCCGGTGTTGCTGCGACTGTGGTGTAGGCCGGCAGCTACAGCTCCGATTTGACCCCTCGCCTGGGAACTTATGTATGTCGCAGGTTCAGCTGTAAAAAGACCCCCCCAAAAAACAAGTGTTTATGGGAGTTCGCACTGCCACGGAAGCGTCGGGTGTTGCAGCAGCCGCCGCTTGGATTCGATCCCTGGCCCCGGGAACTTCCATATGCCGAGGGTGCAGCCAGAAAATCAATTTAAATAAATAAGTAAATAAAGTGTATTCCTACGAGCTGGCCGGGGATCAAACCTACACCTTGGTGCTGCAGAGACTCTGCCCGTCCCGCTGGGCCACAGTGGAAGCTCCTCTAGATCACTTTTAAAGTATCTTTTGGCTTTGGGCCGACCGTCCTCTGAATGAGCCCTCACTCTGTTCGGGGCGTCACGCAGAGCTTGGTGTCAGGCCCACGCAAAGATCTAGAGCAGCAGGAACCAGAATCCCCAACGCGGCAGGATGGCAAGGAGGGCGTCCACTGCCTGGGGACCGGCCTGCCCAGGAGGCGCGGCCACGTGGGAGCAGAGCAGGGCGTCCACCACACAGGCGGCGTGGTGAGCAAGGGGAGGCGGTGACGGGGCAGTGGGGGGACCTCAGCCCCTGGAGGCTCTGAGTAGATGGGTGCCAGCTGCAGACCCCAACTGGCCTTGTGCCTCCACCCTCTGCAGGGAGAGACAGGCCCTCACTCCTTTGGTCAGCTTGGGGGCCAGACAGATCCAGGGTGGTGGCCGAGCCAGCAGCTGGCCTGGTGGCGGGGGGGGGGGGGGGGGGGGGGCTCGGGCCGGGGGAGGGGTGGGGACGGGACAGCACACCAAAACTCGGAGCCCAGGCTGGGCAGCAGGGGCTGGGAGACTGGGCAGCCCTGCATCCTAGGGTTTCCAGATTAACCTTCTGGAAAGTTCATTTGCGTTGCTGAATGAGAAGAGTGGGTGGACGAGGGGGCCAGGAAGGAGGAGCTGGGAGAAGAACCCACTGTGGAGACAGTACCCAGGGGCCCGCTGGTGACCAGGTCTCGGTGTCCAGGCTCATGGGGGCGCGGGGAGTCTGGGCTGGACCAGCAGATGCGTGCCCCGCACACACGTGCATGCGCAGGGCAGGACAGAAGCCTGGCCCAGTGCCCGCCCCACGGCCCCCGCCGGCTGGCACCCCGTCCATCAGATAGTACCCCGGACCCGGCAGCGCTCCGTGTTTGTGGACTGGCTTCAAGTATTTTCATGTCCCTTCGGGAGAGTGATTAAAAAGTAATTGACCTAAATTTAGCCTGATCGTCAAATAAATCAGGCACATGAATCACCCGTGATTTGCCCGCCTGCGCACGCCCGGCTCCAGGTGGACGTCACCGCGGGGGGACAGCTGCCTGCCGTGGGGTGGGGCCGGCAGCTCCGAGGGCTCCCACTCCCCCCACACCCCCGCACCATAGGTGGCAAAGATGGCCCAGCATCACACCCCAGGCGGCCTCTGTGGCCGAGACTGCCTGGCGGCCGGGAGCAGAGCCCAGAGCCCTGCGGGTCCGCCCTGGTCACTGCCCCCCCCCGCCCCAGCACCCCAGGAGGGGAGAGGCCCCTGGCTCAGGACCCAGTGGGGTCTCAGCATCTGGCCTCAGGCCCACACTCACTGCTGTCCTGTGTCTGACCTGCCTGTGGCCGTGGGGCTCCGAGAACGGTCAGTGGCCCAGGGGGTCTGCAGAGGCCCTGCCCCGCAGGCGGCTGGAAGGGACGAAGCTGAGACCACACACCGTGAGATGAGACAGATCTGTTCCCGTCTGACAGGGAGGCGTAAGGCTCAGGCGTTTTGTGGCTGACAGCAAAGTATGAGATGCCATTCTGTTGTGGCCATCGGCTGCGGCCATCGGGTCTGGCACCTGTCACTGAGCTGGGCTCTAAGACGCGTAATGAGCATAGACTGCGTCGTTCACCCGTTGTTGTGTGTTTATCCTGTAGAATGTAATTTCCTTACCCTCATTTCAGCAGAATCACTAGTTACGTTATATGCAACATTTTCGTTGAATTACTATTAACAGTGTTACTCTGATTTTTTTTTTTTGTCTTTTTGCCATTTCTTGGGCTGCTCCGTGGCATATGGAGGTTCCTGGGATAGGGGATCGAATTGGAGCTGTAGCTGCTGGCCTCCACCACAGCCACAGCAACTTGGGATCCGAGCCGCGTCTGCAACCTACACCACAGCTCACGGCAACGCCGGATCCTTAACCCACTGAGCGAGGCCAGGGATCGAACCCGCAACCTCATGGTTCCTAGTCGTATTCGTTAACCACTGCGCCACGACAGGAACTCCACTCTGAAATATTTTTAAAAGCTGTAATTGTATTCAAAGTATTCACAACTTGGAGTTCCCTGGTGGCTCAGCAGGCTAAGGATCAGGTGTTGTCACTGCTGTGGCTCAGGTCACGGGTTCCGTCCCTGAATTCCACGTGCTGCGGGCGTGGCCAAGAAAAGAAAGTATGAAACTTGGATACGTTTCCATAAAATAAGTAAATCAGTGATAAATATAAAAATAGCAAAGTAGTTTTCAGAAATTTTATTTTCTTCTAAGGTATTCAGAGGTACATATTAAACATAAAAAATGCAAATTACGTTGAATAATTTGTAAATTACAATCATAAATAATGAGTGTGATGCAGAAATCAAAATTATTCAAATTAAGCTTCTGAAACTCTACTTCTTTTGAAAATGCAGTCAAATCTTGTTGCAGGTGCTTTAAAGGAATGACCTGCCGTGTGAACATTGGGTGGGGGCCCCGGTGTCTTGCTGGACCTGCCCCTAGAGGCGAGTGACTCCTGCCCTGAAAAATCCCTGGGTCTTAGCCGCAAGGGCTGCCAATCCACGGAGCCCAAGACGCCCCCGCCCGTCGGAGCAGGAGGGCAGGCGCAGCCGCCGGGTGCCCTCTGCCCGGTGGCCGGGATGGGACAGGTTAACTGGCCCGTGTCTCTTCTCACCTGGCGCCTCCTCCCATCAGACCGGGGCCCGGCCCAGCTCTGCAGCTGCTCTGCCCACGGGCCCAGCCAGGCCGGGAGCAGGTCCCACGGGGTCCCCTCCCTGTCTTCAGGGAGCGCGTTGGTCTGTGTCTGTGTGGGACCTGCAGATGTGTGACATGTGGGCCAAGGCCACCCCTGCCACTTACTCGGGGATGCAGGTCACTTGGCCTACGGCCCTCTGGCCCAAAGCGGTCACACCCAGGGCTGGGGACAGGGCTAGGGACCTCCCGGCCTGGAAGGACTGGGTCGGGTTCACCTCGGCCCCTCCCTCTGCGCCCCTCCCTGCCCTCGAGGACCGTGCGCTCCTTGGCCCTGGGGACGGGGGACCGCCCTGGGGACCGGGGGGGGGGGGGGGGGGGGGGGGCGGGGGGGGGAGGGGGGGGGAGGACCGTCCTGAGGGAGGAGTCACCAGCCAAGATTTCGCTGCACATTTTTTTTAAGAAACTTGGTTGTCTCCTTCAGAACACTGCAGATACACATGAGTAAAGATGACTCTGCTCAAGCCACCTCTGTGTCCCCTCCTCCCGCCCTGAGGCTGGCGTCAGGCCCACCGGCCCCCAAGAGTCCTGCTCCTGGTGGCGGCGGTGGTGGTGGGGCTGGAGCTTCGGGGCAGGACCTGCCTGTGCCAGGCGGGGGTGGGGCTCTGTCTGGGCGTCAGCAGGTGCAGTGGCCAGGCCCTGCTCTGCCGCCTCCTCCGCCCACTGGAGGGATTGCTACCTCCGCTCGCCCGCCGGGTGCAGGGCCACTGTCTGGCACGTTGTCACGGTCCTGCCAGACTGCCTGTGCCGTGGGGCTCTGGGGGCAGCTTTGTTCGTGTTTGGGTTGGATTGGTTGAGCTCCGATGCCCAGCAGCCAAGGGTGGAGGCTGCACACCTGCCTCTCCTGCCACTGCTCCAGGCCAAGGTCCGGCTCTGCCCAGTCGAGGGCCGCCCCCCGGGACCCCCGGGTCTGGACCCAGAGCTTGTAGCCCTTTTGGGTCCCAGCTTCACGGAGACACCTTGTGTCAGGAGCCTGGGACCTGCCTGCCTTCCCGGCACTGGCCAGGCCGGGAAGCCGACGCCCAGATTCACGTGTCCTGCACAGGCCCCTGGGGACAGGCCGGCACCTTTCGGTCCCGCCTCCTCTTCCCCCGCCGTGGGCTCCTCCCCTCTGGGCTGCAGGTGCACCGGGAGGGGCATTTTTCCCCTGTCCCTGTCCTCCACAGCACCCCCACGTTCATCTAGTTTCTTGCGTCTTTGCCGCGAGTGGGGAGGGGCATCGTCCAGTGGGCGCGGGTGGCCGCACGAAGCTCCACAGGCCTCCGTTCCTCCCGGGTCTGGAGCCCGGAGTCTGGGCTATGTGGGCCTGAACCCCACTGAGGGCCCACCCCCATGACCTCAGTGGACCCCGTCACCCCCCAAAGCCCCACCTCTGAAGACCATCGAGTTGGGGCGGGGCTTCAGCCTGCGACTTTGGGGACACAGCCTGTGATGGCCTCGCCCAGTGGAGGGCAGGGCCTGGCTCAGATCCGCTGCCCATGAACGTTCCTGGAGCCAGTGACGCCTCGGGGGCAGACATCCGGTCCCCCTTCCCGCCACGCTGCCGAGGGGGCTCTTGGCCGCCTCCCTGGCTGGCAGATGCCTCAGAGCCGTGTGAGGCGACTGCCAGCCTCCCTGGGGTCTCAGCCTCGCAGCGCCCACTGGCCTGTTACCGCCTCCAGGGCATGAGTGTCCCGGCTTCTGAGCGCCCCTTTCCCCAGGCAGGGTGTCTTCACTGCAGCCCCTCCTGCTTCCTGCCCCGTCCAGAGCAGCGTCTGTGGGCTGGGGCCTCTTGTTTCTGGGCCCCCAGGAGGACGGAGCTGACCAGGCGGTCTCCTCCCGGGATCCTCCTGAAGTGTCCCCAGCGAGCGCCGGCTGGGAAGCCACCAGCCCCGGGTTTGGGCCTGGGTCCTTCCTTCCACAGTGGATAGGACCTGGGACCGTGGGCGGAGCTGCCCATGGCATCAACGCCCGCCTCCCGTGGCGCAGGGAGCTGCCCTCCCCCGGGCCCTTGAGGGCTGGGCACTGTCGACCAGGCTGCCTCCCCAGGTGCCTCCCGACCGCAGCACTGGGTGTGCTTGCGAGTCCCCGGGGAGCCCCACCCCCCTCTTTTACGGGCGCACCCGCGTGTCCAGACCAGTCGCCAGCCCCTCATTAGGGACGGCAGCCGGCGACGTCGCCCGGTGCCTCTGCTCCAACCCAGGAGTCTCGCCCGCCCGGCACGTGTCCAGCTCCCCCCTTCAGCCACCTGGAGATGCAGTCACTCCCCTGGCTCTGCCCAGATCCTATCTTCCCCGTCAAACCCCGGGCCTGTCCCCCACCGTCACCACCTGGGGCGGGAGGTGACGCACAGGCCTCGGAATCTCTGGGCCCTTGTCCTTACTGGTTAGTCGGCCGCACACGTGCATGTGCACACGCGCACGCACACCGAGGACCAGGAACGGGGCTCCCCCGCGAGGCTGGACGAGCGGCCCCTGTGGCCCCATGTCCAGCATGGCCGTCCCTCTGTAGGCAGCGGGGCCACTGAGGTTCCAGGAGTCACCCACGTCACTCCTGCTGGTGGGGGGGCGGGGTGGAGGGGTGGAGGCTGGGGCAGCTGCAGGTGTCTCAGGGGGCTGGGGCAGGGGCTGCAGCGAAGGTACAGACTGGATGCACCTGAGCTTGGTCCCGGAGTAGAACCAAGGGGTTGCCAGTGCCCCCCAGAAGGAGCAGAGACGAGGGGGCTAGGGCTGTGGGCGGGAGTGGCCAGGCGGCCTCGGGGGCAGGGACAGGCTGGGGCAGTGTGCTGTGAGATGCTCTTGAGAACACGACATTGGTTTCGGCCCCTTCTCCCTTTTGGGAACTGCCTCTCTCCACAGGGGAGTGGGACGGGGGGCCTGTAACCCCACCTCGGCCGGTGGGATTGGAGCCCTGAGCCGAGGTCCCAGGACAGATGCCCCCAGCAGGCCCCCTTGGGATGAAGGTCCTGTGGCCTCGTGACCCGGGAGCCTCCCACCCACTTCAGTCCCTTGGGGGCAGATAGCGCCCTTTGCAACCCCAGGAGCCCAACCCCAGGGCCTCTGAGATGTTCCCCCGAGAGGCGGGTGCTGCACCCACCTGGAGCTCGGGACGATGGCGGGTCAGAGGCGCAAATCCCAGAGGGTGAGCTGCACGGGCTACGCCAGTCACTGCTGGAAAGGGCTCGCGCGGTCCGTTCCTGTCGGTGATGCCCCCTGCACCTGGGCTCCGTGTTCTGGTGGATCCTGGGGAGGGCAGTGGAGGTTGCTGCCTCGCCCTGGTGCCCTCGCGGGGCACACGCACGCCTGGCGTTTTATTCCGCGTGTTACCCGCTGCCGCCAGCTGCGGGGAGCCAGGGTTCAGGCTGCTTCAAACCTCCCTGGCTCAGAGCCAAAAGCCGGCCGGCTGTTGGATTTGGGAGCAAGAGCGTGGAGGGACGCTCTGCCGCCCCCGGCCACTGCGAGCCCGCGGTGCCCAGACCGGGGTTTGCATCCTGGGGGTGCCGGGCACAGCTAGGCTGCGGCCGGGCCTTGGGGGCTGGGGGAGCCCCACATGTGAGGTGGCCGGGCCGTGCACCCCAGGCCTTGGCCAGCGCGTCAGTGAGGCGACGGCGAGGCAGGGACCTCATCGTTGGGCCACTGGTTCGTGTGAACGGAGATCCTCTCCGCCCGGTGGTGCAGGGGAGGAAACTCGGTCATGGCACAGATCTGGGGCAGGTCTGAAGGGCTTCCAGACCCCTTGGGCAGGGCGGGCGGCCCCCGCCACCCCTAGACACAGGCTCCTAAGAGCAGCCGCCAGGCCTGGGCTGGTTCCCTCGAGCGCCGGGCCGACTCTGGGCGGAAAGGGCCGGTGAAGCAGGACACTGCAGGACGCGGCCGACGCGGGGGCCAGGCTGCCGGGTCTGTGCGTGGACACTGCAGCGGGGCTCCTTGCAGGCGCCCGAGAGAAGGGCCAGCCCGTCAGGAGTCAGGGGTCCACAGGCTCGGCAGCGAGTGTCCTGTGTCTGGAGACCCCGTGAGCAGAACCAGAGTCCCCTCTCTCTGTGAGGGGGACTGCCACACCCTGGCCCCCCAGACCTGACCGACTTCTGAACCTGAGCCTTCCTGTTCCTTGTGGTTCTGTTCAGCTGCTGCAGGCGGCACCCTGGACAACGGCGTCGGGTGACAGCTCCCAGTGGGTGAGGGCACCCTGTGCCTAGGCCTCCCTGGCCTCTGAGCTCAGGGCTCCGTGTGCCCCCTCAGCCTCAGGTGACCCTCTGGGGCAGGCAGCCTGGCCCTGGCAGCAGCTGGCCCTGGGCGGTTCCAGCGTCTAGGACCCGCCCGGGGCCACGCACACCTGCATCCCAGCGGTGTTGGCGCTCGACCCTGACTGCCGCCAGCTGGTCCGCTGATGGAGGCCGGCCTTTGATCAACAGTACTGGGCAGCTGTGCCTACTGGCCAGGACCCCGGCGAGCTCCTGAGCTGACAGTGAGGGTGTGGGCGGGTGATAGACCTGGGTACAGAGTGGAGGGGGGTTTCTTTAGATAAAATTCATATAACATAAAGTTAACCATTTAATCACCAGTTCATCCGCATTACCGTCCGGGTGGCACCTCCGTCTGGTTCCAGATCACGGCTGCTGCCCCCAAGGTGAAGCCCATGCCCCCTCAGCTCTCTGCCCCACCCCCACCCCCCCACCCCCCCCCCGATCCACCTGCTGCTGCAGGTTTGCCTCTTCTGGGCATTTCACACAAACGGAGCCGCACACTCGGCTCCTTGGGGTCTGGCTGCTTTCGCCGAGTGTGGGGGTTTGAGGTCCATCCACAACCCTCCGAGCTCGGTGTTTACTGAACAGTTGCCTGAAGCCCCCCGTGTGCTGTTCATGCCGGGAGGGTCAGTGGAGATTCTCCGCCTTTCTGCCGGGGACCCTGCGCTGCTCTTTCTCCTCCGCCTCCTCCAGCTTCCTCCCGCCTCATCCCCACAGCCTTCCCAGTCCTTATCCGGCCTCAGAACCACCCAGAGGGCTTGTTAAAACAGGGCTGCCCCGCCAGCCTGGGCGGCTCGGAGAATTTGCATTTCTAACGAGCGCGCGCAGGTGATGGCCTGGGGCTGCTGTCGCAGCTGAGCCGCCAGCCGGGCACAGGTAGACTCACCTGAGGAAGAGGAGCTGCCCTGTTTCTGACTCAGGTCTGGCCCCGCCCTGGCGGAGCACGCTGGTCTAACAGTGGGGACAAGGCGCTGACACCCAGGGAGCAGACAGAGCCAGGGCCTGGCTTCCCCAACCCAAGCTCCGCCAGCCGAGGCCCAGTCTAAGCACCGGCCCGTCTTTCTATTGGGAGAGGCTTCTGTGTCGTGCTACCCAGCTTCTCTGCCGGTCGGAATTACAAAGTTCCATGAGCATCAGGCTCTCGGCGCTCAGTAATTTCTTCTGGATTTTTCTGGATTTTTCCCTTAAGTTAATCCTAATACAAAATGCATAACGCTGCACAGCCACGTTGCAAGTGTATGTTTAGTAAAAGTCTTAAGACTACAGGGGCATTTTGGGGGAAGCACATCTCTTGCTGAGATGGCTGTGTGGATTTTTCTGTGGCTCCTGCCCTTAGATGGATGGAATCTCACGGGGCGCAGTGGCCATTAACACTGAATTGAGGCCAGTGCCTTAGGCCGCTCAGGGTCTGGGGCTCAGGAGTATTTTGAGGAACGCCAAGGCCTCCCTTGAACTGGTGCTGCCATTTGACCTAAATCAAGTCAGGACCTGGTGGGCTGGTTGTGGCTATGTGATGATGGCAGGCAAGTGACAGAAGGCAAGGCTGTGTCTGAATGGAAATGGGCAGCGGCCTGAGTGCCGGCCTGCACAGGCCCCCAGCTCTGTGACGCCATCCCAAACTTAGTCCCTCAACACCGACCGCACGGGTTCTCTTCACTCTGGGGTTGGGGTCCTGCAGCCGCTTGGCTGCGTGGTTCAGGCTCAGGCCGTCTCAGGAGGCGGCCGTGAAGCTGTTGGCCCGGCTCCGTCATCTGGGGCTCCCAGGGGCAGGAGGGCCCTGCCCGGGAAGGCCAGTGCTGGCTGCCTCCTGGCTGCCCACGTGCCCTACCCCGGGGCCCTTGAAGCAGGTTAGCCTGGACCACGAGGTCACGCGGGAGCCGGGCTCTGAGAGGTAGAAAGGCGTGGGGGAGGGAGGGCTCGGGGCACCCTCGCGGCTCATCCCAGTGGAGCCATCCTTTTGGTCTTGGCGGTCACGCATCTCTGGGCCTGGGGGGCCCCGCTGGATGAAGACTCTCCCTAGGGGCCCAGGTCACCTGTTGGTACCAGCGCAGGGAGGCGGGGGTCGGCCCGGCTGGGTTCCCACCCTAGGGAACACCTGGAGCTCAGCGGTCGGGGACCTGCCCCACCCTCACCCTCACCCAGGGCTGCTGGGCCCCCCGCCCAGAGCCCTGACTTAGGGAGAACCACAGGCGTGGCGGGGGTGGCGCTGCCTCTGCTGAAACGCCCTGACCCCTGCCTCGTCCTGGGGGGCCACACGGGGCCCTCGGCTCGTTCCGGCGGAGCCCGGCCTCACACACCAGGCAGCGGGCAGCACCTCTCCCGGGTCTCCGTGGCCTCGCACTCCTGGGACGCTGGCAGGACGGCCGGGAGGGAGGAGAGCGCGTGCCCCGCTGCCTGTCCCGTGCAAGGCGCCAGGAGACCCTGCAGAGTGTTCGTTTCCTTCTCCGTCATCAGACTGTGAGGAGGCTTCAACAATGAACCCATTTTCATTTGCATAATAAGCAAAACGAAGTGATTTTGAAAGGCACGTGTGTGTAAGCCATGTCATGTATTTGCTGGATGTAATAGACCAGAACTGCCTCAGACAAGTGCCGGAGCTCCCCCGACAGCTGCCCTCACATCTGTCAGCGCGGAATAAACTTGTAAAAGCTCAGTGGGCTCCATCGCCCCATCCTTGTTATTTTAACAAATCACGCAGATAAGGCATCGGCGGCACAGGTAGGACCTGGGCTTTGAATTCACTGGAGTGTCAGGATCCTACCTGAGCAAATGCGGCCTCTCAGGCACAGTGTGGCCAACGTCTTTGTTGTCACTGAGTCTGTGTGTTTGTGCCAGGGACCCATCAGCCCCAGCAGAAGACAAGTATTAGTTACAGTGTTGCTGGTTTGATTCCTGACACTCAGAAAAGGACTCACGCCTTGTGTTGTTTTTAATGCACCTGCTTTTATCTTAAATAAATAAGAACTTAACACGTCTCTTTTATGATGATGGTTTTTATGGGTGGAGTTTGTGTCCCCCAAATTCATGCTGGAGCCCCAACCTCCTGAGCATCAGAATGGGGCTGTGTTGGGTGTGGGTCTTTAGAGAGGCGGTTAAGGGTACGTGAGGTCGGGGTCGGGGGCCCTGATCCGATGAGACTGGCATCTTTGTAAGAAGACTAGGGGAGTGAGTTCCTGATGGTGCAGTGGGTTGAGGGCCCGGTGCTGTCTCTGAGGCCGTGCAGGTTCGATCCCCAGCCCGGCGCAGTGGGTTGTAAAAGATCTGGCCTTGCTGCAGCCTTGGTGGAGGTCGTAGCTGTGGCTTGAGTACATTCCCAACCTGGGAACTTCTAGATGCCGAGGGAGTGGCTGAAAAAGGGAAAAAGAGATTCGGACACAGCCACACGGAGGAAAGAGCCGGGAGGCCGGCCTCTTGTCTCTGGCCGGTGCTGCAGCCCAGCGCCCAGACGCGGCTGGGATGGGCCAAGCCCGAGGTCAGCGTGTACCGACCGCGCGGATGACGTGGGAAGTTAGCAGCGGCTCTGCTGGAAGGCACCACGTGCCGTAACTTACAGCCCCTGAGGCCCCTGTGTCTTTGGGGAAATCCATGGGGTCGTGTGACGGGGAGCCGCAGACACCTGCAGCCTCTGAGACCCGAGTGGACCCGATGGCACACCCACACAGAGACGTCCCCTCACCAGACGCGGGGGTCGAGGAGCCAAGACTTGGGGGAGGAGCTCGACGCTGTGCTGAGAGGAAGGGGAAGCTGGAGGGTCAGGAGTTGGTGGGGAGGGGGCGACTCTCAGGACGGAGAAGGGGCCCGTGAGCGTCAGCACCTCCATGTACAGGAGGGGCCAGAGCCGTTCTCAAAGGGGTCAGGGCGTGGGGGTTCCTGGGCACCCGGCTTTGAGAACTGCTGTCCTGGAGCTGCCCCTCAGCAGAGGGAGTAAATGGCCCTCAGAGGGAAGGGGGACTGGCGAGGAGGGAGGGGCACCCAGGGATGGGGGGGGGAAGAGGGTGGACAACCTGGGGCTGCAGCACCAGGGGTGGAAGAGGGGGCCTGGTGGGGTCCTGGAGGCTGGCTGCAGGCTGGGGGTTCCCAGTTCCCAGCCAGAGGGAGGAGAGGGGGGTGCACAGGGCTGCAGGGACTGGGGGGGCCCACCTCCAGGAAAGAGGCTGGCAGGGGGAGGTGTCGGTGGTGATAATGGTGAGACTGTGTTCACTCTGACCCTTGACCCTGCCGGTTGGGTCATGACCCTGACTGTCTCACTGACCAGGCAGAGTGCCGCCCCAGCCGCACAGGCAAGGAGACGTTGCCAAGAGGAAATCTCGATTCAGGACTAGGAGCCCAGGAACGCCCCAAATTCCACTCCGATTGAAGCTAAAAAACGGAGCGGTAACTGCCCCCAGAGCCTCACGCTGCTGCCACAAAACACTTTTTATGGCTGCACTTGCAGCATCCCAGGCCAGGGATCGAACCCTTGCCATAGCAGCGACAACTCTGGCCCCTTACCCACTGAGCCAGCAGGGACCCCAAAACCCCTTTTCAGCGGAGCACAGGGTGCTCAGTGCCAGCACTTGGCCTCCTGTGAGCTTGAAATGCGTGGTGCGAGCTGCCTTAGGGACAGAGATGGGACACCAGAAGCCAAAATACTCTGATCTGGGGCCGACTGGCCATCAGACGGGTGGCCACTGGGTGGTCAGCCCGGACCCCACCCTTTCTTCTCCTGGGTGGCTCTTTCTGGAGGCCTCCACACCGCTTCCCTCCCCAGGTCAGGGGCCCTGCGGCAGGGAGGATGGGCCCCTGCTCGTAAGGTGCACAGGATGCCCGGCCCCAGGGAGGTCTGGGCTGTGCCTCTGGAGGCGGCTGGGGCACCCTCAGGGTGCAGGCCGGGGCTCAGACCTGGCCCTGTCCCCACACACGCCTCCTCCACTGTCTGGGTGGCAGACCCCGTGTGGCTCTGAGCTCCATCTGGCCTTGGGGTGCCAGTGCTCATAGGGAGCGTGAGCCCCGTCCATCCGTCCGTCTCCCCGAAGCCTGGCCTCCCTCTTGCATCCCTGAGTCTGCAGGGACCGGGCGGGAGGGAGGGAGGGAGGGCGGCCGTGGGTCCCAGTGCAGGGCGGAGGCGAGCCTCCCCTCCGGGACTCCGGGCTGGGGATGAGTCACGTCAAACAGTGGGGCCTTTGTTCCCACCGCTCTGCGTGCACACGCGGGGGTTTCTTGCTCCTCGGCGGCCGCTAATTACAGCTCTGCCTGCCCCCGCCCCCCAGGCCTTTGAAGTGGGTGCCGTTGCCCCGCCGGGCTCGCACCCGGTAATTGCAGCTTCCCTCCGGCCTGCTGCTGGTTGCTAAGTTTTTCTTGGTCTTTTCAGCAGGTTGTTGGGGAAATTACAGTGCAGCTAAGAGCAGAGGGTAAAACCTATATATTTATCGGGTTTAGACTAATGTGGGTTAATCTGTAAAGAATTTTAAGAACATGGTTTGCGTGGCAAGGACAGGCCGTGCCTGGAGGTGGGAACCGATGCCCGGGGAGCTGGAATGACAGGCTTGGTGAGCCGGGGAGAGAAAGCAGCCCGGTGGCCTCAGCAGAGGTACCGTCCGTCCATCCATCCTGGAGGGAGCAGCTGGCCGCCGTCCCTCATACTCTCGGAGCACAGCAGGCACAGCATCAGCACAGAGCAGGAAGCCCTGGCTAGTTGGCCACGGGTGCGTCTGCTCCCTTTTATAACTATTAATAAAACCGACTTGAGCGACTAAGCAAAGGCACGTCTGGTGTTTGGCTTAGTGGGGGGAAAGCAGAGGAGCATTCCTTGTGACCCACCCCCACGTCGCCACCTCGCTTTCGTTCCCAGTAGGGACACGTGATGGGGGCGCTGACATGAGCCTCTACTCCCGCAGGAAGCGTGTTCCCAGAAAGAATTATCTGGGGGCGGGACGGGCGGGGTGGGGGGTGTCGGAAATTCCGACCGCCCTCCTCCGGGCGGGCTCCCGCCGGCAGCGAACCGCGCGCGGTCTCTCTTTCTGGAATGGGTGGCGTCCCGCGGGCAGCTGCACATTCGCAGCAGACCCGGCCGAGCCCCGGACCTTCAAAGGAAGACTGCCAGGGCCTCCTCGAACCGCAAAGATGACACAATTGCCTGAGCTCTTGGTCGGGGCTGCTCTGGGTGGGGTGTGTACCCAAGGGCGTCTTAGAAGCTGAGGGGGCGTTCCTGCAGGGCAGACGGTGTAGAAAACAGGAAATAGCGCCCGAGGTGGGGTTCCTCGGGGACTAGAGGTGGCACCGAGAGCAGACCTTCCGTCTGGATGGGCACAGGGGCATCCGGCCGAAACGCCCGGCGGCAGCGGCCTCCAGACTTACATTTTAATGCAGGAGACCCTCTCCCCTCGGGGCGACATTACACGGGGCAGAAGCAAAGCAGAGCTCAGGAAGGCCGGCATCCAGGCGCCTCACGCCGCAGCTCCGCTTCCTCCTCCGCTCTGCTCGGCCCTCTCCGCCCTGGGGTGTGTCTTGCAAGATGATTTAAGAAGCGCTGTCTTAGGTACGGTTGTCAGGTTTGTCCAGAGAAGCTGCACCAGTAGGAGATCGAGGAGGGGGGGAGACAGAGGGGGGAGAGAGGAGGAGGGAGAGGGACTGCCCTTAAGGAGCTGGCTCCGTGACCGTGACCGTGACCGTGGAGGCTGGCGGGTCCTGAAAGTGCCGATCCGCAGAGCAAGCTGGCAGCCGGAGACCCTGGGAAGACCCGAGCACAGCGGGCAGATGCCCCTCCCTGCAGGGCCGGCCCCTGTCTCCCAGGGCCTCTGACTGAGCGGGGGGAGGCCCACCCACGTGATGGTCGATAAGCCGCTTTACTCATTTACCGAATTCATGTTAATCTCAGCTGGAAAACGCCTTCATGGCCACATCCAGACATGTTTGACCACGTAGCTGGACACCGCGGTCCCGCCAAGGTGTCCAAATACACATAAAAGCAGGGTCTCGCCAGTACATTTCAGAGCATCGCTCATTCCCGGATGGCGCGCTTCCTCCCGGGACCCGTACTCTGGGCTCCGCGCTGCTGCCGTGGCCCCAGGAAGCCACAGAGGACTCAGCCGGCGTCCAGCAGCCTCCCTTGCTTGATGTGGCTGCGCCTCGTGGGGGGCAACGGGTGGCCTCCCCTTCACTCCGTGGTAAAGCGTCTCTCAGGGGAAGGCCAAGGCCGGGGACAGCTGGCGCAGGCCTTCTTGGAAGGGAAGTCGGTAACCCCTGAGCTCGCTGCAGTGGGGCTTCCTTTAATTTCAGGACAGGCTCAAATGTCTCCTTTGCGGGACTCTGTCCCCAAGTCCCCCAAGGGAGAGCCCTCCTGTAGGCTCTCCTGATGCTTCTGTTGTCGGATGGGAAGCTGTGTGAACGCAGGGACCAGTGACAGGGACGCCAGATGCTGTGAGCCCTGGTAGAGCAGGGGCTGGGAGCTGCCTGAGCCTCATGCATCCCCCCTGAGCAGGACGTCACGGGCTGCGGGCACCAGGAAAACAAGAGCAGGGTTTGGGGGTGAGAAGCACCCAGAGGAGGGGGCGGGCAGGGTATTTGTCTTGCTAAGAGAATGAGAGACAGCTGGACAGGTGCCTCGGCCGTGTGTGTGTGTGTGTGTGTGTGTGTGTGTGAGCGTGCATGCATGTGTGCATGTGTGTGTGCTGCATGTGTGCGTGTGTGTGTGTGTGTGTGTGTGTGTGTGTTCTCCATCCCCCTTCTCTGGCTCATGTCAAAATAAGGTCACTCTGAGTGCTTCTGGAGGTTTCTGTCAAGAGCTTTTAAGGGCTGAGGTTTGGCCCCGCCTGTGAACGGATGGTGGGGCTGCCACATACCATGGGCTCTGGCAGAAGACGGGAGCCTCCCGGCCAGAGACAAAGGCCGTGTGTGGCTCCCACGGTGGCAATGGGCAGATGCCTGCCTTTGCACCAGCTCTCGGGTGACCCGGAGAGGGCCAGGTGCCCCGTGTTCAGAGGAACTTGAGCGCAGGGAGCCCGGACATGGTCTGAAAGGCAGTGTATTTGCTCAGGCTGCGTAACAAAGCACCACACACTCGGGCTTAGAAACAGCAGTGCGTCGTCTCAGTCTGGAGACCAGACGTCGCCAGGGCGCTTCCCCCGAGGCCACAAGGACAATCCCTCCCGGGCTGTCCTGGCTTCGGGAGCTGCTGGTCCTTTGTTTCTTGGCTTCGCCCCCCAGCTCTGTCCTTGTCTCCACAGGGCTTCTCCCAAGGGCCCGTCTGCGTCCGGGTCCCTCTTCAGGGACACGGCCTTACTGGGTTAGGCCCCCTCCGCAGCGAGCCCTCCTCTTACCTGATTCCACCTGCTGTGAGCCCGTTTCCAAACGAGGTCACGCTCTGAGGTCCTGGGGGTTAGGGTTTCAGCAAGTGAACTGGGAGGACATGACTGGGTCCATGCCAGGCAGCAGGCAGAAGCCTTTGGCTCTGGTCGTGGGGGATGGGAGGACGCTGTCTTTAATCCACTGGACAGAGAGCACGGCTGCTCATGGCTCCTGAGGGAGACTCCGCTTCTGACTTCCGGGCTGCTCCCTGCACGAATATCCTTGAAAAGATGGTTCAGAACTAAGGACCTTGGTACCCGTGATCTCA
Source organism: Phacochoerus africanus (assembly GCF_016906955.1). Classification (NCBI taxonomy): domain Eukaryota; kingdom Metazoa; phylum Chordata; class Mammalia; order Artiodactyla; family Suidae; genus Phacochoerus; species Phacochoerus africanus. The sequence goes on along the minus strand of NC_062544.1, from coordinate 287,423,531 downwards.
CAAGATAAGCAGAAATAAGATGAGCCCAGGGACTTCCCATTGTGGCTCAGTGGGTTAAGAACCAGACCAGTATCCATGAGACACGGGTTTGATTCCTGGGCTTGCTCAGTGGGTTAAAGGATCCGGCATGGCTGTGGCGGTGGTGCAGGCCGGCAGCTGCAGCTCCCATTCGACCCCTAGCCTGGGAACCTCCATATGCCATGGGTGTGGCCCTAAAAAAGAAGGGGAAGAAAAGGTAAGCCTGGGAGCTCCCTGGTGGCCCAGTGGTTAGGATTTGGTGCCTTTACCACGGTGGCCCGGGTTCCATCCCTGGTCTTGGAACTGAGATCCCATCTCAAGCTGTGGCATGCTGAGGCAACCACAGCAAAGCCGGAGACCCGGGAGGTTGGTCGCCTGACAGTCTGTCATCACACGTTCCGTTCTAACCCTAATCTCTGTTGCCACACCTGTGAACTGTTCAGGGCGTAGGTGTTAGATGCCGTGGGAGCAACCCTCCTTGTTTAACCAGTGCTGTCCTGAAGGGCCGTGGAGCAGCTGCCGTGATGACAAGGCTGGCGGCCCCTCACTGTGGTGGAAGGAAGCTCGCAGTGCGGCGAGCCAAGAGCAGAAGCAGCAGGCGCTCGTCTGTGTCTGTGCCTGCACTTCTCCAGGGGCTATTGCAAGAGCTTAGTGCAGCGACTGCTGTGTTTGATCCTCCCAACAAAACAGGGAGCCCACCACTGCCATGCGCCCCACCAGTCTCATCAGCCCGGAGGTAACAGAGACGCAGAGACGTGATTGGTCCAGGGTCCGCACGGCCGATGACGCCGAGAGCCAGGACTCGAAGCCCAGAATGCTGGTTGAAGTGTTCCTGTTTTAGGCATCTTTCTGCAGTGTCTCTGTGTCACTTTGAAAAACGGTATCAGCTCTCTATTCCCAGATAGGCTTCTGGAAAGATCTAGACTAAAACATTAAAAATGATTATGTCTAGAATTACAGACACGTTTTCCTCTTTCTTGCTTAGTTATATTTTTATACAATAAAATGAGTAGTGTTTTGTGGTAAAGTGTAGATGATATTGAGTGAAACTTTTCTTTCTTTCTTTTTTTTTTGGTGTGTGTTATTGTCTTTTCTTGGGCCGCTCCTGAGGCATATGGAGGTTCCCAGGCTAGGGATGGAATCGGAGCTATAGCCGCCGGCCTACGCCAGAGCCACAGCAACACGGGATCCAAGCCATGTCTGTGACCTACCCCACAGCTCATGGCAACGCTGGATCCTTAACCCACTGAGCGAGGCCAGGGATCGAACCCGCAACCTCATGGTTTCTAGTCCGATTCCTTAAGCACTGTGCCACGATGGGAACTCCGAGTGAAACTTTTCTTCAGGGCAAAGAAGAGACTCTGGCATCGACCCCACTTGTAAACGCCGTTAATTCTGAGGCGGAGTGGGAATCTCTACTCTGCTCCTATGTCCCGGTTCTTCTGTGAAGTTTCTCTCTGGCAGCTGAAGGATGCAAGTAGGATTCTGGTTTCTCCATGGTTTCCCGCATTCTCCGAGCCCAGCCGTCTTTGTCTTGATGCTTCTGAAGCTGTAGCAGGATTCCTTGTCCACCGCTGTCCTCTTTCCTTGTGGCATATGCAAGGCTCAGGCTGGTCCCTCTCGTCTCTTGTCGCCATGTTTTCTTCAGGAAATAAATCCACCCCCGCAGCTTTGGGTGCTGCACCCAGCGCAGGGCAGGCACCCACGCTGGGCAGTGCAACAACGGTGCATCTCTTGTCATGACGCAGAAGAAAAAGGCGCCGCCAGCGGAGGAGCAGAGCGTGTGAAACAACTTCTAGAAATATCCAAGCTTGTGGAGAAAGGAATGTCACACATCCACCAGGGAGAGGCAAACCAAGGGCACATTGTGATGCCCTCGCATGTGCACCTGACACCATGGCGCCAGGCTCTATGTCGCAGCCCGGGACAGAGGGTGGGAGAAAGGGAGAGAACAGAGCTCAGCAGCACGCGCAGACACACACCGCGGGAGCCGGCTTTACGGATGGTGTTGTTGCAACTGCCTACTCTAGGCAGGAAAAATAGACTCATATACTTCACAATGTGTAAGAGAATTAGAGCCCTCAAACCAGAAGAAAGAAGGAAAGCTAATACAATGTCAGATCCAGGGGGGAAAAGGAAAGCTAAGGCCTTGGTTAAACATCGTTTTAATAAGAAATCTTAACACGTGTCTAGAAGAAAACTCATGTATTCACAATACGAATGAATCACATGACTTCACAGCAAATCTTAAGGAAAAGTAAAGAAACCCAAACCCCGCAACACTGAATACGAGTAAGAATATAACTGGAGATACAGGACGGGTTCATTTTATGTAAGAATAAGATGATAGTAATAATTCTCTGGCAACGCATTTGAACACTCGGAGGAATTAGGTGGTTTCCGAGCAAAGCAGACGTCACCGATATGAACCCCTGAAGAAGTATGGAGAATAAACACAGCAACATAAAAAAAATAGAAAGGGTGTTGGAAGCATGTGCCGTTGGAAGAGTCCTAATCGGGAGCTGGAAGACGGTCACGCTGAGCCAGTCCCACGGGATCGAGGCTCTTTCTCTTGGAGGTGGTCGTCTTAGTGCAGGAAGGCCGGAGGGCGGCCCTATTTGAGGAAACACCTGCAGGAGTACCTAGAGTGCAGCTCACGTTAGCAGTTTATGTCCAAATGGCTCAAAGGACAGAGAGCTCATGTAGGCACCGGTGGGCATGCGAGAGACGCAACACGGCAGAGCATGAACAATTGCTGCTTCAAAGCACATCTCCCATTAGACTTTCTGTAGACTCGACACGTTTTTAACATGTTACAGGAAAAGAAGCCTCGAACCTTTTCACACACGAGGCCCAGTGTCACCTGGAAGCAAATTCTTACCATAGTCAAATATTCCAAACCGTGGACAAGAGCCTGGCAAGCACCCCGAAGAGTTTTGTGAAGCTGGTATAACCCAGTATCACTCCACGACCAGGACAGTAAGTTCACTGATTGATTCCCGTTGCTGAAAGCCAGGACGCAAGGCTGAGCCCCACGAGGTGTGGTCTGGGTGCTGGGGCGTCAGACATCACCCGAACCAGTGACCAGCCCCTCCCCAAAGGAGAGGCAGTGAGGTACTGCGAGCTTCGGCAAGGAGGCGTCCCCAGAGGAGTAATCAGACCGGGGGGGGAGGGTTCTGGGGAAGGGGCCCTGCCTGGAGCAGCTCTGGGGGGCAGGAGGCACCGCCTGGACGTGGTGGGTGGGTGGCTGATGAGGCCAGACCCCAGGCTTGAAGGCCACACCCTGGATGCTGTCTTTCTCCTGGGAGCTACTGAAGGGAGACCCACCAGGCCAGGGTTGCTACGAGCAGGCGCAGGAGGCCCAGAGGGTGTGGGAGAGGGCTGGGCAGAGGCAGCATGGACCAGGAAGGGGGTGGGAGGCAGCGTTGGAGTGAACTCAATGGAGCTTCCCTACGAAGTGCCAAGGCTGAGCTCTGAATATGGGGCCTGGACCCAGGATGGGGCCTGCTCTGGGTGGGAAGCATTGGGACAGTGCCTTTGCGAAGCCAGGAGACATCAGGCGAGAAGGTGCAAAGACAGTCTGACACTCAGCACAGAGGTGCAGGGTTAGGGTTTAGGGTTGGGGTTAGGGTTTAGGGTTAGGTTAAGGGTTGGGGTTGGGGTTTAGAGTTAGGGTTTAGGGTTAGGGTTAGAGTTTAGGGTTAGGGTTAGGTGCCTCCTAAGTCCGGGAGAAGATGAACCCAGGGGCTGCCTTGGCAGAGGGTGGGGACAAGAGCAGGTGACATGCGTGTAAGAGAGTGCTCCAAATGAAACGTTGGATGGCGTCTGCAGTGTGTTAGGAGGACAGGGCCCGCCCCTGTGCTTCACCCCAGGATTGCCAGGGTGGGCAGCTTTAAGAAGGAGGCCTATGATTAATCCCCTTGAAGTAGAACAGAAAATGGGTGAAATCGGCGCTGCTGTCGCAGCTCAGGGGAAACGAATCTGACTGGCATACATGAGGATGCAGATTCAATCCCTGGCCTCTCTCAGTGGGTTAAGGATCCAGCATTGCTCCAAGCTGTGGTGTAGGTCGCAGATGAGGCTAGGATGTGGCGTTGCTGTGGCCGTGGTATAGGCTGGCAGCTGTAGCTCCCCTTGGACTCCTAGCCTGGGGACCTTCATATGCCACGAGTGTGGCCCTAAAGAGACCCCCCCCCCAAAAAAAAGAAAGAAAATGTGTGAAGTCAATCTTTGTGCAAAGGCACTTGACAAGAGGCCACAGCCATTCCTCCTCTAAGTAAAAGAGGGACAGAAGAGGGATTCTTGGATGTGATGACGCCTCCAAACTCAACTGCTTTCCCGTTGGGCTCCGGGCTGAGATAAGCTCACCGGTGTCACTGTTTCCAGTATTGTTTTGAAGGCTCCAGCTCATGCCATAAAGTTAGAAGACAGACGGGTACACGTGTTAAAACAGAGGGGCCAACGTTATTTTTATTTGAAGACAATGTTTGTCTAGGAAACAGGACTCTAAAACCCTGTAGTAAATTTCAGGGTGCCGGATCCAAGATAACAGCACAAAAGTGAGCTGGTTTTCTTTCTACAGCAACAACCAGTTACAGGTGGAAATGGGGGCTTTTGTTCACAGTGATGATAAAATTATACATAAATTTATCAGCTATCTGCAGGAGTAACTGCACAAAAAGCACAAAGCCTCTCTGGTCAAAACTGTAAATGTGTTTGATGAATTGAGTTCAAGATTGGAACAGAGAGATACACATGTCCCTGAGTGGGAAGACGTCCTATCATAAAAATAGACGGTATTTTTTTTTTTTTGGTCTTTTTGCCATTTCTTGGGCTGCTCCCGCGACATATGGAGGTTCCCAGGCTAGGGGTCTAATCGGAGCTGTAGCTGCCAGCCTACGCCAGAGCCACAGCAACGCGGGATCCGAGCCACGTCTGTGACCTACCCCACAGCTCACGGCAACGCCGGAACCTTGACCCACTGAGCAAGGCCAGGGATCGAACTTGCAACCTCATGGTTCCTAGTCGGATTCATTAACCACTGCGCCACGATGGGAACTCCAAAAATAGACGGTATTCTGAGATTAATCTGTAAACGGACTGCCATTCCAGGAGGTATATCTGTAATGGTTTTTGCTCGCTTGTTCGAATTTCACTGGAAAGTGGAGATGAGAACCAGTCGTTTTTAAGTTCATCTGGGAAAACCTGTGAGAATTACTAACACACAGTTGAAAATGCCTGTATCCTTTAGCCGCGTGTATGAGCACTTACTATAAATGCTGTTGTCAAAATAATAGCTGGCAAAGGAAAGAGACAGGAGATTAGTAGAACGGAGATGAGTGGAGTGGCTCCAAGTGTGCGTAGAAGCCTAATCCGTCCCAAAGGGGACATTTTAAGGCGGTGGGAAAAGAGAGCTGCTAAACGAGCATGCGTGTGCACCAGCTTTCTGGAAACAGAGTTCAGCTCGCTGCGTTCGAAGAGTCGAGGCCACGCTCCGGGTGGAACAGAGAGCTGCACAGACACAACACAGCAGCAGGGAAACGGGAAAGTCTTTTAAGACCCACGAGTCTTCAGGAAAATGTTGCTGAGTAGATAAAAAACGTTAATACCTGGCAAAAGACAAAAGCATTGAAAAGCATTTTAGCAAAGGATTTAAAGCCAAGCATCAAGAAAGAAGGGATGAGGAGAAAACATTTGCCACAACCCTGTACAGCAGGCAACGGGTTAAGAGCCCTCGTATCCAAAACAGGCTTCTTGCGACAAGAAAAGCAAGGTCTCCTCCTCTTACTCAATAGCCTGGTGAGACCGGTGTCATGAAATCACCTTCAGAGCGGAATTCTAGCCTGCATTTCCTGGACCGGGCAGGCCTCACGTGCTCTCTCCAGGGGGCGTCAGGGATTGACAGGAGCACGGGCCCCCCAGGGTGGGGGCGGGGCTCAATGCCCACTGTCCAAACTTGGCAGGTCCTTCCACGTCTATGCAGACTCGCCAAAGGGCTCTTCTGCTTCCGAGATCTTTCCAAGTATCCTTAGAACAGTGGTCACTGATCACCAAACTGTGGCCTATTGCAGGCGAGTGTGTGTGTCTTTAGATTCCTAAAAAACCACTGAGGCTCAACAGCGTGCAGACGACACAGCTCGTTTAATAGAAAACCCAGGACTGGGGACATCAGCATTGTCGTGCGGCACGCAGGTACCGCTTCGGAAGTCTCTCTTCCGCGTCCCCTCTCTCCGTTTGCCTGGGGAAGCCTCACCTCCTCGGGGTTGAACAGCGGCTCGGGGAGGCGCCGGGTGGCGGTTGCGTCTGCAGCGTCAGGTGCCTGGGCCCCACTGGAGACCTGAGCGGTGGCCACCTCCCCTCCGTGGCTGGCGGGGGGGCAGTGGGGAGGGGCGGCCCCAGAGATACCCAGGGTGCGTGTTGGGAAGTTCCTGCAGGATTTTCTGTTTTCACTTGGAGGCAGGAGGCGCTTCCTCCGGCCCGTTCCTCCTGGCCTTTACCCGGCATGCTGCTGGGAGGACAATCCTGCCTGCGAAGGTTCGGGCAGGTTCCGAAGGATTTGCAGAGGGACGTCTACCTGGGGCACTCTGGCAGTGCCACGCTCCGGGCTGGGACACTGCGGCAGGAACACGTTTGTCTCGGTGGGCTCTTGGGACACAGCTCTGGGCTTTGGTGGCTGTGACGTGAACAAGTGACCTCAGGACGCACGGCCTTGGGGGAAACCGGGGTAGGAAAAGCTGTAAGCAGTTTTCTTTCTTTTTCTTTTTAGGGCTGCACTCGGGGCATATGGAGGTTCCCAGGCTAGGGGTCCAAACAGATCTGAAGCCACCAGCCTACACCACAGCCTCAGCAATGTGGGAGCCGAGCCGCATCTTCGACCTACACTACAACTCACGGCAATACCGGATCCTTAACCCACTGAGCCAGGCCAGGGATTGAACCCGTGTCCTCATGGATACTAGTTGGGTTCGCTAACTGCTGAGCCACAACAGGAGCTCCTGTAAGCAGTTTTCTTTGTTGCCGAAGCCACAGAGGCCTCCCCTCTCAGGTGCCTCTGCCTGGGCCCTCGGAGCCCACGTGCCTGGACGCAGGTGGACGCTGCTTTACGCTGCCTGTGCCCACCGAGAGCCCCCCAGGACGCCCTGCCGTGCAGCTCTCAGCGGCACACCCTACAGACAAGGGGACAAAATGCAGAGCATTTGTGTGGCATGTCCACGGTCACACGGGAACCAGCCTAGAGAGGGCAACGCTGAGATTTTTCTGTGTTCAGCAACATGTTTTTGTAGTTTTAAAAAATTAATAACTTTGGAGTTTCCACTGTGACTCAGCGGGTTAAGAACCCAACCAGTATCCCTGAGGATGCGGGTTTGATCCCCAGTCTCGCTCAGTAGCTTAAGGATCGGGCCTTGCCGTGGGCTGGGGCGCAGGCTGACAGCTGCAGCTCTGATTTGACCCTTGGCCCAGGAACTTCCATATCCCGCGTGTTTGGCCATAAAAAGAAAAGAAATGAAGAGTTTTTCACTAGTTAACCTTTCTCATCACGTCTCACTGGTCTCACTGGCTCAAACGTAATAGGAGGGAGGGCGTTTCGCAAGAGTTCAAGCTACAGAATTTGATTTTTCAAATCTGGTTGTTAAACAATATACAAAGTTTTCTTGTCATCGACCAGTTAAAAGTCAGCAAGAGACTGGGTGTCAGAGGTCAGTGGTCATGTGTCGAGGTCAGCGGAGTGCCACCTGCACAAGGGCCACCTGCCCATCCTGTGGGAAGTCACCTGTCCTGGCCTGCCCCCCCCCCGCCCCCGCCCAGCCCACTGGACCTCAATGTTCCCATCAACTGAGAAAAGTTGGATCCATTCGGTTTGAAACGGCTGCTCTTCCACCCTCGGGTGGGGGGCGCGTCCTTTCTCTCATCAGTGACGCCTGTAGGTGTGTGCGCGCACGTGCGTGTGTGCCCGTGTGCGCGCGTGGCTCACAGCTCCCCATCCACCTTATCCTGTGTGCCCGGTGGGCGGGCGGCTGGAGCAGAGGGGAGCGGGGCAGGTGTAAGGGGCCGGCAGGCCTTCTTCGTGTCTCCCCAGAGGACAGAGACCCTGTGACTAGGACATAAACTGGCTGTGGGAACAGACAGAGGGACAGAGAGACAGACGGGCGGGCTGCGGGGGAGTCTCTAGTCGCGGGGCGTTTTAGGGGAAGTGGCTCTGACACACGCCCTCCCCCCCTTTTGTCTCTCCACCTCTCTCTCCTCCCCCCCCCCCCCCCCCTTCTCTGTCTCTCCCTCTCTCCCCCCAGCTCTGTCTCCCCCCAAGCCCTGTCCTGGGGGCTGTGGCCCTCACAAACCCCTTCTGTGTCAGACGGGCCCCTGCCAACACCTCAGAGGTGGGGCTTCCCAGGAGAGGCTGGGGTTCGCAAGGCACAGGGGCCCCTTGGCGGCCTGTGAGCTCTCCCGAGGGGTGCGGGGTGGCAGGCCGGGCGCTTTAAAAGAGAATAATCCCACTTAATAACAGGGACGGACTGAGGTTTTGCGGGGCCAGCCCTCAGTGACCGTGGCTGGGGTGAACAACCCCCCAGCCCGCTGGGGCCCCTCCCCACCCCCAGCGACGCCCCCGTCTCCTCATTAGCTGTTCCCTGAAGGACGGACTTCCCTCCAGAGGGAAATTCCTGAAACCCAGCAGTTGACAAACCCACACCCCCTGGGGAGGGAGGGCCGGGCCCAGATAAAAGCCTGGGCGCGAGCCCAGCCCTCCTGGACGGCCACTGCGGGGACGGGGACGCGGACGGGCCGCCGCCGCCACCGTTCTGCCCCTGCCCGCGCGGAGCGCGCCCTGCGACGGTTCCAGCCCGGCTCTCAGCTCCCCCGGGGGATCCATTTCCGTCTTGCCTTCGCCGGTGACGCCGGTGACGCATTGCAGCCCCGCGGAGATGCTATCTCGTCACCTGCAGGCCGGGACCCCCGCCCGGGCGGGAAGCAGGAGATAGAGCCAGGCGGCCGCCCGCCGGCCCGCACCCCGTCCCCCGCGGACCTCAGGGATGTGGCCGCCCCAGTGACGGCCCCGCGGCCCCGAGGCTGCCCTGGTCGGGCGGAGCCTGGTGTGAGGAGCGGCTGCTCCCGGCGCGGGCGCGTGTGGAGTCCCTGGATGGAGCTTGGGACCCGGGCCCCTCATGTCTGTCCTGCTGACTCTGTGTGTGGCGCTCCTGCCCCTGGCGACCCCCGGCCAAGGCGTCCGGCGATGGGAGCCCTGCACGGGTAAGTGGGGGCCCAGGGTGGCGTGGGGCGCACGCTGGGGGCCAGGAGGGGTGCGAAGCCACCGTCGAGGTCGGGCTGGCTTTGGGAGCAGCAGCACTTCGCGGGCAGATGAAAGGGAGCAGCAGGGCGCTCACAATAGAAACGCTAACAGGGTGGGGACGCCTCCCAAGAGCCACCTCCCCCTTGGAGGCCCTTCACAGGACTTACCTGCTGGGCCTCCCCGGCGGCCTCACACCTGCTTGAGGAATGAAGCCCGCAGCTGGCGGGTGCCTGGCAAGGGTCCCTGTGATCCCTCGCCCGCCCGCCCGCCCGCCCGCCGGGGCCCGCCGTGGACAGAGAGCCACCCAGCAGTGCCCGGGCTTGGCCGTCCTGTCCCACGAGAGGCAAGAAACACGGGGCCAGCCCCAAGCAGGGACCCCCCAGAGCGGATGCCCACCCTTCTGGACTTTCTACTAAGAGATTTTATTTATCAAACCAACACGAAAAAACAGTAACAGGGCAATGAGAGCCAGTGGCCAGAGCCGCAGGGGGCGAGTGATCGCATGGGCCTTGCGGAGGGCAGCAGGCCTGTGTCAGTGGTGTCAAGGGAGGTGCCAGGGCGGGTGGGTGGCTCCGGGTTTATCTGCAAAGAGCTCATCCTGGGCCCTGGGACCCTCCAGGGTTGCTGCACATTATGGCTTTTTGCTCGGGTGGTGCTTGGTTCCCAGCGACAGGACCGGGGGTGGCTGGTGAGGCTCCCCCGTCTGGCATGCTGAACTGCACGGTGTGTGTGTGTGCAGGGGTGGTGGGGGGGGTCTAAAGGTCCCCAGCCCCCTAGGAGACAGCTGGGCGGTGCGGGCGGAGGTGCGTAGGCCCTGGGGTGGGCGTTTGGGGAAGGACTGGAGCCCCTCCTGGGCCCCCGAGGCAGCTGCACCTGCCACTCTCACAGCCTCGGGAGGAGTGGTTTGCAGCCACACAGAAGCCAAGTCCACCTGTAGGCCTGCGTCCCCCGGTTTCAAGCACAGGACAGACCAACACTCGGGGTCCAGGGTGCAGCCTGAGCCTCCGTCGTCCTGAGCGATCGGTGTCTCCCCGGTGGGGGTGAGTCACAGACGTGTATCTTCATGTTCCCTTCAGCCCTGGGAGCAGGATCAACCTGCATATTAATAATAAAGGTTATTTATAAAGCCCGCCCCCCTCCGCGAAGGCATGTTGCAAATAGTTAAAAGATGACCCAGATATAAATACCACGAACTAGGGAGGAAAGATAAAAGCCAAGTAAATAACATTGAACTCAATTTGGAACGCTCCCAAGACACTTGATAATAGCCCGGAGCCAGATAGTTAAAGAAGCCACTTTGGTTGCATTGGGGTTGGAAAAGCACAGGGGTTGACCCGGCGGGTGCATGCGTGGGGCTGGATTTCACGTCCCCTTAGCCCTGGCTTGGGGTGGACGTGCTGAGGCCTTGGCTGTGAGGACCCCGCCTCCGGGTTTGGGGTCCTGTCCACCCCGGTCTGTGTGCCTGCTGCTGCGAGGGGCTTCGGGGCTTGTGCGCCCCCGTCCTGGGCACCACACCCTTTCTCTGGGCAGCACAGTGCTAGGGAGGGGGCTTTGCTTCCAGCACTGTCCCATCTCCCTTTGCGGCAGGGTACAGACTCGCTTGGGTTGCAAGGAAGCTCCCTGGGAGGAAGGCTGTGGGTCAGGAGGGGCTGCGATTGTCACGTGTCCCCAGCCCAGGAGGGCAGTGAGGGGAGGGCTGTACCTTGACACCTGCGCTGAAGAGTTCGCTGGGTCTGGGCCATGGCGGGCGGCCGGAGGGGCCCAGGAGCTGGACCTACAGGGGATGACGGCGCAACAGGACATGCGTCTGGAGGGCTTCAAGCCCAAGGTCCAGGAGGCCCGGGGATGGACGGAGGGCCGTCTGGACCTGAAGCCGGGCAGCAGGAGCTGTGCTGACAGCTGACAGCGGGGTCCTGGGTGGGGCTCCGGGGGCTCCCGGGGTCCGCAGGCCCGTGGGCAGCGGCCCACGAGCACCCTTCTCGGCTGAGCTTGCCGCTCCAGGACGTCCTTACAGGAGGTGCCGGGGCCAGTTTGGGCGCTGGGGAAATCGAGGTTACATGTCTGCCCAGGGTCTGGTGCAGACTCTCTGATGAGGGGTGGGGCCTGGGGGCGCGTCGGGTCGCGGAGACCCCCAGCCAAGCCAGAGCGACGACCCCTGGCCCCGGCAGGTGGGCTGCATGAGCGAGGCTGCTGTGATGGGCGGGGGTCGGGGGCAGGGAGGCACAGGCCAGAAACCGGCTGCAGCTGCCGGGCCAGCCTCCGGGCCGGAGGGTGGGTGGCGGGCACAGATGCTTGCGGAGCGCCCGGGCTCAGGGCACCTGGGGGGCAGTGGGTGGGCTCCTCGGGAAGGGATGAGTGCGGCCCGCAGGACTCTGGGGCGCGATGCCTCAGTGGGCCTCCCTGACCCCAGAGGCAGCCTGGGTCCTTGGATCCTCCTACCCCCCCCCACCCCCCCCACCCCCGCCGCTCACTGAGCCGCCCAGCTGCCCTGGGACCGAGGGTGAAAAGTGATTGTAAGGCCCTCCCAGCACCCACAGGAAGCCCATGGTTCTGGGGTGCGTGGCGTGCGTGGGGCCAGGGGATGTCCTGCGGGGGACAGCTTGGTGGCCTGTGTTCTAGACCTGGGCTCTCGGCGGGGGAGTGAGCGTCAGCCGTGGCCAAAGAGCCTGTCATCCACCCCCCACTCAGCCTGTCCCCACCCCCTGGCATCTCCTCGGGGACAGGAGGTCAAGGCGGGGTTCTGTGGGGGCCTTAACGGCCGTCCTCACCCCTCCGTCCCTCCTTCATTGGCCGAAAAGGGAGGGGAGGCACTGCCCCCGCCCACCGGGAGCAGGTCCCACTGTCACACCACAGCTCTGCCCATGGCGCAGCACCAACAAAGGCTCTGCAGTTGGGTGGGGGTGGGGACCTCAGGATGGGTGGGTGGGGTGCCCAGGAAATGAGGCTTGCATTTTAAAGGCGGAGGGTGGGGCGGCAGCGGGGAATGGCCCAGCGAGAGGCACCTGGGGGGCAGGAGGCCCTCCCCTTCTTGCGCTGGCGCAGCGGCTCCCAGGAGTTCTGGCACCCGGTCCTCTGGGGTCCTTTAGGGAAAACGCTGCAGGAAGGGAGGAAGGGCAGAGCTTTAGGCCCCGCTCCCCAGCGAGTTGGGGAGCCCCAGACCCTGGCCAAGCCCCGCCCCGCGGTTCCAGGGAATCCCGGGTGGGCAGGACGCCCCCTGCTGGGCTCCCGTGGCATCAAGCGAAGCCGCTGGGTGGTTTGCAGTTAGGAAGCCGTCCCTGGGCTCCTGGTCGCTGTCCTTTGTCCATGAAGTCGAGGCTTCCCGCATGGACCCCTTATATAAGCTGGGAGCAGGGAGGCTGCATGGGAGCAGCCCCAGCGCCAGCCCAGGACTGGGTTCAAGACCCAACTTGTCTGAGCTTCACACCCGGTAATCCCCAGCATATGGAACCCCTTCTAGGGTGCCCCGGGGGGAGAGGCTGCCAAGTCGGGGGTTCTGGGGAGACAGAGGCTGCTTGACAGACTGTCCCAAAGAAATGCCGAGGCTTTTTAATTTTGTCGCTTTTAGCAAAAGTCCACGCGTGTTATTAAACGGCACTCCCCTCCCCCACCCCGTCAGTCAGGCTCAGCCACCTGTGCCCTGGAGGAGACCCCACCTCGCCCCTCACCTTCCTCTCTCCATAAACAAATCTCAAGGGAGCCACCCCTGCATTTCCAAGCACAGAAGAGGCCAGACCCAATCCAGGTGCCACACTGCCCCTAGCACGGGGCCTGCACACGGGGACGCTGTCACCATTTCCTTGTAAACATTTCTCAACCGTTAGGCCAGGATATCGTTTGCACAGAAATTAGGAAACAAAGAATATTCATTTTTATATTGGAACCTCACACACTCCGTGCTGGTTCTACGGTTTTGATCTTTAAATAAATCATGGATTTCCAGGATGACTTTTACCAGGAAAAACCTAAGAAGCCACCAACTGCGTGCTTCTGGGTCTGGACTTTGTTTCCAGCTGGACCGCCCCGCCCCCCGCCCCCCCCCCCCCCCCCCCCCGCAACCCCTTATCTCCGCAGAACACCCGGGCTGGTGCTGGGGCCCTCAGCCCTGACCCTCCACCTCCTCTAACCGCCCCCCCATCGCCCCGGGTGGATCCTGAACCCCTGGCACCTCTTTATCTCCCCATATTGAGAGTCTGCGGAGCTCGGGGATGGGTTCCTGCTGTCACCCTGGCTTCCTACTCCCATATCTCTGGCCCTGAGCGTTCCCGGGGGAGGGGGGGGGGCGGGGGGAATGCTGCTCCGGGCTCACCGAGCCTCTGGGGACCCCTCCCGACCCCCGAAGCCCCGCCCACGCGGATGCCCCACGTGCCCCCCCCCCCGCAGCTCGGTTCAGAAGGCGGAGGGAGCGGCTTCGGTCGAGGGAGCCAGTTCTTTCCCGCAGATCTTGGTCCTCAGAGGGGCTGGGGCTAGGGAGGGGACCCTCCATCAGCGCCTCACTTTTCATCCCGACCCCCAGCGCGGGCCTGGCACGGCCCCTGCCCAGGGAGCTCTGCTCTGGGGTGGGGCCTCTGTGGGGGTCTCAGGCGAGTCCCGCTTCCGAGTCTCTCTGCCCCGCCGCTGGCACCCAGGAGAGGAGGAGAAGTCCGCCCACTTGTCCCCACCCGAGGACGGAAGGGGGCGGGGAGGCGACCCCGAAGGGGAAGGCGGAGCTGCCCACCTCTGGGCGGGCGGGGGCGAGTCCCACTGCCTGCGCTGGCCTTGCTGTCACACCTGCGGAGCGAGGGACCCGCGCGCCTGGCCTGGCGGGACGCGGGGGCGCGGGGACCGAGGGCGTCCCGCTACGTCGGGGGAGGGGAGGCGCGCGCGCTCGTGCATGGTGTGCGCCGGTGTGTGAATACGCGCGAGTATTAATACGTGAGTAATAATTACGTAGGTATTAATTCGTACCCGCCTGTGGGTGACAGAGCCGCGGGGGTCTCCCAGGCGCTGAGGCTCCGCAGCCGGGGCCCGGGGTAGCCGCGTGGCGTTGGGCTCAGGTTGGCGCTCAGGGGACCCCTGCGCAGGGCAGCGACCCTCCCCAGGACGCCGCGCTCCGTGTGTCGCGGGTCTGGCGGGTGAGTGCTGAGCCGGGGGCACCCCGGAAAGGGTGGCCTGTCGGTGGTGACCGGCAGCCGCCTCTGCCGGCCCCGCAGACCAGACCAGAACAGCGGCGGGCAGGTCTGCATTTTGTGCATCTTTCTGGATAGACCAGAGCCCCTTTGCCGCCTGCCCGCATGCTGTCCTCCAGGAAGCTGGCTCCATCCAGGGTCAGGGCATGGAGCTCGGGGGCTGAACCCGGGCAGGAAGCACTGCACCTTCCTCTTCCTAGCTGCCCAGGTGCAGCAGCTCCCAGTGACAGATGAGCAGCTGCTGGCAGCACCTGGGACTGTCACCAGCCCAGCCAGGGACATCCTCCTGCCTGGTCCACATCCGCCCGAATGCTCTGTCCCTCCCCTGCCGGAGGCCCCGTTGCTCCTCTTGTTAGTTGATGCCTTCAGGAAAGAGCCAGCGTCTCATTACATCATTAAGATAATTTGTTTGTGGAAATTGGTGATGCGCTCTCCTTGAAATCTGGAGCATTTTATTTTATGCATTAAATTTGAGTTTCTGAGAAGGGCCTGTGGGTTTCACTAGCCAGTCAGCGGCGTCAAAGCACACAGGAAGTTGGGGCTCCCAGCTCACTGGTCTCTGGGAGGCAACTGGTGACCCTGGTGGGGGGGGGGGGAAGGCGGGCGGGGATATGCTAAAAGCCTAGAGGAAGCCCTGTTGGGCAGTGTCACAGGGAATTTTCTGGCCCCTGTAACCCTGGAAAATGGATTTTGTGCATGTTTTCCTCCATAGTAGTGTCCCAGGGACAGGGCAGCGTCCCCAGGGAAGCCAGGTCGGGACTCCCACCTGCCTCTGATGCCCCAGAATGGAGGGGCGGTGCTGCAAGGTGCTGGTCTGTCTGTGCCCGTTTCCACCACCCAGGTAGAGTTGCAGGAAGGCTCTGCTTGTAATGACACCCTCCCTGGAGACCCCCTTCTGGGGAGGGGGGCTCGTGGCCCTGGAAAAGCAACCCTGCCAGGGAGGCTGGCCAAGCTTCTCAGGGAGACCCTGGCAGGCTCAGGTGACCCCCTCCTTTAGGGGAACACCTTCCTGGATGTCACGGCCACCCGAGTGAGATGTCACATCAGAAGCAGGGAAGGGTCGGGAGCCAGGAGGTGGCCCTGGGAGAGAGAGGCAGGGGTGGTAGCTTAGGAGCGAGGCTGGGTGTGGGAGCTTAGGGTTCTGGGAGGCCTGGAGCCCCTCCAGACAGGCCCCAAGGGTGAACCCCAGGCAGCAGGCCTGGGCCCCAGACCGAGAGCTGGGGCCTCAAGTCACCACCCTCCGGCCTCTTCCCCTTGACCTTGGCCACACCCTGCCCAGACCGGGCTGGGGAGGGGGCGTTGTCGCTGGCCTGTGCGGCCCAGACTAGGCAGGCTGGGGACACTTGAATATGAATAAAGAGCGAAGTTCAAGGGGAGGTTCAGGTGCAGGAAGCTGGGGGGGCGGCAGCTGGGCCCCCGCCCTTGCGCCATTCTGAGAGGGAGCAGGGAGAGCCAGGCCTGGGGCAAGGGGGCCCTCTTGCCAAGGAGCCCACTGGCCAGTGTTGCCACCGGCATCTTAGAGCAGCTCCCAGAGCTGCCCAGAGGTGCAGATGTGGGAGTTGAGGGCCGGGGGGACGACGGGGTGGCCTCAGCCCTCATCGGCCTTGGACACACTCCCCAGACCTGGCTTGTCTCCAAGGTTGCTGAGGCCAGAGCTGTCCAGGGGCCGTGGGGCCGGAAATAACGAAACATAAAATGAGCAGGAAAGAGAACGCATCAAGCTGAGGACGGCGACGTTTATCCATTCAGCTCAAGACCCCTGTGGGGAGGGGCGGGCGCCTGGCAGCAGGAGGGGGCAGACTGGCCAGAGGAGGCCCTGAAAGCCTAGGGGGGTCCATGGCCGTCGGGGGTAACCTGCAGGCCACAGACAGGCCAAGCCCTGCTCGTTGGGGTCTGAGGTCAGTGAGGTCACGTGCAGGTGCTTTACCCAAAAAGCTCATGCTGAGTCCAGCTCCCAGGGTGACCGGGAGGCTGGCCGTGGCGGGGGTGTGGGCAGGGATAGTGCCCAGCTGGCTCTCAGGGATGCCATTCCTGGGACAGGAGCTGGATGCCAGGGCAGTGTGGGCAAGGCCCAGAGGGCGGCCAGTGTGGCCGGGGACAGCAGGGCAGCGAGGCCCCTCTGGGGGGACAGGCTGGCCATTCTACTAGAAACGACAGGAAGAGAGCAAAGCACCACTAAACACAGGCTGTTTATTACGTGTCCAAGCAGCTTTGGAGCTGATGCCACTGAGGCCTGGGTGGGGGAAGGTCCCCAAGCCTGAGCACCTCGACCCTCGGGGGAGGGGCCCTGGCTGGGGGCAGGGTCATCCCGAGTTTGGCGGGACCCCCCTCCTGGGCTGAGAGGGGAAGGGGCTGTCCACGCAGCTCAGCTCCTAGGGAAAACCCTGAAGGCAGCCGGGGGGCAGCCGTGGTAGAGGTGAGGGCCCCTGTAGTGCCCGGCTGGCCCTGGGGGGACGGGCCCGGTCAGCAGCAGGACTCGCAGGCCGAGGCGGGCACGCAGCAGGTGGGGCGGGAGCACGCGGGGCGGCAGAGCAGGGACACGCAGGAGGTCGGGCGGCAGCAGCTGGGCTGGCAGCAGGAGGCGGGGGCCCCGCAGGAGGAGACGGGCACGCAGCAGGCGGGGCGGCACACGGGCTGGCAGAGGAGGGACACGGAGGACGAGGGTCTGCAGCAGGACGAGGGGCAGGGGCTGGGCTGGCAGCACGAGGCGGCCGAGCAGGGGGAGGCCTCGCAGCACACGGGCGAGCAGCACACGGGCGTGCAACAGACAGGTGTGCAACAGACGGGCCTGCAGCAGACGGGCACACAGCAGGCCGGCTGGCAGGGGGAGGAGGTGCAGGAGCTGGTGCAGCCTGACAGGCAGGGGCTGGGCTCAGAGCTCGCTGGGGTGCAGACGAGGGCCAGGCGGGGCGCGGGGGTGCGGCCGCTGGGGGCGCAGCAGGGGGGCTCGCAGCAGCTCTCTGGACAGTCGTCCCACTGCCAGGAGGAGCCGGTGCAGGGGTGACAGGGACCGGGCAGGCAGACGTGGCTGCCGTAGCTCAGGTCGCTGGAGCAGGTGGACAGGGTGGAGGCGGCCATGGTGGAGGCGGTGGGGCTGGAGGAGGTGTGAGTGTGTGTGAGTGTGGGCGAGTGTGTGTGTGTGTGTGTGTGTGTGAAGTGTTCAGGCTGTGGTTTTTATACCCTCCTGGGTGTGGTGTGTCGTCCCCATAGGAGGCTCCCAACGCCCTTCCTTCCTTGGTGGTGTTTGGATCTGCTTCATGGAAACCCTCATTAGGGCTGTTTTATTTTCCCAGGGGACCGAGGCCCAGCTCATAACATCCGGCGTGTGTTGGGCCTGGGGGCCCACCCGCCCCCGTGCTGAGTGGGTGTGGGAGCACTGGTTCGGGATCAGGCTGGAGGACGCAGTGCATGGCGTTCTTCCTGGGACCAGGTGACCAGGGAGGGGGACTTGGATTCTGGGCCCTGAAAGTGGCTCCTTTCTGGGGCCTCTGGTCCCTTTTTTTGCATTTGTCCCGGAGTCCCTGCTGATGTCGGGAGGGTGGAGATACGGGGTGGGTTGTGGCTGTGGTGAGGCTGCCTTGGCCCCGGCCTGGAGGGAGGGTGCAGCCCGGGGACAGCAGGCTTTGGGCCACTGTCCCTGCAGACTGCCTCTCAGGGGTGGGCTTGTCTGTGGGCAGTGGTCCCCATGCTCTCCTTTTCACCTGCCAAGCAATCGGCACCCGTGTGGCTCTGGCCACAGTGGTCACATGGTGGCCCACCCCCCACCCGCTGGCCAGCCTGTCGGGGCTCCTCCTGCTCGTCCTTCCCTTTCCTCTATGGTCCACTCGGCTGCCCACGGCATCTTTCCTGGGAGCTGAGCCTGGACTTCTGTCCATGGCCTCTTGGGATGCCCAGTGGGATACACAGTGGTCCAGGGAACTGTCCCCAATCTCTTTGCACCAGACACTGCCAGGCGCCAGGGTCAGGGTGGCTCCGCAAGTGGAGGGTGGAGGGGGGGGGGGCACGGGGGCAGGTGGCAGGGTGCCCGTCGGGCATCAGAAGGTCTCTGAGGCTGGCTGGGCGGCTGGGACATCATTGCCACCTTGGACAGATAGGGGCTGGGCAGGAGGGGCCCCTGCCAAGAGCTAGGCTGGTCAGGTAGCAGGGTCCCGGGCAGGCCGTGTCCAGGAGCGGGTTAGAGTGCCATCTGCCAGGGGCTGGCCGAGGCTGGACGGGCCCCTGTAGAGGCTGAGGGTTTATTTCACTGTTAGTGCTTCCATGTCATTTCAATGACGTTTTAAACCAGGATGCTTAGAAATGAAGCAGCTGTTTGTCGTAAACATATGTACCGGCTTCCTGCGGCTGCTGTAACAAATGACCCCGCGCTTGATCACATGGAAGATGAAAAAGAACAGAAATCGAGTCTCTCGTGGTTCTGAGGTCAGGTGTCGGGCGGCTGGAGGGGGTCCTTCCTGCCTCTGCCAGCTTCTGCGGCTCCGGGCATCCACGGCTTGTGGCCGCTGCCCCCGGTCTCTACCTGTGGTCACCTCACCTCCTCGTCTGTGTGAAAAAGAAGAAGGGCTCTCTGCTTTCCGGTCATGGGGACGGACCCCACGAAGGCATTTCGGGCCCTTGGTGCACCCTGGTGGTCTCCTGGGTCAAGATTCTCCATCAGGGTTGCACTCTGTGCGCGGCCCTTTCCCTCCCGAGGTCGCGGGCGGGAGGTTCAGGAGGCGCTGTCCGCGCCGCATCCCCCGTCTCCGTCCTGGCTGCACCTGCACTTCTCCTCCCGGCTCTGCGCACCGCACCGCCTCACGTGGTGCCAGTGACCTCGCCAGTCCACCCTCCGGGCCTCCGCCTCCCCTGACCAAGACAGGGCATCGCAGGGTTATATGGGGATCGGGTGCCTGAGCCTATAAACGCTTCCCAGGAGCAGCGGGTCTTACTGGGGTTTGACTGGCCGCTCTCTCCTCCTCCCGCACAGGCTCCAGGCGGGGGGGCGTGGGGACCCCCGTGCAGGCAAAGGCCCGGCCCTGCCCTGCGCAGCTCAGCTGGCCGCCTCCTCTCTGCTCCGACTCCGCTGCCCATGCCCGGGCCTTTGTGCTGATAGCGCGGGGGAACTTAGAAGGCTGGTGGCCTGGAGCCCAGGAAAGGCCCCAAGATGCATCAGGAAGCCCCACTTCAGAGCAAGGGGGTGGCGGAGGGCAGGGTGAGGGTCCGGGACCTCAGAGGAGTGAGGCCGAGCAGAGGGATGCATCCGGAGCAGAGGGCCAAGCTCTGCAGGGCCGGGGTCAGAGGAGAAGGGCCGAGGGTGACGATAACCTTAGCAGTGGGGCCTTCGGGGACCAAGCTGAGGGCAGAGTCAGCGACACAGGCGTTGGGGTGGAGGAGGGACCGGGCGGGAAATGGGGCCCCTGAGAGCTGTGAGGAGGCCTGAGGCCCACTCTGGTTTATGGTAGAAAAAACCCGGGGACACTGGTCGGAGCGGGGGCTCCAGGCAGAGGGGGTGCTCGGCGCCAGAGAGGGAAGGTGGGTAGGAGAGCTGGCTGAGCAGGCTCTGCACCCTCCTTGAGCAGGGGCCCTGTCCTCTCTGCCTGGGGGGCCCCGAACCCCATCTCCGCCAGGCCCCCTTTGTCTTAGGGAGATGCCGAGTCCCTGACAGGAGCTGGACCCCGAGGGGCAGGGCAGCGAGGCCCCTCTGGGGGGACAGGCTGGCCATTCTACTAGAAACGACAGGAAGAGAGCAAAGCACCACTAAACACAGGCTGTTTATTACGTGTCCAAGCAGCTTTGGAGCTGATGCCACTGAGGCCTGGGTGGGGGAAGGTCCCCAAGCCTGAGCACCTCGACCCTCGGGGGAGGGGCCCTGGCTGGGGGCAGGGTCATCCCGAGTTTGGCGGGACCCCCCTCCTGGGCTGAGAGGGGAAGGGGCTGTCCACGCAGCTCAGCTCCTAGGGAAAACCCTGAAGGCAGCCGGGGGGCAGCCGTGGTAGAGGTGAGGGCCCCTGTAGTGCCCGGCTGGCCCTGGGGGGACGGGCCCGGTCAGCAGCAGGACTCGCAGGCCGAGGCGGGCACGCAGCAGGTGGGGCGGGAGCACGCGGGGCGGCAGAGCAGGGACACGCAGGAGGTCGGGCGGCAGCAGCTGGGCTGGCAGCAGGAGGCGGGGGCCCCGCAGGAGGAGACGGGCATGCAGCAGGCGGGGCGGCACACGGGCCGGCAGAGGGGAGACACGGAGGACGAGGGTCTGCAGCAGGACGAGGGGCAGGGGCTGGGCTGGCAGCAAGAGGCGGCCGAGCAGGGGGAGGCCTCGCAGCACACGGGCGTGCAACAGACAGGAGTGCAACAGACGGGCCTGCAGCAGACGGGCCTGCAGCAGACGGGCCTGCAGCAGATGGGCACACAGCAGGCCAGCTGGCAGGGGGAGGAGGTGCAGCAGGACGACTGGCAGCTCGACTGCTGGCAGCAGGAGTCTGAGCACGGGGAGGCCTCACAGCACCCAGGTGTGCAACAGACGGGCCTGCAGCAGACGGGCACACAGCAGGCCGGCTGGCAGGGGGAGGAGGTGCAGGAGCTGGTGCAGCCTGACAGGCAGGGGCTGGGCTCAGAGCTCGCTGGGGTGCAGACGAGGGCCAGGCGGGGCGCGGGGGTGCGGCCGCTGGGGGCGCAGCAGGGGCGCTCGCAGCAGCTCTCTGGACAGTCGTCCCACTGCCAGGAGGAGCCGGTGCAGGAGTCACAGGAACCGGGCAGGCAGACGTGGCTGCCGTAGCTCAGGTCGCTGGAGCAGGCGGACAGGGTGGAGGCGGCCATGGTGGAGGCGGTGGGGCTGGAGGAGGTGTGTGTGTGTGTGGGTGTTCAGGAGTGTGTGTGTGTGTGTTTCTTGGTGATTAGCGCTTATATACAGCTCGGAGGGGGTGTGTTGCTGCATCACGAGAGTCCAGCAGAGCCTCTTTCCTTGTTGTCGGAGCAGGTCCTAAGGATACTTGTCATGGTCCCATGACAGGTGAGTCCAGTCGTGAAACTCCCTAGAGGTTAGAGCCCAGGGGATCCACGGACCCAGACCTGGGGTCCAGCCTCAGGGGTGGTGCCCAGTACCTTGGAACCAGTCCTGTGGGTGGAGCCCGTCCTGTGGGTGGAGCCCAGGGTGCCAGCAGCTCCTGACAGCTCCCCTTGGAGCCTGTAGAGGGACTGCTTACATTATGTCCCCTACTTCTCAACCCCAAGTTGAATCATTATCGTATTTTGTTCTATTTTAATATTCCCTTTATTTTGGTGTCTTATTTCCTCCTGAGTCCGTGCACCAATGAAGGACACATTGAATGTTAGGTAGGCTGTGAATTTTTCATATGTTCCTTTTATAATGTTGAGGAATTCCCCTTCTATTCCTAGTTTTCTGAGTGGTTTTTTTTTTTTTCTTTCATGAAATTGTATCAGCTATTGTCAAAATCCTTTTCTGCCTCAGTTGAGATTATGTGTGTTTTTTTATTTCATTCTGTTAATGTAGAATATTACATTGGTTGATTTTTAAAAAAATAAATGTTGAGCCAACCTTGCCTTCCTGGTATAAGTCCCACTTGGCCATGGTATCCGACTGTTTTAATATGCTCTTGGAGTGTGCTTGCTAGTATTTTGTTGAGGATTTTTTGCATCTAAGTTCATACAGCATACTCGTCTGTCATTTTCTTCACTTCTGGGCAATGCTGGCATCATAAAATGAGTTAGCTTTTTTGGAGAGTCTGAGAAAGTTTGGTGTTAATTCTTTCCCTGTAGGTAGAATTCATCAGTGAAGCCATCCGGTCTCGGGCTTTCTTTTTCTGGGAAGTTATTGATTAGTAATTAAATATCTTTACTTGTAGGTCTTTTGAGATTTTCTGTTATTTTTTAGTCAGTTTAGGTAACCTGCATATTTATGGAAAAATTCCCATTTCATTTAGGTTATCTAATTTGTTGGCACACAATTCTCTATAGTATTCTTTTATAATCCATTTTATTTCTCTAAAATTCATGGTGATATCTCTATTTTCATTTCCGAATTTGGTTATTGCACCCTTCTCTCTTTTTTCTTCTTTGCTAGTCAATTTTATATATCTTTTCGAGGAATCAACCTTCAGTTTTGTTAATTCTCTGCTGTGTTTCTACCTTCTGTATCATTTATTTTCACTCTAATCCTTATTTCCTTCCTTATTCTGTCTTTGGGTTTACTTTGCTCTTCTTTTTCTAGCTCATCAAGTTGTAAAGTTAATTTATTGACTTGAGATCATTCTTCTTTAACACTTGATCTTAGCTAAAGACCATGAAGCCATCATCTTTCTCTAAATATGGCCTTTATAGCCTTAAATCCCCTCTGAGAACAGCCCTCACTGCATCCCATAGGTTTTGATATATTGTGTTTTAATTTTAATTCATCATTAGTATTTTCTAATTTCCTGTGATTTTTGTTTTGACTCACATTTAAAAAAGAGTATGTTGTTTAATTTTGACATACTGTGAATTTTCTAGTTTCCTTCTGATATTGAGGTCTAGCTTTACTCCACTGTTGGGTGGAAAAGAACCTTTGTACGGTTTCATCCTTTTGAAATCCATTGAGGCTTGTTTTGTGGCCTAACGTATGGTTTGCCCTGGAGAGTGTTTATTTATTTACTTAATTTTTAAATTGAAATATAGTTGATTTGCAATGTTGTGTTAATTTTCTGCTGTACAGCAAAGTGTTTCTTTTCTTTTCTTTTTCACCTTTTCTTTTTAGGGCCAGACCTGTGGCATATGGAGGTTCCCAGGCTAGGGGTTGAATTGGAGCTGTAGCTGCTGGCTACACCACAGCCATAGCAACTCGGGGTTCAAGCCATGTCTGTGACCTACACCAGCTCACAGCAATGCTGCATCCTTAACCCACTGAGCGAGGCCAGGGATTGAACCCACATCCTCATGGATGCTAGTCAGATTCATTTCTGCTGCACCATGATGGGAACTCCAAGTGATTCAGTTACACACACACATGCACATATACACATTCTTTTTAAAAAATATTCTTTTCCATTATGGTTTATCACAAGATATTGAATGTAAGTCCTTGTGCTGTACAGTAGGACTTTGTTATTTATCCATTCTATATATGGTAGTTTGCATCTGCTAACCTCACAATCCCACTCTATCCCTCTTCCACCCATACACCCCCAACTGTGGCAACCACAAGTCTGTTCTCTATGTCTGTGAGTCTCTTTCTGCTTTGTAAATAACTTCATTTGTGTCATATTTAGATTCCACATGTAAGTGATATTGTGTGGTATTTGTCTTTGTCTGACTTACTTCACTTACCATGATAATCTCTAGGTCCACCCACATTGCTGCAAATGGCATAATTTCATTATTTTTTATGGCTGTGTAATATTTCATTATGTGTGCGTGCGTGTGTGTGTGTGTGTGTGTGTGTGTACCACATCTTCTTTATCCACATCTTCCTTATCATTCACCTGTCAGTGGACATGTGTCTTGGCTATTGTGAGTAGTGCTGCTATGAACATAGGGGTGCATGTATCTTTTTGAATTATAGTTTTCTCCAGATATATACCTGGGAGTGGGATTGCTGGATCACATGGCAGCTCTAGTTTTACTTTTTTGAGGTGCCTCCATAGTTTTTCATAGTGGCATCACCAATTTACCTCCCCCACCCACAGCATGGGAGGGTTCCCTCTTCTTGGAGAGTGTTTACTGTGCTGTTGATGGGCAGAGGGTTCTGTATGTGTTTGTTGTGACTGGTTGATTTAGAGTGTTCCTCAAGTCCTCTGTTTCCTTACGGATCTGTCTAGGTGTTTTGTCTCTTATGGAAAATAGGCTATTGAAGGCTTTAGCTACGACTGCAGAACCCTCTACCTCTCACCTCCTTTCTGCCAATGTTCACTTCATATATTTTGAGTTTCTGTGGTGCATGTATGTTTATACATACATTTCTTCAAGGCCAGTTTTACTGTTGCTGTTGTTTACCGTCTCAGTCAATACCCTCTCATTCCACTTCAGAAACAGGTTTTGTGTTGGGTGGCATTTTGGCGTCGGCTGTCCTCCCTTTCCATAAGCCCATCCTGGTTCATCTCCAGTCGAGCCTTCCCTCCTAAGTCAGGAGTGCTTCCTCCCATCCTCTGGTAACTTTGCCTGTTCCAACCTTAAAACTCAAAGGCTCGGCATGTTTCTTCTTCTTTGACTTGTTTGAATGTTAGTATCAAAAACAGTCCTGTCTTGTAGTGTTCCTGTTACCACAGTGAATAATATCTCCCTTTAAGGGAAAGTTGGTTTTATCTCCTTTTCGAAGAACACTTTTGTTTATTTTGGTGGACCTCATCCAGAGTCTCTTCAGACTTGGTTTCTTTGGGTTTATCTTCATTAAGCATCACATTTTTCATCTGCTCAGACACTTCAATTTTACTTTCAGTACCCACGAAAGGCTTACTTTCAGAAAGATGGCTTTGTGTTTGACTCTTTCCTGTAATTTCCATCTCTGCAGTAATTCCCCGTCTGTTCATATGCAGGGTCCCTGTTCTACATACAAAACTTTAACACATTAGTCATGGTTATTTTCTCATTTCAGTCTGACAGTTCCAACATCTGGGTCTCTTTGAGTCTACTTGTATTCATTGCTTTTTCTCTTGACAATATAGATTGATTTTCCTCTGCTTTTTTGTATATCTTTTAAGTTTTGTTGAATCTCAGATATCATGTGTGAATTTAAATGGACATCGTAGAGACCAGACTTGCAGTTGCCAAGGGGAAGGGAAGAGGGACTGGAATGGGCAGGAGTTTGGGGAGAGCAGGTGCAAACTATTACATTTATAATGGATAAGCAATGAGGTTCTGTATAGCACAGGGAACTATATCCAATCTCCTGGGTTAGACCATGATGGAAAATAATTTTAAAAAAGAATGTATATATATATACGTATGACTAAGTCATTTTGCATACAGCATAAATTAGTACAGCATTATAAATCAACTATAATTTAAAAAGTGAATTTTTTTGGTCTTTTTTCTTTTTAGGGCCACACCCGTGGCATATGGAGGTTCCCAGGATAGGGGTCCAATCGGAGCTGTTGCTGCCAGCCTACGCCACAGTCACAGCAATGTGGGATCCAAGCCGTGTCTGCGACCTACACCACAGCTCATGGCAACACCGGATCCTTAACCCACTGAACAAAGCCAGGGATTGAACCTGCGACCTCATGGTTCCTAGTCGGATTCATTTCCACTGCACTATGATGGGAACTCTCCAAAAAGGAGAATTTAAATGGACATTAACAATGTTTCTTGCTGGGGATGGGTTTCAGGTCATCAGTGTGTGAGGAGGTTTGAATCAACCTTCTCAGATGTTGACCTTGGTTTGGGTTTTGTTATTTGAGGGCCTTCAGGGTACCAGCAAATTCAGGTTCCTTGTGGGGAGCTGTCAGCACCTTGTGCTCAGGATGAGGGCTGGAAGACACTGTGGTTTCACTCTGTCCTATGTTTTCAGCAGCCCCTGCATGCCTGGCACATGCATGTAAAGGGACCTTTACACATGTCTGCCGTTCCCCAGTGCAGACCAGAGCTGCTCAGGCAGCTGTGCCAGCCAGGCTGGAGTTGGGAGGCAGAATGGCTCTCTGGTCTTCATCCAGGTCAGCCTTGGCAGGCCTGTGTGTCTGGAGCTTGGAGGGTAAGATGAGGGTCTCAGACTTCCTGCCTCTTCTCCCTGGGATGGCAGGACTCTGCTTGGATGATTGGTGGGTTCGTGTGAGTGTTTCTGATCTTTTCTGGGTAGCCATCCTTTAGGTACCAGGGGGACCCAGGGTCCAGGTCTGCTTCCCATCCCCCACTCAGAGGGGATGGAAGTCCCTCCCCATCCACAGTGTG
Organism: Phacochoerus africanus; assembly: GCF_016906955.1. Classification (NCBI taxonomy): domain Eukaryota; kingdom Metazoa; phylum Chordata; class Mammalia; order Artiodactyla; family Suidae; genus Phacochoerus; species Phacochoerus africanus. Next base: position 287,397,221 of record NC_062544.1, on the reverse strand, counting down.
ACTCTCGAGTGGCAGACAGGGGGACACACCCTCCCCCCCACCGCCCAGCAAGGACCCTCCGCCTTCAGCTGAGCCATCAAGAAGGGGGCTCTTGGAGGAGGGTCTGCTGTGCTTACGATTTATATACACCTTTAAGAAGAAAACTTCAAAAATATGTGAAGATGAAATAGAGGGACAGTCTGCATTGAGAAAGAATGATTGATCTTATTTATTTGCTTCCCATGGTGGGGAGCGCATTCCTGGGGTGTTGTTGTAAGAACCAATAATGGATCATTCGTTGATCAATTCAAAATGAGTCATATGTGAACTAGCGATGAAAGTGAGCCACAGGCTGAGGACCAGAGTGACCCTACTCCTGCAACCTGACATCCTGAGGAGTCCCAAGCTGACTCACTGAACTCAACTCTGGTGGCCCAGTAAACAGGGCATCTTCCCACAAGGTGGGGAAGCCCTCAGTCCCCAGGGCAGGACTCGACAGCTGAGGGAAAGCCAGACCAGCCATGGAAACAAGGAGACTCACTGCCCCGCCACCTGCACCTGAGTGGTCATGGGCCACTCCCTACACCCAAAGCCTCCCACCTTCCCATGAGCCTCTGGGGACAGGGACCACTGAAGGGGGACCAGCCCAAACTCCCCAGTAACACAGACCTGAGAAAGGAAAGCAAGACAGGAAGAGACTACTGCATGGAGAAACATGATTTATTTGGCTCAGGTGGGGTATGGCTTCCTGCTGGAGACAGAGAAGGACCCTGGGACCCAGGGCTTCCCAGAAGGGATGAACCAGTTCAGGGAAGGATCCAGATCATCCTGTCTCATTCCACCCGAGTTCAGAGGGTTGGTTGATGTTGCTTTTCATTTGCCACGTGCAGAACCTGGAGGCCCATGGAGGACCAGCTCCCGGAGGGGCACAGGTGCAAACCGTCTGTGCTGGGAGCAGCTGGGAGGAGGCGTGTGGTCAAAAGCAGGAAGGGGTGCTGCAGGAGAGGGGTCTGCAGACCAGGCTGGGGCGGAGGGGCTGGCAGACCCCAGAGGACTGGCAGGACGGGGCCACCCACACGACCGGCTTGCAGCTCACAGGCAGGCACACAGAGGACTGGCAGGAGGGGGCCACGCACACAGCCGGCCTGCAGCTCACGGGAACACATACAACTTTCCTGTAGCTCACAGGCACACAGGATGCCTGGCAGGAGCTGGATGTGCAGGAGGATGGCTGGCAGGAGCTGGGCACATAGCAGGCAGTCTGGCAGCCCGAGGAACAGCTGGTGTAGCTCATGGTGGTGTGTGGGTGAGCTGGTGTCTGCAGGAGGGCGGTGATGTCTGCAGGCTTCCTCCCAGGGCAGCCTTTATACCCAGGCAGTTGGCGTCCCAGCAATGCAGAAGCACACCTGGTGACTTCCTCATGGCTGTTGCCATCACGCTTCCCCAACATCTTATTATCCAAGGGTGCGCTTTCCTGTGCTGTGCTCCACCATCAATTAGTTTGGCTTGAGGCCGGTTCCCCCTCCATAAACAGGATGTTCTGGTTTGAGTTTCTGTGGGGTTTGTATTGCTTCTCCAGGCCACTGTTGCACATGGAGCAGCTGTGGATTGACTCTGAAGACTGGATCTTTTCCTTCCTTTATATCTCGTGCCATCAGTGAAGACTTGGAGGCAATCATGTTTTCTTTTTTTTTTTGTCTTTTGTCTTTTTTGTTGTCGTTGTTGTTGCTATTTCTTGGGCCGCTCCCTCGGCATATGGAGGTTCCCAGGCCAGGGGTTGAATCAGAGCTGTAGCCACCGGCCTACGCCAGAGCCACAGCAACGCGGGATCCGAGCCGCGTCTGCAACCTACACCACAGCTCACCGCAACGCTGGATCGTTAACCCACTGAGCAAGGGCAGGGACCGAACCCACAACCTCATGGTTCCTAGTCAGATTCGTTAACCACTGCGCCACGACGGGAACTCCCAATCATGTTTTCTGAGTTTTTATCTTGTGCAGGAAACATTAAAGCAGGAGTCTGCAAACTGCCATCTGTGGGGGCGAATCTGTCCCACTGCCTGTGTGGAAAGTAGGTTCTCTGGGGGCACAGCCAGCCCTGTGCATTTAGTTTGTTTCAGGCTGTTTTTTCCCAGTAAGGCTGAGTCATTGTGAGAGAGACTGCATGACAGCAAAGCCTGAGATTCTTACTCTGCCCTTTACAGAAAGCTTCCCCGCTCCTGACTTATAATCTGTACAAGAACTGATTTGTGCATGCAACAGATTATACTATGAGCTGGCAATAGAGACGTCCCAGTCTCATGAACCTTCCAGGGCAGTGAATAGATGTGTGAATGAAAGATTAGTGCATTAACTAATTCCAGAGGGGCTGAGGCCTGAAGCAAAGCAGTTTCAGCAAATCGAAGGGGGTGCTGGTGGGTGGTCTGGGGGCCTCTGTGGGGAGTTGATGCTGAGCCAGCTCTGGGTGCAGTGCAGGGTCGTGGCAGCTGAGGCGTGTGTGTGTGTGTGTGTGTGTGTGGACACTGCTGCAAAAAGAGGCATGTTCCAGGAGCGGCAAGAAATCCCACAGCTTAAGGTGTTAGGGTGGGGATGCAGGTGGACAGGCGTGGTGCCCCATGCAGAGGGTGTGTGTGTGTGGACACTGCTGCAGAAACAATCATGTTCCAGGAGCAGCAGGAAATCCCACAGCTTAAGGTGCTGGGGGGTGGATGCAGGTGGACAGATTCAGATCCTGGAGCCTGAGGACCAGGCAGCATACCCTGGGCTGATGGAAGAAAGAGTCGGTGAACTTGAAGACACATCAGTAGAAAGTACTCAATCTGCAGAGGAGGGAGATGGGGTTAAGAAAAATGAAAAGGGCCTAGGAGACCATCAGAAAAGCTAAGATGTGAGTAATTTCCATCCAAGCAGGAGAAGGGAATGACTCTGAACCCTAAGAATATTTTGAAAAAATAATGGAGAAAATCCCCAAATTTGATTTTAAAATTACAACTTACAGATCCAAGAGTTTCTTACCAAATTTGATTTACAGATCCAAGACCCTCAGACACCCCCTCAGGCCCTGCACCATCAGGCACATGATGTAGGGACTGAGGATCCCAGTGTGAGACAGAGCAGCCGCAACGCTGCATCCCATTTGCAGTGGTGTGGACATGCGTGCGTGATGGGATCCTTCCAAGTCTTTTTGACTCCATATCTGTGCAAGCAGGGCATCCTCTGCCCCTTAAATAGTGGCAGGACTGACAGCTTGTCACCAGAGTCTGCATAAAATGCTTAGCTGGGCACTGGCACAAAGCTGGAAGCCCATTGTGACTGGGTGATAACGGGGCCACAGCTCCCAGTGAGGAGCCCAACCTGAAGGGGGCTCTTCTGGATCATTGAGCTTCCACGTGAAAACGGGGGACACTGGTGTGGTGAATGTGACGGTGCTCGTGCAAATGGACACAGGGAGTTTAAAGTTGGGGGACCTTGAAAATCATGATGTGGGGCTCCTTCCCCACTGACGGCCCCTCACCATCCAGCCCAGGCTCTGATCCCTGAAATCTCAGGGCCACGGGTCACCGTGATCCTCCAGCAGAGAAGGCGCTTCCTGAACTGAGTCACTGTAACCAGAAACTCCAGGAAGAGGCCCCAAGAGGGGAAGAGGAGGGACACCAGGCAGCCCCAAGGAAGTCACCCACCCGGCCTCGATGCCAGGACGCCACGGCCCAGGTTTATAGGCCACCTCAGAGAAGAAGCTTCCAGACCAGCCCAGTCCTCAGCCCTGACCCAGCCCAGCCCAGCCCCAGGCCACCATGTGCCACACCAGCTGTTCCTCGGGCTGCCAGCCAGCCTGCTGTGTCCTGCCAGGTGTCCTGCTATGTGCCAGCTCCTGCCAGGCCATTTGCTGTGTGCCCAGCCAACGCCAGGTGACTTGCTGCATGTCTGTGAGCTGCAAGCCAGCCATACACCTGCTCATGATCTGCTGGTCCCTTGTGTGTGTGGCCCCTTCCCATCTATCCTCCAGGAGCTGCCAGCCCTCCTTAGCTACCCTGGGCTGCAGACCTGTCCCTGGTGGCGTCCCTTCCTGCTGCTGAGCCCAGGCCAGCGGGACCCTTCCCCTGCGTGTGGGGTCAAAGCAGCCGGCTCTCTGAACTCCTACAAGGTAGCCCAGACATTGCTCTCTTCACACCTTCCAGACCCAACTAGAAGGTGTCACAGCAGAGCTGCTCGGTCCCAGCCAGCCAGGCAAAGGGACTGGACTGCTCGCATCCCTAGCCCGACCTTCTGGGTCATCCACGAGGCGCCCACATTGGCTGGCGCGGGCTGCGCCAGCTCAGCGGTCTAGCATCAAAAGTGTAATAAACGTGAGTGGGCGATGCTCACAGCGCATATGCGATGCCTCCTCCAGGGCCTCCTCCTCCAGGGGTGCTTCCCCGGGACTCTGGAAAGTGTCCTACAGGGACACAGAGCACGCAGATGGCACCCGCTTTCAGGTCCAGGGGTCTCTCAGCTGCTTTGAACTCAGATTTCAGAGTCTGTATTGCCTGGCAGCAGCCAGGAGAGCACCCACAGCCCGGATTTGGGGTGGCCAAGGGGCTGGGGGGAGGGGGACGAAACAGACACGGGTCCGTATTTCCTGACACAGACAGTTTATTAATGAGAGCAGCTGACTTTTGTTGGTTTCTTGAGATGCAAGAAACCAACTCTGCCGAGGAGGCTCCCGGGGCCCTTGAGAACCTCCTTGCTGAGGGATGTGTGGGGTAGGGCATGTTCAAATCCCCTCTGGGTGTTCACTGACAGGGAGGGGGGGTTTCTTGTGCCAGCAGAGGGGCTCCAGGGGCTCCTGAGAGAACAGTTGTGCTCAGGATCAGACAGCAGCTTGGAGGGGCAGACAGTCCAGCCGGTCATAAGCAGGTGGGGCGGCAGAGCAGGGACACGCAGGAGGCCGGGCGGCAGCAGCTGGGCTGGCAGCAGGAGGCGGGGGCCCCGCAGGAGGAGACGGGCACGCAGCAGGCGGGGCGGCACACGGGCCGGCAGAGGAGGGACACGGAGGACGAGGGTCTGCAGCAGGACGAGGGGCAGGGGCTGGGCTGGCAGCACGAGGCGGCCGAGCAGGGGGAGGCCTCGCAGCACACAGGCGTGCAACAGACAGGCCTGCAGCAGATGGGTGTGCAACAGACAGGCCTGCAGCAGACGGGCCTGCAGCAGACGGGCACACAGCAGGCGTGCTGGCAGGGGGAGGAGGTGCAGGAGCTGGTGCAGCCTGACAGGCAGGGGCTGGGCTCACAGCTCGCCGGGGTGCAGACGAGGGCCAGGCGGGGCGCGGGGGTGCAGCCGCTGGGGGCGCAGCAGGGGGGCTCGCAGCAGCTCTCTGGACAGTGGTCCCACTGCCAGGAGGAGCCGGTGCAGGGGTGACAGGGACCGGGCAGGCAGACGTGGCTGCCGTAGCTCAGGTCGCTGGAGCAGGCGGACAGGGTGGAGGCGGCCATGGTGGGGGCGGTGGGGCTGGAGGAGGTGAGTGTGTGTGTGTGTGTGTGTGTGTGAGGTGCTCAGGCTGTGGGTTTTTATACCCCTCCCGGGCCCGGGTGTGTTGCCCCTGTAGGAGGCTCCACGCCCACCCTCCCTGCCTGGTGCCTGGCAGGACCCGGAAGCTTTGGTAGATGAGTCAGTTGCCCATGGGGTGCCTGCAGGACCGCATGGCCGAGGCCCTTGGGGAAGCCCGTGTGGGGGCCGCACTGCAGTCTATAGGTGTTCCTCCTGCTGTTTCCCTGATGGGTCAGGGGACATGCGTGGTTGTGATTCCCTCAAATGACACCGTGGCGGCTCCTGGGGTAGTTGCTGTGGTTGTGAGGGGGTCCCAGAATTCATGTCGGGAGGAAGGTGCCCACCGGCTCCTGGGGGTCCTGGGGCTCCTGGGGCTCCTGGGCGGGGCCGTGGAGGACAGCTGGTCCCTGAGCGGGGAAGCCAAGCATTGGGCAGGAGTGGAGGGGCCACGTCGTGAGACTCAGCCAGGACTCCGCTCCATTAATTGGTCTTTCACACCCACACCTGGGGGGCCCGTGGGGTGGGTGAGTGCCGGGCTGAAGCCAGTCCAGGGGGCAGGTGGGCCATGAGGGGAGTTGCGGGGGGAGCCAGGGCCTCACCCGACGGCACGTCACCTTTGGCTCCAGGTGTCATGGAAGAGTTGAGAGTGGGAGGGAATTCCTGGAGATCTCAGTGATTGTGTGACAGGGACAGGGGCTGGGGCAGCTCCCTGGTTTAAAGAGCAGCTGCTGGGGTAACCAGAGGCCACGGGGTCTCAGGCGGCCTCCTCCCAGTGCCCACCGGGTGCTCTGGTGTTTTGTGTCACACCGATGGCTGCTCATCTCTCCTCCATCTCTCTTCCTTTTAGAGTGAGAATCTCATGTAAATGGCATCGTACAATATGTCGATTTTTTGGGGGGTCTTTTTGCCATTTCTAGGGCAGCTCCCGCGGCATATGGAGGTTCCCAGGCCAGGGGTCTAATCGGAGCTGTAGCCGCCGGCCTACGCCAGAGCCACAGCAACGCGGGATCCGAGCCGCGTCTGCGACCTACCCCACAGCTCAGGGCAACGCCGGATCCTTAACCCATGGAGCGAGGCCAGGGACCAAACCCGCAACCTCATGGTTCCCAGTCAGATCCATTAACCACTGCGCCACGATGGGAACTCCAGTATGTTGATTTTAGACTGACTTTTTTCACGCCACACAATTCCCTTGAAATCCCCTCAAGCTGTGGTGTGTCAATAGATTGCTCTTTTTGCTTGCAGAGTGAGACTCCAAGATGTAGGTGTTTTTCCATTTAACCACTCACCTGTCGATGGACAGGTGGGTTGTGGGAAGGTTTTTAACTACAAATTCAATTTCTTTGATGGAAATAGGGCTATTCGACGGATCTATTTCTTCTTGAGTGAGTTTTGGTAGTTTATATCTTTCAAGGAGTTTGTCCATTTCACTTAGGTTGTCAAATTTATGGGCATAAAAACGTCCAAAATGTTCCCTTACTATACTTTCAGCATCTGTGGGATCTCTAGTGATGTCACACCTGTCATTTCCTTTTTTCTTTTTTTTCTTCCTTTATGGCTGTGCCTGCAGCATATGGAAGTTCCCAGGCCGGGGACCGAGTCTGAGCTGCACCCGTGACTCTGCCAGAGCTGTGGCAGTGCTGGATCCTTTCACCCATCGCACTGGGCTGGGATCGAGCCTGTGCGTCCACGGCAACCTGAGCCATTGCAGTTGGGTCCTTAACCCACTGTGCCGTAGCGGGAACTCCGCGTCTCTCACCCTCGATCCCGCCGGTTGGTGTGGCTAAGGGTGTATCCATTTTATCCATCTCTCAAGGAAATGGCTTTTGGTTTATTTGATTTTCTCCTTTATGTCTGTTTTCTATTTTGATTTTCTACCCCTGATCTTTGTTAGGTCTTTGAGTTTAATTCACCTTCTAGTTTCTCAAGGTGGAAGCGGAGGTCACGTATTTAAGAATGTGCTTCTTCTGCAGTAAGGAATTCAGTGCTACACATTTCCCCTTAGTCCTGCAGCACCTCACAAATTGTGATATGCTGTGTTTTCTCTTTCATAGAGTTCAGAATATTTTCTGATTTCCTCTTTTCTCCGTTTTTAAATTTATGGGTTATTTAGAAGTCTATTTCATTTCTAAATCGTTGAGGATTTTATGGGATCTTTCTGTTACTAGCTTTCTAATTTAATTCCATTGTGGTCAGAAAATACCTGCTTTGTGATTTGAATTTTTTCAATTTTGTTGAAACTTGCTTTATAGTCCCAGATATGGCCTATCTTTTTGTCTTTTTAAAATTATTAAAACATAGTTGATTTACAATGTTGCGTCAATTTCTGCTGTACAGCAAAGGGACCTAGTCATACATATATATACATATATATATACACTCCTTTCTTATAGTATCTTCTGTCGTGTCTATTCCAAGACACTGGACAGAGTTCCCTGTGCTACACAGCAGGATCTCGTTGCTTGTCCATTCTGTACATAACCATATGCATCAACTCACTGTAAACTCTCCGTCCATCCCACTCCCTCCCCCCGCCCCCTTGGCAACCCCAAGTCTGTTCTTCACGTATGTGAGTCTTTTTCTGGTTTGTAGATAGGTTCATTTGTGCCAGAATATGGTCTATCTCCACAAATGTGGCCTATCTTGATACGTGTTTTGTCTTAACTTAAAAGGAAAGATTATTCTGTTGGAGGTTGGCGTGTTCTTGAAAGAGGATTATTCAACCCTGAGGCTATAAGAATGAATGTGTCTATTTCTCAGTACAGGTCGGTCAGCTTTTGATTCTTTTTTTTTGCTTTTTAGGGCTAATGAGCAGCATATGGAAGTTCCCAGGCTAGGGGTCCATTTGGAGCTGCAGCTGCTGTCCTGTGCCATGGTCACTGCAATGCTGGATGCAAGCCTCATCTATGACCTGCAGCTCATGGCAATGCCAGATCCTTAACCCACTAAGTGGGCTCAGGGATTGAACCAGAGTCCTCCTGGATACTAGTTGGGTTCATTATTGCTGAGCCATAATGGGAACGCCTGATTCTTACATTTTAAAGGTCTCCTATTAGGTACATAAACACTTAGGATCCACTGACTCTTTAGTCTTTATGAAAGGATCCTGGCAATACTCTTTGATCTGAGATCTATTTTTATGGTATTAATATAACTGCTGCAGCTTTCTTTTGATTAATGTTAGCATGATATTTCTTTTTCCATCTTTTCACTTTTAACCTATTTCCATCTTATATTTAAACTGCATTTTGCACAGGCAGCATAAAGTTGAGTCTTTAAAAAAACATAAACAGGAGTTCCCATCATGGCTCGGTGGTTAACACATCTGACTAGGAACCATGAGGTTGTGGGTTCAATCCCTGACCTCGCTCAGTGGGTTGAGGATCCAGTGTTGCCAAGAGCTGTGGTGTAGGTTGCAGACGTGGCTCGGATCCCGCATTGCTGTGGCTGTGGTATAGGCTGGCAGCTACAGCTCCAATTAGACCCCTAGCCTGAGAACCTTCATATGCTGTGGGTGCGGCCCTAAAAGCAAACAAAACAAAGCAGAAAATGAAAACATAAACAAACCCCCAAAGCTCCATCTACCAGTCTCTGTCTTTTAGCTGGAGTATGTATACCACCTATGTTGAGTGTGATAATGCTCTGTATTCGTCCCACGCTTTTCCCCCCATTTCTTCTTCTTCTTCTGCTTTCTTTTTGGATTTGTTGACTCTCTTCATGATTCCATATTTTTTTCTTTTGTTGGCTTATTAGCACAGCTCTTTGTTTTGTATTTTTGTGCATTTTGTTTTGCATTTTAAGGTTTATGGTACACACTTTTAACTTAGCACAGTCTATTTTGAAAGCATAGTGGCCTTTCAAGTTGTGTCTTGTTTAAGAGGCTCAGAGGAATGCTGTCATTTCTCCCTGGATGGAGCTGATGTTTACTGTTGGTGGAGTTATTGTAAATGAATGCATAAGTAACCAAGATCTCTCCAGGTCCTAAGAAAAGCTGATACACACAAGTAGCAGGTAGATGAAGCCACTAAGTTGTAAATTGAGATACATGCAAATCAAGGTGCAAATTTTGCCAGAATTCCTTGGGATGGATTGAAGTAATTTAAAGGCAGCTGGAGGCTGGCGTGACTGTCCCATGTAAGGGTGTTGCCCTAGTATTGGATCATAGCTTAACTGGCCATTTCCTCCCTCCCCCACCCCCGCTTCTTCCTTCCCTCCCTTCCTCCCTCCCTTTCTTTCCTCCCCCCACCTCTCTCTCCCTCCTTCCTTTCTTTCCACACTAAAACGAGGATGCATGAGCCAGTTTGGGTTTTCGAAGAAACTATGCCAAGAAGCCAGGATAGATGTGCTAGGGATTTATTGTGGGGGCTCAAGAACGAGTAAGAGGGGTGTGGGCATGGGGAAGAGCCTTAATGTGGCAAGGCTGACCAGACTCCGTGAGCTGCTGTGGGGAGGGTCATGGGGAAGGGGGGAGTTAGCCCCTGGGCCACCACGCAGCTCTGAGAAGGCCTCAGGCAGGTGGATGGGGTCCCCGAGCATGAAGCCTGCGTCCAGCAGGAGTGGCTCTGCTGCCGTCTCCCTGCTGGGCCTGGCCCACTGCTGGGAGCAGCCTGATGAGGATGCTGTGGCTGATGGAAGGGTAGCAGGCGGGGTCCTGGGAGGGTAAGGATTCTTCTGGGGGATCTTCGTGGTGTTCTTCTGCTGGCCACCTTTGGTAGGCAGCACCTAGGAGCTGAGGAAACGCTGCTAAACTCCCCCAGGCCCTACCAGGGAGGGCAGACCATGGCTACCCAGAGGGGAGGGAGGGATATGGCCCAGGGCACAGGCTGGAGGGTCCTGCCAGGCCCAGACGCCGGGTCTTCCTGGTTCTCTCCCCGTGGAAGGTCGTGGGAGGTGCTGTCCGAGTCCGGAGGTCATCGTATGCATCCCTCCCCTGAGGCTGCCAGGACCCCACTCGGATCGGGAGGGATGACATTCGAAGAAGCAGGTGCAGTCAAGAGGGCGAGTTAATCAGGCCAGGAGGGTGATGGGAGAAGGGGTGGAGCCGGGCGAGGGGCAAAGCCCAGAGGGACGACCTGCTGTGATGACTCAGGCCTGAGCTTAGGTTCTGGGATGGCCATGGCAGCAACTGCTGAGAAGACCCTCGAGACCATGAAGCCCCCATCCTTCCTGGTGACAAAAGGAGATGGCCTGTGGGTGTCCTTTGTGAGGTTAAACTCTTGGAGGAGGCTAAGTGCTGGTGTCTCTGAGCTCAGCTCTTCCGCTGAGGTACCTGAGCCCGGCTGGCCCTGGGGGACGGGCCCGGTCAGCAGCAGGACTCGCAGGCCGAGGCGGGCACGCAGCAGGCGGGGCGGGAGCACGCGGGGCGGCAGCAGAGCAGGGACACGCAGGAGGCCGGGCGGCGGCAGCTGGGCTGGCAGCAGGAGGCGGGGGCCCCGCAGCAGGAGACGGGCACGCAGCAGGCGGGGCGGCACACGGGCCGGCAGAGGAGGGACACGGAGGACGAGGGTCTGCAGCAGGACGAGGGGCAGGGGCTGGGCTGGCAGCACGAGGCGGCCGAGCAGGGGGAGGCCTCGCAGCACACGGGCGTGCAGCACACGGGCGTGCAGCAGACGGGCCTGCAACAGACGGGCCTGCAGCAGACGGGCACACAGCAGGCCTGCTGGCAGGGGGAGGAGGTGCAGCAGGACGACTGGCAGCTCGACTGCTGGCAGCAGGGGGAGCACGGGGAGGCCTCACAGCACACGGGCGTGCAACAGACAGGAGTGCAACAGACGGTCCTGCAGCAGACGGGCACACAGCAGGTGTGCTGGCAGGGGGAGGAGGTGCAGGAGCTGGTGCAGCCTGACAGGCAGGGGCTGGGCTCACAGCTCGCTGGGGTGCAGACGAGGGCCAGGTGGGGCGCGGGGGTGCAGCAGGGGGCCTCGCAGTAGCTCTCTGGACAGTCGTCCCACTGCCAGGAAGAGCCGGTGCAGGGGTGACAGGGACCGGGCAGGCGGATGTGGCTGCCGTAGCTCAGGTCGCTGGAGCAGGGGGACAGGGTGGAGGCGGCCATGGTAGGGGTGGTGGAGCTGGAGGAGGTGTGAGTGTGTGTGAGTATGTGTGAGTGTGTGTGAGGTGCTCTGTGATGCCAGGCCTGTTATATCTGTTGTGTTGTCCCAGCAGGAAGCGCCCATGCCCGGCCTTCCTGTTGGGGCTGAGAGCAGGTGCAGGAGCCCCTCATTAGTGGTGGCGTATTTTTGGCAACAGTTTTCACTCATTAGACTCGAGAGTGTGAATATCCCGAGTTGCAGGTTGTTTCCCCAGCTTTCCTTTGTTTGGTTCCGGAAAAGTTTGGAAAAATATTTGAGGCAAGGTCATGCTGAGCAGAGGTTTATAGGCAAAGTGATGCATTGTAGTTCCATAGCTCCTGTCCTTGAGGTGTTTTAAATATTTTCCAATTTACATGTAAGCCTTTAAAGTAGAACAAAAAGTGAAACTTGCACATCTTGCAGAATACAGCATGCAGAGGACTGGTTAGCCGAAGCTGAGTGCCCCCCTGCCCTCCAGTCACCTGAGCCCCTCTAAGCAGGGTGCTTAGAGTGTCAATGCCGCCAGAGTGGCTGGCTGTGAACTTTCTCCTTTGCTTCTGTGACACAGTCAGATGTCTCTTTGTTCTATTTCATCATGTACTCTGGATTTTTTTCCATGTTCCTTTTGCTCTGGTAAAAGATCGGACTTTTTCCTATATGTTGGTAGGTTTTGCATTTTAAGGCCTCTTGTAAGGGAGTTCCCATTGTGGCTCAACAGGTTAAAAACCTGACATAGTGTCCATGAGGATGCTGGTTTGACCCCTTGCTTCTCTCCATGTGTTAAGGATCCAGCATTGCCACAGGTTCTGGTGTAGGTCACAGATGAGGCTCAGATCCTATGTTGCTGTGACTGTGGTGCAGGCTTGCAGCTGCAGCTCCAATTCGACCCCTAGCCCAGGAACTTACATATGCCACAGGTGCAGCCATAAAAAGAAAAGACTAGTGGGAAAAAAAGATCTCTTGTATGCCCGAAAAATACGTGGACTTTACAATTACAGTTGATGATAGTTTGGCTGGGTATAGAATTCTGGTTTTAAATAGTTGTTTCTTCCAAACATCAAAGACATGTTTCCATTTTTGGTGGTTTCCAGAATTCCTGATGAGAGTCTGAGGTCATTTTTCATTTGTTTTTAATCTATATTTTTTAACTCTGCAGGAGCTTTTGGTTTTTCTTTCCAGTCTTGTTCTCAAACATCATGTTTATGTTTCTAGGCTTGTATATTAATTTACTTTCTGTGATTGGGGCTCACTGAGCCTTTGGTTTGAGGGCTTACTCAGGAAATGTCTTTGTACTATTTTAAAAACTTTTTCATCTTTATGGGCTTTACTTTTGTGATGCCTGTGGGATGTCAGAGCTTCTGGAACTAGCCTTCCTATCTCTTAATCTTTCTCTTATTTCCTTATGTTTAACCTTTGCTCTTTTCTCTAAGAGATCTTCTTGATTTTTATCTTTCATACTGCATTCCAATCTTCTGCCGTTTCCAGTCTGTTTTTTTTTTTTTTTGGCCTTTAATCAACTTATTTCCAAATTTAAAAATGTCACACATTATTATCTGGTTATTTATGTATTTATTTTGGCAGCTTGATTTCATCTTGTGGTGTGAATGAGAAACATTGCTCTACAACCTTGATATCATCAGTGTGCATTTTCGTAAACTTCCCACCAGCAAGTAACCTGTTTCTCAGATACCAGATAAGGCCTGCTCCTTGATGTCAGCCATTTGATTTCCTGAATAAAAGACTAAGCTGTTTTATTCTTATGCATTGGATGTCTCGTTCCAACTTACACACTAATCTAATTCCATCTGCTTCTCTATTCAATAAACCTATACAGGGTCCTACTTAAGCTCCTTCTTGTTTTTATACTGCTTTGATTTAGCTTTTCTTATGACTTTTTATTTTTTATTTATTTTTATTTTTGCTTTTGAGGGCCGTACTTGTGGCATGTGGAAGTTCCCAGGCTATGGGTTGAATTGGAGCTACAGCTGCCAGCCTATGCCACAGCCACAGCCATGGCAGATCTGAGCCACATCTGTGACCCACACCACAGCTCAAAGCAATGCTGAATCCTTAACCCATTGAGTGAGGCCAGGCATTGAACCCATATCCTTATGGACACTAGTTAGGTTCATAACCTGCTGAGCCAAAACAGAAACTCCCATATCCTTTTTTTTTTAAACTTATTTATTTCTTAATTTTTTGGCTGTACCCAAAACATACGGAAGTTCCCATGCCAGGGACTGAATCCAAGACACAGCTGCAACAGTGCTGGATCCTTTAACCTGATGTTTGTACCTGCTCCAACCTGAGCCACTGCAATGAGACTCTTCACCCGCTGTGCCATGGTAGGAGCTCCCTCTTATGACTTTTTAAACATCCTTTCAGGGGCTCTTTGAGGGTTTGTGAGAGAACCACGTGCTTCTTCCAGTTCCCGGAGCTGAAGGATTCAGTCTTGCTTCAGCGCAATAAGAACAACTCTAGGGAGTTCCCACGCAGCTCACTAGATTAAGGATCTGGCATTGTCACTGTTGTGGCTCGAGTTGCTGCCGTGGTGCTGGTTGGATTCCTGGGCCGGGACTTCCACATGCCGCTATGAGGCGGCCAAAAAAAAAAAAAAAAAGAAAAGAACAGCTCTAGTCTCCAGGACATTTTGCTGTTGAGTGTTTGGAAGTGCATAGTCACACCTAGGGCCCCCTGGACCCGCGTGTGCTGATGAAAAGCTGCTGTGACGAGTGCAGTGCCCTGTGGAAGGGACAGAGGGAACATCGGGGAAGCGGAGGACCCAAGCTTCTGACTTTCTCTCTTGGCTGTAAAGGGCTCTGCTTTGTCATGTCCCCTCCCCGCCCCTGCCAACTTCTCCCAGTCCTGGTCCCCGGAAGCCCTGGGATTTGAGGGTGGGAATAAGGAGGGTGTGGGGACGCCTGACGCCGGGTCTGGGACTGGCCAGGGACAGGGATAAAGGTGTCCTCCGCTCTTCCCACAGCTGCCTCTGGGGTGCAGCCTGATCTAAAGGGTGCAGGCTCCGCCTCCTTTACCAGCAGGTCCTTTTAGGCAGCATCCTCCTTGGCCTGTGGGCTTCCTGCATCCCTGGCCAGTGCATCCTTCAACTCCCACTGCTTTAAGCACAGCTCTTCGAGGCACTTCGAGGACCCATCTCGGTGAGGGCTGCCAGCCCGGGAAGGTGGCCTGAGGATGGAAGAAAGTAACCCACCATGAGGAGAAAGCTTCCTTGAGCTCAAAGGTGACACGAACGGTGGGGCCAAAGCAAGCCAAGGGCGTCATCGCAGAGCTGGGGGAGCCTGGGGATCAGTGAGCCACGCGAGGGAGGCCTTCCTACAAGGTTCTGGGAGGAGGAACGGTTGCCAATGGTTGCCAACCCTCCTACTTTACTCTGTCACGTGCCTGATGTAGCCCAACCTGGAAGGACACCTGTGAGAACAGGCCCTGCCGTCTGGGTCCCACAGGTGACGGAAGTGCCTTTAGGATCTCTTTTTGTCACTTGCTTTTTGACTCTGCATGACAACAGTGTATGATTCTTTGACTGTGGTCCGTGTCAAGTTTGCTAACACTTGATTTAGGATCTCTTTTTGTCACTTGCTTTTTTAAATTAAACTATAGTTGACCTACAGCGTTGTGCCAATGTCTGCTGCACAGCAAAGTCACCCCGTCATCCATATATATACGTGTGTGTGTGTGTGTGTGTGTGTGTGTGTGTGTGTACATCCTTTTTCTCATACGATCTTCCACCACGTTCTATCCCAAGAGATGGATGCGGTTCCCTGTGCGGTAGGGCAGGACCTCCTTGCTTATCGGTCGAGATGTCATAGTTTGCGTTTACTAACCCCAGACTCCACGTCCATCCCGCTAAATGTCCATCGAGAGGAGCAGGTGAAGGCGATGTGGTGCATATATACAGTGGAAGCCTACTCAGCCATGAGCCGAACAAAATAACGGCATTTGCAACTAGAGATTCTCATCCTACGGGAAGTAAGTCAGGAAGAGAGAGACAGATGCTGCATGAGAATACTCGTGTGTGGAACCTAAAATGTGGCGCAGACGAACCATCTGCAAAACAGACACAGACTTGCAGGCACACTTATGACCCTCAGATGAGCCTGGTCACCAGCCAGTCCCCCCCCCGCCCCGTCCCTCTTGCGCTCTCTCCCTCTCTCATGCCGTTGGCTTTGGCATCAGGGCTTTTTCCAGCCCTGTTGGGTAAGCACAGAGGTGGCACCGCGGATGAGGGTCCTGCCGGGGCTGACCCTTGGCAACCGTTCCTCCTCCCAGAACCTTGTAGGAAGGTCTCCCTCGCGTGGCTCACTGATCCCCAGGCTCCCCCAGCTCTGCGATGACGCCCTTGGCTTGTTTTGGCCCCACCGTTCGTGTCACCTTTGAGCTCAAGGAAGCTTTCTCCTCGTGGTGGGTTACTTTCTTCCGTCCTCAGATTCTGTCCCCGGGCCTCTGGCTAGGACCACAGACACTCTGCTCCCTGGATGTGCCTCCCGGGTCTTCGACGCGTTGCACTGTCATCTCTTTGTCCTTCTGCAGTGCATTCTGGGAGGCTCCTCGCCGGACCTTCCCGGCCTCCACGTTGCCGTCACGCAGACTGCCTTTTGGGGTCCTTTTTATTTGGGGTGCCGTGCTTTTCATTTCCAGGAACTCGGAGGGTTTCCTTCCCTGCTTCCCTCCCTTCTCTCTGCCTCTTTCCTTCCTTCCTTCCTTCAAAAGCAGCATCTCGTTCTAATCTACGGAATGGTAGTGCCCCCCCCCCCATTTCCTTGTCATTGGCTCAGAGCTTTGCTCCCCTTCCGTGCTCATTTCCTTACCTGCTTGGGCCCCTGGGTGGTCACCCCTACTTCTAAGCAAGAGTCTGGAGGGTGCAGTGTCCACTCGCAGCACGCCTCCGCACAAGCCAATGTATTCTTCTCCACAGAGGGCCGTCGGCCAGGGCCCTGGCGGTGGGGGGCTTTTCAGACGGATGTGGGGTGCCCGCCTTGTCTTGAAGTTTCTTGGAGCCCTGCCTGTCCCCCTTGTCCTGTGACCCAGGCCGGGAGCCTCGGGTGCACTGTCTCCACGCAGAATCAGCTGGATGCACTGGGCTGGGCCTTCGCGACGTGAGTCCAGGAGTCTCTGACCCAGGGTGACCCAGCTTGTCCTCTTGGGCAGCCCTGCTGCCACCCAGGAAAAGCTGTTTGTCCAGTCCTGTTGCCACTTCTCTTTCTGGGATTTTAACGTCAGCCCGAGCCTCCTGCTCCGATGTTTCCAGAAGGCCCTCAGGGAGACTGTCTGCTGATGGCCCGCGGGCTCCTCTCGGCCCCAAGCGTCACTGGTTTCCATCCGGGTGCCGAGGAGACAAAAGCCTCAGTCAGTAAACCACCGACACTGGGACTGGGACGAGGGTCCGCTCTCACCAGCTTCACCGAGAAGCACTTCCCAGGCCGCACGCTTCACTGTGTAAACGCACGATGCGTGGGCTCCGCTGTATCCAGAGTGGTGCAACCATCACCTTGATGGGATTGTGGGACCTTTCCGCACCCCGAACCTACCG
This sequence comes from Phacochoerus africanus, assembly GCF_016906955.1. Classification (NCBI taxonomy): domain Eukaryota; kingdom Metazoa; phylum Chordata; class Mammalia; order Artiodactyla; family Suidae; genus Phacochoerus; species Phacochoerus africanus. The sequence goes on along the minus strand of NC_062544.1, from coordinate 287,380,100 downwards.
CAGCCGCTCCCATCCTCCAACCCCCCCGTCTCCCACACCCCCTGATCTGCCTCTGCCCCTGCACTGGCCTGTTCTGGACGTGTCACACCCACAGTCACACACCGTGCGGCCTGCTGTGTCTGGCTCCTCTCGCCGAGCGTCGCGCTTTGGTGGTTCGCCCACGTGGCAGCCTCGCTGAGGTCAGTGCTCGTGTCTCTAAAAGGCTGAGCAGGCGGAGGCCTCATGGCACACGAGCTGGCAGCACGCTGGTTTGCAGCAGACAGGTGTGCAGCAAACAGGCTTGCAGCAGACAGGTGGGCAACACACAGGTGTGCCACAGTCGGGCTTGTAGCAGACAGGCACACAGCAGCTCTGCTCGCAGGGGGAGGAGGTGCAGCAGGACAGCTGGCAGCTAGACTGCTGGCAGCAGGAGCCTGTGTCCCGGCACCTGGGTGGGGCCAGGCGCAGACAGACATGCTGCCTCGTCTTGGGGGGCGGCCGCTGAGCTGGGAAGGTGCGAGTGGCTCAGGGGCCCACGGCAAGGGCTGGGGGTGGTCCCCCTTGTTCTGGGACCCCTGGCCTTGGATCCAGGAGCAGCTTTCCTGAGATGGGCTGGGGGCCACACGTGGGGGCTGGGGGTTTTACAGCCCTCAGAGGGGGCCTGGCCTGTGGGGGTCACAGAAGCCAACAGCCGGTGTCCCCCTGTACCCTGCCACCCACATATCCACAGACAGGACGGGTCAGTGTGAGACAGAGGTGGCTTTATTAAGTGGTGTCTCTTCCTAGGGTAGAAACAGACCTGTTGGGCTGAGGGAGCACCCTAGGGCTCAGGAGGTGTGGTCCCTCTGCTGCGGCACCGCTGAGCAGCCAGCGTCAGGAAGGACTTAGTGAGCAGCTCGGGTCCTTGAGATGAGGGGCGGGACGCGGAAGAGGGACTGACGTCCTGCCCCCGTGGCTGTGAAAGCCAGAGAGGGTGCGGCTGCCCAGGAGGCTGGTCCTGCTGGGGAAGGGGTCCTGGGTGAGACCAGGAAGGCTCAGCAGCGGGACTCGCAGGCCGAGGCGGGCACGCAGCAGGCGGGGCGGGAGCACGCGGGGCGGCAGAGCAGGGACACGCAGGAGGCCGGGCGGCAGCAGCTGGGCTGGCAGGAGGAGGCGGGGGCCCCGCAGGAGGAGACGGGCACGCAGCAGGCGGGGCGGCACACGGGCCGGCAGAGCAGGGACACGGAGGACGAGGGTCTGCAGCAGGACGAGGGGCAGGGGCTGGGCTGGCAGCACGAGGCGGCCGAGCAGGGGGAGGCCTCGCGGCACACGGGCGTGCAGCACACGGGCGTGCAACAGACAGGAGTGCAACAGACGGGCCTGCAGCAGATGGGTGTGCAACAGACGGGCCTGCAGCAGACAGGTGTGCAACAGACGGGCCTGCAGCAGACAGGCACACAGCAGGCCTGCTGGCAGGGGGAGGAGGTGCAGCAGGACGGCTGGCAGCTCGACTGCTGGCAGCAGGAGTCTGAGCACGGGGAGGCCTCACAGCACGCAGGTGTGCAACAGACGGGCCTGCAGCAGACGGGCCTGCAGCAGACGGGCACACAGCAGGCGTGCTGGCAGGGGGAGGAGGTGCAGGAGCTGGTGCAGCCTGACAGGCAGGGGCTGGGCTCAGAGCTCGCTGGGGTGCAGATGAGGGCCAGGCGGGGCGCGGGGGTGCGGCCGCTGGGGGCGCAGCAGGGGGGCTCGCAGCAGCTCTCTGGACAGTCGTCCCACTGCCAGGAGGAGCCGGTGCAGGGGTGACAGGGACCGGGCAGGCGGATGTGGCTGCCGTAGCTCAGGTCGCTGGAGCAGGCGGACAGGGTGGAGGCGGCCATGGTGGGGGCGGTGGAGCTGGAGGAGGTGTGAGTGTGTGTGAGTGTGGGTGAGTGTGAGTGTGTGTGTGAGTGGTGCTCAGGCTGTGGCTTTTATACCCCTCCTGGGCATGTGTGTCGTCCCCGTAGGAGGCTCCCCGCACCCCCTTCCTGGTTGACCTGGTGCTCTGTGAGGACACTCAGTGCCAGTTCCACTGTCACGAGATGGCCTCGATCAGCTCATAAAACTTGGTCAGTGCTGGCAGTGTGCCCGGCCCCGGCCTGAGTCCGGCCCCGCAGGACACCCAGAGGAAGCACGCAGCCTCCCAGGGGCTGACCCCATGGCTCCTCCCGGGCAGGTCACGATGCCAGGGTAGCTCGTAACAGCTCCCGGCCCACAGGGACATGGTCTGTGTGGGTCCAGACCGTGCGGGGCCTCACCTGGGACAGCTGGCTGGCTGTGACTGGGGCAACAGTGGAGGAAGGTGCCCGTTTGGGGGAAAAGATGGCATGAGGACAGGCTCTCGCTGGCGGGCTCTGCACTCCCTGTGGGCCCTGGTCAGCCAGGAGCATGAGGTCTGAGCTCAGGGAAGGACCTTCTCTCCCCTAAGAAGGAGCGTGCACATTCCGGTGAGGCCAGGGCTCCTTGGCTGCATAGATGGACCAGATTCAGTCTCAGCTTTGAGTGCTAAACCTTGCTCCCTGTAGCCCACGCTCAGCTGTGCTGGCAGAGGCGGGTCCTGGGTCAGGATTTAATCTAGAGATGGTGGGGGGTGAGGGTGGTAGGAGAAGCTGCGGAAAGAGCCACCTGCCAGACAGCCAGGGCAGGCAGCAGTCCTGGGGCTGGTTTTCCTGGTACCCAGGTGGGGCCAGGCACAGACGGACATGCTGCCCAGTCGGGATTTAATCTAGAGACCAGTGGGGTGAGAGTGGTAAGAGAAGCTGGAGGACAATCCTTCACTGATGACATTTCAGTCAAAACCCAGAGGAAATCTTTCTTATGCAAACTGAAGAGATTGAACTGCCAGAAAATATTTGCAATTTGCACGATAGCCAAAAGGTTAATAGGAACATTTTAAAGTCCTTAAACAAAAACAATGTAAGATATAAAAGAATCAAGCAACATTCAAAACATTCAAATTTCCAATAATCCCATGAAAAGCTACTTGATCTCAATAGATTGTTTTCCAAATTAAAACATAAATGTCCCACCTGTAAGACAAACCAAAATTGACAGGGCAGGTCATTTCTAGTGCTGTTGGGCATGGGGCCCTCACCCTTAGAACCCTTAGCAGGCGTGACTCTCTTTTATTGTGATAACAAATAATGTAACATTTATGATTTTATCCAATTTCAAGTGTACAATTCAGTGACATGTAGTACAGTCACATGTACTGAACCTTGACCGCTGCTACTAGTTCCAGAACATTCCATCGCTCTAAAAGGGAATCCTATACTGTTGAGCAATCCCTCCCAGCCCCTGTCAATCACTGGCCTGCTTTCTGTCTCTATGACTTTGCCTGTTGTGCACATTTCATGTAGGTGGGATCATGTAATATATAGCGTTTTGCACCTGGGTCTTTCACTCAGCCTGATGTTTTCAAGGTTCATCTACATGGTAGCATGTAGCAGTGCTTCATGCCTGTGTACGGCTAATATTCCCTCGTATGGATGGACCCCATTTTATTTACCCATTTATCAGTTGATGGACATTTGTGTCATTTCCACCTTTTGGCTAATGTGAATAAAGCTGCTTTAAACATTTTACACAAGTTTTTGTTTGAACACCTCTTTTTGATTCTCTTGGGAGTATGCATAGGAATGGAATTGCCACATCATGTGTTACTCTATGTGTAACATTTTGAGGAACTGCCAGACAGTTTTCTATAGCAGCTGCACCATTTTACGTTCTCACCAGCCTTGAATGAGGATTCCAATTTCTCCACATACTCACTGACTTCTGTTTTTTGTTTTTGTTTTTGTTTTTAAACTGTAGCCACCCGTAGTTGGGGGGGAAGTGGCATCCTGTTTAGGTTTTGTTTTTGCATTTCCATAATGACCAGTAATATTGCACTTCCTTTCATGTGCTTATTGGCCGTTTGTGTATCTTCTTTGGAGATATACAAACTGTCTATCAAAGTGCTTTACCTGTTTTTAGTTGAGTTGTTTGTCTTTTAGTTGTTGAGTTGTAGGAGTTCTTTATGTTTTCTGAATACTAGACCCTTATCAGAATTATGATGAAATATTTTCTTCCATTCTGATGGGTTGCCTTTTCATTTTCTTGATCATGTACTTCAATATACAAAACTTTTTAATTTTAATGAAGTCAAATTTATCCTTTTTTTTTCCCTTTTGTTGCTTATACTTTTGGTGTCATAGCTAAGAAAGCATGGCCAAATCTAAGGTCACAGAGACTTACCCATATGTTTTCTTCTAAGGGTCGTAGTTTTATCTTATATTTAGATCTTTGATGCATTTTGAGTTAGTTTTTGTACATGCTGTGAGATAGAGCTCAACTTCATTCTTTTGCGTGTGCCTATCAGCTGTCCCAGCATCAGTTATTGAAGAGACTATTCTTTCCCCATTGAATGGTCTTGATATTCTTGTTGAAAATCAATGGACTATAGATGTATGGTTTTATTTCTAGAATCTCAGTTTTATTCCATTGATCTATACGTCCATCGTCATCCTTGTACCACTTTTTGATTGCTGTGTCTCTGGGCTAAGTTTTATTTCTTCCTTTCTGATTTGGGTATCTTTTATTTCTTTTTCTTGCCCATTTTCTCTAGCTAGCACTTCCAGGACAACGCTGAATACAAGTGATGAAAATGTGCATCCTTGTCGTGTTCCCGATTGTAAGGGGGACGTTTTCGGTCTTTCACCATTGAGCATCATGTTAGCTGTGGGCTTTTCATAATGCCTTCTAGTGTGTTGAGAATGATTCCTTCTACTCTTTGCTGGCTGGGTATTTCTATCATGAAAGAGTGTTGGTTTTTGTCAAACTCTTTTCCTGTATGCACTGAGATGATTGCGTGATTTTTCCCCCACTGAATTTTATTTATATGGTGCATTTTATTGATTGTTTTTCAAATGTTGAACCACTCTTGTATTCTTTGGATAAACCTCACTTGGTTGTGGTGTATAACCCTTTTAATATGCTTCTGGATTTTTTTTTTTTGAAGTTTTAAAAATCTATTTAAGGAATGTCAGTCTGTAGGGTTTGTTTGTTTGTTTGTTTTTGTCTTTGTCTGGCTCTGATTTGAGAAGAGATGAGAAAGATTTGTGAGGATTGTTCTACAAATGTCTGGTAGTATTCAGCACTGAATCAATGGTCCTGGGATTTTCTTTGGGGACAGGGTTTTGGTTACTGATTTGATCTTGTTCCTTGTTTTATGTATATTCAGCTTGCCTATTTCTTACTGAGTCAGTTCACTCACTTTAGGTCCAAAGATACTAATAAATTGAAAGTGAAAGGATGAAAAAAGATAGTTCATGCAAATAGTAACCAAAAGAGAGATGGGTGGCAATAATAAAATTAGAAAAAATGGACTTTGAGTCAAAAATTATAGTAAGGAACACATAAGGAAATTAAATGTTGATGAAAGTATTAATATATCAAGAAGATATGATGGAAATCATGGCTTAGCAGTAACAAACCAGACCAGTGCCCATGTGGAAGCTGGTTTGATCCCTGGCCTTGTTCAGTAGGTTAAGGATCCAGTGTTGCTATGAGCTGTGGTGTAGGTCGCAGATGTAGCTTGGATCCCATGTTGCTGTGGCTGTGGTGTAGACTGGCAGCTGCAGCTCTGATTTGACCCCCTAGCCTGGGAACTGTCATATGCCACAGTTACAGCCCTAAAAAGCAAAAGAAAAAAAATAAAAAAGATATGACAATTATAAACCTGTATTCACCTAGCGATAGACTCTCGAAATATATAAAGCAAAACTGACAAATTGAAGAGGAGATGATTATAGTTTTGCAATAATAGTTGGTGACTTTAATATTATTTCCATTAATAAAAAACGGAATAGAATAACAAGATCAAAGATCAGTAATGAGATAGACAACTTGAAGAACACTGTAAACCAACTAGATCTGGCACATGCAGGACACTCAGCAACAGAGTGCACATTCTTCTCAAGGCCACAAGCAACATTCTCCAGATTAGCCCATACGTAAGGTCACAAAACAAATCTCAGCGAACTTTAAAAGACTGAAACCATGCAATTTCTCTGACCACAGTGGAAAGAAACTAGAAGTCAGTAGCAAAAGAAAAATGGGAAAATTCACAAATCTGCAGAAATACAAACAGCACATGCTTAACCAATCGATGGGTTAAAGAAGAAATCTCAAGGAAAGTTAGAAAATACTTTCAGGTGAATGTAAATGAAAACACAGCAAACCAATACTTACGGGATACGGCAAAAAACAGTCCCAAGAGGGGATGTATAGCTGGCAACACTTACATTCCAAAAGAAGAAAGATTTCAAAGCAATGACCTGACTTTACCCTTTAAAGTTTTAGTTGTAGTTTAAAAAACGAAACCCAAAACTAGTAGAAGGAAGGAAATACTCAAACACCGATGAATGAAATAGAAACTAGAAAGGAGAGACGATCAATACATCTAAAAGTTGATTCTTTGAAAAGAGCAATAAAACCAACGAGCCTTTAGCTAGGCTGGCTAAGGACGAAAGGCCTGAATTGCTACTATCAGATATAAGAACTACGTTACAAACCTTACATAAATAAAAAGGATTATATGAGATTACTACGAACAACTATTCTCACAAAAAATTGGATAACCTAAGAGTAATGAAAAATTCTCATAAACACAGACTACCAAAACTGACACTTTTCCTGCCATTCTTTCTTTCTTTCTTTGTTTTTTGTCTTTTTAGGGCCATGCTCATGGCATATGGAGGTTCCCAGGCCGAAGCCTCCGGCCTACACCACAGCCACAGCAACGTGGGGTCTGGGCTCTGACTGCGACCTACACCACAGCTCATGCTAACACCAGGTCCTTGACCCGCTGAGCAAGGCCAGGGCATTGAACCTTTGTCCTCATGGATGCTATTCGGGTTCGCTAACTGCTGAGCCATGACAGAAAGTCCTTTCCTGGTATTCTTTATTTCTTCACACAGTTTCAAGTTTCTGTTCAGTGTCCTTTTATTTCAGTATGAATTATCATTTTATAGGGCATGTCCGCCAGCAATGAACTCTTTCCATTTTATTTAAGCTAGAGATGTCTTAATTTCTTCTTCATTTTTGAAGGATATTTTTGTAGGACATAGACTTTTGGGTTGACAGTTTTTCCTTCCAGCACTTTAAGTACGTCATCTCACTGCTTCTGGCCGCAGTGATGAGAAATTGGCTATTAATCTTCTTGCTGCTTTTAAGACTGTCTCTGTCTTTGTCCTTGGATCGCTTGGTTATGATGTGTCTCAGTGTGGAGCCCTTTGGGTGTCTTCTACTTGGAGTTCATTTGGCTTCTTGGATATATGGATTCGTACGTTTCCTCAAATTTGGGAAGTTTTGGCCATTGTTTCTTCAAATATACTTGGTGCTGTCCCACAGGTCTCTTGAGCTCTGTTCATTTTTCTTCATTCTTTTTCCTGTCTACTCCTCAAACTTGAGTCTTTCAAATGCCCTATCTTCACATTTACTAATTTTTTCTCCTCCCTCCTCAAATGTGCTGTTGAGTCCCTTTAGTGACATTTTCATTTCAGTTATTGTACTTTTCAACTCCAGAAGTTCTTCCTGGTTCTTTATTTTTAAAAATAAATTCTGTCTCTTTATTGCTGTTTTCTATTGGGTAAGATGTTCTCTTGGCTTCTCTGTTCTTTATCCATGGTTTCCATTAAATACTAGAGTACATTAAGAGAGTTGTGGAGTTCCCGTCGTGGCGCAGTGGTTGACGAATCCGACTAGGAACCATGAGGTTGTGGGTTCGATCCCTGCCCTTGCTCAGTGGGTTAACGATCCGGCGTTGCTGTGAGCTGTGGTGTAGGTTGCAGACGTGGCTCGGATCCCGCGTTGCTGTGGCTCTGGCGTAGGCTGGCAGCTACAGCTCCGATTAGACCCCTAGCCTGGGAACCTCCATATGCCATGGGAGTGGCCCAAGAAATAGCTAAAAAAAAAGACAAAAAAAAAGAGAGTTGTTTTCAGACTTTGTCTGGTAAGTTCAATCCCTGGGCTTCTTCAGGAACATTTTCTCCTAATTTTTTTTTTTTTTTTTAGTGTGAATGGGACTCATAATTTTTGTTGAAAATTGGACATTTCCAATGTTATATGTGGTCATTCTGAATATAAGATTTTTCTCCTTCCCTGTAGTTTGTTGTTGATGATTATTATGGCTTATTATTTTGTTTGGTGACTCTTCCAAAGTAGTTTTGTAAACGACTGTACTCTTTGTCATGTGTGGTCACAGTTCCATTGGTTTAGTGATCAAGCGGTGATTTGACAGAGCGTTCCTTAAACACTGGAGCCAAAAAATATTTTTTTCCAGACTTTGTAGCTGGCCTCTGTTTGTGTGTTGGGGAATGCCTCCAGTCCTTAGCTGGGCAGTTGACAAAGCTGTCTTCACCTGCCCTTCATGCTTGCTCAGCACTGGAGGTTGAGTTAGGGGTGAGTGTGTAGGGCTTTCTCGGGTCCTTCCTGAACATGTGCCCCCTCAGGAGTATTCATGGGGTCTTCCAGGCCCCCAGGAATCTGTGGAAGATTTGAAAGCCCCCTTCCTCAAAGTATCTCACTTCCCAGCTTTTTGTCTTGGGCTTTTGGGGGTGTCTTCCGTTTGCCCAGGTACAGAGACGGCTCGAGTTGACAGACACTCTCCATGCAACTGCCTTTCTGCCTTCGCAGAGTTCTGAGTTACGAGAAATGTGTGGGTCCTTCAAGAAGCCACTAGCAGATTGAAACAGACAACCATACTTCTTTCAGAATAAGGTCTGCCCTGCTCTCGCCAGCACCAGGAGCCTGACCAGACACAGGCCTCCGTCTTCGAGACTGCTGCTGAGCTGGGGCCGGGGCCGGGGTGGGGTGAGGCTCTGCTAAAGTGCCACAAGGCGCTCCTGCTGCTGCAGTGACCTTCCTCTGGGCGGAGCACCCTGCTGTTGTCGTAAACCTTTGAGCGTTTCCAGAATCCTGATGAGGTGGCTTCTGAGAGCTTCGCCAGTTTCTTCAGCGTTTCGGGGCGGGGGGCGGGGCCCCTCAGAGTCGCCTATTCCCTGTCTTTCTTGACGTCCCTCTTAGCACAATTTTGAAAAGCCCTTTGGAGGGCACTTGTCAGTATCTTCCAGAATTGCAAATTGGCGAACACTCAGACCTGGCGGCCCCAGGTCTAGAAATGCAGGCGCCTTGAAACATACAGCAGCACGCAGAGGCACGGAGAGGACCCCGCGATGCTGGGGTTTGTAACAGTCAGAACCGGGGAGACTTTAAACCCTTGTCCGCCTGCTGTTAATGAGCCACCGGTGGTAGATCCACGGTTCGGGATGCTCTGTGCCTGGGCAAAGGAACCATAAAGTTCTTCCTTGTGTAACCGCCGGAGACAGGGAAATGAGTGCCCCTGGTGGGGGGGACTCCATGCCGGTGTGTGTGTGTGTGTGTGTGCGCACGTGCGTGCGCGCGTGCGTGCCTTTTCTAGGGCCTGCACCCGCGGCACATGGAGGTTCCCAGGCTAGGGGTCTAATCGGAGCTGCAGCCACTGGCCTGTACCGCAGCCACAGCAACGCCAGGATCCTTAACCCACGGAGTGAAGGCCAAGGATCGAATCCCCAACCTCATGGTTCCTCGTCAGATTCATTAACCACCGCACCACGATGGGAGCTCCCACACTGTTGTTAAGGAATAAAGACCCAGAACCTCTTGCCACAGGGTGGGGACTGTCACCTCCCGGTGTCCACACCTGCTGCTCAGCAGCTCCAGCTCTGGGGCCTCTTCTCAGATTTGCTTAGGTGTGTGTGACATGGCATCTGGCGCCATCAGCCACGCATGTTCCCACTTGTCTCCTGGCCGTGTTCTGACACGTGCTCACACTGTCCAGGGCTTGGTGTGGCCTTTCCCACCTGCTCCCCACTAGCCCAGCCCAGCAGGCGGGGGCTCCAGAGCCTGCATCTTCTCATCCTCTGCATCCCCGAAGCTGGCTCATTGGCATGTGCTGGAGCCCAGGGCATCCTGGTGTCTGTGAATGCGTGCGTGAGTCAGGATGCCCAGCTACCTGAGGGCACTGTCTGGACGCTGGGCTGGCCCACTGCTGGGGTCTCCCCTGGTCCCTCCTCCCGGCACTGCTGGACTCTGGCTGCCGTGGGATAGCCAGTCCTGTGCCGCAGGAAGGGCTGCCCCTTCCACAGGGAGTTGGGGGGCCTGGATCTGAGCCCAGGAGGTGCCTACAGGACATCCCGAGAGCAAAGCTTCGGGAACCCAGCAGGGCCAAGGGTGTCAGCCAGCAGCACAGTGACAGTACAAGGTAGAGAGCAGCGTCCAGGTGTCAGGGGCAAGAGCTGCCCCAGTCCCCAAATATAGGCATAGATGGAGGGTCCCGGGCTCACAGCTGCCCTCCCACCCCAGCTGTGTGTGGTTGGCTCGAGAACCAGTGAGGGGAGCAGAGCTTTTATTGGTGCTCAGAGGTGGACAGTGACACTGCTTTGTGCAGGACCAGGGTCAGGAGGGCCCACGGTGACCAGGGAGGCCATGGCCAGGGGTGAGGGAAGCAGCTGTGGAGCAGCCAGGGCACCTGCGGGCCAAGGTCAGGAGAGGAGCTCAGTGAGCGGGTCAGGCCCCTGGTCTGGCCTGGGGAGGGGGCCGGTCTTTCCTCTGTGCTGAGTGAGACCTGGGTGGGATCAGCGAGAAGCCAGGCGGTCAGGGGCTTCAAGGGTCTGATGGAGGATCCCTGGAGACGGCTGGCCCCGGGGGGACGGGCCCGGTCAGCAGCAGGACTCGCAGGCCGAGGCGGGCACGCAGCAGGCGGGGCGGGAGCACGTGGGGCGGCAGAGCAGGGACACGCAGGAGGCCGGGCGGCAGCAGCTGGGCTGGCAGCAGGAGGCGGGGGCCCCGCAGGAGGAGACGGGCATGCAGCGGGCGGGGCGGCACACGGGCCGGCAGAGGAGAGACACGGAGGACGAGGGTCTGCAGCAGGACGAGGGGCAGGGGCTGGGCTGGCAGCACGAGGCGGCCGAGCAGGGGCAGGCCTCGCAGCAGACGGGCCTGCAGCAGATGGGCACACAGCAGGCCGGCTGGCAGGGGGAGGAGGTGCAGGAGCTGGTGCAGCCTGACAGGCAGGGGCTGGGCTCACAGCTCGCCGGGGTGCAGACGAGGGCCAGGCGGGGCGCGGGGGTGCAGCCGCTGGGGGCGCAGCAGGGGGGCTCGCAGCAGCTCTCTGGACAGTCGTCCCACTGCCAGGAGGAGCCGGTGCAGGAGTGACAGGGAACCGGGCAGGCAGACGTGGCTGCCGTAGCTCAGGTTGCTGGAGCAGGCGGACAGGGTGGAGGCGGCCATGGTGGGGGCGGCAGGGCTAGAGGAGGTGTGAGTGTGTGTGAGTGTGTGTGTGTGTGTGTGTGTGTGAGGTGCTCAGGCTGTGGCTTTTATACTCCTCCTGGGCGTGCGTGTTGCCCCTGTAGGAGGCTCCCCGGTCCCCTTCCTTGTGTGGGGGCAGGTCCCAATGCCGCCTGAGGTAGCGTACTGTTGGGTGGCCCTGGGCCCTGAGCCGCAGGATGAACAGGAAACACAGGGTGGGCAGGGAGGGGCCTTGGGACCTGACAAACGAGGTGATGTGTGACCTCGTGGATCCTGGAATTGGGGCTGGAGGGGTTGCAGCCGGGCTGAGTCTGGAGGGATCTGGGTTGGAGGGCAGGGGTGCGGGGGTGGGGTGGGCAGGAGGACCAGCCCAGAGCTGGGAGCCAGAGTAGAGGTGGAGCAGGGGCAGCAGGTCTGGGCCTGGAGGCCACTACAAACCTGATCCGGAGGCGTGGCTGTTGGACGGTGCCCCAGCTCCTGCCCACCTGGCCAAGGTGCTGCCCCTCTGTCCCTGGGGGCACTTTCCCCTGCGTAATCCGCGAGTCAGTGCCGCGGCGGGCAGCCGGCTCTGTGGCTCGGGCATGCCGCAGTCATGGCTTTGTGTCCCCCGGCCACATCCCTGCCCAGCCTGCCTCACACACGGGCATTTTTGGAGAGTCTGAGACGCCCGCCACCGGGGCTGCAGGGGCTATTCCAGATGAGGTGACAGCCAAGAACCAAGGAGACGAATGCGCAGACCAGGTCTGATTCTGGGGCGGGGAGGGGACCACAAAAGACATTATGGGGACATTTGGGGAAATTTGAATATAACCCATGGTTTAATGACACCACCGTTTTTATAATATTGTCATCCATGGGCAGGAGGGTGTGTTGGGAGCATGTGGGAGAACCTCCTTCTGTTCAGGAGACACCTGAGGGGGGTTCAAGGGCGAAGGGCCCAGTGGGGTCACAACACTTAAGGCTCAGCAGAAACAAATGGAGAGAGAGAGGGAGGGGGGAGGGGGAAGAGGAGGAGAGGGCAGAGGGGAAGGGAGGGAGAGGGACAGGGGAGGGGAAGGGGAGGGGGAGGGGGGGAGGGGGAGGACGGAGTGGGGAGGGGAGGGGGAGAGGGGAGGGAGGGGGGATGGGAGGGGGAGGGAGGGAGAGCAGGTGAGCAGATGCCAGCAGCTGGCGAGGTTTTTAAAACTCTCCTATCTTTGAAGATTTTCAGACGTAGTTGGAATAATTAATGATGCCTGATTAATCAGGGTGGTGGAATCCTGGGTGTAATTAATTCCACAGTAAAATTACAAGAACACCCCCATCCGTGTCTTTGGAAAGTGTCCCATGAGGCGACACCCGCACCCCCTCTTTACACGAGCTGCCTCGGGAGCAGGGGGGCTGCTTTGCATTGGACCCTTTCGTCAGGGACATTTTCTCCTGGGGTGGCTCCTGTGCCCACAGGCACGGCTGTGCCCAACGTGGTGCCCACGTGCTCGCTGTCCTCTCGTCGCAGACGTTCAGCTGGTTTCTAGGTGTCGTGGGTGCGGACAGCGCGGCTCCCACGTTTCCACACTCCAGACCCGCCGGGCCGGAGGCCAGGAGGGCTTCTCAGGGGCCTGTCCCAGCGCCCCGGGCACAGCGAGCCCCAGTCCGCCAGGCGCCTGCCCGCCGCGTGGTCAGACTTTTCCACTCGTGCTGGGCGACGGGTGAGGACGGCCCTGATTTCTGGTGGAGCTGAGCCTTTCCTGGGTTTCAAGGCGGTTCCGGTTTAGGGTTAGGGTTCGGGTTAGGGTTCGGGTTCGGGTTAGGGTAGGGTTCGGGTTCGGGTTCGGGTACCGGTTAGGGTTCGGGTTAGGGTTAAGGTAGGGTTCAGGTTAGGGTTAGGGTGGACTGACAGTTCGCCAGCATTTCCTCTCGGGCCTTCCTCCTCGGTTTGCTTTTCGCAGCCGAGCCTCTCCTGTGTCAGTTCGGGTTTGCGTTTCCACTTGTTCCTCTGCCGTTCTTGGGTCATGGGTTTTCCCTCTGTGCCCTCAGGTGCATTTTCCGTGTTTCGTTTGCTTTAACCGCTGCTCCTGGCTCTTCCGCCGGCTCGAGGCAGTCTGGTGATAACCCCACCGCTAACCTCGTGTGGGTCAGGTGGGACCCCACAGGCCCACCCAGTCCTAGGGCAGAGGGCCGAGCTCAGTGTCCCCAAGCCCCCGCCAGCCACAGCCCTGACGGGAGCCAACACTTGAGGCCACCCCCACGGTTTGGGATTCTAGAAGGGCACGGGTTGGCAGAGACAGGTCGTCCATGGCGGCAGCAGGGCTCGTCTACACAGAAGGCCCCAGCTGGCTGGCATTTGGCTGAGTGGCCGGGAAGGATGGACAGGCAGGGAAGCTGCGGGGTTAAGGGCACTGGGTAACACAGGGCGTGTAGGAGCCACGGGCCAGTGGCAGGGGTGCTGGGAAAGCTGAGACGCAGTGGGATGTCAGGCTGGGGCGGTGGGGGGGGGGGGTGCTTCTGCTGTGTGGACAGATTGAGACTCTGAGGACCAGGGCCAGAGCGAGGAGCTGCACTCTCTGTGGCCTGGGGCCCCCGGTCCCAGCCTGGCCCGGGGTCCGCCAGGGAGGCTCTGAGCTCCTGTGACCCTCGCCCCACATACCTCAGCAGACTCTGTGAGCCCATTGGAGGGGTGGCCTCTTTCAGGGAAGTCCCACCCTCCTGCCACTGTCCCCACTCCCCTGGGATCTCCTCCCAGCCCCACCTGTGCTCAGGCAGCCCCAGCGTGACACCGAGCAGGGCCCCCGATGGCCAGGAAGCCCCAGGGGAGCAGGGGAGCCCTAGGGCACTGGCTAAAGGCTGGAGACCACCCCGAGCCTCAGGTCAGGGGAGGGGCACCAGCTAACGCAGCCATGCGCCGGGGATCCGTCTGAGGGTGGGGAGGCGGGGGTGAAACGATGGGGGCCTCGGGGTGGGGCCACAGGGCCCAAGGGCCCTGCATTTCAGCACGAGTCGCTTGCCAACTCCAGGCTCTCTGATGACCTTGGGGAGGTGGAGGGAGGGCCCAGAGAGCACAGGTCCCCTGTGTAAAGCCCCGAGGATGAGCAGGGGGTGGGGGCGGGGCCGGGGCGCAGACTGGCCAGGCCCCCATGGGACCATCCTTGCTGTCTCCGTCCTTGTCTGGCAGGAGGGCCGCCTGGTACCACGTCGTCAGGTGGGCTGTGGTCCTTGGCACTTGGTACGTGGAGGCCACGCTGGGTTCTCCAGGTCCCAGAGAGGCCCTGCAGCTGGGACTCCTGTGTCCCCCACTCCCAGACCTCCCAGATAGGGGCCCTCGGGGCACTGCAGGGCCTGGGGCCTGGGGGCCTGGGCACCTGCGACCCGCCTTCCTGATACTGTTTCTACCTCTCAGTCCACACACCCAGACCACCCACAGCTGCTGGAGACCAGAGTCAGATAAAAACCCTGTTTGCCCCCCAGTGAAGGTGGAAGGAAGCGGGTCAGGTGAAAAGAGAGTTTATTTCTCCAGGTGCCCGAAGGAGGTGCTGGCAGGTGGGAAGTCCAGGCCGAGGGACCGGGCAGAGGAACGGAGAGGGAGGGGAGGGGACCCCAGGGGCGGGTGGCGGCACCTCCTGGGAGGCAGGAGCCCTGGGAGCAGGGCTCAGAGGTCAGGTCAGGATAGTGGGGACATGAGGGGACCCTGTCCTGAGTGGGGACAGCCACCTGACCCTGATCAGGACTGAGGAGAGGCTGGGAGGACAGGTCACGGGGGGGGACCTGAGCCCGGCTGGCCCGGCCCGGTCAGCAGCAGGACTCGCAGGCCGAGGCGGGCACGCAGCAGGCGGGGCGGAAGCACGCGGGGCGGCAGAGCAGGGACACGCAGGAGGCGGGCGGCAGCAGCTGGGCTGGCAGCAGGAGGAGGGGGGCCCCGCAGGAGGAGATGGGCACGCGGCAGTCGGGGCGGCACACGGGCCGGCAGAGGAGGGACACGGAGGACGAGGGTCTGCAGCAGGACGAGGGGAGCGGGCAGGGGCGGGCTGCAGCACAGGCGGCCGAGCAGGGGGAGGCCTCGCAGCACACAGGCGTGCAGCACACGGACGTGCAGCAGACGGGCACACAGCAGGCCGGCTGGCAGGGGGAGGAGGTACAGCAGGATGGCTGGCAGCTAGACTGCTGGCAGCAGGAGCTGGTGCAGCCTAACAGGCAGGGGCTGGACACACAGCTCACTGGGGTGCAGACGAGGGCCAGGCGGGGGGCGGGCTGCAGCAGGGGGGCTCGCAGCACGTCTCCTGGCAATTGTCCACCTGCCAGGAGGAGCCGGTGCAGGCACTGGGTGAGCAGACCCGGCTGCCATAGCTCCGGTTCACTGGAGCAGACAGACCAGGGTGGACGCAGCTATAACACAGGTCCTGGAGCCGCAGGCATCGACCATGTCGGGGTTTTGTGCTGGTGGGGGTGAGCTGGGTGGGGGATGTGAGTGGCAGGTGAGTGACGAGGTGTCTGGGCATCGGGCTTTTATATCCCTCCTGGGGTGCCGTGCACCCATTCGAGTCTCAACAGTCCTCTTCCTTGTTATTGCTGAGTTTGTCCCCAGACAAAGCTTACTGGTTTGTTTACTGTGAGATGTTGTAACACTGCCCCAAGACCTTTGGTGGCTGGTGGTTGGTGTCTGAAAGCCAAGGCTGAGATGCAGAAGGGCTCTTGGGTTGGGTTCGTCTGTAAAACCTCAGCTCCTCTTGTGCATCTCTTCTTTGCTCTGTATCTTCCATGGGGATTCTAGTCTCAGGATGTCTTGCGCCTGCAGGTGCTCCGCTTGCATCCCAGGCCCTCCTGCCATGAGCAATGGGTGCCCCCTCACCTGCTCCACCTGCAGGCTCCAGCAGGGTGTCCTCAGGTCTTCTGGGTGAGCGTGTCTCCCAGTGTCCATCCCAGGCACCGCTTTTAGTTCTCCTATTTATCTCCTAACTACTAAATTCCATGCATATTGTGTTTTTCCTTGCGTTTCCAGCTTTAGACGTGGTCTGATTTCCCATTGCGGAAGAGAGCCTTCCTCTTGTTTTCCACCAACCCAAGAAAAAGTCCCCTCTTTCCATCCTCAGAGACAGTGATGCCCATGGTTTGGTTAAATTCATGTTCAAAATCTGTGTTGCTCTAATCAAGTGAGCGTTTTCTGTCATCAAGACTAGGTAGTGAAACCAGATTTAATTTCCTTATTTATACATGTTTCGGCTTTGCTTGTTTGTTTTTCATTTCTTAGAGTTCATAATTGCTTCTTGTGCTTAGTTGCTTATTTTTTCTGGGTATCTATCAATCAACCACCCTCATGCTCTCTGACTAATTCATCCCAAGCTCACTCACGAGGTTCAGAGGTCCAGGCGATCTATCAGCTTCGTTTATTTTGGACACACCTCTTATCTGTTGGCTATTCTCTCCCTTCGCTATTTCCTCTCCTTGGATTTTCCCACCGCTCTCCCGTCATGGATCTATTTCCCAAACACCATGGCTTTTTCTTTCTGGGCTGTGCCCTCCTTTTGCTGGAGCATGCCCTCCAGCAGCTTTCTGAAAACGGGTGCCTGGAAGACTAGAGTTTGAGCACAGCATAACGACAAGCGCCTTATTCTGCCCTTATACCCGACGGATAGTTTGGCTAGGCATAATCTCTGGATTGGAAGTTCCTGCGGAGTATTTTGCCAAAGATGCCAAACACCTCCAGAATTCTAGCTGTTCCCTTGCGCTGTTTCTCAGGTACCCAGCGGCGCCCAGGAGGAGTCACAGCTCCACTTCTTTCCCCATTGATGCGTTTTGTCTGCTCCACCTGCTGTTTTGTTCATGCTGTATTTCACTCCGCCGATGCGGATAAGCACCCAGGTGGCTGCCTGCATCCTGGGTCCTTGCTCTGCTGCTGCGCTGAGCATCATTGCACGGACCCCACTATTCATTGTGAACGTTCTCTTTCCCGATGGCAGAGATTTGGTTTATTTCCAGATTTTAGCTAATATTAATAATGTCACTATAAAATCTTGTACATTTTGTTTTGGTGGCTCTTTTCTGCTCAGTATATGCCCAAGAGCGGAATGCTGGGTCACATGAAAGGCATAGATTTAGTTTGGCTTATATGGCATAACAACTTTCTAAAGAAAGTTACACCCTTACTAGTCGATTTTATGGATTTCAGTCACCCTCTGTGCTTTATAAAATGAGGTATTTTTATCCTTTTGGGAACGGTGGTGATACCAACGGTTGCCCGTGTTTGATCCCGATGTGGTAAAGCTGCAATGCAGATGTCTCTTTTTGGGAGGTGCCTGTTCAAGTCATTTTCTTTCTTTCTTTTTTTTTAATTAGGTTATTCAGAGTTCCCGTTGTGGCTCAGTGGGTTAAGAACCCAACTAGTATCCGTGAGGATGAAAGTTCAATCCTTGGCTCGATCAGTGGGTTAGGGATCTGGCATTGCTGTGGCTGTGGTGCAGGCCCGCAGCTTAGCTCCCTCACCTCTAGCCTGGGAACCTCATATCCACACCGTATGGCCATAAAAAGACAAAAAGTAGCTTTATTTTTCATCTTATTGATTTTTAGAAGGGTTTTATACATTCTCCTCCTCCTCCTCTTTTTTGCTTTTTAGGGCCACACTGTGTCGTATGGAGGCTCCCAGGCTAGGGTCACATAGCAGCTGCAGCTGTGGGCTGCACCCAGCCAAGCAACGCAGCATCCTTAACCCAGACTGAGGCCAGGGATCAAACTGCATCCTCACGGATATGAGTCAAGGTTCATTACTGCCGAACCAGGATGGGACCTCCTATTAATGTTCTGAATAGAGTTATCCGTTGTATCTGTGCAGTTTGTGCTGGTAAAGGTTTGATAAATGGCTTGCTGTAGAACACAGGACAGACCGCCCTGAACTGTTGCACTGGCCAGTTTCTGTGGTGTGGGTACTCTCGCCATCGCTGCTAGTGATGTGTGGTCAACCAGGGGAGATGGTGAGGTGGCTGCCGCCCGCCCACCACGGAACAGGTGCGTCACACAAGCAGCATGTCCAAGCCTGGGGCCGTGCTCTTCATCTGCTTCCTGAAGTTGACTTTCTGGGGTTTGACTCACATGCTGTAGCGCCCCCATTTACAGTTTGTGTGCTGAGTTTTGGGAAACACCTGTGAGACCCCCACCATGAGCAAGGTCGACAGCTTTCCCCCGTGTCCAAAGTTCCTTTGTCTTCCTTCACAGGAATGCCTGTCCCCTCCCGCCCCGAGTCCTCCCGACTGGGTTAGATTTGTCTTTTCTGGAGCTTCCTTTCACTTGGATTTTATAGTGTGAACTCTTCTCCCCCAGCACAGGGAGATGTGTAGATACCCGTGTGTTCCACGCAGCAGAGCCTGTCCCTCCGTCCACTGTGCGGACAGAGCCGGATCTGTTTATCAGGCAGGGCTGATGCTCACCCAGGTGGCATGGAAACAGCTCCTCTGAACATGTGTGAAAAACCCCGTGTGTGGACACGCGTTTTCGCTTTCTTGGATGCTGGCCAGGAGGGGGATGATTGGGTGACGTGATAGGTGTGTGTTTAAGAGACCGCCAACCTCTTTCCAAGGTACCAGTTTCCTTCCACCAGCAATGTATGTGACTTCCGTCGCTCCACCGCCTGGCTGACAGGGTGTTATTAGCCTTCTTAATGGGAGTCACTCTTGTGAACGTGTGTTGTCATGGCGTCTTTCGACGAGTCTTCTTAATTTCAGTGAAGTCCAAATGTATCAGTTCTTTTCTTCGTGTGTACTACTTTGAGTCCTACTGCCAACCTTTGCCTTCCATGGTTCTTAAAGGCACCCTCTGTGGTCATCCTACATCTTTATTATTTTGTCTTTCACGTCCAGTCCAGGAGCCCGTTCCAGTTAACTTTTGTGTGTGGCATGAGGTCAAAGTCATCGCTCTCTTCTTGCAGACACCCGGTTGCCCAGAACCATCACCTGTGAAGTGACGGTGACACCTGATTCTGCATCAGGTGACAGTACGGTGTGGCTAGTTACTGGACCCCTCTGGGTTTATCGGTCTACATTTTATCCTTGTGGCGATATTTGAATCTGGCGGTTACTGCCCCAGAAAGGGTTCCCCAACCTTCTTGTTCTCAACTTCTTCTGTAATCACAGGCCATTCAAGTCGTTTACTTTTTCCTGAATTGATTCCAGGGATGATATTTTCCTAGAAAATTACCCTCTTCATCTAAAGGCTTCAATTGCGTTGACTTAAAGGCATGTCTTTTATCATAATTTAAACTTTTCTCCAGCTTCAGTATCTATTATCCCTTTCAGATTTGCCAACATTTACATTCTTTTATAGATTTTTAAAAACAAATGTTTAGTTTTAGGTTTATGTCTGTTATTTCTTTCTTTGTTTTTTGTTTGTTTGTTTGTTTGTTTTTAGTGTGCCTGGCATGTGGAAGTTCCTGGGTCAGGGATCGAACACCCACTGTGGTAGCCACCCGAGCCACTGCAGTGACAATTTCAGGTCCTTAACGCACTGTGTCACGGGGGAGAACTCGTCTTTCTTCATCTTAATACATCAATTTTATTAATTTATTTCTTTTACTTTCTTTTGGAAATTTCCCCAAATTTCTGAATTGAAATCTTATTTATTTTCACTCTTGCCCTGTTTTACTAATGTCTTTTAGGCATAATTTATCCCCTGGAATACTGCTTTACCAGAGCACACACATTCTGAGATTAGGACTTCCTTCATTTATTTCCAAAGAGTTTGTAGTTAGGTTTCCATTTCCTCAACTGGAGAGACCACCTTTAAAATTTCCAAAGGAAACCTTATTTTTATTGTTGTAGTTTGTCTTACTGAATCTGGCTCAGGAATGTGATCTGGGTAATATCTTATTACTTTTCTAGCTAGTTTTTTATTTTTACTTATTGTATTTATTTTTTATTTTTGTTTTTTTTAGGGCCGTGTCCTCGGCTATGGGGGTTCCAGGCTAGGGGTCTAATTGGAGCTACAGCTGCCGCCTCCACCACAGCCCCAGCAATGCCAGGATCTGCAAACTACGCTACAGTTTACGGCAACGCTGGATCCTTAACCCGCTGAGTGAGGCCCGGGATCAAAACCATAAGCTCCTGGTTCCCAGTCAGATTCGTTTCTGCTGTGCCACGATGGGAACTCCTAGTAGTTTTTTAAATAAAATATTTCAGAAAGTATAGAAAATAGTAAAGCATCCATGTATCCTTAAACCGGTATAACCAATCTTAAATTTTGCTGTATTTACAGAATATTACAGACACCATAGAAGTCCCTGTATGCCCACCCCCATCGTCTCTCCCTCTCCCTCAGGGGGGGGGGCACATATGAGGCTGGTGTTTGTCCAACCATGTATATCTTTGGAGTTTAACAGAGGTGTTTGCAGCTGTGAAGCAAAGTACTGCTTTGTGTTTTGACCCGTGTGTACATGTTATCATGTGTGTAGAATTGGCAACATGATTTTCTTTTTACACATGTTATGTCTTGGGATTCGTCTGCAGATGTGTCTCCCTGGCTCAGCCACTTTAACAGCTGTGTACCTTCCATGTGTTCCATGCTGTGGTTTAGTTGTCCTCTCCTTGAGGGGCTGCATGAGATTGTTTCTATTGTTGTTGTGAGATGGCCTTGAGGGTCTCGTGTGCAGGCTTGTGGGCTCCCCAGGAGGCCCCCCCTGGGGCAGGGTGTGCACAGGGGCAGCTCCCCAGGCATCACCAACCTGCTCTGAAAGGTGGGGATTCACCTGCAACTTGGAACAGGTCTTATTTCCTATACTCTGGGCATGCTTGTCACTCCTGGGGTTGAACTTTTTGCCAATGTGATGGGTACTGGGGGCCTAGGATACCCTCCAGGTTTGCTGATACCCTAGATTCTCAGGACTAGGTCACAGAGTCGATCAGCACAGGGAACATGGTATGGGCAGAAGTGGGGGGCTCCAGGCGCAGGCTCCCAGCCTCTCCTGGTGGGTGCAGGTGCGTCACACGGTGCACCTGGCTCCCCAGCAGGAGCTGAGACAGCCTGAGTGTGCTACTACTGTGCAGGGAGCTCATGGGAGACCAGTGCCCTGGCTTTTTATTGGGGGCTGTCCCGTGGGCACCCTCTGTCTGGCCCCAAACTCAGCCCCCAGAGGGAGGGTGGGGTCCAGCAACACCACACTGCTTGTGCCGATGGTTTAGGCCAGCGAGATGCTTTGTCACACCAGTGTGATTCCCAGATGCTGTGGTTGGCGTCCCGGCGCCTGTGCTTCCTCCTGCCCAGGGCTGTGGGCTTCATCCTTCTGGAGCCGGGGGTCAACCCCAGGGCTGAACCACTGCCAGGACAACTCAGCCTTTGTGTCCTTGAGGTGTGCATCCTTTGGACGTATGTGTGGTCAGCGTGGGGGAGGGGCGCAGAACACCCTGAAGGGATGGGAACACAGAGGACCTAGGGAGGGACCTGGGACCTCCCCCGTGCGGGGATGTCAGGCGGGGCCTCTGTTGTAAACAGCAGGAAGGAAATCCAGTCCAATTCATCAGGGCAGGAGTTTATTGGGAGGGACTGACAGTGGCAGAGAGAGAGAGGAGAGAATCAGCCGGCCAGGAGCAGTGGAAGAGCCCGGGCCCCACAGCTTCAGGGCAGCAGTAGCAGTGAGGAGCCGGCTGAAGCATTTATTTTCATTTCCTTTTTGCCACGTGAGGTTCAAAGTGCGGGAGGGCCTGGTGCTTTCTGGGGTCGCACTGGTTGGTGGACTGTCGAGGGCACGTGACAGGGGGGGCCTCATGGTGCTGGAGGCAGTGGGCATGCTGTTCCCAGGAGGAGAGGCACAGGGGCTGTCAGGGACATGCTGTCCACTGCAGGGGCCCGGGGGGAGGGCTTATGCTGTCTCGGCTCTTAGCAAGGAGTCCAGGGATGTAGACGCGCAGACAGCTTTTGAGCTTTGGGGTGACCTTGAAGAATCACTCAGCAGCCAGGACTCGCAGGCCGAGGCGGGCACGCAGCACGCAGGGCGGCAGAGCAGGGACAGCAGGAGGCTGGCGGCAGCAGCTGGGCTGGCAGCAGGAGGCGGGGGCCCCGCAGGAGGAGACGGGACGCAGCAGGCGGGGCGGCACACGGGCCGGCGAGGAGAGACACGGAGGACGAGGGTCCGAGCAGGACGGGGGCAGGGGCTGGGCTGGCAGCACGAGGCGAGCAGGGGGAGGCCTCCAGCACACGGGTGTGCAACAGACAGGATGCAACAGAGGGCTGCAGCAGACGGGCCTGCAGCAGACGGGCACACAGCAGGCGCTGGCAGGGGGAGGAGTGCAGCAGGACGACGGCAGCTCACCGCTGGCAGCAGGAGTCTGAGCACGGGGAGGCCTCACAGCACACAGGTGTGCAACAGACGGGCCTGCAGCAGACGGGTGTGCAAAGACGGGCTGCAGCAGACAGGCCTGCAGCACACGGGCCTGCAGCAGACGGGCACACAGCAGGCCGGCGGCAGGGGGAGGAGGTGCAGCAGGACGGCTGGCAGCTCACTGCTGGAGCAGGAGTCTGAGCAAGGGGGAGGCTCACAGCACACAGGTGTGCAGCACGCAGGTGTGTGAACAGACGGGCCTGCAGCAGACGGGCACACAGCAGGCCGGCTGGCAGGGGGAGAGGCGCAGGAGCTGGTGAGCTGACAGGCAGGGGTGGGCTCACAGCTCGCTGGGGTGCAGACGAGGGCCAGGGGGGCGCGGGGGGGTGCAGCCGCTGGGGGCGCAGCAGGGGGGCTCGCAGCAGCTCTCTGGACAGTGTCCCACTGCCAGGAGGAGCCGGTGCAGGGTGGGGTGACAGGAACGGGCAGGCAGACGTGGCTGCGTTGCTCAGGTCGCTGGAGCAGCCGGACAGGGTGGAGGCGGGCCATGGTGGGGGCGGCGGGGGGTGGAGGAGGTGTGAGTGTGTGTGAGTGTGGTGAGTGTGTAGTGTGTGTGTGGGTGCTCAGGCTGTGGCTTTTATACCCCTCCTGGCGTCTGTGTGTGTGTGTTGTGTGTGTGTTGTGGTGTGGTTGTTGTCCCTCAGCAGCTCAGGCTGCCTCTTCCTGCTTGGTGTTTGGAACCTAGAGATCTCTCATTAGTTCCGGTTTTTTTTTAGGTCTGAGAGATGCAGCTCAGCTTGTAAAACTACTGTGTGTTGTGTGGTGGTGTGTGGTGTGTGTGGTCTGCTGTGGACCCTAAGTAACTTTTGGCCCAGAACATCGCATGCAAGAACAGGGGGGACGTCTTCAGCGGGGTGGCCAGGGTCTGTGTCCCTCTACCCTAACTCCACCTGCCCCGGCTGCTGCACACCTGGGGCCGCCGTGCACTACCTGGGCTGCCGTGTGCTCCCCTGGGTACCTGCCTGTCTGGACTGCCGCAGCCCACACTGCGCCAGGCAGAGCCCAGTCAAGGAGTGACTTGAGGCTGATCTTTTTCCTTTTTTGCTTCCAGTTTATGACATCCAGTTAACATACGACACTGAATAAATGTAAGGCGTACAACTTCATTTGCTGACCTACCACACATCATGAAAGAATTATCATAATAAGCTCGGTGGTCCCCCATTAACTCATATAGATACAGACAGGTCAATGAATTTTAAAACTTAAGAGAACTTGGTTTCGTTCATTCTGAGGCTTTCTTCCCATAATGGCTGTGGTGACGGAGAGGCGTTGATCAAACGCTTCGTGTTGTAAGCACGTTCCTATCGCTCGTTCACCTCCTCGCTGAAAGTTCGCACACTTCGCCAAACGCTCTCTCCCGCTCAGCCCCCAACCCCGCCTCTGGTAACCTCAAGTCTAATCTCTTTTCCTTTAAAAAAATTCTTTTGGGTCTTTTTTAGGGCTGCACCTGCAGCATATGGAGTTCCCAGGTAGGGGTCTAATCGGAGCTACAGCTGCCGCCTCCACCACAGCCACAGCACACAGATCCGAACTCCGTCTGCGACCTACACCACAGCTGTGGCAACGCAGATCCTTAACCCACGGAGCGAGGCCAGGATCGAACCTGTGTCCTCATGGAAGCTAGTCACAGTTGTTTTGCTGAGCCCCAGTGGAACGCCCTGGAGTGGGGTGTTGAAGTAGAGCTGATTTAGTGTCATGTTCATTTCTGCTGCACCGCAAAGAGATTCAGTGATGCGCGTTCACACATCCATTCCTGCAGAGGTGGTACGGAACATTGGGTAGAGACCCCTGCGCCGTGGAGCAGGTCCCTGTGACCCTCCGTCCCCATGTGCCCTGTGCGACGTGCCCATCCCGAACCCCACCCAGCCCCTCCCCTCCGCCCTCCCCTTTTAACCATAGTTATTTTCAAGTCCAAGGGGCTGTTTCTGTCTTGTGAATAAATCCATTTGTATCATTTTTTTAGATTCCGCATATTAGTGATCTCGTGATATTTGTCTTTCTCTACCTGACTTACCTCATTCAGTATAATTTCTCGGTCCATCCATGTTGCTGCAAATGTCATTATTTCATTCTTTTTTATGGCTGAGTAGTATTCCACCGTGTACATGGACCACATTTCTTTATCCAGTCCTCTGTCGATGGACAATTAGGTGGCTTCCATGTCTGACTATTGTAAATAGTGCTGCAATGAACATTTGCCGCATGGATCTTTTCAAATGATGGGTTTTCTCCGGGTATATGCCCGGGAGTGGAAATGCTGGGTCATGTGGTAGTTCTGTATTTAGTTTTCTGAGGTTCCTCCATACCTTTTCCACAGTGGTTGGTCAGTTTACCTTCCCACCAGCGTAGGAGGGTTCCCTTCTCTCCACACCCTCTCCAGCATTTGTTAACTGTAGACTTTTTGATAATGTCCATTCTGACTGGTGTGAGGGGTACCCCATTGTGGTTTTGTTTGCATTTCTCTATAATTGCGATGTGGGTCTTTCGTGTGCTTTGCATTTGTTATGTCCATCCTATGATTTAGTGGCTTTTGGTTCTGATGCCTAGATATCTGCAGGCTGGTGTATCATGTGGTGGGCATGTCAGTTTTCTGCTAGTTTCTTCTTTGACTCTTGTCTCATGGCTACCGACGTGCTTGGATCTGAAGCTTTTTTTTTCTTCCTTTTGAGAAATGTCTAAAGGTGAATCCCCAGCACCCTGGAGTGCAGGGAGCTTGGCTCCTGGTGAGATGCGAGGGGTGAACAGGGGTCAGCAGCATCTCTGTTTCCCGGGCGGGCAGCACACGCCCATCTTCTGCCCGGAGCCCTCACCCATCCACAACTTCCCACCCCTCTCACGGTTCCTGCAACCCCGCAAGCTCTGCATGCAACCCCGAGTGCCTTCATCTTCTCTGCAGAGATCACAGCCCCCTCAATAAAACCTCCACAGAAAACCAAAGGTTGCTTTGTCTTCCTTTTGTTTCTTAACTGTTAATTACTGAGTCCTTGGGTCCCCTGAGCCAGAACCCTGAAAGCGCCCAAGCCCCTCCCTGCTGCCAATAGCGCCCAGGTGATACCGAGACCCGTTCTCTCTGCTAAATTTCAGACCTTCTCTGGTCCTTTACTTCCTAAGCAGGAATTTGTTCACCGTGCAGCACATTCTGCCAGAGGGAGGATTACTGATGAAAGCTGTGAAGCATCTAGGATGAAGCTGGAGAGTAAAAGGGAGAGAAATAACTGAATACATGTGGTAGAACTGGATGAAGAAATTTCACTTTTTTTTTTCTCATTGGAGTCCCCGGTGGAGAGAAAGAGAGGGAACGGGGATGCAGGAAGGATCATAGCAAAGAATTTTCAGAGACTCAAGCTACACATTTCAAGAAACAGCAGAGAGAGGACAAGATGGGGAGGAGTAGGGGGACATGCTCGCCCCCTCCCACAAACACAACAAAAAAAGCACATCTACAGATAAATGACTTGCACGAACAGCAAACCAATCGCTGGCAGAGGAACCTAAACTCCAATAACGGCAAGAAGTTCGTGACATTACTGGGCAGAACGGGAGAAAAGAGAGAGAGAGAGAGAAGGTGAATCCGAGCGGGACGGGTGCTCCCGAAAGGGAACTGCGGAGGAGAAAGGGATCCCGCGCCCTGGAAAGTCACCTACAGGGGAAGATCAAACGAACCGGAGGAGTCTCAGATGCAGAGAAGAGTGTAGCAGTAAGTTGGAGCACGGAAAAGCCGATCGAGAACTGAACGGACATTGAACTACGGGCACAGTCACCAAAAATTGAGACGCCTGGGTGGGGGCTGGGCACCGAGTCCTCGGCTCCAGAGGTTAGTCCCCGGGAAAGGGCCGGGGGACGCCTGGGTGGAGGCTGGGCACCGAGACCTGGCTCCGAGAAAGGGCCTGGGGACGCCTGGGTGGGGGTTGGGGACCGAGACCTCGGCTCCAGAGGATCGTCCCCGGGCTGAGGGGCTGGGCGGGGCGGGAAACTGCCTGGGAGGTCTAGAAACCATTTGACGGGGCAGAGACTGCCTGGGGAGACTAGAAAACAAAGCTGTCGCAGAGGAAGGGGGAGCAATACTCTAGGGGGCGGGGGAAGTGGAAAGCTGCATCAGAGGGAACCTGGGAGAGGAGCCTGGTCTGCGCGCCGTGCTGGGGAGGGGAGAGAAGAAGGGGTGGGTCCCCATAGAATACCCCCCATGCCACAGCAAGCTACAGGCCCCTAGCTAGCTGAAAGCTGTGCTTCCCAGTACATCCCCTCCCACCACCCCCACCACCCTCTGTCTCCTGAACCTGGGGCTTCCTGCCATCCGGGAGGGCTGGCCTCAACAATTGCCTGAAAGCCTACCACCGCAGGGGCTGTCCCTGCACAGGCCTGCTTGCCCTTTGGAGGGGCTACACTTCTGCAGAGTAGCACCAAACACCACCAGCCCCCGAGAAAGGGCTGTAGCCCAGAAAAGCTAGAACAAGCCTAGCCAGGCAGTGAATAGATCTGCCTAATTCCCAGACGGTTTTTCTGAGTCGGGCTGCCCCGGGAGGAGCCTCTTGGGTTTCCAAGGGCCCTGCTACCCACCCAAGCCCCCAGGGGGTGCCCTAGTGGAAAGCTGCATAGGACTGCCAGCTCCAGGCAGGACCCCCTGCCGCACAGAAAAGCTGCAACAAGCCTGGCCGGTAGTCAGGAAGATCTCGACGGTTTTTCTGAGTCAGGCTGCCCCAGGGAGGACAGAGGCCTGCTACCCCCCAAGCCCCCAGGGGGTGCCAAGACCTAGTGGACCAGCTGCATAGGACTGCCAGCTCCAGGCAGGGCCCCCTGCCAGCCCAAAAAGCTGCAACAAGCTTGGCCGAGCCAGGAAAAGATCTCAGACGGTCTTTCTGAGTCGGGCTGCCCTGGGGAGGAGCTTCTTGGGTTTCCAGCGGCCCTGCTACCCGCCCCAAGCCCCAGGGGGTGCCCCACTCCCGCAGAATAGCTGCTCAGCACCACCAGCCCCTGGAAGAGCCCTGCAGCCCAGAAAAGCTGCAACAAGCTTGGCCAGACTGTGAAAAGATCCGCCTACATTCTCAGGCCAGCCTTCTGAGTTGGGCTGCCCTAGGGAAGAGCCTCTTAGGTTCTCAGTGACCCAGATAGCTGCTCCAGCCCCCAGGGGGTGCTGCACCTGAGGAACAGCTGCCCACACCACCAACCCCCTGCAAGGACCCCACAGCCTAAAAACACCAGAGCAAGCTCGGCATGACCAAGTGAAATCTGCTACCATCGTGGTGTGGACCTCCCAGTCCTGTCTGCCCTCAGGAAGTCCTCCTTTGCTTCAAAGAAACACTGTTAGCCCCATCAACCTCCAGAAAAGCCACACTGCCTCAAAAAAGATTGACCAACAACGCCAGCCCTCAGGAAATATTCCACGGCAGTGACAAGGCAAAACACTGCCCGGTAACGGAGGAGAGTACAACTCCCTCAGGAGAAAGAAAAACAACAAGCAAGATGAAGAAGTGAGAAACCACCCCCAGTCAAACCAGCAGGAGAGCTCACCTAAAACAGTCAACAATGAAACAGATCTCTGCAGTCTGACAGACCTGGAGTTCAAAAGAGAAATAGTGAAAATACTGAAGGAATTAAAGAGAAGATATGAACAGTAATGCAGACACCCTCAGAAAGGAACTAGAAAATATAAGGAGGAGCCAAGAAAAAACAGAACATTCATTTGCAGAGATGCAAACTGAACTAAGGGCAGTAAAAACCAGAAATGAATAATGCAGAAGAACGAATCAGTGATATGGAAGATGGAATAATGGAAATCACTCAATCCGGTCAACAGACAGAAAACCGAATCAAAAAACTGGAAGCAATATGAGAGACCTATGGGATAATATAAAGGGGCCAATCTACGCATAATAGGAATTCCAGAAGGAGTAGAAAAAGATAAGGGGATGGAAAATATATTTGAAGAAATTATCGATGGAAACTTACCAAATCTAAAGGATACTGGGTTCAAGATACAAGAAGCACAGAGGGCCCCAAACAAACTGAACCCAAACAGACCCACACCAAGACACATCATAATAAAAATGGCAAAAGTTAGTGATAAAGAGAGGATCCTAAAGGCAGCAAGAGAGAAAAACAGAATGTTACCTACAAGGGAACCCCATAAGAAAATCAGCTGATTTCTCTACAGAAACACTACAGGCCAGGAGGGAATGGCAAGAGATATTTAAAGTGCTAAAGGAAAAAATATGCAACCTAGAATACTCTATCCAGCAAAGATATCATTTAAATAGAAGGGGAAATAAAATTTTTCCAAACAAAAACTTAAAGAATACAGCAACACAAACCCAGTTAAGGAAATATGAAGGGCTTCTCTAACCAAAAAGAAAGGAAGGGAAGAAAAAGAAAAGAAAAAAAAAGAGAAGAGAGGAAGAACTAGGACTGAGGAAACCGCAATCAAGAGAGCTATACTAAAAAAAAAAAAAAAAAAAAAAAAAAAAAAAAAAAAATAAAGAAAAACCAGCATACAGATTTAATCATGAACATGCTTCAAACAAAATAAAATAAAAAGAAACAGTAAAAAAGAGTCATCAAAACATAAAATGTGGGCAAGGATGTTAGGAAGTAAATAACCCTTTTGTTTGTTTGTTTGTATGTTTCTCTTCTTAATTTTAATATGTAATGAAGGTTGTTTGAACTTACAGGATCATCAGGCTAAAACACACTTATGGGAAGGGGTTAGCATACTTAAAAAACAGGGCAACCACAAGCCAAAACCAAATATTGCATTTGCAAAAAATGAAAAAAAAAAAAAACACTCAAGCAGATAATAACAGGAGACCATCCAACCAAAAAAAAAAAAAAAAAAAAAAGAAAGGAAGAATGGAGAACCATGAATCAACTGGAACATGAGGTTCAAATGGCAATAAATAATCATCTATCAATTATCACCTTAAATGTCAATGGACACTGAATGCCCCAATCAAAAGACACAGAGTGGCTGAGTGGATAAAAAGGCAAAAACCTTCAATATGCTGCCTACAAGAAAACACCTTAGGACAAAAGATACATATAGATTGAAAGCGAAAGGGTGGGGGAAAATATTTCACGCCAATAGACATGACAGAAAAGCAGGAGTCGCAACGCTCATATCAGACAAAAAGACTTTAAAACAAAAGACATAAGAAAGAAAGACAAAGAAGGACACTACTTAATGATTAAGGGGTCCATCCAAGGAGAGGATGTTACTATCGTCAACATATATGCCCCAAATACAGGAGCACCCAGATACATACAACAAATATTAACAGACATAAAGGGAGATATTGATGAGATACAATCATAGTAGGAGACCTTAATACCCCCCTCACATCAATGGACAGATCCTTAGACAGAAAACCAATAAAGCAACAGAGATCCTAAAGGAAACAATAGAAAAGTTAGACAACTGATATTTCAGGACACTACATCCAAAAAAGCAGATACACATTCTTCTCAAATACCATGGAACATCTCAAGAATCGACCACATATTGGGACACAAAGCAATCTCAATAAATTTAGGAGCATAGAAGTATTTCAAGTATCTTCTCTGACCACAATGCCATGAAATTAGAAATCAACCATGGGAAAAGGAAAGAGAAAAAACCTACTGCATGGAGACTAAACAACATGCTACTAAAAAACCAATGGGTCAATGAGGAAATCAAGAAGGAAATTAAAAAACTACCTTGAAACAAATGATAATGAAGACACAACCTCTCAAAATCTATGGGATGCTGCGAAAGCAGTGCTCAGGGGAAATTTATAGCAAACAGGCCTTTCTCAAAAAAAGAAGAAAGATCCCAAATTGACAACTTAACCCTCACCTAAATGAATTAGAAAAAGAAAAGAACAAAAAGTCCTAAAGTCAGCAGAAGGAAGGAAATTATAAAGATCAAAGAAGAAATCATAAAATAGAGACTCAAAAAACAATAGAGAAAATTAATAAAACCAAGAGCTGGTTCTTTGAAAAGGTGAACAAAATTGACAAACCCTGGCCAGACTCACTAAAAAGAGGAGAGAAAGAACCCAAATAACCAAATTATAATGAAAAAGGAGAAATCACAACGGATACAGCAGAAATACAAAAAACCATAAGAGAATACTATGAACAAATATACGGCAACAAGTTTGACAATCTGAAAGAAATGGACAATTTTCTAGAATCTTACAGCCTGCCAAAACTGAATCAAGTAGAAACAGACCAACTGAACAGACTGACCTGAATGAAATGTGAAATTAGAGAGGTCATAAAATCACTCCCTCCAAATAAAAGTCCAGGACCAGATGGCTTCACAGGTGAATTTTATCAAACATATAAAGAGGAATTGGTGCCCCCTCCTCTTAAACTCTTTCAAAAGGTTGAAGAAGAAGGAATACTCCCAAAGACATTCTATGATGCCACCACACCCTCATTCCAAAACCAGACAGAGATACCACCAAAAAAGAAACTATCGGCCAATATCATGATGAATATAGATGCAAAATTCTCAACAAAATCTTAGCCAACCGAATCCAACAACATACCAAAAAAATTATACACCATGACCAGGTTGGGTTCATCCCAGGTTCACAAGGATGGTTCAACATATGCAAATCAATCAGCATCATACACCACATTAACCAAAAAAGTCAAAATCATATGATCATCTCAATAGACGCAGAAAAAGCATTTGACAAAGTCCAACATCCATTCATGACAAGACCCTCGCCAAAGTGGGTATAGAGGGAACATTCCTGATATATATCAAGCCATTTATGAAAAACCACAGCAAATATAATCCTCAATGGGGAAAATGAAAGCCTTCTCACTCAAATCTGGTACAAGACAGGGATGCCCACTCTCACCACTGCTCTTCAACATAGTTTGGAAAGTCCTAGCCACAGCAATTAGACAAGCAAAAAGAAATAAAAGGCATCCATATAGGAAGAGAAGAGATAAAACTGTCACTGTATGCAGATGACATGATACTATACATAGAAAACCCTAAGGAATTCAACCCCAAAACTCCTTGAACTGATTCATAAATTCAGCAAAGTAGCAGGATATAAGATTAACATTCAGAAGTCAGTTGCATTCGTTACCAGCAATGAAATATTAGAAAAGGAATACAAAAATACAATACCTTTTAAAATTGCACCTCACAAAATCAAATACCTCAGAATACACCTGACCAAGGAGGTAAAGGACCTATATGCCGAGAACTATAAAACTTTAATCAAAGAAATCAAAGAAGGTGTAAAGAAATGGAAAGATATTCCATGTTCCTGGATTGGGAAAATCAATACTGTAAAAATGGCCATACTACCCAAAGCAATCTACAGATTCAATGCAATCCCTATCAAATTACCCATGACATTTTTCACAGAACTAGAACAAACAATCCAAACATTTATATGGAACCACAAAAGACCCAGAATCGCCAAAGCAATCCTGAGAAACAAAAACCAAGCAGGAGGCATAACTCTCCCAGACTTCAAGAAATACTACAAAGCCACAGTCATCAAAACAGTGTGGTACTGGTATCAAAACAGACAGACAGACCAATGGAACAGAATAGAGAACCCAGAAATAAACCCTGACACCTATGGTCAATTAATCTTTGACAAGGGATGCAAGAACATAAAATGGGAAAAAGAAAGTCTATTCAGCAAGCATTGCTGGGAAACCTGGACAGATGCATGCAAAGCAATGAAACTAGAACACACCCTCACACCATGCACAAAAATAAACTCAAAATGGCTAAAAGACTTAAATATACGACAGGACACCATCCAACTCCTAGAAGAAAACATAGGCAAAACACTCTCTGACATCAACATCATGAATATTTTCTCAGGTCAGTCTCCCAAAGCAATAGAAATTAGAGCAAAAATAAACCCATGGGACCTAATCAAACTGAAAAGCTTTTGCACAGCAAAGGAAACCCAAAAGAAAACAAAAAGACAACTTACAGAATGGGAGAAAGCAGTTTCAAATGATGCAACTGACAAGGGCTTAATCTCTAGAATATATAAACAACTTATACAATCCAACAGCAAATAAACCAACCAATCAATGGAAAAATGGGCAAAAGACCTGAATAGACATTTCTCCAAAGATATATAGATGGCCAACAAACACATGAAAAAATGCTCAACATCGCTGATTATAAGAGAAATGCAAATCAAAACTACCATGAGATATCACCTCACACCAGTCAGAATGGCCATCATTAATAAATCCACAAATAACAAGTGCTGGAGGGGGTGTGGAGAAAAGGGAGCACTCCTGCACTGCTGGTGGGACTGTAAGCTGGTACAACCACTATGGAGAACAGTATGGAGGTACCTTAGAAATCTATACATAGAACTTCCATATGACCCCGCAATCCCACTCTTGCGCATCTATCTGGACAAAACTCTACTTAAAAGAGACACATGCACCCGCATGTTCATTGCAGCACTATTCACAATAGCCAAGACATGGAAACAACCCAAATGTCCATCGACAGATGATTGGATTCGGAAGAGGTGGTATATATACACAATGGAATACTACTCAGCCATAAAAAAGAATGACATAATGCCATTTGCAGCAACATGGATGGAACTAGAGACTCTCATACTGAGTGAAATGAGCCAGAAAGACAAAGACAAATACCATATGATATCACTCATAACTGGAATCTAATATCCAGCACAAATGAACATCTCCTCAGAAAAGAAAATCATGGACTTGGAGAAGAGACTTGTGGCTGCCTAATGGGAGGGGGAGAGAGTGGGAGGGATCGGGAGCTCGGGCTTATCAGACACAACTTAGAATAGATTTACAAGGAGATCCTGCTGAATAGCATTGAGAACTTTGTCTAGATACTCATGTTGCAACAGAAGAAATGGTGGGGGAAAAATGTAATTGTAATGTATACATGTAAGGATAACCTGACCCCCTTGCTGTACAGTGGGAAAATAAAAAAATTATAAAAAAAATAAATAAAATAAAATGGTAAGCATAAAAAAAAAAAAGAAATAGCAGGAGTTCCCACTGCGGCTCAACCAGATCTGCAGCGTCTTGGAAGCACTGGGACACAGGTTTGATCCCCGGCCTGGCATGGTGGGTTTAGGGTCTGGCATTGCCACAGCTGTGGCTTCGGTCTTGGCTACAGTTCGGATCTGATCCCCAGCCCAGGAATTCCATATGCCATGGCGGGGGGCAAAAAAGAAAAGGAAAGAAAAAAAGAAATAATATAACCCTTCTTAAGAGAATGGATGTTAATGAAGCCACACTTAGGGACATATAACAAAACCGATAAAAGCAAAGCTAAAGACTTACTGCGGAAAACAATCAGAGGAAAAGTAACCACGAACGCACCGTAGCAGCAGTGAGATCTGTCCCCCATTTCCAACAGAAACAGAGAAAGCAAGGAGCCAGTGGGACGGCATCCTGCCTGCCTGCAAGGATTCCATTTGCAGGCGAAGGTGAAACAAAACATCGCCAGACAAAAACTGAGCCAGTGCAACAACGGAAGACCCGCCTTAAATGAACATTAAAGCGAAGTCTCCAGACAGAATGACTGAAAGCCAGAAATGCAGGAAGAAGTGAGGAGAGGCTGAAAGGAAACTTGAGAAGGAAAGCGGAAGTGAGGCCAAGCTCGGTTTAGGGTCACAGTGTTGTGATGTCACGTGTTACATTCACAGGTGTGCGGGGTCTAAGCTACAAGCAGAAATAAAAGGCATGACGACACGGACAGGAAAGGTGGGGGACAATGAAGCATCCTGAGGTCCCAGCATCGCTTCGGAGGCAGAGGAGCACTAAGGGGTACCTGTTACGTAAGCCGAGCAGGCACCCTGTAATCTCCAGGGTAACCACTGAAGGAATAGGAAAAACACGTACAGCTACTGATGATTAGAAGCAGGAAAACGAATAATAAAAATGCGTGAGTAATCCGAAGCAGTCAGGAAATAATGTTTAAAAGGAACATAAAAAAGTCGGGACAAAGAGAAGACATATAATCAGACGGTGGATATAAACCTAATTATTATCAAAAGTTGAATTAAAGGTAAAGATTTAAATATTCAAATTTACAAATAATGATGGTTAGTCTGGATTTTAAAAAGGAAAAGAAAACCCATGTGCTGCTTACAAGAACTAGATCCTAAATATAAGAGCACAGGGAAATTGGAAATACAAAATTGGAAAGGACACATCACTGCAAACACTAACTAAAAAAACCTGCTTGTTCATACCGGATAACATAGACATTAAAGTAAGAAGTATTATTTGAGGTAAAGACATTTCATGAAACTGAAAGGTCAGCCCACCAGAGAGCCAGCATCATTTTAAATGTGTATGTACCCAATAACACAGCTCCAAACAAAAAGCAGACATCAGCAGAACTAAGCCTAGAAATAGAGGAAGGTAAAATCATAGCCGGGACTGTGACTACGCCTCTCTCAGTTATTAATGGGAAAGGAGACCAAAACCCCTCAAAATGGGAAAGACGGCTCCAAGTTTGGAGTGAAAGAGTGCAGCCATCAACATAAGATTTGCAACTTTAATGACAAAAGCTTTAAAACTGCCCTGGATAAAGCATCATACACAGAAGAGACCAACAGTGATACGGTGACCATAACTGCCACACGAGTCATGGAGAAAGAGCCAATCATGCCCAATGAGATCTCACAAATTGCTGATACACCCGACAACATAGCAGAAAATGGCCTAAGGATAAGGAGAGACAATTGGCCGAGAAAAGGGTGTGAATGTTTTGTGAGCATGCTTAACCCCGCTTGACAGGAGAGAAGGCAAGTTTAACCACCACTTTCGCTGTTCACTTTTCAAGGAGGAAAAGGCACAAGCTGCTGACGCCTGCGTTGTGGGCGGGTCAGTGCTGTGGGCACAAGTCAGTGCTGGGAGCAGGTCGCTGCTACGTGCAGGTCAGTACTGTGTGCCCGCCCCTGGGATGTGGGTGCTTCCTCAGCTCCGAGGGCGGTTTGCTGCTCTGTGGCAAAGTTTAAAACCTGTACCGTTGACCGGAGTCACTAGGCGTTTATCCCACAGGCATTTCCAAGTAGGCATGAGGTCTGCGCAAAAGCATTGGAGTGTGAGCCTGTTCAAAAGTCCAGGACACAGACCATGGGAGACAGACTCTGCTGGTGTCCACCTGCAGTGTGGCCTTGCTGCTCCAGTGAGGTCAGGACCTATGTCACACTTATGGACGCAAAAGAACGTAGGAAAGGCGAGGGAAGCACACGGGTACAGGTGCGTGGCGTGGTTGTGTTACGTAAGAGGAGAGCCCCAGTCCTGGGAGGGAGGCTCGCTCCTGTCCTGTTGTGAGCTGCCCTCAGAGAGGGCCACATGGCGAGGACATGAGGGCTGCCTCCAGGTGACAGCCAGCAAGCAATCAGGGCCCTCCATCCCACCACCTCCAAGGGGCTGAATTCTGACAAGATCCACGTGAGCTCGGCAGAGAACCCTTCCCCAGCCGAGCCTTCAGATAAGACCCTGTGTGGCAGCCTTGCGGAAAACCCAGGTCAGCGGTGCCTGGGTTTCTGACCCACAGAAGCCATGAGGCTACGTGCACGTGTTGTTTTAAGTCCCTAAACTGGAGGTACTCTGTTACCCAGCAAAGGAAAGGGAACAGACCCATGTGGGAGTCTGGGCAG
This sequence comes from Phacochoerus africanus, assembly GCF_016906955.1. Classification (NCBI taxonomy): domain Eukaryota; kingdom Metazoa; phylum Chordata; class Mammalia; order Artiodactyla; family Suidae; genus Phacochoerus; species Phacochoerus africanus. Next base: position 287,343,797 of record NC_062544.1, on the reverse strand, counting down.
CTACAAATGAAAGTGAAATCTTCATGTGTTCCCAGGAAAGGTGCCCCATGTTTAAGTTTAAAACACACAGTGGGTAGAATATGATACAATTTTATTTTAAATATTTATACCCACAAAGACATTGTGTGTGTGTGTGTGTGTGTGTGTGTGTATGCCCATAGAGAGAGGGACTAGACTAGATAGATGGATGGAAAGATGGACAGACGGATGGACGGATGGACGGACGGATGGACAGATCGCCAGGTGAAAGGCAGGAAAGTGGGTAGCTGGAAAGAGAGGGAGGGAGACAGGCCCCTCCTCTGTGAATCCACCCACTCCGAACGTGGGCGTGTTGTGCCCAAATCAACAGCTGTGTGCCGGCCCCCCAGGCACACGTCCCCAGCTGACCCTGCTAGTGTCAGCTTTCCCACCCTTTTCATGGTCTCTTTAGTACCATATTTTTCACGTTCAGGAGGCATTCTGCTTGTGGTTAAAATGCCCCAAGCGTGGCGCAGCAGGGCTGTCTATGTCCCTGAGCACAAGGAGGCTGTGACGCGCCTCAGGGACAAGCACACGTCAGACGAGCCTCTTTCAGGCCTGAGTTGTAACCTGGTGGCCGTGAGCGCAAGGTGAGCTAAGATGCACAGCAAATACATACTGAATAAAATGCCTTCCAACAGAAACACACATGCAACAAGGTCACCTGTTGATCAGTTGGTGGAAGTGTGAGCAAAGGCTCTCAGGAACCCAGCCCCAGAGATCCCCGGGAGCCATGGTTCAATAGTTGCAGAATTTGCTAGTTCAGTGTTTGCGGTAACTTGATGGGACGTAACTGCCGTCAGTAAGAATGCACTGCATGTGTTTGTGGATGTGCGTGTGCGTGCAGGGCGAGCTGCTGCATCCTAGGAGAATGGTGGGAGCTGGCAGCCAGCAGGAGGGGGCGGTGTCCTGGCTGCATCTCCTGTCTTTGCTGTGAGTTCTGTGGCCATGGCTGTGTGCTACTTGGTGACAGTGGGGCTGTCTGCTGTCCTGCAGGGAGGCGGGTGGGCTATCGGGCCAGCAGTGGCCTGGCTGGGGCCGAGAGGGGCTGTCCTGGAGGAGAAGTGGGCCGTCCAAACCCAGGGAGCTGCCCCAGAGGGAGGCAGGGCCATCACCCCCTCCGAGCCCAGCTGACCCATGGGAACCGCAGGCCAGGAAGCTGCCATCATCCTGCAGGGCAAGAGAAGCACAGGCTTTTGCCCCAATTCATAGTCCTGTGGTTTCAAGTGCAGGAGAGGTAGACAGTGGACTCATGGACAGGAAGGAGGCAGAGAGGCAGGCCTTGGTGGCGAGGAGTCCCTCAGAGCCCACGAGTCCTGGGAGGCCACTAAATGCCCCTGCCCCTGAGGCCCTCCTGACAGGTGGCGGCAGTCCAGCTCCCACAGGATGAGGTGTTTGACCAGAGGGAACGTTTACCACCCACCTGCAACGTGAGTGGTGGCCTGGGCTGCCCTGACAGGGGACAGGACGATGCCGCGAGACCCGGGAAGGTCAGAGGCACCCCACCCCACACCTGCTCCCCTGGGGACACAATGGGACAGACTCTGGAGCCAGACGCTGTCAGGATTTATGAGCGACAACATCACAGGCAGAGCATCCTCATGCCGCCTGGGAGCCGGAACTGGAGGCTTCTTGAGCCTGGGAAACAGGAGCCAGGAGGGGTATAAAAGGCCCACATGTCTGAGCACCGCACACACACTCACACACACTCACACACACACACTCACACCTCCTCCAGCCCCACTGCCCCCACCATGGCCGCCTCCACCCTGTCCGCCTGCTCCAGCGACCTGAGCTACGGCAGCCACGTCTGCCTGCCCGGTTCCTGTGACTCCTGCACCGGCTCCTCCTGGCAGTGGGACGACTGTCCAGAGAGCTGCTGCGAGCCCCCCTGCTGCGCCCCCAGCGGCTGCACCTCCGCGCCCCGCCTGGCCCTCGTCTGCACCCCAGCGAGCTGTGAGCCCAGCCCCTGCCTGTCAGGCTGCACCAGCTCCTGCACCTCCTCCCTCTGCCAGCCGGCCTGCTGTGTGCCCATCTGCTGCAGGCCCGTCTGTTGCACTCCTGTCTGTTGCACACCTGCGTGCTGCACACCTGTGTGCTGTGAGGCCTCCCCGTGCTCAGACTCCTGCTGCCAGCAGTCGAGCTGCCCGTCGTCCTGCTGCACCTCCTCCCCCTGCCAGCAGGCCTGCTGTGTGCCCGTCTGCTGCAGGCCCGTCTGTTGCACTCCTGTCTGCTGCACGCCCGTGTGCTGCGAGGCCTCCCCCTGCTCGGCCGCCTCGTGCTGCCAGCCCAGCCCCTGCCCCTCGTCCTGCTGCAGACCCTCGTCCTCCGTGTCCCTCCTCTGCCGGCCCGTGTGCCGCCCCGCCTGCCGCGTGCCCGTCTCCTCCTGCGGGGCCCCCGCCTCCTGCTGCCAGCCCAGCTGCTGCCGCCCGGCCTCCTGCGTGTCCCTGCTCTGCCGCCCCGCGTGCTCCCGCCCCGCCTGCTGCGTGCCCGCCTCGGCCTGCGAGTCCCGCTGCTGACCGGGCCCGTCCCCCCAGGGCCAGCCGGGCTCAGGTCCCCCCCCCCGTGACCTGGTCCTCCCAGCCTCCCCTCAGTCCTGACCAGGGTCAGGTGGCTGTCCCCACTCAGGACAGGGTCCCCTCATGTCCCCACTATCCTGACCTGACCTCTGAGCCCTGCTCCCAGGGCTCCTGCCTCCCAGGAGGTGCCGCCACCCGCCCCTGGGTCACCTCCCCTCTCTCCCCGTTCCTCTGCCCGGGTCCCTCGGCCTGGACTTCCCACCTGCCAGCACCTCCTCGGGCACCTGGAGAAATAAACTCACTTTTCACCTGACCCGCTTCCTTCCACCTTCACTGGGGGGCAAACACAGGCTTGACCCGACGTCGGTCACCTCCAGCCATGGGTGTGTCTGGGAGTGGGGGGTGCGAGAATCTCCGAGGCGGTGGTCTGACTGCTCTGGGCGGGTCACCGCGGGGCTCCTGCCCTCGGCAGGAAGGTCAGTGCCTGCTCAGCCCCCAAGCCTGGGGCTTTCCAGAGGCTGGTCCCCTGTCATGTCTGGGGGTTCTCAGGCCCCCTGGACCATTTCCACTCATCGTCCATCTGGGTGAACTGGCCCTGAGTGTCCCCTCCAGGTGGTCGGCCTAGGGGGTCCACGTAGCCATAGCCACTACGGAGCTGGGGTCACGGCTGCAGGGTGTCCCCATGACCTGCCAACAAACAGGCCAGGCCTGCATGTACCAAGGCCATGGACCACAGCCCACACTGACCATGTGGTACCAGGTAACGTTCCTGAGACAAGGACGGGGACATCCCAGGACGGCCACCCAGGCAGTGGCTGGAAGTGCTGCCGAGCGTGGCCTCTGTCCCTGCCCATCCAAGGATGGGACAGGTTCAGCCCTCCCCAAGGCCCCCTCGGACTAGGCGCTGCCTCCCTGCCCCTCCCTCTCCTGCAGCCTGTGTCCGGGACCAGAACCCCCGGTGGGAGCCCCTTTACCCCCGAGTCTCAGCCTCCTCTTCCCAGCTCCCTCCCCACGCCATGGGCTCCCCCGCCACCTCCCCTCAGCAAGTCCCCCTCCCTTCAGCCTCTGTTCGCTGTTAACCTCAGCCTCTGGGGTTTGGTTTACGGAGCTGGTGCTTCCAGGGGAATGGTGTGGTCTGATGAGCTTTGAAACAGATCTGCACGCTATGGCCTCCGCCCAGGCCGCAGCAGAGACAGCCTCTTCAGGCCCTCCGTCCGGGAGCCGCAGCTCTGCCCCAGGAAGTGAGTCCCGCCGCGCGCCCTCCCACGCTGGCTTTGTTCCCCGTCTGGGGCGTGGTCTCCTCAGAGCTGACCCTCGCCCTCTGCTGAGCAGGGCTCACTGCGTGGATGCAGGATGACCCTGGGGGCGCTGGCGTGTCTCCAGTTCTGTGATTACAAATAAAGCCACGATAAACGTTGCTCGGCGTCGCTTTTCCCCGCTCCTGGGTCGACAGACGCCCAGGCAGAGCTCTGCTGGGTCACGGGGTACGTGTGGCGCGTGCAGCGGTGTCGGCATTTCCCCACGACTGGTGAGGACGGCTGAGCTTCGCCTGTGCTGGTTTGCCATTTGTGTGTCTTATTCAGGGATGGGTCTGTTCAAAACCTCTGCCCATTTTTCTTAGACTGTGTTCTTACTGCTAAATTGCGAGGGCCCTTCCTCCGTTCTGGATGCCAGCTGTCAGTCAGATGCACGTACTGCGAGTCTCCACGTCTGTGGCCTTTTCATTCTCCTCAGTGTGCTTTTTGAAGAGCTGACATCTTTAATTTTGATGAAATCCAACCTATCACCTTGTCTTCAGTGGTTCTAAGACAGCTTTGTCTAAACCCGTGTTCATACAGACTTCGTCCTGCGTGTACATCAATATTTTATGGTTCTAACTTCTATGTTTAGTTCTACAATTCATCCCACGTGATTTTTGACTCTGCTGTGAGTTGTTCCAGCACCACCTGTTGAAAAGGCTATCGTTCCTCCATTGATCCACCTTTGCCGAAAAACCATATACGTGCGTGGATCTATTTCGGGACTTTCTGCGCGTTTCATTCTTCCATGTTTGTTATTACACCAATCACACGCTGCCTTGATGAGCATGACTCTAAATTAAGTCCTAGAAGCAAGGAATGTAAACCTTCCAGGTCTGTTTTTCTTTTTCAAAATTGGTTGATGGCTAATCTAGATTCTTTAGACCTCCGTATTGATTTTAGAATATGTTTTAAAATCAGCTCCTTGGTTTCTACAGAAAGGCCACTTGAGATTTTGACTGAACTTGCATTAAACTCTTAGGTAAATTTGGAAGGAATTGACATGTTAATAATGTTGACTCTTTCAATTCATGGAAATAATATGACTCTCCAGTCATTTCGGATTTTTTTTCTAGCAATATTTTGTCATTTTTAGCGCATGGACCTTATACATATGTTAAACTTCTCTATTGGAGAATGCTTATTTCATTCCCATCTCTTCATTGTTACCATGTAGAAATACAGTTGGTTTTGTATATTTTCCTTATAGCCTGTAAACTTGATAAATTTCCATATGAATTCTGTTAGCTTTTTTTGTATGTGCCTGCCTTAGAATTTTCAGTAGTGAAGCCTCTGAGCTTGGCGTTTTCTTTGTGGGAAAATTTTTCACTATGAATTTAATTTCTTCAACCATAGAGGGCTATTCAGATTTTCTACTTTTCCTTGTATTTGTTCCTACAATTTATATCTTTTCAGTTACTTACCTATTTCATCTAAGTCCTCTAAGGGACTGACTCTATCAGCATAAACTGATTTGCTTTTTCCCTTTATTGGTCCTTTTTTTTTTTTTGGCTCCACTTTCAACATATGGAAATTCCCAGGCCAGGAATTGAATCTGAGCCACAGTTGCAGTAATGCTGGCTCTTTTAACCCCCTGTGCTGGGCTGGGAATCAAACCCACGCCTGTGCAGAGACCTGAGCCACTGCAGGCAGATTCTGAACCCACTGTGCCACAGCAGGAACTCCCTTTTCTCTTTTTTTTCTTAACCAGGAAAGCTAGAATTTCCTGGCTTTATTGATCTTTTCCAAAAACCTAAATTTGGGTTCATTCATTTTCTCTCACATGTCCATTTCCTGTTTGGTGGGCGTCTATACTTTCCTTCCCTCTACTTACTTTTGTTTCTTTTTGTAGCTTCTTAAGGTAGAAACTTTGATTTTGGTCCTTCCTTCTTCTCTAAGTTATTATGGGCTACACATTTCCCTCTGTGCACTATGTTAGCTGCACCCCTCGACGTTCATTTCTGTTTTATTCAAATTTCTAATCTGATTTCTTCTTTGACTTATGGATAACTTTGAAGTGTGTTGTTTAATCTCCTAATATTGGACAATTTTCCAGGTATCTTTCTGTAGATAAAGTTTCTGATTCTGTTGTGGTCGACTAACATTCTCTGTTATGATTTCCATCCTACTAACTGTGTTGATACTTGTGCTATGGCCTAGCATGTGGCTTATTTTGTTGAGTGTTATCTATATGCACTTGAAAAAAAAAGGTGAATTCTGTTGTTATTGGGATGTTACATTTTATAAATGTCATTCAGGTCATTTTGTATAAAGGTCATTAATATTGTTCAGATCGGTAGTTTACAGTGTTTTTCAAGTTTTCTATATACTTACTAATTTTATCAAATTCAGAAACATCTGGCTACTATCTCTCAAAATATTTTCCTGTTCTCTGTCTCCATCCCATCTTTTTTTTTTCAGGTATGGCAATTGTATGCATGTCAGACCACTTAATATCATTCCCCAGGTCATGAGGTGCCATAATTTTTTTGTTTTTTCATTTTTTTATTGTCCTTGGGCTTAGATAATTCCTGTGGCTATGTCTTCAGAGTCACTGACCTGTTATTCTGCAGTATCTAAACTACTTTTAAGCTCATCTTTTAAATTTTTTATTGTTGATGGTTTATCTTTCAGTTTTTGGGAGTTCCATTTGGTTCTCTTTTGTATCTTCCATTTATCTCCTAATTATGTTCATGTTTTCCTTTAAAAACCTGAATATATTTACAGTGGTTTTTTTAACTACCTTGTCTGCTAATTCCATCAATTTTGTCATTTATGGGTTTATTCCTATAAATTGTTTTATGTCTTGTTCACAGGTGACATTTTCCTTCATGCGCCTAGTAATTACTATTATTATTATTATTATTATTTTGGTTTTTTTAGGGCCACACCCACACTATATGGACGTTCCCACAGAGGTCAAATTGGAGCTGCAGCAGCCGACCTATGCTACGGCCACAGCAGCACTGGATCTTTAACCCACAGAGCGAGGCCAGGGGTTGAACCTGCATCTTCATGGATGCTAGTCAGGTTCATTACCGCTGAGCAATGATGGGAACTCCTAGCAATCTTTTTTTTTTTTTAATGCTGGACCTCAGTACAATAATACCTTAATACTGTTGAATAGTGAACTTCATTTCCTCGCTTTAAAGAGCGCAGCCTCACTCTGTCTGGCAGTCATGAGCAGTGGATCGGCCCAGTGCTTTCCATGCTTCCACGCCTGCTTTTCATTCTATTAGGACAGATCCAGGGAAGCCCTTCCTCATGGGCGGGTTTAGCTCTTCATCAGCAGTGACCCCTCGGGGTCTGCACGGAGTGGCTGTGGTCCTCAGCCAGGTCACCCTGCTCTGATGGGCTGGGGTGCTAGTGTCTCTGCCCACTTGTCCCCTGGGGCTCCGCAGTTGTTCCCTGTCGGCCTTGCGGGGCTCTGAGGTGGGGTGAACAGGTCAGCCTCCAGCAGGGCCCATGGGGGCCCCGGGGAGCTCTGTGCATTTCCTTCCTCCCGTGTCTGCCTCAGCCGCCTTGAACTCTGGCTCCAACCCCTTCAGCTCCACAAAGCGGTCATGTGCTGTGGTCTAGAGGCTTTCGGCCCGCGAGCAGGGACGCTTGGAGCCTCACCCTTTGTACCCCTTCTCTCGGGGGCCCAGGTCCTGTGCTGTCAGTTGCATGATGGCTGAGAAACAGGTGTTTCCATCTGGTGGGAGGAGGAGGCAGCCCATCACATCCCAAAGCCAAGCCTGACCCTCTGGGTCTAACAGCGGTTTCCTTCCAGCCCAGCCCCCTGAACCCCAGTTTACTGCTCAAGATCCTCCCCCGACTCTGAAGCTGAGTCTGCCTCCTAGTCTGGGAAACGCTCCCGCAAGGTTCAAGCCCAGCACCGAGGTGTGCCTGTTGACGGGGGATTAGCCACGCGACCAACACCCTCCAAGCAGGATCAGGGGTCCCGGAGAAGAACACTAAAGCTCAGTTGCCCTATTTGAGGGCCCTGGCCTCCACGAGAAACCTCCCCACTGCCGTTCCACCAGGATTCAGTGGTGCCCTGCGGACACAGACCACACGGCAGATACGCCTGCACAGCAGCCCCAGGGGCAAATCAAGGAAGAGCCACTCCATGGGGACCGTGCGTGGCCCCCAAGTGACCATGGGCTGCAAAGCCCACCTGCCCTCTGCAGCCGGGAAACCACAGGGCCGGCAGACGCTGGGGACTGTGTCGGGCGGGGGAAGTGGATGTGAGCCAAGCCAAGGAAGGACGCCAAGGACACGTGGAGGTCGACGCCGTGCTCGGGCACCGGGCCGTTTATGGTCACTTAGCTGAAGGGCATCCAGAGAGGCTCAGGGTCACTGAGCTGAGGGGACACACACCACAGATGGAGCTGAGCTGACCCTCGTGAGGGCAGGGGAGCTGTGGGGAGCATTGACGGGAGGCCTCTGGGAGCCCCACAGGGCTGCGGCCTCGAGACCGACTTTCAGGTCTTCCATGCCACCCAGCTCAGCCTGGACCAGGGGACAGCAGGAACAAGCCACGGTCTGGATATCTCGGGATGTGGCTGTCTGCTGCCAGGAGTGCCTCGACCCTGTCCTGAGGGAAGCAGCCACCTGACATGGGGCAGGCCTGGACTGAGGACCAAGTCACAGGGGGGACCTGAGCCCGGCTGGCCCTGGGGGGACGGGCCCGGTCAGCAGCAGGACTCGCAGGCCGAGGCGGGCACGCAGCAGGCGGGGCGGGAGCACGCGGGGCGGCAGAGCAGGGACACGCAGGAGGCCGGGCGGCAGCAGCTGGGCTGGCAGCAGGAGGTGGGGGCCTCATAGGAGGAGACGGGCACGCAGCAGGCGGGGCGGCACACGGGCCGGCAGAGGAGAGACACGGAGGACGAGGGTCTGCAGCAGGACGAGGGGCAGGGGCTGGGCTGGCAGCACGAGGCGGCCGAGCAGGGGGAGGCCTCGCAGCACACGGGTGAGCAGCACACGGGCGTGCAACAGACAGGAGTGCAACAGACGGGCCTGCAGCAGACGGGCACACAGCAGGCCTGCTGGCAGGGGGAGGAGGTGCAGCAGGACGACGGGCAGCTCGACTGCTGGCAGCAGGAGTCTGAGCACGGGGAGGCCTCACAGCACAGGGGCGTGCAGCACACAGGTGTGCAACAGACGGGCCTGCAGCACACGGGCACACAGCAGGCCGGCTGGCAGGGGGAGGAGGTGCAGGAGCTGGTGCAGCCTGACAGGCAGGGGCTGGGCTCACAGCTCGCTGGGGTGCAGACGAGGGCCAGGCGGGGCGTGGGGGTGCAGCCGCTGGGGGCGCAGCAGGGGGGCTCGCAGCAGCTCTCTGGACAGTCGTCCCACTGCCAGGAGGAGCCGGTGCAGGGGTGACAGGGACCGGGCAGGCAGACGCGGCTGCCGTAGCTCAGGTTGCTGGAGCAGGCGGACAGGGTGGAGGCGGCCATGGTGGGGGCAGTGGGGCTGGAGGAGGTGTGAGTGTGTGTGAGTGTGTGTGTGTGTGTGTGTGTGTGTGTGTGTGAGGTGCTCAGGCTGTGGCTTTTATACCCCTCCTGGGCATGTGTGTTGTCCTTGCAGGAGGCTCCATGCCATCCTCCTTCCTGGTTGTGGGTCCAGAGAACCATCAGCAGCTGTTTTTGTTCTGGGAGCTGCTCAGCTCACAAAACTCTTGAACGTCCCCGGGGGCATCTTGTTTTTGTTCTACGAAGAAACCCTGGGGTCAGTTACCTTGTTGTCTTAGCCGATGTCACCGCGGGCCAAGGGGGAGCGCGACCATGGGCCCCGAACTTGGCTCCTTTGAGGGGAGCGGGGCTGGGGTTGCCAGGCTGGCAGGCTGGGCTGTGTGCCTCTGTGTGGAAGGTTAGAGCGGCGGACAATCGGGTTTCTAAAGAAAGATCCTGCGAGTCAGCTTTTGTTCCGTCAGCCCTGGGTAGGCGTCCCGGGGCTCACACCGGAGCAGAGCTTCACCCAGCTCAGCTCACACAACAGAGACGATTCTCAAGGTCTGGACGTCAGATGTCTGAGGTCGTGGTGTTGGAAGGGCCAGTTCCTTCTGCGTCTGTGGGCGGGAATCTGTCCCACGAGTTCTCCTAGATTCTGGGGCTTTAGGGGCTTCTCCCCTCCCCTGTCTTTTTCAAAGGGTCCCAGCTTTGGGACAATGACCCGTCTTTGACATTTTGACCATTGGAGGTCTTTCCTTTGGCTCGCGGACCCTTCCATCTTCCCTGCTGCCAGCCGCTTCTCGGAGGAGCCCTGGTTCCTTGCAGCGGGTGATGGCATTTAGAAGCCAAGACCCGGAGCGAGGTGTGCTCACGGCTGCTGTGTGTCTTCCCCCAGACCCTCTGGTGGCCAGAGCCTGGAGCTGCATGTCTGTAAACTTACACACACCTGGATTTAGGGGAACGCCTCCCATCGTTCACCATTAAAGATCGTGTTAGCTCTAGTTTTTTGGCAGATTAGGTTTCTCAGTTTAAACCTTCTCTGTTGCCGAGAGATTTTATCATGGATGATTGCTGGATTTCATGAAATGCTTCTTATGATCTGTTAATATGATCCTACAGTTTTCTTTGTAAGTCTGTTTATATGGTAATATCCCTTAACTGATTTTTAAAAGCTTTTTATTTTGAAGTAGCTGTAGATTCGCAGGAAATTGGGAAGCTACTAGAGAGAGGTGATGTGTACCTATGTTGATTGGTTTTCGAATGCTGAAGCACTCTTGAGTTGCTGCGTAAACGCCACTTGGTTGTGGGGATTGTCCTTGCCTGTTGCTAGGTTTCGTTTGCTAATTCGTTCAGGATTTCATGTCTACATTCACGAGGATGTTGGTCTGTAGTTCCCTTTTACTATAACGTCTTTGGTTTTGATAACGTTGTCCCCATCGCAGGGTCTGCCAGCTTGTTTTCCACTTTCTAAAAGAGATGACGCAGAGTTGGCATTTTGTTTTCTTTAAATGTTCAGTAGAGGTGTCTAAGAAACTGGACTCGCCTTAGTCGATGTAGGACATTCCAGTTATCTCTTTCTTCTTTGGTGAGTTTTGGTAGCTTTGTCACCAGACCAAAGTGTGGGTCTCCTCACCCATGTGCAATAAAGCCAATCTACAAACACCAAGTTGTGAAGGAAAGTGCAGGGCTTATTGCAGGGGCCAAAAAAGGAGTCCAGGAGGCTAAGGCTCAAAGGCCTGACGTCCTCCTCGATGGCTTTCGGGGATAGATTTCCAAAGACAGGGTGTGTGGGGGCGTGGTCCATGATCAGCTCACAGACACTCTTCTGATTGGCGGGTGGTGAGGGGCGTGGTCCATGATCAGCTCACAGACACTCTTCTGATTGGCGGGTGGTGAGGGGCGTGGTCCATGATCAGCTCACAGACACTCTTCTGATTGGCGGGTGGTGAGGGGCGTGGTCCATGATCAGCTCACAGACGCTCTTCTGATTGGCGGGTGGTGAGGGGCGTGGTCCATGATCAGCTCACAGACACTCTTCTGATTGGCGGGTGGTGAGGACATCACGAGTCAGCATCGGGACCTTCGGGTTCCAACCAGCCTGGGGGCTGCGTGCTGATGGGCAGCAGGCAGTCAACTTCTTCCCCCTGGGGGGGCTTCATTATCTGCAAAAATGGCTCAAGGGTGGCTTGGCATAGTACCTGCAGTCCTTGAAGAGGAACTAAAAGTCCTTGACTTTGTTTAGTGGCTAAACTTACTTTGTCTTCCTTGGCTGTTTTCCTTTGTTTCTGCTTCTTCTCACTTCTCTGATTAAATTTAGTCTTCAGAACTCAGGGAAGGCCTAGGAGGCTCAAGTTTTTCTACCAACAAGAGGCAGGCAGGAGTTCCCATCGTGGCACAGTGCTTAATGAGTCCGACTAGGAACCGTGAGGTTGTGGGTTCGATCCCTGGCCTCGCTCAGTGGGTTAAGGATCTGTCTTGCTGTGAGCTGTGGTGTAGGTCACTGACGTGGCTCGGATCCCGTGTTGCTGTGGCTCTGATAAACTGCATTGCTGTGGCTCCGATTAAACCCCTAGCCTGGGAATCTCCATGTATCACGGGAAGTGGCCCTAGAAAAGGCAAAAAGACAAAAAAAAAAAAAAAGAGGCAGGCAGAGGACAAGGGGGAGGGTCTGTCCCGGTTACGGCGGTGCCCAGGAGGAGCTGGCCCGTCTCATCTAAGGCTTGGAATATGCAGGCTTAATGTCGTTTGTAGGGTCCCCTCATTATCCTTTTAACTTCTGGAGGATGTTTAGTGATACCCTATTTTCCTTTTTGCTTTCAATTTTGGTTTTTTTTTTTATTACTCAAATGAATTTCTCACCTCTGTAGTTGTAGAATGATCATCGAAGTCTGATTTCACAGGATTTCCATCCCACAGCCCAGGCGCATCCCCCCACCCCCCACCTGTCTCCTCCGGAGACCAGAAGTTTTTCAGTCTGTGAGTCAGCGTCTGTTCTGCAAAGACGTTCCGTCTGTCCTTTTTTCAGAGTCCACGTGTCCGTGAGAGCATTGGAGGTTGGCGTCTCACTGTCTGGCTGACTTCACTTCGCGTGATAGTGTCTAGGTCCATCCGTGTTGCTAAGAATGCCGGGATTTCGTCCCTTTGCATGGCCGCGTCACGTTCCATTGCGTGTGTGTGCCACCTCTTCCGGACCCGCGCCTCTGTCGGTGGACATGTCTCGGCTCCCGAGAATGTGCTGCAGTGGCCGTCGGAGGGCACGTGTCTTTGCGAGTCGTGGGTTTCTCCGGAGTGATGCGCTGTTTTTCATTCTTGACGTGGAACGAATAGCTTCTTGTTGTTTGCTCCCTGTCAGACCGGCCAGACGTGTGTCAGTCTGCGGGCCTCCTCAGAGAATGGGCTTCGGCCGCCGCGAACCTTGCTCCGGCCGCCTTGGTCTCTGCCCCGCTCCTCCTTCTGCTCACGGCGGGTCCCACTGCTTCTGTCCGAGTTTCTCCGGCTGAAGCCCGGACGACTGACTTGGCCACTGTCTTCTCTTCTGATGAGCTCACGCAGGACCACTCACCTCCCTCTGCATCCACACGCCTTTCTGGGCCGACCGCCCTGGTCTGTAACCCGAGGCTCGGCCTGAGCTGCCCTCCACGGCCCCTTTGGCCCAGACTCCGTAACTGCTGGATTCAAACACGAGCTTGAGGGTCACGGGGTCAGGAAGGCTCGCAGGCCGAGGGATCTGGAGGCGGCCGAGCCTCGAGGTGCTGAGCGCGTTTGGACATCCGCGTCCTGCAGCCTGAGGCCACCGCTCGGTCGCTGTCATGTTCTCACTCATCTGGAGGATGTGCAATAAGGGAACAGACAGCTGCCTGGATCGCAAGATAATCACGCCTTGCAGGGAGGAGCAGTGTTTTATAGCAAAGGTCCGGCCGGGGCTCCCCCTTCATCCTGGCCGCCCCCCCCCCCCCGGCTCCGGGCAGGGGAAAGCGGGAGGAGGCATTTCCGGTCAGTGGAGACGCCTTCTGTGGGTGGGACCCCGCGGTCCAAAGCCCTTGTCCCCGTGCACACGCTGTCCTCGCCTCCTGAGTGTCCACGTGCCTGGTGGGGCCAGACGGTTGCTGGACTCAAAGGACAACATTTGAGAAATGTGAGTGAGGCAGGGTGGGGCTTGGAGCTGGCCAGCGTGGGGCCGGGCGGTGGACGTTCCTGGTCAGGGGACGAAGGCGTCCTGGTGGCCTCTCACCTGTTCATGCAAAGCAAATGTCAGCCGGTCACCAGCCGCACTGGCTCTCAGACCTGCTGCAGGCACACACAGGTCCTCTCTCAGACTCGAGCAGGAAGTTAAAAAAATACACCTAAAACGTGGCCTGCTCTTTGGAGGCCTCTCCTGCAGCTTCCATGGCCTGGTTGCCACGTGGCCCTTGGGGCTCCAGGCCGTGGACGTCCCACGCGCCAGCCCCAGAGCCCGGGTCCTGTTCAAAGCCCAGGGGCCCAGCCCCACCTAACTCCACTTGACTCCTTTTGAAACAAGTGGAGGAGTTCCCATGGTGGCTCGGCAGTAACAAAACCGACTGGCATCCATGAGGATGCGGGTTCGATCCCTGGCCTCGCTCTGTGGGTTAAGGATCTGGCGTTGCTGTGGCTGTGATACAGGCCGGCAGCTGCAGCTCTGATTCGACCCCTGGCCTGGGGACTGCCATACGCTGCAGGTGCCCTAAAAAGACAAAAGAAAACAGTGACAAAAAGCAGATTTGAACACACGAAAGGGACAGGCTCACCTCTGCTTTGTGCTCCACCTTTTCTAGTTATCCTGTTTTTGTTTGTTTTTTTTTTGTTGTTTGTTTGTTGTCTTTTTAGGGCCACACCTGCAGCATATGGAGGTTCCCAGGCTGGGGGTGGAATCAGAACTGCACCTGCAGGCCTGCACCACAGCCACAGCAACACTGGACCCAAGCTGCATCTTCAGCCTACGCCACAGCTCTCGGCCACACTGGATCCTTTACCCGCTGAGCGAGGCCAGGGATCACACCCGCACCCGCGTGGACACTAGTCGGGTTCGCGGCTGCGGAGCCAGGGCAGCAGCCCCTGTTTCGTTTTTTGACCAGGCTGATGGGGGAGAGTGAGGCCTTGTCCCCGTTTGATTTGCGCTTGTCTCTGGCCACACTGGCTCCGTGGTCGTCGGGTGCGGGTCGTCCCCCTCTTTGGTGAGGACTGTTCTCACATTTTCCTGCGGGCGTCCTGGGTGCCTCGCTGCTTCGGTGTGGTGGCCCCTTGTCCGTGTCAGGAACAGCAAGCCCTTTCTCGCTCTGTCCTGTGACTTCGGCACAGCCCAGGCTGTCCTTTCTCAAGTGGAAATTCCATTTTGATGTGAGCAGAGGTACCAGCTCCTTTCCGAGGGTTTATGTCTATTGCTGAGACATCTTCCTCAACCCCAGGTCACAAGGGCGGCCCCTACCTTGCAAGGGTCCCCTTCCTTCCCAGCTGGAGGGGACGCCGTGTGTCCTGTTTAGGAAGGAATTTGTCCTGGCTTTCCTTCCACCAAGGCCCAGGTTTCCCATCGCCGTCCACACCCGCCCCTGACCCGCGTCGGGCCTGGACAGCGTGTCCCCCGCCTGCCCGGGGCCTCGGCACGCTGGGCCCAAGCTGGACAGCGCTGCTCCTGAGGCGGTGTCATCGGGCCCACTGTCCTGCAGGGCGGCCCTCATAAGGGCCTCACCTAAATTCTTGGAAATGAGCGGCCTCTGGGCCCTGGGCGCCGCGTAAACTCAACAAAATCCCGAGTAAAGAGGATGTTACTGCCCCGTGGGTCTCGCACCCGCCCCAGCCCCTGGAGGCGCCCATCTCAGACCGTCGGAAGCCGGCGGGGGTCCACCGGGCTGTGCCTGTGACTCACAGCTGCACATCGGGAATGAATCAGTCCTCACGCCCCCCGCCCCCCCACCCCCGCCACAGCCCCCCCAAGGAGCTATTCTGGGGCACCAGGAGCCTGGCTCCTACAAATCCTCTGTGTGATCCAGCGGGCCAACCGCGGGCCTCACAGGAAGCACCCCCGCCCCTGGGCCCGGGGCACAGCAGGACACTGCTGTCCTGAGGGGCTGGCCTCACTGGCCACGGCCACCGTCACACGCACACGCACATCTGCTCTCCGGCCCCAGGGTCTCCACCCCGGCCTCCTGTGGAGACGCGTTCCCCGCCCGGGCCTGGTCCCCAGGCCTCTCCCAGTCCCAGCCCTTCCACCCGCTCTTCCCGGCCCCGGGGCTCATCAGGCGGCAGGTGGCTGTTTTCCTGGGCCCCTGGGCCTGACCGCCGGTGCCCTTCCCAGAAGAAGATGTGCCCTGCTCACAGTCACAGCACAGGCTTAAGTCACGGCTCTGCCCCTGCTCCAGCTGGTGCGACGGGCGGGCGGCTCAGCTCTTTCGCCAACTCAGCCGAGCCCCTGACCGCGACGGGTACCACCCTCCTGCTTTATAGATGGGTGAGCTGAGGCTCCGAGAGCACGATGCCGAGGCCTGGTTTGGGCCTTACGTGCAGCCAGCTTTGAGTTCATCTCTTGGTGGCTGGAGCGTCCTCTCTGCTGGATTATAAGCAGCCACGGGCAACAGCTATTGGCTCTGGAAGCTGCCGTTTCCAGAGGCCTTTGTGGAACAAGCAAAGGCCACACGACAGCACAAGCACTGCTGCTGGGTCCAAGCCAGCCTTGGCAGGGCGTCCGCGCCACACCCGGGCTTGGCAGAGGCTCAGACACGCCCAGCTTGGAGGGGGAGAGGAGGCCCGGTGTGGCCGATGGAGGCTGTTGGCATGGGGTGTGGGGTGTAGGCCAGAAGCTGCAGCCAGGGTGCCTGGTGAGGGAGCAGATCTGGTGTCCCCACTTGGTCTGGAGTTGGAAGTGGGGACAAAAGCTGGGGACGCTGGTGGTGACGGGCCAAGTTCTGGCTGTTCCGGCCTCATGGCAGCAGAGGTCGCAGGTCAGCCCTCTCTAGCCCCACCACTGTGGCTCGGTCACTCTCTGTCACTCTGTCCAGCCTCTCGGCACAAATCCATCAGGTGCTAGTGACTATGTCACGGTGACAGAGTCGATTTGGGGACTCCAGGTCACTCCCTCACTCCTGCAGCCAGAGGGGCGCCCCAGGAAGGCACACTAGCCCCGAAGCCCCTGGGCAGGGCGCGTGGATGAGGCGCGGGCAGAGAGAGCCCGAGTGGACGGGACACCTGCCAAAGCAGAGGCCGCAGGGGCTGGGGAGGCGGTGGGACCAGGAGGAGGCTGTGTTCCTTAAACGGTGGAGGGAGAGGCTCGCAGAGGATTAGCCACGTTCGGGCTCCCCAGCTGCCTGAGCCTGGGGCTTGGCCGCGCCGAGGCACGTCTGGAGCCGGGAGGCCTGCCAGGTGGAGGGCCCAGGTTTCCCATAGGAGGGGCTGGACCTGGCGGGGGCCACAGCTACAGCTGAGGGGACCACCCACGGCCAGGCAGGGCCCGGGTGCCCTGTGTCTCGCAGTCTTGGGGATGAATTGGGGTGCAGGATGTTTACCTAGGGCCCACACTCTCCGGGAACCCCACCCAGGCGCATCCATGGGCCGTGGAATCCGACCCCGGCCACCAGCGCAGGACGTGGGTCAGGGTCTGGCTCTGGCTCGTGGACGCAGACTCCCCTCCACCCCTGAGACGCCATTCTCTTCCCCGGGGCCTGTCTGGGACCCTGCCCCCGACCCACAGAGTGTCCCCGTGGGATGCCTGCCCGTCACGACAGGTACATTGGAGCACAGAGCCCGGGGCACTTGGTTTAAAGCACACGTGTTTCAAGGGGCACCGCGTCGCCTCCCGCGCTGCTTCTGGCCTTCGGTGGTGTGAATGACAGTGACCTCTCGCCTGCACAGCGCAGCCCCTGTCGCTTCCTCACCGTGTCCTCCCAGACGTCCGCGTGTCCCCAACACTCGCCCCCTCGCTGCGTGTCCCACTGTCCCCTCCAGCTCTGCCCTCCGCCCCGCCCTCTCGGCACGACCACACCCTGTGGCGCCTCTGAGCGCCCTGGAATGCCACCCAGCAGGAGGACATGGCTGTCCCTGGCTGCGCCCAGGCTCAAGGGCCCAAACTCTGGACCACGCTGAGCACGGGGCGCGGGGAGGGGTGGTGGTGATCGAGCGTGGTTTCATTTTGAGAACCCGAGCTCCCTGCTTGTTGCGGCCGCCGGGCCGGGCTCGGCCCTCCCACCGTCCCCGGTCCTCCCACCGTCCCCGGTTAGTAAGAGTTCCGCGCATCCTGGACGTGAAAGCTCTGTCCCCTCGGCCTGTCATCCCTCCCCGCCGGCCCTCCCAGCGCTGTTCTGGTCCCTCTAAAGGCTGATCTTTCCTTCTGTCCCTATGCTCCAACTGGGAGCTGCTGTCTTTGAACTCAGTGTCTTTTCTTTGAACTGTTTTGGAGCAAGTTTTTCTACCGAAAGTCCCTTGATTTAACGGAGAAAACCTACTCCTTGTCTCCTGCTTCAGCCGCCCCACCTGTGACGCCTCCCTCTCTGCCTCCAGGCAGCGCCCCTCTGGCTGCCCTCTGGCCACTGTGTATCCCAGAGCAAAGGGGCAGCCCCTCTGGTCAGGGGGAGGGGGAAGCGGGGGCTGGGGTGGAGGGGGGAGTGCTGTGGCGACCACCTCTCATCGCCCAGACCTTGCTTATCCCAGGCCCCAGCCTGACACGTGGTGGCCGAGTCGAAGGGTTCAGAGGCAGCCGTGGGCCCTGCTCCAGGCCAGGACTTCCCTCCTACCGCTGGGCCTGGGGGTGGGGGGCTGCCCAGAACCCCGCCTCTAGCCACAGCCGCTCTCCAGGCTCCTCCCTTTCCTTTCCCGTTATCTGGCCTCAGGTGAGTTTTATTTCTGATGACCTCGGACTTTGGAACGGGAGCCTGTCGGCTCCTCTACAGTTCGAGGGACGAGGCAGCGCCTGGTCACAGGGGTGGCATCCAGGTCCTGTCTGATGTCCAGTCCTCTAACAGTGCCATCGGGGACTGGCACAGATGGCTCTGCTGAGGGCATGGGGAAGGCCGTGCTTGTCGCATCCCAGACCCGAGATGCTTCCGTGTGCGAGCCTGTCTCCTGGGTGGGGGCTGGGACCCCCCTGGTCCCCCAGCACACCCAGTACAGTGACATAGAATGTGCTAAACCCAGGGCCAGGGAGTGGGGGGTGGGGAGAAGAGGTCACGGGCAGACCCAAGGGGGCCGAGACTCTTGGGGACTCTGTGTGCTCGCTGGTTAGAGGGACAACCGTGGCCCCCAGCTTGCAGGGCTCCTGCGAGGATCCTGCAAAACACTGAGGCCAGAGCCTGCCACGCCCTGCGGTCGTCCTGGCCTAACCCCCCTGTGGTGTCCCTGTCACAGACCTGCGGCCCCTGGACATCCTGGCAGAGGCGGTCCCTCCCGATGGCATGGCAGCGGGCGTCAGGGTGACGCAGGTCCAGGGTGCACGAGGACTCCAGCTCTCGGCCGCCGCCCCCCACGCCCTGAGCTTCCCTGCCTCGAGGGTCTTCTCCAGATGTGACCTCTTCCCGGAAGAATTTTCCATTGTCGTGACCTTGAACGCTCCCAGTCTCCCTCCTAAGGTCAGTGACGCTTCCTACCCTTCCCGTTAGAACCACCCCACGAGCCTCGGCGGTGTTCTCAGCGCGGGGGCGGGCAGAGGGCACGGAGGATCCGACTGCCGCGAGGCACCAGTCCCGAGGAGGAGAGTGGCCAGTCTTGATAGGTAGTGAGGCCCCCGTCATGGTGAGTATGCGGGCAGAGGTCGTGTGACCGTTTGCTAGGCGTCTGTACAGCACTTATAACTTTCCAGCCTCGAAGGCTAAGGGTAACGCTCAGCTTTCAGGTGGACGTTCTTCACAGGAAATAGAAACAAAACAGCTAGAACATACCCTTCTGGCCTCTGGCCCCCTGTGCTTTGCAGTCCTGTCCACCCAGGTCCAGCTCTCCTTCCCACCTGCCCTGCAGGAGCTTCCCCGTGGGCTCAGGGACAAGGCACTCCCTCGGCGGCCGGCAAGCCCTTGACATTTCCAAGCCAGAGCCTCGATTCTCCTTCGCTGGTTCCCTCTGACACCTGCGAGTCCATCGTGACGCTCCCGGGGACTTCTCACTAAGCCCTCTCCTTTCCTCCGTCCAACCTGCTGAGGTCTCACCTCTGGCCACCGTGTTTTCAGTAGCATTTCCACTTGCTTCCTTTTCGTGACAAGGCCGATTCTCAGGTCTTTGGTTGGCAGCGACCTTCCTGAACAGGACTCCGGCCTGCGGCGCACCTGCAGGGCTGGCATGGCTGTCCACGCCATCTCTTCATTTTCCCGTCACGCTCGGTAACTTCGTACCAGGTTCACTGAGATGCAGTTCACATCCCAACAATTCAGACTCCATCTGGGGACGCTGAGGACAGGCCACAGCAGAGTGCCGCCCTCAGTGCGGCCGGAGGTAGCTCGTGCTCCCCTCCTTGGGAGGAAGCCCCCAGCCCTTGGCCGCCCCCTCCCCCCACCCCAAGCACTAAGCTGCCACGCCTCTGCTTTCAGACCTGCGGGTTTGCCTCTTCTGGACCGTCCCTTTAAATGGAATCCTATCACGTACGCTCTTGGTTACAGGCTTATGCCGTGTGTGTTCGGGATTCATCCGAGTTGCGGTGTGTGCCAGTACGTTGCTCCTTTTTATGGCGGAGTCATATTTTACTGTGTGGATAGATCACATTTTGATCCCCGTTCCTCATGGATCAGATGGACACGGGGCTCGTCTCTGCCTCTTGGCTGTAATAAATCGTGCTGCGTAAAGGTTCACGTACACATGTTTGTGTGGCTGTGCATCTTCCTTCCTCTGGGTGTATACTTAGGAGTGGAATTGCTGAGTCTTATGGTTACTCTATGACTAACTTTTTGGAAACTGCCAGACTGTTTCCCAAGTGGCTACACCACCTGACACTCCCACCAGCGTGGATGCATTTGTGATTTCTCCACATCCTCAACCAACCTTGCTGTTACCGGACTTTCTGATTCTAGCCGCTCTCGTGGGGGTGAAGCAGCATCTCATTGTGGCTTCGACTTGCATTTCCCTCCTGAGTAATGATGGTGGGATTTTTTCAGGTGCATATTGGCCATTTGCGTCTCATCTTAGGAGGAATGTCCATTCAAGTCCTCTGCCCAGCTTTAAATGGGATTGTTTGCCTTTTTTAACGATTCTGCATTCTTTACGTATTCTAGATATAAGTCCCCTGTCACATATAAATTTTCAAATATTTTCTCTCATTCTGTGGCTTTTACCTTTGCACTACCCTGATCACGTCCTTTGAAACACAAAACTTTTAAATTTTGGTGAAGTCACATTTACCTATTTTTTTCTTTTCTTGCTTGTGCTGTTGGTGCAGTATCTTAGAATCCAGTGATAAACCCGAGGTCATGAAGATTTACCTCAAAGTTTTCTCCCAAGAGCTTTATAGAATTAGCTCTTATGTTTAGGTCCTTGATCCATTTGAGTTCATTTGTTATTAAAGTGGAAGTTTAGGTTTGGTTTGAGATCTTTATTCTTTCTTAGTAGAGGTGTGCACAGCTATAAATTTCCCTCTAAGAAGTGCTTTAGCTGCATTCCAAAAGTTTTGGTATTTTGATCTTTGTTTTCACTCATCTTTTTTTCTAATTAATTGATTGATTGATTTATCTACTGTACAGCATGGGGACCAAGTTACACATACACGTATACGTACTTTTTCCTCCCATTGTCGTGCTGTGGTGTAAGTGTCTAGACATAGTTCTCAGTGCTACACAGCAGGATCTCATTGCAAATCCATTCCAAGAGCAATAGTTTGCATCCGTTAACCCCAAGCTCCCGACCCCTCCCGCTCCCTCCCTCTCCCCCTGGGCAGCCACAAGCCTATTCTCCAAGTCTGTGATTTTCTTTTCTGTGGAAACATTCATTTGTGCTCTATATCAGAGTCCAGGTATAAGTGATTCGTTTGGTATTTATCTTTTGTTTTCACTCATCTTGAAGTATTTTGTGATTTCCGTTTTGGTTTCTTCCTTGACCTTTTGGTTACTCAGGAGTATATTGTTTGATTTCTACATATTTATAGATCTCCCATTTTTTTCTGTTATTAATTTCTAATTTCATTCCACTGTGGCCATAAAACATATTTTGTGCTCCCTCTATCCTTTACAATTTATTGAGCTTTGTTGTATGTCCTAGCACATGCTTTCCCTTAGAGAAGGTTCATGTGCATTTCTGAAGGAGTGTGTGCTGCTGCTGTTGGGTAAGGTGCTCTGCAGATGTCTGTTAGGTCTTGTTGGTTTACAGTGTGATTCAAGTCTTATGTTTCTCGTTTGATCTTCTCCCTATTCCATCCGCTTTGAACTTGGCCTATTAATGTCTTCACCTAATATTGTTGAACTATTTCCCCCTTTGTTTCTGTCAGTTTTTGCCTTATGTATTTTATTGCCCTTATTTGCATGCATGTTATATTGTTGCATATTCCTGATGGATTGAGTTTTTATGATTAGGAAATGCGCCTCTTATCTCTAGTGACGATTTTGGTTTAAAGTCTATTTTATCTGATATTTGTAAAGTATGAATTTTTTGTGGTTGCTGTGTGCATGATAGACCTTCTTCTATCCTTTTACTTTCAACCTATTTTTCTAAAGTATGTCTCCTGTAGAGAGCATAGAGTTGTTTCCTGTTTGTTTATTCAGTCTAATGATCTCTGCCTTTTAAATGGGTTGGTTCATTCACACTTAATGTTATTATTGACAGTTTATCCCCATTAGTCACAGATTTTGTATTTATGAATTCATCTACTCTATAAAATTGATGTGTAAGCCCCAAATCTATACTTTTGGCCCTCCTAGAATCATTCCTGGACATGCACAGAGCAGCGGAAAGTGTTCCAATTTGCATGTCCCCAGCAGAGGGCGTGGCAACACTCTGCCTTCTTGCTTCAGCTCACACTGTAAATAAGTGTCTTTTGCTGTCATTTAGGGCTATGTTATTCATACTTTTGTAGTTTTTATTTGTAATCTTGTTGTTAAAGTGGCCCCCAAACATAGTGCTGAGATGCTATCTAGTATCCTAAGGGCAAGAAGGCTGTGATATGCCTTCTGGAGAAAATATATGCATCAGATGAGCTTCACTGAGGCATGAATTTCCTTGCTCTTGGAAGTGAGTTCAGCATTAATGAGTCAACAATAAATATTAAACATACATTGTGAATAATACCATACCTATATATCCATCTACCCACTCTGGTTCTTGCTAATATTTGGTCTTTGACCCTGGTTTCTGACACAGATCTCCAAAATTCTTTGGAATTTTCTGGGTGATGGGAGTGTCCTTTGTTCTAATAGGACAGCTCTTGGTGGGCTCCTGGATGTGGGCTGGTCAACAGAAAGACCAAGCCTTGATCAGAAGGTTGGTATTCTCCATCCCACCTCCCAGTCTCCAGAAACGAGAGAGGGCTGGAAATTGAGTTAATAACGGATCATGCCTTCATGATGAAGCCTCCATAAAAATCCCCAAAGTACGGGACTTGGAGAGCTTCTGGCTGGTCAAACACCTCCACATGCCAGGAGGCTGAGACACCCCCACCTCCATGGAAAGAGAAGTTTTTGCGCTTGGAACACTTCCAGAACACAGCCTATGTATCTCCATGTGGCAGTTTATCTGTATTCTTTAAAATACTCTTCGAAATAAATTAGCAGTAATAAGTAAACTGTTTTTCTGGGTTCTGTGAGCTGCTCTGACAAATTACTGAACCTGAAAGAGCCATGGGAGCCTCCGATGCGTAGCCAAGTCTGAGAGAAGCTGTGGGTCTCCAGGGCACCTGCTACTTGCAACTGGCGTCTGAAGTGGAAGAAGTCTGTGGGACCGAGACCTACCCTGCAGGGTCTGTGCCGACTCTGGTTAGGGTCAGAGATGAAACGACCTGCAGGACACCCGCACGGTATCAGAGAATTTGGGGTGGGTAAAACCCCACACATCTGCTGTCGGAAGAGTGCTGTGTGAGAGTAAAGGAAAACAGTGCATTTTTCCAAGACGCACGTAAAACAAGGTTACGTATTGAATAGTTGATGGAAATGAGGCCAGAGGCTCACAGGAACCTAAAACTTTATTTCCCCTGGAAGCAGTGTTCGATAGTGGCTAGTTCAGTGTTTGTGGTCGCTTGCATAACAAATAATGAACATGAACCTGGTTGGATTTATGCCTTCCTTTTCACTCTTGTTTCCTATTTCTTATGTCTTTTTGTAGTTATGTTTCTCTAGTTCTCCTTTACTGCTTTCTTTTGCATTTAGTGAATATTTTCCAATGTAGCATTTTTATCTCTTTAATGATTTTTTCACTTTTTTTTTTTTTTTTTTTAGTTTTCCCTTATTGTTTGCTCTGGGGCCTACCATATATTTATTTTAACTTATCAGAATCAACTTTCAACTTTTGATTTATATTAACTCATGTCCAGTGACATATAAAAACATTGTTTCTTTTTATATGTAATTCTCTTCCTTCCTGTCCTCTGGGGGGTGTCTTGCTGTTATAATTGTCTTAAAGTGTCAACATCCGACAAAATGTTGTTATAATCATTACTTAATATATTTGTATGATTTTTAAGAAACTTGGGGAAAGGCTATCAAGTGTGTAAAGATTTTGTTCTCCTAAACTTCTTCATATCATTTCCGGTTCTTTTCCCTTTTTCCTGTGGACCTGAGCTTCCGTCTGCAGTCCTTTTCTTGGCCCAGTACAGCTCTGCTCCCATGTGCTCTCTTTGTGCTGATGCTGTCAAGTATATTACAGTTCTATAGACTGCAGGCCTCAACACACACTGTGTACGTATTATTGCACAAATCGTTTCGAATCAAGTAAGAAAGGAAGTGAGGGAGTTCCCCTTGTGGCTCAGAAGGTTAAGGACCCGACATTGTCTCTGTGGGTTTGATCCCTGGCCTTGCTCGGTGGGTTAAGAATCCAGTGTTGCCACAGCTGCAGCTCCGATTCAACCCATGGCCTGGGAACTTACATATGCCACAGATGTGGCCATAAAAAGATACAAAAAGTAGGAGAATAAATGAGAAAAAACCATGCATTTGTATTATCTTTTGTAATTACATACCTACCATTACTGATGTTCTTTGTCTTTTTCCTGTGAGTTAGAATTTGTGTCTGGTGATACTTGCTTTCAGCCTAAAGAGCTCCCTTTAGTAAGTCTTGTAAGTTCTGCCAGTATCAAATTCTCTAAGTGTGTATATATATATATAAAATGGAGGAGTATATTTCCTCCGTTTATGAAAACAGCTTCCTTGATGTGGGATATTCTCGATGGATCATTTTTCTTTGAGCGTTTTGACGATGTGGTTCCACTGCCTCTGGTCTCCACTGTTTCTGAGGGGAAGTCAGCAGTAAATCTTACTGGGCTTTCCTCGTGAGTGACTCATTGTCTTTCTCCCGCTGATTTTAAGAGTTTCTCCTTGTTTTTGATTTTCAGCATATTTAGTGTAATGTGTTTGTGAATTTTTTTGTGTGTATCTTATTTGGAGTTCATGGAGCTTCCTGGGTGTGTAAAGTTTTTGATAAATTTAGACAGTTTTAAGCTATTGTTTCTTTAAAGTAATATTTCTCCATGGTGGCCTGACTGTCCTGTGGTCCTCCAGCAGAGCCCCAACCCCACCCATCAGAGGCTAGTGAGGCCTCAAACCCTGAAGCCCACTGGCCCCTGACAAGTCCTTGATGGAGCCATGGGCTACTTCTGCAGAGCCCTGCAGCCCAGAGCAGGCCACTATATTCTGGCAGGTGGCTGTGGACAAGGCTCCATGGACAATCAGGTCTGCTACTGAACGTTTTTGTGGTGGACTCTAGGAGCTGAAAACAGGGTCAGGTCCCAGCGACCACATCCTGAGGAACTTCTGCCTGTGCAGGGGGCTTCTGGAGGGAGGAGGCCTTATTCTAATTTGCACACAGGAGCTATAGGAACCTCTGATGTCTGAGCTGGGAGGAGAGGGGCAGGTGTGAGCATTAAGACACTATCTGGGGAGGCTCCATAAGGTTTCAACCCCAAAGCAGCAAAAGGCATTTGTTCCACAGTCGTTCTCACTGCACAGCCTGCATCTGCATCCCTGACCCTCTGTGAGCCAATCTCTGCCCTGAGAGGACACTTTTCCTCACATCTGCCCCAGAACTCACTCTCCAAGAACACAGGCCCCCTCAACTCCCCCGACAACCAGCAGCATCAAATCGCAAAGAGCATAAGCTGCCCTGTGGCCAGACCGGTGGGACATGGCTGGACCTGTCCACATCGGAATACAGCTCCCTCCCTCTCAACGCCCAGACCCTGGGATTGTCCCTCCTTGTCCCTTCCTTTGGAGAAGTTCTGTTTATAAGGACAACCCCTCCCCACCCCCCGCAGGCAGAAGCCTGTCCCTGTCAGAGTTCCCCGACGGCTACTGTCCCTACAAACGCATTGGAATGATTTCTATTGTCTTTCCTCTGGAGCGAAGGAAGGCAGGAGAGCCCCACCTCCACTCAGGGGCCTCACCAGCCAGAGGCATTTACAGAGAGTGACCTGTGCTGCCAAACAAAGCACATCACTAAACCAAAACAAGGAAGGAAAGCTTCACCAAGCTTCTGCCACGACAATACACAGCACAGAGGGGTATAAAGCTGGACAGCCCTGAGCATCTCACACACACTCAGACACTCACATTCGCTCACACACCTTCCCAGCCACACCGCCCCCACCATGGTCGCCTCCACTCTGTCTGGCTGCCTGCCTGGTCCCTGTCACCCCTGCACCGGCTCCTCCTGGCAGTGGGACGACTGTCCAGAGAGCTGCTGCGAGCCCCCCTGCTGCGCCCCCAGCGGCTGCACCCCCGCGCCCCGCCTGGCCCTTGTCTGCACCCCAGCGAGCTGTGAGCCCAGCCCCTGCCTGTCAGGCTGCACCAGTTCCTGCACCTCCTCCCCCTGCCAGCACGCCTGCTGTGTGCCCGTCTGCTGCAGGCCCGTCTGCTGCAGGCCCGTCTGTTGCACTCCTGTCTGTTGTACGCCCGTGTGCTGCGAGGCCTCCCCCTGCTCGGCCGCCTCGTGCTGCCAGCCCAGCCCCTGCCCCTCGTCCTGCTGCAGACCCTCGTCCTCCGTGTCTCTCCTCTGCCGGCCCGTGTGCCGCCCCGCCTGCTGGGTGCCCGTCTCCTGCTGCGGGGCCCCCGCCTCCTGCTGCCAGCCCAGCTGCCGCCGCCCGGCCTCCTGCGTGTCCCTGCTCTGCCGCCCCGCGTGCTCCCGCCCCGCCTGCTGCGTGCCCGCCTCGGCCTGCGAGTCCTGCTGCTGACCGGGCCGGTCCCCAGCTCCTCCCGGGGCAACTGTGACTTCCGTCTGACACCTCTGGAGCCTGCAGCCCAGCTGGCCCCCTGGGCTGGCTCCGAGTTTCCTCCAGGCCCTAGGTCTCCCCAGGCGTCTTCTCCATCCTTGGGTCATGGGGTTTGTTCTGCCCTACGTGAGGGACCTGTTTGTTAAGAAATAAAGTCACTGTCAGGCCCTCTCCAAGGACTTGAGTGTGTGTTTCTGCGCAAACCCTGGGGAAGAGCCTGGTCTGGCGTGTGAGCCACATCCAGGGCATAGAGCACCTGGCAGGGCCAGCTGGGCCCTCCCCTCTGCTTGGGCCTCCTGTGCTAGCACTCCCTGGCAGCGTCCAGCCCAGAGAGACCTGCTTACCGGGGGGGACCCCTGTGCGGAGCAAAGGGTGGGGGAGTGTTTCCAGGTCCTGGACCTTCACACTGGGGACTTGGGGCTTTGCTAGGAACAAAGGAGACCCGGCTTAATAAAGCATCTGCCTTGGAGTTCCCTTGTGGCTCAGTACGTTGAGGATCTGGTATTGTCACTGTAGCAGCTTGGGTTGCTGCTGTGGCACGGGTTCTGTCCCTGGCCTGGGAACTTCCACATGACTTGGGCATAGCCAAAAAAATAAAAATAATAATTAAAAAATTAAAACACCTGCCTTAAAGGCATAAAGACCACTTCAGAAACAGCTTCAGGCAGGCTGGGGCCAGCCACTCTCCAGCTACCTGGCCACAAGGGTGGGGGCTTCCCCCTTGTGAAGAGGCTGTGTAGGGGGGTATGAGAGCCACGCACAGTGGTGATGGGAGCCTTGTCAGAGCTCTCCAGAGAAATGACCAGTAAGATGTGTGTGAATACATGCAGGGAGGTTCATTTTGAGGAGCTGGCTCACGTGACTGTGGAGGCTGGCACGTCCAAAATCTGCAGGGCAGGCTTCTCAGGGAAGAGTTGGTGTTGCAGCTGGCATGCAAAGATGGTCTGCTTGTGGAATCACTTCATCCCCAGGGAACCTCAATCTTTTCTCTTAAGGCCTTCAACTGATTAGATGAGGCCCACCCCACTACAGAGGGGCAGCTGCTTTACTCAGCATCCACTGATTTCAACATTGATTGCAGGTAAACAAGACCTCTGCAAAAACATCCAGATGTGTTTACCCAAACAGCTGGGAACCATGGCCTGGCCAAGTCGCCATGTGACACTAAGCATCACAGGGACCAACAGCCAAGAGGGGTGGGCTCCTTGGGAATGGCAGGTGCTCACTGAGGGCCCTCGTCTCCCTGGCAGCCCACTCCCCGCCGCTTCTCAGAGTTTCTCACCCCTGAGGATATTTTAAAGCCAGCCTTTCCTCCCTTCCAGCACCTATGTGCATTTGCTTATAATCTGTGTTTGGACACTGATACCTGAAGTCTGGGTTTCCCATCATGCCGCCAGGCCTCGTTCACGGGGTCCCCTTTCCTGGGGTGCTGAGCAATGGCGCTCGTTCCTGGTCTAGCGTTTGCGGGCATTTGCGGCCTACGGTGAAAGGTTTTCTGCAGAGAGAAAGTGTTTGCTTTTGCCCAGGGCAAGGAGCTGCATTCAGGGACATGGTAACGACACCCATGGCTTCTGCTTCGTGGACCTCCCGGGACATGGGACATGAGCAGCCGAGCGGGCAGAGGGCAGGCTCCCGACAGACGGTGCTCACTCCCTGGGCTAAGCGCCACCTCGCCCTCCTTCGCAGTCCGCAGCCTCAGGAGGGGGGCTCCTCTGACACCCCCACCGTGCAGGGCAGGCTCCCGGCTTTGGTGTCTGTCCCTTCATCCCGAGACATGGTTAAACCCCTGCTTGTTGGCAGAGCAGGGAGGGTGCTTCCCCATACCTGGGTTCCTGGTGGCGGCGGCTTCCTGGTGGGTCTGCCCTGCCCGGGGCCCCCCCTGCCCCAGTCGATGGTCACATGTCTCCAAGGGCTGGGAACAAAACAGTCTTCCCCAAGTGCAGGGGTCATGGTCAGCCCTCTGGCCCCCTCTTCTCTTGTCTCACCCCCAGACGTGGAAGAAGTGGGACCCCACTTCCCAGGCCATGTCAGTGTCCCCGTGGGAAGTGTGGGCTTTGGCAGCCAGCTCTCTGGCACAGCCTCTCTGCCACGCTGCATGACTGCTGGCTGGTTTATCTGTTTAACTGGCACAAGAGCCACCATCTTTTTTGGGGGGGGGGAGCCACGCCCACGGCATGCGGAAGTTCCTGGACCAGGGATCGAACCCAAGCCACAGCAGTGACAGTGCCAGATCCTTAACTGCTAGGACACAGGGAAGTCCAATAGCTACCCTCTTTGGGGATTTTAGTTAGTCTAGGAACCATTTCAAGAGGTTTTTTCATCTCATGAGACACGTTAGGTGACATACTTTGTAACTAACACTTTCCGCTGGATTCTGCCATGTTGATGACTTCCTGCTTTGCACGTCTTCTTGTTGCCGTTGTTTTTTGCCCTTCTACTTTTCCCAATGTTTGGAAAGATACATTCTATTTCAGTTAATATACGAATGACTATCTGTTAACTTTACATGTACGCTGTTGCTATTAAAGCCAAGAGAGGAGCAGGACAGCATGAGAAATCTTTATGTAACACAGAGGGATTTGGCTGTCTCAGCATCTACCCACTCTCACACCTCCCAGGCTTTTCAGTGTAAATCTCACTCAGGGCTGACCATGGCACAAGCCCCGTGGGTAACTGTAACGATTGTAACGGCCGCATTTAAAACTGAAGAAAGAGGGAGTTCCCGTGGAGGCTCCGTGGAAGCGAATCTGACTAGGATCCATGAGGACGCAGGTTCCATCCCTGGCCTCGCTCAGTGGGTTAAGGCTCCCGCGCTGCCGGGGGCTACAGCGTAGGTCGCAGATGCAGTTCGGACCTGGCGTGGCTGTGGCTGGGGTGTAGGCAGGCAGCTGCACCTCCGATTCAACCCCTGGACCGAGAACCTCCACATGCCGCAGGCGCGGCCCTAAAAAGAAAAACACAAAACAAAAGAGCTACTGATGCATGTCGAGGGTGGGCTCTGATGGCCTGATGCTCCTCCAGGCCAAGTACCCACACACCCTGTCCGCTCACCTCAGAGTGGCTGGTGCTCAGTCTTTCTTGATCACATTCGGATCCTAACTGCCTTTCCTCTCGTTCAGCACCTGACCCATCACACTGGCGTCAGAGAACCACCCGGCCCGTTTATCTCATGTCCTCTCGTCATCTTTGGGGATTTGCTCTTCTCCCTCTGTGATTCGGAGGAGCTAGCAGTCTTTGTCCTTGAAACCACTGAGCTGATTTTCTGCGAATTCTGCTCTTTCCTGCCTCCATTATGAATTTTCAGTCCAGCTGCTCGGTGTTAAATTTCCCTGGACACGTGCTCTCTGATTCGGAATCTGACCTGGGGAGCGTCCTGGCTGAGAACTTCGACCCTGTGGTCAGACGGCCGGCTTCCCGTCCCGGTCCTGACACTTTGGGCTGTGTGACCTTGAGCACGTTGCTTAACCTCTCTGTGCCCAGGCTTTCTCTTCCATTCGCAGTAACTTCCTCACCTGGCTGGTGTGAGATTCAGTGAGTTAACAGCTGGGATGCGCTCCGATCCTGCCAGGTCTGGAACAGGTGCTCAGAAAGCATCCCCTAACCTCCCCGCCGTCTCCTGGGCCGTCGTGACCATCGCTGCCCCAGGGGCTGTCACCCTCTCCACCACAGTCAGCCCGCACTGACTTCCTGTCCCAGTGCACAGAGCCCACGAGCTCCCTCGGCTCCCCCGCCCCACAGGGACTTTAGGAGGAGACACCCTCCTCTCCTGAACCTAGACTCAGGGTATCACCTGCGAGAGGGGCACGTTCTGGCCAGAGGGGCAGCTGCTCAGCCATGGGGCGTGGGGCGCACAGTGTGGGGACCAAGAAGGCACCTGGGTTTGGGGAAAACATTCATGCAAGCTGCAGGCCAGAGCAGAGTGTGGCCCTGGGTCCCTGAGTCTGGGTCACAGCCCGCGACTCCCCCAGGCAGCTCTTTGCTGAGGTGTCATAACCGAGGGTCCACCCAGGCACCGCCCATCAACACGCCTCTCGGGTGGGCTGGGCGGCCCCCCTGCGGTGCCTCCCGCTGCCATGGCAGCATCGGGCGGCGGTGGCACCTGGACCACACACCGGCCCCTGCAGAAACATGACTCCTGGACCCGGTTTGATGATCCACCCTCTGAACCCCGTGAATGTTCCGGGGTCACTTTACACTTGGATGAAAAATGTTTACACGTCAAGATAAGGGGAACAGTACCCCAAACTGACGACAGAAGGAACTGAATTCGTTACTTTGGAGAGCGTTCCCCTCCAAGCCTCTGCTCGGCCTGACCTTGCCTCAAATATTTTTCCAAACGTTTCTGGAACCAAACAGAGGAGAGCTGGGAAACAACCTGCAACTCGGGATATTCACACTCACGAGTCCAACGAGCGAAAACTGTTGCCGAAAATACGCCACCACTAATGAGGGGCTTCTGCACCTGCTCTCAGCCCCAACAGGAAGGCCGGGCGTGGGCGCTTCCTGCTGGGACAACACGGCGGATATAAAAGGCCTGGCATCACAGAGCACCTCACACACACTCACACACACTCACACCTCCTCCAGCCCCACCGCCTCCACCATGGCCGCCTCCACCCTGTCCGCCTGCTCCAGCAACCTGAGCTACGGCAGCCACGTCTGCCTGCCTGGTCCCTGTCACCCCTGCACTGGCTCCTCCTGGCAGTGGGACGACTGTCCAGAGAGCTGCTGCGAGCCCCCCTGCTGCGCCCCCAGCGGCTGCACCCCCGCGCCCCGCCTGGCCCTCGTCTGCACCCCAGCGAGCTGTGAGCCCAGCCCCTGCCTGTCAGGCTGCACCAGCTCCTGCACCTCCTCCCCCTGCCAGCCAGCCTGCTGTGTGCCCATCTGCTGCAGGCCCGTCTGTTGCACGCCCGTGTGCTGCGAGGCCTCCCCATGCTCAGACTCCTGCTGCCAGCAGTCGAGCTGCCCGCCGTCCTGCTGCACCTCCTCCCCCTGCCAGCAGGCCTGCTGTGTGCCCATCTGCTGCAGGCCCGTCTGTTGCACTCCTGTCTGTTGCACACCCGTGTGCTGCGAGGCCTCCCCCTGCTCGGCCGCCTCGTGCTGCCAGCCCAGCCCCTGCCCCTCGTCCTGCTGCAGACCCTCGTCCTCCGTGTCCCTCCTCTGCCGGCCCGTGTGCCGCCCCGCCTGCCGCGTGCCCGTCTCCTCCTGCGGGGCCCCCGCCTCCTGCTGCCAGCCCGGCTGCTGCCGCCTGGCCTCCTGCGTGTCCCTGCTCTGCCGCCCCGCGTGCTCCCGCCCCGCCTGCTGCGTGCCCGCCTCGGCCTGCGAGTCCTGCTGCTGACCGGGCCCGTCCCCCCGGGGCCAGCCGGGCTCAGGTCCCCCCGTGACCTGGTCCTCCCAGCCTCCCCTCAGTCCTGACCAGGGTCAGGTGGCTGTCCCCACTCGGGACAGGGTCCCCTCATGTCCCCACTATCCTGACCTGACCTCTGAGCCCTGCTCCCAGGGCTCCTGCCTCCCAGGAGGTGCCGCCACCTGCCCCTGGGTCACCTCCCCTCCCTCTCCGTTCCTCTGCCGGGGTCCCTCGGCCTGGACTTCCCACCTGCCAGCACCTCCTCGGGCACCTGGAGAAATAAACTCACTTTTCACCTGACCAGCTTCCTTCCACCTTCACTGGGGGGCAAACACAGGCTTGACCCGACGTCGGTCACCTCCAGCCATGGGTGTGTCTGGGGGGGGGGGGTGCGAGAATCTCCGAGGCGGTGGCCTGACTGCTCTGGGCGGGTCACCGCGGGGCTCCTGCCCTCGGCAGGAAGGTCAGTGCCTGCTCAGCCCCCAAGCCCGGGGCTTTCCAGAGGCTGGTCCCCTGTCATGTCTGGGGGTTCTCAGGCCCCCTGGACCGTTTCCACTCATCGTCCATCTGGGTGAACTGGCCCTGAGTGTCCCCTCCAGGTGGCCGGCCTGGGGGCTCCCCACAGCACAGTCTCCATGGGGCCAGGGTCACCCCTGGGTCCTCCGGCGGGTCTGCACTTTTCGAAGGAAAGTGGCAGAGGGAGGGAGAGTCGCTCCCACCAGGAGGGGTCGGAGGGCCCGGGTGACTCCCACCTGGGCCGATCGGAGAGTCCCCAGGGTCAGGGCGCGGCGGGGTTGGATGCTGGACTTGAGAAGCACAGCAGGGGCCCGCCTGGGAGGGCACACAAGCAGAGTGGGTCTCACACCGCCCAGCGCCCCCAGAGGGTGCTCCGGGCCCCAGGGCGGAAACCGGAGCGCTGCACTGTGGACCCCTCGGCTTCAGATGGGCCGGGAGGAGGGGGCGACACAGGCAGCGAGTGTTTGGGGTCCGAGTGCCAGAGAGGAGAGAAGGGCTCTGAGGAATTCCCCGGTCCACAGAGGCTCTCCCACGAGTTGGGAAAGGATGAGGGGACACGTGTGAGAGGAGACGAGACGGGGAAAACCCGCGTAATTAGATGGGCTCGTCCCCCGAGATGAAACGGAGCCCGCAGGGGCACCTGCCGCACCTGCCGGGTGGGAAGGCCCGCGATTCCCGGCGCTTGGGCTGACTGCTCACAAGGATGCTGCCTCAGAGGTGGGTCCAGTTTTGCGCACCTCAAAGCCGCTTCCAAGTAACCTAACTACGCTCCAGAACAAAACCAGTAATATTCCTCCCCCCCTTTTTTTTCATCTTTTTGTCTTTTTAGCGCCGCACCTGCGGCATATGGAGGTTCCCAGGCTAGGGGTCTAATCGGAGCTGTAGCCGCCGGCCTGCACCACAGCCACAGCAACGCGGGATCCGAGCCGCGTCTGCGACCTACACCACAGCTCATGGCAACGCCAGATCCTTAACCCACGGAGTGAGGCCAGGGATCGAACCCGCAACCTCACGGTTCCTCATCGGATGCGTTAACCACGGCGCCACGAGGGGAGCGCCAAGCCAGTAATGTTCTTAGGGGAAGTACACTTCCAATAGAAGGAAACAGGTTACATTTTTAAATGGCCTCTCTCACGTAATAATGTGCATTTAAGGTTTCTCTGTGTCTTTGCATGGCTCCATCGTTCATTTCTCTTTTTTCTGGGTTTTAAACGGAGGTGAGATACTCATAGCACAAAGTCGACCGCGTAACCCTTTCACGGGCGCCCTTGAGTGTTGTTAAGCTCACGCATGAGGTTGTGAAACCACCCGCCACTTGCTCAGGACTCTTTCTCCTGAAAAACGAAACTCTACCCCGTAACCAATAATTTCACACCATCCTCCTCAGGCCCCCTGGAAACCGTCCTTCTACTCCCTGTCTCCGAAGCACCTGCTGTGAGTGGACTCTCAGAATTGGTCTTTCTGTGCCTGGCGTACTGATCTTGCCACCATGTCCTCGTGCTCACGTCAGACTTACTTCCTTGTCAAGGCTGCAGAGTATCCCGTCGTGTGACACACGGCACCTCGCCTGGCCCCTTGCCCATCAGGGACCCCCGGGGCTGCTTCTCCGTTTAAGCTGTTGGGAACAGGGCTGCTCTGAAGGTGGTGTTACAAATATCTCTTTGAGACCCTGCCTTCTATTCTTTGGAGCAGAGACCCAGGAGAATTACTGAATTGCAGGATAATTTTACGTTTAATTTTGGCGGGAACAGCCCTCCTGACTTCCACAGCAGCTGTACTGTTTCAGGTTCCCACCCACAGACAGGGTACAAGTGTTTCAGTTCCACCGCATTCTCACCAATACTTGTGTCTGTTTTTTAATACATGGTATTTATCCTGGTGGATATAATATGGTATTCCACTGAAGTTTTGATTTGCATTTCTCTGATGATTAGTGATATCGGGCATCCTTTCATGTGCTTATTGGCCACTTGTACCTTCTTTGGAAAAACATCTAGTCAAGTCCTTTACTCTTTTTAAACAATTTTTTGGTCTCCTTTTGTCTTCTTAGGGCTGCACCCGCGGCACATGGAGGTTCCCAGACTAGGGGTCCAACTGGAGCTGTAACCGCTGACTTACGCCTCAGCCACAGCAACACAGGATCCGAGCCACGCCTGCAACCCACACCACAGCTCACGACAACACTGGATCCTTAACCCACTGAGCAAGGCCAGGGATCGAACCCACGAACTCATGCATCCTGGTTGGATTCATTAACCACTGAGCCATGACGGGAACTCCTCAAGTCCTTTACTCATTGTTGAATCAGATTTTTGTTGCTGTTGTTACTGAGTTTTCAGAGTTCCTTATTCATTCTGGATAAGTCTCTTATCAGAGATGATTTTCAAATGTTTCCTCTCATTTCTTTGTGTTACTTTTTGCTCTGTGGATATTGTATTTTGGTGGAAAAATCAAATTTTTTATGAAGTCCAATTTGTGTATTTTTCTCAAGCTGTCTTTGCCATTGGTGTCATATCCAAGGAATGACTGCCAAAGCCAGGGTTGGGAAGCTCCTGTCCTATTTTTCCTTCTAGGAGTTGTGTGGTTATAGGTCTTCCATTGAGGCCATGGATCCACTTGGAATTCGTTTTTGTCTGCGGTGTCAGGCATGGGTCCGGTTTTCCCAGGACCTCGTGCTAAAGACGGTCTCTCTCTGTTGAATGGACTTGGTGCCCTCGTCAAAAACGATTTGACTGAGCGTGTGAGGGTGTGTTTCTGGATCCTGTCTCCTGTCCCCTTGAGCCACAGGTCTGTTCTTCTGCCCCACCATCCTGCTTTGATTACCGCAACTTTGTGCTAAGTTTTGAAATCAGAAAGTGTGAGTCCTCCAGTTCTGTTCTTTTTCAGGATTTTATTTTTTCTTTCTTTCCTTTTATTTTCTTTTTTTGGCTATGTAGGGTCCTTTAAGATTCCACATATGTATTTCTGCAAAAAAAGGTCACTGAGATTTGGGTAGCAATTGCACCAAATGCGCAGACCGCTTTGGTGAGCACGGACTTCGTAACAAGAGCAAGCCTTGCAAGCCATAAATATGAGATATCTTTCCACCTGCTTATGTCTCTTCTTTCATTTCTTTCAACAATATTTTGTAGTTTTCACTGTACAAGTCTTTGACCCACGGGTGAAATTACTTACTACGTGTTTTATTCTGTTTGACCATGTTCTAAATGGAATCACTTCTGTAATTTCTTTGGGGAGTTACTCATCATTCGTGTGTAGAAATGCAGTGGATTTTTGTGTGTTGACTTTGTATCCTGCTTCATTTGTTGTTCTCATTTATTAGTTCTAAAGAGTGTGTGTGTGTGTGTGTGTGTGTGTGTGTGTGCGCAAAAATTTCAGGACACTTGTTTGGCCGTCACTTCTGTGGACAGAGATAATTGACTTCTTTTGCAGTATCCATGGCTTTTCTTTCTTTTTTTTTGTCTGGCTGCTCTCCTCCCCCCAATAGTGTGTGGAAGAGCAGGGGTGAACATGGGGCCCCTTGCCCAGCTCCTGCTGTAAGAAGAAAAGCTTTCCGTCTTTTGAGACGGACTGTCCTGCCTGCTGTGAGTTTTTCATATACGTGTTTATTTTTACATGTGGAGGCAGTTTCTTCCTACTTTTAGTTTGCTGAGAGCTTTCATCCTACGAGGGAGCTGAATTTTGTCAAGTGCTTTTTCTGCCTCAGTTGAGAGGACTCTGAACTTCTGCCTCCATCTGTTAAGGTGACGTGTCACAGCGGCTGGTTTTCATACAAACCCTTCCATCCTTGCTTCCCAGCAAAAGACCCCTCGGGGCCGTGGGGTCCAATCCTTTCAATGCACTGCTGAGTTCAGTTCGTAGTATTTTGTGGAACACGTTTGAATCCTTGCTCCGAAGGGAGACGGGTCTGTGATTTTCTTTCTTGGGGTATCTTTGTCTGGTTTTGGTGTCAGGGTAACTGACGTTGGCCGCCCAGAATGATTAGGAAGTGTTCCCTCCTGTTCAGTTTTTCTTAAGCTTACAGAAAACCACCAACAAATGTTTAGAAATCCCTAACCTGACATCAGGCGTCGACGAAAACTCACAGCCAGCACCACATTCACCCGTGAGGGGGTGAGTGGCATTTTTTCAGAACGGCGACATCGCCAGAGGCGCTTGTACCCTCCGGGTGCCCAGGGCTCCAGGGAGGCCTTTTCCCTCAGGCTTCAAAGGTTTGCTGCCACTGTCTGCCAGCATCTCCACCGGCTGTGCCGCCCGCACAGGATACACATCCTTCTGGAAGCTTTGGGGATGTTTCTTCACATCTGGTGTCAGATTTTTCACCAACTAGACATGCACCCGTTCCCACTCACCTTGTCCCAGATTTGGTCAAAACCCAAATCAGAAGAACCCAGTGTTTGCTCTTCTGCTCCGGAAAA
Source organism: Phacochoerus africanus (assembly GCF_016906955.1). Classification (NCBI taxonomy): domain Eukaryota; kingdom Metazoa; phylum Chordata; class Mammalia; order Artiodactyla; family Suidae; genus Phacochoerus; species Phacochoerus africanus. The sequence goes on along the minus strand of NC_062544.1, from coordinate 287,306,923 downwards.
CGTGCCCTTTGTCCCGCTTGCTGTGCCCGCCGGCATCTCTACCCACTGAACGTGGCGGCCTCATCTGCATCCCCGTTTCTCTCTGTCCCGCGTCTCACACCGTCTGTGCTGCACCTGAGATGCTCTTTGTCTGTCTCCTCATCACTATTTCTCCCCTTGCTGACCTGTCCACCGTGCAGCCCTTCTGCACGGTCCCAACTTCCAGCTCCGAGCTGCCCAGATGGTGAGAGTCTGGGATCCCCCCGCCTCACCTGCAGCCAGAGAAGCCCGGGGAGGGGAGCAGCCGGGCAGGCAGGACCAGGGCTGCGGGAGTCAAAATGAATCCTGTGTTTGCTTAGAAAACCACACACGGGTGAAGGGGTGACCGCGTGCTCAGCATGACCAGCATTTTACAGGCAGCAACGCTTCTGTAAATAAACAGGAAGGAACGGGTGCTCCCAGGCCTCACTCAAAACACCAACAAGGAAAGGGAAGCCTCCTGCTGGACCAACACGCAACGGCAGGGGTATAAAAGGCCCACATCTCTGAGCACCTCACACACACACTTACACACTCACACACACTCACACCTCCTCCAGCCCCACCGCCCCCACCATGGCCGCCTCCACCCTGTCCGCCTGCTCCAGCAACCTGAGCTACGGCAGCCACGTCTGCCTGCCCGGTCCCTGTCACCCCTGCACCGGCTCCTCCTGGCAGTGGGACGACTGTCCAGAGAGCTGCTGCGAGCCCCCCTGCTGCGCCCCCAGCGGCCGCACCCCCGCGCCCCGCCTGGCCCTCGTCTGCACCCCAGCGAGCTGTGAGCCCAGCCCCTGCCTGTCAGGCTGCACCAGCTCCTGCACCTCCTCCCCCTGCCAGCCGGCCTGCTGTGTGCCCGTGTGCTGCAGGCCCGTCTGTTGCACTCCTGTCTGTTGCACACCTGCGTGCTGCACACCTGTGTGCTGCGAGGCCTCCCCGTGCTCAGACTCCTGCTGCCAGCAGTCGAGCTGCCAGTCGTCCTGCTGCACCTCCTCCCGCTGCCAGCAGGCCTGCTGTGTGCCTGTCTGCTGCAGGCCCGTCTGCTGCACTCCTGTCTGTTGCACGCCCGTGTGCTGCGAGGCCTCCCCCTGCTCGGCCGCCTCGTGCTGCCAGCCCAGCCCCTGCCCCTCGTCCTGCTGCAGACCCTCGTCCTCCGTGTCTCTCCTCTGCCGGCCCGTGTGCCGCCCCGCCTGCCGCGTGCCCGTCTCCTCCTGCGGGGCCCCCGCCTCCTGCTGCCAGCCCAGCTGCTGCCGCCCGGCCTCCTGCGTGTCCCTGCTCTGCCGCCCCGCGTGCTCCCGCCCCGCCTGCTGCGTGCCCGCCTCGGCCTGCGAGTCCTGCTGCTGACCGGGCCCGTCCCCCCGGGGCCAGCCGGGCTTAGGTCCCCCCCGTGACCTGGTCCTCCCAGCCTCCCCTCAGTCCTGACCAGGGTCAGGTGGCTGTCCCCACTCAGGACAGGGTCCCCTCATGTCCCCACTATCCTGACCTGACCTCTGAGCCCTGCTCCCAGGGCTCCTGCCTCCCAGGAGGTGCCGCCACCCGCCCCTGGGTCACCTCCCCTCCCTCCCCGTTCCTCTGCCCGGGTCCCTCGGCCTGGACTTCCCACCTGCCAGCACCTCCTCGGGCACCTGGAGAAATAAACTCACTTTTCACCTGACCCGCTTCCTTCCACCTTCACTGGGGGGCAAACACGGGCTTGACCCGACGTCGGTCACCTGCAGCCATGGGTGTGTCTGGGAGTGGGGGGGTGCGAGAATCTCCGAGGCTGTGGTCTGACTGCTCTGGGCGGGTCAGCAGGTGGAAGGTCAGAGGCCGCTCAGGCCCCCTGGTGCTGGGACCGGAGCACAGGGAAGCGGAGATGCCTGTTCTGCCCAGCTGTGACGTCAGCGTCCTCCCAGCCACCTGCCTGGCCGTCACCCCCTCCCCAACCCGGGAGCCTTCTGCCCTTGGGTGTCATTTCTGGTCTTTGCCCAGCCACATGCCCTTCCAGGCTCCCTCCCATGGGAGGTAGGTGAAAGTGCCGTGCGTGTCCCCTTAGCACCCGAGTGGCCCGTGGTCCTGTGGCCCAAGCTGTGCCAAGCGGCTTTTGCTAAATTAGAAGTTGCTAATATGAAGACCGGGGAGGTTTCTGATGCCATCAGCATCAGAGCTGTGTGGCATTTCACTCATTGTTTACGGGGCGAAGACGCGCTAAGAAGCGAAATCTGTATTTTACGCGTCTCTTTAGCGTTAAGGCTCAATCTCCTTCTGCTCTACCTTTGTCTGTGGTAGGCTAGAAAGTAAGAGACTCTAAGTGGCCCTTAATATGGTCCCCGGTGTCTCCACGTGGTCTGAGCGGAGGCCACGTGCAACTGGCACTGCAGGTGTGTGGCGACGGCCCTCGCCGTGGGGGTGGGCGCAGGTTTTAAAACTGGTAAAATTCGCATACCAGGCAATTTCCCTTTTAACCTTTATAAGTGCACAGGTCTGTGGCATCAGGACAGGCCACCATCCGCCGCCAGGACTTTTTCCATCTTTCCAAACTGAAACTCTGCAACCTTAAAGGACAACTCCCCATCACACTCCCCTCCCCCCCAGCCCCTGGCACCCACCGTCCTGCCTTCTGTCTCTGAATCTGACTCCTCCAGGGACCTGGAATCAGCGGATCGTACACTCTGCCCTTTTGTGACAGACTCGTGTCACCAGCGTAATGTCCTCGGGTCCATCCAAGTGATGTGGGGGCCTCATCTGAAAGGCTGGACAGACCCCAGCTGACCATCCATTTCTCTGCTGATGGACACTGGCCGCCTTGACGTCTTAGTTATTGAGAGCAAGGCGGGTGGGAACAGGGGCGTCTCAGCGCCTCTTCAGGACGCGGCTGCCAGTCCTTTGGGGCGCACCACCAGAAGTGAGTTGTGGGGGCAGGTGGTGACTCCATCTCAACTTCTTGAGGAATCGCCGTGCCGTTTTCTCCACCAGCTGCCCCATTTTATGTTCCCACCACGGTGCCCAAGGGCCCTGCTTTTCCGCCGCCTCCGCCACCACTGGCTATTTGGTTTTGTTGGTGGCAGCTGTCCTGGGGTGGGAGTGGTGCCTTTTGCTTTATCAAAGGCCTTGGTTACTGCCTCAGGCGATGCCGCCGGGAGCCCAGTCTTTTGCCCCCGCCTGCCCCGCCGCCGCCCCCTCACCCGCCCCCTCACCTGCCCTTCCACCGTCCCCCTCCATCCTAGCGCCCTGCCTCCCCCCCCCCAAGTCCTCACTCCCCCCTCACCGGCCCCGCCCCCGCCCCTCTCCTGCAGAAGAACGAGTACCTGCTCACGGTGGTGGCCGAGCGGGACGCGCTGCTGCTGGGTCTGCGCTACTCCGCGGCGCAGCTGCACCTGCTCTTCCTCAGCCAGGACGCGGCCGGCACCTGGCAGACCCGCGTGTCCTTCCGCAGCCCGGCTCTGACCGACGGCCAGTGGCACACGCTGGTCCTGGCTGTGTCCGAAGGCGCCTTCTCCCTCACCACGGACTGCGGCCCTCCTGTGGACATGTAGGTACCCGGGTCCCTGGAGAGGAAAAGGTGGCGGCGCGCCGAGTGCGGGTCTGCAAGCCCAGCCGAGTGGTCGCCCTGGGATGGCTTGCAGGGTGCACGTGGGCCCAGACCTGGGGGTGGCCACAGCCGCCCTCCGTGGGGTCAGGCCGGTGGAGGAGTTAGCAGAGGTGAAACCGCCCCCGCCCCCAGGCAGTGGGTGGGGGCCCAGGAGCAGGGAGGGAGCCTAGCCTGGCAGTGCCCAGCTAGCTCCGTGGTTGGGTTAGGCTTGACCCAGCTGAAGGCACCCTGCCGAGGTGGTACCCACACCCAGAAAAGGCCCAGAGGAAGGCGGCCAGAGCCGGGAAGGAGCTCGGGCCGGTGGAGGCCCAGGTCTGGCTTTGTGACTTTCACCGGCCACCTAACCTCTCTCACTGGGTTCCCTTTCCTGGGAGAAGGGCGTAAATACTCCCCAACACTCCACAGACCAGCAGAATACCCGCGAGCAGTTCGGACAACCCCGGGCCCACGGGGGCCGCTCTCATCTCTTACTCAGGCCGGGCTCCCGAGTAAGTGGGACCGGGACTGGTGACTCCCCACAGCCCTGCGTGATGCCCCCCGCCGGCCTAGCTGCCGCCCTGGCTGGGCCGGCCACTCATTTCCTCAGGGATGGTCCAGTGTGCATTCATCTGTGTCGTGGCAGGTGTGACTTTCAAAGGCAGAATCCTAGTCTGCTTTGTTACTGTGAGATGTTCTATAACTTAAAAAAAGTCTCCTTCAGACTCATTTATACCTTTATTTAAGCGCAGCTTTTTCACAACCCCTCCCCACCACACCTCCACATATGTGGGGGCCTTTACGGGGCAGTGGGAACCTGCAGTGGGGCAGCTGTGCTGGGGGAGGGCGCGCAGGAGGACAGGCCTGGGTCAGGTGGAGCCGATGACATCCTAGGAGGAACCTAGGCCCTTGGGTCGGGCTTTACACCGGAACTCAGAGAGCCTGAGAGCTGTGCCCGGAGCACAGGACGTCTGGGACAGCGGTCACGGCCAGCCACAGCCGGACGGCAAAGCCGGGATGGAGCAGGGGCTTTGACCAGCAAATGTGGCATCACGTCCCGGGAGGCACCAGGCAGGAGCAGAAGCTCACATCTGGCTCCTCCCCCCCAGAGGCTCCAGCAGCGCCCCCACCCCGAGTTCAGCCTCCACTTGCCCCTCCAGACCCAACTCTGACCCCACCTTCCAGCACCTCTGAGGCCACCAACAAGGTGACTCTCCTCGAGCCCCGGGCTCAGAGGAGGGGGACAGGCCCCCACGAGACGGGTGGGGCTGCTGAACCCCCCCACAGCACACGCTTGTGCCGAAGACCTTGTCCCGGGGCGAAGAGCATCCCCCCAGATCCTCATCCACCAGAACCCGAGAATGGGAGCTGTGTGGGGGCAGCACCCCTGCAGGTATAATCGAGTTAAGTTGAGGTCACTCCGGTGTGGGGTGGCCCTGACTCAGTGATTGGTGACTTTATAAGAAGAGGAGAGGCCCGAGGATGCAGCCACAAACCAGGAAACCTTGGCAGCTGGAAGAGGGGGCAGGAACCGCCCCCAGCCCCAGAGCCCGCAGTAGGGCCCAGGGCCAGAACCCTGGCCTCAAACGTCTGGCCTCCAGCACACCCTTCCGTGGTTTAGGCCGCCCAGCCTGGGTGCTCACTGCGGCCGCCCCGGGACTAGCGTACCCTCCCCCGGGGCTGTTCTCCTATGGCCCTCAAACCGCCTTCCCCTGTTTTCAGAACGACTGACATGCCCTTTCCAGCCACCCTGTCGGTGCGAGGAGCCCGGTTCTTCATCGGCAGCCGGAGGAGGACCAAAGGCCTGTTCACGGTACGTTTGGAGGGGCTGTGGCCTGGCCCCCCCTACACTGGTGTGCAGGGGCTGTCACCGCTGGTCCGGCAGCCTGAAGCTCTAGTTTGACACCGTGTATGTGGCAGACGGGAACAGGGAGCCTACAGGCTTGGTGGAACCCCATGCATGCCGGGCACTCTCCCACCACAGGGCCTCTGCCCCTGCCGTGCCCTCCTCCCGGAACACTCATCCCCACTGCTGCCATGGCTCACTCCCTATGACCCTGGGGCCCTGCCCTGTGCCCTCGTGCTGCGGAGGCCTCCCCGCCAGTCTGAGAAGAGGGCCCCCCACCCAGCGCTCCCAGCTTTTCCTCTGACTGTCTTTTCTCTGTAGCCCTGACGCCTTGCAGACCAGCTGTGTGTCTGCTCATTGCCTGCCTCTCCCTTAGAGGGTTAATGGGGGGCCCTGCTCTGCGAGGTAAGGGCTTTTGCTTCCTGCTCTGTCCTGTGTCAAGAAGCATGCCTGATGCATAGCAGGTGCTCTGAATGTTTAATGCTGGCCTGCCTGGATAGATGGAGGCCTGGATGGGTGGACAGACGGATAAGTAAATGGGCATGTGGGTGCATGGATGGCTGGCTGGATGGACGGATGGGTGGACGGACAGGTGAGTGGATGGACGTATGGACGGATGAGCAGTGTACCCAGCCACTCTAGGTCAGTCCACAGGACAAGTCCCTTGCGAGGTTAGATTTCTTTGAATGGGGTACAGTTCTCCACCATTGTCCCCAAGCCCCCGTACCCGACATGCAGACTCCTCTCCCTGCTTCAGAGCAGGTTCGACGCCCCAGCCCCATTCCCAGGGCTCCTTGGGGTCTGGGCGGGGAGCCCAGTGGTCCGGGACCTGTCTGGCAGCGCAGGTCTGAACGTGCTCTCCCCTCTGCAGGGCCTGGTGAGGCAGCTGGTTCTGCTGCCCGGCTCAGATGCCACCCCAAGGCTGTGCCCCTGCAGGAACGCTGAGCTCGCCGCACTGTCCATCCCCCCCGTCCTGCAGGGACTCCCGGGGAAGCCAGAAGAGAACGAGGTGCTAAAATACCCCTACGGTCAGTAGGCCGGAGGCACCCCCCTGCCTGACCCCGAGAGCCTTGTCCCTTCCCAACCTCCCAGGTGCAGAGCCAGGAGGGGAGGGTGTCTGTCACACCCACGAAGGGGAAGGGTACACTGGGGCCTGATGCAGCTGCCCCCCACCCCTGAAGGCGGAGGAGGAGGGCTCCGTGGTGGCCATTTAACCCCCCCCCCCCGCTGGTGCCCTTGGTGTCCCACTGAGACCAGGACGGAGCCCCCCCCGCCCCGCCCCGGCTGCCTGCTCCGCCCTGGAGCAGCCTTTGGGGCCCTTCCCGCTCCCGCTCCGACAGACATCAAACCTCAGCAGCCCCGGCAGGGCCCGCCCTCCGCAAGGTTCATTTCTATTTTCTTTCTTTTTCATTTTCTTTTTTATTTTTAGCGCCACACCCGTGGCACAGGGAAGTTCCCAGGCTAGGGGTTGAATCGGGCTGCAGCTGCCAGCCTGCACCACAGCCACGGCCATGCCGGATCCTTGACCCACTGAGCCAGGCCGGGGAGGGAACCCGTGTCGTCCGGGACACTAGTTGGGTTTGTTACTGCTGAGCCACCACGGGAACTCCGTTTCTACTTTCTGGGGCCCCCGGTGGGCCCCCCCTTGCTGTCTTTCGGTGGTGTTGGCACCTCTGCAGTGTGAAGTCACGATGGTTTAAGCCAGCCCCTGCCGTGGAGAACGGAAACCCACTCCCCCTGCAGCGCCCCCAACCGGGAGGCGGGGGCGGTACTCTCTGAGCCTCGCGGTGGTTGCTCACGGGTCAGGGCAGCACATTCCCGACCCCGCCTTCCTCCGGGGAGCACCCCCCCACCTCTCTCTCCCGTCTCCCCCAGAAACCGACATGAAGGTGACGCTGGGATCCCGGCCTCCGTGTACCAAGGCGGAGGACGCCCAGTTCTGGTTTGATGCCAGCCGCAAGGGGCTGTACCTGTGTGTGGGCAGCGAGTGGGTCTCCGTGTTAGCAGGTGAGGCAGGGGGCTCTGCGGACCTAGGGTCTTCCGAGCCCTGGTACTCAGGGGGCAGGAAATGCCCCCCGTGCAGAGCAGCGCAGAGCAGCTGGAAAGTGTGAGCCACCTGGGCACGACACGTGGGCTGGCGGGGGTTCATGTCACCTCCCCGTGGGGGCCAGCCTCCCTCTGGGGCCCCCCTGCTCTCCTCGCCCTCTCTGGCCCCTCGGGGTGGCGATTGGACGCCACGGGGCCCGGTGCCTGAGCACGGTGGTGATGTTGGCAGCGGGGTGGGGGGGGCGCCAAGAGGCTCCGGGTGGGGGGGGCGCCATGAGGCTCCGGATGGGGGTCCTCGGGAAACGGGAAGGGGCCCTGGGGGGGCCTCCACGAGCTGTGACTCTGCCATTAGCATTCGGGCACAACCCTTTGCAGAAGCCACAAGCCACGGCACGTCCGTTCCATCTGACCCGCATCCCCGGGGCTCCGCAGACCCTGAACCCCCGCAGGGACGAGAGGCCCCGGTGACGAGTCGCGCTGTGTCGGGACTTGCGTCCTGGGAAGTGCTGACCGGGCCTCCGCGTCTCTGTCGCCAAAGCCAGAGAGAGGCTGGACTACGTGGAGGAGCACCAGCGCCTGTCCACACACGCGGAGACGCTGGGCATCGAGGTCTTCGCCATCCCCGAGGCCGGGCTCTTCGTCGCCACCGCCAACCGCAGGGCCACGTCCGCCATCTACAAGTGGACGGACGGCAAGTTCGCCTCCTACCAGGACGTCCCCACGCACCAGGCCCAGTCCTGGCGGCACTTCACCATCGGGAAGCGGGCAAGTCTGCTTCTGGAGACTTCCTTGGTCCGTTCCGTTTGGGAAAACCCGTAGGGCCCAAAGGCCGGGGCTCCCCATGTGAATTTTGCAGGGAAACGTATTTCTCGGGTTGAGAGCCCTCACGAGGGCCCGCAGCGGCTTCCAAAGTCACGCACAGCCGCGTCTCTAAGTCCAGAACGTGTCTGAGAAAGTCTGCTCGGCTTCCTACAAAATAGAAGACAGACTATTCCTGAGACGCTCCCCAGCTCCACGCAGACCCGGCACCGACTCCGGAACCCCCTTGAGATAATTGGACCTAAACCAGCGGGCAATGCGGAGATCACGCCAGACTGGAAATAGGCCCCACCCCCGCCTTCCTTCCCACGCCCCACAAACCCTGGGGACACGGGGTGTCCCAAGGGAGGTGGACAGGCACGGATGGCAAGGCCAGGTCTTGGGTGGGAGGGCCTCGCGGCAGCCCCCCCACCCCACACCAGGGCTGCACTGAGCCGCAGCCCCTTGCCAGCTCCTTCTAACCCTTGACCCCAAACGGCAGTGTCTCAGGGCCTCCTCCCCGTGCCTGTCCCCAAGTGGCTCCCTCACCCACATGTGTGCAGGGCACAGCTCTGCCCTCCCCTGGGCCCCCCCACCGGGGACCAGACAGTCAGCAGGGCAGACAAACCTCTGCTCTCCGCCCCAGCCCCCCACAGTCCTGTGCTCCGAGTCCAGCCGGGAAGCTCGGGTGACAAGCTCTGGTTTTTCGGTTGATGACATTGAAAGGTTTTTTTTTTTCATTATAAAAAATAACGTTACATCGAAGAAAAGTTGGGAAGTGTAGAAAACAAGGTAGGAAATCTTCTGTCCCATCACCGAAAAGGGCGCAGAGTGTACCTGGGGCAGCTTCAGCCACAGCACGCGTGACCCACGCCCCGAGCTTCCAGGTCCTGTGACAATCACGGCGCCCAGGCATCTGGCCCTCGGGTCACAGCACGCGGAGGGCGTCTCCACGTCGTCCTCAGCTGCGTGACAGGCACACACTTCCTGAGGGACAGCAAGGCTTTGAGGTTTGTCCCCCTCAGGAATTCCTGCCGTGGCTCAGCCGTCTACGAACCCAGCTGGTATCCATGAGGTTGCAGGTTCCATCCCCGGCCTTACTCCGTGGGTTAAGGATCCAGTGTTGCCATGAGCTGTGGTGTAGGTCACAGATGCGGCTCCAATTCAACCCCTAGCCTGGGAACTTCCCTGTGCTGCAGGTTCAGCCCTAAAAAGCACAAAAAGAAAAAGAAAAGGTTTTCCCTCCTCCTCCTCCTCCTCCTCCTCCAGGTGGTGAGACGGGTGTGGTGCGTGAGGCTTTCTCTGGGGGTGGGAGCTGGCACGAGAGCCGGCGGCTGGTAAACGCAGCTGTGCCCGGGTCTTAAGTGTAGCAAGGCTTTAAGTTGCATTTCAATGAAGGGCCGCTCAAGGCTGTCCGTCTCGGGCTCTGCCTCCATGCTGAGGCCTCACGCGCCAGAGCCGCGCGCGGGTCACAAGAACGGGCGCCCTGGTCCTCTCCGCAGGTCTTCCTGGCCGTGGCTAATTTTGAACCGAATGAAAAGGGGCAGGAGTTCTCCGTCATTTACAAGTGGAGCCCGAGACGGCTGAGGTTCACGCCGTACCAGCGGGTGCCCACCCACAGCGCCCGGGACTGGGAGGCCTTCGAGGTGTCCGGGGAGCACTTCCTGGCCGTGGCCAACCACCGGGAAGGTAGGGGCTGTGGCCTTGACTCCAGGGGGCTGCCTGGTCTGCAGGGTTCATTGTATCTCATTAAAAGTGTAATAAACCCCGCCCGGCCGTGTCCTTGGGCTCGGCCACCTGACAGCAGCGTCTGAGGGTGGACACTTGAGCAGCGCTCACCTGTCCAGGTGAGGGGGGGGGTCCCTGCCATCATCCATTCTGGGCACAAACTCTGCGACGCAGTGGGTGTGCTGGGGCACAGGCCTGGGAGGGGCTGGCAAATCTGTTTTCCGGGCCAGGTGGCTGCCCCATGTGACCGTGGCGAGCCCCTCCCTGCTCTGTGACTCGAGGGGGACAGAGCCTCGGGGCACAGCCAGTTCTGCAGGGCACCTCTGGCCTGGGGGGGAGACCCCACCACCCCTTGTGGGCGGAGGGGACCCCGGGAGCGCACCACCCAGTCCCCCCACGACAGTGAGTGTTCTGGGAGAGGCTGGCTCGCGGGGTGGGGGGGCTCCAAAGATCACCACGAGGGAGGGGGCTCCCGGCCTGCGTGGCCTGGCCCGTGGGGGAGGGAGATTGAAGGGGCCGCGGGCAGTGCGAGGGGTGAGGCTGGGAGGGGCGGGGGCCCCCCCTCCAGCAGCTGGAGGGCCGCAGGGGCTCTGGAGCCGTCCAAGGTCGGGGGCGCTGCGGGTCCTCACGGGGCGCAGGGGTGGGAAGGGCAGGTTGGGGACCGGGGAGGTGCCCGGCGCAGGGCCCGGCTGGACTGGGCCCCACCTCCCGCCTGCCCCGGGCGCCCGGCTTCCAGGCGACAACCACAACATCGACAGCGTCATCTACAAGTGGAACCCGGGCAGCCGGCTCTTCGAGGCCAACCAGACCATCGCCACCTCGGGCGCCTACGACTGGGAGTTCTTCACGGTGGGGCCCTACGCCTTCCTGGCCGTGGCCAACGCCTTCAACGGCACGTCCACGCGGCTGCAGTCCCATCTGTACGTGCGCCTGGGCGGCTCCTTCCAGCTCTTCCAGTCGTTTCTGGTGAGGACACCAGGGCCCCACACGGCCGCCTGGGGGACCCGGGACGGGGCCCCGCCCAGGCCCCCCACACCGGGCACCTCCCCAGGGGAAGGCTCAGGGGGGCGCCTGCAGGACCCCACACAGACCCGGGAGCCCCAAACTGCGGGGGAGGCTGCCCTGGCGCTGCCCCTTCTGGCAAGGAGCTTCCGGAGACACTGAGTGAGCCGGGGTCCTGAGCCTTCCGTGCTCCTGCAGTCTGACTCGGCTTCGTGCCAGTGTCAGGCTCTCGTCCTGGGGCAGCCGGGCAGCTGGCCTCTGACCCGGCCAGGTGTGGGGCACACGGTCAGCTTCCCTGTGGACTTTGAGGGTCCCTTAGCTGGCTCCAGCCGCCATGGGCTGCCCGGCGAGACCTCTGAGTTGAGGCAGCAGGATGTCCCAGGGACCCCCACGTGCACGGCCCCGTCCCAGGCTAGGGGGCGGTGTTGGCATCCTCTTCTCGGGCCCCACCGTGGTTGAGAGGACGGTGTGGGGCCGCAACCCTCCTCCCACCCTCCCTCGCCCTCCTCCCTCCAAGCTGCCCGGCTTGTCCCTCTTGGTAGCTGACCCCAGGCCACGTCCCCAGGATGATGGCTTGTCCTTCTCGGTGGCAGACCCCAGGCCACGTCCCCAGGATGATTCTAAAATCGGGACGTTGCTGTCGGCATTTGCGTCCTCCTGGCTGTGTCGGAATGTGGAGCTGAGGCACAGCTGTGGTCACTCCCTCCTCTGGATTCAGCGGTGGGACGACCCTCCCGCCACCTTGGGGGAGAGTCCCTGCCTGCGGGTCAGACTTCCCTTTCGTGCCACAGCCCACACATGTGGCTCGCCTCGCACACGGCCGCGTCTGCTGCGCGGACTGCTTCTCTGCAAGGTCCAAGTTACTTCTGAAACCCCTCCCCTGCTCCCTCCCCTTTCTGGGGGAGGAAAACCGCCGTCTCTGCCCCGTAAGGTCTCCCGGCCTCTTGCTGGTCCCTGTTCCCGGAGGCCATTCTCCTGCTCCCGCATCTCTGTGCCTCCCGGGTCTCCAGCCTCGCGTCCTCGCATCCTCCGTGCTTCCACTGTGTCTGGAAGGAGGCTGGGCGGCGTGCGTTCGTGGAGACCCCTTTCCTCTGCACTCCTCCCCCCGACCCTCCAGGCCCGCCGCCTCCAGAACTGTCAGTGGTTCCCATTCTGGAACGTTCCTTTACCGCCATCTTTGGCTGCAGCCACTACACCCAGTTCTGATGTCCCTTCTCCAGGTTGACCCCGGCTTTTCGGGTAACACCCTAAGGTGCTCCCCCCAATTCCGCAGCATCCTATGCGGCTGGCCAGGTCAGGGGACCAAGGCCGGCCAGTGGGCGTTGAGCTGAGAGAGCCTGAGCTAAGCCGGGCCTGGGGCTGAGCGTCTGGGGAGTGTCCCGCCTCTCATCCTCCCCAGCCACGGGGCCACATGCCCCGAGCTTCCAGCATCGCCCAGTGAGCATCACCCTGCGGTGGGAAGCACGGGTGCCATGGTGGCCCATCCTCACCTGGGTGCCACGTGCAGGATTCAGGCTGGAGGTGTTTCCCAGAACAGTGAGGCCAGCCCAGCTCCCAGCACGGGGGCACGGCGACGCCGCTGCCTCCTGCAGGGCCTCCCCTTTGATCTCTGCCCTCAGCGCCCACACGTGCTTGCACCGGCTTCCAACTCGCCACAGCACCCTTCCAGTCAGTCCGCAGGGACGCGCTCCCAGGCCCGGAGACCTTCCCGGCTTTTCTTGCTCATTTTATGCCGCCTCGGCCCCGCCAGGACTCTGGTCGGTGGGCTGGGTTCTTTGATTGAGTCACATCTCTTCTTCTTGCTGTGCAGCTTCCAGGGTTCCCTGCCCTTATTCTGCAGGCACGTGGCTGCGTGTCTTCTCCTAATGCCGGGAATGGTGATTTTTTAAGTTGAATAAATGAATTTCTCACCTCTGTAGTTGTAGAATGATCATCGCAGTCTGATTTCACAGGATTCCCATCCCACAGCCCAGGCGCATCCCCCACCCCCCAAACTGTCTCCTCTGGAGACCACAAGTTGTTCAAAGTCCGTGAGTCAGCATCTGTTCTGCAAAGACGTTCCGTCTGTCCTTTTTTCAGAGTCCACGTGTCCTTGAAAGCATTGGAGGTTGGTGTCTCATTGTCTGGCGGACTTCACTTCGCGTGATAGTTTCTAGGTCCATCCATGTTGCTAAGAATGCCGGTATTTCGCTCCTTTTCATGGCCGAGTGCAGGAATAGTATTTTTAATATCCAAGGACGCGCTCCTTGTACGGGCCGTCTGTGTTTAGTCTCTAAATGCGGTCTTTTCTTGAATACTTCTGAGGATAATTGTAATTTTTCAAATCCTCTTCTGTTTCTAGAACCAGCTCGGCTTCTTCCGGGCTGAGTATATGTGTAGAGTTGAGCTCGACATTCACGTGCCAGGCCTTGCGTCACACATCCAGAGGCCTTAGTGCTCTGTTTACATCTGACGTTGAGGGTGGCGGTGGGTGGCACGGTCCCTGGCGGCAGGGCCCCGGGGAGCCGGGCATCTGGCTGAGGCCCTTGCCCTGGTGAGGTGTCTGATGAAGACCCTTCTAAACTGGCCTTTTGTGCGAATGTGGGAGCCGTCGGACCCCAGTGTTGGCACCTGCGGGATAATGGCCCCCAAGCGCACCCCCACCAGTGGCAGGAACCCTCTTCGCTCCCATGCTCGGTGTGGCGGCCCTGCTGGGACCTGTGCGGTGGACCAGAAGGCCATGTGCTGGGCCCCTGTCCCGGCGAAAGACAGGGGTCTGCACCCTCTCCCCTGACCCATCTGCGTGAATCTTGGAAGCATCCCCCGAACCTCTCCGAGCAGTCCTGCCTCTGTCTCTCACACACTGTGCTCCAGATCCTTTCCAGAAGCTGCTCAGTCTCCCCGCTCACTTCTGTGACCCGGCTCCAGGGGACGGGCACCTGAAACTCTGCATTTTCAGGCAGCGTGTGGGAGTCGGCTCCAGCCAGGGAGGCCTGGGCTGAGTGGCAGAAATGGGTCCGGCTGAGCGGAGGCGGGGCCGTCCAGGCTACGTGACCCAAGGGAGAGCCGGCCTAGGGGTGCCATTGGCGGAAGAACTGTCCAGAAAGGCCGGCTGGGAGCAGGACCACAGTGGCCGTGAGAGAGCACAGCTCCAGCCCGCAGCAGAGTCGCCCAGGACCCTGGCTCTGGGGGCTGCAAGGGCTCCGCCTCAGCACCACCTGCTCCTGTGAGCCAGGTCTCCTCACACGTGTCGAGTCCTCAGAGCCCACGAGATCCCCCTCTCATGTCCTGCCAGCACTCCTGTACTGTGTTTCAATCCGCCTGGGTCCTGGGGATGCCTTGGTGTGTTTACACTTGGTTTGGAGCTTTGCAACGTCTCTCCGGGCCGTGAGCTTTGAAGCAGGGAGGCTGGTGCTTAGCGCGTGTGAGTGGAACTAGCTGAATTGCGGGGAGCCCTCTCTGGAGGGACGGCCGGGCGTGGGGTGCAGGCTGGTGTTTGCAAAGCTGTGCACACAGGGCGCCGGGAGGGATGCCAGGTGGGGTCCCAGGGCTGTGGGCCGAGTTCAGCTCACGAGAAAGGCCCGGGTGGTGCCCACGTGGGGCCTGCCGCCCAGGCGTATGTGGGAGGCTGACTGCCCTCCTGGGTGCACCCCTCGGCCCCACCCTGCAGATCTCCCCACCTCTCCCACCAGGACTCCTAGAACCCTCCTCGGGGTGGCAGAGACCAAGGTTCCAACGACCTGGCCTCACCATCTCGGGACAAAGGTCTGAGCTGGGTGTCCAGGAGGGAGTGGGCTCGGTCCGCAGAAATCCAGCCTTCAGCCGCTGGGGTTTCCGCTCCCCACGCTGTCAGGCTGGGGGGGTCTGTGGCCACGGGTCTGTGGCCACGGTCATTGTGGAAGGGAGGGTGTGGGGGAGGGGAGGGGGAGCTGAGGACCAAGATTTGGGCCTTGTCCCCTGGGAGGCGGGGCCGATGGGGGTGCTGCTGGCAGAGGAGAGCCCAGGGCAGTGGAGGTTCGGGCAGGAGGGCCGGCTGACAGCCCCCGGGACCACCAGTCGCGGCCAGCGAAGCCCCAGGAAGCCCACATGGGGCAGAGGAGCTGCCCAGAGCATCAGTGGGTGTGTGGGACAGAGGGAGAAGCAGTGGGTTGTCAAGAAGGCAGAGAAGGACACATGAGGGCGCCCATGGCCTCCCTGGTGGGCACAGCCCGGTGAGAGCCAGGGCTGCCGCCTGCGCCTCCAGTTTGCTCTGTGAGGCAGGAGCGGGCAGTGGACCAGGCAGCCCAGTGCGGGGAGTAAGATGGGACCAGGGAGAGCTGGGACAGCACCCAGAATCTGCTGCCCCCACACCCATCTCAGCCACTGCCCACAGTGAGGATGGCAGTACCCCCTGCCCCTGGGCCCTTTGGCACCCCCTCCTCTGCACTCCCAGACCTTGGCTCTTTGCTCCACCAAAACCAGAAGCCAAGGGCCTCCTGCCCAGCAACTGTTCTGCTCATTACTGGAGCCAACCTACCCTCGAGGCTAGGCTGTCCGGGCCTCCAGATGCTCCTGGCTGCCAGGTCCTGGAGGCACCATCCTATCTCGAGGTGCCCTGGAGCCTGCCAGGCAGGGCGCCGGAGGATTCCAGGGCAGGGCTCCAGGGGAATTCCACTCAGAAGGCGGGTGGGAAGGGCCCGCCCAGCCCAGCAGGTGCCTGGCCGCCTTGCTCCGTGCCAGGCAGGGTTTGGCAGGGCTGTTTGATGTGGGAATTTCTTCTCTCCCTGATGAGTCCCTAAGGCGCTTAAAATCCAGGAGTGGCCTGTCAGTGGGGCCTCAGGCTCGTTCATCCCCTGGGTGGTGACTCTGCCCATTCACTTCTGAGCAGGAGGAGCCCAGCCTCTGGCTGAGGATGCGGATGCTGGCACACTCTGAGGGCCTCTGGCATCCTGGAGTTGGGAGGCAAGGTCATTGCCAACCAATGACTGTGACCTAGGGAGGCCTATGCCAGTCTCCGACAGATAAAATACAGGACACTCAATTTGAATTCAAATAAACGACGAATCGTTTTTGAGTAAGTGCATGTCCCAAGTATCACATGGGGTACATGTAGACTGAAAAACCAGTGTTTACCTGAAATTCAAATTAAATGAGCTGCCCTGTCTTCACCGCACGTTGAGCGCCCCCACCCCGGCGGGCCCTCAGAGCAGAGGCTGAGCGAGGGCCCCTCTGAGCCACGCCCACTTATCTGGATGCTCCTCCCCCTCACTGCAGATGGCCACGCCCCAGCCTTCCCGCTGCGCAGCCCCCAGCCCGCGCCTCCGCAGTCGCAGGGCCCTCTTCTCCCCCTGCTCTCAAGCCCTGGCAGCGCCTTTGAGAGCCCCGTCTCCACGCCTCGCCCCTCCGCGGGGGGCTCAAAGCAAGCGAGCTGCCCGGGGGTGGGGGGGGGTGGAGTAACTCCCAGCTGAAAGGAAACCTTGGCCTCCTGTCTTGTGTGGGTGTGCACACATATAACGTGTGTGCATGCAGAATTGCGTGTAAAGATGTGTACGTGCGGCCGTGTGCACATGTATACACAGGTGTGTGCACGCAGGTGTCTGCAGGTGTGTCCCTGCAGGCATGTGCGTGCAGGTGTGTGCATTTCCCACCGACGTGGTTTCATCAGCAAGGGGGTGAGAGGAGCCAGGGTTCTGTGTGGTTTCTGTGTGAAACTCTCCACACTGTGCAGGTCTCTCACCTCCGTCCTCTGGGACCCTAGCGTCTCCACCTGCTCAGAAGTTGCGGGATGGCCCCTGGGGACTGAAATAGCGCCAGCTCCTGGAGCTCGGGGAAGACAGGGTCCTAACCCAGAAAGGCCTCAGTCCAGCTGCTGGCCCATCCTCGAAGCCAGGTGTCCTGGTCCCTCGTCCTTGTCCTGGTGAGTCACTCTTAGCTTGAACTCACTTGTTTCTGCTCCGCGCTGAGGACCCGCCCAGGCTCTGCCAGGTTCGCCGGCGTCCGGAGCGCTTTGCACAGGCGGGCGGCAGAAGCGGACAGCGGCGCCCTCTGCTGGGCGTGGAGAAAACACCAAGCTGGGCAGCCGCGGGACAAGAGGACCCGCTGGGCTGCACCTTCCTGAATCCCCAAGCCAGAAAGGACCTCCCTCCGAGGAGGGGCAGTCATCAGACCCTCCCTCGCCCGAGCTGCTTCCCGTGTGGTCTGGGGACACGAGTGTCCCTCCAGCACGGGCCTTTCTGGACATCGGATGACAAACTCTGCCCTGCCAGGACCACCTGCCTCTGGGGACTGCTCAGCCTGGTCCTGAGCCTACCTGCTGCGTGGTTTTGGACATCCCTGTGTTCCCGGGCTTAGCTCCTTGTCCCTAAAACCAGGTGGAGCCAGCCCCCAGCGAGACCCCCAAACCTGCTCCGACAGCAATCGCTCTCCAAACTCGGAAGGGGTTGGAGGGGCACCCTCTCCAGGGCACGGAGGTGACTTCCTGCTCTCACTGCGACGGTTGCCAAGGAACCAAACCCTAAACTAAGTACCAAAACCACGTTCTTTCTTGCTGCGGAGGAGGCAAGGGACACATCTCTGGATCTGGTTATGCCTCTAGCTTTCTGAGCAGCTGTGGAGTCTGACCATTAGTGTTGGAATGAAGGCATCCACTCTCCATTCTCCACCTGCTGCTCCATCCTGGCCTTTTAGGGGGACAGTGTCCACTGGGGGAAGGAAGAGCTGGCAGGCCCACTCCTTCTGACCTGACCTCCAGCTTGGCCCCCCAAGGATGGAAGGCAACCAGGGGACAGGCTTGTGTTCCTCTGGGCAAGGAGCTCATTTTTCTGGGACTCTTTTGGAGGCACATGCAGTGAAATGGTCAGATTTTAAGTGTGATTATTCCGTCAAGTGTATACACCCTCTAACCACTCCAGTCACAATTTAGAGCATTTTCCTCCCCTCCAAAAGTCCTCAGTGGCCCTTTGTAGTCAACAGCTCCCTCGTTCCCACCTTACTGAGCAACCTGGGTGACTTCTGTGACTGGTCGAGTTTCCTTAGAGCACATCTAACGAATGGGACCAGCCCGTGTGCCATGACTGACACACATAGCGTGTCTCTTATTGCTCAGAAGCTGCATGAATATATTACCCCTTGCCCACGTATCCTGCCGATGGGCGCCTGAGCCATTTCCAGCTTTCCACTGCTGTGAAGAAATCTACTAAGGGTATCTCATGCAGGGCTTTCTGTGGGCAGATGTTCATAAGTCTCTAGAGTAAAACCCAGGGGTGAAATTCTGGCTCACAGGTAGGTGGATGTTTAACTTTTGAAGATATTGCCTAATCGCTTTACCAAAATGGTGATGCCTCTCTCACATTCCCGCAAACCGTGTGTGAGTTCCAGTTACTCCACATTCTTGCCAACATCCGGTGCCATTTATTGAATGTGAAGGGTCCCTGCTTTAAGTCACAGTCCCCTGGTGACGAGCAGTAGCACCTTCCCATGCACCTGCTGGCTTCCTAGAGTCCCATCTGTGAAATGACTATTCAAGTCTTTCGCCCACATTTTAATTTTTTGCCTTTCATCATCAACATGCAGGAGTTTCTTATACACTCTGGACACAAGTCCTTTGTTCAGTGTATAATCTTCTGTCTCTTCCTTTTGTGTGCTAATCGCAATACATGTGTCCAATGTACTACAGTCTAATTTGAATTCATATTATGCCCTGCACATAATGTAGTAAGCTTATAACAATGTGACTTCATTTATCCTGACCTGGCCATTGGGCTTTTGTGGGCATATACATACTTCTACTCAGGTTCTAAGTGCCATGATCTGTCATTATTCTGGCTGTAGACAGTCTGTTGTCTTTACACCCACATGCTCCCCATTCCCAGTGCCCTCTGCATCCTTCCTACAGACGCTAACCTCCTAGTGGTGCAACCAGCCTTCAGCCTTTGCACTTTTCCTCTGTGCTTCTTGTAAAGCAGCTCTGCTGGCAATTTGTTCTACCTCTTTTATCTGAAAATGACCTGATTTTTACCTTGAAGGATATTTGCACTGGTTGCAGAATTCTGGGTTCACATTTTTTTCTGTCGTGTAAAGAGGTTTTTCTGTTGACATGGAGCTTCCCTTGTTTCTGATGAGAAGTCTGGTACCATTGGTTCTACTGTTTCCCTATATGACATGCATCTTTTTCCTCTAGCTGCTTTTGAGATCTGCTTCCTATCATCTCTTCTCAGCCATTTGAACATGATGTGTCAAGGTGTTGGGGGGGCTTTTTATTTATTCTGCTTAGGGTCTCTGATCTTCTTGTCTCTCTGCTTTGGTGTTTTTCATTAAATTTGGAAGACTAGCCATCATTTATTTTCTTTTTTCTTTTCTTTCTCTCTCATGTGCACACTTTCTTTCTGTGACCCAACTGCATGTATGTTAGACTGTATTATATTGTCCCAGGCCATTGAGGCTCTGGTCATGTTTATTGCAATCTTTTTTTTTTCTGTGCTTCACTTCAGACAATTTCTGTCGGTCTATCTTCTAGTTCATGGACCCTTTCTTCTGAGTTGTCCAAGGAGCTCTTGATCCCATTCCACGGATATGTGAATATAGACACTTTGCTTTGCAGTCACAGGATGTCTGTTTGGCTCCTTTTAGAGTTTTCATAGCTCTCCAAATTTCCCCACCTTATTTTTCATTACATGAATATTTCCCTATAGATTCTGATCATAGTTACTGCAGAGTTTTCATCTGTTAACTCCAATATTTGCACTGTGTCTGCCTACTTCTATGTGCTGTTTCTTCTCTTGATTGGAGGTCACAAGGCCTTCTTGTTTCCCCAGCTGTTGAACTCTCTTGTCCATTTTTTCAGCCTCTCAGCTGTTGTTTGTCCCTGGGACCCTGGGTCCTGGCCTGTGTGCACTCCAGGAGCTGGAAAGGACCTGAGAGAAGTTAATCAGGAGACATTCCCCCACCCCACCCCCGGTTTCTCTCCTTCCCAGAATATTCCCCTTCCATTTCTAGACACTCTGTGAGCCCCAGAGTCTCCCCTTGGACTCCCCTGTCCAACCAGCCTGCTGCCTCCACACAAGTGCCACACCCATGTGCCACAGGACGAAGCATGCCCTCAGAGGAAATGTCAAAGAAACACACATTCAGGGTCTCATTCCCTCCACTTTCTGCCTGCCTTTGGCCCTTCTCCAGAACCTTCAAATGATTGTGTGCTTTTTTCTTTTTTGTCTTTTTATGGCCACACCTGTAGCACATGAAAGTTCCTGGGCTAGGAGTCAAATCAGAGCTGTAGCCTCCAGCCTACACCACAGCCACAGCCACAGCCACAGCCACACGGGATCCGAGCCATGTCTGTGATCTACACTGCAGCTCATGGCAATGCTGGATCCTTAACCCACTCAGTTGGTCCAGGGATTGAACCTGTGTCCTCATGGTAAACTGAGCCACAGCAGGAACTCCTGATTGTGTGCATTTTTAAAGTGTTGCATCTAGAGCTTATGATTATTATCAGCAGGAGGATCAGTCTAATGTAAATCTCTCCACCAGTATCAGAAACCAAAAGTCAGAGGCAAAACATTTAAAGACAATTTCAATGCAAAGTGATCCACCAGAGCTTCCATAGCCCTACCAGCCTGTGGCAACATAGGGACTCAAGCTCCTTCTGCTAACATAGGAACTGAGACCCCAAGAGCCTCCCCAGGAGCGTTTTCACTCTGGTCCACCAGCCGCGGGCCCTCCCACAGAGTGCCACCGTGTTCTCCCACCTCCACTTCAGACCTGCTGTTTGCTGCCTTGCTGTGTGGTTGTCCAGTGGGCCCCTTCCTGCATCTGCCCCTCATTTGCCCCACGAAAGTCTCCCTGTGTCTCCGCCCTGCCCTCTCTCTTCAGGGCTCAGACCAGGCGCTGGATCTGGACCCGTCTGGTGCTTCCCTTCCCTGTGCACCCCCACCAGCCTGGGAAGGGCACTGGCCTGGGGCCTAGGGGGCAGCCGGGGGCCCAAGCTGAGGGTCCCTCCATTCACGTGTGCTCTCTGCCCCCCCCCGGCTCTGTCCCAGACGTTTGGCGCCGCGGACTGGGAGGTTTTCCACATCGGAGAGAGGATCTTTCTTGCCGTTGCAAACAGTCACCGCTACGACGTGGAAACACAAGTGCAAAATGACTCCTATGTCATCAACTCGGTCATCTACGAGCTGAACGTCACCACGCAGACCTTTGTCAGGTTCCAGGAGATCCCTACCTGCAGGTGCCGGGGGCCTCGGGGTTAGCGGGGTCGAGGGAATGGGGCGCCGTGCTACCCATGGAGCTGCCTGGTGATGGCAGCCCGGCCGCGCCTGTGCACCCCCGAGGCCACACGGCCCTGACACGGGAGGCTGCCCCCCTCCTGGAGGTGTGCCGTGGCCTGGCTCTCCATGCCCCGCAAACTTTCTCCAGAGCCAGAAGTGACTGTGGCTCCTATTTATGATCTTAACTCTAACTGCCTTCAAACAGTGTGGCTTGGGGGTTGTTTGTTTTTTACAATTCAGCGTTTTGATTTTTTTAAATGAGATTCACAGGTGTATGCAACCATCACGACAGTGACGTTAGAACATTTTTGTCACCTTAAAAAGACCCCCCCTGGCTTTAGCTGCACTGCCTTTCTCCCCACCTCCCCCAGCCCCTGGCAACCCCCAGTCTGCTTTCTGTCTGTCCCTTCTGGATGTTTCATGCAAATGGAATTCATGGGGTGTGGACTTTCGTGTCGGGCTTCCTTCACCCGTGTTTTCCCAGTTCATCCACATTGTGTGTTAGTGCTGGTCCTTTTAACCACTGAGTAATATTCCACTGTATTTATTTACCACAATTGTTTATCCTTTATCATTTGATGGACAAGTCTCTGTCTCCACCTTTTGACAAGTAGTGTGGTTCTGAAGGATAAAAATAGGCTCAAATTACCGTCATGCTACTTTGGAGGCAGAACAGGAAGTCATGTTAGATCTCACTTCCTGCTGGGCTGAGCCGAAGCAGCTTCGATGTGGGCAGCGGGCAGACAGGGCAAGTCTGCCCATTGCTGTTTGCTTCTCCTCCATGGGCCTTGGTTTTAGAGCCCAGTTATCACCGGAGAAATAAAGCGTGTGGGACGACACCACTGCCCTGCTGCCCACAGCTGCTCCCCACTGAACACGGTCACAGCCCCACTCTCTTCCCAATGGCCCGGTCATAACTGGTCATGGCTGGACATGGCCTGAGACAGGGTCCTGGCCAATGGAAACAGGAGGCAGTGAGGCACCCCACTGGCCTTGGCCCCCCTGCATGTCCCTGGGTACCTCCGTGGGCCCTCTCACACCCAGGGTCCTGTTGGAGTGCCCCGCTCTAGGCCAGCACTCTCAGTGCCCCAGGGAAGGAACCCAGGGCTGAGTATCAACAGAGAGAGGCCCTCTGCTGCCTTCATCGGCTGTAGCCCGGAGGCAGCTGGACGCAGATACGCCGGCCTGGACTTTGGCCTCCAGCTGACTCCTGCTGGCTATCAGGCTGAAGCCTCAGTTCCCTCATCTGTGAAGTGGGTACAGGCCTGCAGTGACCAGTGGTAACTGGGGACCACGGCTGCTGCCTGGGCTGGCCTCCTGGGAGGGACGGGGCCTTGAAGCACTGAGCCACCTCTGAGCAGACGCGCCCTCCGCAAGTTCCGGAGGCTCCTGCTGAAGATAGGACGAGTGGTCCGTCTGCAGGAAGAGCCGGCGCTTCCACCTTTAGGGCACCTCAGCAGACTCTGATGACCTCACAGCCAGTGCCCTCACGGTTCTGCCTCCAGGAGGCGCTGCAGGCCTCCAAGGAGTGACCCCGAGATTGGGAATGTTTGGTCGCAACCTCTTCTAAGTGGGCGAACTTCGCACCTGTGTTCATAGCATCACTGTTCACACCTGCAGGCCATGTGTCCAGCAACAGATGCGCACATTAGCAGAATGTGGTCCAGCCTCACAGTGGGGTATTTGTCAGCCTCCAGAAGGGAGGCGGTCCTGACCCCTGCTGCGACCGGATGGCCCTCGAGGCTGTGACGCTCAGTGACATGAGCCAGTCACACAGTGTCGGATCCCGATTCCAGTTACCTGAGGTCCCTCGAGGGTCAGATTCACGGAGACAGAAAGTGGGATGGGGGTTGCCAGGGGCCAGGGAGGGAGAACGGGGAGTCAGTGTGCAATGGGGGCAGAGTGTGGGGATGGAAGATTTCCGGAGGTGGCTCTGTGCTTCACGCCCCTGGGCTGTGCGCTTAAACAAGGGGCATGATGGAAACTTTTTATGTTGGGTGTTTTTTAGTAACAGTAAAAAATTTTTGTCTTGGAGTTCCCGTCGTGGCTCAGTGGTAATGAACCCAACTAGTATCCATGAGGATGCAGGTTCAACCCCTGGCCTCGCTCATTGGGTAAGGATCTAACGTTGCGTGGGCTGTGGTGTGGGTCGCAGACCCGGCTCGGATCCTGCGTTGCCGTGGCTGTGGTGT
This sequence comes from Phacochoerus africanus, assembly GCF_016906955.1. Classification (NCBI taxonomy): domain Eukaryota; kingdom Metazoa; phylum Chordata; class Mammalia; order Artiodactyla; family Suidae; genus Phacochoerus; species Phacochoerus africanus. The sequence goes on along the minus strand of NC_062544.1, from coordinate 287,283,526 downwards.
AGGCTGGCAGCTGCAGCTCTGATTCAACCCAGAACCTGGGAACGTCCATCTGCTGCGGGTGCAGCCCTAAAAAGACAGCAAAAAAAAAAAATTGTCTTAAGGAGTGAAAGACTGATTTGCATAGACCAGGGGACCCCCCCCCCCCGGGGACACCCCCCCCCCGCCCCGTGTGGATCTTGGAGGCGGGGCTCAGCCCCAGGTCTGAGATGGGGGAGGAGTCCTCGGCCGCGTGTCCGCCTCCTCATGCCTGTGCACTCGCCCCCGCAGTGCCCTGGACTGGGAGTTCTTCTCCGTGGGGGAGGATTCCTTCCTGGTGGTTGCAAACTCCTTCGACGGAAATACCTTCTCGGTAAACAGCATCATTTACAGGTAAAGGCCCCGCCCCCGCTCACCACCGGGTTCCCCCCCACCAGCCCGCGCCCCGGGTGCGCTCCCCTTCCCTGGAGGTGACCTTTGGCTCAGAGCGAGTCACAGGCCCTGGGCCCTGAGGCGCACCTGCGTCTGGGCCACGCCCCTGCGTTAGCCAGGTGCCACCAGCCACACTGACACTCACGACCTGGATTGTGGCTGGAGACGCAGTGTGCGGACACACTAATTTGAGAGTTATGCGCATCTTACGCTATTACCTGTTTCGCTCCAGGACTGTGGTAAGACCTTCTGTTTTTCACGTGTCCTTCGACAAATCGCACCCTGCCTTGCAGAGGCGCCGTGGCGGCCTCGCTCCCGTCCCGTCGGGGCGTCTCCCGCGGGCTGAGCTCCATTTCCATCTGCTCATCGTGACCGCTCGTCTTCGTGTCCAGCCACCCAGCCACACTGCCTTATCGGCTCCAGTATTTCTGGAGAGAGTCTTGGGGGAGTAGAACGACGTCTGCCAACAAAAGCAACTTGCCTCTGCATTTCAAATGCTTTTACCGACTCTCTAGTCTTCTCAGTTTGGGCTAGAAATTCCAGGACGATCTTGAATCAGGGCAGCAATGGCCAGCCACCCTGTCCTCCTGAGGTGATGGGACGGGCTGGGCATCGCACTCTCTGACAAGACAGGAGCAGTCGTGTTGCGCTCTGTTGGCGTTCCCTCCTGCTGGGCAAGGCTCTCCCTGGTCCATCTGCTGATGTAATGATTTATGAGAGGGGTTCTCGTATCCTGGGACAGTGCCCAGAGGATGCGCAGTCATTTCACATGTCACTGGCTAGCCATCATTAAGCTTGATTTCAGGGGGTTTGGGGGCCACACTCGCAGCACGCAGAAGCTCCCAGGCAGGGATTGAGCCCACACCACAGCAGTGACCCAGGCCACAGCAGTGGCAATGCCAGGTCCTTAACCCACCAAGCCACCAGGGAACTCCTGATTTCAGAGGTTTGCATCTCTAAAAGGAAATCAAATTGGTCTCTAGTTTCTTCTGCAGACTTGATATGAAACCGCACTTTAGATGTCCCACCTCCCCCTGTGGCTGGGATAGTCCGAAGAGCAGGATTTATCTATTTCCTTTATGATACGGTTAAATTCAGTTAAAAGGCCATCTCAGCCTGGTTCCTTTTCAACAGCGTCTGTTGAGCAGCTTGTCCAGTCTCCCTCCTGGTTCTTGGTTTAATCAGCTTTTCCATCGCTTCCTGAGACAAGTTTGGTCATCTGCACTTTATTAGAAAAATCATCAGTTTTATTTGGACTTTCTAATTTATTGCTGTTTCCATCCAGACAAAGTAATTCTAAAATAAGCACAAGGATGGTATATTTACCCATCTGTTTGGAAGCTGTTTAAAGACCCACAGGGCTGAGTGTGTTGGGGTGGGGGGCTGGCCCTTTCCCACTAGGATGGCCCAGCCTTTCCAGAAAGTCATCTGGAAAAACATTTAAATTAAAACTACTGCTGCATTTGACCCAGGAGTCCCACCCTGGGGCCTCCATCAATGGAAACAGAACTACCTGTGGATAAATCCCTGCTGAAGGGCCAAACGGAGTGTGGGACCCTCACATGGGCACCGGGCTCAGAGAGCTGTGTGCTTCCCTGAATGGAGTCTGCCTCACCTGAATCTTACCCGACGGGGCCAGGGGTGTCCAAGGGCCTCGCTGTCAACACCGGCCCCGGGAGTGAGGAGGGGGCTTCGGCTCAGCCCCCAGAGCTGACCCACTGGACCCGCCAGGACCTCTCCCCACCCCCCATCCCAAGGGCACTCTGGGCAGGGGCGGAACCCCAGGTGGCCACGAGCAGCGGCAGGGTCTCGGACAGCACATTCCCCTTCCAGCCTGGCTCCCTGTCTGCAGGATGGGGAGGCCCCTCCTGGCCCAGCGCCCCATGACTGGAACCAGTGTGGGGTGGGGTGGGGAGACACATGCCTGGGGAGAGAGGCAGGCGGCGGCCTGGCGAGGATCGGGAAGGGGTGGGGCGGGAGCGCCAGGAGGGGGACCGTCTGGTGCCCGCTTCCCTGTCCGCGGGCTGACAGCGTCTCTCCCGCAGGTGGCAGGGGTACGAAGGTTTCGTGGCGGTGCACAGCCTCCCGACCTTCGGCTGCAGGGACTGGGAGGCCTTCCGCACGGCGGCCGGTTCCTACCTGGTCTATTCCAGCGCCAAGGAGCCGCTGTCCCGGGTGCTGAAGCTGAGGACCGTGTGACGGCCGGCACCCCGGGAACAGACCCGCTGGACCGCACCCCAGAAGCCCACCCGAGAAGCCCTGGAACTCAGCGGGGGTGCGGTGGCCACCACCTCGCCATCCCCAGCCCGGTCCCAGCCCCCACCCAGTGGGGGACAGCATCCCTCCACCTGGTGACCACGGTGGCCGGACTCGTGCCGGTCGCTCTGTGCTGCTCCCGCACGTCTGCTGTCCTGCAGGGATTTCCCTTTAGAGGAAAAGTTCACACAAACTATTACCTCAAAAACGGCGGGGCCTCGTCGCCTGCCTGCCCCATCCGCCACGCGGCCGGACACTCAGGCTGGGGAGCCCCGCGCAGGACCGCTTGATGCTGTTTGATGTATTTGTACCTGCTATTTATTATACTCAACCTATCCTGAAATATATTTATGACCTCTTTATGAAAAGCACTGCCACATCTATCTACGTGCTTCTGGCAGGGACCCAACCCCCAGTGAGCGTGTCACAGGACAGCCACTCATGCAGCCACCGCAGCCTGACGTGTGCCCTTGGGTCCTGCATCACCAACACGCCTCTCCCCTGCGGGACTTCCTTCAGCCTCGGTTTAGCCATGAACATAGCAGGGCAGGGGCATGTCAGGAGCCCCGAGCATACGCGGCACGGGCCCTTGTCTCCTCTCCGAGGCCACTCCTGGGAGCCCCGGTCAGTGGCGTCCTCGTCCCTCTGCGCCCAGACTGGCCTCTCTGGTCCCCACAGTCGCGTGGGTGTGGGAAGGACGTGGAACACTCTTTGAAGGCAGTACTCGCCCCGCGCCTCCAGAGTCCAGTGCTTGGACCCCACACGGGACGTGGGCACCCTGCCTCCCTGGCACAGCGACTGGGCGTGAGCTGACACCACCCGGGGAGCCTGGGGGAGGAGGACACAGGAAGTGCTGTCACTGCTGGGCAGCCTCCTGGGTGGTGGGGGTGGTGGGGAATGAGGGGAGTTTTCTGCGTCAAGAGCTTTGCTGGGAAGGCCTGAGGGGTCCACGTGCAGCCAGGAGACCTCGGGGCCCCCTCTGCTCCAGGACGGCACCTGGCAGCTGGCACCTCAGTGGCAGGAAGGCCTCCGGCTTGGTTGAAGTTCCGCTCTTTCCGTCTTGAAATTCTCATTGATTTTTGCCCGGGATCACACAGCCAGGGGCTCCAGAGCCGGTCCAGGCAGCCGAGTGCCAGCTCCCGTGGTTGGCTCCCTGTGACAAGTGGTCGCCCACCGCCCAGGAAGGAAACCTATGCTGAGCTGGCCCATCTCCGTGCGGACCTGGTCTGGGGTCTCTGGGCTGTGACCAGGGCCCTCTTGATTTCCCAAAGCAGAGATTCCTCTAGGGCCTCCTTCAGGCCAGCAGGTGGGCCACGCGTCTCGGGGACACTGAGGCTGCCCTCAGACAAGGATGTCGCCTGTGAGAAGGACGTCCCGGGGATAGTTCCTCAGGCCTGGAGCGCCCCTCGTGCACACTCAGGACTTGGGGAAAGGGGATGCCCCTCCCTCAGCCCCTGCTGCGCGTTTCCTTGCTGTCCCTGTCCCTAAGGCCCGGCCAAGTCCCTGTCCCGGGCACCCGGGGGCCCCAGTGGGTCTGGGCTGTCTCGGAGAGGAGACGGGGACCCGTGCCACGTACACTCAGGATTCCTGACGTGCCCCTGGCCCGCTGATCTGCTGGTGCCGAAGGTGCCTGATGAAAATTCAAGATCCTCAGTTAAACTTGAATTACAGATTAACGACGGAAGCTTTTTTAAAAACACACGTCCCGAATATTGCCAAGAACACACAGTAACCGAGCGCTTGGTGTTTCTGTGAGGTTCGGACTCAAGCAGCATCCCGTTTGGACGTTGCTTTGCTCAACCCCCCACCCTCCCTGAGAAGCGGTGGTGTCTGCTGGGGGCTCTGATTGTAGCTGAGACTTGAGCCAGGGCCTGAGGAGCCGTGAAAGGGACACAAGGAGGGTCCCAGGCCCGGGGGACCCCCGCCTCCATGCCTGGGAAGGTTGGCTTTGTGTCTGGGTGAGATGAACCCTCCACAGTTGGGGGGCGGGAGCAAAAGCAGGGAGTTTCCCCAGTGGACGCCCTGGGTCAGGAGCGGCCCACAGGCTCTCGTGTGCGTGCCCCGTGCCCACCTCCCTGCAGCCCGGGGCTCGCAGCCTCCACGATCGGCTGAGCCACTCCTGAGCATCAGTGCCCCTCTACCCTCTTTCTCCAGGGAGCCCCGCGAGCACAGGCCCAAACCAGCGAAGGTTCCCCGGGGGTCAGGATGGCTGGGAGCCCGTGGGAGCGGCGAACTGGGCGCTGTCCACACTCCCCAAGCCCCCAGCCTCTGCGGCTTCTCCCTCCCTGGCATGACCTGGACATCCGGCTGGTGCCCAGGGAGGAAGGGGGCAGATGACAGACACGAGGTCAGCAGCACAGCTGCCCACGGAGGGAGCCACCACCTCCTGTCCCTTCCTGGGGCTTCGTCCTGGTCCCTCAGTGCCAGTGTACCCTCGGACGGCACCTCAGCTCTGCTCTACCAGGTGATATAAAGACTGGTAAACTGATGGGGCTCCACTGCGGCCCAGTGGATTAAGGAGCTGGCGTTGCCACAGCTGCCATATGGGTCAAAGCTGCAGCTCACGTTCAGTCCCTGGCCTGGGAATTTCCGTGTGCCGCAGATGCAGCCAACCCTCCCCCCGAAAAAAAACCAAACACACACAGTAAATCAAGATTTAAGTTGCAAATGCCAGCGAGGGGACGCAGGGAGCATTACAGAATCTTCGTCTTTTCACGTCAGGTCTCCGGCTTCTGCCTGCTGAAAAAAGTTCCCAGGGCGGCAGCTGCTGGGAGTGTGCATGCGGTGGGGCGTGGCCACCTTTTGGTCACTTTGGCAGCCCCGTCGTGTTTCTCTGTGGCAGCATCCTGGAGTTTGCTAGTCATGCTCTGTGAATCCACGGGGCTGCAACGGGCTTCACTGGATAAACAACACCCGGAGAACATCTTTGCACAAGTTGCATTTCTTTGCTGTTACTTCTTCCGGGTCATGATTTCCTGGAGAAATAGCACCCACAGCAGCCTCCGCATCTAACCTACTTCCAGGGCTCCCTCCCCAAGCCAGATCGAGGGGGAGGACAGCCAGAGGGGCCGATCACACCTCTCCCATAAGTGTCCCCAGGCCAGACTTTATCTGCTTCTGGACCTGGCAGGTGGTTAAGTGCAGGACTGCAGCAAAATTATCTTGTTTCCACTGGGGTCCCTGCTCCTGGCCTTGAGGTTGCTGGACTTTTCCTAAGGGCACCCCTTAACCTCACCACCAGCAGCACAGCCCCATCCTCTGCCACATACACACCCACGCACACATTCACACGCACACACCCCCCACACATGTGCACACATCTTCCAGTTCCTTACGGCCAGGGGCTGTGTGTCAGGCAATTCCCCCAGGTCTGGCTCAGAGCCGAAGCCCGGAGCTGTCTGACAGTGCAGGTAGCCACGGCTGTCTGCCCACACTCAGGGCCCTCTGTGTGCCAGCTGCCCCGTGGGGCCTGGGGACACACGCGTAACCACAGTCCTGGCCACCCTTGATCTTTCCAGTGGCTAGAACCCAGATTCCTCGCAGCGACCTCCAGGTCCTGCGGAACGGCCGGCCTGCCCCCTCTCCCCACCCCCACCCAAACCCTCCCCCCTCGACGGGCCCCTCTCGTCCTCTGTCTCAGGTCTACATCGGCCCTCAGAGAGGCCTCCCTGTCGCAGAGCAAGGCCAGCCCCCCACTCGTGCTCCCCGCACACGGGCCCTCCCTCCTCCCCGGCGTGTCACCGGCTTGCATTTCCGAACAGCACTGACAGAAATTCCGACGGTCACATTCGGTCACTCCTTCGCATCTGCTCCTCCTCGGGGACTGTGACGCAGGTGGTCCCAGCCTCCCCTCCTCCCCAGGCAGGTGCTGCAGGTGTGCCTTTCTGGGAAGACGCAGCCCAGCAGGGCTGTGAGGAGCGCAGCTCTCCAGTCCCTGGGAGGGGTTGCAACCTGGCTCTTCCGCTCCCTGTTGGAACTTGAGCAAGTAACGCCCCCCAACCTCGGTCCCCTGAGATCGAAAACGGAGAAGGACCTGTCCCTTTGAGCCACAGCAAGGACTACATGACGTGAGCGCTGTGCGGCCCGGGACATGTGGGTGGACCTTAGCAGTACCTGCGTCATTGTCACCCTCCTGCCTCTAGTTTCTGGAACAACGCTGGACTCAAATCACGTTTGAAAGAAAACGATAGGCCTGTGCTAAATGTGAACAAAGATTCGCTGATTTAAACCACATGCTAGTCCCTGTGAAAAAAATAAAAAATTAACCACATGCCAAAAGATGAATGCTGTCAGTAGCGCGGGCCGCCCCAGGGCGCTTTCCTCGCTCTCTCACCGGAAGACCTGCGATGTTAGGAAGTCCTGAAAATAACCCCTACACCCACTGCGAGCACCCAAACCCGGAGTAAGAGGGCATCTCAGTGAGGCCTGTTATTCTTTTTATGACTCTGAAATATTATTCTTAATTTTGTTAAGGACGCTAATCTTTGTTTAATTTAATCTCGATTTAATTTATTTAATTTTATTTGATTAAAAAGGCAGAGACCTTAAGTGTTCTGCTCGGTGACTCTTTCCAAATGTATGCGTTTCTGGAACCACCTCCAAACAAGGCCTGGAGGGTTCGCCCCCCGCCCCAGTCCCCGGGACCCCATCTGGTCAGACCTCCCCCTGCGACCGGCTTTGCGGGGGTGGCTCTGCCCCTGCCGGGACCTCCTCCTCCGCGGGAGCGGCGGACGCCCAGGCGGCTCGCTCAGCCGGCTCCGCGTCGAGGATGCGCGCCCGCGCTGCTGCACCCGCCGGCCCCTCGCCGGCCCTGCTGGTTTTCCCTGTTGGTTTGGGGCTTTCGTCCAGGGCGTGAATAGCCCATCTCCCGTCCATCCATCCTGCGACGGATCCGCTTTGGGCTTGTTCCCATTTGAGCACTTTTGTGTGGACACATGTGTCTATTTCTCTTGGCAAATACCTGGGAGCAGAGTGGCGGGTCTCGAGCTGGTGCAGGCTTAGCTTTCTAACAGACTACCAAACGCTTCTCCAAGGCTCCACAGCGCGGACCCACGTCCACGTCTGTAATTCCCGGGATAACGAAATGCTCTCGGGCCGGCGGCCAGCGATCCGTGTACCACGCGCCCCATGAGCCCTCAGATTATAACCAGGGGTGTGACGGGCTGCCTGTGGCACCACTGTTTATGTGCCAAAGTCCAGGCAGTCCTGGCCGCTGTGGTGAGAGCAAAGGACAAAGAGGTGCCTGTGAGAAAGGAGACGAACCGTCTCTTTGCTGCTGGAACCTCCTAGAAACAGCGGGAAAATTCTGTAGGTTCAGTTAACCATTAAGCGTGTGGGAAGTTCCGAGCGCACCCACCTTGTCCTGCCTCTTCTCCGTGGAGAGGGGACAGCGGACCAGCATCACCTGCATGTCCACAAAGCGACAGGCCGCCCGCGCCCTATGATCCTGTGTCGCGGTAACAGATGACCACATGCTTAGGGGCGTGAAACAGCAGCACCGTGTTGTCGCACGGTCCTGGAGGCCAGAGGTCCCATCTGGGTCTCACTGGGCCAGCGTCGAGGTGTGGGCAGGGCTGGTCCTCCTGAGGCTCCAGGGAAGAGTCCGTTTCCTGCCCCTTGCCATTTCTAGACGCTCCCTCCACCTTCAACGCCGGCAGTGGGCAGTGGAGTCGTCACCGCCTCTCTCGGGACCTCTCCCTCTGCCTCCACTCCACCTGTGACAGCCCTGGAGGCGGCGTTAGCCCACCTGCATGATCCACAATGACCTGCCTCTCCCAAGGGCAGCCGATCAGCAGCCGCAGTTCCCGCCTGCTGTGGGAGCAACCATAGTCACAGGTTCGGAGTCAGAAGGGGGACCTCTGAGGGCTGCAGGGGGTTCGACCCCTCCCCATTTCTACCACGTGGCACAGCCAAGGCCCCTCTGCCTGATGTCCTGGAACTCCTGTTCCCTAAGAGCTGTCGGCAGGTCGGGAACCTTCCTGGGGCCGGGGCGGGTGGGGGGGGGGTTGGGGGTGGGCAGTCAAGTCCCTCGAGCTTTTCACCCAACAGAATGAGAATGCCTGCAAAGATGGGCAGTGCCCCCCATACACAGCAGTACCTGGTTAAAACAGAACCCCTCTGAAACACACACTAAGGAAACCACAAAAATCAGACTGTGGGAGATAGATAAAGATTTGGACAAATCTGCAAATTGGTATCCTAGCTTTGTCAAAATTTCCCAAGTTCCTATGCAGTTTTTATGCGATGCCCGTCGAAATCCCAAAGCTACCTTTTTAAATTAATGAACCTCTACAGCTACATTTCAAAGAATAGGCCAAAAATATTTTGAAAAGATGAGGAAAAGCTTAGACTCCAGGTATTCATTCTATTAAAATGAAGCAATTCAGAGTTCCCATTGTGGCTCAGCCATAACAAATCTGACTAGTATCCATGAGGATGTGGGTTCGATCCTTGGCCTCGCTCAGTGGGTTAAGGGTCCAGCGTTGCCACGAGCTGTGGTGTGGTCGCAGGCACAGCTCGGATCCCGCGTTGCTGTGGCTGTGGCTGTGGCGTAGGCCAGCGACTACAGCTCCGATTCAGCCGCAGGCCTGGGAACGTCTATGCACTGCAGGTGTGGCCCTAAAAAGCAAACAAAGAAATAATGAAAAATAAATTCATTAGGCCATTCGACAAGGTATTGGCACCATTTAGTAAAGTAAAAAGTTAAACGTCCAATGTCAGAGATGGAAAAGAGTCTGGGATAGAATTTCTTTTTCTACGTGGAGGGAAACTTTCTAAAGGTAAAAATGATGAAGGCAGTGAAATAAATGAAAGAGGAAGACAGAGGCAGAGACACAGCTTACGCATTTGTCCAGCACATCGGGTTGTATCTTTCAAAAACATAAATGAATGGGGTTGAAGCGCCTGCAAACTCAGGGAGCAGTTGGCACATCGGGGCTGCAGTCAACACGGGGGCGGAGGAGCCCTTCCAAAATGGCACAAACACGGCGCCCCACACGGAACAGGAGCAGCGGCCGCAGCAGGAGAAACCCAAACACTGGCGAGTTACACCCGCGGGTCACAGAGCGGACCTCACAACGGCAGACGCTCCGGGGCCTCTCCTGGGGCCACTCAACCGTTACCAACCACGCCGAGCGGCCCATCTCTTTGCAAGTTACTGGCTCGGAAAACCTCAGCCTTGGTGTCCTAATTATTGTGACAGCCGACTGACAGGCTCCGATTCCAAGGCGACTTCTTAGCCGGCGGCAAGGACAGGAGGGTTGGTCTCCACTCTGAGCCCCTGACCCAGGGATCCTGGAGAGACCGCTAAGCCTGTGGGAGCCTGGCAGGGACCCGGGTCTGGCTGACCATGGGCAAGGCCAACACCACTCGCCACGGCGACGACCACCCCGCAGAGAGCCTGCAAGACCCAGGCCTTCCAGCCACGCAAGGTCCACGCTGCTGGTGCCCAGAAGTGCGCCTGGGGAGGGGGGGGGGTTCCAGCTGAGCAGAGACAGCAGGGTGCTGAGGTCTCTGGGGAGCAGGACAGCGGGGACCCGCCCAATGGTGCAACCTCCAGCTCACCATGCGGTGGAGGGGCCAGGTGGGGCCTGGCAGGGGCAGCAGCTCACAGCTATGCCTGGACCGGAGCCTGGATGCCCACCATGCATAGGCCTTGGACAACTGGCTCCTCGGGGAGTTCCAGCGTGGAGGTGACTGGGGCGCAGAGAGGCCTCTGGATGCTCGTCGCCGACCTTCCAGAAGTCTGTGTGTGTCGGGGCAGGAAAGGCGTGAAGGGGGTTGTGGCAGAGAGTTCTCGTGGGGGTCCCTGCCCCTGGCTGGCTGGGCGCTAGGAGTCAGTGTGCCTCGATGCCATAGGGGCTTTCAACAGGTGACCGCTCAGTCCTGACTCCGTTCTGAGAGCTGCACCTGCAAATCGGGTGAATGTCCCATATCTTCATATAAATGTGTCTTCTTCTTTCGGGATTTTCTTGGCATCGTAACTGCGCCGATGTCACCGCCTGGCTGCGGAGGTTGTGCAGACGGCCGCTGGACGTCCCTCTGCTGTCCACTGCTGCCCGGCAGCCTGGGCGTGCCCCAGCCGGTTGCTCACCGGCTCACACGGCCTTGGGCCAGTCCTCTCACCACGCAGGGCCTCAGTTTCCCCATCTCTAAGTAAGTGCTGGCTGCCAGCACAGGCTCTGGAATCAGCGTCCTGGGCTGGCAGCCAGGTCCCTCCCACCTGCTCCCAGGCAGCTGCTCTCTCTCTACAGCTCCTCCTTCCAGGGCCTGTCCTCTCCGAGAGCAGCTGGGCTCCTGGAAGGCCAGCCGGTGGGCTTGTCTTTCCGAGGTGCCGTCTCCCCACCTCCCTTTGCACAGAACACCAGGCAGGTGTGTGGCTGCTTCCAACAGCCGGGCCAGGCAGCCACCCCAGCTCCCGCCCTCTCTCCGGCCAGTGCAGTTGCCGTGGTTACAGATGCAGACCCGGCAGCGCCGGCTCCCCGAGGGCATCCGCGCTCCTGGCAGGCACGGCTGCATGAGGGAACGGGACTCCTGAGGCCGGGCTCCGTCCCGCCTCTTGCGCTGGCCGTTCGGCAATCTGGTGCCAACCCCAGGACTTGCCTCTTTGTTTTGACAACGCTCCAGGGTTAGAGTGAGAACTTCCAGGCCTGGGCGTCAGAAGGCCCGGATTCCAGCCCTGCCCCCAGCAAGCCGACTTCCGAGTCCGTCACGGCTCCTCCCGGACTTCAGAATCCCCGGCTTCTGGTCCAAAAGTAGAAATATTCCCAACCACACCGGGCTGCCGTGAGGATTAGCTGAGACACCCTGGCTGGTGGTGCGCGCCGTCCGCCTGCCTGTGAGGCTGCCCCTTCCCGCTGGGCGGCCTGCCCTGGAGGCCTGAGGGCTGGTTTCCATGCCTGGTCCTGACAGGGCTGCACAGCTAGGCTACCACATCCTCCGTGGGGGCCTCCGCAGGCAGCCGGCCCTCCCCGCACCCCCTGCGCCTGGGCTGCCACCCAGAGGCCCTGCCTCCAGACCGGGACAGGGGGGGTCCCCCTCACATCTGCCCTCGAGGGGACCGGCAAGGCCCTCCCTCACCCCCAGCCTGCGGCGGGCAAGGTGGAAAGGGGCCCAGACCTCCCCTGGGCGGGGGGAGGTGTGTGTGTGTGTGCACGCACGAGCACCCACACCTGTGGGCACATCCGCCACGGGTGTGTGCAGTGTGTATGGCCTGGTGTGAGTGTGAACGTGTCTAACTGTGTATGTGACGTGTGCCTCGGTGAGCACATGTGTGCGTGTGCATGACTGTGTGAGCACGTGTGTGCACAGTGGAGGTGTGGAGCGGCACGGGAGCGTGTGCGGTGTGCAGGGGACCATGGAAGCCAGCAGGTCCAGGTGCAGGTCGGCCGCGGCCCCCGGGCTGGGAGGGGAGCGAGGTCGGCAGGTGATGACCTCCTGAGGCCCCTCGGTCAAGGCGGTAAACGCACACGGACCCCGAGAGCCAGGCCCCGAGAGGAGCAGCAGGGCCACGGGGCACAGGTGGCCATCTGCTCTGGCCGCCCTCAAAGTGGGGCGGCTGCCCTGGCCCCTGAGGCTACTGCCACCAAGGGCCACACACTTGGTGACCCAAACATCACAAATTTATTTTCTTAGAGTTCCGGAGGTCAGAAGTCTGAAACTGGTCTCACTGGGCTAAAACCAAGGTGTGGACAGGGCAGCGGCCCTCTAGAGGCTCCAGGAGAGGATGCACTGCCTTTTGCAGCTTCTAGAGGCTTCCTGCATCCCTTCCTGCATTCCTCAGCTGGCGGCCCTCCCCCATCTCCGCAGGCTCCCAGGGTTAGGACTTGGCCTGAAGTGGGGGGGGTGAGAGGGGTGAAAGCAGACCTGGCCCCTGAGGGGACCCCAGCAGCGAGCTGCCCACCTTGATCTCCTGGGGCAGGAGCGGGGGTCATGGCTGCTGTCCACTGCCTAGAAGACTCTTTCACAGCCAACCTCATGCTGCCACCACGGCATGCACTGGGTCACAGGTTCTGAAAGCTCAACAACCAGCCACCACGAGCGGGTTCAAGCCAGTGCAGGCGGGCCTGGCACCCCCTGCACCCCAGGCCTGGCCTGGCTCTTCTTCCTGCACAGCACGGTCCACAGCGAGGGCAGGTCTGGGCCGGCTGGGCTGCACGGCTGCAGGCACGAGAGTCCACCCCACTGGTTGAGCACAGAGGTTTATTAAGGGTTCAGACGGTGGGGGGAACAGTGGAATCGGGTTTCAGGATAACCTTTCAGGAAAAACGACTCCAGAAAACTCCCCAGGTTCCTACTGTGGCTGGGAGCCACCAGTCCAGAACATTCCGCTCCCAGCACGGTCTGCAGTCTACCCCCCCCCACCCCCATCCCCAGGATCCAAGTCTCCCGCAGACACTTGGAGAAGTTGCTGCTCCGGAGCCAGGAGCCAGGGGGTGCTGGGGGTGCGCAGGAGGGCAGGCCAGCAGGGGCAGGCGGCACAGAGCACCCACCCGGGAGCCCACCCCCTCTGCTGCCCAGAGTGCCCAGGAGGCTGGCTCTATGCTCCCGCCCAGCCTATGCAGAGGCCCAGCGTTCTGCTGACCTTTCAGGAGGACCATCCAAGGCAGCCGGCCCCACGTGGACCCCTGTCTGATGGGGGCTCTGCACCCACGCATCTCTCAGACCCCGTGTGGATGCGACCAGCGCAGGAGCTCCAGCCCATCCTGATCCCTCCACTGGGCCCCATCTCCTGCCTGCAGCAACTTTCCATTAAGAAAAACACACCCAGTCTCACGTCCAGTTTAAAATCGTCCACTCTCCCTGCAGGTGGGCTGGGGGGCTGGGGCCCCATGGTGGGGGCGCCCCTGGTTCCTGCATCAGGGCTCTTCCAGGAGATGCTGCCGCGGCTCCCTCCCAGCCCAGCCTCGAGGCCGTCCTGCCGCCTGCCGCCGGGGCGGACCTGGGTGTCCGTACACCTGCTCAGCCCCCACCGCTGGACCACCCGAGGGCGGGATGGGGTGGGGGGCATCGGGAGGCCCTAGAGTCCGGAGGGGAAGGGCGGGTGTGGGGAGGCTCTGAGTGGGGGCATCCCCTCCCAGGGTCGCGGGTGGGGCTCTGGTTTCCAGGGGAACCATCACGATGAGGGCGGGGCAGAGTGAGCAGGAAATCTCACAGAGCAGTGGCCCCACAAGCCCCCCACTGCCCCTCCCCTCTGACCCCTCTAGAAGCAAGACCCCTCGATTCCCATGGGTGGAGGAACCTGGCTGGGTGGCTCTTTGGCCAGTCTGTCCACACCACCCTCTGCCCCAAGGAGGAACCTCAGCGCCATCCCGCCACAACCCCCAGACTGGGGTAGCACTGCCTCCCCTGGCTAGAGGGGCTTGGCAGGGGGCGTCCAGCGGGCCAGGGGCGCGTAGCTCCCTGCGGCCTCTTACCTGGATGGTGGTGACAGTCAGGGGACCCCCGGGTCCCACAAAGGCTATCACCCCACTGCGCCCGACTGAGGCACCTCTTTGTCACGTGCCCAGCCCTGCCAACACCTGTCCCTTCAATGGGGCCAGCCCGCACCCAGCCAGCCTTGGCAGAACTGGACGGGGTGAAAGGCCTGCTCTGGCCAGGCCCCGGGCGCTGGATGCAGGGCAGGCAGTCAGCCCGAGGGCTCATGGGGGTGTCGGCAGGGAACGAGGTGGCCCAGGCAGGGTGTCATCTTGAGGGAAAAGGAGAGGGAACGGGGGGTGGGGGGAGGAGGGGCTGGGGGGTAGGGGGAGAAAAGGAGGGAGGGGTGGGCTGCCACCCCAGGAGGCTCCAGGGTTGGGAGCTCCCATGGGCAGAAAGGAGCTTCCGGGCCCTTTGTGGGGGTCCTGGTGGTCTCTGCAGGGAGGCACCTTCTCCCAGGAGACTCCGCCAGAAAGGCCAGGGGGTCCCGGCGGCCCCGGCTCTGGACTCGGGATGAGGAGAGGGCCCTTCCTGTGTGCCGGGGTGCTAAGCCGCTTCCTCCTCCCAGCAGGAAGGCACACGCCAAGGGCAGGAGGGCTGGCGCCCCTGCTCTGGGCTGATGCTGGGTTAGAGCAAGGGCAGGGTTCCCTGGGGGCAGGGTAAGGCCCCGGGGGCAGGGCTGCAGCAGGGACACTGACACCTGCCCTCTCCCTCCAGGCCTCCGTCGGCTCTCGCCCCACCCCGGTCCCATCCACAGGGCAAAACGCTCTTCCTGCTGTGAGCGCCCAGGGGGATGGGGCGGCAGAGCCGGCTCCCCCCAGAGCCCGTGTCCCGCTGGCCAGCCAGCAGCCACACTTACCTGGTCCACATGGGTTTGGCCCGGGCTGGCTGCTTGGTTTTAGCTCCCACTGGAAAGGCGGGTGGGCGGGCCGTCAGTTTCCCCGAGGACCGGCCTCTCTGGGTGCACCGTCTGAGCCCTGCTTCCCACCCCTCATCCCTGGTCTGGGGGGCAGGCAGAGAAGCACAGAGCCCCCGTCCACACGGTGCACGCTATGCACACCGGCACCCCGGGACCACAGGTGTGGGAGGGTGCTGGAACCTGTCGGTCCTTTCTTTTGAATGTACCATAACTGAAAACGCATGACCTTGTCCGGACGTGCCTTTCCGGTCTGGCTGCAGCTGCTGGTCCTGAGGCTACACACGCCGCGTCTCTGCATCAGCGCGGAAGTGTGCTTCCCACTGCAAAGCCACAGGGCATCTTCCAGGTACGAGCCTCCCTCCACCTTCAGCCTTTCTAAGCATCTGCTCCAGGAGGCTTCCGTCCTTTATCCCTTAGCTCCGTAAGCCACGTACCCCTAACTTGCTTCCCCCCAATATGTCTGAAGTCGTTTAAAATATAAACACGCATACAAAAGACCGTAAAAAAATAAAATCGGAAAGACGCTATCAGGGTCGTCCCGGTGGAGGTGAGGTCTACCCTGAACACCAAGTAGGTAAGAAAATGAGCAGTAAAGTAGCTCTGAGGTTCCTGGCAGCAAAGCTGGAAAGGAGAGAGAGAGTTCCTGTCGCTGGAGGCAGGAAGGAAGCATCTGCTGAGCAGCCTTGTACCGTCCGGCGTCGGTCCCCCTGTCCTTCGCAAAGGAGCTGCTTCCGTGAGTTGAAAAGCAAAGGCACGTAGCGACCCGTGACGATGGGCTCCCGGGAGCGGGGCGCAGCCTGAGGGGCCGGAACCGGGGCAGGGCCTCGCATGTCTGGCTGCTGGCACTGCCCCCTTGATGAGCCCCGCTGGAACTTTCTCACGTTTCTCTCCACGGCTGTTTTTTCGGGGGGGGGGGGTGGTTTCCTTCTCCCTGGACTGAAGTTTTGGTACAAGCGTGACTCTGAACAAACATTCTGAGAATAAACAAAGTTGTCCAAAGGTTGCACGTTGCAGTTCCCTCCCGAGAAAACACCCGGTCTCTCGGTGTCTGCCCTGGATGGAGTCCTGTGGCCGAGGGTGCTCAGGAGATGCTGGGGAGGCGACGGCGGCCAGTCTGCAGTGGAGACCACCTGTGCCTTCGACCGACAACAGACGCCTGTCCTCCTGGGGCAGCCCCACTCGAGGGCACCCACCCTTCCTGCTCTGAATGCTAGTCCACCCCGGGGCACCCCGTGGGACAGGCTCCCTGAGCGGAAGGGACACGAGCATCGTGACAGACGGCTTGGTTTTCCGTTCCAGCTGCTCATTTCCTGGCCGTGCCGTTCCACGTCTCTAAGCTTCGGTCTCCTCCTCCGTCAGCACGTCTGACGGTAGAGCTGCCGGACCCGAAGGGCGCTGCAGCCACGAGAAGTCCTCGGAGACGTGCCCTGTAAGAGTGAAGCACCGCCCGGAAGTGGCCCCGTCACCGCCTCGCTGGGGGGGGCGGCCAAGCAAGAATCAGTCACCGTGGGCCACAGCAGGGGTGGCCGAGACGTGGGCCGCGGCCCGCCTGAGCCGGGAGGCACTAGGGGGCAGGGCTGACGGGGTCCTTGGACACAGGGGTGCTGGGCAGGGACTTGAGGTACTCCAGGTGCCTCCTGGCGTCCTCCTGGTTCTGGCGCACGTAGTACACGACGTAGGCGATCACCATGGCGAACCAGCCAAACATGGTGACCAGCATGGCCACATCGGTGGTCTTGTGGTGGACGCTGCAGAAGCTGACGCCGGCGTCGAGCGCCTGGATCAGCGGCTTCCCCACGTACTCCTCCTGCACGGAGGTGTGGCAGGCGATCTCGTCCACCGAGTCGGGGTCGAGCTTCAGCTCCCACAGGGCCTCCTGCAGGGCGCACTCGCAGTGCAGGGGGTTGTGGGACAGGCGGATCTTGGCGCTGAGCTTGCCCAGGGCGTCCTTGGGAATCCTCCGGATGCGGTTGTGGGACAGGTCCAGCAGCCGCAGGCCCCCGGCCAGGCCCGAGAAGGCGGCGGGGCCGATGGTCTCGATGGCGTTCTGAGACAGGTCCAGCTCTCTCAGGTGGCTCAGGTGCTGGAAGGCGCCGTTGGGGATGCGGGCGATCTTGTTGGCATCGAGCTTCAGGAGCACCGTGTCCAGGGGGATGTCTTTGGGGATCTCCTGCAGGCCCCTCGCGCTGCAGTGGACGGCCACGGCCCCGGCGTGGTCGGGGCACTGGCAGCTCTGCGGGCAAGAGGCGCCCAGGCGCAGGCAGAAGAGGAGGAGGAGGCACGACCCTCCCGTGGGGACCGGCAGGGCCGAGGGGCCGTGTCTGCCCACAGGGCCCATCCTGCTGGCTGGGGACAGAGAGCCCGCCGCTCGCTCAGTGCTGTGGTTCACACTCTGCCCCACTCTCTGGCCGCTGCTTGCTGCGCCAGGACCATCCCTCACAGAGGAAAACTCTCCTTCCTTATGGGCCAGGAATGCTGCGTTCTCTTTTGGTTCTGAAAGAGAGGGGCAATCAGCATTGCTGGCTGTGGTCCAGCTGGGGACCCAGGGGCACAATCTGACTGGGGGGGGGGGCGCATGGATTTCACAGCCAAATGGCAGCATCTGACCAGTGGGGGTCTCTGTAACTTACTCAGGGAGACTCCCTCTGCCACCCAGCTAAGCAAGGTTGTGCTGACTGCTGGCTGGGGGCTGGTGCCCAGCAAAGTGGTCTGAGAACCCCTGCCGGCCAGCCCCCTGGACACACCCACTGCACACCTTAGGGGTCAGGGGCTTGGGCAGCTCTCCTTGATGAGGGTCCAGCCGCCTCCCAGCTCCTCAGGGCCGGAAAGCAGGAAGACTGGGCTGCAGGGTTTTCTTTAGAAACTGGAATGCAGGGGCAGGTGGTGCTGGCCACAAGGGGAACTGAGCGGGCACCCTGTCACCTCGGGGCTAGGCTGCTGTGAGAAGCTCTGCGCTGTGCTAATTGTGACAATCCTTCACAAAATAATAATAATAAAGGTCCCCTCTGTCAGTCCTAATGGGAACAACGGAAGGCTCAGGCACCAGGTCTGCGCTATTCATTTCAATTATGTTTGAAAAAGAAGGGAACAGAGAAAAGAGAAAAGCCGAGCCCTGGGCGCGTGCCCGGCCCTGGGCGTGGAGTGGCGGGGCCGCGCGGGGCCTGGGCGGGCGGACCTCGGGCCGCGGGGACCCCGGACCCCGGACCTCGGCGTCTCCGGGCCCCACACCCCAGGGACCCCCAGTTCTCCCGGGCAGGGGTAGACGGGGGCCGGGGTGTTCGAGCTCCCAGGGCGGGGCGGGGGCTTTACCTGCGCGGCCACATCCGGAAGCTGCTGTGCGCGAGGCTCTCAGCCGCTCAGAGCCCGACCCTGTGCCACACCCGAGCGCGGTGGCGACCCGCAGGCCTGCGCCCACGTCCGCGGCCGCTCGGGACCCACGCGGCTCAGCCTGCGCCCGTGGGGCGGGGCTTTCGGGCGAGAAGCGGGGCGGGGGGGGCCCTGGGCGGAGTCTGGGGCGGAGCCTGGAACGGAGCAGTGGGGAGGGCGGAGTCCAGAGAGGGTCGGAGCCAGGACCCCGCAGGGCCTGAGAATTAGGGGTGAGGCCTGGGGGCGAGAGGTGGGGCGAGGCGGGGCCTGCGCGGAGCCTGTGGGGCAGGACGTGGCTGGGACAAGGCGGAGCTTGAGGCTGAGGGGCGGGGTCTGGGCGGAGTCTTGGGGGCGGGGCCTGGACGGAGCGGGCCAGGGGCGTGGCCTTGGGCGGGGCTGTACCGACTACTTTTAGACGAGGTTGTTTCAAGGGCTGTGGCGGGGGCCGTGGGGGCACAGAGCCCCGCCCCGGCCGTAGTCCAGCCCCGCCCCGCGCGGGGCGAATCTCCCACCCCGCCCAGACGCCGCTGTGCCGGGGGCTTGGAGACCCTCAGGTCAGTGCAACGTTTCTGTCGCAGGCCCGGTGCCAGCGGCCGCCAAAGCTAGTCTCCGAGCACCTGAGTCCCTTCCTGCCCCAGGACCCTGGCTCCGCTACCCATTTCCCCACCCAGGGTCTTAGGGTCCGTGCGTGGGCGTCCAGAGGGGCATAGGGAATCCAAGAGTCGAGGCATTTAAGCTAGACCTGAGCCATCCTTAGGGTTTTTTGAAACAGCTTTATTATGGTGCAGTTGATACACAATAAGCCACTTATTCAAATGTGATACGTTTTGACATTTGTGTACGTCCCTGAAACTATCGCGCAAACGCTCCACAGTTCCGCCTCCGCGATCCATGCCCCCCCATCCCCATCCCCAGGCAAGCACTGCTTTGCTGCCACTGGATCATTCTGCATTTCCCATAATTTACGTAAATGGACTCGTAGGTA
Source organism: Phacochoerus africanus (assembly GCF_016906955.1). NCBI lineage: Eukaryota > Metazoa > Chordata > Mammalia > Artiodactyla > Suidae > Phacochoerus > Phacochoerus africanus. The sequence goes on along the minus strand of NC_062544.1, from coordinate 287,264,177 downwards.
TGTACGTTTTGTCTAGCTTCTCCCGCCCGGCATGGTTAATTTGAGCTCACCCATGCGGATGTGCTCATCATGTGTAGTCTGAGTAATGATCCATTGCACGAATGTTCCACAGTTTGTATATCCATTCACCGGCGTATGGAAATTTGGGCTCTTTCCAGCTGTTGGCTGTTACAAATAGAGCTAGTATGAACACTGTGTACAACCTCTGGACGAAGAGTCTTGGTTCTCTTCGGTCAACGTCTAGCAGTGGAATGGCTGGATCATATGGTAGCGTATGTTTAACTTTGAAGAAAGCGCCAGAGTGATTACTCGATTTCCCTTCCCGGGCTGTGTGTGCCTCACATTCTCACCAGTACCCGGTATGTTCAGTCTTCAATCTTAGACATTGAGAGAGGTGTGTAAGGGTGTATCCCACCGCGGTTTTAATTTGTATTTCACTCATGACTTCAGTGTCTTTTCATCTCTTTATTTGCCACCTGTCTATCTTTTTAAGAAAGGCTTCTGTTCAACTCTTTTACCCACTTTTAATTGAGATGCTTTCTTATCATTGAGTTTTGGGAGTTCTTTGTATATTCTGGATACAAATCCTCTATCAGATGTGATTTGTATATATTTTCTCTGAGTCTGTGGATTGTCTTTTCACTCTCTTAAAAGTTTTCAAGGAGAAATTTTTAATTTTGACAAAGTCAATTTTTCAGTGTTTTTTTTTTTTTTAGATCATGCTTTTGGTGTCACATATAAGAATTTTTGCCAAACTCAAAGTCACAGGGTTTTGTAATTTAGGTTTTTCATTTGGGTCTATTATCCATTTGGGGCTAGTTTTGGTATGTGGTGTGAGATATGATTCAAAGGGGTGTGTGTGTGTGTGTGTGTGTGTGTGTGCGTGCAAACGGATGTCCAGTTTTCCAGACTGTTTGTTGAAAAAAATAATCCATTCTCTACTCACTACTTTTCCCCCTTTGTTGAAAATCAGTGGTCTGTATGAGTCTATTTCTATATCTCTCTAAATTCAGTTGGTCTAGTTTATCTATTTTTATGCAAATATTTCAAACTACTTCCATCACTTTATGATAATTCTTGAGGTCAGGTAATAAATAATAAATCTTCCAACTTTGCTCTTTTACAAAGTCCTTTTGGATCCAAGATCCTTTGCATTTTTCCTCATGAATTTTGGAATCAGCTTCACGATTTGTTCCAAAAACCCTAGTGGGATTTTGTTTGGGATTGCAGTGAGTCTGTAGACCAGTTTGAGAAAATTAACATCTTGACAATACTGAATATTAAATCCATGAACATGGTATATCTCATCATTTATTTGGAGCTTCTTTTATTTCTTTCATTTGTGTTTTGTAGTTTTTGGTTTACAGATTTGCAATCTTTTGTCAGATTTATCTCTGATAGTTTTACGCTATTGTAAATGTTATTTTAATTTCAATTTCTCTTTGTTAAATGCTAATACATAGAAATAAAATTGATTTTGCATACTGATCTGAACTTTTCTAAGCTCACTTATTGGTTCTGTCCCCTTTTTTTGTAGCTACCTTAGGATTTTCTAAGATTTCTATATAATCATGTTATCTGGAAATAAAGAGTATTACTTCTTTATTTTCAGTCTGAATTTTTTTAAATTAATTTTCATGCCTAATTGCATTGGCTAGAGCCCTAGTTCAATACTGAAAAGGAGGAATTAGAGCAGATGTCCCTGTTCCTCTGATTTTAGGGGGGGTAAAATTGACTCTCACCACTAAGGATAATGTTAGGTGTAGGGTTTTGTAGCTGTCCTTATCAGTATAAGGGAGTTTTCTGGAATTACTAGCTTGCTGAAAGTTTCTTTTTTTTTTAATCAGGAAGAGATGTTGGATTTTGTCAAACACTTTCTCTACATCTACTGAGAATATTTTTCATTAGTCTAGTAATATGGCAGATTGTATTGACTGACTTTCCCAAGTGTTAAATCAATCTTGAGTCCTAGCAATAAATCTCACTTGGTCATGAAGTGTCATTATTTGTATATGTTGTTGAATTATTCAAAATACACAGAGTGGCTGAGGTTATTTTTTTCCTTGACTGAATGTTGTAGTTTATCCTTCAAGGAACTGCCCACTTTATCAGCATAAAGTTGTTCATTCTTTCTATTTAGAGTATGAAGTGATGTCACCTCTTCCATACCTGTTTTTGGTCATTTGTGTCTCCTTTCTTTTCTTTTGCTGATCAGTTGAGACATTTTATCAATTGTACAAATAATCTCAAAGAGGCAGTTCTTAGTTTCATAGATTTCTCTATATTCCCCCCGCCCCGCCCCCACTGGCTTCTACTCTGATCTCTTGCTTGCGTTGAGTTTAATTTTCTCTTCTTTTTCTTTTTTCTTAAGGTAGAAGCTCAGCTCACTGATTTGAGACCCTGCTTCTTCTCTAGTATAAGCACACGTCAGAGATGTTGCAGGTTTGGTTCCAGACCACTGCAATAAAATGAATGTCACGATAAAGTGAGTCACATGGAGTTTGGTTTCCTAGCACATGTAGAAGCTACAGTTACACTACGCTGTAGTCGATGAGGTATGCGAGAGCATCATGTCTTTTTCAAAAGTACGTATCTTAATTTTATTTTATGTATTTATTTTTTTCTTTTTAGGGTTGTACCTGTGGCATATGGAAGTTCCGAGGCTAAGGGTTTGATCAGAGCTACAGCTGCTGGCCTACACCACAGCCACAGCCACAGCTACAGCCACTTGGGATCCAAGCCGCATCTGCGCCCTACACCACAGTTCACGGCTGATATCCTGCAGCCCCTGGTACCAGGAGCTGAGAGAGACACAGCATCATCTCTGTGGTACACTTGCCCAAAAGGCACACTCCCTTTTCAAACGTGAGAACATGTCAGACACACCCAAACTGAAAGGCCGTTTTCAAAGTGACGTTTTCATACTGATGGATCAGTATGCTTCGAAAATGGAAATATGCAGAAAGGTAAGGCCAGACTTAGTCACTGTGATAGGCTGGGAAAGACTAAGGAGAAATAACAACGAAGCATGATGTGGGATCCTGGACTGGACACGGACACAGTGGGGAAAGGAGGGACACGGAGGAGGCAGCAGGTGATGGCGTTGCACCGGCTCTGGTGACTCACAGTCACAGTCACCCCCTCTGCCCCCTGTCTCTCCCCAGTTGTCCCTCTGCTCTCTTGCCTTTGCCTGCCTTCCGGATTGAGTATTTTCTATTGAGTGTTTTCTATCCTCTGTTGACTCCTGGCTGGAACTCCTTGCTGTTATTCAGTGGCCACTTTAGGGTTTGGTGTCAGCTGTTGCTTTCCTTTTTTCTTCCCCACACCACCTCTGGCCTAAGAAAACCACATGTTTATTTTTCTTACAGTCCATTTTCTTCTGTTTTTGTTTTGTTTTGTTTTGTGTTTTTGGTTTTTGGTTTTTGGTTTTTGGCTATGCCCAAGGCCTACAGAAGTTGCCCAGGCCAGGGATTGAGCCTGAGCCACAGCAGTGACAATGCTGGATCCTTAACATGCTGAGCCACCAGGAAGCTCCCCGGCTGTCACTTCTCATCACAGGCTCCGTAAGGTCGCGTCAGGCTACCTCTGTGTAGGCTGGGAGCACTGTGGGGTGCGCTGGCTCCTGGCTGTCCTGCGTCATGCAGTGGACACCCATAGGTGCAGGGGCCCTGGGGTACTTACAGCCAGTGGTCTTTTAATGGCATTAAAATAAAGGGAGTCCTGAAGCTGCTGCTGTGCCAAAGCGGAGCCCCAAACCATGGAATAGTTTTAACATTTCAATTAAACAAATTAATGTGGTTGCCACCAAAAACAACAATGTGGATGCAGGTGAACCCAGAGACACCACTTGGGGGGGGCAGCCACCCCGAGCGCACACCGTGGCTTCTGTTTATGGGAGATTCAAGAGCATTGTCTGTCAGTGGTGGGCCAGGGATGGGGAGGGGGCACGAGGGGGCTTCTGAGGCTGGACGTTCTACGTCTCGATCCGGTGCTGCCCAGCACCAGAAGGAAAAAGCCCACCAAGCTGCTCACACTTCAGATGTGTGCAGGGGAGTGTGTGCGGGTAACACCTCAAGGCAAGAACACAGCGGTGTGCTGCCGCGTGGGTACCCGGGTGGATGGAGGGATGGATGGGTCCGTGCAGGGCGCTCCTGCGAAGTTGCCCCCTGGTTCTCGGCGGTCAGTGGCCTGTCTCACAGGCGACCACATCAGAGTCTCTGTAGGGGGCCCAGCCCCAGGGCCCTGCAAGAGCCCGGCTCACCGTCCACTCGGACCACGAGCCTGCGCTCAGAAGCACCCAACCCCGCTACTGCCGTCCTGGCCACATGGTCTCCCCACCGCAGCTGCCCTTGTAACGGCGGCTGGACGCTGGACTGATTATCTCGCCCATTTATCCACCAGAGCCCAGGCCTCGCGGCCCCAGGGAGCAAATACGATGCTCCAGCTGCTTAACGGCTTCCCCATCAGGAAGGCTGTTTTGCCAGCGAGGGCTGCGTGTCTCTCCCTGGGGACACACGGGAGCAGGCCTGCAGCAGCCGTGGGGCAGCCGCAAGCGAACACAACCTCCTGGTGAGGCCAAAACGCGCCTCCAGACAGAGAGCGGACGGGCACAGGCCGTTCCCGGGGTGAGGCCACCATCCAGGTGTGTGCCGGCCGCCCTGCTGTCCCCCTGCTGTCACAGTGCCCAGCTCGGCCCTCGCTTCCCCGCCTCCTGCCCTCGCCCAGCCCGGGATTGCCGGGCACTGCTGACTGCAGCCAGCTTGGGGGCAGGGGCTGGAGCCGCACAGAAAGAAGGGACCCGGGGGGCACCTGACAGAGTCCACGGTGCCTGCTCGCTGCCCAGACACAAGGCCAGGCCGGCTTTGCCAAAGAGCCTCTTGGATGCACTGCCTTTGGCAAAATCGTCCTTGGCAGCCTGGGCCAGACGGAGCCTCCGCCTCCGCCTCCACTCCCGAATTCCTGGATCTCTCGTCTGATCTTGAAAAGCCAGACGCAACACCAAAAAGAAGCCCTGGCGGAGCTTCCCCTCGCTATCGCTGGCTTCCCAAGCTGGGCAGGAGCAGCCCACCTTCCTGAGGCCCCTCAGAGCCAACTGCCACCTGCTCCCGCTCCCGCTCCGGCCGCGGGAGCCCCGTTCCCAGGGACACGGTGGGGGGTGCATTTCTTCCCGCAGTTGCCCTGGGATTTCCAGGGCGCTCTCCTCCGTGTCCCCCCCACACACACACGCTGCCCCCCAGATCCCTCCCTCTCCTCTGATCTGGGTGCTACTGATTTTGCTGTCCTTTCACAAGAACCGGGTTTTGAATATATTCACCATATACCAGTTCTTAATTTTTCCCTCTTTCATTAAATTCTGACTTACTCCCGCCTGAGCCCCTGGGTTGATGTTGTGGTTGTGTTTTGAGCCTCTTGCGTCATCACCTTAAAAACTTACTTTCCATCTTTTTTTCCCCCAAAGGCCTTAACTGTTCCTCTGGACACTGTCCAGCCAACTGTCTCGGGCTGGGACCTTGTGGCCTGGGACCCTCTCCACCCTGCTCTGCTGGGTCCCCAGGAGGGTGCGGGTGGGGCGTGGGAGCACGGACGGCCCCTTGCCTTTCCCTCGGGCCCTGCTGGCCCCGGATCCCGCGCAGGGGGGCGGGGGTGGGCGCAGCGCAGACCAGGGTCTCAGGACCGCGACCGCTCTCCCACAGAGGAGCTGGCCCTGCCTGTGGGCTCTCCTGCCCGGGAGCCAGAGCCTTCAGAGGGGGGAAGAAGCCCCCCGGGGGAGGGTGGAGGTGGGGGCACAGCGCTCTGCCCCAGACACCACCTCGGCTCCCTCCGAGCTGGTCACTCACATCCCACCAGGGCACCTGGAGCCCGCTCCTGGCTTCTGGCGGATGTCTCACTGTGGGCCCAGAGTGGCCTCTGGGACAGAGCCGCCTCGTGAACCTGCTGAGATCCCCGTGGTGTGTGGCACGCTCAGCTCTGCACAGGCTCCATGTCTGAGAGCCTCCCGGCTCCTCTGGGCCGTGCTGCTGCTGTTGGCTGGCGGGTACAGAAGCACACACACCCTAGCATGTGTGTTCATACAGACACATAGTGCACGTAATTCATTACACAAATATCAGGACACATCGTGGGTATACCAGCACTTAATTTACATGTAAACAATTGACTGTAAATTACACACAAGACATTTGTATAATTCACATTTCTGTGTGAACACACACACACACACAGGCCACACAGAATGACCTCAATCCTGTTGACTGCATTATTCAAGTTCCGCCCTGTTTTTCTTTTGCTTCTTGATTCCTTGTTTCTAAGGGGAAAATCTCAACCACAGTGAATTTGCTCATTTCCCCTTGAACTTCTATCCACTTTGCACCATAGGTGTGGAAAGATCCGGCGCAGGTGGACGGCCGTTCACGAAAGCGCTCCCTTCTGGACAGAGCACTTCCTTTCCCCCGTCAAACACCCCCTTTGTCCTGAAAAGCAGTCTGTCCTGCTGGAGCTGCTCCCACACCTCGCCCTCTGGGAGTGTCTGTCGGCAGGCCTTCCTCGTGGTGTCAGCAATTATGTGTCTCTCTGGGGTGACAGAGACGAAACATGAAGACAAACTTGGTTTTCGTGGTCCTGGCGCGAGGCGCACAGCAGCCTGTGTCCCAGTGACTGCGCGTCTGGGCGATTCCCGCCGCCGATTTCCCGCCATCCACCTGCTCTTGCCGTCCCTGGACTGGGCCGCTCCGTTGGGCTCCTGCGGCGGTTTGTCACTCCTCCTGCCTGCAGCCTCCGGGGGTCAGTCCGGGCCTGTGATGCAGGCCTGGGGCTTCTGCCTGCGTTCTCCTCCCAGCACGGCGGCTGCTCAGCAGCTCTGTCCTCCTCGTGAGCAGGAGGAGACCTGCACTGGGCCGGGATCAGCTGCGTCATCTCCCGGGGGACCTGCTGGGGTTTCGATGAGAAGCTGTTGCTAAGTTTGCTTTTTCCATTACGCCTCAGCAACAGCGAGCTCAGCCATACATTTCAGTGGGTCCTCTGCTTCCTCAGAGCTCGGTCCTGTGCGTGTGTCTGTGTGCATGTGTCTGTACACATCTGTGTGTGTGTCTGAGTGTCTGTGCATGTGTGTCTGTGTGTGTGTGTTGGGGTGTGTGTGTGTCGGGGGGTGTGTATCAGTGTGTGTGTGCTTGGGTGTGTGTGTGTGTGTGTGTGTGTCTGGGGGGGGTGTATGTGCCTGTGGGGGGGGGGGGAGATGGGAGGGAAATGGTGTCTTTGGGCCTTAGGGGCCTGCCCAGTGTCCAGGGAAGCTGTCCTTGGTCCTGGGAAGCTCGGCCGCGGGTAGGAGAGGCTTCGGAGGCCCAGACACAGCCCCCGAGCACTGCACGTGTCTACAGCTTGCACTGAAGGAAGCACAGAAGAGGCAGCCAGGCTGGTTTGGGAAGCAATTTAATGTCGGGTTTTTACAACATTCCAGGTCCTGACGGCTCCTGACGGTTTATGCTGATGGTCTGTGAGCTGCTGATGCTAAACTGGGTGCCCCCTTCACCAGACCCACCCCCCACGGCTCCCTGGGCTCAACGGGGGAGAGGCGGGGGATGCCGTGTTCAGGGAGCCCCCGCCGCCTGTGCCTCTGCGTCCCCCCGGCCTGGGCCCGGGGCCAAACACAGGCAGACACTTCTGCATCTCGGGAGATGGTCCACGGAGGGGCTCAGCCCCGACAGCCAAGGGACCCGGGCCCCATGGTGGCCGCCACAGGCCAGGCGAGGGTCCACGCTGGGTCACGCTGGAGGGCTTCTCTAGGGCATGGGCCAGAGGAGGAGGAGGCCGCAAGGGAACCCTGACGCTGTCGGAGGTGCAGCTGGGCTGACACACCCCTTGTGGTTGCTCCTACGACGTGGCCAGGAGAGGGTGGACAACCACCGTCAGCTGGGAGAGGCAGCAATGTCTGGGGTCCCAGCAGCCACCTCAACCCCAAGGCGCTGCCACCTGGCCAGAGCCAGCCTTGGCCTGCTCGGCTCTCCTCCCTGGGCACCCTGTGCCTTCTGCTTCACAAGCTGGCCATGAGGGGCGGCAGGCGGTACCCGGGCAGCGCCCCTCGCCCACTGGACGTTCAGGGCTGCGTGTGCCTAGGTGGCTGGTATCAGCCTCTGTCCCACGTCTCCCAGTGGCTGTGGACGGACCAGCCCTCCGGCCCCTGCAGAGCTCCAGGGTGGCCACGGGTCAGTAGTAAGCCCCGAACAAGGCGGCTGCCTTCCGGAGGATGGCCTTGTGGTTGGCGTACAGCGGGATGCGCCGGTCCACCAGCTGCCAGCGGATGGACAGCCCTGGGTCGCGGGAGCACAGGTGCTGCAAAGACAGAGCTGGATCCTGACTCCGGCCCGGGCTGGCCCCACCTCCACCTAGACACCCCAGAACAGCAGCCTGCAGGAGGGCAGCGGGCGCTGCGGTGGGCTCCCCGCCTGGCTGCAGGCCTGGCCTGGGGCCGTCCCACTGCCCTTCTATGGAACCCTAAGGTCAGCTATCAGGCGCGACTCAGAAAACGCCTGCAAAGCCCTCAAAACCCTTGAAGGAGGAGAGAGAGAAGGGTCAGCCTTATTCATAGGCCCCCTGTCCTGTGCGCTGCTCCCTGGTCCCAGTTCTGGATTAGGGGGGTGTGGGACTAAGGACAGGGGACAGGGTTCCCACGGAGACGCATGAACCTGCCTCCCCCCGCCACGTGTGAGCCTGGGGGCCCCTGGGGCCCCATCCAGCCCGCCCCCGCCCCCGCCCCCGCCATGTGCTCTGCCCCCTGACCTCTCCCAGGCACCCTCCCGGCAGGACACTGGTCCCCCCAGCCCCCCTCTGGTCCCGGCCAGCTCTGCAGGCCCCAAGGCCCCAAGGCCCCCACCCCTCCCCGCCTGAGACCCAGGCCACATACAGAGTTCAGCCTCTTCAGCTCCACGTCGCTCTGGTCTGCGAAGTGGATGCTCACGGCCACGGTCTCGATCCAGGCGTTGTCTGTGTTCCGCGGGTCATCCACGTACCCTCTGTACACCTGGAGGCAGCGCAGGTGTGAGGGCCCCCCGTGGACCCCTGCGCCACCCCCACCCCCCCGGCTTTCTCCAGAGGGAGGGGCCCACGCGTCCCCTGTGCTCCATCCGGGCCCCAGATGCTCTGAGCACAGCTGTCCAAGCGCCGCCTGGCTCGCTCCCCGCCCCGCTGCCTCCAGCACGGCCTTCGGCCTGACTGACCCCACTCATCTCCCTGCGGGTCCCCAGCCTGGCCGCCAGACCCGCCTCCATGGTCCTTAGAAGGATGAGAAAGGGCCAGGGGACTCGGAACCTCCGGGCTAAGTGAAACAACCCAGACACCGAAGACTGCACACGACGCCCCCCCTAAGAAACGCCCAGGACAGGCAACTCCACGGAGACGGGAAGCAGCTTCTCGGTGCAGGGGCGACAGAGGGACAGGGGTGACGGCAGGGGCGGGGCCTCCTTTTGGAGGTGGAAGGATTTTCCAACCAGACGGAAGTGCCGATTGCATCCACGCGCTAAACGCCATTCAGCGCTCCCTTCAAAACGGTTAATCTGCTCTTTGGATTTCACCACAGCAAATAAATAAGCTCAGTATTTTTACAAAGTAAAGAGAGACGGGGGTGCTCCCAGAGGGGCCGCGGGGACAAACCACAGGACGGCTGGCATTGTGGTTCCAAACCAGAAACAGCCTATCTCATCCTGAGATGCGGCAGAGACACAAGCAGCGAGGACCGGACGCCCGCCTGGACGCCGCCGCAGCGCATCGCGGCCTGGACGCCATGTGGTCGTGAAAAAGAGCAAAGGTGAGTGTGCGCAGGGGCCTGGAAACAGGGTCTTTGCAAATTAACCGAAAATGCGCCTTCAGTCCTGACGGCCAGCCGCGCTCAGGCAAGCGAGTGGGGGACAGGACACCTGCTCTGGCCCGAGGGCGGCCGAGGCCGCGGCCACACCCTTGATCCGGAGGGAAAACTGAGCGGAGACGGACGCGGGGGCCCAGAGCGCGGCCGCGGCCCCAGCTCTTCCCCCAGGAGCAGGGCTGTGGGCCGAGCAGGCTCCCCAGCGCCCCGCGGCTGACCTGCGGCGGCAGGAGCAGCACCTGCGGGGCCCAGGACGCCCGGGGGAGCAGGCAGAAGGCCAGCCTACCTCAGCGCCCTGCCTCAGCAAGTTCTCGAAGGAAGCCCAGAACTCGTGGCGGAGGGCCTGCTTCAGCTTCCGGGGCAGCGTCTCCCCTGGTTCCCGAGAGCCCTGGGCGGAGGCAGGCGGAGGCCGGTCGGCAGGGCCGTCTGGGCACCTGCCTCCTCTGGCCACCTGCCCGGCATGGGCAGCGGGCCAGCCCCCCGGAGCCACAGGCAGACGTGCGCGTCTGGCAGTGACTGCCTCGGGCCAGAGTGACATTGTCCAGAGCCCGTTGTCCACGTCAGCCCATGGGGCAAGGGTGTCAGGCCAGAGCCAAGGCCTGGGAGGAGCACAGGCCAGGCACCAAGCGGGGGCCAGCACCCGACCTGCACACCCCAGGCACAAGCTGGAAGGCCATGTCTTGTCCGTGTGCTCCCCGTCCTGGTGTCCAGCCTCTGCCTGGACACGGACCTGTACCTGCAGTCCCCTCCCCATCCAGCGAGGGGACCCTCTCGTCCACGTCACGTCCATCCACGGGGGCCCTGGAGATGCCCTTGCCCCTTGCTGGCTGCAGTGGGAGGACCCTCAGATGCCCCTTGGCACCTCCCTCAGGCTACAGACACCGCTCAGAAGATGCCCATTGGCAGGAGAGACCAAAGTGCGGACGAGGGAGGCTGAACGGTGCCCAAGAAGCCGTGGGGCGGGGGACCTGGCCTGGGCTCAGAACCACACTCCCTCGGCTGGAGGGCACGGGGGTCATGGCTGCAGGAGCAGGAGCCACCTGGAGCCCTGGGACCCTCGCTGGGGTCTGAAGACCCTCGGTGGCACAACTGCCCCTGCACCCATTATCCTGCTGCCCAGCAGGGCCGCGGGGTGGGTTCTGGGGACACCCGGGCTTGTTGCTGAGCTGGGGAAACAGCGGACTCCCTGGAAACAGGCTCAGACAAGAGGCCCCAGACAGAGCCGCATCCAGACGCTGCGCCAGCTGGGGCTCCTGCCAGGACCAGCTCTTCCGAGCCCAGAACGACGGCAGGGGTGGATCATGGGTCAGAACCTGAGTGGTCGGGCCCACAAGGGCAGGACAGGCCTGGGGCCTTCTGGAGCCCTGTTCTGTCACCACAAGGCCTCTGGGGTGCAGGCCACATTCACGCAGCTGCTGTCCCTGAGCTGAGGCGCCAGTGTCTCCCATCCCCACCCCAGACAACTCCGTCTTGCCCTCGGGCTGCAGCTCCAGCTGGGGGACTCGCGTCTGCCCCCCACCCCCTGAGCTCTGGAGCAGCTCCAGCCATGAGCCCGTGCCCAGAACACGGTGGGCACTTGGAGCTTATACCAGGAGCACCTGGACGGTTCTCACGGCTGCAAAATGAGGAACTAGGATGGAGAAGCCCGCCTCAAATGGCGAGGACCCGCCTTTGTCATTCAGGACCCGGGACAGAGCCCAGGCAGGGCAGGGCAGGGACCACGGTGGGGCCCGGGCATGGTGCAGGCCCTGGCTCACCCCCGGAAGGGCCCAGTGCTCGGACAGGGAGCGCTTCACCACCAGCACTTCCAGCATCTTCTTTATGCTCTTCCTGCAGATGGCTCCGTCCTGGTTCCTCTTCCAGCTGCAAAAGGGATGCTCTGATGCCAGCCGCTCCCCTGCCCCAGGGGAGTCCATGGGCGGACTCCTCCTCCGAGCACTCGCTCCAGGGGACAGGGACAGCCGCCTGGTAACCTCCCCCCCTCCTCCCCAGCCACGGGTCGACCTAGGACAGGTGGGCCTTCTTGGAGCTTTCCTTTTTTTTTGTCTTTTCAGGGCGATACCCATGGCATAGGAGGTTCCCAGGCTAGGGGCTGAGTCGGAGCTGTGCTGGCCTATGCCACAACCACAGCAACAGCTGGATCCTCAACCCACAGAGTGAGGCCAGGGATCAAACCCGCATCCTCATGGATCCTAGTCAGGTTTGTTACCACTGAGCCACAACGGGAACTCCTGAGAATGCTTTTCTATCAAAAGCTTGAAAGAAGCACAGGCCCTGGACCCAACCATTCCACCCCTGCAGCTCTTTGGAAAAGCCAGGTGGACTTATATGGATTTTCATTTTGTCTGCGTCGTGGGCCCTGGCCCCCCCCGTCGTGGCAGGGAGACCCACGGCAAAGTAGGGCCAGCCTGGAGGGAGGGGCCCGGCCATTCCTGCCCTGTGAGGCCCCTGCCATGAGGCTGGCACCACGTGCCAAGTGCCAGCTGTCCTCCGGGCTCTGGGAGCCTGGGGGTGGGGCGCCGGTGACCCTGCGTCCCCATCGGGCTACTCACCGGGTGATCACAGGCTGCAGCGTGTGGTTGGGGCCGAAGCAGACCAGGTCTCCGCGACCCCGCAGCCCCGTGCGGCCCATGGGGTTCCTGGACGGAGAGGGCTCCACTCAGCCCATGCCCGCAGCTGGGAGAACAGGCCGGGGCAGGAAGGATGGCCGGGGGAGGGGGCGGCAGGGGGGGGCCCCTCCCGGGGCAGCGTGCCGGCTCTGTCCAGGCCTGGATTCTCAGAACCCAGGCAGCTCTCCTGGACAGGAGCAGAGATGAGGCTGCCGCACGGGGCCCTGGACGGACCCGACACCTCTGGCTCCTGACTAGTCTGGCCGACTCTGCGTCACCCACTGGGGTTGCCCCTCAGAGACTCCAGGGGAGAGACGGGGGCTCAGGTTACCTTGGGGTGGCTAAGAAAGGGAGCAAAACGCAGCCCACCGCAGACGCAGGAGGCCACAGGGGCCACCCATCCCCCAGAAATCACCTGTCCGGCCTTCGTACCACATCCAGAGGCCTCAGCACTCCTGCGAGCTGGCGCCCAACGGTCCCCTGTGACACTGTCCCGCTCTCTTGCTGAAGGCCAGGCCCCCCGCCCCCTCCCCTGTGTAGGGCCGGAGACGCTCCGGGTCCCCTCTGTTCTCATGCCCCCCTGCTGCCACCCCCTCCTCCCCCAGCCTCGGCCTGGGCAGAGCCACGACTCCTGTTCCAGAACATTCCCGAGGGGCCCTCAGCTCCCGCCTGCTCCCTGCATCCAGGCTGCCTGTGGCCCCTCCCTGGAGCTGCAGCCCCTCCTCGGCCTCTGGCCCTGCTGGTGCTGGCCCCCCAACAACCCTCTGGGGGGGCTCTGACCTCCAAACCCAGCAGGGCACGGGCAGGGGGTGTTCGCTAAGGGCCTGCAGCCACCTACCACCTATTACCTGGGAGGTGGGGTCACCTAGCACCTTTGGCTGGGCGTCCTCACCTGCGCAGTGGGGCACAGGGCCGGTCCCTGCCGAGAACAGACTAGAAACCCTCGTCCCACAGGGACCCCGGGGCCTCCCTGCTTCCCTCTCACACGCGAGGCGGCGGCCGGCGGTCCACGTCCTTCCCATCTCTCCACACCGCGGCAACGGAGCCCTGAAGGCCCCGCCGGTGATGAGGGCACGGCGCCCGGCCCACGGGGCCAGCCCACGGCCCCCTCCCCACGCGTGCCCTGGAGACGGCCCAGCGTGGGCCACCCAGGGGCGCGAAGGAAATGCTGTGTGGGGCGTCTCTTGTCCTCCCTGGCTTGTGTGTTCCCACCCAGCCTGGGAAGAAACCCCGAGGAGGGCCGGGTGGGGCGGCACTCACAGCGGGAAGCCGTCCCGCAGGGCGTAGGCCCCGTGGAAGCTGCGCCGGTCCAGGTGCCCTTCCACCGCGTTGAAGCTGATCCTGGACAGAGGCTCCCAGGTGCTGGCAAGAGACGCTGCCGTGACCCTCGGGCTCAACCCCGAGGGCCCCTCCCCACAGCTGCTGCCCTGGGGGAGGACGGGGCGCCCAGTCCAGGCAGGAGGGGGACACTCACTCTCCCACAGGGTCCACCAGGTCCTTGTCCTTCCTGTCGGCCGAGTAGAAGGGCGGGTCGTAGATGAGGAACTCCGTCTGCACAACACGGGGTCGCCCCCCGGATGTCACCGCCCACGGCCGGCCAGCACCGGGATGGCCAAGCACAGGGCCCAGGCCCCCGGGACAGCCCCAATAGGCGCGGGTGCCCGAGCTCGGCCGGCCCGAGGACTCGCACTGGGGGCAGCCGCGGGGCTGGTGAGGGGGGCCGGTGGCGGGGAGCCCCCCAGCGAGGCCCTAGATGGGGGGTAGGGCCACGCTGCGCCGTGGGCAGAGATGGCGCGGGGTGGGGGAAGGAGGAGGCAGCAGCCTGGATGTTCCAGGAAACCAGAGGAGGCCTGGGCCCCTGCCCCATCCATCTGTCCCTCTGTCACCTGTCACCTGCACTCAGCTGGTGCTGAGGGGGCGGGGACCTTCCCTGGGGACGGGGGACGGGGGGATGGAGGACAAGTGTGGGGTCAGCTCTGTGTGTCCTGGACTCACACCCCAGCTCCACCCCCTCCGGCTGCGCGGACCACGTGCGTGTTTCTGGTCGGCCCATGTGTCCCTGTGTGGCCGCAGGGCGCTCAGCCACCCCGAGCCGGGCTGGGTTGGAGTGTCTGGGGGGCACCGCTGGGTCCCCCAGGACACCAGGCCCCTGTGGCCAGGTGGGCGTGGTCAGGACAGCACTCACTTCCCAGGGCACCTTCTCGTTGGGCACCGGGAAACGCAGGACCGGGGAGTTGGGGTAGAGCAGGTGCCGGGCATTCACGTGGTAGGCGTCGCCCGGGTCCTCCACTCTCTGCCCGTCGTCCAGCTCCGGGTCCTGCCCCTCTGAGGCCTTCTGGGGTGCTGGGGACAGCCACGTGGAGCCGTGGGCAAAGCTGTTCTCTGTGGCCCTGTCCCCAAACTTCTGGGCTGCCCCCACCCCCCCAGCCGCCCAGACTGAGCCCCAGCCCCAAAGAGGGCCCCTCCCTGTGCCCCCCCACACTGCGGCCCCCAGAGGAGGCCTGGGCTTGGGCACCGCTTCCTTGTGCAGCCACGAGCAGAGCCCTCGGTCAAGAGCTGGACGCCAGGGCCCCACAGGAGCCTGTCCAGTTAAGGGGCAGCCTGCTCCTTCAGGGCAAGCAACACCCAGGAAGGGCCACCACGCCCATTTCTTGGCTGGATGCAAATTTTGGAACAAAGGCTTTGCTTTCTGTCGCCCAGTTGCTAGGACAGTGCTCAGGTACCTCCTGGAGCTGCCCCCACTTGGTAGCTTGATGACAGGAGGACGGGGACTGGGCCAGGCCACCTCTGGATTCCCCCAGCCTGGTCACTGGGAGACTTGGCTGCACTGGGCACGTGCACCCCTGGGGCAGGCCATGCTGCCCTCCTCCCCACCGACCCCCCAGTGCCAAAGAACACAGGTGGGCAGAGACTCACCCAGGGTGGGGACGCCCTCCTCGGAGCCGAAGCCACTGTCCCTCAGGGCTCTCACGACCCAGTGCAGCGCTCTGGCCATCTGGGCCACCTGGAAGGCACATTCCAGACAAGGTTTGGCCAAACCTGCCCCTACACGGAATGCCCAGCCCTGCCTGCTCCTGTAGCAGGGCCTGGCCAGAACAGCTGGTCCTGCTGTGGTGACACCGGTGTCCAGGCCGCTCTGCTTCCCTCAGAGTCATGGCCGCTGACCACCAGCAGCGCCTGCCCGTGAGACACAATGGCCACTGGTCCCAGACACCCTAGAGGCCTTCAAACCAACGTGAAGTCCATGAGACCTGAGCCACAGGCAGAGGGCACATGACCGAGGAAAGAAACTTCAGGAGGCCACGCATGCTCAATTACAGGGGACAGTGGGAACCGGGGAGATCAGTAGTGGCCAGAAGAATGCAGCTCAGCAGTGCTGCACCATTTCAGGGGTATCAGCAACCAGGGACCCACAGGGGAAGGCACCAGGGCAGCCCCCATGTGCAGGGACCCTGGGCAAGGCTGGCTGTCGGTGGACATCCCAGCAGTGCAGGGGCCCAGCCAGGCTGGGAATGGGCAGCTCTCAGGGACAGCACAGGGGCTCAAGTACTGCCACTGGGGGCTGCTGGGGACAGCGGGCACAGAAGGCACAGATCCTGGAGCCAGAGCACCAGAGTAAGGAGGACCCAGGACGGGTCCACAGGGTGATGGGGGGGGATGCAGGATCAGAGCTCCCTGCCCCACCCAGCAGGAGGGGCAGGGAGGGGTGGGGACCCGACCTCTGCCCAATCCACCCCTCCTTGTCTGGAGTCTTGAGGCCTCCCAGACCACCAGCCTCTGCGTCCACCTCGCTCACTGTGCTTATTGAGCCACACTGTGGCAATGAACTTCTATGTCTGTGCCTCCCCCATACTTGGAATGCTCGAGGATGAGACAATGCCTGTCCCCCCAACATTCTCAAGGCCAGCCCTGGACAGGCATGGAGGGGACACATAGGAAACATGGGATGGATGGATGAGTGATGGATGGATGGATGGATGGATGGATGGATAGATGGATGGGTGGATGGGTGGATGAGTGAGGGATGGATGGAGATGGATGGATGGGTGGATGGGTGGATGGGTGGATGAGTGATGGATGGATGGGTAGATGGATGGATGGGTGGATGGGTGGATGGGTAGATGGATGGATGGATGGGTAGATGGATGGATGGGTGATGGGTGGATGGGTGGATGGGTGATGGATGGATGGGTGGATGGATGGATGAGTGGATGGGTGATGGGTGGATGGATAGATGGATGGGTGATGGGTGGATGGGTGGATGGGTGATGGGTGGATGGGTGGATGAGTGAGGGATGGATGGGTAGATGGATGGATGGGTGGATAGATGGATGGGTGGATGGGTGGATGAGTGAGGGATGGATGGGTAGATGGATGGATGGGTGGATGGGTGATGGGTGGATGGATAGATGGATGGATGGGTGATGGGTGGATGGATGGGTGGATGGGTAGATGGATGGATGGATGGATGGGTGGATGGGTAGATGGATGGGTGGATGGTGATGGATGGATGGGTGGGTGGATGGATGGATGGATGGATGGGTAGATGGATGGATGGGTGAATGGGTGGATGAGTGATGGATGGATGGGTAGATGGATAGATGGATGGGTGGATGGGTGAATGGATGGATGGACGGATGAATGGATGGGTGAATGGGTGAATGGATGGATGGATGGATGGATGGATGGATGGATAGATGGATGGATGGGTGGATGGGTGGATGAGTGATGGATGGATGGGTAGATGGATGGATGGGTGGATGGGTGGATGGGTGGATGGATGGATGGATGGGTAGATGGGTGGATGGGTGGATGGGTGATGGGTGGATGGATGGACGGATGAATGGATGGGTGAATGGGTGAATGGATGGATGGATGGATGGATGGATGGATGGATAGATGGATGGATGGGTGGAGGGTGGATGAGGTGATGGATGGATGGGTAGATGGATGGATGGGTGGATGGGTGATGGGTGGATGGATGGATAGATGGGTAGATGGATGGATGGGTGGATGGGGGTGATGGGTGGATGGATGGACGGATGGATGGATGGGTGAATGGGTGAATGGATGGATGGATGGGTGGATGAGTGGATGGATGGATGGGTGGATGGGTGGATGGGTGATGGGTGGATGGATGGGTGGATGGGTAGATGGATGGATGGATGGGTAGATGGATGGATGGGTGGATGGGTGGATGGGTGATGGATGGATGGGTGGATGGGTGGATGAGTGGATGGGTAGATGGATGGATGAGTGGATGGGTAGATGGATGGATGGGTGGATGGGTGGAGGGATGGATGGATGGGTGATGGGTGGATGGATGGATGGGTGGATGGGTAGATGGATGGATGGGTGGATGGGTGGATGAGTGAGGGATGGATGGGTGGATGGATGGATGGGTGGATGGGTGATGGATGGGTAGATGGATGGATGGGTGAATGGGTGAATGGATGAATGGATGGATGGACGGATGAATGGATGGGTGAATGGGTGAATGGATGGATGGATGGATGGATGGATGGATGGATGGGTGGATGAGTGATGGATGGATGGGTAGATGGATGGATGGATGGGTAGATGGATGGATGGGTGGATGAGTGGATGGGTGATGGGTGGATGGATGGGTGGATGGGTAGATGGATGGATGGATGGGTAGATGGATGGATGGGTGGATGGATGATGGATGGATGGGTGGATGGATGGATGGGTGGATGGGTAGATGGATGGATGGATGGATGGGTGAATGGGTGATGGGTGGATGGATGGATGGATGGGTGATGGATGGATGGGTGATGGATGGATGGATGGGTAGATGGATGGATGGGTGGATGGGTGATGGGTGGGTGGATGGATGGATGGATGGATGGGTAGATGGATGGATGGGTGGATGGATGGATGGGTGATGGATGGATGGATGGATGGGTAGATGGGTGGATGGGTGGATGGATGGATGGATGGATAGATGGATGGATGGGTGGATGGGTGGATGAGTGAGGGATGGATGGGTAGATGGATGGATGGGTGGATGGGTGGATGAGTGAGGGATGGATGGGTAGATGGATGGATGGGTGGATGGGTGGATGGGTGGATGAGTGATGGATGGATGGGTAGATGGATGGATGGGTGGATGGGTGGATGGGTGATGGGTGGATGGATGGGTGGATGGGTAGATGGATGGATGGGTGGATGGATGGATGGGTGGATGGGTGATGGATGGATGGGTGGGTGGATGGATGGGTGGATGGGTGATGGATGGATGGATGGATGGGTGGATGGATGGATGGATGCTTGGGTGGATGGGTAGATGGAAAGATGGACAGATAAATGACTAGGTGAATGGATATATGGCTAAATGGATGATTGGAGGCATGGATGCATGGATGGACAGATAAATGACTAGACGAATGGACAGATGGCTAATTGGATGACTGAGGCATGAACGGATGGATGGCTGAAATGATGAATAATGGATGTCTGGATAAATGGATAGAGGAATGGACAGATGATTGGATGGATGAAGAGATGGATATTCAGATGAACTAATGCTCATTACGGCCTCTCAGGCACCTGAGCCCAGCTGGACTCCAAGGCATGACTCTTGGATGGGAGGCCACTCAGGGCTGCCCAGCTGAGTGGGGGGACAGTCACTGGGCCCTGAGGGGGAGGGGCAGGCAGAGGCTGTTCTCCTGTTGCCTACTGGCCTCTCATCTGGGGCTCGTCTGAGACAGCCACGCACTGCTGCCCCTCAGTCCAGGTGTCCTCATGGACGGTCCTACACATTGTGGGGGCCCCATGGCCTCCCTCCTCCCAGCGCAGCCAGCAGCCTGAGAAAACAGCCGAAGGCCATTGGTAATTCCCACAGCCCGCTCCCAGTTTGGGTTCCAAGACGGGAGACAGCAGCCATCTCAGAGGACAGCGCCTAGGAGGCCAGAGGAGGGGACAAGAGTTTGTTCCCTCAGCCGGACCCGAGCTGTGGCTGCCTCCCAGCACAGTGCGAACTGAAGCATAGGACGGGATTTGGTGGAATTTTCTGGAGGAGAAAGAAGGCGCCCCTCCAGTTGGGAACAATTATCCCCAGGTGCCACCTCCTTCTCCGGCTCCCTCCCCCAGTGTGCTTATTCTCAAAGCCACCACGCTGCAGAGCGACCTTCCAGCCCATCAGATCTGTGCCCCCAAACAGGGCTCCCAGCCCAGACCCCACCTGCTCCTCCAGGGAGGCCAGTCTCTGCTCCACGGAGCCCGACTGCTTCAGACGCGCCATTTCCAGCAGGTCCACCATGGTGTCCACCCTGCAAGAGTGCACAGCTGAGCCGGGGGGGCCTGGGCCTGGGGGAGGCCGGCGCCCCTTTGCAGGCGGTGCCCAGCAGATCCAGCAGCCCAGGCTCTGAGGCCTTAATTTCCGGCCTCTTCCTCCGCGTTTGAAAGTATAACGTACATTCCATGCCTTTCTGTAGGGGACGGACACTGCCTAGGAGCCCAAAGGCAAGATGTCTTCACTACCGGACGGTCCAGGCTCACACCCCCAACCCCCCGACCCCCAACCCCCGACAGCTGCGGGCCCCGTGGGGCGAGGTCAGGTGCAGAGGCACACGCCCAGCTCCTCTCCTCAATTTGCCAACAGGCTGTTGGCACAGCCTCCGAAACCTGACTCAGAGATGGCGGAGCTGCCTCCAGGTACCACTGGGGACCTGTGGGAGGAGGAGGGGGCAGCCCCGGTGCTGGGAGAGTGTTTGGTTTTTGTCTTATTTTGCTTCAACACAGGAATGTCACCCAACTCAGCCTCTACGTTTATAGGTAAAACCAGGGCCCTGGGTTCACTTTCGCCCCCCCTGGGTGTTGCTTGTGCCACGAAACCACGTGTCTGCTCCCCGCCCTGGGCCCAGTCGCTCGCCAGGGTACTGGGTGCTGGACCCTCGTGACTCAGTCCCTGGGAAGGGACAGGCTCCATCGCACAGACAAGCTGAGAGACACTGAGAAAGGCACACATCCCCAGGGAGGGCGCCCCTGAACGGAACCCATGCCCTCGTCAGCTCCCCCACGGCCCCAGGGCACCCTCCTCCACCGCTCGCAGGAACCCTGCACAGGGGGCGGGAGCTGCCAGAGCAGGGTGGCACCGTGCCCCTCCTCCTGCCCCCGGGAGACACATGCTGACATCAGAGCCAGCCTTCGCCACATCTGCGCCCCAAGGAGCCAGGCCTGCTGTGTCCGCCAGGACTGAGGGGTCGGGTGGAGCAGAGGGACCCCTGACCTCACATCCTGGAAAGAAGCTGAGAGCAAGAAGCAGGTACCAAGTGTGCCTGAGCCCTGGGCCTGCAGCAAAGCCCTGTACCAACAAGCTCACTGCGTCCTCCCAGGGCTGGGGGCCTCCTGCGAGGCTGCCTCCCCTCCTCCAGCCTCCCCCTCCCCGACCCCGGCCACCAGGGGGGAGCCAGGGGTCAGCCCAGCTGTCCCTGGGTCCGAGGGAGGGCCGCGGACCCAGGCCCAGTGCAGGGGCCGTGCACAGAAGGTCCCCGCCCAGGACTCTGTCCTCCTCGGGTCCTAGACCCACAGCCCCACGGGGACCGCCTGATGGGTACTTCTCACTGGTGTCCTGGATCTTCTGCTCCGGCCTCTGCTTCTGCTGGAACTGCTGGTCCTGAAGGTAGTTCTCCTTCAGGTAGATCTCCCAGGACAAGAGCGCCGCCTCCTCGTTCTTCTCCAGCTTGCTCTCTGGGGGCGGGGGGGGGGGGGGCGGGGGTCCTGACCCACCTGGGCGCAGGGAGCAGCCGAGACCGCAGGTGGCCTGAGGGCTCTGCTCCCTGCGACCTGCTGAGCTTCCAGGACTCACGAAGGAGCTGCCACCGCCCCCACCAGTGGAAATACAGGACCCCGTGGGCTCCATCCCACAAGTCTTATTTTTAGGGAATAAGCTTCGGCCTCCACGACCTTCCCAGCGTTCCCAAGGGCAGGCTCAGGCGGTTGCCCCGCAGGGAAGGGAGGGGATGCAGCGACCAGGGAGGAGCCTCGGGGCGGGGGCCCGGCTCCTCTTCAAGGAAGATACGGACCAGTATCTCGGAGCCGCTTCTGCAGAACTAAACCCCCAACAAATGAAGACCAGAGAGGGGGACCCCCAGAACCTGTCCCGGGGCCCCTAAACACCAGCTTAGAAGACGAAAGCGAGCTTGCCTTTATCCTGGTCCTTCTCTCTGCCGCCCTATTTTCCACGCCCAAACTCTAAAACCTCCTCCTAACCTCGCCCCAGGGAGGGCACAGTCTTTAGGGCCTTGGCCTGCTGGGGCCTCCTCAGTCTGGCAAAGCAATAAGGCTATTTCTTTTCTCCTTCGCCCCACACTCTGCGTCTGTGTTTCTACTCCGCACCGGTGGACAGAGGGCGAGTGTAGGCCTCACCACCCGCTCTGCCCCTGGGGACGCAGCTCCAGGGGCGAGGGAGGCAGCTTACTGAACGGCTTGCGTCTCTCAGCGGGGTTCTTCAGGACGACCCTCTGGAGGAAGAGGTGCAGGTGGTTGAGGAGGATGAAGGGGGGCGGGGCGGGCGGCCTGCCCTCGTACTCCTCTATCAGGCCGTGGCGCTGGAACTTCCAGATCTGGTCCGTGCGCTCCTGGACCTGCTGGAACGTGTAGCTGGCGGGGGACAAGGAGCGCCCTGGTTACAGGGGAACAGGAGCCACACGAGCACGGTTACAAGAAGCGCCCGTTTCCCTGCCTGCGTGTCTGCCGTGATCCCTAAAAAGCACACACACCACGCCGGGCGGCAATGCCAGACGCAGGAAAGGGCAGCGGAGGGGCCGCCTCAGGGCTCTGCCCTCCCTGGGGCTGCAGGCAGCAGAGGGAAGAAGACCTAGATTTCAGGTGTGGAGACTCCTTAGAGGACGAAACAGAGCCCCGCCTTTGGGAGCGGGAGATGGGCTCGCGCTGGGCTCTGAAGGGGTCTGCCACTGGCACTTGACAGAAGGGAGGGGTCTTCGGGAGGCCGACTCGTTTATTCTCTGCACCGTGGGGGTCCTGTGGATGGATTTTAACGGAGCCGAGCCCATGGCGTGGCAGAGAGAGGCTGTCGGAGGGAGGGAGGAGGCCACGTGGGCCGAGGCGCAGCCCATGCCCCTCTCTCCCCATCCGGCCCACAAGGTCTCGCACGGTGGAGGACACAGGTTAGATCAGAGAGTAGCAGAGGAAGGGGAAGAGGAACGGTGCCCGACCAGGAAGGAAGGGCTTTTCCTCGGGGTCCCAGGTCCCAGGGGCCCTTTGGCAGAGGCTGGGAGGGGCTCTGAGGGCTGGCGATGCCCTGAGCCACGGGCGCGGCCGTCGCCCTCCTTAGCGCCATCGTTGGGGCTGGCCCTGTGCTCCCGTGTCCACACGGCAGGCACACACAGGCTCGTCTGGCATGGTCGGACTTTCGGTGAGAGTTGCCCTGCGCACTGCACAGCTAGAGAGGAGCGCAGACCGGCCACTGCTCGGCCAGCTGGTTCCTTTATCAGCTCCCGGGGCCGCACAGAAAGCCCTCGCCCTTAGGGCCTGCTTTCATCTCCAACCTGTGCCACTGCACTTCCTCCAAGGAGCAGAGGCTGAGTGAGGCTGGACCTCCTGGGCGCCAAGCACGAACCCCCGCTGCCCCTCACACACGGCCGACCCCCCTCCAGGGAGGCTGTCTCGCGAGGCACCAGGGACTCACAGGAAGGCCTGTGGCCACCAGCCTGGAGCCCCCCTCCCGTGGAGCCACTGACCCCAGGGCGGCAGGAGTGAGACCTCCGTGTGCCCCAGCCCGCAGCCTCCGTGAGCCGGTCCTGCAGCAGCCGTGCCCTGGATGGACACAGGGACCAGGCAGAGTGGCCGAGAGCCGCCGGCCGGAGCTGAGCCAGCGTCCTGGGCCCGGGCGTGCGCTGTCCCCACCGCCCCGGGGAGGCGGAGGGCCATGTGCGGGCGGGGCGCCAAGCGCCGCACTCACTTGAACATGGCGATGAGCAGGTTGAGCAGCAGGATGTTGGTGAAGAGCAGGTAGAGGCAGAGCAGGAGGACCGTCAGCCACTCGGGGAAGGCGGGCTCCTGCCGCGCCGAGTCGCTCTCGGGGCACTTGGGCTTGTAGGGGTCCGTGCCGTTGGGGCTGCACTGGTCCAGGTTGAAGTTCACTCCTGCGTCGGGAGGGCGGGCACAGGTGAACGGGACAGCCACGCAGGCGTCTCAAGGGTCCCTGGCGATGACTCCGCGGGCCCGGACGCCCGCGCCTCTGGGTGACCTCAGCGATCTCCTCGGCCCGAGGGAAACCCACAGAGGGGGGTCCGCCCACACCCACGTGTGCTCGCGGGCAGGAAGTGCGGCTGCCGAGGGAGGCCCGGAGCCAGACCTGACCCCAGGCTGGCACGCGCCCCCCGCCGGGGATCCAGCCACCCCGACCAGAGCACTTCCTGGGCCCCAGGAGGGGGCAGCGCCAGGAGGGGCTGCGGCTGTGATGGCCACCACTGCAGATCACAGGTCCCAACCCTGGGGGGCAAAAGGCAGCGGGAAAGAATCCAAAGAGAAAAGGAGCAACTGTCGCCAAGAGGAGGGAGACACGAGAAAGGAAAAGCACTGAAGAGGCAACACAGCCCCACACGTGCAGACAAGCGAAGGCCAAATAAGGAAACAAAAGACGCACTCGGTTTGTGCATTTAAAAAAATCTCTGAGAAAACAGGCTACGTTGACAGTGACTACCTCCGCACGACGGGCTTATGAACATCCTTCTTTATACCCGCCTTGAGTTTCTTAAATTTCTCAACAACAAGCACACACTGTCTTGTAATCAAATACCTTTTCTGGGGTGTTCCTGTCATGGCTCAGTGGGAATGAACTCAACATCCACGAGGATGCGGGTTCGATCCCTGGTCTCGCCCAGTGGGTTTAGGATCCGGCCTTGCTGTGAGCAGTGATATAGGTCACAGATGCGGTTCAGGTCTGGCATGGCTGTGGCTGTGGTGTAAGCCGGCAGCTGCAGCTCCAATTCAACCCCTAGCCTGGGAACCTCCATATGCCATGGGTGCGGCCCTAAAGACCAAAAAAAAAAAATATATATATATATATATATATATATAGAGAGAGAGAGAGAGAGAGAGAGATACATATTCTGAAAGTGTTATTAATTTTCTAATTTAGAAACTCACTGTTATAGCTATAAATACCTATATTACAAAGACAAAAGAGCAAAAATCAATAACACAACTTTCCATTTTAGTGAACTGAAAAGAAAAAGATTAACTAACCTCAAAGCAAGGAGAAGGGAGGAAATAAACGAAATAGAGACTCCAAAAACAAAGAAAATCAACAAAACCAAAATCTGGTTCTTAGAAAAGATTAACAAAATTAAAACCTTTTAGCTAGACTGTTCCAAGGAAAAAAAAAAAAAAAGAAGAAGACTCAAATTATTAAAATCATAGATTAAAGGGAGGACGTTACTACCAACCTTACAAAAAGAGAAAGAACTATAAGGAAATACTACAAAAAAATCATATGCTGAAAAATTAGATAACTTCTTATAAAAATGGACAAATTCCAGAAAGACGCAAACTACCAAAAGCATCTGGAAAAAAAAGTGGAAAATATAAACAGACTTACAACAAGTAAAGAATTGGTGGTTTTAAAACTTCACACAAAGGAAAGTCCAGGCCCAGATGGTTTCACTGATTAATTCCACCAAATATGTAAAGAAGAGTTAAGACCAATCCCTCACAAACTTTTCCAAAATATCAGAGAGGAAGGGATTCTTCCTCAGTGGTTCTATGAGGCCCGTATTCCCTGACGCCAAAGCCAGACAAAAAAACATGGCTAGAAAAGAAACTACAGACCCCTGGCCTTTACGGATGCAGAGGCAAAACTCCTCAGCAAAACGCAAGCAAAGCGAATGCTGCAAGATGCATAAAAAGAATCCTACGCCATGCCCGAGGGAGACACAGCCCAGGAATGCAAAGCTCTAACATCTGGAAATGAATTTGTGCAATACACCACATCAACAGCATAAAGAGCAAACCCACAGGAACAATTCAGTGGAAGCAGCAAAAGCCCCTAACAAAAGCTACCACTGATTCACGAGAAAAACCCTCAAGAAACTCGGAAGAGAAGGGAACTTCTTCAACCCGATAAAAAGCATTTACAAACAATCTTCATACTTAATCGCAAAAGACTCGAGCTTTCCCCTAAGATGAGGCCAAAAGAAGGCGCTGGAGCTGTGGGCTTTGAGAGTAAATCCTCGGCAGGGGTCTTCATGACCTCGGGTTAGACCATGACACCGGGAGCATAGGTGATGGAAGAGATTGCTAAGGTGAACTTCAGCAAAATGAAAACTGTGGGGCTTCAAAGGACACATAAAGAAAGGGAAAGACAACCCACAGAATGGCAGAATATAGATGCAATTCGACTATCTGATAAGGGACTGGTAGCCACATGTAAAGAACCCTCACAACTCAATGAAAAGACGAATAAGCCACTTTTTAAAACAGGCAAAAGCGAGAAAGAGACCCTTTTCCAAAGGAGATCCAGACACGGCTGAGGAAGCCCATGAAGAGAGGCTCGGGGTCACTGGCCCTCCAGGGAGTGCACACGCAAGCACAGCGGCTCGAATCAGACATCTGACCGACCGTGACGGAGGCTGGCCGGACCGTGCGGAGAGCGGAGCCCTCGCACCTTGCAGGCACGAATGTAAGACACAGCACAACTGCTGCGGGAAACCGTTCGGCAGCTTCTCAAAAAGTGAAACACGGACTCACCACCGTCCCATCTATGCCACAGCCAGATACACGGCCAGGAGAAATGAAAACACTGGCACACAAAAACCTACAGATCACCGTTCTTAGCAACGTTATTCACAACAGCCACAAAATGAAACTCAAGTGTTCACCAGCTTAGGGATGAACGGACAGAATACAGTGTATCCAGCCCATGCAATACTACTTGGCAACAAAAGGGAATTCATCACGGATACAGGCTACGATATGGATGACTCTTGAAAACATGCTAAGTCAAAGCGGCAAGACACAGAAGACTACTTATTACATGACGTAATTTATACGAAACGTCCACCAAAGGCAAATTCCATGCAGAGGAAAAGTAGGTTAGAGGTTCCCTACGGCTGAGGGGAGGGGAGTGAGCAGTGACGGCTGATGGGATGGGGTGTCTCTTTGGGGTGATGTAGATGCTCTAAAATGAGGTTCTGTAAATACACTGAAAACCAGGAAGTGGGCACTTTTCACAGGCGAGCTTTACGGTATGTAACTCACACCTCGTTGAGGCTGTTTGAGAACAAATTCAGAACCCAAAGTGTTCTTTCCGCCCAGGGAAGGAGGAGGAGACGGAATAGGGTGGCAGTGGATGCACAGGTGTCAGCGGATGCCCCAGGGCCCCAGACCACGCCTCTGCCCACCCGGAGGTCCCTGCAGCTGCGAGGCACAGCTGGCTGGCGCCCTCCGCCTCAGTGGACCCTGCATGCACCTGTCTCTTTCTGCCTCGGCCGGGGCGGTACTGAGCGAGTAGGAAACGCCCAGCCCTCCACCCCCCACTTCTGGGAGCTCACAGGACCCCCAGCCAGGGTGGCAACCCCCGCCCCCCGCCGCCCACGGGGGTCAGGGCCATCCTACCGTCAACGTAGGCCGGGATCTGCCCGAAGATGGTGAGATACGACTGGTAGACGGCCCCTCGGAAGATCCACTCCACACGCCTCTCGTTGTGAATGAGAATGGCCTGCTTGGCCACTCCGAAGGACACCACCCACACGGCCAACAGGAAGAGGAAGAAGAAAACGTCCTTCATCTGCGGGACAAGGCGGCACCTGCTGCAGACACACGCCTCCGGCTCCCCCGTGGAGCCAGGGGCTCTGGGGGCAGCCCCCACATGCTAGTGGGGCGCTGGGCGCCCCACGAGGTGTAGGAGAGCTCGTGACCATGGCCCAAGGAGGGAAGGAATGACAGGAGCTGTAGCAGGGGTCAGGGATGAGCCGTGGCCATCAGGGAAGGCCGCCTGAAGGAGGCAACACACAGGCAGCAGACCCGAGACAGACAAACCAGAGGGCGGCAGCCCAGGGGCAGAGCAGGGACGTGGGCTCCTGTGGGGCGGGCGGAGGCCGGGGCAGGCGTCTCCCCCGCAGCGGGCAGCGGGCAGCGGGCCCTCGCCCCCTCGCCCCCCCCGCCCCCTCACCATCCGCTTCACGATGATGATCTTGGGCCCCAGCGTCTTGCTGATGGTGAAAATGTGCATCAGCCGCAGGCAGAACATGATGAAATCCAGAGAGAGGATGACGCGCCCGGGGTAGAGCAGCGCCGGGATGAGCCTGGCCGGCGCGGAAGCAGGGACGTCGGCCCAGGTGCAACCCCTGCACCCCGACGTCCTAAAGCCGGTCATGAGCTCAGGGGGGTTCGGGGGGCAGATCCTCCAGGGACCCGAGGGTCCGGAAGCCCAGCTCCGGCAGAGAAGCCAGGCCACGCGGGCCTCCTCGGCACCAGAAGGCTGGGCCGCCCTGCATGCGTCACGGAGAAAGGGGTCACGGCAGGGCAGACACGCACGGCCTTGGCAGGCGGTGGAGAGGTCAGGGCCAGGCCAGGACACTGGGCAGCTACCCGCCGGGACAGAGCCCCCGCGTCTGCGTCTGGGCTGGGGCAGGGCACCACAGGGGGCCGGGCCTCTGCTGCATCCCAAGCCCTCCCCCGGGGGAGCTGCTGCCGGGTGGGACCGGAGGGTGGCCCAGGGCCGGCCGCTCACCTGCAGGTCAGCCCCACGATGAAGAGCAGGATGGCGGCGATGTCCAGCTTGTTCCAGAAGTCACTCAGGTACAGCAGCACCATCTTCACCAGCCCGCACTCGTCGGGGGGGCAGAAGAGCTGGGGGACAGGTGGGCCGGCCGGGCCTGTTACTCTCCACCCAGCAGACCCTCGCTGCTTCCCGGGGACCCAGCTCAGGAAGGGCAGCAGGTGCAGCTCCCAGACGCAAGAGGACAGGTGTGGAGGAAAGCCCACACCACCATCGGGGCCAGTGCCCCTCCCACGGGCGGCTCTGCAGCAGCCCCCACACCCTCCTCTGGGGACAGACCCCTCCGGACAACTGGGCAGGGAGCAGACGGACCCACGGAACAATCGGGTCTCTCGACGGACCCCCATGAAAAACCCTGCCACCAAGAGGAGGGGACAACGGGAGCTCTGTGCCCAGAATTCCTGGACTCTGCCCTGCACCTCTAAGCTGCGGCCTCCCCTGCAGTAACCTGTAACCATGAGCTGCCAGCCCAGGGCGCTGGGAGTCCTGGAGAGTGACCCAGCCCAAGGGTGGTCTCGGGACCCCCACACTTTGCCACGCCCTTCACAGGGGAGCCAGGGGATTCACGCATTCCCGAAGCCTGTGAGGCCACATGGTGAGGGTGTGGCGTTTGGGGTGATCAGAGAGGGGGTTCGAGGGAGGGCAGAGCGAGCGCGGGGCTGGCAGGCTCAGTCTGTCCTTTCCGGGGGGCCTCGCCCAGCTCTCAGCAGGTGCGTGCGGCTCGCCAGGGACGGCATGGGGCTCCGGGCCACGGCGAGAAAGGGACGGAGCCGGGGGCAGGGGCGGGGGCAGGGAGTGGGAGGGTCGTGGGAGGGTCGTGGGAGGATGGGCCCCGGGCGGCGCCTCACCTGCCGCAGCTCCTCGCATACCAGCGAGAAGAGCCAGAGGTAGATGAGGCACTCGCAGCCCGAGGGCGAGGGCTGGAAGTCCACCATGAGCACGTAGGCGAAGAGGCAGAGGAAGGCGAAGTAGGACAGCGTGTTCAGGTGGAAGATGACCACGGGCGCGCTGAAGAAGGCGCGGACGCGGGCCAGGCCCCGCACGGCCTGCAGCCGCCTCTCCCTGGGGCGGGCAGGGGTCGGGGGAGAGCACGGCGTGAGGGGCTGCCAGCCGCCCGACCTCAGCCACCCAGACGGACGGGGCCCCGGCTCAGGGGTCACAGGGAGAAGGAGGCCCAGGAGGCGGCCGCAGCAGGGCCCTGGCCAGGCGGCCCGCAAAGGGCCCTCTGGTTCCTTCAGGGCCGTAACAAACACCCCGGCCCAGCAGGTGGTCCGGGCAGGGCGGGTGCTTAGGGAAACGGGCCTCAACACAGGTGAGATCAGTGGCAGCCACGAGGACACACAAGACGGTCCCCCCCCCACCCGGGGGTGGCGTTCGGGAAGGAAGGTCTGGAGCCCCCGCACCCCACAGCCAGGTGGGCACCTGAAGGAGACGAGGCCGGTGGCGAGCAGCGGGAAGGCCAGCATGCACAGGACCACCCGCCACAGCCCGTTGTCCACGCTGAGCTGGCCCCACCACACCTTGGTCAGGAAGGCCTGCGGACCGAGGGCGCCAGGGTCAGGGCGATGGGCGCCCCTCCCCATCCTGACCAGGACTCCCTGAGGCCCCCGAGGAAGAGGGGCTGCAGCTCAAGCACGCCAGGCTGTGGGCAGCTCCACCAGGCCCCGCCATCCGCCGGCCGAGGAAGGGGCTCCGGGTGGGCAGGGCTGGGCTCTCCCAGAGGGGGGAGGCCGAGAGGCAGGGCTTGAAGTCAGGGCTCCCGTCCCCCCCACTCTCTGGCCGGCCCTCTGCGCTCTGTCTGGGGGAGGGATGTGGACAGGACCCCCCCACCACGAGCCTGGAGCCAGCACAGCCCTGCACACGGCAGTGCTCCGGGGCCTGGTGACAGTGTGAGATAAGCTCCAAGGAAGTGCCAGTGTGCAGAGGGGCACCTGCTGGATGCCAGGCTTGCCATGTCACCAAGGCAACAGAGCACCCTGCACTCAGCCTTCTAGGAAGATGCCCCCCACCCCCGACCCAGATCCCTCCAGAGGCCCCAGGGAGAGGGGGTGGGGGGCTGAGCCCTGGCCCTGGGGGCCGCCTGGAGGACTGCACCCCAGATGCAGGACTGCCTGTGCCGGCCACGCGAGCGGGATGCCGTGACCACCCCCGCAGCACCACGGCAGGTGTGTCTAGGCCCCAGAAGTTCACCTGGACGCCCCCGTGAGACACGAACTTCATGTCCTTGGCCTCCAGGGCCAGCTGCAGGCAGGTGGTCTTCCCCCAGGCCTCCGACACACGGACCAGCAGCTTCTGAGCTCGCTCCTCATCCTTCCGGTGGCACTCGGTGAACACCCCTGGGGACAAAGGCCACCTCACAGCAGCCGGGCCCCGCGGCGATGGCCGGGGACAGTGGCGGAGCACGGCCCCTCCAGACGACAGGGCCTGGACACGGGGAGCTGAGCCCAGGGCGAGGGCCCCAGGGTGACCCGCGGGGAGCCGCGGCTGCGGCCCTGGGAACTCACCGATGGCTCGCTGCTCGTACTCGTCGGCGAGCGCCAGCATCTCCTCCAGGCTGTCGGTGTCCTCCTCCTCCCTGGACAGCTGCTTCAGGATCTTGCTGCAGGCCAGGGCTGCCGCGATGCAGTCCTGGCTCTGGGCACCGAGAGAAGCCATGTGAGGACCTGGCCGGTCCTGCCCCGGAGCCTCAGGCACTGCCCAGGGTGATGGGAGCCGAGGCCCAAGAGCAGGGGCTGCGGGGTGAGGGCTTGCTGTGACCTCTTCTGTTTAAACCCCTTGGCTCACCCCGAATCACACATAAGCCCTTCTGGTGGCTGAGTATCCGCTCTGGCTGGTGGGCATGGTCTGCTTGCCCACCCGGAACCCAGACTGGGCACAGGCACCAGCACAGCCCTGCTGGCAGCAAGCCCAGAGCTGCCTAGGCAGCTGGTCAACCCCACGCATGGCGCACCCTGAAGGGGAGAAGTGGGGCCCTTGCAAGGCCCCATCCAGGCTCAGGCACCTGCCTCAGTGGCACCACCCATCCTGGGCACCAGAGGGGAACGAGGAAAATCCCAAGCAAGGTTCTCAAAGCTGGAGGCCCTGGGTCTGAGGGCAGCACTGGCCCCCATCGAGGGGCTAGCGTCAGAGCCTGGAAATCTGTGTCTGTCCCCTGAGCCCCCCACCAGTCTGCCGCCGACCCCCTCCCCCAGGCACCTTGTGGGAGGGCAAACCTCCCCGAGCCACGGAGGAGCAGGGAAGGCCACCATAGCCTCTGCGGGGACAGTGGGGGGAGGGCTCCTTGACAGCGGTCTGGAAGCGCCAGCCCTGAAAGCGGGACTTCTCTGAGAAAAAAATGGGCCTTCCCACGAGAGGAGAGTCAGCCTGAACCAAAGGAAGACCCCACGGGAAGACTTGGGCCCGCAGCTCCGTTTCCCAAGGACCCCGAGTGCCCCATCCTGGGGGATGAAGCTGCACACGGGCCCAGGGATTCTGAGTCTCCTGGCCAGCTGGAGGGTGTGTCCCCACCAGCTCAGAGCGGTGGCATCTGGGAAGTGCCTGTCAGGAAGACTGCTCCTGAGACCCCCCCCAACCATCGGTGGAAAGATGCAGCCCCTGAGGCTGAGGGCGGAATGTGCCTGCTGAGTCTTCTGAGCAGGGGGCCACCGCACACGCACCGCTAACCAGAACGTGTGGGCACAGCAGGCTTCCTCCCCGACCCGCCGCGGGCAGAGACTGCCTGGAACTCAATTTAACCTTCTTGCCCAGGGCCAGCCCTGGGCCCCCTGAGTCCCCTCTCGTGTGGACGCCCACCGCTCTCCCTCCAAGGTCCTCGGTGACGCCCCCTGCATCAGCATTGGGTTCTCTGGCCAGGATCCCCAGCTGGAGCCCTGTCCCTGGTCCACCCACAGCTGTGCGTGCCGGTAAGCAGGTCTCGTTACCTGAGCCCAGATGATTTCTGCCAACTCCCGGCGGTTCTGGACGATGGCCCAAATGAGAAGGTCTCGGACTGGGTCCATGGTGAAGGCAACGTGTCTTGGTGAGCGCTTGTACAGGGACCGGAGACTCACTCCCTGTACCTGGTGAGCAGAGGGCAGTCAGAGTCCCAGCCAGGACCCCGTGAGCACCAGAATCGCGGGGGGCCTGCTGGGGACGCAGGTCCTGAGCTCAGCCCCACTGGCCCTGGAGAACAAGCCCTGCATACTGAATTTCCAGCGCCCCCCCCAGGTCATTCTCACGCACGCTGGGGGTCTTCAACCACCACTCTGGAGACATGTAGAAACACCCAAAAGCGTAAGGCCCAGGAACCACCTGCACCAACATTTGCAGACCCCTGTTCCTCACCAGGCACCTCTGTGTTCCTTAGTTTTACCTGATGGGATCAAAGCTTTTTTATGTGAAGTAAAATTCTAACACAGGGTCTGTTCCTCAAAGGAACCTACACAGGGTCTCCTGCAGAGAAGGCCAGCAAGAGAGAGCTGCTGAACAGACAAGGAGGCCCCAAGTGAGTGGGAGGACCCTGGCCCCAGCAAACTCAACCGCAGCGACACAAGAACCCAAGCTTCCTGGCCCATCAGTAAATAAACACATCCTTAGACAGTCTGGAAACAATTTCCGGACACAAAGAACATTTTTCCCATACCACACACAAATTGCACTTTCTTTAAGTGATTTTAGAAATTTCCTAAAAGCTCATCTTTATTGAAAAAAGCTTGCTCATCTTCTTAAATTACAGTCATGGTTAAGTGTGAGCTTCCACTTAGGACTTTCTCAAGCACCTTCCAACTGGGCATCTTAAATATGCCGGAATCAAGAAAGACAGAACTGTGAATATATAAAACCAAGACACAGTCACGTCTTTCTCAGGGGTTGGGCATGGCTCGCCCAGGACCATGGAGGGATTTGCAAACTGGAAGGAAGTGGATAATTTTCTAGAAGGGGAAAAAATCAAATATAATCTTAGAAGAGACAGAAAACCTAAACATCAGGACCAACAGGAAAGAAAATGAGAAATTCATCAGAGTTTCCACCCAAAAAGGCCCCAGGCCCCAATGGATTCACTGGGGAGTCTGCCAAGCTGGTCAGAAGCAGTGAATTCTGGCCATGTTAACACTTCCAGAGCAAGGAAAGAAGAAAGGCTTCCCAATGTTTTCACAGAGCTAACATAAACTTGATGTCAGAACCTGACAAATACAACCCCCCCCAAATAAAACTGCAATCAAAGAGTCAAACATTCTGATACAAAGCCCAGAAAATATTGGGAATCCAGTGTCGTATTAAATTCGTGATGCACCCCAATCAAGTTGAGGTTCCAAACAGAAATAAAAGTCTGTTAAACTAATTCACCAATTTCATAAGTCAAGGAAGAAGAGCAGTTCAGCTTCTCAAAAGGCACCTGACAAAGTCCAGTGGTAAAAGCTGCATCAATCAGGAGATGAGACTCTGGTACATAAATACACACGCAAAGGCCAGCACTGAGCTTGACGTGGAGAGGCTGCAGGATGCCCATCAAGTGAGGATGCAGACTAGAAAGCCCTTCTCCTCTCATGCTGCAACACATGTGTGTCTCACACAGATACGGGTAGGGTGCACTGAACTGCCGACACAAAACCAGCTACTCCGGTGAGCAGGACTCGGGGTGCAGGGCATGAGGGAGATGGCTCCCCTGTGTGACCTTCTGTATGGTCAGATGGTTCCAGAAAGGGAGTTATGGACTAAAGTGTGTCCCCTAAATGTCCTATGTTGAAGCCCCCCCCCATGGGGCTGCATTTGGAGATGGGCCTTTAAGCGTGTGATTACCGTTAAAGGAGGTCGTGGGCAGGGCCTGACCAAACGGGACTGGTGTCCTTGTAAGAAGGGGCTGGGAAGGGACAGCAGGTAGAAACAGATGCTCCAGTGGCCTCTCAGGTGGAAATGGGGAGCATGCCATTGGACACTGGAGGGGAGGTCGCCCTGTTACTAGGGATGGGAGCCTGGCTGAGCCTCGTTCTTGCATTTGGGGAAGGAACCTGGCTGTCAGCTGAGCCAACCTCCAAGCAGGTGCGGAAGGCGGGGCCGGCTTCTCTTACGGCTGAAGGTCAAAGGCAAGGGGCGAGGGAGGCAGAAGGAAGGTAAACAGGAAGGAGCCGGAACTTGAAGAGTTGGACAATTCCCAGCCAACAGGAGCGCGTGCTCTGGAGAGAACGTGAGGGCTGGACCCTCGTTTCAGGGAGCCTGTGGGTGCGACTGGCCCTCAGTAAACAGGACTAGAGACGGGAGGTCCCAGCAGAGACGTGGCCGGTCAGGACCACGGGGCAGAGACACGGGAAGGCTGGCGGGGCCTGGGACTCACGGGGCAGGACAACAGAGCTGCCAGCTGGGAACATCATGACCCTTCAAGAAAAGGGGCAGCTGACCCTGGAGGTGATTCAGAGGTCACCAGGGCTGCCGCTCCCAGCACAGGAGCAAGCCAGCCTCTCTCCTCCCCAGTTTCAGAGGGTGGGGTCCTCTTGTTGGGCCAGAATGCTGCCCCCCAGCACTGCAGGGACCACGGGGTGACAACACTGCCCCACCGGGGCAGAAGGCAGAGCATCAGGCCAGAGAGGAATGTTCTAGAGCCTTAGGATCTCATGGAGTTTGCCCTGTTGGGCTTTGGACTCGCCCTTCCTCCTCCCAGCCCCTCTCTGGGAAGGGGATGGTCCACCCCACGCCTGTGTCCTCCGCTGGCCCCAGAAGCACAGGGTGTAGGCCTGGTTTCTCAGGGTCACGGCTGGAGAGGGATCTGCCTCGGGGGACGTCGCCCAAGTCTCCCCACACCTGATTCCACACCTGATCTAGGTGTGACTTCGGAGCAGATGCTGGAACCAGCTAAGACTTGGGGGCTGTTGGGCTGGAGCCTGTGAGAAGGACACGAACTGGAGAGCTCAGGAGCCAAAAGCCAGGGTCTGAATTATGTCCCCCCGCTCTGTTCATCTGGTGAAGCCCTAACCCCCGTTGTGGGTGCGTGCAGAGACGGGCCTTTAAGGAGGTGACCGAGGCCAAAGGACAGAGCCCTGACCCCACGGGGCGGCATCCCTGTAGAAGGGGAACGGACGCTCGGAGGAAAGGCTGCGTGCGGCGCTCGGCTCCTGCCGGCCAGGAAGAGAGGCCACGCTGGAAGCCCACCTGCTGACCCCTGACCTTGGCTTCCAGGCTCCAGAGCAGGCGGGGAAGAGCCCTGCTGTGCACGCCGCCGCCTGTGCTTCGGCCCGAGCTGACCTTCCAGGACGAGCGAGGGCTACGTTTGAAGCCCTCAGGGCAGCGCGCGTGCAGCCCGCGGCCCGCACTCACATGGAGCTTGAGGTTGGGCGCCGGAAGCAGCAGGCGCGGCTGGTCACTGGAGCGGGGCCGGGGGTACAGCGGCTGCGAGAAGTCGCCCAGAAGCTCCCGCAGCACCTGGGCCACGTGGTGCATCCGCAGGCGGGGTGCCGGGCGCTCGGGCTCCTCGGCCAGCACCTTCTGCAGCTTGTAGCGGAACAGGCAGCAGGGCTCCAGGTTCTCGTACAGGTAGAGCAGCGTGTCGCACGTCCCGAACTCCGTCAGCTGCACCCCGTTCTCCAGGAAGAGCTTCACGAACTCGGGCTTGTTGGCGATGAGGGCGGCGGTCATCATGGGGTGCAGCTCTGAGGGCTGGGGGTGGGGGCGCATGGGTCACCGCCGCGAGGAACCCCGACCCCAGACCCCGGGGCACCACCGTCCCAGGGCTGGACCCTGCCTGCCGCCCTCTCTGAGGAACCGGACGAGGCCCAGCGGCGGGTGCCAGGGCCGTCCCCGAGGAGGCCTCACCTTCCACGGCCGCTCATCCGTGAAGATCTCGCTGCGCGCAATGTCCACGCGGTTCCACGCCACCGCTAGCTTCAGCTGGTGGTCCCAGTTCTCGTGGCCAAAGCCGTCGTGGCTCCGGGAGGCTGCGGGGAAAAGCACAGGTGTCGGGGCTTCACTCAAACTGCATCTCAAGCCGCTTCCCGTGGGCACCCCTGCCCACGTCTACCAGAATCAGGGGCGCGGGTGGTCCCCAACCGGGCCTCAGGCACTTCGAGTGAATTCGGCGCGCAGTCACCAAGACCTCCCCCCCCCCAGCACACCTTCAAAACATCACTTCCTTTCAGTGGCAGAATCAGAGGATCGGGGTTGGTCACCACTCCTGCTCACCCCAGCCCCTGCCCCGTCCCCGCCTCCCGGCCAAGCCCCCTGACCCTACGTGTAAGGTGGACACGAGTCCCTGAAAGGCAGGCATCTGCTACGAGCATTCCGAAGGTGGACCACAAAGCCGTCACCTTTCCCCTTCGGCCTTGACTGCGAAACCACCACCTCACCCAGGCTCTCAGTGCAGGTCTTTGCCCAGCTAGTGTCTCTGCTCTTTCTGGGTTAACATTTTAAAACATGGGTTGTTATTTGGGGAAGAAGAAAAAAGAACTTTGACCTTCCTTTCACATGATACCCAAAAATGAACCCAAGGCGACTCGCAGACCTGAACGTGGAAGCTGTGCCTGCGGGGCTTCCGCCGAGAGACAGAGGTGAGCCCCTGAACCCACGGGAAAGGTGAGGGTTTCTTGGGATGCAAAGAACATGAACCCAACCGGAAAAAGCGTGAATTAAAATGCATTAACATGTAAACCTCTGCTCTCCAAAGACAGCGTGAAGGACTCATAAAAGCCAACCACACCCCAGGAGAAGACAGCACCAGCATGGGTTCCTATAAGGACATATCGGGGGAGTTCCCGGCGTGGCTCAGCGGTTAATGAACCCGCCTGGCATCCATGAGGATGTGGGTTCGATCCCTGGCCTCGCTCAGTGGGTTAAGGATCTGGCGTGGCCGTGAGCTTCGGTGTAGGTGGCGGACGTGGCTCGGACCCCGCGTTGCTGTGGCTCCGGTGCAGGCCGGCAGCTGCAGCTCCGATTCGACCCCTAGCCTGGGAAGCTCCACGTGCCATGCATGCGGCCCCCCCCAAAAAAAGACCACATCGAGAGCTCCCTTACACGGCCAACATAAGAAGACAAATAACCAAATAAACACAGGCAGACGATCAGACAGACACTCACTGAGACGACGTACAAACGGCCACCAAGCCCAGGATCCAAACCACACAGGGACCTCACTTCACACCCACCAGGGGCCACGGCTTCCAGACGGACCCCACCAGGTGCCGACGAGGAGGCAGGCAGCCGGACGAGCGGCCGCGCAGATGGGCGCGCAGACCCAGGGGGAGAGCCCACCCCCACTAGGCGGCCCTGGCCTGCGTCCCTCCAGGATGACGGGCCGCTCGGCACAGGACAAAGGCTCGTGGGCACCAGGGATGTCGCAGCTGCATCAGGGCTGGTGGGAGGACAGGGAAGCACCAGCCCCACCACAGGGGCTGGGGGAGGCGCGGGCAGGGGAGGGCAGAAGGCAGAGGGCAGGCTGGGCAGCGGAACTCGGCCTGGACTCTGCTGCTCGAGCGACGCCCACGCTCGGACTCGGCCCTGCATCCGAGGCAGAGGCGTTAAGCAGCAGATGAAGCGTGGGGACATGAGCAGAGACTCATGCTTCTTGCTTCTGCCCTAACATTTTACCCGAAGCTCTGAGACCAAGAAGGGGTGAACCAGTGCGGGCTGCGCTCAGGTTTCGGGTAAGAAGGTGAGTGGAGCCTGCACCCCTGCGTCGGCGATGGGCCCCACCTGCCCAGCGGGAGGGTGAAGGGGGTCGGGCGAGGTCCCCCGCCAGCTGCCCTCTGACCAGCGCGCCTGCTCATGGGGTGGCGGGGGAGGGCGCTTCTAGACTCGGGGTCCTGGCACCCCCGTCCGGCTCCTCCCTTGTCCCTGCGTCGCCTGAGCCTCACCTTTCAGCAAGGCCTGCAGAATGGCCACGTCCACGTCCTGCTGGCCGTCCTTGCCTTCCCGGAAGATGGTCAGCAGCTGCCGCCTCCGGACGATGTCTTGGATCTGCAGCGGACGGGCCCCAGTGAGGCCTCCTGGCCTCCGAGGGCGCCTGCAGACCCGAGGTCCCGGCCACGGAGCCGGAGCCCCGGGCAGGTGGTGCCCCGTCTGCCCGCGTGGCCGGGGCCGCCTCCTCAGCGGCCCACGCCCCAGCGGTGAAGACGAAGAGGTGCGAGGACCAAACCCACGGCGTTTGCTCGTGGGCACCCCAGCCCACGAGGGTAAAGACCCTTCGCCTCCCCCATCAGGTGAGATCCACCCAACACCCAGTGTTGCTTAACTGAAGCCCTCCCTCTGGTCCTCGCCTGGGGCTGCCGCACCCGCCCACCTGCCTCCCCATTCACCTGCCCACCTACCTGTCCACCCAGCCAGCCCGCCAGCCAGCCCTCCACCCGTGTATCTCCCTGCTCATCGGCCTGTGTACCTGTGTGTGCGGATCTGTGGATCCCTCTGCTTCCCCAACGCCCCCGCTACCTAACCCTAACCCTAACCCTAACCTGCCCACCTGCCTGCTCATACACCCACCTACCCCCGGATCTGGGTATCTATTTAGCTGCTCACCCTACCTACCTGTTCGTCTACTGCCTGCCTGTCTAGAGATCCAGCCACCCCTCCTGTCTGTCTAGCCATCTGTCATCTACCGCCTGTCCCCTGTCTGTCTAGCCACCATCTCTCCGCTGCCACGCCTGCTCCCAGTCGCTGCGCCCCTTGACCCCTCACCCTGAGGCTGGGGAGGGGGGACCCCTGCTGGTTCCCCACACCCCAAAGCTTCGGACTCCTCCCCTAGCTCCCCAGCCTGGCGGGTAGCTCACACCTCTGGACAGACCACCCCCACCCGGCGGGGGGGGGGCCCTCGCACGCCCCACCTCTGCCTCTAAGACCGGAACCTTCCCCCTCCCTCGGGGTCCGGCTTTCACGTCAACTCCTCAACGGCCCCTGATCTTTCCCCAGTCCCACCCCGTCCTCCAGCCGAACCCCCGGGGTCTAGCCCAGCTCCTGGGTGTCAGATGGGGTAACCCCACGACCGACCAGGGAACCTCGCTCCATCCCTGAGCTGAAGCACAAATGACCCCTCGTTTGCAGGCAAGAGAACAGGGCTGCTGAGCGAGGCCAGCAGTTCCTCCTGACACCAGCTGGGCGCTGGCCCTGGGCCTGTGACGAGAGCCCCAAGCGCCACCATGTCTGCCAAGGGCAGCACCCGAGGACCCGCCACAGGGCAGACAGCTCTGGAGGACCAAACCAGCAATCACGGCCACGGGGGTCCCCTCCCCATGGAACAAGAACAGCCACCAGCTCAGGCCCTGGCTTGAGACCGGGGTGTGTGAAACCCGCCTTCAGGCCTCCGCTCAGCAGTGGACTGAAAACACAGGCCCCCTGAAACCTCAGCAGGCTAGAGTCACTTCTGAGAATCGCCTGAATAATTTACAAACTACCGAGGCCAGGCCGCGGGGCCTGCTGGCCAAGCTGAGCCGACGCCACAGCAAAAGCCCACAGAGAACAGCCGCCTCTAAGGAGGCCCTCTGAGGCCACAAGAAGACAGCCAAGAGCAGGGTCCCTGAGCCGCCCCGAAAACTGCGCTACCCCCTCAGCGGGCCCACTGCCCTCCCCACCCGCGCCCCCCCCATCCAGGGCCCCAACCCTCAGCAGACCCTTCCCACCCTCACAGCCCCCAGGGAAGCATCCCCCCGCCGCGGGGCACCCAGTGTGGCCCTGTGGTCTCTGCCTGGCAGGCACTGACCGCCCGTATGGCCTGAGACTGGCCCAGCTGGAGCTACGCTGCTCCACGGACATGTCCTGAAAAGCACTGTCACAGGCTCTGCAGGCTGCGTCCCAGGACTGCCACCGCCTGGCTCAGCACCACGCAGCTGCGTGAAGGACAGACCCCGGCTACTGGGGAAACCGAGGTCAGAGACTGGGACCCCGGAGTCCCGCCAGGAAGTGTAGGTCAGGGCCCTCTGGGCAGTGACCCCAGCCCGGGGCTCCAAGAGCGGCCAGACCACAGGCTCAGCACCACCACCGGAGCCTGAGCTGCAGGGGGCCCTCTGGCTTGGCCCTCCCCCAGAGGACAAGGGCATCCTGGGCGCCCTGCTCACCACCCCCTGCCAGGGGTCAGGGCCATGGGCTGGGGTCCCTGCAGAGCTCACTCGGGGCCCCAAAACCTGGACTGGAGAAATGGCCACTCTGAGGCCCATTGCAAAGTCCCCAGGCCACCCCAACTCAGCCAAACAGCCTCGGAGCAGGTGAGAGAGAAAGTCCTTCTTTTCAGGACTTGGACAGACGTCCCTGTATCCTCTGGCCCCAACTCCCCGCCAGCCGCGGGCCATCCCTAAGGGGTCCGTGCAAAGTCTTCACCCATCTGCAAACAAGGTTATCTCCGGCTGCGCGTGGCAAAGCACCAATGCACTTTGCAGCGAGATTACTGACGCGCAGGGCAATGAGGTCCTGGGCTGGAACAGCCGTGATCTCCTCCTTGGGGCCAGGAGAGGGCGGGGTGGGGAGGGGTCCAACCAGGGCTCCTGGGGTTGGGGGCCTGGGGCTTACGGTTCCGCAGAAAGCAGGGCCCCTCTGCCCCATGACTACAGCAGCCCCCTCCTCTACTTCATACAGTCATGTTCCAGAAAATCTTTGGAAGCTGGGCTAGCTACAAAATGTCACACGTTTTC
Organism: Phacochoerus africanus; assembly: GCF_016906955.1. Lineage (NCBI taxonomy): Eukaryota > Metazoa > Chordata > Mammalia > Artiodactyla > Suidae > Phacochoerus > Phacochoerus africanus. The sequence goes on along the minus strand of NC_062544.1, from coordinate 287,223,377 downwards.
AAAAAAGAAAAGGAGTTCCCACTGTGGCACGATGGAAACAAATGCATGAGTATCCATGAGGATGTAGGTTCGATCCCTGGCCCCGCTCAGTGGGATAAGGATCTGGCATTGCCGTGAACTGTGGTGTAGGTTGCAGACACGGCTTGGATCCCATGTTGCTGTGGCTGTGGTGTAGGCCAGAGGCTACAGCTCCGGTTGGACCCCTAGACTGGGAACCTCCAGATGCCACAGGTGCGGCCCTAAAAAGCAAGAAAAGGAAAAAAGACAATGAAGAAAACAGGCTAATGATGCAGATCCTGGGTAAAAAAAGGCCATTAGTGGATCAAGGTGAAATGTGACTGGTCAAGTTTAGCAGACGGCCACGGCCCGGAGCCCCGTGGTCGGTTCTGACAAACACACCGCCTCTGGCAGGACAGTGACGGCAGGAGAGCCAGGTGAGGGTGGCCAGAACCCCCCGCCATCTGCGCAGTTTCCCAGAGCTAGGATGTTATCCCAAAACAAAGAGGACGGGCGGGCGCCTGAAGTAAAGCTGGGTCCCCTCTTCACCAGTCTGTCCCTGAACTGGCCAGCCACAGGGCCACGTCCCCTCCACCCTGCGCGTCACCCCCAGGGCAGGAAGGATTCCCCTTGGTGTGGAACCAGCTCCCTCCCAGGTCTGGGTCTCCCAAAGCCATGGAGACCAGGGCGGGGCCCCTGGAATGCTCGCTACACCCACAGGTCCTGGGACGGGCCAGAGTCACTGCTGCCTCCACCGAGGGCCCACGAGCCACCTCCCAGATCGCCACACGCTTCCCAGAGCCACGCCAGGGGCCGCATCTGCCACACGTGCCTGCCCGCCCTGCCGACCCCAGGAGGCCTCTGTTGATCTGCCTGGGTGGCCTCGAGGTCACCAGGCCCGGAGGCCAGGACAGACCCTGCCATAGGCTGCCACACGCTGCCACCCCTGGCCAGCGCCCCTGCTGCCCAAATCTCGGCTCGGCCCCCACCCCCCGCGGCCTCAGCACCAGCCCCTGGCCCCCAGCACGCAGGCTCCTCTCCCGGGAGGGTGTGCTCACGCCCTGCGAGGCCAGCCCAGGGCCAGGGCTCTGCGGGCGGGGGGGCGGGGGGGCTCCGTGCACCTCCCTCGCAGGACAGCGCTGCCCCAGCAGACAGGCTCCCGGGGCCCTGGGCCCTCCTCCCGCCCGGCGTGAAGCCCCCACCCTCTGCAGGTCCCTCCCGTGCCGACCCTGGGCCCGGCCAGAGCCTGCGCGTCCAGCCCGCCTACCAGGCCGACGGCGTCTCCCTCAGGGCTGCCGTCGGCGCCTGGCGAGCGGCGTGCCCTCACCTTCTTGGTCCACTCCACGATCCTGCTTTCCGTGAAGGTCTCAAACATCTCCGGGAAGAGCGAGCCCAGCTTCTGCCGGGTCAGGCCGATGGTGATCTCGGAGACGGGCAGGCTGGCCACCTGGGCGATGACGTCGGCCACGCGGCCCGAGCCCTCCACGATCACGCAGGGGGTGCCGTGGGTGACGGCGTTGTAGATGGTCTGCAACGCGGGGCCCGCGTGAGCCCGGGCCTGGCCCTCGCCTGCCCGGCCCCGCCTGAGACACGTTCGAGAAGGTTCCCGGCCATCCGCCTGGCAGCGTCCCACTGACAGCGGGCAAAGGAGCTGGTCCTGACACCAAGAGCGCATCCAGAAAGAGGCCTGCTGCTCAAGGCCACTGTCAGGAAAGGCTTGGGCGTTTCCAGCCCTTGACCCGTGGACCCGAGGGCCATCTCCAGAAAGAAGGGGCATGGCCTGGGCTGGAGTTGGGGTGCCTCCTTAAAGCCCAGGGTAAGTCCAGGACATGGAGGGAGACCCCCAGGCCCAGGCTGAGAGCACCGTGGGGAAGGGCCTCGAGCCCCAGCAGGAAGGCCACCCTGCCCTGGGCACAAGGACGCAGCCTGTGCGCTGTCTGCAGGAGAGCCACGGAGGGAGGGCGACCAACGCATGGCGCCCCCCCAGGGGCCCCCGGATCCTGTGCTGACCTCCCGCAATGACTGAACATAAACGGGCACCTTCTATGACCCCGTGAACAACACGTCCACGCCTCTGCCCCCAGACTGACGGCTGTAAGGTCATCAGGTTCCTAGAGCGGAAGGCAAGCTGGCCCGCGTTCCGCAAGGGAGAACCACGCGCCATTCACGGGTCCTGAACTGCCGTCTGCGGCAGCGTCTCAGAGCCGCCAGGGCAGCGGCTTTACGTTCGGCTGCTGGTCCCACAGGCAGGGTGGGGACCCTCCCAGGATCCTGCAGAGCCGCAGAATCCCCCAGGGGCTGCCCGCAGTCCTGGAGGAGGGCCGTGGGCTCCACTGCTGCCGCACACCCTCTGGAGCCCCTCTTTGCTCTGAGCCAGCCAAGCGGCAGGGATGAAGCCTGTGCGCCCCTCCCACAGCAGGCCCACCAGGGGTTCCCGACCCGCCCGCCCGAGAGGCTGCCACAGGGTGCCCCCCCCTTCCTCCACCCCCTGGGGCGCAGGCTCCCTGCCCCTCCTGCTGACGACCCCCCGGAGGCTGGGGACAGCACTTTGGGCTGTTGTCCCACCTGCAGGAAGACTTGAGCCCCAGAGGCCCCACCCCCAGCCAGCACGCACCTGCAGCGTGCCGGGCCCCCCCTCCAGCACCACGCAGGCAATGGGGATCTTGATGGCCACACCTAGGACGAAGCACGGAGCCCAGCTTAGGATGGAGGGCTCAGGCCGGCCACCCGCGCCTCCTCCCCCGCCTGTCGCTCCAGCCACACCACCGGCGCTCCCGGCCCCTCTGGGGAGCAGGGAAAGCAGGATGGTCAGAGACGCCCTGGGTCCCCGCCCCCACCCCCCAGGCCACAGCGACCAGCCTGCTTTCGCCTCAAATCTGGGCACAGCTGGGGACCCCGCGAACCGCATCGGAACTCCATCCCCTGGTCGCTCGGCCAGCCCCACCCTGAGCCTTTCCTCCGGATGTGGGGGCTTGTGAGGGCGTCAGAAACATCTTTCCCCAGGACGCAAACCTGGTCTCCAAGTGTCCACACGGTCTCACCCCCAGCCCACGCGCACCCCCGCCCCGACACTCCCCATCCAAACAGGTCCTCAAAGGGTGGTCCCCCAGGAACTTGGAAATGCAGGTTCTCGCCCGCTCGGACCCGTGACTCAGAGACCCCGGGGCGGGCCTGTACTCTGAGGACCCTGACATGCAACCGAGCGGGGAAACCTTGGCTCACGGGGGCCCGACCCACCTGCAAATCAGGTGCCAGATCCCGCGCACTTGACCTCCCAACGCCCTAGACTCCAGCCCACCCCGGCCCGGGGAAAAGGCTTGGGCTTCGACGCCAGCTCATTCTGACTTCCGCGCTGAAGCGTGTTTGTGGGGCAAAGTGACCGTCGGACAGTCTGAGACCTGACTGCCAGGACTTTCCTTCCACGGGTTAAAAAGGGCCCAAGAAGGGGACCCCCCAACCCAGAGTACACACCTCCGGGTGCGTCCCGACAACCCCCTCAGCGCCCCGCCCGATGGGCACCCTGGTGGCGGCCAGCCGGACGCCTGGGCCGGCCCGTGCCCCTCGGCGCCTCCTCCGCCTCTCACCCCCTCTCTCCTTGGTCTGCTCCGATATGAACTTCTCCAGCCTCGCCCTCAGGGGAATCTCCACCCCGTAGCGGCCGTGGGTCCCGTCGTCCACGAGGATGAAGTGGGAGTGGTTGCTGTCCAGGCAGGTCAGGTGCCCTTGGCCTTCCTCATCCATGACGTACTCAGCAGGGAAGCCGCCCTGGCGAAGGAGAGGGGTGGACACAGACGGGGAGTTTGACACCTTTCACGCTGGGAAGGGGCGGCCGAGCAGGCTGGGCCATCGGGTCCTAAGCCCTGGAGGCTGTGGGTGTCCCCTCACTTGGGAAAAGGGCCTCCGCAGATGTGTTTAAGCTGAGGACCTGACCATCCAGGTGGGTCCTAACGCTATGACGGGTGTCCCTTATAAGAGGAGCAGAGGGAGATGTGACTACAGGAGGGGAGGCTATGCGACCACAGAGGCAGAGACGGGAGTGACGCGGCCACGAGCCAAGGAAAGTGGCGGCCACCGGAAGCTGGAGGGAACAAAGAACGGCTTCTCTTCTACAGCCTCTGGAGCGGGGGGCTGGCCCTGCTGATTTCTCAGTGCTGGCCGAGTGGTCCTGGTTGCGGAGTTCGCGCATCCAGAGATGGAAGAGTACATTCCTATTGCTTTAAGCCACCGGCTCTGTGGTCATCTTGGGACCCAGATCCTGAAAGGGTGGCTGCTGGACCAGCACACGGCCCCTGGTGTCCCCAGAGCCTGGCAGGTGCTATGGCGGGAAGTCTTCCGAACTCAAGATGGGGAGAAAAGCGAAGAGTGACGTTGGAAGTCAGCGCGTGTCTCTTGGCCTCAGTTCCATCTGTGGGATGAGCATTCGAGACAACCAGTCCCACCCATAAAGCGCATCCGTGATGCTGACACAGAAGGATGGCAAGAGCTGGGGCGCAGGCTGGCCAGGAGACCTGCGTTTGTGACCCACGGAAGGGACCATCACCCAGAGAAGCTCTCTCGGGAAATGAAAGCATGTCGCCAGCCCCCACGGGGCTGTTGTAACCACGCCTCCCCCGCAAGCCCAGGAGACTTGTCTTCAGGGGCGAGCGTTTCTCCAGACCTTCCTGAATTAAGTGGACATGCTCACTATGCCACACCTACTGGCTCCTCCCAAAAACCGTAACTGAACGAATCAAATTCTTTTCCACCTTAAGTCTCCACATTTAAGCAATCGCTCTCGTAGGCTGCAGCTGGCAGAGGCAGGAGGCTCTGTCTTCCAGATCGAGAGAGAAGCTCATGGTGGGGGATCAGGGCATCGTCACCCCCGCCCCCCGGCTGAAAGGTCAGGCTCTGGGATCTGACAGCTCAGATGCTCGCTGGCTGCGAGCTCCTGGCCAAGCGCTTCCTTCGCAAAGTCCGTTCTCATCAGGGCGGCGACAGGAAGGGCCCCGGACCAGCGGTGGCTCTACCGACTCTTGACCCCCAATTAGAGTCCAGCCTGTCAGCTTCACGTCCGGGGTCACCAGGGTGTGTGGCGTGGGGGTTTGAGCCCAGGTCTCCTGTGTCCCAGTCCAGCCGCTCGTACCCTGGTGCCACTGAGCAGCCCCACCTGCCAGCTGCCCTCTGAGCCCGCCCGCTGCAGGGGCAGCCGCCCGCTCACCGTGGGGTGGATCAGGCTCTCCCGGTTGTGCACGGTGCCCCACGTGGCAATTCCGATGGTGACGACCTCTCCTTCGCTGTAGCTGCTGCTCAGGCTGAAGCCGCGCACCGCCTCACCCACCTGCTTCATGACGCCCGTGTGGGAGCCCCCAGTGATAACCCAGGCACCTGGGAAGGAGGAGGAGCCCTGGGTGCACCCTGCCAGCCAGCACCCCACGTGCCCCCGGCACTCACTGCCCCAGCTCTGCGGACCCCCTGCTCAAGGGCTCGAAACTTGCTGCAACAAGCCACAAGCCAGGGCCTCAGGGGAAGCGCCTCCACACCCCACCTCTGTGGCAGCCGGGAGCCACGATGCCCCACGTTGCTCAGCTAGGCGGGGGCGGGGGGCAGGTACAGGGACCCTATCTCCTGACTGCAGGCCTTGCCCCTTCTCCCTGCCCCCCGTGCTCTTGGGGACCCGGCATCTCAGAACCTTCTGCGAGGGCTTCTGTTTTGAAGCAACACCCATGGGGAGCCAACCAGAGCTGCGACTGCCACCATGAGCAAGCTGGGCACAACCGCAGGACGTGGGCAGACAGGGCTGGGCCAGTCTGACCAGATGCTCCCCACCTGGCCGGGGCCTGGCCTCGGTGACCCCGGGGGCCAGCAGCCCCGAGGCCCCAACTCTGCGACAGGGACCCTCCCGCCCACCGTCACTCCTGAGCTGAGCCCTCCCGCTCTGGGGCTACCTGTGGTCTGGGCCACCTTGACCAGGCCTCTTCGGAAGATGCTCTTCAGCCTGGGCTTCATGTGGAAGTCCTTGGCCCCACCCGTCACCGAGATGAGGAGGTTGGGGACATCCAGGCCCCAGTGCTGGGTCATGAGGTGGTAAATCACGCTGGGGGGGGTGTCCTGGGAGATTCGTACATACTGGGGGTGGGGGGCAGAGACGTCAGAGGGTCCTTGGGCAGCCCGCCCAGCCCCAGAGCCTGCGTCTTGCACTGGCCATGCCGGGAGCCCAACCCTGTGGGCAGTCACCTCACCCCAGCTCCAAACCGAGAGTAAAAGTGGCCATGGCTGCACCCACGCAGGACACCCAAGGAAAGAGAGAAAGGGGAGGCAGGGCCCCGGAAGACAGGCCCCCAGAGGAGACCACAGGCTCCACCCTTCGGCCCAGGACCCCCCACGCCCTCCCTGCTCGGAGAGGCCAGGTCCCAGTCCCCCTGTAAGGCCGCGCCCTCGGCGCCTCCTGGCAGGTTTCACCGGCCCCTGCCCTGGAGCATCCTCCGCCTCCTCCTCCGCCCAGCGCTGCCCCCGCCTCTGGTGCCCTGGGCCTGCCCTGCCCCCATGTGCAGAAGAGCGCCCATGCTCTGCAGAGGATCCCCCTGTCCGGCTAAGCCGGAGGGCCGGGGACAGGGCTCACGGGGGGCGGGGGGGGGGCTCACGGGGGCGGGGCCTGGAGACCATGCTGGCTCTGGGTCCGGCATCCGCCCCCCCGCCCCCAGCCCTCCCTGGGATCAAGTGGGCAACGTCTCAGCGACTCCGAGGAGTCGAAAGGAAAAGTCACTCTCAGCTAGCAGGAGGCTCGGGGTTCCAGACCCCCCAGGACTATCACCTGAGAGCTGCCCCAGAATCCTCTGCAGGCTGGTTTAAACAAGTGTGGCTGGGGCCTGACCAGAGTGTCTGGGTGATTTGCACATGGAGCCCCCACCCTCCCCTCCCTCAGCTGGGCGGCTGGGCTCTGTCTGGGGGGTTTCGGCCAGCCTCCCTGCCCCCCCCGCCCCCCCCGCCCGCCCCCCCCGCAGCCCAGGGAGTCCCAGCCACTGAGGGACAGCCACGGTGGGCTGTGGCCCACAGTAAGAGCAACGGGATGAACCAACCTTTCCCATCTTCTGGCCCAGGCCCGTGAAGACAATGTCACCAAAGGCGTCTGTCGGCATCTCCCGGACGTGCTTTTTCAGGTCCCACTCCTTGCTCAGGAAGGCGTAGGGCCGGGTGGCCTCCTCCAGGTGCTGCTCACGTGTGTAGCCGCACTCACACACCACCTTCCTGCAAAGGCCACACGGTCACCAGGGGTGACCACGCGCCCCCTCCCCCGCCTGCTGCGAGTGCCAGAGGGGGCCCAGTGGGGTCAGGACTTGCAACCCGCCCCCCCCAGTGGTAACAGGGCACCCCAGCCACGGAGCCAGTGGAGACTCGTAACTGTCATAAAAACAAAAGAGGAAAAAAAATCTTGAAAGTGAGAAAGGACACCTCACCTAATAGGGGAAAATAATTCAAACAAGGGATGTTTAATCAGATGCGAGAAACAAGGGTCAGAAAGAAGTGACACATCATTCTTCAAAAGACAAAACTACCAACCCAGAAGGCCGCATCCAGCGAATCATCATTCACACACAAAAGGGACGTCGCAACACACGCAGGTGGAAGAAAACTAGGGAATCCGTCCCCAACAGAGCGACCCCAGGAAGGAGGCTGGAGGAAGCTCTCTGAACAGAAATGAAATGACACAACAAGGCATTTGGGAAGATTGCAAAGGAAAAAAGAGCAATGGAAAGAGACACACATGGGTGGATGAAACACATTCTCCTCCTTCTGAGTTTTCTAAATTATGTTTGGTGGTCGAAGCAAAACTGCTCCACCATCTAACACGGTTTTCAGTGAACACGGAGGAAATGTTGTCACAGTTATACTATAAAGGGGGAAAAAAGGCAAAGTGTCGAAAGAGGGGGCTGTGTTTCCACACGTCCCTCCAACTGGTCATGTCAACGTCAGGAGACCGCAAGGGTTTATCAGCTGCTCAGTGGATGTCAGGCATGTGTGATCATTTACCCGTGCAATCTAACCCCTGCAACGACCTCTAAAAAAGCCATACCAAGAGCTATGATCAGAAACCACATAGGAAAATCAACACGGAATTGCTCAAGTAACTCACAAAAGGCAGCAAAAGAAAAACAGAGAGAAATGTAAACCAAAAAATCCAGTGGCAGCAGAGTTCCCGTGTGGCTCAGCAGTAATGGACCCGACTAGTATCCAGGAGGATGCGAGTTCGATCCCTGGCCTCCCTCGGTGGGTTAAGGATCCTGCACCGGCGTGAGTTGTGGTGTAGGTCACGGATGTGGCTCGGATCCCATGTGGCTGTGGCTGTGGTGCAGGCCGGCAGCTGCAGCTCCTAATCGACCCCTAGCCTGGGAACCTCCATATGCTGTGGGTGCGACCCTAAAAAGACAAAAGATAAAACAAACCAACAACAACAACAAAAAACAGTGGCAGATTTAAGTCCTAATATATCAACAGTTACACTAAATGTAACATTCTAAACACACTGATCCATGCCGCAGGTGCGGCCCTAGAAAAGACAAAAAAAACAAATAAATAAACTAAAAAAATAAGAAGACCCAGTTATTTATTGTCTACAAAAACCTCACTACGAACAACGAGGACAGAGGCCTGTTCACTCCTCGGCCACAAACAGGAGCCACCTTCCAAGAGGCACGACTCGCATGGATCTGAAAGGCATTGCACTGAGCGAAAAAGCCAGTCGCAAAAGATCACCTGGGGTATGAGTCCATTTATGTGACATTCTTGAAATGAAACAATTACAGGGAAGAACAGATGAGTGGTTGCCGGGGGTGACGGATCAGGGGAAGTGGAAGTGGCTGCAACCACTGGTGGGACCGTGCAATTGCTCTCGATTTCCTGTAAACCTACAGCTATTTCAAAATTAAAAGGTTTAAAAAAAACAGTGCAGGCTCAAAGCAGAAACTTCGGACACAGGAGGCATGTGTTCCCCAAAGAGAGCAACAGCCTGATACCACCTCTCAACCACTGCCTCCTCTCTTATCTTCTTTGTCTTCATGGCTTGAAGTCTTTTTCTTTTTCTTTTCTTTTTTTTTTTTTTTTTTTGTCTTTTTAGGGCTGCACCACGGCATTAGGGAGGTTCCCAGGCTAGGGGTCAAATCAGAGCTGTAGCCGCTGGCCTACACCACAGCTACAGCAACGAGGGATGCGGTCTGTGCCTGCGACCTACCCCACAGCCACAGCAACGCCAGATCTGAGCCGCGTCTGCGATCTACACCACAGCTCACGGCAACACCAGATCCTTCACCCACTGAGGGAGGCCAGGGATTGAACCCCCAACCTCATGGCTCCTAGTCGGATTCGTTTCTGCTGTGCCACCACGGGAACTCCTGAAGTCTTTTTATTTCTTGATGGCCATTCTTTGCGGTTTCAGAGAGCGAGGGGAGACAGCAATTGTTTTATCGCTTTACAGCTTGTTTAATCGGAATTCTACACGTTCTTTCAGATCCCTACTTTTGGCTGGTAACCAGTGACCTAGAAGGCTGGGTCCAGACGAGACCAAACCAAGAGTCTAAAACCAGGAGAAACCTGAGCCCGAGGACACGGGAGACACGACTGGACTTGGACAGAAAACGGGTTTCCTTGCTGCTTCCGGAGTGTGTGACCTCAGGGGCCTCTGTCGCTCAGCTTCTCCACCGTTAAATGGAGAAAATGCTTGAGCCCGAGCCGGCAAAACCGGGGTGGGGCCGCTCCAGGTTCTGGAAGGGACATCATTTATCAAATGAGTGCAGGCTGGCTAACCACGCAGGGGACGGGGATGGTTAGGAGCCCAACCCCTGTGCCCCAGTCCACCGGGCTCACTCAGGCTGTCCTTTTGCTACCCACGACCCCCAGCCCCACAGCTCAAGCCGGGCCCAGGACTGGAGCACAGCTCCGAGGAACACAGAGCCTGCCCCGTCCTCCTTCCTTCTCGGCACGACCCCCTAGGGAGGCTCGGGTCACTCCCAGACCTGAGGGATCCTGCAGAGCCCCTGGGGTGAGCCCCCTGGGACGGAGGGGAGAACTGGGTCCAAGGCGGTGACGGCAGTCGGGGGCCGAGGACCCCGCTGGTGTGTGGGGGCCCGAAGCTGCCCCCAAACACTCACGGATTCCTGACAGCCTGGAACAGAGGCCCTCCTTCCAGCCTCTCTTCAAGCCTCACCCACCCCCGCCCTGTGATCAGATCTTGAATGTACCCAAGAACTTAAATCTACCCAATCATTTCCAAGCCTGGCACAGAGCAGGACACGGCATTAAGACCGTTGGCCCAGGAGTTTCCATTGTGGCTCAGTGGTAATGAACCTGACAAGTATCCATGAGGATGCAGGTTCCGTCCCTGGCCTCACTCAGTGGGTTAAGGATCCAGCATTGCCATGAGCTGTGGTGTAGGTCGCGGATGTGGCTCGGATCCCATGTTGCTGTGGCTGTGCTGTCGGCTGGCAGCCACAGCTCCGATTCAACCCCTAGCCTGGGAACTTCCCTATGCCACAGGTGTGACCCTAAAAAGAGAAAGAAAAAAAAAAGACCGTTGACCCAGAAATTGAATAATCAGCGAATTCCCTCCGGCGCCCTCAGCTTATGTGGGCATAAGTGGGGCACCTGCCAGCAACGTGAGCCAAATGAGGAAGGAGCCGCTGCAGGCATCACACCCACTCAGCGCTACCTTGCGTGACGGCCCCTCCTCTGCAGACCCCCTTGGCGGCTCCTTGCATTAATCCTAAAACTGAGGAAGGGGCTTCTACAAGTTTCAGAGCCATACTCATCCTGGGCACCACCTCTTCAAAGCAGAACAGAAACACTGAACAAAGAGGGAGCCCCGTTCCCACCTCACATACAAACTGTACCCCAGCCCCCCCGACCCCTCCACTGTTCAGAGTTCAGAGGGGGCGGAGCCCGGGCCCCCCGCCAGATTCCGCAGGGACCATCCTCACAGAGCTCGGAAACCTGGGGCTCCTGCTGGGCGTCTGCGTAGCACAAGCCTCTTCTGCACTGCTCCTTTGCTGTTGCTGTTTCGCTTTGTTTGTCTCTCTAGGGCCGTACCTGCGGCCTATGAGGTTCCCAAGCTAGGGATCAAATCGAAGCTGTAGCCGCCAACCTACACCACAGCCCCAGCACCACAGGATCCAAGCCACGTCTGCAACCTACGCCACAGCTCACAGCAACGCCGGATCCTTAGCCCACTGAGCGAGGCCAGGGATGGAACCCGCATCCTCACAGAAACACTGTTGGGCCTTTAACCCACTCAGCCACAATGGGAACTCCCTCTTAGGCTGTTTTTTGTTTGTTTGTTTGTTTTTGTATTTTTGCTTTTTAGGGCCGCACCCACAGCACATGGAGGTTCCCAGGCTAGGGGTCAAATTGGAGCTATCGCTGCCGGCCTATGCCACAGCAACACCGGATCCTTAACCCACTGAGCGAGGCCAGGGATGGAACCCGCATCCTCATGAACCCTAGTTGGTTCATTAACCACTGAGCCACAGAGGGAACTCCCCTTCGGAGGCTGTTTTTACAAACCTGTTTTAAAAACGAAAACTGGAGACCCGTGCAGAGTCCTCTGCAGTTGCCAGAATAACCGGTGTGGACTTAAACTCACCACCAGCAGCACATTCGCGGTCAGGCACGCATCCCCATCGGCGATCATTCTCCTCTGATTCCCGATCACAGGCCTCCTCCGTCCTCCCCTCCAGGCCGCCCCTCCTCCCTGCCTCTTCAGTGCTCCGAGCTGAATGAGGCTTATCGGCCCAGCCGCGGTCAGAGCTCAGGACTCACAGAGAACCACGAAGCCACACGATCGCCACGCCCTCGGCACCCGGCATAAAGAGACGCCGAGCGCTGCGGGAGGGAGAGCCACGGCCCAGGCCCCACGGCGGAGGCCGGGCTGCCAGGGAGCGGAAGCAAGGCCCGGCCCGTGTGCCGCACCGCCCTGACCAGGTGTGCCTGGCGGGGAACCGCAACCACGGACCAACCTCTGTTTGCGGACTACATGGCATCGCTCCGAGCACCCCCGGCCAGAACGGACTCGGGGGCCGTCGCCCGCTGAGGGCCCTGCTCGGCTCAGCCAGCGCACGTGGGGACAGGGGAGGGGCCCTGAGCCCCGAGCAGGCCACTCACCCAGCATCCGACAGTTTGGACCTTTCCACGAAGTGCACGCACTCTTTCTTCTTGATGTTCTCAGGAATCCACGAGCTAAGGTTTGCTTGCTGAGGGTGAGGAGGGCACTTTGAGAGCCAGGGAATCAAATCAATACTATTCCCGCCCCGCCTGTGCCCCTGACACACCCCCGGCTTCTCCTCACAGGGTGGGAGCCCTCCACCCACCCACCGGAGGCCCGCGGGTGTGGGTCCAGGGGGCGCAGTGAGCCTGGGGATCCGGCCTCCTCCTGGGCCCCTGGGAACACTCACAGCCCTTTACAGTTTTGGGGGGCAGAGGTGGCCCGTGTCCTGCGGGCCGGAAGCTGGGACACCCTCTTCCCACCCAACCTGGGGGGCTGGGACATTCAAGCGTCTCCAACACAGGCCCGCCCCGGGCTTTCTGTGAAGCCAGCGCAGCTTGGCAGGTGCCCCGGTGCCCCTGGCGGCTATAGCACCGGACATCATCCTGCCATGTGGGCGGGGGGGAGCTTTCTGTGAGCTCCGCCCAGGTGCCCAGGGCTCGCCCAGCGCTTTCCCAGGGACCAAGGACAGGGCTGATCCCCGGGCACAGCCTGGCACTGAGGCTCTCTCCCTTTAGTCCCCTCTGCTAAAGGGCCTTTCTGGTCTGGTGTCCCCAGCCAGGCCGCATCCCTTCCCTCTGTGGGTGCTCCGCCAGGGCCCCGGGGACCGGCAACCCGGAACCTACTTTTTCGCAGTTGTTGAGGAACTGCGGCCTCCTGTTCCTGCAGAGGCTGCTGTTGCTGCGCCGGAGGTTGGGGACCATGCCCATGGCGGCGACCCCCCCAGGCGGCCCCCCAAAGCCATCCTCCTGCCGGGAGCCAGCTTTCCTCAGCGGCGGCGGCTCCATCCTGATGACCTGGCTCCCGCGCCACCACGTCCTGCTCCCCCCACTGCGAGGCTGAGGGGCCGGGAGGCCGGCTGGGGGCTGCTGCAGAGGAGCAAGGGAAGGAGACGGCTGTGGCCTCGCATGGAGCCCCGTCCACTGGCCGCTCTGCACGTTTTCCCGGCTGCCCGAGTTCCGGCCCCGCCGCAGCCCCGGGCAGCCTGGGCCCAGGTCACCCAGAGGGGCCCTGGAGGAGGAGTGCCGTCCCCACCCCAGGGCTCCCTGTGGGCCCATGACACCAGGAGCCACCATGCCCAGGATGAAATCCCATGGTGTCACCTCATGTTACCCCAAGTTGTCACCCAGGGAGGTGCTCCACAGCCCCGGCTGCTCCAAGGGTGCGAACAGGGCCGCCTTGGGCAGAGAACAGGTCACGAGGCCCCCCTCTCTCTCCAGCCCTGAAGCCCCTTCTGGCCGCGTCCCCTGCCCCACATGTGATGGTCGCGGACAGACCTCCTTTCTCTGCCCGCTGCCCCGCAACAGGCCGCGAAGGCACACTGATTAGCTTGAATGAAAGCGACTTAAGAAAGGACCAGGGCCTGAGGGACGCTCTGACCCTCTCTCTGTCCCCGAGAGCAGGACGTCATCTCTCGTGGGAAAGGCGCCCTCCCTGCACCTGGGGTGGAGGGACCCCCGCGTCGCCAGAGTCGGGGATGCGCGAGGAGCCTCACACACGAGCCCCATGGCTTCTCTCACTGACTACAGCCCAAACCCTTCAGATCCGCCCCTCACTGGCACCCGAAACCCAAGGTCTTTGTCAATTCCCTGCAAATTTACCATTTTTTTTTATCTAAAAAGTATAAAAGCGGCCTGCTTTAGCAGCTCTCAGGCCCCATTTCTGTGGGGTCTCCATGGGCGTGAATTTGAATTAGTTTCTTTTTCTCCTGTTCATCTGTCTTGTGTCAGTTTTACTATTAGTCCAGCCACAAGAACCCAAGACGGCCAGGCGGGGGGGGGACATTTTCCCTCCTGACACCATTCCTCCAGCTGCCAGACGTGGTCAGTGTGCTGCGGGGGGAGCGAGACACCTGCCCAGCCCTCACCTGGCCCCCCTGTTCCAGCCCCTTCAAGGCCACTCAGCTCGCGCAGGGCACTTGGGGTACAGCCCCACCTGGTCGCTGGCACACAGGGCTCTGGCACCCCTGCTCCCTGCACCCTCGCTCCTGCCCCTGCCCCAGGCAGCTCTCTCCCCACCCTCGCTCCTGGGCCAGGTCGCTCCCAGAAGAGAGGCGCTGAACCTCCCACATGAAGGCACTAGGAGAACGTGGGTGCCGGGAGTGGGGCTGCGGCTACAGACACCTGCAAATGCGGAAGCAGCTTTAGACCCGAGCAACGCGCAGAGTTGAAAGCGTTCAGAGGGGCGCGAGAAAAGCCTCCTTGGCCGTGGACAGACAGAACAGGTCTGGGGAAGCTCTGAAGGGGAGCAGGGCTGCAGAGAGAGCCTCAGCCTCCTTAGACCTGAGTGGTGGCGGGCCGAGTGCTGGCAGAAACGTGGACGGTAAAGGCCATTCTGATGAGCCTTCAAACAGAAACGAGGGCCACATTATGGGAAACGGGAGCCAAGGCCAGCGTGCTATAAAGTGCCAACGAGCTGGGCGGCATCGTCCCTCTCCTGGTGCTTTGAGGAAGGCAGAACCTGTACGTGAGCAGACTGGGAAGCAGGCTGAGCAAACAGTGAAGCAATGAACGTGCTGGAAGCACAGCGCGGCTGCTCTGGAAGGCTCACCGCAAATGCAGCCGAGGGAGAAGACAGACAGACGGCCTTGCTAAACACAGGGGATGCAGAGCTTTGCAGACGCTCAGCCTCCGCCTGACACTGAAAGGAAGGGGAAACCCCTTCAGGGAGGCGGTGGAGGGTGTGGCAAGCTTTGCTAAGGATGGAGGGAGGCCGGGCGCCTCAGAAAGCTGGGAGCGATTCATCCAGCTGGGGAGACGGTCAACAGAAGCCGGGGCCCACGTCCACCGCAATGGAAGACAGAGCCCGAGGCACCTGGGGGACCGGGGCGCCGCCCTCCCATCACAGTGCCACAGTGGGTGGGCAAGGGGGACAGAATGATTCCAAAGGAGGGGGCCTGCGGCCCCGCACCCTCCCACCGGGCTCAGCTCCCCCAGTCCAGCACCGTGCTTCTCCGCAGCCCCGGTGGGGCTCCTGCCAGCCAGGCGTGGCCGGGGCAGCAGCACCCGCACAAAGCTGTCTCTGCCACCGTGAACACTGCACGGCTGCTGAGAGGCCCAGCAAAGCCACGGGGGCAGGCTGCCCCAGATGGTAGAGCCACTGGCCCGTGATTCCAGCCCAGTCGAGTGCAGAGTGGGCTGCGGCCAGCAAAGCCACAGGGCAAGACCACCCCCCCACGGGCCTTGATGCCTTAGACGTGCTCAGCACCTGCTACCCTTCCTCCTCCCCCCGCCCCCCGGGAAGGGGACTGTCCACCCACACCTGTCCCTCCACTGGCTCTGGTTTCTCAGGATCATGGCTGGAGAGGGATCTGCCTCGGGTGATGTCGCCCGAGCCTCCCCACGCCTGACCCCACACCTGACCCCACACCTGAACTAGGAGCGACTTTGGGCTTAGCCTTCGGCGTGGACGCTGGAACGAGTTAAGATTTGGGGGCTGTTGGGCTGGAGCGAATTATCGTGCATGTGACAAGGACATGCACTTGGGGGTCCAGAGGGCAGAATGCTATGGTCAGACTGTGTCCCCCTAAAATTCCTATATCAAACCTACCCTCAAAGGAGATGAGGTTTGGAGAAGGGGCTTTGGGGGGCAGTTAGCTCATGAAAGTGCAGCCCTGATCATGAGCTCAGTGTCCTTATAAAAGAGGACCCCCCCCCCAGCTCCCTGCCCCTCCCGCCACGGGGGGCACAGAAGCCAGGCAGCCACCCTCATCTCAGACTTTCTGTTCCCAGAACTGAGAGAAATAAATTTCTGCTGGTTGTAAGCCACCAAATAGGGGATTCTGTTACAGCAGCCACACGACAGTGAGGCCTGTGTGGCCTTTTCAGGGCCATCTACTGTCTCTACAGCAGCTCGCCTGGCCTCATAACCGGCTTCTCAGGGAAGCAGATGAGCAGGACATGTCCCGGGTGACAGAAGAGGAAAGCGAGACACCGAAAAGCTGTCAATGGCACGGCTAGCCCACAAGGGGCCCTGGGCTAGAGGCGGCTCCCGGCTCCCCACTCCCTCCCCGGGGCCCAGGCCAGCACAGAACCAGCAGCAGAAGGATGAGCGTAACGGGCTTGGTCTCAAGAGACTCAGGTGCACTTGCTCAGATTCATATTTTTCAGACAGTTGCCCATCTCAGCACACCCATTAGGGTCCTATGAAGATTTTCGCAATCCCAGCTGCCCACAGGTCCCTGGGAAAGGCATCAACCGCCACCCCGCCCACCCACCACCCCACCAGACTCTGCAGGGCAGCGCCAGGAACCACTCCCCTGCCCAGCTGCCCGAGGGACACTGGTCTGACCCTCCCCTTCCCCTGCTCCCCCGCCTGGGGTCCCCCTCCAACGGTCTAGGCCCTGGAAGAGTCCAGAAACGTGGGGCTGACCATCCCCCCAAACAACCTCTTCTGGGGTTCTTCTCTCCCAAATCAACATCCATCACTCTCTTCACCTAAAAGCAAATTTTACAGCTAAAATTCTCCGTAAGCGACTAGCACAGGCGTGCTGAGAAAACTCTAAAAGTAAATGACTTTGAAGGAGAGAGACTCTGACGGCCGGCCAGACAACACAGTCCTGCCACAGGCACACCTACAGACCACCTACAGCACGGACCCCTGCCAAGAAGGCGAAGCTGCCGTCCTAGAGGGAGGGCACAGCGGGGTCACACTCCACCCAGCCCAGAAGACTCACCAGGAAATGGAGCCAGGGACTGCCTGGGCCACACTGGCTGCGGCCGGATGCGAACCCCTCGGCACTTCTCTAAACCTGGCAACTGCGCGCTGCTCCAGCATCCTCTGAAGTCTGGGCTGTGAAAGCTCTGTCCGGACTATAAATAGCCGCAGGCGGGTGAGGGGCAAAGGAAACATCAGCCACAGAAGTGGGCCGGGAGGTTTTGGGGGGCGGTGTCAGAGCAAGAGCCGGAGAGGGCCCGGCCTCTGACCCTCCCACCTCGGGACACGGCGCCCCGACAGACCGCGCCCAACCCTGCCGCAGCGCCCGCGCCGCAGCCCAGCGGATGCCCGCACCCCAGGCTGCAGCCTGGGTCCCTGCGCTCCCCCCGCCCCCTGCCCCGTGCACGCCCGCGGCACCCCGCACCTACACCCCAGCGCGTGCCCGCGCCCACCCTCTGCGTCCCAGCCCCCACCCCGCAACCTGCACTCACCCCCGACCCCCAGCCGCGCCCCAGCTCCCGCGCCCGCACCCCAGCCTCCGCTCCTGTGCCAGCCAGACCCGCGCCCCTGGACCCTGGCGCAGCCTCCCCGCACCCGCCCCCCTTCCTGCGCCGCCCCCGCTACCTGAGTGTCCTACATCCCTGGCGGCGCGTGTACCTGCCTGGAGAAGCCCGCGCCCGGTGTCCCTCACGATGCAGCGCAGGACGGCCGCCCCGTCCCCGCGCCGCCCGGCAGCGCGCTCTGCGTCACGTCCCCGGAGAGCGCAGCCCGCATCGTGCCGCGGCCCGAGCTGCGCGGTCTGTCTCCCCAGTTCCCCTCCCGAGGGGCTGGCGGCAAGCGTTCGAGTCCGCTGCAGCGGTCCAAGTCCTGACCGCATGGAGAGGGCCAGGCTGGCGAGGGGCTGTGTCCGTCGGGGCCTGGGGCCTGGGTGAGCCACCTCCCCACCGGCCTGCCCCTGCCC
This sequence comes from Phacochoerus africanus, assembly GCF_016906955.1. NCBI lineage: Eukaryota > Metazoa > Chordata > Mammalia > Artiodactyla > Suidae > Phacochoerus > Phacochoerus africanus. The sequence continues at coordinate 287,205,537 of NC_062544.1, read as the reverse complement.
TCACCCTGCGGAACCCAAGGGCAGGAGTCCAGCCCCTGTAGTGCAGGACCCAAGGGGGCAGGAGGAGCGAAGGGCGCGACCCCATCCACCCTGGCAGGTGCTGGCCTGGGGGGCCCACAGCTGCCTGACGCCCACCCTGGCTGCAGTGACTCACCGTCCTCCTGGCTGGGGGACCGAGGGGGCTGAATTCTGACTCTTGAAAAACCGATGGCAGCTTTCCCTAAAGGTCCAAGCCCTGCAGGATGCAAGTCTCACCCCGCAAAGGCCCTCTCCTTCCCGGCCGCCACCCCACACGGCCCCGTGGCGGCTCCTGGGCCCCTGCTTAGGGTCCAGGGAAGTGAAGAGGGTCCTGCTGCCTCTCTGGTCCCAGGGCCTGGGGCAGGGGTGCCAGCCGACCCCTCATTTCCTCTCCTGGGTGCACTGACCTAGTGTCCAGACTCCTGCCCAGAGCAGCCTCCTCTAGAAGGTTCTTCTCCCACCCTGCAACCCTGCCTTTCCACGAAGGAGCCAACTGGCAGGGCCCTGGGTCCATCAGCCAAAGATGGCCCGTCTCACTATCCTGCCACTGGGGGGCTCTCGGCAGCTTGGGGAAGATGTCAGAACACATCAGAGCCCTTTGTATGGCACTTGAGCGTTTTTTCAAGACACTGTGATACACGTGAAGGCAGCTGGAGCCTCTCCTCCAAGGCAGGTGGTGCCACGGAATTAAAGCACAGCATCAGGGGTATTAGGCCACACTGCCCTGCAGGGTCCCACGCCGCAGGGAGCACAGCCCTCGGCCCGTCACAGCCGCACCCTCAGAGTCCGGCCAGCAGAAAGCGCTCAGCCAGCGGCCGCTGCAGGACTCTGCCTGCTACAAGGACGGTCACGGGCCCAGGGACACGTCTCAGACCCTGGTTAACAGGCCAAGGAAGCAGAGACCCACCCGGGGCCACAGCTGGTAGTTGGCAGGTGTGTCCGCACGCTGACCCGGTGCTCCTCCCCGATGCCCCTGGCCTGAGGGCCACCTCATGACCAGAAGCATTCCGAGGGGCAGTTCACGTCTCAGAGACGGCAGTAACTGCAGAGCCGCCCGCAGGACAGGCGCCGGCTGGCTGGCTTTCATCCCCAGGTATCCCAGGGCCTCCGTGAGAACATGGCCGAGGGTGAGGATGTCAGGAATCAGGCTGCTGACGAAACTTCCATGCCCATGCGGCCCCCGGGGGCCTCCTCCCTCCCAAAGAACCACATGTTTCACAAGAAGGCCGTGTTCCATCTGCCAGCGCAAGAGCCATTATGAAATGGCCTTTCCATTCAAATAAAAAGCAGGAACCATAAAGCACAAGATCAGCAAGTACCCATCTTGACTGAGGGGTGTTTCAAGTTCAGACAAAGGAAACGCCGATGGGAGGGCTTGGTTACAGCGCGGACCTCGTGCCCGGGGAGGAAGGCCCAGCTCTGGCAGCAAGAGAAACCACAGTCGCTGAAAAAGACGGGAGCTGGCAATTGGCACCGCAGGCTCTGGTCACGAGTAGCACAGTGAAGCCGGCTGCCAGCTCCTTGGAGCAGAGGGGGGCAGACGGGGAGTCGGGGGCTGGGGGGCCGAGCCTGGAGCAGGGGCTGCAGACTTTTTCTCCGTGGTCCAGATGGCAAACCTTCAGGATTCGTAGGGGATGGTCTCCAGCGGAACTGCTCACCTCTGCCCCTGCGGCCAGCAAACGGGCCCTGGCAGAACGCAAGCACGTGGGCCCGGCCATGTGCCAGTAAAGCGTTATTTACAAGAAGAGCCAGTGGCCGAGTCTGGGCTGTGGGCTGTGGGCTGCTGACCGCTGGGCTAGAGAGAGGACCAAGAGAAGCGGGCTCCGTGCGGGGGGACAGCATCGCTTTCCTTCACCACTTCATCTCCAAAGTCAACAGATGACCTGCGTTCTAGAAACATCAGAAGGGGAGTTCCTGCTGTGGTGCAGCCGAAACAAACACGACTGGTATCCATGAGGATGTGGGTTCGATCCCTGGCCTCACTCAGGGGGTGGGTTGGGGCTCCTGTGTTGCTGTGGGTGTGACGTAGGCTGGCAGCTGTAGCTCTGATTCGACCCCTAGCCTGGCTGTGGCCCTAAACAAAATAAAATAAAGTAAAATAAAAAGGACGGCCAGGGGATAAGTGGGCAAGGTGGCACTGTCCAGGAGGGTAAAGGCTGTGGATGCCCCGGGGCTGCGTGCCTGCTCAGAAAGCTCTCCCAGGTGGCCTGTTCATTCTGCAGGGACAGTGGTGAGAACAGACCTGGAGGAGGTCCCCTTGTGCCTTAGCAGTAACAAGCCCAACTAGGAGCCATGAGGATGCGGGTTCAATCCCTGGCCTCGCGCTCAGTGGATTAAGTATCTGGGGTTGCCATGAGCCGTGGTGCAGGTCACAGAGGTGGCTCGGATCCCCCGTTGCTGTGGCTGTGGCATAGGCTGGTGACTGCAGCTCCAATCTGACTCCGAGCCTGGGAACTTCCACATGCCACACGTGGCTCTAAAAAGCAAAAGAAAAAACAAAACAAAACAGGAACAGAGCTGGAAAGGACCCCCGACAGTCAAGACGCTGTATAACACGAGTACACAAGGCTGTTCTCTTACACAAGTTCGTTCTGTGGTTTTGTTGGGGAACCACTGCCCGAAACTGCCCACCCTGGCCAGGCACACTGATAACCACTCAAGCAAGCTGGTTCACAACAGGAGGTCCCCAAAAGGAACATGGTGCTGCCAGCCGAAAACTAAAAAAAACAGGGGAATTCGGGAGGGGCCCAAAGGAGGGAGGAGACACCATAATACGTCCCACCAACCTCCCAGAACCCCCCACGGTGGAATCCATCTTGGCTGAGGGCACGTGCGCCACCAGGAAGGGCCTCGAGTTGGACCAAATATGGGCCGAGCGAGACCACCGGCCAAAGACAACTTGGAAACACCCCATTCCTGTAAAACCCGAGACTACCAGCCACGGGCAGAGCAGTTCTCCTGGTTTCCTGACCCTGCCGCTCGCCCCCCAGGGGGCCCCTTCCCAGGAAAGTCTTTTTCTTTGTCAGCACGTGTGTCTCAAAAATTCATTTCTTTTTTATTTATTTATTTATTTATTTATTTATTTAGTCTTTTTGCCATTTCTTGGGCCGCTCCCGCGGCATATGGAGGTTCCCAGGCTCGGGTCAAATCAGAGGTGTAGCCGCCGGCCTACGCCAGAGCCACAGCAACGCGGGATCCGAGCCGCATCTGTGACCCACACCACACCTCACAGCAACACCGGATCCTTCACCCACTGAGCAAGGGCAGGGATCGAACCCGCAACCTCACGGTTCCTAGTCGGATTCGTGAACCACTGTGCCACGACGGGAACTCCCAAAAATTCATTTCTGAGTGTTAGACAAGAGCCCACACTCGGCCCTGGAAGGGGGCCCTCTTCCTGCAACAGTTTGCCACAGACTCCGTCAGTCCCGGCCACTCTCCTCACTGGCCACGGTCACCTGTTGGCAAGGGAGGGCAGAGGGGCTCATTCTTTCACTTAGGTGACCCCTGCCGAGCACCCCCCCCGAATCCCCCACATCCATTTGCAGTCCTTGCAACCCAGTGGGGGGGGGGACTTCTCCCCCCAGCGGACGATGAGGGAGTGGGGACTTGGGGACCTGCCAGAGCTGGCTCTAAAGATACCTGCTGACCATGCGGCAGGTCAGTCAGCCAGCCCGCAGGCCTCTCCTGAAGCCTCTCCACGGGCAGACCCTGCCTAGGGGCTGGGGCTCCAGGGAAAAGAGGAGCCCAGACTCGCCGGCTGGGGGAGAATGACAGAAGCCGTCTCGGGCCGTGCTCAACAGTGACGAGTTCAGGGGCGCAGGAGCTGGAGGTCACCGGTCAGTGTCAGGGCGGTGGGAAGGCCTGGCTGAGCAGGGCCCGGAGGAAGAAGCGGGTGGAGCCAGAACCACCCAAGGCATCTGGACCAGGGAAGGGCAGGCACAGAGGCCCACGGCGAACTCAGGCCAAGTGTCTGCGGATCAACAGGAAGGTCATGAGGACCGGCGGGGTGTGTGCCGGGAAGTGCGGCGCGAGCCGAGGCAGCCGGGGCCGGATAGCACAGGGCCCCTGAGCGGGTCTCTCAGGTGGGACTCTGTGCCCCTGGACCAAACCACCGTGCGTCCCCGGGTGTGGCACACAGCCTCCGTCCCAGCCACGGGGCCACCCCATCTCTGACCCGCCAGCCCGCAGCAGGCTGGCTGAAGACCGAGGCTGGTGGCCGTCGCGTGGCCGAGGCCTCGCCCTCTAAGGCTGTCCCGTGCTCCGCCTGTGCTGGATGCCCCGGTAGCCCCGCTGTGGGCGTGGGGTACGGGAAGCTCTGCCCCGCGGGGCTCCCCGCCCAGGGCCTCTTCTAGACCTTGTCCCCGCATCTCCGGTCTCCTCTCAGGACGCCCGCCGGAGGGTCGGGCCATTCCTGCGCACCAGTGAGTCCACACAGAGCGGAGGAGCAGGCGCCCCCTGTGGGGGCGGGACCCCCGGGCTCTGGCTCACTGCAGGTCTTGCTAACATGCCAAGGCTGCGAGGCACGTCCTCAGGTTGTTCCCACAGCTGTAACCTTGAGACCTGAGGAAGCTCACCCTGGACCAAGGTGAGGATTGCACCCTGCTCCTTCCCAGTCCGTGTGCACCCTGTGGCGTGGGCGGTGAGCATCCCCCGAGCCCCTCACACCACTTCTGCAGAACTTGGGGGTGGGGACTGATGCCGACCAGCCTGGGACTCACAGTCTCCTGCTGGCCTCTGTGCGGGAGGCTGGCATCGTCCACTTTCTGCCCACCCACCCGCTGATCGCAGGAGCCCAGTGTGGCTAGAGGCACTGGCACAACAGTGCAGGTGGCATGGGGGCTCTGAGCCAGCTGGGCTCCAGCTTGCTACACCTTTTGCCTCGCCCTCCTCGAACCCGGCTCCACTCTCTTAGGACGGCTGCTGGGCCCTCTCACCTCACGGCAGGACCCGGCATGGATGAGGGGCCCCGGGCAGGAACTGACTGATAAACCCGTCACTACACTGCCCGTCCCAGCAAAATACAGCACATGGGATGCTACTGTATATGCAATTGTGTAGGGACCTGCTGTACAGCCTGGAGGAACCTGCCAAAGTGCTATGATAACCTAGGTGGGAAAAGACTCCGAAAGAGAACGGATGTGGGTACACGCATAACGGAGTCACTCTGCTGAAGAGCAGAAATGAACGCCACGGTGTAGATCAACTCGACGTCAACCACATTTTAAAAAAGCAAAGACCCTTTCCACGCTGCCCGGACAGGGTCGGTACGGCATGGTTCTCGATTCCCACCGTAACTGAAAGGGAAACGGTCACGGTGGCCAGAGCCCTTGATGCAAATGAAAGAGGAGCAGGTCCTCCAATCCCCTGCAGCAGGGACCCCCCCGAGGTGGCGCTGACCCGGACGTCCAAGTGCAACCGTCCGTCTACGGAAGGAAAAGCGACGGCTTCTCATTCATGAATCTGAAGGGGACTTGGGAGAAGCGTCTGCTGGCAGCTTGTGCCACCGTTGCCATTGAAAACCCAGCTCATGTCAGTATGAGATCCTCCAGGACCACTGGCCGTGAGCTGGGCTCAAGGTTGCTGTTGCCCCTGGAGCCACTCCTGTTGCTGCCATTTCACTCCTGGAACCTTCACGAACCACGTCCAGGCAGCCTTCTGGGAACCAAAACCTCTCCCAGCTGACCACCAGCCTCTCACAGGGACCTCTTAGTTCACCTGCCTACCAGTGCTCTCTGTGACAAGCCTCTCCCCTGTGCTGTGTGGACATTGCCACCTGGGCAGCAACAGGGGAGCTCACCCGTGGGTCTGACGTGGTGGATGGTCCCCCGGGAGGTTCTGCACGTGCCTGCGTGGCATCATCTCCCGTGCACGCCCACGGGAGGCCACGCCTGACCTCTGCTTCCAGAGAGATCCTGAAGAGATGGGAGAGGAGGAGCAAGAGCAGCTGAGAAGGCTGCGACCAAGGAGGCATTTCAGGGTGAAGGGACCGCTGCAGCCCCAGGTCACCGCTACTCACCTGTGGTGGCAGATCGGTGCCTCCGTGTCCATCCGGCGGTTCCCTATACTAATTCTGAATGCTTAGCCTGCCACTGAAGACTGGTCTGCAGCTCCCACTGCTCAGGCCACCAAGTGGGTAGGAACAGCCACTGAGGGGTCTTGAGTTCTTCCACAAACTCTTAAAATAGAAATGGGTGGATGGAAAGTCAACAGTTTCTAAAATGAAAAAAAAAAAAGAAAAAAGAAAATGCAGCAGTTGTTAAACTACGGTGCGAATGCTTCTCTTTTTAGAATTCCCTGTGGGCTTCCTAAGGACAATGGCGGTGTTGGATGGGATGGGAGACCCTGCAGCAAAACTCCACTGTCCCCGCTGAGTCATGACCCCTCCCCACAACAGAGGTCCCTCCAACAGGGAGACCCTCCACAGCCCTGGGCTTCGGATGTTGCTGTGACTCCGAGAAAGCGATCGTTGACCTCTGTGAAAGAAAATGATGATTCTGACCAGTTGGTAAAAGCGTAAGGAAGACGTTATTCAAAATTATTGCAGTGAGAGGAGAAAGATAGCGCCCAACTCCAATTCAACAAAGACGGAGGGATTTATGGCCAAGGAGCATGAGAGGCCAGTGGGTGGAAAGCTCCTGAGAGACTTGACGGGTAGGGGACTGAGTCACGGACTAGATTCCGCGGGAGAGGGGGGACGAAGAACGCATCAGATGTCCGGGGTGATCGGAGATGGGGCGGGGTGACCAGCAGGATCTTTGCTGAGACCGGGCTGGGCGGGCCAAAGCCGGGACCCGGGCCGTGGGGACGAGGTCCCAGAGGAGGCCGACCTCGGTCTCGTCCCCACCAGCAGTCTGAGATCCTGCATACCTGTCCTAGCGCCCTCTGCAGGCAGCCCAAAGAACTTGACTTCTAAAGCATTTAAGTGCCGTGAGGGCTCCCTTCGGGCTGGCCGGTACCTTTGGCCCCTGCCTCCTTTCCGTAAGTGCCGAGAGGAAGGGGTCAGGACAAGTCCTTTCAGCTCTTTAACTCTTTGTAACCCGGGACAGTTAAGAGCCCATCCCCCCTGACGCTCGGCGAGGGCGGTGGGTCCCCAACCCCGGCGCGGGAGAATGACGTCAGAGCCTGGCCTCCCACTCTGCGCAGGCGCAAGACAGGCGGCGCGCGCCCGGGGCAGGGCGGAGCGGGCGGGGGGCGGAGCCAAAGCGCGAAGAGGAAGCCCGGGCGGCCCACTGCGCTCGCGCTGACCCGCCCCCTCGCCGGGGGCCAATGGGCTCTCTGGACCCGCCCCTGGCGACATAGGCCCCGCCCCCTGGAAACGCGCCGCGGCGGGGCCGACCACCTCGGGTTAGCGAGCGGTTCGAGAGCTCTGCCGGGGTCTGGGGTCCTGCGGCCGCCGCCATGAAGCTGACGCGGAAGATGGTCCTGTCCCGGGCCAAGGCCTCGGAGCTGCACACCGTGCGGAAGCTCAACTGCTGGTGAGGCTGGAGGCCGTCCTCCCCCCTGTCCGGCACCCTCTCCCCGGCAATCCAGCCCTAGGGCAGAGCTATCGGGAAAGAGAGACCCCAGCCCAGCACCTCCGCCCTGGAGCGAGGACCCCCGCCCCGCATCTCTGCTCCAGGGCACAGCCGAGAAGGGCCTGGGAAGGATGCAGAGGATTTCAGGGAGGGGGGTACCTCCGGCCTCACCTTCCTGGCCGTTGCTGGGTCCTAGGGCCTCACAGGATCTGGGAGTTGCTGCCACTGGCCCAGGCGGCCTTTGGCAAAGATCATTCCAGAACGTTCACCCCTCCTGAGTGAGTGGTGGTGTTTCATACAAGGCTCCAAACCTGCACTCCTTGCTGGAAACAATTGGAAGGAGTTACCTGGGAGAAGCTGCTGGGCTGTAGAGAGCTGCAGTGGGGCCGACAGTTCCCTCCGTGGACAGGTCTCATTTCTGACATGGGCAGCAGCCCCTGGGAGCCAGGCCTGATGAGGTGGGAGATCATGGGAATTAACACCTTTTCCAGGGGAAAGAAAGGAAACTGGGACCCCAGAGAGAAGCTTCAGCAAACATTTTTGTGATTGAGCCCTGGGGGGAGGGGTGGTCCCCACGTGACAGGAGAGATACAGGTGCTGTGGGGTCGGTGTCGGCTCAAAGGCAAGGCAGCCAGCCCTCGCAGAGCCAAGGCAGGACCCGAAGTGCTTCTGAAACTCCTGAAAGGTCTACACGTGTTCGCTGGGGATTCCGAGCACGTCTCCCAAGTCTGTACCCTGGACAGTTCAGGTGCGGCTGGGCACTCGGCCAGAGGCAGCCGCCCTCCAGCCACCGCAGCACATTGACTGCGGAGCTCTGCCTGTTCATTAAACAGCCTTTCTCTCTGCCCTGCACATCTGGTGTTTTGGCCACAGCATCCCTGTGGTTTGTTTTCAATAATGCGTGGCGTTGTCGGGCTTGGCGAGGTCATCCTTCCAGAAGCTGCGAGGAACAACGGCCCTATTTCAGGCTCTCTGAGTGCGTTCACGAGTCGCATGTTTGGGCTCAGAAGTGGCCTCTTACAAAGAGGCCCTTGTTTATCTCCCTCGGGGCAGCCGCCTTGAGAACCAGTAAGTCTTCGTGTCCTTCAGATGGGGTGGCCTCCGCCGTTTCTTCGTCCGAGAAGGAGCCCTTCAGGATCAAATCATTTTGTCCACAATCAACCAGGACTCGCTTTTTGGCGCCTTTGTCAGTTATCCGAGAAAGCTTTCTTTTACTTTGTCATTGACGTCCCAGACTCTCACCGTTTATCATTAATTTTGGGAATTTGCCTGCAACCTGAACAAAGTGAGAGTGTGTCTGTCTTTTCTTTCCCCAGGGGCAGCCGTCTCACGGATGTACGTATCACGCACACCATCTCCAGGTGGTCCCTGGCCCCCGAGAGGACTGTTCAGTTGACAGAACTGCACCCATTCAGTCCAGGCCCCAGTCTGGTACTTTGTGGGTTCAGCGGTTTTTGTAAAGCAGAGCCACTCATGAAAAAAAACAGCTCTAAAAAGGTCTGTGGCACCGGGGCTTATTGTGGAGTTCCAGCATTCTCCTGCGGGTGAGCGGCCCGCCTCACAGAGGAGGGAGCAGGCCCCAGATGAAGACTTCTGTTTACTGCTCCCTCAGCTGGGAGGAGTACAGCTGTTACAAGTTCCAGGACTTCCTGTCCCCAGGAGCTTCCTCACTTCAGCTCTGCCTCCAGTCAGATCCAGCCTCACCGTCCCACCCACCCCCTTGGCAGGAAGAGCTGGGGCCTGGGGGCGGCAGAGCACAGGCTGAGCTGAGCCCAGGGTCTGTGAATAGATTTCTCCCCACCCCCACTCCTGGGATCACTGTCCCCACCCTGCCGTCTGCATGCCAACCCATGGGTTCTCGTTGACTTCTGTTTTGGGACTTGAGCGGTACCGTTCCTGAAAAACAAAGCTGGAGATGCTGAGCTGCTGGGCTGCCCAGAAAAGCCGATTCTGCCTCCTTCTCTAGCTGAAACGCTGCACTTAGCAGCAAAAACAAACCAACCCAAACAAATCTTGCAAACGTGAAGCAATCTGACCAGACAAGGAGTTTGTTGGTCCCAGGGCCCCATCTGCCCCGGGGCCTGGGGTCTGGCAGGTGCACAGAGACTTGGGGCTTCACCCCTCATCAGCCTTACCCGTTAGGGAGGCTTCGCGGATCAAGCTGAGTGGCTGTTTTTCACTGCGTCAGTGTTCCCGTGGTTGGAGATTCAGTTTCAAGCCCACCTCCCTTTTGGCACAGCACTGTCAGCAAGAAGGGGCTTCTGGCCGTTCCCTGGATGTCAGGGACAGCAGGAAGGAAGGTCCTCTGTCCGTTGAGGCCCCTTACTGATGTTCCTTGAGGGCGTCTCACATTAGGAACGCTCCATCTGCATGGCTGGCAGCATTTGCTTAAGGTCCTAAGGTGCCCGTTCCTATATCGGGTAGCGGGGACGTCCAGGCTGCAGGGCGGAGCGGGCTGCAGAGCCCTGCGTGCTCCCGGTGGGGCAGGGAGGCCACTCCACGTGGGCCCTCGACGTGGGGCTGACCACAGCTCCCGCCAGGTTCTCTCTCTGCTGGGGGGCGGGGGGGGCATGACGTCACACGTCCGGTGCCAGGCCGCGTGCCGTCCCGTTCTTTTCCTTCCTAGATCTCCATCTGCCGGGAGATGCCCAGCCTGGAGGTGATCACCCTCAGGTAGTGAACACTGCCCGCCCTCGCCGCTCGTAAGTCCCTGGGGCTTGAGGAGGAGGAGGAGGGGATGCCAGGTCCTCCCTGGAGCTTGCGGCCCCTTGGATACCTGAGCACTTCCAGCCAGGGTCCGGGAGGGCCGCTCCCGCAGGCAGGCTGCAGGTCACCCCGGGGTGGCCCTGGTCTCCTGTCTTAGAAGGGGTGACCCCTCCCACGCCCACGTTGAGTCCTCGCAGCCGCAGCAAAGCCGGGGAGCTGCTCCCACCTTCAAGTGAAGGGGCTCCCACCAGGGCTTCCTCCTGGGCCCGGGGTCTCCCTTGCCCCTGACTCGCTAGGGCCGGTGCTGCCCTGTGAGGGCAGTGGGCACGGCCCGGCAGTGCCCTTGTCCCCGGGGGGGCGGGAGGGGCTGCTGGCAGGCCTGACTGTCATCTTCCCGCAGCGTCAACAGCATCTCCACCCTGGAGCCCGTGAGCCGCTGCCGGCAGCTGAGCGAGCTCTACCTGCGCAAGAACCGCATCCCCAGCCTGGCAGAGCTCTTCTACCTGAAGGGCCTCCCGCGCCTGCGCGTGCTCTGGCTGGCAGAGAACCCGTGCTGTGGTGCCTGCCCCCACCTCTACCGCATGACTGTCCTGCGCAACCTGCCGCACCTGCAGAAGCTGGACAACCAGGGTAGGTGCCCGCGGCCGAGCCCGCCGGTTGCAGATGCCGCACTGCGGCTTCCTCGGAGGCACCCCGGTCGTGCCGTCCACCCCCCCACCCCAGCTCTGCCCCCCGCAGAGTGCAGGACCTCAGGGGGTGGCACGGTTGTTTACCTGTCCCTCTGTCGAAGCTCTGAGGGACCACTTTTTATCCTGCTAAGTACCTCCTGCTCTGAATGCTCAGTCGTGCACCTTGGGAGCACGTGACACGGTCTGGGCAGCCAGGCAGCATCACTGCTGGGCTGTGGGGACCCAAGGTGGCCGTGCGCCATGCTCCTGTCACTTCTTGGTGCTCCCCCCACCTCCTGCCCTGGCATGGGGTTGCCTTCCTGTTGGAGGGTGGAGGCCGCCTCCTCCATCACCCACAAGGCAAGCAGCTCGCTGCTCATACTCCTGCCTCTGGGGCTTCCAGCCCGTCCCCAGGGCTGGGCCCTTTCCTCCTGGGCCCACTGTCGTCCTCTGGGCCGGTTCCTGACCCTTGTCTTAGGTACATAATTATTCTCGCCCAAATGAACTGGGTTTTTTTAACGGCTGCACCCGTGGCACATGGAGTTCCCAGACTAGAGATCAGATCCGAGCCGTACCTGCAGCAATGCCTGATCCTTTAACCCACTGCACCAGGTCGGGGATCGAACCTGCACCACCTCCGCAGTGACCCAAGCCACTGTAGCCGGATTCTTAACCCTCTGCGCCACGGCAGGAACTCCCAAACAGTTTTAATATGAATAAACTTCGGGGAAGTTGTCATATAGGGATGAAACGTATTCTGTTTCTTTTTGAAAATTGTCTTAATGTGGGTATTTCTATGAGCATCTGCTTTTGCCAGATGCTGAAGTTCAGGTTCACAAGCAGTCACTGGCCATCTGCCGTGTCTCCAGCACCTGCCGGGATGGAGATGTTTCCGTGGCGGGGCCTGTTGCTCCCGGGAGCTGGCCATCGGGGTGGACAGACAGACACCTCTTCTCTGAAGCAGAGTGTGCTGGATGCCAAGGGGACAGGGCCGAGGTTCATGGGGCTCCTGTGCGGGGGAGGCCACTGACGCTTCTGCCCCTCCCCTTCCCAAGCTGTGACGGAAGAGGAGGTGTCCCGAGCCCTGACGGAGGGAGAGGAGGTCACAGCCCCCAGCAGAGAGGACACACGGAATGGCCTGCCCGAGCTGCCCTACGCCCTGAGCGCTGTGGACACCGCTGCCACCGAGACGCCGCAGGACCCGCTGAGCCTCAGGGAGTCGGAGGCCAGGTGCGGCCGATGGGCCTGGGCGGGGGGGCGCCCCGGGGGTTCTTTCTGGTCCAGTTCTCAGGGTCCCCAGCCTGGCTCAGCCATGTGTCCAAGGTCCAGGGCAGGGAGTCCGTGCAAGTGCAAGGCCATCCCCGCGTGCAAAGTGGTAGACTCTACACAGTGGCTTGGTGGGTGGGAGGGAAGGCTGGGGCCGGGGCCACCCAAGCTGCTGAGCAGCTTCGGGGAGCCCCAGGAACAGCACGGTGTGCTTGTCATGGACATTTGTGGGCAGACACTGAACGTGGGGAACGTGGCGGAGACTATTCATGGCAGGGCCCAGGCTGGCCGTCCACGCTTTGCTCCCCTGCAGCATGGGAGGGCGTGAGCTGTCCCCATCGGGGGCATTTGTGGCCCTGCTCTGTGTCTGGGGCTGTCACGTCATGTGTGCTGGGACCCGCCCCTCCTGTCCCCACCCAGGAGCTCCAGGACAGGCAGCTGACCCCATAGATGAGAGAAGTGCCACCCACCCTCCCTCTCCTCCATCTGCGCTCCTGCCTCAGAGGCAGTGTCACTGAGTGGGGTCCCTGAGGACAGGGGCCGGTTCACATCTAGGAGCCTCTTCCTCGCTGAGCCCCGAGGGGCTGGTGCTGTGCCCAGACGCGTGAAAGGTGCCAATGGGCACTGAGCGTCCGGGCCTCACGCACTGTTGTCCTCCCCCAGCAGCATCCAGGGGCAGCTCAGCCCGAAGCCCCCTCCCCGGGACCAGTTTCCCTCCTTCTCGCAGAGGGAGGCGGCCGGCAGTTGCAGGAGCAGGGTGAGTGAGGGGGCCGCCCCAGCCAGAGGGCCGCTGCTCCCCTGCCCACATGTGGACACGGCGCGCTGGGGGTTGGGGGACGGGGACATGGGAAGCCGGGCTCTGGAGGGTGGGACGCCAGCTCCAGTGTCTGTGTCCAGAGCTAAGGTGGCTGGTGGTGGAGCCGGGGAGGGGCTGCCTGAGTGCGCTCTGCGCCAAGGGCCGTCCTGGCAGCGGGAAGATTGCTGGGGCAGCACGTGGAGCCTCCTGCCCGCCATTAGAGGTGGGACTCTCCGGGCGGGGGCTCTGGGCAGTGACCACAGGCTTCCCTGTAGAAAAGCGGGTTGTGGGCTGAACAATAAGTATGTTGGCGGGGCAGCTGCGTGACATCGTGGAAAACCCGGGTCCCTCCCGGCCTCTGTCTGCCGCCCACCTCCCCTTCCTGGACTCACCCTTGCCCACACGATGGCCCAGCTTCAGGCTCACGCCAGCAGAAGGACACGGCCATTTCTAGCCGCGTGTCCTCCTGTCGGCCCATAGCAGCTTCCCCCCCGCCCCCCGCCCACAGGCAGGGTTTCAGGTCCTGAGCCGGAGTCACTGCTGTGCCCAGGCCCGAGCCAGCAGTGGGCATTGGCGGGGAGAATGGGGGTCACCTGCGGTTAGCTCGGCCCCAAGGGGAACCTGGTCGTGCGGGATCGGGGGCGGTCTGAGCAGAGCCAAGGTCTGTGGGGGCCGTCCAGGACCCCCAGCCCCTGCCGAAGGCCTGGCTCAGCCTGGCCACCGGCTGGGCCTCACTCTTTTGTTCAGTGACCACCTGAAATGCACATGGAGCGCGGGAGATACAGACATGGGCGTGTCCTTGGGTGTGCCAGCCGCCCCCCCAGGGCGTCCCCCAGAGCTGCAGACAGATGTGACCGCAAGCTGAAGGCCCGCCTAGGCAGCATCACTGGGCTTCCCCAGGCTCCATGGCCAGTCTTGCCCGCCCCGCCCCATCAGGTCACCATTCTCAGGACCCGCCTCGTCCTCAGCGAGGTGGCTGCCGTGCAGGGGCCCCCCACACGCTTCCCACACATTTTGGGAGGAGGCCTGAGGCGTGTACCGTCCCTGCGGCAGGTCTGCCCGGCAGGTGGGCTGGGCGGGAGCTCCCCACCCCCACTGCCATGCCAGGGCCTCTGCAGAGGAGAGCAGACCAGGGGTTGAGAACCGATTCAGCTTTACACCTAAGTGCAAACAAGAAGCCCCTCAGACCTGCTTAAACAGGACACCTGCTCTAGAAGCAGAGGACAGAGGGCCCCGGTCAGGCTGGGTGCAGGTGGCCAGGAAGCCTGGAGACTCGGGGGCCGGTGAGATCTGAGGGGGGGCAGGAGCCTTAGGGCATCGCAGAGGCCAGGGGTCAGCGTGAGCCGCTGTGTGAGATCACGTGTGCACATGCTCCAGCTCGTGGCCCTGCCTCTGGTCACCCCATGAGACGGATTGGCTCAAGTAGCTCCTCCACGCAAAAATCCTTCCAGAACCTTTCCTAGTAGGAACAATGCAGGTAGAAACTGGACGTAGCTCTGTGGGCACGCGGGCATCACACACTAAGCACGTGTGCATGTGGGCACCTGTTCCTGAGGGCCAGCCTCCGGCCCTGCTCCATCGCTGACCGCCTTTGTGACTGAGAGGCCTGTTACTGGGCCTCTAGGGGCCTCAGGGTTGTGAGCAGCGGGTAAGTCAGGCTGCAGGAGGCCCCGCAGCGGTGAACGCTCGGTCCTCCCCAGTCTCCGTCCGTCGTCCGGGAGCCGCCCTCCCGAAGGCTGCGACCCCCTGATGTGCTTCTGCTCTGGCCCGGCCCGGAGTGCTGCGGGCAAGGCGTTCAGCCAGTGACCCTCTGTCCCCAGAACAACATCCTGACCGCCATCCTGCTGCTGCTGCGGGAACTGGACAGCGAGGGGCTGGAGGCCGTCCACCAGACCGTGCTCGGCCGGCTCCAGGCCCTGCATAAGCAGGAGCTGCAGGAGGACGTGGAGTGACTCAGCAGGGACCCCGAGCTGAAGCCCAGCATCTTCCCCGGCACCAGGGAGGTGGGCGCTCCCAGCCGCAGCCCCTGCCGGACCCCCGGCTGAGTCCCGGCACACAGGGCTGCGTCCTCAGGAAGCCCGGCTCACTGTGGATGGGCGCCCGCGGGGCGGCAGGTACTGGCCGGGCAGACCTGCTGACCGGACGCCCTCCTGTGGGCAGGACCCACCCCGACTCGGCTTTTCTGAAGGCGGGCTTTGCGGCCGTCCTCGCGAATAAATATTTTTCTGAAGTCTGAGCCGGAAGCAGGCGTTTCCTGAGTGACAGACACGGCCTCCACATTCCCGTCAAGGCAGGAGCCGGCGCCCACACGTGTCCCCATGAGCGTTGGTTGCCTGGCTCAGTCCCGGGATAGATTTCCGTCGTCCATGGGCAGCTTCCAGAGCAATAGCTGCTTAGGGACAGGCCGCATGCCACCTCCGGGCTTCGCCTCCAGGCTTTCTGTCTCCCTTCTGGGAGCCCGCATGGAGCAGGGGTCTGTGCTGCCCCTGGGACAGGCCTGCGCTTCTGTCTAGGGCCCCCGGCGACCGTGGCGCACAGCTGCGGGGAGGGACAGCCCTCTGGGAACCACCTCGCGTGTGTTCTCTCGTGGGGAGCCCAGGATGTGGGTGGTGAGACCGCAGCTGGGCGGTCTCCCAGAGCCTCCAGCGCAACGGGGGACAGTGCCCTCCAGGCTGACAGGGGAAACAGGGCATCCTGTTGCAGTGGGAACATCCGCATCCCTGTGGGCGCCGAGGGCTTGTTCAGGTTGCCCGAGGTGGCACGGACCCCAGGGGTCAGACCACAAGGTGTGCGAGAAGCCATCAGGCAGCTGGAAGAGCAGCGGCTCCTCGGAGAGGGGGCTGCACCAGTGCCCAGGAGGCGGTGGCGCACCTGCAGCGTGTGCGGGGCGAGTTCTGGCCGCGGGGCATCCGGCCTGCGCGTGTGCCTGCTCCTGTAACGGCGGCCTGGCGGGTGCTCTCAGTAAAGCCCCGTCGTGGTTGGAACAAGTTGGACGTGACTGTGTTTGTTAACCCCCCGCCCCCGCCCAGTGGGCGCGGCTGACGCCCGCCTCCCCTCCCCGCCCCGCCATCTGCTGCATCCCAGTCGAGGACCCGTGACACGGACCCCAGTGGCCCGAGCCTCCCCCTCAGCCCATCCACTCCTGACCCTTGTCCCACCATCACCCCCCCATCCCCTCTGAGCCTCCGACAGCTCAGGGTCCCGCCCCGCCACCTGCTCCGAGCCTGTCTCGAGCCCTCAGCCTGGACGAGGACAAAGCACATCCACCTCTGGCCTGGGGCCCAGGGCTTCTGGTCTCTAGGGGGCCAGGGGCACGTCTCAGTCCCTGCTCTGAACATCTCCCCAGCTAACCCTGGAAGCGGGGTTTCCGAGCAGAGCCGGGGGTGCCATTGTGCCCTACGTGTGCCCGGTGGGCTGCAGTTTACAGAGAAGAGGGCAGAGATCCTGGAGGACACGTGGCTCAGCTGAAGTGCCAGTCCGAGCAGCCAGAGGCGGGATGCACCCTGTCCCTCCACGGAGCTGCAGCCCAGGAACAAGAGCCATCACTGCGCCTTGGACCCTAGCACCAGGTCACCCGGCCAGCAGCCAGTGTGCTGTGTACAGGCCCCAACGCTCATCTGCAGGACAGGCCAAGAGCCGGGTCCTGTCCTGGCCAGGCCACAGCAAAACCAGAGCTTCCCGTGGTTGGGCGACGCCCCACTCCCAACGGCCTGATGGGTGGGCACCCTGACCCCCCACAGCACAGCTCCGCGCCTGAGCTGCAGACCCGCCTCCCCCAGCCCCCAGCAGGCCAGGAGGTGAGCCCTGGGTTCCGGCGAGGACACAGCTCAGGGTACCCCCTGATCATGCCCACCAGGGTGACTTTCAGGGGGAGCAGAAATGGACGCAGCCTGCAGGGGCCGCTGGCCCTCGTCCGCAAGCCCAGGGCTGCCCTGTTTGCAGGACACCGGTGCCTCCCTCTGGAGGTCATCCGGGGAAGCAGCGGTGGGCCACCGTCCCCAGAGGCGTCTGTGGCATGCTCCCAGGCCCCCTATCAGGCCGGTTGGGAAGTTAGACAGGAAACAGGGGGTCCCTGCTGCCAACATCCCCCCAGGACAGTGGTTCTCCAGGACGCAGTGAATGGGGGCCCAGGGCATGGGACCACCTGGGTTTGCCAAGCAGAGTGCCACCGTGGCGTCGCCGAGGCTCCAGGTGTGGGGCGGTGCGTGCGCATGGCCCGGCCGACCGTGAGCGTCGTGTCTGCCCGCAGCCCTGCACTCCGGCAGCCACACAGCCAGCCAGGACCTCGTGGGCGCGTGGATCCTGTGCTTGGGCTGTGCCCTGCTGTCTCCGACCTGAGTCTGCATCCTTTTTCAGCGAGGGCCCTGGTCCCCGGGAGGTCAGCATCTCCGCTCCTTGGGGCTGTGGCTTTTTACATGAGAAGAAAGTACTCTTTGTCATAAAGGGCAAGGCTGCCTGTCACAGCATCACTCAAGGGAGGCAGGCAGCCGGGGTCTGGCCCGAGGAAGCTGAGCAGTGCCCTCCCCGGTCTGCGGGGACAGGGTAGGAGGAAACACACCTGTGACCCTTCGCCAGGCCAGGGGACAGTGTCTGCACCAGGACATTAACAGGTAGGAAAGCCAGGAAATGTCACCGCATCGTCCACACATACCCGGTGGGCAGGCCCACCGATGCGTGAGCATGCCGACAGGTGAGGGCGCCACCAGGTGAGCACCCTGATGAGTAAGCGCCCAGGCAGGTGAGTGCCCCAACTCCACCATCAGACGGACACGCCGCGTGTGGCCTTGCTGTCCCCCAGCCAGGCTACCGGGGTCTGCGACAGTGTCCGAGGGCCTCCCGCAGCCCTGTGGTGGGGGCGCCTGCGCAAGGCCTCTGGGGGGGCTCAGAAAGGCCCGCCAGCACCCGCCACGCCTGCCGTGGGCTGAATGACAGAGAAGCGCTCTAATTAAACTTGCCTCATCAGCGTCCACTCTGCTGCTCCAAGTTCATCCCCCGCGAGGCTGACTCACGGCTGGCACTCCCGGGAAAGCGCACAGGGCCTGGAAGTGTGGTCTCCTGGGAGTGACAGGGATGCAGAGGCTGAGACAGAGACCCCCTGCGCCCAGAGCCTGCCCGGCTGCAACCCCACTCAGGGAGGGGCCGGGGGCTCGTCCTCCTCCACAGGGGACCAGGGCTTCGGGGCAGCCGCCCTCTAGGGTCGCCCTGGGTTTCGGGGGAGTAGCTGTTGGGGTTGAGAGGGGCTCTGGGTTCAAGGCCAGCCAGCCAGCCCCAACCTAGCCAGAGCTAAGTCAGGGTGGCAGGAACTGTGGGGTTCGGGCTGCTCCCCAAGGCGGCTGGGACTGTTGCCTCTGCTCTCTGGCCTTTGTGGACACCTGCCCAACACCCAGTGTGCAGTAGACCCACTCAGCCCTCCTCAGGCAGCCAGGGGGTGAGGCCTGGTCCCTGGCTCACCGGGTGCTGGGCCAACAGCACCCTCCTTCCGCAGCCATGTCCCCTGAGACGTGCCCCTGGCCTCATGCCCCACCCCCACCATGGCGTAAGAAACTGCTGGGCACATGCCTGCATGTGGGGGGCAGGATTCTCAGGTGGCCTCCAGGTCTCAGACCCCTGGTGTGCCCACCCTCAGTGATACCCACCCCCTGGAAGTGGAGGGCTGAGTCTCTGCATATGATGGAAATCCTGCCCTATGTGGCCAGGGCGAAGGGGTCAAGGCCCCTAATGAGCTGACTGAGTTAAAAGGTTGTGTCCTGGCGGGCCTGGCCCAATCAGGTGACCCAGCCCTCCCGAAAGGCGCCCTCGGATCAAAGCTAAGCAGGCCGTGGCCCTGCCCTCCCTGAGCACAGACACCTTCCTGCTGCCACCAGGCAGCTCAGAAGGGCCGTGTGACCGTGCCTGTAGAGCCCGCTCCAGGTGTGACCGTGCCTGTAGAGCCCCCCTTTGCTTAAGGAGTCCAGGGCTGCCTGAGGGGAGGAAGGGGGGTGACGGGGGAAGCAGAGCAGGGGCGGGGCCCAGACACCTCAGCCTTGGCCTCCCAGCTGCAGGACAGGCGGCCCAAGGCACCCAGACATCCTTCCAGCCTGGGAGGCAGCCTCCTATGCACCATGCGGCAGGCCCTGCGAGGCCGGCGGGTGCAGGGGTACCGGCAGCTGGCCCGGAGTATGTGTTCCAGCTGGGAAGGCAGCAGGGGACGGGTCTTCACTGCTGCTGAAGACACTGATGAGAGCTCATTTCACCAGCATCTGCAGACACTGCACCCCCAGCAAAACCCAACCAAACCCCCGGCAAACTAGTCTCGCCAAGCTCCTCCATCCCCAGGATGCGCACCAGGCGCCCTGCGAGGGCCTCCCCACAGCGCTGCAGGGGTGAATGTGCACGGACAGTGGACACTGCTTGCCCGCAGTCAGGCCTCCCCCAGGGGAGCCGCCACCCAGAGCACCCACGTGTGCACACACACGCATAGGCCCAGGCGCACATGCACACTCAGGTTTCTGGGCCTGGAAACCTGCCCCTGGTCTCTTGAGACAGAGGCTCAGACGCCTGGGGGTCCCTCCTGGGGGACTCTCCCCCCTTGGCCTGCACAGAAATGGGCACCCAGGAGCCCCAGGCCCTCAGCTCCATGGTGAGGCCTGCTGAGCCCTGGAGGGACCAAGGCTCTGCCACAGTCCATGGGGACATGGAGGCAGCTGGGGCCCAACCAAAACCCTCCCCCCAAAACCTCACGAGTTTCAGAACCTCATCCTGACCTCTGGGCGCCAAGGGAAGGAGTGGAGACCAGAGTGGCCCTGGACAGTGCCCAGGCGACAGCGGTGGGGACAGACGTGGATATGCAGCCAGCTCAGGGGACGGGGACCCGCCAAGCATAGCCCATGTGTGGCTGGCATGCAGCTGGTCCTCCTGGGAGCCCTGGTGCCAGCACCACGCTGCCCAGCGAGGCACAGCCCTGCCCCAGAACTTCCGGCGGAGCAGCGGTGCTAGCAGATTTCTGACAGCTTCCCCCTCCCTTGCCCACCCCACCAGCGTCTCCTGGGATGGTCACCCCATCAGCCACCACCAGGGTCCTTGGCTGCTCCTGAGTCCCTAGGCCAGGCTCAGTTTGGGTGAATGTTCTAGGTCAGACTCAGGGCCTGGGAACCAGGCTCAGAAATCCTCCCAAGAAAGTGGGGAGAAGAAGAAGAGGCCAGAGCTGTCACCCCTTAGAATGGGACAGGGGGCTCAGGTCACCCCTCAGGATGGGGGGTTCAGGTCCCCCCCATGGACAGGATGGGGCTGTGGGTCCTGAGAGGGGAGTGTGGCCGCAGAGACTGGGCTGAGCCCAGAGGCAGAGAAGGACCCCAGCCAGATCTTGCCTGCAGGTGAAGGGCTACCAGCCATGAGCCCACCCACCCTTCCTAGAAGGTTCCACAGGTTCTGCTTCCTGACACTGATAGCACTCCACAATTGGGGTGACTTTATTTCTAGAAAAGGTGGCAAACTCTGCGTCCACAGTGGCCAGGGCACGCAGTAGCTGGGTCACAGCAAGACCCACCCACAGGAGCATGCCCCCCCTTCCCACATGGAAACCCAGGCGCCAGCTCCCCAGGGCTGGGGAGGGTGCAGGGCGGGCTGGGGAGGGGCTCAGGGCCACCATGGGGTGGGGATCAGCTGGGCAGTGGTATTCAAACACGGATGTCCCCACGTGCCCTGGACCGGAACGTGGGTGCTCTGCCCTGGGAGAGGGCCGAGCGGGCCGCAGGATGGAACTGGGGCCATGAGAGACCGGAGCCAGGCTAGAACGCCAGGCCTTGCCTGCCCGCAGCCCGCCTGCCCACAGGCCCCAGGAGGAGGGCGGAGGCAGGCGCAGGCAGAGGCGGGGCGTGGACGCGCTTCAGAAGCCGGTTTCGATGCTCAGGGTGCGGCGGGTGACGTGCTCCAGCTCCCCGGACACGTAGTCGGCCATGCTGATGCGGTAGTGCGCCAGCATCTTCAGCATGAGCCGCAGGTTCAGCCACCACTGCTCCCGGGGCATGCGATGCCTGCGGAGGGATGGGGCGGGGGCGGGGTCAGGGCGGTGGGCGGGGCGAGGCCGGGGGAGGTGCCTGCTGCCGTGGGACGCGCAGGGGCGGGGAAGGACGTCAGGGGCGGGGTCTGAGATGCTGCGGAGGGGGGAGTCTGGGCGGTGCCTGCGGCGGGGCCGGGTCAGGGGAGGTGCCTGCTGGTCGTGGGCGGGGCGTAGAGGGCGGTGCCTGCGGCGGGGCGGGGTCCAGCAGGGTGCCTACTCTGGCGGAGGTGGGCAGGGGCAGCTTCTCCGTCGCAGCCCCGACTTGGGCCCTACATGCCCCCCTCGGAACACCTGGCCGCTGGCCCCGGCTGCTGCACTTGAGAGATGCTGGCGGTGCTGTGTGGGTTCCCCAGCCCCCTGCGGCCTGGGCCCAGGAGGGGCTCAGCGCAGGCTGTGCGCCCTCAGACCTAACCACTGCTGACCCCACCGTCATCCTCGGCCCTGTCAGGGGCAGCAGGAGCCTGAGGTCAGTCCTGGGCGTGGGGGTGGGAGGCCCTGTGGGGTCAGGGTTGGCGAGTGGCCATACTGTTCTCAAGTACACCCGCCCTGGGGGGCTGGGCCTGGAAGTGCACCCCTCTCTTCGGAAGGACTCACTCAAAGTCGGTGTCCTTCTTGAGCTCAGTGACCGGGCTGAAGGCCACCGCCTTCTTCTGCAGGCCGATCACGCAGGCCGAGTCGGGGGCGTTGGCAAACACCCGCCCTGTGGACACAGGCACGTGCTGAGGCCCCAGGCCAGGGCCTGGACAGAGGGCAGGTCGGACCGGCCATCGCCTCCCCTCCCCCCACGTTACCCTTGCGGTAGACTGCCCGCAGCTTCTCGGACATCCAGAGGATGGCCTTCACCCCCAGCTTGGTACCGTAGTTCCGGTCGAAGGGGGTGGGAGCTCCGCCCTGGAAACATCGTGGGTGAGGCCAGGTCCTGGCCGTCCACCAGGAGAGCTGGCAGCGGCAGCCCCAGCCCTGGCAGGAGCCCAGCAACCTGCCCTCCGCTGTGACCTCGAGGGAGCCCTCCTGGGCAATCCATCCCCTCAGCCAGCAGCACCCCCCGGCCCCTTTCTCCACCCCAAATGGGCCCTAAAAGCCACCTCTAGTGGCCGGGCAGTGGGCTGCCTCCTCATTGAGTCGGGGGTCGGGGGTCCTCCCTGGGCACTGGCATTCAGCAGGCAGGTCCTGCAGACAGTGAGCTCCCCCGGACAGGGTAGCACGGGACCCTCACGTCTGGCTGGGAAACCCCGCAGCGGGCTTCCGCAGGGCCACCTCCCACGAGGAGGCGGAGAGGGGAGGGGATCGTGGGCGTGGCCCCGCCCCCCCCTCAGGCTGAGGCCTGAGCAGGACCAGCCTGGGTGGCCTCCCCTGCAGTGCCGGTGTCAGCACTCTAGTCAGGGGTGTGAGGACGGCCAGGTGCCCCGCGAGGGCGGGCACAGATGGGGCCAGGCAGTGACCTTCCAGAATCCGAGCGCCCCCACCCTGTACCTGCTGCAGGTGGCCCAGGACGTTGGTCCTGCAGTCAAAGATGCCCTTCCCCTCGGAGGAGTACAGGTTGTACAGAAACTCCGTGGTGTAGTATTCGTGGCACTTCTCGTTTCTGGGAAGAGGCATGGGGGGCCTGAGTCTCCCCCACAGGCTGAGCCCCTCTGGGCGGGGCCCCAGGCCCTCGGGAAAGCCCGCCCCCCCCCGCCCCGCCCCCGGGCCCCTCAGCCTCGCTCCACCCAGGAGCCCCTGCCAGGGGTCCGGAAGCCGCCGGTGGAGCCTCACCGGAGCACCAGGCCCCTCTGGATGTCGGTCTTCATCTTCTCCGTCATGTGCTCCACGTTGGCCTGCGGGGGCGACACCCGGCGTCAGCGGAGTTGGGGCAGCAGCCAGCACTGCACACCCGCTCCCGCAGCCTGAGGCTGCCTGGGAAGGCGTGTTCCAGACTAACCAACACGACCCAGGTCAGCCAGCGGGGGCAGGCGGGTTGGGGGCGCCACAGCCCTGAAGGCCAGGGGGGCCGGGGTCACGGGCTGGGTCCCCTCAGGGGGGGCCCTGGCCCCAGCCCCTCTGCCTGGCCTGCTCCCGCGCGACTCAGGAGGGGTCCCGTCAGCCCCGCCAGACGGTCTGCAGGGGGAGACACGGGCGGGGACTCCGCTCACCTTTAAGTCCTGGATGTTGAAAGGGTCCTCAAAGACGTAGGCAGCGTCGGCCCCCACGGCGATGCCGGTCACGGTGGCCAGGTAGCCGCAGTAGCCCCCCATGGTCTCCACGATGAACACGCGGCGCTTGGTCCCCGAGGCCGACTGCTTGATGCGGTCACAGCTCTGGGGGCCGGGGGTTGGTCAGAGCCCTCCCCATGGGCTGCGGGAGCCGTGACGCCCAGGGGACCCGGGTCTCTCTCCCGAGCTGACTGAGGACGGGGAGGGGCTGGGACACGGGCGCAGCCCTCACCATGTGCCCTCCAGGTGGCCACACGCCATCGGGTCCTCAACCCGGGTGACTCTGCCCCCGGGGACAAACACCTAGCACCTAATGGGTGGAGGCCAGGGACACATGGGGCCTTCATGTTCTCATCTGCCAGCGGGGAGGACACTCTTGGCACTGGGGGTCATTGAAAACAGGGGCCCAGATGACACGTGAAGCAAGTGCTCTGCAGACACTAAAGATAACGTGCCACATAATAGCAATCATAACCCTGAATGGTTCCAGGAAGTTAAATAAACTTTAAACAAAGAAGATTAAATAAGTAATCGCAGAAAGAAAAATAAAACAGATAAGCAGGTTATTGGTGTCTGAATTACGAGGACAAACCCCAGATAACAAGGAACAAAGGAGAGGAAATAGCTGCAACGTTGAGCAAAGGGTCCATATCCTACCTATGTAAAGAGCACTTATAAATAAATAAGAAAATGTGCCCAGAGAAAAATGGGCAAATGGTGGGAAAAAATAATTTTTTAAAAATCCCACACATGGACAATCAATGTATAAGAAAATGTTTCCATTCACCAGAAATCAGAGCTTCGAATGAAGACAGCCAACACTGTCCTCCCCCACCTGGCGAGGGGCGGAGGCACCAGAAGTTTCAGAGGAGCAGTGGGCCACCCACAGCCGGTGCAGATGGGGTGAATTCACAGAAAACCCCTGAGGCTCACGGGACTTCTGGGGGGGGGGGGAGAGGCTGCAGGAGGACCTCCTCTAGTCTCTCGTTTTACTTATTTTTTCTCCTTTAATGATACACAGAACCTGCTTGAGCCACCTCCCCCCTTCCAGCCTCGGACCCTCTGAAAGGGAGGCACTGAACCCCTGGGGAAGCTGGGCTCACGTGGGGTCACCGAGGGGAGTGGGAAAGGTCTAGAGGGTGGGGAAAGGGGCACGGAGCCCCGGGTGGGGTCGGCCTGTTGGGGCCCCTCCAGGAACAGGGCTCGCACTTCCCATGTTCCAGGCGGAGCCCTGGCCCCCAGAGCCACAAGCGGCTGCTCCCCTGGCTGTCCACACCGCCACAGGAGTGCCCTCAGGGCGGCTGCAGCCCCGACCACTGTCACCCTCACACCCTGGTGACCCCAGGGCCACACCCCTCCCTGCCATCCTCAAAGCCCTGGCGGGCGGCCAGCTCCGGGCCACGCGCCACGCAGCCAGCCAGCCTCGGTGGACCCCACGGCCCGACCCCCCGGCTCGGCAGCCCTCGGGGGGCGGCGGGCCCCGTCCCCACCTCCATGGCGGCGTTGACGGCGGTGTCGGAGCCCAGGCTGAAGTCGGTGCCCGGCACGTTGTTGCTGATGGTGGCGGGGATGACACACATGACAATGCAGAGCTCCTCGTAGCGCCCGCGGGCCTCCACCAGCTGCAGCACCCCTTCGTAGGCCTGCGGGGGCAGGGGCTCAGGGCAGGCCCGGACGGGACCCTTGGTCCTGCTCCCCGCTCCGTGCCTGGGCTGGGCGTCCAGACCCACCGGAACCCCCAGGGCCACCACCCGGTGGGCCCCACCCAGAGGCTCGGCAATCCCATCACCGGGAAGCTAGATTCCAGGGGGGACAGGACGGAACCCCGCCCACCTGCCCGCCTGGACCCCACCCTACCCAGGCAGCCTGCGGGCTCGGACCCTCCAGGCTCGGACCCTCCAGGAAGGCGCTAGGGTGGACATTGGCCGTTTACTGCGACTAAACAAGCACCCACACCCCAGCAACGTGCCCCCACCACCCAGGACGCTGCCCCGGCTGCTCTGGACCACGTAACCGGCCCGGGACTGAGGCCACTGGGCCGCTGGGCCCTCCCGCCCTGGCTGCACCCCCCCCCATCCCCCAGCTGAGGTCGGAGCCGCCCCTCCCCTGCTCCACCTTCGCCTCCCCCCAGCCCCACACCCCTCACCCGCACCCTGGTTCCAGCGTGAACCAGAACCTTGTGAAGCTGTCGGGAGAAGGTGAAAACCCTCTCCAGTCCACACTTACCCTGGAGGCCTCATCGGGCCAGCTGGCCCGAGGTGACTTCCCGCACGTGGGGCTTCTGGAAGGGCCACCTGAGCAGCCCACGCCTGGGGTCTCCCCCACCCCTGTTTGTGCCCTGTGGCGGCCCCCTCACCTCGAAGCCACCGATGACCAGCAGGGCGTGGATGTTGTAAGTGCGAATATTTTCCACAATTTTCTCCAAGTAGGCCTTGGGCAGCGTCCTGCAGGGGGAGAGAAATCAGATGGACCCGAAGCAATCGCAGAGAACGCCCGGGCTGGAAGCGCCCACGTCCACACTGCATCTGAGTTCGGGAGCAGGCGGGCCTGGGACGTGGCAGCGTGACTCCCAGTTAGAGGTGGAAGCAGAGGTGAGGCACCCGGGGTGGGGGGCCCAGCAGCAGGCTGAGTGGCCTGGCACCCACTCAGCACCCTCACCGGGCACTGGCCTTGGCTCTCCTGCCCACCTGGCTAGAGGCTTCACTTCCTGCCCGAAGGGACACTTTCTGCAGGTGCAAAGCACCCAGGCAGCCTTCCTCTACACAGGCGACCTCAGGTGAGCGCCCAGCTAGGAAGCCCCAGGTACGAGGGTCTGTGTCCCACTCTGGACTGGCCATCAGCAAGGGGAGACCTAGCTCAGGACCACTGGGCTGGTTCCCCTTGCACCCCACCGCTCCCAGCTGCCCACAGTGGCCAGGGGTCTGGGCTGGCGGCCAGCTGCTCACCTCTTGGTCCCCAGCATCGAGCCACCACGGCCCAGCCAGCCGGCCACGTCATGCCAGCCCACTTCTTGCACCTGCAGGCAATAGAGGGAGGCACAGCCTCAGGGGGACAGGCTAGGGACGCTTGCCCGCTTGGACCTGTGTGCAGGGCGCCACCTCCTGGGGGGCACAGAGGCTGTGCCAGGCACTGCCCACCCTGCCGCAGGTCCAAGTAGGCTCTCGGGGCCTGGGCTGGGCACAGGTCACATTGACTCGGCGGCTCCCCTTCCACCCCGGGAGCAGACCCGCCTTTTCCAGTGTGACCGCATCGTGAGCCCCTCTGTCCTTGTAAGCAAGCCAAGGGCAGGTCACATACTGACCAAGGACAGCCTGCCCCGCCTGCACAGGCCCGGCTCCACCTACCTGGCCCTTGGCCAGGCCCTCAAAGCCGTCGTGCACAACGTACACCGTGTGGCCCTGGGAGATGCCGGAACGCACGGCCGAGCGCACAGCTGCATTCATGCCGGCCGCCGGGGCCCCCACGTTCAGGATGGCCAGAGAGAAGTTGGTCTTCAGGGAAGCGGGAGAGACAAGAGCGTGAGCACAGAGCTGGGGAGAGACGTGACCCTGACAGAAATCCGCAGAGACAGGCTGCTGGAAAAGGGGCCCCGGTCCTAGCAGCAGCCTGGACGCTGCCCAGCGACTGGACTCCCCGGGAATGACAAACACCTGTCCTCCCGGCTCCACCAGGCTCTGGCAAAGACCACGGAGCCGTGGAGCAGGCCCCGCTTACAACCCGCGGAGTCCTCGGCCAGAGGCAGAAGCAGGACTCCCGCCACTGTTGGAAAAGCATGGCTCGCGGGGGCAGCAGCGGCTTGGGCCACTCAGTCCCTGCTGGGAAGCCCTCAGCTGTCACCCCCACACAGGACTCAGGGCAGCAGCACCCCAGAAAATCCCTGGAGAGCCCCATGGATGCACGGAGGAAAGGTGCCACCGCAGCCACATAAGGATGCGCAAAGAAGCAGGTGATGCTAATTTGAACTCTAGTGTTGACTTAACCTGACACAACCAACATATCATCATCTCAGTCCCAGAAGGCTGTAAAAAACTCCTAGGGGCTCTGTCACACCAGTTTCCCCACCACTCCTCAGAGCCTGTGTGTGTATGTGTGAACGCGCGTGTGCGCATGCGGCACACCTTGCTAAGACAGCCACACCCCAAGCACTCTGCAGCCACGTGCGGCCACAGCTGTGCTGGGCAGTGTGGCTCTGGTGGGTCCTGGTGACACCAGCCTGAGGCCCCAGAGGGTCACGCCCCAGCCGGTTCTGGAAGGGGATGCAGAGACACTGCTGAGCTGCCCACCCCTGACCAGCACCCAGGATAAAAGGGGGGCCGGGACCCCACTGCCCAAGACTGTCTTGTGGGACCCTTTCCTTGCCCCCACAATTCCAGAAAAAGACTCCTGCTCTCATCCTTATCTTGAAAGGAACCCATCTCGTATAGTTTTCAGCTACTCTGGACGGTGCCACAAGCCCTGAGTTCATCTGTGGACCAGCCTTAACCCCCTCCAGCCGTTTGACAAGCGCCAGGCCCGCGAAAGCCCCAGGCTCAGGCCCAGGCTGTTTGGGAGCTGCGGGTCAAGCAGCGGCCAGCACGGCCCCCTCGGCTCACAGCTCAGGCCTCAGACAGGAAGGAAGGCGGGTCCCGGCCCCACTGGGGGGGCGCCGGCGGAGGCGTGGGCTCCCCTCACCTTCTCCTTGGAGATCTTCTGGTGTGCAAGCAGCTTGTAAATGTTCCAGTTGTTCTCAAAGCTCCTGGAAGGGAAGCCGTCATGCACCGTGCATCGCAGCCCAACAGCCCAGCCGAGCACGGGCCCGCAGCACCGCCTCGAAGGCGCTGGACCAACCCCCACTCTGGTCGCCAGGTCCTGGCTGGGCGCCACGGCCGGGCGGCAGAGACCCCTGCGAACACGCGATCCCAGAGCCCCCTCAGCGAAGCGAGCGCCTGCATCCAGCCTGCATGGGGTGGGCAGTTCTGTGGCCCGTGGGGAAGCGCAGCCATGGGAACCAGCCCCACGCCCCCCATCCCAGGCTGCATCCTCCTGTGCTCTCCTCTCACCCTGCCACCCCCATCACGTGCCCACCTGGCCCTCCGGAGCTGTGTCCCTCCACTGCGCCCTGCAGCCCTGCCCAGGCCCACACGGCGAAGCCACCCAGCCTGCCTCTGGCCGCAGGGACCGTGGCCTGTCCCTCCTGCTCGACTTCGAAGTGCCCTGAGCGGGCCCCAGGAGGGGGTGCAGAGCACCACCTACACGTTGGCACCTCCGCTGTCGTGAGCCCGCAGAGCAGACAGGCACCCGAAGCTGGGCCCTCACCTGCCCCGTAGCTGGATGGCCTCGTCGAACCTCTTCTCGTCCATGGCCTTCTGCACCTCCTTGGTCTTAGGGAAAACGAGAGGCACAGGCTGCAGGAGGCCTGGCCGAGCCCGGCTCCGTGGGGCTGCCCCTCACCTGCCTGCCAAGACTGTCACTGCCCGCAGGCGGGAGGGCTGGCTGAGGCCGAGGGGCGCCCCCGCCCGGCCACAGGGTCCTCCCTGCCCCCTTGCTCCTCCTCAACCCCCAAGGCACAGCCAGGGCCCAGCCACAAAGGGAGAGGCTGCTCCAGCCCCCAGACCCCCTTCCCAACAACAACCCACCTGCACCAAAGCTGAGCCCAGGAGAAGTCACTGCAGGAGGCCCCCCGGGAAAAGCCTCAGGAGGCCCCTCTCCTGCGCCCACCTCCCTCGGGCAGGGCCCACTCTGTCCCCAGCCACAGGGCCCCCAAACCAGCACGCCCACAGTGGCCCCTGCTCTGAGCACACGGAATGTCCCCGTGGTTCTGGCGACCCCTCCCCTTCACCCTCCCATCCTCACGCCAGATCCCATGCTGCCCACTTTGCAAGGCCTGTCCCAGGCCACTGCCTCTGGGAAGCTAAGTGACCTTGGAGCCCCCAGACTCTGGCTCCCAAGGGCTCCCTGTGCTCCCGCACCTCCTGGGGCCCGGGGTACCTTGGGGGAACCTTGGGGTGGGCTCACCCCCCCACACACCCAGAGCACGGCAGGCTGGAACACCCTGAGGCCCGTTAGGGGGCAGCAACGCACCCAGGGAGCCACACCAGGAGGTGGTGACGTGTGTGTGCCACCCGCTCTGTGTAACACACCCAGAGGAGCAGCAGGACCTCGAGGGGGCCAGTGGGGAGGGGGCCTGCTGGCTGGGCCCTGAGAGACCTGGACGACAGGCAGCTCTGGGGTTCTGGGGGTGGGGGGCGCGGCTGAGCCCAGCGGAGCACAGGCCCCGGGCACCTCCTTCGGGGGCCCGTCCTGGGCAGGGCACATGGCTCACCATCTGCACGCACTCCATCAGGGGCAGCCGCACAGACTGGTTCCCCGAGAGGCTGACCACGCAGGCCGGCGTGTCGGGCGTGGCCTCCAGCAGCGCCATCACCGCCTCCATGCCCATCTTGCTGCTCTGAGCGGGGAGGGGGTGCACAGGATTCAGGCAGGTGCACACCCTCCTCGGGATGCACGAGCTCTCAGCTTTCAGAGACCCCCCCCCGAACACACCAGAAGCTTCTAGAATAAGTGGCTCCCTTCATTCTAGACACAGAGACTTAGCACGGCCACCATCCGCTCCCCTCTGGCAGTACACCCCGGGTCTCGGCCAGCCCTGCCAGGAGGGTGGCCCTGCACCCCGGGGTTGAAGCAGCAGGGCCAGGGCTGGACCTGGGTCTCCGGGGTTCTCCCCACTGTGACAAGTTTCTCGTTTGGGGCTCCTTTGTCACAGCTGTCCTGCTGTGTGTGCAGATGTGGGCTGGTGGCAGGGGCTGGCTACAACAGGTAGGGGCTGCTGCCACGAGGACAAATCACAGCCAAGAGGAACAGATGGTGCGTGAGAGCCGGGCCCAGGGTCGGCCACCAGCTCTGCTCCGTGACGCAGCAACAGGTCCCACGGACCAGCACCCCCGGACCCCAGCACTGCCCAGGTGTGTGTCGGGAACAGCCGGGAAGAAAGCTCCCGGGTCCCTCGAGAGCCCCATGAGACCGCCCCGCTCCCAAAACCCACTGTGTGCAGGTATCACCCTGCGGGCTTGGGGACCAGCACTAACTGCTCTTCCAGCTTCACCGGTGTCCCCAAACCCTCAGACAAGCCCTTTCTCCTGCACCTGGGACGACCCCAGACCCATCCTGGCACCTCCATGCTCCAGGCCTGGTGGGGGCCAGCGCTTGGCTCACTGTCTCAGGCCCCTCAGGAGGCTCCTCGAGGGGCCCTCACGTGGGAGCAGTGGGCACCTGGCCAGGTCAGCAAAGCCCCTTCTGAGACCAGTGGCCCCACTACCGTGCTGGGTGGGGACGTGCTGAGGCCTCCTGGGGAAGGCTCAGTCCAGCAGCTCCCCCAGGCCCAGCACGGTGGCCCGGGCACAGCTCCCATCTGCCCTGCGGTCCCGCAGGTGACTAGGGCCTCTCATGCTGGCACCTTGCCACCTGGGGGCCATCCTGGCCCCAGACCCCGTGTGCATCATCTGGCTGCAGCGCGACTGCTATACCCTGCAGAGGGTGAGAGGGACCAGCAGACATCAGGGCGACCACGGCCCACTCAGACCAGCACCCAGCCGCCAGCCCCCGAGAGCTGGGGTGTCCAGGCCACGGGCCAGACTCGGAACAATCAGACATCAGACCCGGGGGCCCTGCTGCTCACCCGCCCCCCTTCCCCAAAGTCCCGCCAAAGCCCCACAGGAGGGGCGGGGCCGAGCTGCCAGGCCTTGGTCTCAGCCCCTGCCCTGGCAGCAGTGAGGAAACACCCAGCACACCCAGGCCGAGGAAACACCCACACACTCCGGCCGGAGGGACGCCCCACCTACCAGGACGCGGTCAAACGCCGAGGGGGTCCCTCCCCTCTGCACGTGGCCCAGCACAGTCACACGTGTGTCGAAGCCCAGCCTCTGCACCACCAGCTGCTCATCGGGACAGAGAAGGGGTCCTTGAGTTTGTCGACCCACCCCCACGGCCCTTCCACCCTCTCCCCTCCCCCTCCCCACCCTGCCTCAGGGGATTCAGGGCGGTCGCCCCCCCCCCCAGGGGACCCCCAGTTGGCCCAGGGCTCATGCTTAGAGTGTGTGTGCGTTTCCATGTGAGTGTGCAGCTGTGTATTTCCATGTCACTGTGTGGGTGTGTTTCTGTGTGACTGTGTGGGTGTGCTTCCGTGTGAGTGTGCGCTGTGCTCCCCCACGTGTGGGCTGCAGGAGCCCCTGGGGGTTGGCCCCCCCCCAAACCCGTGGCGGGAACACAGCGCACAGAGAACGAGCAGATGGGGGCGTTCTGGAAGCGCCTGGCTGGGACACAAGGGCGAGGTGGGGGGGCGGCCAGAGTGAGGGGCACGGAGGCTCCCGGGGGCTGTGTCCCACTGGGGTGGGCCGGGCCTGGGGAGATGGCGGGGGAGCCGGTTCTCTGAGAACCCAGCTGCTCTGTTATGAATCTGGCAGAATGGGCAGTGGGCGACCCTGTCCCTGAGGGACATTGTTGGGGGACAGGAAGGGGCCTCCGGGGTGGGGGCTGCTCTGAATGAAGCCCGGGGACCAGGGAGTGGGGCTCCCAGCAGGCAGGGGCCGGACCTCAGCCTGGGGGCCCAGGGCCTCTCGGGGGTCCCGGCCACACCCACCCCCACATGCGGCCCTCCCTGGGGATGAGGGACCCCCTAGGGGGGCCTCCCCCCCCCCGTGGGCGGAGACTGGCGATAAAGGGAGCCCCGCCCCGAGACGCCCCCGCGGGACCCAGCCCCCCACTCACGTCCTTCACGTAGCGCGAGGTGATGGGCTTCCCGTGGCGGTCGATGGCGCCCTCCGCGATGATGATGATGTTGAGTCGGGACCCTCGGCTCCGCGTCTGGGTGGGAGACACGGCAGGGCTCAGCCTGCAGACCCTGCCCCCGACACGGCCGCCACCCGCAAGCCCTCCCCGGGGTCCACACCGCGGGGCTCACGCAAATGACAGGCGAGGGGTGGCCTGAGGCGGGCGGGCGGGCGAGGACCCCCGCCGCCCGTCCTGGATGTGGAGGTGGGGAGGGGCGGGGACCCTGGGGGCTGGAGGAGTCCTCCGCCCCTCCCCCTCCAAGTGAGAGAAGATGTCCCACGTCAGCATCACCGACTGCGGCACGTGTAACGCCCTTTGGGAATTTTAAAGAGCTTTTTACTCATTTCTCTCTTTTTTTGTGTGTGTTTTGTCTTTGTTGTTGTTGTTTTGTTGTTGTTGCTGCCATTTCTTGGGCCGCTCCCGCGGCATATGGAGGTTCCCAGGCTAGGGGTCGAATCGGAGCCGTAGCCACCGGCCTACGCCAGAGCCACAGCAACGCGGGATCCGAGCCGCGTCTGCAACCTACACCACAGCTCACGGCAACGCCGGATCGTTAACCCACTGAGCAAGGGCAGGGACCGAACCCACAACCTCATGGTTCATAGTTGGATTCGTTATCCACTGCGCCACGACGGGAACTCCTCATTTATCTCTTAACAACCATCTGTGGGATTCACTCTGATCCACGGCCCCAGGTTTGCCCCACAGCACCCCAAGAGTCTTAGAGAGAAAGATGGGATCAGAGCAGCTCCTGGGAGACCCAGATGCAGAGGGAGGGGGAACCAGGAGTGGAGGACTGCCTGGAGGAGGTGGCACTGGTAGCCAAGGGAGACAGTGGGCACTTCCCTCAGCCTCCTTGCTGCAAGCCAGGAGGAGGGCAGGGCAGAGGGGGACCCCTGCATGTGACAGGCTCAGGGACGCCCCGGGCCTGAGGGCCTCGCTCAGTGCAGGAGGGCCAGGGCGCTCAACCCTGCATCCAGGCCGCTTCCAGGAAGGCCCAGCTCCACGTTCCCAGGGAGCAAGCCAAGGCCAAGGTCAGCCAGAGCCCCGCCCCCCACAGTCAGGGCCACAAGGCCAAGCGGGGTACAAGGACTCCACCCAAGGAGAAGACAGAGGCCTCTGGCCAGCGTCACCTGCTGGGCTCAGCTGGGCCTGACCCTTGTCTTCACTGGGAAAGGTTCCAGAAGGCCGTTAGGACCCCTGGCCCCTCCCACTGCCCCAGAATGCAAAGCACAGGGGTGGGGGGAGCATCACCCAGCAGTGGACAAGAGTAATGCCACTATCTCGGTCACTTGAGCACAGGGACACTAGAGAGCCAGCCCCAAGCCCGCTGGCCTCCCCGTCAGGAGCACCTGGACTGACCTCCAGAACCACAGGCCCAGCCCGGGCAGCCTCCACGCCGGGCCAGCCGCGGCGGATGCTGTCGGTGGACACAGCCTGTCGGGGCCCCAGACTGGGCCCCAGGGGAACCTGGAGCAAAGCTCAGGGGCTCCACTGCCTGAATCCAGACCACGGCCCTCGAGCACCCTATCTGAGGGCGCCTCTCACCGGGTGCCTGGCCTCTGGTCCACCACGGAGCCCTGGCCTAGCAGAGGGGCCCCCAGGCAGAGGAGCTGAGGGGCCCAGAGAGCCTGGCTCCAGTACCCTGTCCCAGGCACCCTGCTACTCCCCCTGGCTGAGGCCTCGGCCCCTCGCCTGCTCCTGCTGGGGCCACTGCTCCATGTCCCCGTCCACCTGCCTAAACAAAGCCATCTCCCCCCACAGGAAGCCAGCTTGACCATGTCCCCACTCCCGCCCGCTCCCCTTCGTCAGCACTGACACACACAGCAGAGGCTGGGGCAGGAGCCTGAGTATCCCCTCGGAGCCCCCTGCCCTCCGGGACGACCCCAGGTGTGCCCAGCAAGGCTGACGCGAACCCTCTCCACTCCTCGCTGGTGCCGCCCTCAGAGGGACACTTGGCCCCCAGGGACGTCCAGCCTCTCTCGCCAGCCGAGCAGCTGGCAGCAGGGACCCTGGGAGGTGACCCTCAGCCGCTCACCTCGCCAAGCCGCTCACACATGAAGTTCTCCCAGCCGTCCTCGGGGGGCGCCTCGGGGATGAACAGCCAGTCGGCCCCCGAGGCCAGGGCGGACACCAGGGCCAGGTACCTGGAGGGGCAGCAGGGTGAGGCTGCGGCAGGACCCTGGGTCCCGGGGAGGCACAGCCCTGAGCTGCATCCAGGACTCCCCACTCCCCAGCTGGCATGCCCACAGTGTTAAGTGAGCACCTGCTATGTGCCAGGCGCCGTGGAGGCGCCATGGCCCTGCTCCCCACTCCCCGCCATGCCCTCCCCCCCCCCCCCCCCCCCCCCCCCCCCCACCGATCAGGGCAGCCCCCTTACCCGCAGTGCCGCCCCATCACCTCCAGAACAAAGGTCCTCTGGTGGCTGTGAGCACAGAGAGGACAGAAGGCATCAGGGCCCAACCTCCCCAGGGCCACGGGGGCTGCGCCACCCACAGCCCCAGCTATGCCAAGGGCGTGTGCGGGGACACAGAGGACATGGGAGCAGCTCAAGGACAGCAGCCCTTTGTCACTCCCAGGGCAGCCAAGTCTCTGTGCTACGAGCACCTCTGTCTTGGGCTCCCAGCCAGCTGCAGGCCAAGCACCCTGCCCGGCCTGGCCGGCACTAGCCCGTAGCCTGAGGACCCCCTGCGGCCTGGACTGTCACCCCAGGGCCACAGGCTCTTGTCAGAGCCAGCTGCACACCTGGGGCTGGGGGAAACCACAGCCCCTTTGGCGGGGTGGGGACCAGATCCCCAAACCTCTTCGCTCAGCCCCCTGTGCATTACCCCCAACTGGGGACTTAGGGCAGCAAGCATGGATTCTAGGGACCGAATGACACTGATGTGTCACTGACTCTGCAGCGTGGGGTTGCCCCGCCCCCCACCAGGAGGCGGAGTCCTGAGCTTGCCCCCCACCCCACCCTGCAGCCCGGCAGGCGCGGGGTCCCCACCCCTCTCCTGAGCTCGGCGCCCCGCCCCCCCCCCCCCCCCCGCAGCCCGGCGGGGCGGGGCCTCGCTCACCTCTGGGCGGGGGCTGACTTTGCCCTCCCCACCCCCCAACCCCTGCAGCCCGGTGGGGCGGGGCCTCGCTCACCTCTGGGCGGGGGCTGACTTTGTCCCCCCCACCCCCCCACCCCCGCAGCCCGGCAGGCGGGGGCCCCCACCCCCCACCAGGAGGCGGGGTCTCCTGAGCTCGGCGCCCCCCCCCCCCCGCCCCCGCAGCCCGGCGGGGCGGGGCCTCGCTCACCTCTGGGCGGTGGTGGTGATGGCGTCGATGACCTCCATGATGCGGTGCAGGGCCGAGTCGGTGCCGATGGTCATGTCGGTGCCGCAGAAGTCGTTGTCGATGGAGCCCACCAGCCCGGCGATGCTCAGGTGTGAGTAAGTCTGGGCCGTGCTCTCTGAGATCTTGCCTGGGATGGAGGAGCCGGCGGCTGCAGCCTCGGGGGGCCCCCCCGCGCTCGGCTCCCAACACAGCGCTCGAGACCCCATCCTTGCCCTCACCCCGCCCACCCGGCAGCCCCGCAGGTCCCCGGCTCCCCCTCCCCAGGCCCTGCAGTGGGGGGCGGGGGACAGCGGCTGAACCTCCGACGCCCATGCAGGCCCGTCACCCCTCGCCTCCGGGTCCCCCACGAGCTGCACACGAACGGACAAAGCCCACCGCTGACACCTCAGGACAAGGCGTTTGGTGTTACCGAGTTGCACCTATTACACCTCTGCAGACCACGCACCAGCCGCCACCCGGAAGGAGCCACATGGCGCAGGTGGGTCAGCCTGGCAGCTGCCGCCCAGCACTGCCTGCGGGTCCCCAGAGCTCAGGCTCCAACCTTCTCACTCCTGCCCAAACCCAGGCTTTCAGCTCCTGGGACCATCCAGACTCGGCCTGCCGCTGGTCTGGGCCAGGCTCCCTCCTGGCCCGCGTCTCGCTTGCCTCTGGCCCTTCCTGTGCCGGCCCGAGCCGCTCCGTCCAGGCTCCAGGCGGGGCGCCGACCCACCTTCGCTCACCAGCTCCGCCAGCAGGCTGCCCCACTCGCTGCGGAAGATGTTGGCTCCCGTGAGGCTGCCGTCCCCACCAATGACACACAGGTTGGTGATGCCACGCTGGACTAGGTTGTAGGCCGCCGCCAGGCGCCCCTCCCGCGTGGTGAAGGCCTTGCAGCGGGCACTGCCGATGACCGTACCGCCCTGCACGGAAGACGGGGAGCCTGGGCCAATGCGGCACCAGATGGACCCCGGCACCCTGCAGCAGCGGGCAGGGGGCCTGGAAGAACTGAGGGTGGGGGCTGAGCCGGCCAGGTGCTCGGCCCCGGCCCTCGGGAAGTAGGATGACGTGAGGGGAGGGGGCGCTGAGAGGCTCGCCTCCCACTGAGCATCCTTCCCCCCCGCCCAGGGCCTGCAGCTGCGGACTGAGAGTGAGCTTCCCTAGCAGAGACGGCTCAGGCCACCCCACCCACGTGACCTCCAACCCCTGCGACATTCCCCCCCCCCCCCCCCCCCCCCCCGATCCCAAGGCAGCCGGATGACAAGGCCAGCCTGGAGCAGAGGCCCCGCGGGATGGGGTGTGCACCTGTGTTCCCTCTGTCCCTCTGTGTGTCTGTGTGTGTCTCTCTGTGTCTGTGTGGATGCCTATGTGTGTGCCTGCGTGCACGTCCCCCAGTGCGCACGCTCACGGCAGGAAGGGCCGCGGGCACAGGCCTCACCAGCTGGATGATGTTGGAGACGCTGAGCCAGTTGGCCGGCTTGATGTTCTCGCCTCCTTCCACGAGGCCCTCATAGCCCTGAAACCAAGGGGGCAGGTGTGCCACGGGCGCCACAGCAGCCAGAGGGCACGGCGGACAGAGCAGGACAGCGGGCCCAGGGTCTTGACCACCGAGGCCCCTCCACTCCCAGGGCCTGGGGGTACAAAGCCAGGGCCAGGGCTGCCCGGGGAGAGGCTGGGGCACACGGACGGGCCTCCCGGAACACCCCGTGCAGGGCCTGCAGGGAGGTTTATTACAGAGCGTGACTCGCTCGGCCAAGGGCACCTCTCACAGGTGGCCCCTCTGATCAGTGCCCGAGAGCCATGCCTGGGTCACTGCATGTGGGTCACCGTGCCCAGCTCAGAACCAGAACCAGCCCAGTGCCCAGCGGCACCTCGGCCCTGCCAGGACCCTCCCCCAAGAGGCCCCTGCTGCCCCGCCCCCCAAGGGCACTGATTGGATGCGGAAATGAGAGGGCCGTGCCCAGCGCCCAGCAGCCACTCTGCACCTGGCCTCTTTCGCTCAGCCAGGTGTCCTTAGGGGCCCCACGCGGCCACCTGCAGCTGCGTCTGTGCCCCCTGCTGTGCGGGGTCCCCTGTGCCTGCCCAGTCATGACCTGTGCACTGTTGACAGCCCTTCCGGAGGGATCCGATCGGGGGCTACTGGAAATAAGGCTCCTAAGAATACTCTTGCCTCCTGGGGCAGGACACCTGGGTCACCGGGTGTGCAACCAGCCACCAACGGCCCTCACTCAGTGCCCCCAGGTGCTCGTGGCGACCCGGTCCATCAGCAACGCAGCCAGGGGCTCTGGGCGCTCCGCCCCGCGCCGCCGGGCCGTGCTGGTCTCCAGCCCAGAGGCTGCGTGTGGCCCTACAGGTGGGTCTTCCCTGAGCTTCCCTGACAACCACATGCTGTTTCCCTATGACATGAGCCACCTGGACAGCTCTGTGAGGGCTGCCCATTCAAGGGTCCGGCCCGTTTCTTCACCGTGTGGCCGGCCCCTTCTTATCAGCAGGAGAGCATCTTATACAGTTTGGATAATAATCTTCTCAAACAGTGAAAGCTGAGATGAAAGGGCCGCCTCCTCCAAGCAGCCCTCCCAGCTCCTCCAGCCCCTCCAGCGAGGCAGCCACGAGG
Source organism: Phacochoerus africanus (assembly GCF_016906955.1). Taxonomy (NCBI): domain Eukaryota; kingdom Metazoa; phylum Chordata; class Mammalia; order Artiodactyla; family Suidae; genus Phacochoerus; species Phacochoerus africanus. The sequence goes on along the minus strand of NC_062544.1, from coordinate 287,167,614 downwards.
CACTGCGCCTGCCTGGGGCTCCGCCCAGGGCATCTGATCTGTGACTCACCTCCTCCGTTCCCGCCCTGGTCATCGGATCTGCACGTCCTGGGCGGCAAGGGCTGGGGGGCTGGGGGAAAGGGGGCGAGGGGTCCCACCCCGGGGCTGGGGGGGAAGCAGCACTGGGAGAAGGGTCTCAGGGCCAGAGGACAAGGCCCCACCATCAAGCTACCTTCTCCAGTTCAGGCCAGGCCTGGTCCCCCTCCCTCCCTCTCTGATTAGGAATTCGGCCACTAGGAAACACACCAGCCCCAATGCCACCAACCACCCCCGGCAAAACAGGAAAACAACCTGAAAATCCAGATACTGCCCAGAACCTGCAGCTCCAAGACAGGCAGCCCTCAGTCTACAAAAGCCCAGCCAAGAGCCAGCCTCGCCCCGGCCCCACTGTGCACCCCAGCCATCCCCAGAGCCCCAGTGAGGCTGGTTTCCCAGCTCGAATCAGTCTCCCAGACACAACCCTCCTTTCCTGGCCTGGGGACCTTCTAGAACGTCTCTGCACACCTCCATCCACTTCGAGTCATCCCCTCCTGCTTCCCTCCTGAAAAGCGCCTTCACCTCCAGTGTTGCAGGAGCTTTTGGCCCCAACTTCCCCACCTCACAGAAGAGCCCGGGGGTTGTGGAGGTGACGGGTACACCTGTCACAGGGGTGCAACCTCCAGGAGCCGGGCCCCAGACCCACCCTTCCTTGATTGGAGGCGACTGCCCACAAACCCAAGAATCCCACCCTGCCCTTTTGAAGGTTCCAGACCACCATCAGGGGGTGGGTTCCATCTGCCCAGCTCCCAAGGCCACGAGTCCCCACACACCCTCTAAGGCTCTGCAAGGCCCCAGCCTGGTCTCCTGGTCTTCCCGCAGGAGGGAGGGGCCGCGGAACTGCCCGCCCATGTGTCCATGCGGACAGCGGGGTACACCAAGGGCCTGACCTGGGCTGAGGGAGGGACAGGGACGCGGGCACGCCCAAGGCGCGAGGAGGGAAGGTCTGGGGAGCAGAGTGGCCTGCGGTTCGCTTGGTTCTAGTCAAGAGTGAGAACAGAGTAACGACCCAGCTCTGAAACAGGGACGAAGCCGGGGGCACCAGCTTCAGCCAGAATGCAATAGAACAGTGCTCCTCTCTTGGCACAAGGAAGCTCTTTGCTGCTGTCGCCAGGGTCACTCGGTTTTGGTGACAAGGGTGCAGGAGGGCTGGGAGTCGGAGGACAGGTGGGTGAGAGCCCAGGCCTCAGACAAGGACCGCAGCTTCACACCCTCCTCCCTCTCAAGGGACATGCCCGCCCGCTGGCAAGGACCCAGGCTGGAGGCCAGGCTGTCCGCCCACACCCGAGGGCAGGGCCGGCCCCGCCCCGTCCGTCCTGCCCAGCTTCTCTCTGGGCTGGGGCCTCAGGGACTGAACCATGACCAACGACCGCGGTGGGACAGGGCGGGACAGGGCGGGCCGGCCCCCCTCCCCCCCTCCCCCCTCCCCCGCCCCCCGCCGGCGGAGCCAGGACGCGCCCCTTACCTCGCAGATGAGGAAGACCTTGGCCCCCACGTAGATGCCCATGCGCGTGACGGCTCTGACGGCGGCATTCATGCCTGCGAGCGAGTCGGGAGACGCCCGTCAGTGGAGGCGCGGCGTGTCGGGCCCCGGGCTGTCCCTCCCCAGGTCTCGGGGGCACCCAGCCAGGAGCCCACATCCAGCACGGGATGAAGCCCCAGCGTCACTTCACCTTCCGAGCATTGGAAGTGAGCTGGCGCCCTGGGCCTGACTCCGCGTGCACCTGCCTGCCACGTTGTCCAGCCTTGTCCTCACCCGCGCTCACCCTGGGCCTCTGCTGCTCGGTGCGGCCCCCTCCCCGGCCCGCACGGCCAGGCCCTGACCTGGGGGATCTCAGCAAGGCAGGCACGTGGGCCCAAGGAGAAGAGGGGGCAGCCCCCTTCCAGCCCCCAGCTGCTGCCGGACCCCCGCCACCCCCCTGGAGGAGCAGATCGGGGAGCACACGGCAGGTCAGCCCTGGGGCCATGAGCCCCCTCCCCACCCGGGGGCCTGGAGGGCTGGCTTTGAGGGACAAGGAGGCAGGCAGTGCCCCTGGGGCCAGGGTCCGGCTGCTGGGGGGTCTGGCGGCCCCAGGCAGTGTAGCTTGTGGGCGGCACCCCTGCCCCCGGCCTGCACACACACACCTGGCCACCAGGCTTGGCGGGTCACCTCTTCCCTGTCCCCTGGCCCCAGAAGCTGCCCCACCTACAGCAGCTGCCCCGTACCAGCCGCTTCCTGGAAAGGTGACATTCATGGGGCAGGAGGGGACAGCTCATGAGAAGTGCTCAGAAGCGCCGAGATCAGAAGCTCAGTCTGCCTCCCTCGTGGTCAGTCCTGAGACGGAGACCCACCGAAGGCAAAGGTGTCCCTGAGGTCCCTCCACGGGGGCCTGTCCCACTGTGTGCCTGGGGCCTGGCACAGAGTCGGGCTCCCAAGGCACCGACAGAAGCCCCGTGGGCAGCAGCACGAGACACAAGAGGCACAAGCACCAGCCGTGGCCCCTGCAGTGGTCCTGCCGCGGTCTGAGGATGGGACTCGGCCTCGCCCGGGGAGCAGGGCTGCCGCTGCTGCGGGCCTGGAGGACACCAGGCCAGGTAGCCGTGGGCGGCCCTGTGCGGGCACCAGGGTGGCCCAGCCCCCACACCCATGGCAGTCTGGCAGGCACCTGGGCAGGGGCCCAGGGAGGGCCAGGGGATGGAATCGGGGACTTAATGATGTGCCCCAAACCTTCTCTCCCGTCACAAAAGAGACCAGCGGTTCAAAACCCAGAGGCCGGCGGGGTCCCCCCTCCTGCCCCTGGCCCGACTCCAGGCCTGGGTCCCAGCCTGATGCGGGGGCTGGGCCGGGTCACAGAGGTGAACTGTGCTTGGTCTCGTCCTGGCGACCACTCCTGCTCCCCGTGCCTTCCTGGCGGCCTGGCCCAGAGCACACACGCCGGGCCGGGTCTGTCCCTAAGGCTCTGAAGGCCTTTCCTTGGAAGAGGCCCGCCCTCCCCACCCCCAGCTGGCCGAGGGGCAACGCCCATCAGCTGCAGGAGTCCCATCGCCTCCGGCGTCCCTTGAAGCATGTGTGGTCCACAGGGTGACTCTCGACCTTGACCCTGGTTCCACGGGTCTCACTCTGTCCCCAGCCTGGAAGGCGGGCCCCGGGGAGCAGGCACCCGGGGCTGTAGAGTGGATAGGACCTTGGGAAGCTCCCACTCCCAGGAACCCGGCCGGGGCATTCGCCACTGTCCCCACTCTGCTGATGAGGAACCGAGGTCCCAGGGTGGGTTCAGGGGAGCTGCTGGAACCCCAGCGGGGGAGGGCAATGCCGGGATGTACCCAAGGTGAGCTGCCCTGTCCCCACCTGGCAGCTGAGGCTCCTGCTGCCAGCCATCCAGGCCAGGGGCTCCTGGGACGGGGGCACCAGACGGGCCCTGAGCTGGCCACTCTCACACAGTTCTCTGCCTTTAGCAAGAGAACTCCATTTCCGAAGAAATCATAAATGTCTCATGTCCCCCAAAGGGATGGAAGTGGGGGCGCAGAGACTGCAGTTAGGTTCAGGAGCCCAGACAGCGCACCCCGACACCCCCATCCAGCTGGGCCGCCCCGGAACCGGGATGTGAAGGGGCAGAAAGGCCTGATGCCTGACGTCGGGGGGCTGCGAGCTGTGCCCTCCTCGCCCCACCTGTCCTCCCAGGCGGGGAGGGTGAGGGAGCTGAGACACCCGCAAGCTGGCCAGCCCAGCCGCCAGCAGGCCTGCAGAAGCGTTCAGCCGCCCCGCGGGCCTTGGCCAGCCCAGGCTTGTCCCTCCCAGGCACCTGCCTCCCCTGGCCGCCCTTGCCGGGGTGCGGCCACTGTGGCCTTGCTGTGGGCTCGCAGTCCAAGCCCCACCTCCGGCAGCAGGAGGGAGGCCGGCAGGTCCGGATGGGGTGAGGAGAGGGCAGAGGGGAAGGGCAGTGGCCAGAGACCCAGGCCATGATCCAACACAGAGGTCACAGCCTTCCTGCTGGCCACCCAGTAGACTTGTCCACAGCCCCAGGGACAGCAAAGGGCCCCAGGCTTAGGGGGCTGCTTTGTCTTGCCAAAGAGAACAAATGACCATATTACTGGAAAACTCTTGCAGCTTAGATCGGGCTTGTGGCTGCTGCCATGGAGATGGACGCCCAAGGGCGTGGGCTTCCCTGTAAACCGCTATCAGCTGCCTTTCTAAGAGAGCTTCTTTAATTTCCCTTTAATCTGCTTTTCTTTCTTAAAATAAACCCTGGGCAGCAGCCACAAGCCCCACAGGTCAGAGGAACAGGCGTGAGGCCGCAGCCACCAGCCGATGACCGCACCTGGACCCCTCGACACTCGACCCTTAACCTTTGACCCCTCCACCCCGACCCTCCGCCCTCCAGAAGGCCTGTCGGAGGAAATGGACCCACAACCAAACTGATGTCTGGGTGGGTGCACCTGCCCCTAAGGTGACTGTGTCACCATTAGTTTCTGGGAAAACAAAACGTCCAAGAGAAACATGGTCCCGGAGGACACGGGGCCCGGCAGGTGTGCGCTTCACCATCAGGGGACGCGACGACCCAGCAGCGTCCTCACCGGCAGATACCGGGCGGCGCTGCCCACACACGCATACCCCAGAGAGGCAGGAGCTGCGGGCTTGGGAGGGACGGGGAGCGGGTGGATGGAAGCGGGGGCCGGGCCGGCTGTTTTGTAGTCTTCCGGTCACCTTTGCCCAAAGTGACATCCTCGAAGTGCCTTCCCTCAACTCACAGGCACTGACCCTCGGCCAACAGGAAGTGCGGGGGACACGCTTCCAGGCTGGAAGCTGCCGCAGGAACCTGCCAGAGCGCTGGCCCTGCCCACTGCCCACGGTTTACAGAGGGAAACTGAGGCCCGAGGGCCGAGCTCAGGGCAAGCGGCAGAGCTGGTCGAGGGCAGCCCGATCAGGACGGGGCTGGCCTCCCGCCGTCAGCCTGGCTGGTTTCACTCATTCCAACCAACGCAGACATTGGCGTCTGGGAAGCAGGGACAGCAGGCTGGGTGCCCATTCTCCACGGCTGCCCCAGCTCTGCGCACGTGGGAGGGCACACGGGGGAGGGTCCACGTGGCACCATCGGGTCCCTAGAGGCCAGCCTCCATTTGGAAGCGGGCCCAAGGGCTCAGTGGGGGCCCCGAGGGAAGACTGAGCCCCACCGTCTGGGGCCAGTTCCCTGGAGCGGAGCTGGCGAGAGTGAGCGGGTGCAGGGCGGACACTCACTGGCCGCCTTCAGAACTTACGAAACAGACAGGCTCCCTTCCCAGCTGGCCCTGCATCTTCCTGCAGGCGCGGCCTGAGCCCTAAGCTGGGGGAATTTGCGAAGGCCTCCTTCCTCACGGCCCCAACTAGAGAGCCGTGGTCACTGCCCCAGGGTCTGGGGCAGCGAGGGCACCACAGGAGGTGGGGCAGCCAAGGTCAGCCCAGACGGCAGTGCGCTGACGGCCGCACTCCAGCGCGTCCAGGAAGCGCCGCCCGGTCTGTGTCGGACACCAGGGCTGGGCAGGACGAGTGGAGACCCACAGGTCAGGCAGGCTCTGCCTTCAGCTGGCCCGCCTGCCATGGGTTCTTTCCTCCCCGGCCCTTCAGCAGCCCCCACTGAGGCCACGTCCTGTTAGGTTCGTGCCAGGGGAGCGGGACACACCACCCAGTGGGCTCTGTGCCGCCACCTAAATGCATGTCCTTATGCTTCCCAACCCCCCACCCAGGGCCGGCGTCATCGTCTCCACGGTGCAGACAGGAGACTGGGGCGAGACCCCTGTGCCCAGACGAACCCGGGCCTCCCTGGAGAGGCGGGTCCAGCCCCCTCAGGATGTCTGCCCTCCACACACCCAGCCCTTCCTGGGCTCCAAACTCACAAGATGATGCTTGCCCAAAACCACCCTCCAAGCCTGCTCTCCTCAGGCCCCGACGGGCCCCCCGGCCACATTCTAAGAAAAGCCCCACTGCCAGCAACAGGCTGCAAGCGCTCCAGCCACGCGGGTTGCAGACGTGCAGCAGAGAGCACAGTGCCCGCCCGCCAGGCCGGGTCCAGAGGGCTGAGCCCTGGGCAGGCCGGCGGGATGCAGGCAGCGCTGATTCCTCCGGCCTCCTGGGCTGGCGCCCTGGTGAGAGCCCCTCCCTCCTACCTCTTTCCTCTTCCCCGGGGAGCAGGGGCTCAGGGCCTGAGGCAGGCCCAGGAGGTGTGTGTCTGCGCTTTCTGATCTGGAGGGAGGCAGACCAGGCCCAGCCATGAACACTGAAGGTGCCGGCTCCCTCCCTCCCAGGCAGGCCTGCTTCCCGGGCTGTGTCAGGTCTCTCTCTGGGTTCCAGGAGTGCGGTGCGGCCATGCGGCCAGGCACAACAGGTACCGCCGTGGCCGTCCCAGGCGGAGGCGCTGGAGAGCAGCCGTCTGACCAAGACCAGGCCTCCAGGAGGGGCCGCCTGGAGGGGCACTTGCCCAGCTCTGCCAGGTCCTGGCTGCAGGGCGCAGGGCAGGCCACGAGGAAGGCCACAGTCTTTGGCTCCCCATGTACCAGGGGTCGAGAAGAGGGCCGCGCTAAAGAAAAGTGCCCCAGAGCCACCCTGGAAGCTGGTTTGGGGTTAACCCTATGCCCCCAGGTCGTGTGTCAGAACCAGGAAGAGCCGGGTTCTCCCGGCCTGCGGGGACCTGCCCAGCCTTCGGAGGCTTCCGCGCAGCGTGGCCTCCAGGAAAGGCGGTGGCGGTTCCTGACCCCGCCACCGGGAAAGGGCGCAGGGAGCGACCGGGGGGCAAGAGCGCCCTGTCCCGGCCGCAGCCGGCCGCACAGACACACCCCCGGCGGGCGGGGCGCAGAGGCCGTGGTGGGTGGCACGTACGCGGGCCCGGCGCGTCGGGGCGGGTGCAGGACTGGAATGGGGACCCGGACGGGGGCACGAGGACTGGGAGAGGGCGGGAGGCGGAGCCCGGCTGGGGCACCGGCTGGCCGCGCGCCTCAAGTGCTGGTCGAGGGTGGCCAGCGCGCCCCAGGGGCCCGGGGAGCACACCCGCTGCCCGCGGGCGACCGGCGGCGCGCCAGCACCCACCTTGCGCATCGCCGCCGCTGGTCAGCACGCCGATGGCCTTGCCGGCCCCCGACGTGCGCAGCTTCTCCAGGTCCACGGTAGCCATGGCGGCGCCGACTCCGCCGAGCTCGCTCTCCCGCCCCGCGCCGCCGCGGTCGCCAGGCCCGCCCCGCGCCCTGCGCCCCGCCCCGGCGCCGTGTGAGGTCACCGGTGTCCACGCCGGCGGGGCAGCGGGGGCGGAGCGCGGGGCGGGGCCGACGTGCCTGCGCCACCGCCCCCGGTCGCAGGCGCGCACCACCCCGGGTCGCAGGCGCGCACCCCGGGTACCTGCGCAGCGGGAGTGCGCCTCCTCCCGACCGTGCCAGCCTCCTCGGCCACGTTTCTAAACCTGCTTCGTCTAGCAAATGGGGAGCGTTTAGGGAGGGGCTGTCGGTCACAACCTGTGGCCAAGCTGGTCAAGCACCGTGGCCAGACCAGAGGCAAGTCGGGGCGGCCAGAATGTGTCCCTCTGCCAAGCGCTGCCTGCCTGGCTCCTCGGAGGAATTTGTCTTTCTGGGCGCCGGTCTGTTGCAACTTTGTTCCTTACACGTGACCGCCCTCAAGCTTTAGCTGAAGGCCCACCCAGAGGCGTCTGACTGAGATGCAAAAGGAATTAAGAGGCAAACCTGTCAGCATTCATTCATTCATTCATTCAGCTGTCACTCCAGGCAATGTTGGCTGGACCCTTGGAAAACTTGCACACTTGCAGCGCCTGGGGGGGGGGGGGGGAACCTGGGGGGGGGACCTGAGTCCGGGCGGTGGGCTCTACTTTGGCTGGTCAGTGGGGGAGTCACTCGGAGGGATGGAGCCCCTCCCCCATCCAACCCGCCCCCAAGTGGGGAGCCCGCGCAGTCACAGGAACACATTTGACCCCTGCTCTCCATAAGCCTGGTCACTGGAGGGAGGGTACCCGTGAGCCAGATGGGGGGCTGCAAGGAAAGGCACCCATCCTGACCCAGGGCTGGCAGTGGGTGGGGCCCCACTAGGAGGCTGGTGGGGATGCAGCGGGTGTGTTCTGCTTCTTGAGCTGAGCGGTGACACAGGTGTGTTTGCCTTAGGAGACTTCAGCAAGGCTATGAGTTGGGCTTTGTGTGTGTTATATTTGTTCTTTATATATGTTACATTCTAATACGAAGTTTACCTAAAACTATTCCACTGTAGGGGGAGAGCAAGTGGGAGGTGTTGGAGAGAGAGAATTTCTGTTCTGCAGAAATTGAGCGCGTCCCAGAGCCAGCCGTCCAGCCGGTGCCAGGAGTTACTCACTCCGTAGCGTACGCTCACACTTGACCGAGAGGCGGACTTTGCTAAGAGTTCTTGCCATGAGTAACAACAGATGTTTCTTACATTTTGACAGAAGGGAAAGAGGGACCTCATCACTTCCGCTTGTACCAAGTCAGGCACGGATCAGAATCTGGGCGCTCGACTGACCCTCTGGCCTCAGGTTGAGAAGACGGGAGGGCTGCAGGGCTTCTGGGGGAAGACAGCCCACTTGGAATTGTCTGTGCCCTCAGGAGCCCACCCCTGCCTTGGCGTTGGCGGGCAGTGGCCCTCGCCATCAGGTACACAGCTGTCATCCTGGGATCTCTGTCTCCATCTGTCTCCCTCCCGAGTCTCGTGGCCACCAGCCCCCATGTCACCCTCCCTCATCTGGGGGGGGCATGTCCACCAGGAGCTCCCTAAGAAAGGGCATCACGTTTCTGCACGTGTGAAATTGGTCTTACTCCACCCTGGTACTTGATGAAAGACTTGCTATGTCTAGAAATTCAGGCTAGAAGTCATTTTCCTGCAGAATTTTGGTGTCTCCCAGCGTTCCTTGCTTCCGGGATTGCTAGTGAGAAATCAAAGTCACTCGATTCCTCACTGTTTGCACGAGACCCGATAGTTCCTCCCTAGAAGCTTGCAGAACCTTCCTCTCCCAGGGGCAGTAAATTTCCACAGGAAGTGCCTTGCATGGGTCTGTTCCCAGCTCCCTGCCCACACATGCTGGGTCCTGTGGAAAGTAACATAATGTCTTTTCCATCAAAGGAAACCTTGGTGACTCCATTCTGCTGAAATGCCTTCCTGCGACCCCCTCCTCCTTCCCATTTCTCCCGGTAACAATCTGTTTCAAATTAGCCAATGGGAAGCATGTGCGCCCTGACCTGACCCATGGGAAGGGGACAGGTGCATCACCTGCGTTAGGGATAAATAGAGGAGGGTCCAGGGGTACCTTCGGGAAGAGGGCTCTGAGGGGAGGAGGGACGGAGGGGCGCGCGAGGCAGGGGGCGGGTGCAGAGGGGCGGGGCGGGCAGGTGGGGACCAGGGAGGGGCGGGGCCGGCGGGGCTGGAGGTCCGCCCCCCGCCCCGCCTCCTGGGCGCCCCTTTGGATCCCGCCGCGCTGGAGGGTCCGGGACTGCCCCCATCGCCCTGTAGTCAAGTCCGCGAATGAGGGAGCCCATCGCAGAGAACAGGTGCCGCTCGTCCTCACCCGGCGCGGGGGCGGGGGGGGTGGGGGGTGGGGAAGCCCCGCGCAGCGGAGGGACCGCGACCCCGGGCCTGCCCACCTCGGCTTAGACTCACGCAGCGCGGACAGGGCGGGAAGCGGCTGTCTTTAGGAAATCACACCTTTTTTTTTCCGGTCTTTTTGCCTTTTCTAGGGCCGCTCCCGTGGCATATGGAGGTTCCCAGGCTAGGGGTCTAGTCGGAGCTGTAGCCACCGGCCTACACCACAGCTCACGGCAACACCGGATCCTTGACCCACTGAGCAAGGCCAGGGATTCGAACCCGCGGGGACCGAAGCCAGTCGGATTCGTTTACTGCTGCGCCACTAGGGGCACTCCAGGAAATCATACGCTTAAAGTTGTTTAAACATTAGTCAGAGTGGCCGAACAGTTTATCATCTATAATCCTTGCTTTAACGCCACTGTCGTTTTTTCAGACTTCTCCAGCCTTTCCCTCCACATACACGCATACACGTGCCGTGCACATGCGCAGGCGACACACGTTTATACACATGTACTCACAGAGTCTGTTTACATATGTATAAATGTACACTTTCCAAATATGTACACGTATACAGTTGATCCTTGAACAATATGAGTTTGAACTGCAGGTCCACCTGCAAGCCACAGATGGAACCCACGCCACAGCTGCCACTTAAGCCACAGCAGTGACAACGCCAGATCCTTAACCTGCTGCACCACCAGGGACCTCCTATGCTGAGTTTTTTCAGTAAATATATTGGAAAGATTTTTGGAGATTTGTGATAATTTAAAAAAACTCACCGATGAACCACACAGCAAGGGAATATCAAAAAAAAAATTACGAAAAAGCTAAATATGTCATGAATGCATAAAATATAGGAAGATATACATATAATACAAAATATATGTTAATCAACTGTTTAAAAGACTTCCAATCAGTGGACTATTAATAATGCAGTTTTAAAGGAATCAAAATTATGCTCACATGTTCTACTGTGTGTATATATACATATATATACACACACATACATACTATGTGCATGTATACATATATTTTACATATACATATGTAATTTAATCCCTATCTGTTCACCAGAGTTGCTTTATCATTCTTTTGTGTGTGTGTCTCTTGGAGGCTGCACCTGAGGCATATGGAAGTTCCCGGTAGGAGCAGAATCAGACCCATAGCCGCTGGCCTACACCACGGCCACAGCAATGCCAGATCCGAGCCGCAGCTCACAGCAACACTGGATCCTTAACCCACTGAGCAAGTCCAGGGATCAAACCCGCGTCCTCATGGATGCAGGTCGGGGTCATTTCCACGGAGCCACGTCGGGAACTCTTGTGGTATCCTTCTTACTGTCTGGGTAACACCTCAGTCTCCGCGATTATTTCTCAAAACGTCCCTTGGGTACTGAATATTTCTTTCATTGTCGGAGTCGTACTCACAGTTCTGCAGTGCTGGTGGCCTCCGCCCCACGCGGATCTGGAGGGACTAGTCAGCCAGCGGCCTGCAAAGGGGGCCGTGCCCTGGGGGATGGGGAGGCGGCCACGCAAGAACAAGGCGTCTTCCCGAGACTGGGCTGCATCATGCACGGCCTGCATGGGACGGGTTTCCTTGGCGGGGAGCGGGGGGGGCTCTGTCAGAGGGCTGGGGGGGTGCAGCAGGGCCACGTGGAGTGCACCGCTGTGGGCGTCACTTATCCAGCAGCTTAGAGCCAGGAAAAGCTGCAGGTGGCACAGAGTGGCCGTCAGAGCCCCAACGGCCTTGTCCCCACTGAGCCCCTGTCCCCTGGACCCCTGTGGGTCCCCTGCCTGCAGTGCCCACACCAACCTCCCAGAGGGGCTCTGAGTCCCGTGCAAATTAAGGGGGTGAGGCTTCCCCCGATGGTGCGGGCAGCTCCAGGTTAAGTCAGATGGCGAGAGCTCGGTTACAGGGCGTGGTAGGTGAGGCTGCGTTCAGTCCAGCAGACAGCGAGCCAGGAGGTCCAGCCCTGCTTTGTTTTTGAGTCTAACTAACCACGATCCATTCTCAGCCTTGGTAGCTGACCGCCTGGCCCACCCTCAGGAAGGGTCCTGTTGAGGCCTGAGTCCCCTCGTCCCTTCTCGTTGTTGTTGCTTTTTAGGGCCAAACCTGCGTCGGCCACCTACACCACAGCTCACGGCAATGCTGGATCCTTAACCACTGATCGAGGCTCGGGACCCACATTGCTGTGGCTGTGGTGCAGGCCGGCAGCTGCAGCTCCAATTCGACCCCTAGCCTGCGGACGTCCGTATGCCGCCAGCTCAGATGGCAGGAGTGATGCTATTCCAGGGTCCCCCTGAACGGACTTGGCAGGATTCTTGCTCACACTGACGAAGGACCAAGGACAGAAGGTTGGGCCGACCCAGAGGAGCCTGACTAGAGGCGGGCCAGGGAGAGCAGCGGCGCACCCCGTCCCACCCCCGAATTCAGGTGCAGAAGCCCCAGCCCGCAGTACCTGCGAGCATGGCTGTGTTGGGAGAGAGGCTGTGACGACGGGCACTGGCGTTCTACAAAGGAGAGGCGTCAGGACATGGACACACGGAGGGACGACCACGTGAGGACGCAGGAGAAGACAGCCGTCTACACACGCGGGAGCGAGGCCTTGGGAGGAACCAGCCCTGCACAAAGTGGACCTCAGACTGAGAGGAGATAAAATCTGTGGTCTGAGCCACTTGGTGGGTGGTGCTCTGGCATAGGAACAGTGTTTTGCAGACGGATGTACCAATGTAACCGCTGGCTGGTGCCCGCTTCCCCTCTGGGTGGACAAACGCCTCAGGGGGTACACAGCCGGATGCTGTTGATGCTGGACCAGCAAGACCAGCTTCCAGCCCCATAGAAAGACAGACAGAAAGATGGACGGTCAGCTCCTGAGCCTCAAAGCAAAGCGCGGGGGCTTCAGCCAGCACTGCCAGCCCCCTCTGAAGGCGGACCATCTCTGCGGGTCGCCCACTCTGCTGAAAATGCTGGGTGAGCACAAGGCCACCAGACGCGGCTGCCGACAGCGGGGCAGGCCTGGAGCTGCAGCACACACAGCCCTCCACCGCCTCCCTCCGTGCACACCGCGGATGGGACTCCGACTGCCGCGTGGCCCCGGCTTGAGTCTTGAGTGACATTTCCTGAATTCGAGGGAAGCGACATGGGTGCAGTGGAGGCCACCAGGCCGCCAGTGGGAGCACTGAGTCCCGGGCTGGGTGTCTGTGGGCTTGTCGGTGGAGGGATTCTGCTGAGGCTGGGGTCTCCAGATGCCGAGGTGCCACCCTGTGGTGCCAGGGCTGCTGTGGGCTGAGAGGAGGGCCAGGCACGTCTGTGCTTAGTGGCTGCGGGGGTGCTGGGGGTGTGGACACCAAGGGGCAGGGTATCTGTGACATCCGGATTCACCCTGTTCCCCAACATACCCCCACCACTGCCACAGTCCCCCCATGTCACCCCCACACTTCACCAGCCCTGCTTCCTCCTGCGGGGGTGGGAGCAGGGACAGCAGCTGGGCTGGTGGGGAGGGCTCCCCCCTCCCTGCCCGGCCCTCCCCCCACCAGCCCTCCCCAGACCTCCCTCCTCTGGGTCTTCCCTTGTCCACAGACATGATCCAGCCTCCAAGCTGGGACAGTCCACATGCAGCCATGGCCACCGTGTCCCTCCTGGCATCTCTGTGCACTGCCATCTGCCCTGCCAGGCCTGGGACAGCTGCCCACCGCTCATGTGACACCGGGCCCTCACCAGTGGGTCCCTGTTGAATAAACATCTCGACCTTGTGGCAGGGGCACTACCCCCCTGGAGGGCATTGGTTGCCCCCCCAGCGTGGTCCCTGGCCTACACCCAAGCCCCACCCACCCCCACCCCGCAAAGGCTGCCGAATGTGTGCCCAGCACAGAGGGTCTCCGGAGGGGCTGGGTGAGCCGCTACACCCCCCAGCATCCAAGGGCTGTGAGTCTCAAGCCTGGACCCCTATTCGTGCTGCTGTCCCTGCCTGGACCCCTGGGTGGGGACGCAAGACACAGGTCCCAAATCAGCACATGCCCCACCTCTGCCCCCATGCCCCTCCCCCAGGGCTCTGATCCTCATTCTACCCCCCGGGTCCCAGTAGGTGGGGGACTAGACAGCCCTGCCATCTCCTTCCACCAGCACTGACCCGGCAGCTGTGCCAGGTCCTGGGGACAGGGACGTGGTGAGAACTAGGCAGGGTCCCAGGTCCCCCAGTGGCCGTTACGGGGGGACAGACACCACTGGGAAAGAGCACTGTCCTGCCCGTCTGTCTCCCGGGGTCGGGCCATGAGCCAATAAGCACAGTGCTGCCCCCTCCCGAGCCACGTGTCACCTGACTTCACGTCTGTGCCAGGGACACACCCCACTAGCTCTGACCACGGTCCTGTCTCCTGCTTCCGCCTGAGGCCACCCTCCTTGTGAGCGATCTGTCACCGGAATGGCCCCCTGGGACCCCAATGCTCAGCACAGAGAAGAGCCACGGTGGTGAAGGTTTCCCGAATAAATGACCCTGAGTGAAGGAACGAGAAGGCGGCAGGGGAGCCGAGCGCCCACGATGAGAAAGCAGAGGGGTAGCCTGTACAAAGGCCCCGGTGGGGACCAGCTCACCCTCTGCGGACCAGAGGAGGCAGGAGCAGGGGGGTAGGCAGAGGTGGGCGGGGCCAGGCCTCCCGGGGCAGAGGAGGGGGCAGGGGAGTCCTGCATCCTCTTCCCACTACGGCCCGCTCAGCCGACAGGCAGGCATCAGAAACAGGAGTACAACCCCCAGACAAACACACCACACTGGAGGGCACGTCAAGCCCACGGAAGTGACTTTAATTTCCGCGCACATGATGGCTTTCAGCCCTCAGACAGGGCTGCTGACCAGCCGAGAGGGGACAGCCCTTGGAACTCGCAGTTCCTGGTCCTAACCGGGCCAGCTGCCGGGGGGAGGGTGCGTGACCCCTCTGTTCCTTTCAGAGCGCGGTGGGTGGCCCATCAGGAGGGGAAGGTGGGCGCCTCGGCCAGCGGGCGGGACATGCTCTGGATGGCCCACTGCAGGATGCCGTCGAAGGGGTGCTGCGGACAGAGCAGAGACGGGGACTCAGGCCCTGGCCAGAGCCTCGGCGGATGGCCCACCATCGTGACAGGAAGGTACCCTCCAACCCAGTCCTAGTCAGAGGAGGGGAAATGAGGCCTGAGCCCCCCACCCCACGGGGGGCCCCTCCTCTTGAGCTCCTCTGAACATGTCATAAGCCCGGGCACAGCCACCAGGACTGATCTGCCTTCTCCTGGCCTCTTCCCGGGGGGCTTGGCAGGGCCACACTCTGCCCACTCTGCTCCGGGCTTGACGCTCCGACAGGGCTGGGGGAGCCGTGAGGACACCTAATAGCCTGAGGAGTCGGGTGACCTGGACCAAAAGGGCCTTGTGAATCTGCCGCCCTCTGTCCACCTGTATTGGCACCTTGGGTCACCCCTGGCCCTCTGGGACCCTGAGGTCACTAAAGACTCCTGCACTGTCCAGGACCTGTCCCTACCTAGCCCACCACACAGGGCACAGCCCCTGTGGTCAGCTGGGATCCCCAAGGTGCCACAAGGAGGACACGTGCTGGCCACCTGGGGTCTGGGGACAGCTGGAGGCGTCTGACTGTTTCTATCAGGTCATCTTTTATTGGCAGTGATTCAAGCTGTTCACTGCGGGGGAGAGGCCTGGGTTGAGAGGGGATGCGAGAACTCCGCGAGGGGGGAGGTTCCAGGGTGCCCACCCACCACCCCCTACCCGGGGGAGTCACAGCCTCTGCGTCCCGCTTCAGCCACCCTGGTGCCAGGACTCTGCAGCCACCAGCTCCAGGGTCCAGGCCACGGGGCCTCCAGGGCAGCTAGAAAGGGGAGGGGCGGGCCCCCCTTGGCTCGTTTGTCCCCGGAGGGGTCAGCGCCATCTGGAGTGATGCGGGCCTGTGCCTTTTTTCTTTCTCTCTCTTTTTTAGGGCTGCTCGTGTGGCATATGGAAGTTCCTGGGCCAGGGCTGGAATTGGAGCTGCAGCTGCCAGCCTACACCACAGCCACAGCAATGCTGGACCTCCGAATTATACCACAGCTTGCAGCAACGCCAAATCCTTAATCCCTCAGCCAGGCCAGGGATCAAACCTGCATCTTCACAGACACTATGTCAGGTTCTTAACCCACTAAGCCACAAGGGGAACTCTGGGCCTGTGGTTTTTGATGTGCCCAGAGCAGGGTCTCCCAGGCCCTCCCAAGGCCTGGGTGCTGGCTGGGTTCATGGGCCTGGGGCCGGGGTGGGGGGTGGGGGGGAGGGGGCGCAGGTGGGTGCACCTGGCCGCGTGACGCATACCTCACTCAGGAGGGACTCTAGGTCATCCCTGTGCAGAACAGGCTCATGACCAGCAGAATCATCCCCCGCCTGGAACCCAGAAAAAGAAGGAGGTCACTCCAGCCTCCCCACCCCTGCTGGGCTCATCCTCATGGAAGCAGGGCTCCCCCCTGGAGGCAGCAGGGGCCGGGGCGGTGCGGTGCCATGTGCTTCTCCAGGCAGGACCCTGGGAACTGAATTCTAGCATCTAACTCCCTGGACAGAAGCAGAGTGCACGTGAGCCAGCTCACGGCTGCCTGCCCAGGGCCCCTGCACCCCCGGAAGGTGGCTGCCCAAGGCCCCAGGCCTGCCTGCCTCCAGGGCTCTGGGGAAAGGCCAGTCAGGAGGGACCTTGTTCCCAACAGGAAACCTGAGGCCCAGGGAGGAAAGTGCCCAAACCCACGTCAGCCCTTCAGCCATCCAAGTGTTCGGAGCCAACCCCTGGGCCGGGGCCAGCGCAGGGGATGAGGCGAGTGCCCCTGGCTCCCCAGCTGGGGGCCAGGGCGGCCGGGGGTGAGGTGTGGGGGGCAAGGCCATTCTAAGTGAACCACGTGAAACTGCCCGATCTGTAGCTCAAAGAGTGAAATCGTGACACTTCCACTGGCCCTTGGAGGTGCCACCAGCCCCGGGTGGAGGCTCAGCACCGGCAGTGCCGACCGGTGGGCCCAAGGAGACAGGTGGGAGCCCCAAGTGCCAGGTCCCAGGGGTATGAAGGGGGCTGGCAAGTAGGAGGGACGAGGTCATCACCACTTTGGGCCCCAGGACTCTTCGGGGGCAGGGATGGGGTCAGGAAGGCCCCCACTGAGGCAGTCAGGGCACACGCCCATCTCCCGGAGGCCTCTGAAGGGGAGCCACAGAGGGACCCCCCAGGTTTTGAGGAAGCCCTGGGAAGTAAAGATCAGAAATGAGGCTGGGGTCCACTCCCCACCGTCCCCGTCCCCCTGGGATGGGGGTTGGGGCGGGATGCCAGCACCCGCTCACGCGCGCTCGTGGAGTGTTCGGGCTCGCTCACACCTGGTGTGGAAGCGCCTTCCGGCTCTCCCTGCCCCACCCCCACCCCACCCCACCCCCAGCCACCCCAGGATGGCACTCCGCGGCCGGGGGCAGGGGGGTGCTGGGGGTTAGGGGAGCCCTGGGCCTGGGGTGACTGTGAGACGGGCCTGCATCCAACCGGTGACTTCATAGCCACCGTTGCTTAGGAGGGTGGCTGTTGTAAGTAGATTTAAGTTATCAAACGGGAGTCGATTTAAACAAAAATACTGTATGTACGCAATGAACACACGGTTGGGAGGTAAGGCGCACACCCCCGAGGCGGGCGCCCCGAGCCACCCATGGACATGAGCTCCCCCAACCCCCTGCCCCGCGGCGACGCCCCCTCACCTGCGCCGCAGGGCCGGCGGCTGCACCGAGCTTGGGGGTCCCAGGAGCCGGGCGGGCGGGGCTGGGGGCGGGGCTAGCGGCCGGCGCTCCCGCCCCGGGGGCGGGGCAGGGGGCGGGGTCTCCGGAGCAGAATCGGCAGCGCGGGGAGGCCCTGGCGAGAGAGAAGAGGCTGCGGGGCTGCGCAGAGCTGGGGGCGCCCACTCTAGAGGGTGGTTCGCGGAGCGGTGGCGGGGCGGGGGGCACCCGCCCTCTCTCGCCCCTCCCCTTTCCCCTCCCTGGCCCCCGCTCTCACCCAGGCCCGGCGGCGCCCGCGGGGAAGTGGCAGCGCCAGTGGAAAGCGGCGGCGCAGTGTGCGCATCGCAGCACGTCCGCGCCGTCTCCGCACACGCCGCATCGCGCGCCGGACGCTGGGCCCTGCGGACGGACGATGGCGCAGTGACCCGGGACGGGGAGAAGTGCACGGTCCCCTGGACCCCGCCGGGGCTGAACGGCTGGGAGGGGCGCGGCGACGGGCGGCAAGGTTTCGGGATCCCGGCCAAGGGAAGTCAAGGGCCCTCTAACTTGGAGAAACCAGGCGCTCCGACCTCGTTCCCTCTTGGGGCTGGTCGGGGGTCCCCGGAAGGACGCTACTCCAAAGGGGGCTGGGAGGCCTGGGGCTCCAAACCGCCCCGTTTACAGCCGTATCTTTGTGAGACAGGTGTAATGAGGGTTTCAAGATCCAGAGAGAAGGGTCACACCCCCGTCCCCTCAAATCCCTCCGGGAGTCCCCTCCCCCTGCCTCTCAGAGCTCCCACCTGGTTCTGGGTAACCTCACAGCCCCAGCAGCCCCCGTGCCTCCTTCCAGCCTGCTCCCACCCGACCGCCCTCCCCAGGACCAGCCTGGCTGCTCCTTGCAGGGGCCTCCCCCAGCCCCCAGCCCTAACGCCCATCTGACTCCTGCCTCCTTCCCCCTGCCTGTCCTCTCCTATTTCAGCTTCCCTGGCTGCCCCTAGACCCCGAGCTCCCTGAGGACAACCACCTGGACCCCAGCACCCCCCTCACCTGTGGCCCCTCAGGGCCCACACACAGTAGGGGGCGCAGGGCTGAGGGGTCCAGCACAGGAAGGGGGACTGCAGAAGGTGGGGCCAGCAGGTGCTTGTAGGTGACAGCAGCATCCATTCCCGCTGGGGGCTCCCTGGGCAGTCCCCTAGCCTCCTCTCCAGCTGACCTCAGTCCCACGAGGACCTGGAACCAGAGGGTCAGTGCTCCGAGGGGCCATAGGGAACTTGCCCAGCACGGCACAGGAGTTAATGACCCCTGGGACTCTGGGAACCGCGGGCCCGTGTTGTGGGAAGAACCCGCAGGTGGGAGAGGCCCAGGTGCAGTTCCTGGCTCTGTGGCCCCCGCAGGGTCCCCGGCCCTTTCCCCACGTGAAGGCAGGAGCCCCGGGACCTCACAGGCTGTCCCAGGAGACACAGCACATACTGGGGCACATGTCACATCCTTCATGTCTTTGTGGCCACAGAACACTCAGAACATTCGTGGAGAACATTATCAGTAGTCAGAGTACATCCCCTGACTCAGCCGGGGCCCCCACATCAGAGGCTTGAGAAACCGGGTCCTTGTAAGGGCTGCTTCCCAGGGGCCAGCGCCCCCACGGCCCCACAGGAGAAAGTTGAATCGGTGGGGCCAGGCTGGGGCAGGGGTGCCTGGCCCTGTGGCGGGGGGCGGGCCTGACCCACAGGAGTGGCCAGGAGGCAGGGAGCAGGAGGACGGAGAGTCTGGGAGTGGGCTGTGCGTACCGGGGCCTCTGCAGGCGGCTCCTGGGGCCGGGGCCCCTCAGCCCGGGGCAGGTCCTGCTGGGATCGTCCCTGGAGGCAGCTGGAGCACCTCCAGGTCCCGCTGCTCATGTCGTTGTCAGCCAGAGAGGAGCAGAGCAAAGCAGAGGGGACAGTAGACTCGCAACCCCCAGCGCAGGGGAGGCCTGGGGCTCCTCCAGGCCGCCCTTTCCCAGGTGGGGAAGGAGGGCCAGCGGGGGAAGTGGGCTGAGCGGTGGAGGCAGGGCCTGCCCAGCAGTCAGCAAGAGAGCAGGATGCCAGGGCAGTCACCCCTGGTGCTTCCTTGGTGAGCCCCAAGAATTCCCCATACCCTGCCCAGCAGCGGCCTGTGCCTGGCCTGTTACATCGCTGGCACGGCCCTGGTTCCCATGGGGGATGGTGCCCGCAGAGCGGAGCCGGTCAAGGGCAGGAAGAGAATGGAAGGCGGGCAGCGTGGAACGGAGCCAGAGGACCCCGGCCAAACCCCTTTGTTTTAGCTCAGAAATGAGACCTGGGCAAGGCCAAGCGGCGAGTGGGGGCAGGGCCGGGACCACAACTCCCACCCAGTGCTCTTCGCCCAGACCAGAGCCCTGGGGCTGTGGGAGCGGGTGGGGAGGGCAGTGCCCCCCGCCCCCCGCATGGGCCAGGACAGGGGGTGCAGGAGGCCTTGCGTGGGCTGAGGATGGGGGCAGCTCTGTGGCCTCTGTGCCCCCCTGCCCCTTGGACTCAGACATTGCTCAGTCAGCTGCGCAGGGGAGTGTGGTCTGGGGAGATGGGGTGAGAAGGGACAGGACGGCCTCTCCGTTCTGCTCCGCCATCCTCCGGTCAGCTCTGCTCGAGGCCTCTCCGCCCTCCGGATGGGAGAGTTCTGGACACGCCCCCTCGGGGTCGGCGGGTGGGGGCGGAGGGCCAGGCTCACCTGGGGATGTCCCTGAGTGGCGGGGACAGGCAGGCCAGATGGAAGGCCCGGGGACAGCCGTCACAGCAGATGAGCTCCCCGCCGTCCCGGCACACGGCGCACTCGTCCTCGTTCTTCTGACGCAGTCGGGAGACAGGCATCCTCTGCGGGACCCGGGATGGGCGCCCTCCCGGCGAGACGTCCCCCACCAGGCGGCTCCCCGGGCAGCATCCCCCAGGGGCACCCAGGTCCCCAGCCTGCTTCCTGCCTGGAATTCCGCCTTGCCTGCCTGCTCCCCAGGGCTCCCCGAGGCCCCTCTGTCTGAGACGGTAGCCCCGAACACCTCCTGGGTCCATCCCCCTCGGGAAGGACAGTTCTTAGGAGAGCCTGGTGTCTCGTGGGTGCCTGTGCTCCACGCGGCCGTGAGACTACAGCCCACCCCACACAGGGCAGCGGAGGGGCAGGCCCAGCAGTGTTCCCCCCACCCCCCCGCCTCTGTCCCCTCCGCTTGCACCCCAGCCTGGAAGGTGCCTACTGCACCCAGCTGGATGCCACCTCCTTCAGAAGCCCCCCGGGTAGCAACCCCCCTACCCCAACTCTGCCAGCCTGGGAGCTCCTGGGGGCGGGCAGGGGTCCTGCTCATTGCTGAGTGCCCAGGGCCCAGCAGTCTCTGGAGAAGGTGCTGGAATAGATGGCTGGTTCTTCCTTGTTCAGAAACAGTGCTGGGAGCCCGACAGTTTGCACCGCTCGCCCCTCCCTCCCCCCGAGGGCACAGCTGTGAGACTCGGAAGAGCCTGTGCCTGGACCGAACACTGTGGGTTTAAGAGCCCAGGCCGACTTGCTCGCTCTGACTTAAGAATTTTTGCAATTGCGTACTATCAGAAAGAAAAAAAAATACTACTAAAAGAAAAAAAGAGCTCCACTCTGCGAACAGCAGCTTCGACCCTGTCCTCCAGCCCTTGCAACCAGTGCCCCGGCCAGGCGGCCAGGTGAAGAGGGAGCCACCCTCACCCTTGGGATCCTGGGGACAGGCTGGGCGTTACCTGGTGCGGCTGGGGCTCACTGGGAAGGGCAGGAGGGGCTGGGGCCCTGTCCTGCTGGCCGGTCCTCGAATTGCCTCCACCCTGCGAAGGAGAGGGAGGGTCACCAGCAAGGGATGCAGCGGGCAGGAGGGGCAGTCCCCCTCCCCCAGGAGAGCTCTGGACCCAGAGCTGCCCCTGCTGCCCAGGGTGCGCTGGGAGGGGGCCCAGGGCCAGGCCTCCCCAGGGGCGGCGGGCAGTGCTTACAGGGGCAACCGTTTGGGGCCCCTTGGCTCGGACCACGGTCTTCAGGCCGCCGCCCCCGCTGCGGGTCTTGTTCTTGGTGCCGCTGCCGCCGCCAGGCTCTTCAAACTTGCTGGGAGTGTAAAACTCCCCCCCAACCTGGATGCACTTCTTGGAGCCAGCTGGGGGGGAGAGGGGGGGCCGGGCAGGGGGCTGTACAGCTTGCTGTTCCTTCCCCCAGAGCTCTGGGGCCAGGGTCCTGCACACGGAGGGGTCCACTCCCTGGGGAAGCATGTCTCCCAGGTTCATGGCCTCTTGGAACCCCGGAAGGCAAGCTCACTTGCAGGTAGAGTCTTTGCTGGTGGAATTGGTTAAGATGGGCTCACTCTGGACCCTAGGTCCAATGCCAGTGTCTTTATGGGAAGAGAAGAGGACGCAGACAGACACAGGGAGGAGACTGTGTCCAGGAGGCTGGAGTGACGTGGCCACAAGCCCGGGGAGGGGGGTTGCAGGTAGCACCAGGAGCAGGGAGGCCGGGAGGGTTCTGCCTACAGCCTCCCCAGAGAGCAAGCGGGGCCCCGCCCGCACCTTCATTTTGGAGTTGCTGCTGCTTTGAGCCACCTAGTTTGTGACACTTTGTCATAACAGCCCTAGAAACTACTGCAGGGGTCTTCGGGACCCTCCCTGGTGGGTGAGGCCAGAGCCCGCGTCAGCTCCCAGGGTCCTCAGCATCCCCAGAGGGTGCCCAGCACAGCGACTGAGGAGGAGGGGTGCAGGCGTGGGGCAGGGGGCGGGTGCTGCTCAGACAGTCCAGAGTCGCCCAGCCCCAGCCCTCCTAGGAGGCAGACCCACTGCAGGGAGTGGGGGCGCTGGCCGCCTAGTCCGTGTCCCGCTGCCCTGGAGCCGCCACGGAGCTGAGTGGGGACGCGGACCCCCTGGCAGTGCCGTGTCTACCTGAGCCAAACACCTGCTGGATGAGGATTCCCTCCAGGGCCCCGTGGGCCCCTGGGACGTCCCCGGACGACACGGCCACGGCTCTCTGGACCGAAGTGGACATGGTCTGAATTCCTGGGGGAGGGGACACAAGATGGGCTCAGCCCCTGGGACACGGCCCTGAGCACGGCCAGTGGGGAGTCAGAATCCTTCCTTCTTTCCTCCAGGGCAGACCAGACAGACGGACGGACAGCCCACGTGTAAGCGCAGCGACAGCCCTGGTGTGCGCGCGAGCGTGCGTGTGTGTGTGTGTGTGTGTGTGTGGACACGAATGCAGTGTGCTAGGAGGCGTGTGAGCTGACTGGACACGGCGGGCAGGAATGAGCGGGAACCCTGGGCAGCAGCCTTCGGTTGTGCTGAGGGAGGCACCGTCCCCAGGGTCGGCGCTGGGGCCTCTGGGGTCCCAGGCTGTATCCAGCCCAGGGACCAAGGAGGACTCTCAGGAGGAAGCAGAGTCCAAGCCCGCCCTGAAGGACCGGGCACTCAGGTGGGCACAGGTGGGGTGAGCCTGGGCATCCCCCCTTTCCCAGGAGCCGTGGAGGCTTTGGGGGGGGCGCCCTGACACCTTGACCTCCAGCCTGCTCACCATTGCCCAGCGGGAGGCACTGTAGCTCTGCATTGCTGTCCGGCTTCTTGGAGGGCTTGGCCTTGGCCTGGGAGCCTGCTGGTGGGGGGTAGGGGGAGCAGAGACAGCCTGGCCCCCCTGTCCCTGCTGGGCCAAGGCTGGGGGCAGGTGGAGAGCCCAGGTGGGATCTCCCCAACTCCGGCAGGTCCCCTTGCTTTCCCAGCTCTGGCGCCCATCAGGAGAGGGAAGGTACACCCCCAGGGGGCAGCAGGGCTGCCGGACCCATCCAGGGTGCCCGGCCAAGTACCAGAGGGCCCTCTGCTAGGCTGGCTCTGGGCCAAGCAGGAAGGGCAGATGGTCCCAGGGCCTGGTGTGAAGGAGGGTGTCAGGCTCCCGGGTGGGGGGGAATCTGTGCCCCCTCCCCTCCCCCGCTCCTCACACTGGGTACCTGGGCTGGAGGTGGCCCTCGGGGACAGGGCTGTGGGCGGGGTGGTCCGCGGCTCCTCCAGGGCCTTCCTCTTGGCAGGGGGCCTGGGCAGCAGCACAGTGGCCTTGGAACTGGCCGGGGGCTTCCTTGCCTTCCGGGGCTGGCTGAGGTCCACATCTGGGGGGCACACAGGGGCAGGCCCAGCCTCAAGCCCAGCTCGGACAAGCCCAGCTCGGTGGGTGAGGCCCTTGGCCTCTTAGAACCCCAGGCGGTCTGGGTGACGTCCCTAAACGCCCCCTCCCGCTCACATCCAGCTGGGGCTCAGAGGACGACTCAGCTGCCGCAGCGAGGGAGGTGGGGCGGGGGCCTCCAGCCCCCGTGCCCCCACCTTTGGGGAAGCTCTCAAGGATGGGCTGCAGCCTGGCATATCTCTCCAGGTTGTAGTCCTTGAAGAGAACCCTCCAGAAGTCCAGGATGACGGCCGCGTCCCGGGTCAGAAGCCAGGAGAGGAGCGCGTGGAAGGCCTGGGAGCAGCCCTCCTTCTCCTTCAGCCGCAGGGTCTCCTGAAGCAAAGCAGGGGATGGGGGTCCTGCCTTGCCCTCCCCAGGTACCCCTTCTCACCACTTCGGCTGCGGTGACAGAGGGCGAAGGCTCACCCTGGCACCTGCCTCCATCCCCTTGACTTGGAGGCGTGCGGGGCTGGCACCGGGGTCTGGGGGGGGGGGCCTGGAATCCATCCCAGGGGGCCATGCTCAGCTTGGAGGGAGGCTTGAGGCGGTTTGGGAGGGGGCTTTGGGGATCTGGGGTGGGGGCACTGGAACTTGTCCCGGAGACCGGTCCCTAGGTTGGTGTGGGGGGGGGCGGGGGGCGGGGCTGCGGCATTGGGGCTGGGCGCTGGGAAGGGTGTTGGGGGCGGGAGAGGGGGGAGGAGCGGGGCGGGGGAGGGGAGGGTCCATGTGGAACCGGTCTTCTGCGACCCTGCGGGCTCCTGGGCGCGGGCTTCGGGAAGGCTGGGGCGTTGTTGGTCTGGATTGGGGCCCACCTGGAACTTGTCCTCGGGGACCACTTCGTGGTCGGCCAGCGCGTGCAGCAGCGGGAAGGCGCTGTCCACCGCCACCGCGATCTCCGTGCGGTGCAGCCTCAGGAGGCGGCGCAGCGCGCCGTCCCCACCCGCACGGGCCTCGCCCGCCATCGTGGGGCCCGGGGTCGCGGGGCTGGGGGCTCCCTCTCCCCGCCTGGGGTCCCGCGGCCTCGGGGCGTCGCTGGACTTGTGGGATGTCTGGGCCGTGCCTGCCTCCTGGCCTCGCGCTTGCCCTGCGCCGCGGGGCCCTGGGCGGCCACACCTGGCTGGTGGAGAGGGGACCGGAGCGGGCTGAGCGGCCTCCCGGGGCCGAGCGCGGGTGTGGGTCTCTGATATACCTGGCTCGCGGTGGAGACAGCAAAGGCACTCCGTCTGAGCCAATCAGGGCACAGGGAGCTTCCTCAGAGGCAGGAAGGAAACTTCCCTGTAACCGAGAGAGGACTGCGCCCGACCTGACTCAATTCCCAAAATGTGGCTCTGGACAGCACCCCTTGGGGCCCTGTTCAAACGGAGGGAGCCAGGACAGGTGTTCACCCACCCGAGCATCTCAGGCACCTGCGGGTCTGCTCAGGTCCGCCAGCAGCTCAGAGAGACCAGGACAAGGAGTCTCCATGGGCTGCACTGGGGTAGCATCCTGGTGGGGCGTGGGCGCCTCCACAGCTGCTGCTCGGAGCCTCAAACCTGGGGGTGGAGGATGGGTCCGAGGGGGAACCTGGGTCTGTGTCTGTGGGTTCAGCTCTGGGCCTTGCCTGGAAGCCGGGTGATGTCCAGCAAGTCACTTTCCTCTCTGAGCTTCAGTCCCCACGTTCCAGGAGTTCCCCCATGGCGCACTGGGTTAAGGACCCAACTGCAGCAGCTCCATTCACTGAGGAGGTGCGGGTTCGACCCCCAACCCAGTTCAGTGTGTTAAAGGATCCCGCGTGGTCGTAGCTGCAGCTCAGATTCAGTCCCTGGCCCAGGAACTTCCATAGGCTGGTGCAGCCATAAGACTAAAAACTAAAAATGAACGCATTCCACTGGGAGTCCCCCAGGTGTGTTAGAAATTAAAGCTTCTAGAAGGCGGCTGACTCCAAGGATAGGCATGTCTGAGTGTGGGCCATGGGAGCCTCTGTCTTTGTCTGGCTCACAGCCCAGGGAGACACCCTGGGAGCCTTCTTGGGGGGGGCGGTCAGAGGCTGGGGACAGACACCCCAGGGCTGCCTGGTGGACTGCGGCAGAGGTCCCTGGCTCCAGGAGTGAACAGCTCCCGCAAAGGGGGGCAGGGGCCAGGTGGGGGCAGGAACACGGGACACCGGCCGGGCGGCGGGGGGGGAGGCCTGGCCTTGCGATCAGGCTGCAGAGCCTGGGAGGACTTTTGGGGGAAATGACCGGGCCAGTCTATGTTAGGGGAGGAAGCTGGGTGCTTGTGGATGGGGCTGGGGGGGTGGCTCCAGGAAGCCCGGGGTCAGGGGAGCCCTGAGCTGGGACCGGCTGCAAGGGGCAGGGGGAGGGGACTCCTGGCCGCCTGGGTGGGGTTGTCGCTGGCGCTTCTCCTGGGTGTCCGCTCTCATGTTTTATGCTGAGGTGGGAGTTCAGGGTGAGGTGCTATGGGCGCCCACCCCCTGCGGAGGGAGCCCTGCCTTGGCCTCCCAGCCTCCTGGCCTGGGCCCCTGACGGCTCCTCTCTGGGCGCTCCAGGGCAGGTGTTCTGGGCTGTTGGGGAGCAGGCCTGGGGAGGCGGTGGTCGGAGGTGGAGACCTGAGCTCCTCTGGCCTGGAGCCTGGCATGGGGGGCAGCGGGGAGGGCTGCGGGGGCGTCATCTCAGGGGCCAGGACCTGAGTGTGGAGCGCTCGGGCTGGCTCACCTGTAGAATGTTCTGGGGACGGACCTGGGAGCAGGGCCCTGGTGCTGCCCACCTCTGGGTCTGAGCCCACTGGCTGTAGTGCTGGGGGGGGTGGCCCTGGAGATGTGGGGCTTGGGGGCCATGCCTGCCTGCCCGACATGACCCCCACATTCACACCCAGAGGTACCCCGATGTCAGGGCCTTGCCTGTGTCCTGGGGTGACCGGCCCAGAGCCCCTAGTTCCTTGGGCATCATTGTCACACCCCACCTGGTTGCATTTTCTCCCCTGGGGTGGGGGGACTGAGTGGAGTGGGGGACACCTGAGCCACAAGCCAACTCGTCAAGGGACACGAGGACCTGCCAAGAAGATAAAGTCTTTACTTTGCTTTTTAAAAGCCCTGGTCCCTGCAGGTGCCCTGTGTGGTCAGGCTGGCCTGGCCACTTGGGGGGGTCCCCAGCCTCCGGCTTGGAGTTTAGCAAACAGGCTCCCGTAGTGTTTTGGACTTTCCGCCACGCCGGGGGTTTCCGCCGCTGCCCCAACCTGCGGGTGACCTGGAGCCGCCCGGGGTTGTGTGACCTGGGTGACCACAGACGGGCGGGGGCGAGAGCCGCGCTGCCTTCAGCCAGGTCACTGCCCTCGGGACTGGAGCCTCCCTCCTCCAGGCAGCGGTGCAGCGGCTTGCCTGCCCCTTGGGGGCGGGAGCACGTCTCTGAGCCTCTGTTTCTCTGCGAGGGGCGAGCTCTGGAGCTTTGGCCGCAGCGTGGCCATGCTGCATACCCGACACGCAGCCCCACCACACACCAGGCCCCGTCCTGAGCACCTAATCTCAGGACTGCCCTGCTGGGTCAGAGTATTGCCATTCCCGTTCTACACACAGGGAGACTGGAGATCAGAGAGGTTAAGGACCTTGACCAACGTCACACAGCCAGGAAATGGCCTGGGATGGAGGTGCCCAGCTCCGTGCTCTCAGCCCTCGGGACCCTCCTTGGGTGCCCAGGTCATGTGAGGCACTCCCTGCCCGCGAGGAGGAGGACAGGCTCCCTGCATGACTAGCCCAGACATCACGGAGGAGGAGGTCCCAGCCGCCGGGTCGGGCCTGGAGGGGACCCTGTCCCGTGGCTGCTTGGCCTGGGCCCCTCAAGGAAGCCTGGACACCGCAATCTTGCCCTTCTCCCAGACAGCTCTCCCCAAAGAGCCGGGGTGCTAGGTGTCAGGAATCCTGAGTTAGGATGACTTCAGGGGCCCTCAGACAGCAACCCAAGCCCCAGCTGGAGGAGCAGAGCAGGAGAGGCCCTGGCCCTGCCCCCGAGGACCCTTGGGTGGTGGGCACCAGGGGAGGGACTGTCCCCTGGTGACTCCGCCGGGACTTGAGCGCCCTCTCTTGCTCTCTAGCTCCTGTGGGACCCTCTCTGGGCCTGTTTCCCAAGAAAAGATGCTCAACCTTGCTACTCATCGTGAAAACGAAAATGAAAACCGAATGAGACGCCACTCCACACCCTCTAGGACGGCTCTTATCAAAAAACAGACAAGAACGGGCGTCAAAGAAAATGCAGAGAGGCGTTCCCGTCGTGGCGCAGTGGCTAAAGAATCCGACAAGGAACCATGAGGTTTGCGGGTTCCACCCCTGGCCTCGCTCCGTGGGTTAAGGGCCCGGCATTGCCGTGAGCTGCGGTGTAGATCGAAGACGCAGCTCAGATCCTGCGTTGCCGTGGCTGTGGCCCCTAGCCGGGGAGCCTCCATATGCCGCTGGTGTGGCCCTGAAAAGACAAAAAAAAAAAAGAGAGAGAGAAAGGAAAATGCGGAGAAACCAGAATCCCCACACAGAGGTGGCGCAGTCACTCTGCAAGAATGTCCTGCGTCTCCTCAATGCCTGAAATGGCTTTACCGTGTGACCAGCAGTTCCTCTCCTGGGTGGGTGCCCCGAAAAGACGAGAACAGATACTCAGGCAAAAAACCTGTACAAAAATAGCAGCCCTATTCACAACAGCCAAAGAGTGGATGGAGTTCCCACTGTGGCTGAGTGGTTAACGAACTCAACTAGCATCCATGAGAACGCAGGCTCAATCCCTGGCCCTGCTCAGTGGCTTAAGGATACAGCATTGCCGTGAGCTGTGGTGGAGGTTGCTGACGTGCCTCAGATCTGCCGTGCCTGTGGTGTAGGCCGGCGGCTACAGCTCTGATTCGACCCCTGCCTGGGAACCTCCATGTGCCAGGCATGCGGCCCTAAAGAGACCAAAAAAGAATGGAAACAACCCAAACACCCATCTACGAAGAATGGATGAAGTGAGGTCCACCATACAATAAAATATCACTCCGTTACAACGTGCGGGACCCTCGAAAACACTGCACCCAATGAAATAAGCCAGACAGAAAAGGCCCTCTGGTGTGCGATTTCATTTCTGTGAAATACTCAAACCAGGTCACTCCATGGAGACAGAAAGCAGATTCCAGGAGGTGGGGGAAGAAGGCGTCACTGCTTGAGAGATGCGAGGTTTCCATTCGGGGCGATGAAGCGGTTCCGGAGACAGACAGCGTGGTGATTCAGACGACTGCGATGGATCGATTGCTCCTGAGGTTTAAACTTCTAAATGGTTAAACAGGTAACTTTAGGTTCTGTGTGTTTTACTGCAATAACAATTAATTAATTTTTAGGGAGTTCCTGTTGTGGCTCAGAGGATTATGAACCTGACTAGCATCCATGAGGATGTGGGTTCCATCCCTGGCCTCGTTCAGTGGGTTAAGGATCCGGGGTTGCTGTGAGCTGTGGTGTAGGCTGGCATAGATGCAGCTCGGATCGGGCGTTGCTGTGGCTGTGGTGTAGGCCGCCAGCTGCACCTCGGATCACACCCCCAGCCTGGGAACGCCCATATACTGCAAGTGAGGCCCTAAAAAGAAAAAATAGTAATAATTTTTAAAGATCAGTTGGGCGTATTTGTGTGGCTCTATTTCTGGGTTCTCTTTCTGTCCCATTAACCTCTGTCTATACCGCAAATACGTGGCTACTGTACCCAGGTGAGAAATCTTGAAACCCTGTGAGATCACTTCCTCCCATTTTATACCTTTTTGTTTGTTTGTCTTTTGTCTTTTTGGGGCCGCACCCACAGCATATGGAGGTTCCCAGGCTAGGGATCAAATTGGAGCTGTAGCCGCCCGCCTATACCACAGCCACAGCAGCCCAGGATCGGCGCCTCATCTGTGACCTACACCACAGCTCACGGCAACCCCAGATCCTTAACCCACTGAACGAGGCCAGGGATCAAACCTGCGTCCTTATGGATCCTAGTCGGGTTCGTTAACTACCCAGCCACAATGGGAACTCTGCTTTTATTCTCTTTTAAAATTGTTTTATCTATTCTAGTTCCTTCGATTTTCCATATAAATTTTAGATTGGTCTTGTCTCTATCTACAAAAATTCTTGCTAGGATGTTGATAGAAATTACAATTTGGGGAAAATTGTCATATTTATTAGGTTGAGGCTTCCACTCTGTCTTTGTATGTTTCTCAATTTATTCAGAACTTCATTGATTTCTTTCGTCAATGTTCTATAGTTTTCGGCACAGATTCTACATACGGTTTGTTATACTTACACCTAAGGTTTAAATTTTTTTGAGCAAGTGTAAGTTGTTTTTGTGCTTTAAATTTTAATTTTGGTGTCTCTTTGTGCTTTTAATTTTTATTTTGGTGTCCCTAACAATTACTCATTGTTAGTGTTTAGAAATACGACAGATTTTTCACCTGTTCGCCTTATATCCTACAACCTTGGAGATTCATTTGATTTGTTCTGGGGCTATTTTCATTTTGTCTTGTTACAGCATCTTCGGGATTTCCTGCAAAGACGGCTGTGTCATCTGTAAATAGGGCAGAGTGATCTCTTCCTTCCCAGTCCGTGTGCCTTCCGTTCCCTTTTCTTGCCTTATTGCACAGGCTGGGACTCCCAGCACTCTGCTGATAAACACGATGAGTGGAGGTCCCTGCCTCCTTGCTGATCCTAGAAGGAAAAAGCTCTAGGTTTTTCCTAGATGCCCTTTATTATGTTTGGGAAATCCCTTCTATTTCTATGTTTATGACAGTTTTTCTTGTGAACGGGTGTCAAATGTTGTTAAGTGCTTTTTCGGCAATTGATTCATGTGATTGTGATTTTTCTTCATTAGCCTGTTAATGTGGCAAATTCTATGGATTGATTTTTTTTTTCAACTATTGAACCAGCCTTGCATCCCTGGAATACACTACACTTGGTTGTTGTATATCTTGTTGAATCTGATTTTCTAATATTTTATTGAGGGTTTTTTGCATATATATTCACAGTATATATTGGTCTGTGGTTTTCTTTGTTGACTCTGTTTGGATTCGATATCAGGATGAGATTGGTTTTGTTACAGGTTCCAAGTCCCCTTTGAGGAGAAGAACCCCCAAAGCCACAGGCCACGTCTCCTTGCCATGCCCCTTCCCCGACCTTGACCTGCCTGGGCTGCTCACTCCCTGCTGGGGATGGACCATGGCCCAGGCTTCACCCACCCCTGGGTCACCTGTTCCCCATGCAAATGAGGCCCTCCACGTTCAGCCAGTCTGAAGGTCAAATATGCCCCCTACGGAGATCAAACCACACTCAGCCCATAGGGCACATGGGGGCTGGGACAGGAAAACTTAGTGGGTCTGGGGTGGGAGAAGTGGGGAACCTGCAGGGAAGTCATGGGAGGGGCAGGCTGGGAGGGGACCTGGGACCCGTGGCAATGTCAGGAATGCATATGGCATCAGGACAGGTCTGGCTGCTGATGCCACTTGTCAGGCTGTGGGATGGTATTTAGAATCCCGAAGCTGAGTCAGAGTCCCAGAAGACAGGGCGGCTGGCTGGGAAGTGGGGTCTGCTGCCCTGTCCTGAGACAGAATGCAACCCGCAGCCCGAGGGTCGAAGGCCAAGTGGCGTGGGACAGAGGCCCAGTCGGTAGACTGAGCCCGTCACAGGTCACAGATAAGCTTGCTGACACCAGAGCCATTTGAGAAGTGGGGTGCAGCCCAGGAATGGGGGGCAACTAAGAGGTGCCCAGCCCCTGCAGAGGGCAGGAGCCCTGGGGAGCCAAGAGTGTGTGCCCTCGGAGAGGGACCCAGCCCAGAGCGGAAGTCACGCGGAGGAGGAGGCCGGGAGCCAGCGATGGCCTTGGGTGGCCCCTGCCAGCCTGGCGGGAGCCAGTTCACACCTCCACCCCCACATGGCTCGGGTCTGCTGTTCTACGTCTGTCCCCCGAGCGCCAGCATCTGAGCTCCAGGTCTGCAGAGCTGGCCGCTGGGGAGGGGGGCTGGGTGCTGGTGTGGGACATCGGGGTGGGGGGCCTCGAGCAGAGGGAGGGAGCGGCAGCACCAGGAGCCCTCTTTTGTCTTGCTCTTAGATCACTGGTCCTATAAAGTTGACCTGCATGGTATTTTGGATTTTTTTCCATTCTTTGAAGTTGCTTTGGAGCTGACTTACAGGGTTGTGATAATTCTGCTGCACAACAAGGTGCATCCCTTATACGTGTGTGCCCACATCCCTTCTTTTCCAGGCTCTTTTCCCGAACGCTGGGTGGCGTTCCCCGTGCTGTACCGCAGGTCCCCGTCGCCCCTGCCTTCCGTGGAGAGAGATTCTGGGGAACCGTGGCCAGGACGAGACGGATCTGCAGACGCCTCGCCTCTCGGGAGCCCGTTCCCCTTCTGTCCTCTCGGAGGCGCAGTCCCCTCGCCGGGACACGCGTAGATCCGAGGGCCGGTGTGCGTCTGGCAGGAGGGCTCGCCCTGGGCTGGCGGCCCAGCGCAGCTCAGGGCATTTCCATCTCCCCGGGCAGGTCCCTGGTGCCACCTCCCGGAAGTAGCCCTGATCTGCTCGGGGTCACTGAAGACTCCTGTCGCCGGTTCTGGAATGTGGCGTAAAGGGAACGACCTGAGAGAAACCCCCACATCCTGCCCTCCTTCCACCCGAGTCCGTCTGGGTTCCTCCACGCGGCTGCGAGTACCGGCCTGGTTCCTCCCTCGGCTTCGATGGTCCCCCTGCCCACCTCCCAGCCGTGGGCATCTGCTCGTCTGCTCCCCTGCCGGGGGCATCTGGGCTGCTGGG
Source organism: Phacochoerus africanus (assembly GCF_016906955.1). Classification (NCBI taxonomy): domain Eukaryota; kingdom Metazoa; phylum Chordata; class Mammalia; order Artiodactyla; family Suidae; genus Phacochoerus; species Phacochoerus africanus. The sequence goes on along the minus strand of NC_062544.1, from coordinate 287,135,361 downwards.
GACAGAACTGAACCTCTGTGACCCAGTCCTGCCGGACGGGAGTGCAGTCCTGGCCCAGCGGGCACAGGGGAGCTGGGGGAGGGCACAGTTCTCCAAAGGGCCTGTGCCCTTTGGCCTTCCTAGCATGAGGCTTCCAGTTGCTGCACTGGCTCTGGTGGTGTCTGCTGGGGGCCACGCGGGCGGGCGGGCGGGCGGGGGTCTCTCTGCGGTGGGAATTTGACCGCCGTTCTCGAGTGTCTTTTCATGGCCACTGGTGTATCTTCCTGAGCAAAGGGTCTGTTCAAGGCCTTGGCCTGTTTTAAAACGGGCAAGATTTTGTTTGTATCATTGATTTGTAATAGTTCTTTACATATTCTAGACACAGTTTGTGTCAGATATTGTGAAAATGTTTTGAAGATGTCCTCTAAGTCATCTCCTTGGGTTTCAGCATCTCCTGGCCACGGGCTGCACCCTCCCCGCCTCCACCCGGCCTGCCCTCTGCAGGGTCAGGACAGGCGTGTTGAGTGGACAGGCACGTGAGCCCCCACCTGGCAGGGACAGGGGAGCCAGCCTGGGCAGTGCCGATGGCCTGGCACCAGGAAGAGCCAGGCCCTTGAGTGACAGGACAGGGACCAGGCCCTGAGTGTGTGAAGGCAGAAAGCATGCAGGGAGTTTCCAGGTCAAAGGGACTGTGGAGGGCACCCCCACACCAGTGTCCTCAGCGCCCTCCCCCCCCCCCCAGGGCCCTGAGCCCCAGGAAAGATGCTGGCCACTCACTGCCCCCCACCCCAGGGATTCTGGTGGGCTGGGACCCTGGCCATGGCGGGACGTGGACGCGGGTATTGACACCAATGTTCTCTGGGCACATCCCTTCTGGCATGTCCCCACCAGGTCCTGTCCTGCTGAATATGCAGCGGACAAAACAGAAGGGTGGGAGTTCCCGTGGGGCGCATCATAATGAACCTGCCTAGTGTCCATGAGGACACGGTTTCCACCCCTGGCCTTGCGCAGTGGGTTAAGGATCTAGCGTTGCTGTGGCTGTGGTGTGGGCTGGCAGCTGCAGCTCTGATTTGACCCCTAGCCAGGGAACTTCCATAGGCGGCAGGTTTGGCCCTTAAAATTAAATTAAATTAAATTTAAAAAACCCTAGAAGGTGACCAGGGTCAGAGGGGCGTCCGCCAGTGATCACATGTGAGGGTGAAGGAAGGGAAACCCCCAAAGTGTCCCTCCAGGGACGAAGCTGAGCCAGGGGCGGTGGGGCAGGCGCAGGGCCACATGAGCTCAGCACCTGCTGCAAAGGACAGCACCTCGAGCCCAGGGTGACGTGCTTGCTTCAAAGAATCAGAGAGGGGAAAGGAGACTTATCCTTCTGGAAGGAGACTCGCAGGTGTGGGCCCTGGGCTAGGACGGGGAACACTGTGAGCTGGGTTCATCTTTTTATTTTTTTGTCTTTTGAGGGCCACACCCACGGCATATGGAGGATCCCAGGCCAGGGGTCGAATTGGAGCTACAGCTGCCAGCCTACGCCACAGCCACAGCAACACCAGATCCGAGCCACGTCTGTGATGAGCACCACAGCTCACGGCAACACCGGATCCTTAACCCACCGAGCGAGGCCGGGGATTGGACCTGCATCCACATGGACGCTCGTCAGATTCATTTCCGCTGCACCACAACGGGAACTCCAGGTTCACTTTTTAATCTGTACATTTCAGCAGGGTTTGAATTTAATGATAAGCATAGATTTGTTTTCAAATAAAAAAATAGGAAATAGGAGTTCCCATCGTGGTTCAGCAGAAACGAATCCGACTAGGAACCATGAGGTTGCCGGTTCAATTCCTGGCCTCGCTCAGTGGGTTAAGGATCCAGTGTTGCCGTGAGCTGTGGTGTGTGTAGGTCACAGGCGCAGCTCAGATCTGGTGTTGCTGTGGCTGTGGTGTAGGCCGGTGGCTATAGCTCTGATTCGACCCCTAGCCTGGGAACCTCCATATGCCACGGGTGCAGCCCTAAAAAGACAAAACACACACACACAGAGGAAATAAAATATAATGGGAAGTATTCACAACACCAATCAAAATAGCAGAGAATTGGGGCTAAAGATAGGAAGCCGTCTGCAGCGCCCACATTCCATTTTATTTGTTTTATTTATTTTTATTATTTATTTATTTGCCTGCATATCTTCTTATTAAGGTATACTTAACATACGCATTTTCTTTTAGGGCCACCCCCGCGGCATATGGAAGTTCCCAGGCTAGGGGTTGAATCGGAGCTGTAGCTGCCGGGCGACTCCACAGCCACAGCAACGTGTGATTTGAGCCGTATCTGTAACCTGCACCACAGCTCGTGGCAACACCAAATTCCTGACCCACTGAGCGAGGCCAGGGATCAAACCTGCTCCTCATGGAGACTAAACAGGTTCGTTTTTGCTGAGCCACAGTGGGAACTCCCAACATGTAATTTTTTTTTAAAGAAAAAAGAAACAGAACATATACCACATCCCTGGATTTAATTTCTTAATTGCCTTTTTTTTTTTTTTTTTTTTTTTTGCCACATATGGAGCTTCCCAGGCCAGGGGTCGAATCGGAGCTGTAACTTCTGGCCTGCACCACAACCACAACAACAAGGGATCCTTAACCCACTGACTGTGGCCAGGGATCGAACCCATGTCCTCATAGATGCTAGTCAGGTTCGTTACAGTAACTCCGTTAATTTTGTGTTACATGGCAGTTCTTAGCATATGTGAAGCAGAAACAGACTCAGAGACACGGAGAACAGACTTCTTTGCATGGCTGAGCCACCTGCTGTATAGCAGCAGAAAATTACCGCAATTAACGCAGGAATTAACACCATCAACTATACTTCTTTTTTTTTTTTTTCCAAAAGGCAGCTCATCCTTAATTAGTCTCTAACACTAATATATTTCAAATCAAACTACTAAAAGGGTTTGAAAACTTAAGTCGAATGTTCCTTGGGAAGAGGAATGAACAAGGGACAGGACAGGACAGTTCTGAGGAGGGCGGTGCTGCCTGGCTGTCCAGGGTGGTACCCAGCCGCAGTGGGAGGCCGGGAGCCCGCTGCTAGAGACACAGAACCAAGTGCAAAGCTCGGAGCCCGCGCCAAACACACCTGCGCCTTATTCTGCAATAAATGCGCCCTGTGGCATGCACGGGGGAGACGGACCCCTCAATAAGTCGTCTGTACACCAGCTGATCCATGCCAAAATCATGCCAAAGCCCACAGCCATCCTGACTGCACTAGAGATGTGCTAAAAAGCGGAGTGAAACGCGGAAATAAAGATGAACACGGAGTTCCCGTCGTGGTGCAGTGGTTAACGAATCCGACTAGGAACCATGAGGTTGCGGGTTCGGTCCCTGCCCTTGCTCAGGGGGTTAACGATCCGGTGCTGCCGTGAGCTGTGGTGTAGGTTGCAGACGCGGCTTGGATCCCGCGTTGTTGTGGCTCTGGCGTAGGCTGGCGGCTACGGCTCCGATTCAACCCCTAGCCTGGGAACCCCCATATGCTGTGGGAGCGGCCCAAAGAAATAGCAAAAAGACAAAAAAAAAAAAAAAAGATGAACACACCTATCGTCTTGGGGGTGGACGGGAGCTTTTGAGTGTGATAGGAAGGTGAGGCCCCTAGCAGAAAAAGGTGAGTACTCGGCTGGCCGGGCACCCAGGCGCTTGCAGACGTCATCCTGCAGGTTTCCGTGACGGAATCTTTGCATTAGGTTATTGCTTAAATTGGGCACGTAAGGCATCTCAGCCAGCACCTGGGGAGACTTGCAGTCACTGTTTCAGCCAGGAGGGGGGGATGTCCGTCACTTTTGTGGATGGCACAGGGCCTTGCTTCCGTCCCCACACGGACCAGGAAGGGGTCTTGTGTTTCCACTCCAAGGCTCTGCTCTGTGCGGGCGTTGGCGTCCACCAGGAAGCTTCAGCACCCCCTCCCTGTCCCCCCGAAGGGCTTGGCCGCTGCTGAGTGCGAGGCTGTGGGCGAGGTCTAGCTGGTGGGTGGCCCCCGTGGACACAGAGGCCTGCCTGCGTCCGCCTTTGCCTCCACACATGTGATCTTCAGGGGCAGCGATGGGAAGGTCATTCCTTCCCTGGAGCTGGGCCCCCCAGTACCCCCACACTCCACTCTTCACAGACACAGGCAGGGCGGGGAGCAGGGCTGGACACAGGGGTAGGGTGATGCAGTCAGGTGACAGATCCACCTGCAGGCCAGGTCCTTATAATCACTTTTATTTTTTTAATTTTTATTTTTTTGTCTTTTTTGTCTTTTTGCTATTTCTTTGGGCCGCTCCTGCGGCATATGGGGGTTCCCAGGCTAGGGGTCGAATCGGAGCTGTAGCCACTGGCCTACGCCAGAGCCACAGCAACGCGGGATCCGAGCCTCGTCTGCAACCCACACCACAGCTCACAGCAACGCCGGATCGTTAACCCACTGAGCAAGGGCAGGGACCGAACCCGCAACCTCATGGTTCCTAGTCGGATTCATTAACCACTGAGCCACAGCAGGAACTCCGAATTGCTGGATTTTAGATAATTTTTTTTCTTTTCTTTCTTCTTTTTGGTCTTTTGTCTTTTTAGGGCTGCACCCAAGGCATATGGAAGTTCCCAGGCTAGGGGTCTAATTGGAGGTGCAGCTGCCACCCTACACCACAACCACAGCAACTCAGGATCTGAGCCACAGCAACCTACACCATAGCTCATGGCAACACCAGATCCTTAACCCACTGAGCGAGGCCAGGGATTGAACCTGCATCCTCTTGGATACTAGTCAGGTTCCTAACCTGCTGAGCCACAACAGGAATGCCCAATTTTTTTTTTTTTTTGTCTTTTTGCTATTTCTTGGGCCGCTCCCGCGGCATATGGAGGTTCCCAGGCTAGGGGTTGAATCGGAGCTGTAGCCACCGGCCTACGCCAGAGCCACAGCAACACGGGATCCGAGCCGCGTCTGCAACCTACACCACAGCTCACGGCAGCACCGGATCGTTAACCCCCTGAGCAAGGGCAGGGACCGAACCCGCAACCTCATGGTTCCTAGTCGGATTCGTTAACCACTGCGCCACAAAGGGAACTCCCTATAATCACTTTTAATCTGGTGTCCTAGCTGAAAAACAAAGCTAAACGCAGCCAAAGGAGGAGAGAGCAATTGAGACAACGCATCTGGGCCCGGGGAAGATGGTCTCAGTGTCATTATCAGTGTTCGCTTAAAAAAAGGTGTAATAAACTCTTAGAGCAAATATTCTAGGAGTTCCTGTGGTAGCTCAGCAGGTTAAGAACCTGACTAGTATGCATGAGGACGCGGGTTTGATCCCTGGCCTCGCTCAGTGGGTTAAGGATCTGGCATTGCTGTGGCTGTGGTGTAAGCTGGCAGCTGCAGCTCCAATTCGACCCTTAGCCTGGGAACTTCCATATGCTGCCAAGTGCCACCATAAAGAGTAAAAAAAAAAAAAAAAAAAAGGAGAGAGAATAAATATTCTAAAGAATAAATATTCTAAAACACTTTGCAAGATGTGTTCATGGACTGGAAGAATTGATATGTTAAAATGACCATGCTACCCAAGGCAACCTACAGATTCAGTGCAAAACACCAATGGCATTTTTCAAAGAAATAGGGAAAAAAATCCTAAAATTTGCTTAAAATCACAAAGACCCAAAATAATCCTGAGAAAGAAAAATAAAACTAGATGTGGGAGTTCCTGTCATGTTGCAGTGGTTAACGAATCCGACTAGGAACCATGAGGTTGCGGGTTCGGTCCCTGCCCTTGCTCAGTGGGTTAACGATCCGGCGTTGCTGTGAGCTTCGGTGTAGGTTGCAGATGCGGCTTGGATCCCGTGTTGCTGTGGCTCTGGCGTAGGCCAGTGGCTACAGCTCCGATTCAACCCCTAGCCTGGGAACTTCCATATGCCGCGGGAGCGGCCCAAGAAATGGCAACAACAACAACAACAACAACAACAAAAAACTAGACGTACCACAGTCCCTGGTTTCAAACAATATTACAAAGCTCTTGTCATTAAAACAGCATGGTGCTGGGACGAAAACAGACACACACATCAATGGAACACGTACAAAGCCCAGAAGAAAACCCATATATTTGCAGACAATTAATTTATAACGAGTCAAGAATATGCAAGAGGGAAAAACAGTCTCTTCAGTACATGGTTGGGAAAACTGGACAGCCACACACCAAAGGATGAACCTGGACCCTATCCCACATTGTACACAAAGATGAACTCAAAATGGATTTAAGATTTGAACGTGGGAGTTCCCATTATGGCTCAGTGGGTAAGAACCTGACATAGTGTCCATAAGGATGTGGGTTCAATATCTGGCCTCGCTCAGTGTGTTAAGGATCCAGTGTTGCTGTGGCTGTGGCATAGGCTTCGGCTGCAGCTCGGATTCAGTCCCTAGTCTGGAAACTTCCATGTGCCACAGGTGCAGACTTAAAAAAGAAAAAAAGAAAAAAAAAAGATTTGAGTGTAAGACTTGAAACCATGAAATTCCCCAAGGAAAACATAGAGAGTAAACTCCTTGACATCTTGGCAATGATTTCCTGGGATTTGATACTAAAAGCAAAGGCAACCAAGAGCAAAAATAAACAAATAAGACCACATCATACATTAAAACCCTTCTTCATCGCAAAGGCAGCCACCAACGCAATGAAAAGGCAAAGTGCTGAGTGGGAGAAAATATTTGAAAATCATCTCACACCGTCAGAATGACTGGTATCCAAAGACAGAAAATAGCCTGTGTTGCTGAGGATGTGGCAAAGGGGGCACACTCGTGCCCTGTCGTGAGGGTGTAAGTTGGTGCAGCCACTACGGGAAACATCACGCAGGCGCCTCAGAAAATTAGAAGTAGAAGCGCCATCCAATGCAGCAATTCCGCTCCTGGATATTCATCCCCCCAAAATGAAACCACAGATGTGAGACGATACCTGCGCCCCTATGTTCACTGCAGCCCCATTTACAACCACCGAGACACAGAAACAGAGAAAAACAAATACCATGCGATCTCACTTTACACGTGGAGTGAAAAACAAACCAGACGCACTCACAGATAAAGAGAAGGTGTTTGCCAGAGGCGGGGACGGCGGGATGGGCGACGTGGGTGCGGAGAGTCCAAAGGCAGAAACTCCCACCTTATAAACGAAATAAATCGGAGACAGGGATGTCACGTACAGCACGGCCACCGATGCTACTGTGTTATTGAGAGAAGAAAAAGAAACGATTTTACAAGAGTTTCTATCTACAGAACCTGGGAAGCTAACACAGAGCTGCCATACACCGGGCCCTCCGCCCCCTCATTAACACCTTGCATAGTGGATACATTTGTTACAGTTAATGAACCAGCACGGATACATTATTCACGAAGCTAAGAAGCCACAGGTTAGAGATGCCCTTAGAGTTTCCCTTCATGTCCTTTTGCTGTCCTGTTCAGTCCTCGTGTCCTCTTAGGCGCCTCTGGCCTGTGACAGTGTTTTGACTTTTTTTGCTTTTGAGGAGTTTGACAGTCCTGAAGCGTCCTGGCAGGTGTTCCGCAGGCCATCCCTCCCCTGGGATTTTCTGGTGCTTTTCTCCTGGGTGGAGGCGGGGCTCGCGGGTGGGGAGGGGACCACAGAAGCCACCGGGTCCTCATCTCATCCCGGAGAGCGCGGTGAAGTCCACCTGGGCTCTCTCGCTGCTCCCTTGTGGGGCAGGCTTCTCCCTGCGGTTACGCGGGGTGGGGGGCTCACGCTGGCTTTTACGGGGGAGTCTGGAGGCCCCGGCCACACCCAAGCCCAAGGGAGGGAGTTATGCCGTGTCCCCGCTCAACCCCGCCCCCGGCCCATCTCACCCTCACTCCCCTTTTCTCACCCTGACCCCACCCTCTAGGTCCCAGGGCCCCACTGAACTCCCTCCAGCTTCTCTCCTGCCCCCTACCCCCAGCCCAGAGCCCTGCGCCCTAAGCCCCGCCCCCGGGACCCCCACCCCCGCCCTCAGAGCCCCACCACTGAGCCCTCCTCACCCCGCCCCCTCAAGCCCTCTCCCCAGCTCAGCTCCCCTGCCCCCCCCCAGGAGTCTCCTCTCCTCCCCCCTCCCTGCCTCTCCAGGACCCCACCCACAGGAGCACCCCTACATAAGCCCCCCACCCTTCCACAAAACACCTCTCTAGGCACTGAGGCTCTCCCGCCCCGCCCTCGCCCTTGCCCCGCCCCGCCCCGCACCTCACGTGAGAAGACCCTGGGCCCCCCTCCCAGCCAGCCACCTGGTTTTCTGCTGGTTTCTGGAAGGTCCTTCTCTGGTTCCATGGCCCTCTCCTCCCCAGAGACCCTGAACCTGGAAACCCTGGAGGGCTCGGACTCTGACCCAGCGCCGAGGCCAGATGTGGAGCGGTGGTCCTGGCCCTGCGAAATTTGTGAGACCCTTTAGGCGGCCCCTTGCCTTCGAGGGGGGAGACCACGGGCTGGGGTGGGGGGGACCCTGGGAGGCAGGAACATGGGGGTGGCTGAGGGGCTCACAGTGCAGGTGGACACAGGAGGAGGCAGGGGCCACGGTGGACCTCGGCCGTGTGAGGGCCCCCTGCCCTCCTGTTCATGGGGAGAACCAGCCCCTGACCCACCCTGTGGCAAGGGCCCAGCTTGGGGGGGACCCCCCAAGCCCCCTCAAGGTTGGTCCTCACCACCCGCCTTCCTGCCCCTGCACCCTGGGTCAGGAGGGGTGGGTGTCACCAGGGGAGGGGGACCTGCTGAGCTGGGTGGTCTGCTCGGCCCTGTGCTGGGGGTCAGGGGCTCAAGGCAGAGACTGCTGGGCCACTTTCGCCTTCTCTTGGCGTGTGCTGCCTCCTGGTTTGGTGTCCCCATGGCTGCTGCCCAGTCCTGGACCCGGAGGCAGAGCACAGCATGGACGTCATCCTGGTGGGATCCAGCGAGCTGTCATCCCCACGGCCAGCCAAGCCCCGCAGAGGTGAGGACAGGACCCACCACTCGCCATGCTGACCCCAGGCCCAGGCAGCATCTAGGGGTCCCGCTTCGGGAACAGCCACACATCACTCAGAGGCTGCAGGGCTCGGAGGTTTAACGAGTCCCTGGAAAAGGCGGGGCAGGGGGGAGGCTAGTGGCTGGTGGTCCTCTGGCTCCTGTGACTGCAGAAGGTCAGCTTGTGAAGCTTACCTCTTGACCTGTTAAAATTAGGAGACAAGTGGAGGAAGAGGCTACTTCTTTTCTTTCCAGATCTTATTGCACATGAAGTCAAGGTTAACCAGCGAGACATTGAAGGTGAGCATGGCACACCTGTCAAGGTCAAGGGATGGGATGTCAGCCAGCCTGGGAAAGGTTTGCGGACTCACTCAGTCGTCTATCCCTGGAACAGGGCAGTGGACCCCGCGGGTGCCCCGCTCGTAGCCCCTTCACCTGCCCCAAGGGTCCTGACACTTGTTTTAAGTGCACACGTCAGAGTCCTTTAGTATAGTCATGGGTTTGCACAGTGACCATTGTGGTCTAATTTTAGGGCAGTTTCATCCCCCCAAGAAGAAACTGGCAGCCATCAACCGTCACTCCCTGTTCCGCAGCCTTTGGCCTCCCCCCTTGCAACCCTAGGCATTGACAAATCTACTTTTTTTCACAAGCAGCGTTTACCTATTCTGGATACCTTGCATTTTCGTATGAATTTTTAGGATCAGTCTATCAATTTCTGCAAAAATAAAAGGTTAGCTAGGATTTTGAGAAGGATCTGGAGACCAACGTGGGGAGGCTTCGCCGCCTTGCACGGTACGGTCTCCTCCACGAACATGGGATGCTCGCCCATCTGTGTGCTCTTGAATTTCTTTCAACAATGGTTTGCGGCTTTCAGTGTACGAATCTTGCACGTCTTGTGTTAAACGGGCTTCCGAGCTCTGTCTGATGGTGTCACGACACACCGTGTGCTGTGGGTTTTCCCCCCAGACCTGTGCATCTGCTGCGGAAGTTTCCAGGTGCACACTCGGCACCCTCTGTTTGAGGGAGGGATGTGCGCTCCGTGCAAGGTAAGCGGGGGCTAGGCGAGGGTGGCCTTGCGGAGGCCTCAGAGCAAGGAGGCAGCCTGGCTTTGCCTCGTCAAGGACAAGTTCCTGGAGTGCCTCTTCCTGTACGACGACGATGGGTACCAGTCCTACTGCTCCATCTGCTGCGCTGGAGAGACGCTGCTCATCTGTGAAAACCCAGACTGCACCCGGTGAGAGGAGGGGGCCCCGAGGCCAGGGCAGCCAGGGCGAGGGATGAAGGACCCCTGGCCGGGAGCCTGGGGAACTCCCATCCCGCTCTGCTCCACATCCCGGGGGGCGGCGGGATTCCCCCCAACAAAGGATGACTTTCTCCAGTGCTTTCAATTTCCACGTCAACTGTTTCCTATAGTGTAGAGCCTTGACCTGGGGTCAGGGAGCGTGTCCAAAGCTGTGTGCTAGTGATTTTGTCTTTCTGTTTTTGTCGCTGGGCCATAGCTGCTCCCTCGATTGTTAAGTAGGGCAGTGAGAGGAGCCCAGCTGGCTGCTCATTTCCTGCCGCCCCCCCAGCCTGAGCTCTGTCTGTGGGCCCCTCCCTTCCATCCTCCTGGGCCACCCTTGTCCTGACAGCTCCCCACCCCAGAAGTCTCCCCACCAGCGGCGGCTCCTGAACTTGGCTTTGCTGGGAGGTCCTTCCTGGCTGGGCAGGCTCAGTTTGGGGGAGCAAGATAGTTGGCTTCGGGGAGCCTGTGAGACCTGTCATTGGCCCCCCTCCGCCCGCACCCCCGCTGCCTCCTGCAGACAGCTGGGTTCCTGTCCCTCAGGTCCTCAAGAGGGCCTGGCCCCGCGTCCTGGGCCGCAGCCCCACCTCCCCCCCGGGCCAGCTTTGTCTGCAGCCCGAGTGTGGCTTCCGTTGCTCCCTCGGGAGCAGGGAGCGGCCTGTCCCCTGCCTGCCAAAGTGCAGGGGTTTCACCTGGTGGCCCAGCCCAGGTCATTTCTGCCGCTGTGGTTTTCTCTTTGACTCTAGATGCTACTGTTTCGAGTGTGTCGACACCCTGGTCAGCCCCGGGACCTCGGGGAGAGTTCACACCATGAGTAACTGGGTCTGCTTCCTGTGCCTGCCCTTCCCCCGCAGCGGGCTGCTGCAGAGGAGGAGGAAGTGGCGGGCTGGGCTGAAGGCTTTCTACGACCGGGAGGCGGTGAGGGGCGCTGGGGCCGCGGACAGAACTGATGTGGTTGGTGTGCCCTGGTGACTGGGTGCAAAATGCCCAGCCGCTCTGCGCACTTAGTCAAGTCAAAGGCCTTTAAACAAGGGCCCTTTTCTCACCCTCTTCTTTGATGGCAGCTGCCACCAGCGGGTCTGTCTCCTGAACGTTGCTGGGGCCTGGCAGCTCGGCATCTGCCTGGGAAGGAGGCCTGGGTGGGAGGCGGGCAAGGGGCTCAGCCAGGGTGGGCCCAGAGGCCGTCCAGTGGATGGAGGCCAGGAGCCAGGAGCTGGGCGGGAGCTCATCTCAGTGTGTTGAGCTGTGTGTGTCCCCCACCCCTCCTCCGGCAAGGAAACAGCCAAGTCCTGGTCGCGGCTACCTGTGCTCCGCACTGATTGTAAAGACAGGGTCTTTGCAGACGTAATGCAGTTGAGGATCGCAGCTGAGGGGAGGTCATGCTTTTGTGCAGGGCAGTGACTGAGGAGGAGGAGGGGGAGGCCTGGGGGACACAGAGGCGGAGGGAGGGTGGCCACGCCGTAGGGAGGGGTGGGTGCCGCTCTGGGGCAGCCTGGGGCCCACGCCGGCCAGGGGTTCTTTTCCCTGTGGTTTGTGGCCAGGCCTGTCTGGAGAGTCCCCCATGGCATTGCTGGACCCACCATGGGGGCATCCGCTGGACACCCCGCCCAGCGCGCCCTGACACTGGATGGGAACAGGGCGCCTGCCCTCCTTGGAGGCTCTTCCACTTGTGGCAGAAACTGTCCGTCTCGGTGCAGAAAGGACCCTGGGCCACAAATGGCAGCAGAGGTGGGGGTGGGGGGTGAGTTTCATGTCCAGGGGAGGAGTTGATTCTCAGGGCTGCTGTGTACGCCGGCCCAGGGTGCGGTGCAGGCTAGAGAATGCGGGGAGTCAGGACACACGTCCCCAAGGGTCCATCAGGGCTGTGCCTGCGCTGGATCTGCCCTGCGCGCCTCATCTCCTGATGCCTGCAGGCAGCCCAGCACCCCCTGCCCTTCCTCCTGCAGTCCTTGCCTGTGCTGGGCTCCAGCCATCTGCTCCAACCCCAGGCAGCCCCCCTGCTCAAGCTTGGTCTCCCATCTGCAGCTTAATGCTGTGCTCGCTGGAGGCCAGGCACCCGCTCAGTGAACCTCCTGGGGGGCACGGGCTCTGGGGGTGCCCGTTTCACACATGGACCCACAAGATGTCTGCTGGCTCGTGCCCCACGGGGGAGGGCGGTGTTACCCAGGCCTTGCTGGCACCTCCATTGCACCCGGGGGCCAGCAGCTGGCCTGGGTGGGGTCCTCTGCCGGTCGCCTTCAGGGCCGCCCGGTGGCTGGGGACCCACATTCAGAGCCCACACAGGGGACAGGGAGGGCTCAGGTGAGTCCCAGGCCTCAGAAACACAGGAAAGGGCTTCCCCTCAGGATAGAATTAGCTTCTGTCACAATCAGGGAAAGCCCCCGCACTGCCAGTCCTGTGCTGGAGATGCCTGGGTGGGGGCAGGGAGGAGCCCCCCAGCCTGGGGGTGGGGGGGCGGTCTTCTGGAGGCCTGGGGGCAGCAGTCAGGGCAGGGCCGCCCCCAGGGCACGGGTGTCTCCCTTCATGGGGAAATGCCTCTGCTGGCCCAGAAGGAACTCTCCTTGTCTCTCATGGGTGCTGTGACCCGGCAGTCATCAGAACACCATTTTTCGAAAAATCCAAATAGGAGAGTCCCCTTGAGATGTACAAAACTGTGCCTGTGTGGAAGAGAGAGCCCGTCCGCGTGCTGTCCCTTTTTGGGGATATCAAGAAAGGTGAGTCCAGTGACATCCAAGTATCCACACTGGAAGATGGGGCTGCCTGGAGCGAGACCCATAGGGGACCTGGTGTATGCGTGTTCGTGTGTGTGTGTGTGTGTGTGTGTGTGCGCGCACGCGCGTGCGCACGTGTGCTAACGTGGAAGGCAAAGGGGGGCTGGGGGCTGACCCCTGTGAAATGAGGGTCATTTTCCGGAGGTGGGGGACTTGGTGGGTTCAGGAGTACCCAGGGCTCATTCCTACAGCCTTGTAAATAAAGTGACAGAATGAGGGCCCTGGGGCCCAGGTTCTCTGCCAAGGGCAGCCGGAGGCCACCACACCTCTGATGCCTCCCTCCACTCACCTGACCACCTTGCGGCTGCCCCCTTCCTAGGGCGGCCGGCTCCCTCCCCAATCACCCAGCTGGCCCAGGCTGGTCCCGTGCTGCATTCCAGCCTTGCCTGGGAGTCCGAGCCCTGGCAACCCCTCCACCTCCACTGGTGCCTTGGGAAATCCTGTGGATTTCTCTGGGCCCCGCAGGCATCAGAAGAATCCATGGAAAATACTGCTCGGTCTATGGCCCAGGGGCGGGGAGGATGCACCCGGCTAGCGCTGTGCAAATACCCTGGGTAGTGCGGTCAGGGACCTCCGTCACACCCGAGTTGTGTACCCGGCCCGAGATGCACCATCGGAAACAGCTTGGCCCTGGAGGCACCCTGGAGGGGTCATGGCCCACGGCCACCCAGCCTTCTGGGTGCTACTCAGCCATCATCCTTTGTTCAGTGTAGGAGGTCCTTTCTGGGCTGGGCTTCCACCCCTGCCGCCAGCCGTGTCACAGCCTGGCCGAGCGATATCCGCGTGGGCTGCCACCGCCCCCACCCCCGGGGTTTCCTAACCTAGAAAGTGACACTGCAACCAGGGAGGCCTGGCCTGGCCACGCACCGCTGACTTTCTGAAGTCACCCCTCGGAGAGTTTGGTTGCGTAATAATTGATAATGCAACCGATGCCGTCAGTCTTGGTTCCCTGTCATGTCCCTGGAAAGATGAAGGGTGAGTGCGCTACCACGCACTAGGGGAGCTCTGTCCCCACACACACGGAGGTCGGAAGACAGGCGTGTTTTCTGATCAAGCGCTGGTCTTTTGGGCCTGCGTGGGGTCACGGCCAGCGGCAGCCCTCCTGGGTCCTCTTTGCTCCCCAGCAGAGCTGATGAGTTTGGGCTTCTTGGAAAACGGTTCTGAGGCGGGAACGCGGAGGCACTTGGACGATGTCACCAACGTGGTGAGAAGGGAGGTGAGTACCGCTGGTGCCTGCGGGCGGCGAGGCGAGAGCGGGCTGGAGGGGTCCTCCAGGGGCACCGCTGGGACCCGGGGAGGGGCGGGGCGGCCCCCAGCAGAGCCGACGTGGGGGGAGGGGTCAGGCAGGAGTCGCCCCGCAGTGGGAGAGAGGAGTGAGCTGCCCGGAAGGGCGCTCAGCCCCCTGCCCCCTAAACAAAGTGCCGAGGGTTTGAAGACATCCTCCGAGTGCTCGGGCTCCTCGAAGCCCATTCCTTCCTGCCGTCCTGGACGGTGGCCTTGGAGGAAGGGCCTGAAAACGCCTCAGCAGCACCCAGCTCCGGCCCGGGCTGTCACTGCAGAAGGGAGAGGGCCGGGGCGCCTCCTCCTGTGGCCTTGGGACCGGAGGGCCCTGGTCCCTCGACCCCACACAGACACAGCCTCTCACCTGGGCAGAGGGTCTAAGGGGCCGGAGCGGTGAGGAAAAAGCCAGCGTGGGGGGCCCGCTCTGCCCCTGGGACTGAGTCCGGGGTGGCACCCCCCCACCCCACCCCGAGCCTGAGAAGGCCCCTCCGTCATGCCCCCCGCAAAGCCCAGGACAGTGTCTTTGCGCCCTCTCCCCCCGCCCCCCGTGCCCTTCAGACGCCCCACCGGGAGCATTTTGGGAGCTCACCCCAGGCCCAGCGGGGGCCTCCCTCGCAGGGAGGAGGTCAGTAGGGGATGGGATGGTGACACGAGAGTCCCTGAGCAGCAGAGATGGGACAGGCCCTGGCTCAGCCGACACCCCATTAATGAGCTTGCGTCCAGCGTCCTCAAGACCCACGCTAACCACACTCTTTCCCCGAGGGCCCATGAAGCGGGCTTTCCTGCGGTGCTGCCCCTCCTAGAGATGCGGGCCACCTGCTCCCGCATCTGCGGGCCACCTGGCTGCGGTTCGGGGGGATTTCAGGGGCACCCCAGCGGGTTTCCTCCAGGACCCTGCTTCCTTCCCGGCGTTTCCTGGGATCGCCACCTGTCACCTGCATGTAGAGTGTGGGCACACCTTCACCTCCTCTGGTCCCCTTGGTCCCCCCCAACCCCCGTCCAAACACCCTGAGGGACCTGGCTCCCGTCAGCAGCTGAGATAGAGCACAATGGGCAGGTGACCCCAGGAGCATATCTGGGTTGGGGTCATAGGTCCCCGTGACGGGACGTGCTGGGGCCACGAGAGGTTGGGGACTGATGTGGGCTGCAGGCTTCTGGGAAGTGACTTGGGGAGGGTCCCGGGAGGCCAGGGCTGCCCTGGACGAGGTGCTTCACAAAGCCAGAGAGCTGGAGCTCCCACTGTGGCGCAGCAGGATCAGCATGGTTTGGGGAGCGCTGGGATGCAGGTTCCATCCCTGGCCCGGCACAGTTGGTTAAGGATCTGGCGTTGGTGCAGCTGCAGCTTAGGTGGCAACTGCAGCTCAGATCTGATCCCTGGCCTGGGAACTCCATATGCTGGGGGGTAGCCATAAGCAAAGCCGGAGACCTCATATTTGGGTCTCTGGGATTTTTTTTAAAAAGAACAACATAGCCTAGTCGCTAAGCGGGTCCCTCATGTCACCTGGGCAGGAGGCGCCTGGGCCCTTGGTGGACAAAGAGCATCCTTGTCTCAGCTCAGGGTTGTGGGTGGCCGGGGTGGGGGGTGGCGGGTGTTGCTCGCTCTCCCCGGAGGAGGCCGACAGGGGCTCCCTGTGTATTTTCCAGCAACAGAGTCCGTGTGAACACTGGGGGCCCATGTCAACCTCTCAGGAGGGTCCCTAAGGGCCATGCTGGCACATAGGAGTCACCTTGGGTCCCCAGGACTCTGACAGGGGTGGGCCCCCCAAGATGGAGGAAGTGGGCCCCCTGCACCCCTCAGCCACAGAGGTGGGTCTGACCGGGGGGTGCACCGCCCCCCTTGGAGGCCCCCGGGCTGAGGTCAGCCTGAGTCACAGGCGCCTGGGCCCCACGGGGACTGCTCTGCACCCCCCGAGACGCCCCGCCCTCTCATGCAGGTGGAAGACTGGGGCCCCTTTGACCTGGTCTATGGCTCTACACCCCCGCTCGGCCGTGCCTTCGACCGCCCCCCAGGTAAGAAACCACGTCTGTTCCAACTCTGGGCCGCTTGTCCCCACCCCCGTGTGCCAGCCCCCCTCGGGGATGGCAGAGGTGGGGATAAAAGCAGTCTCATTGGGGTGTCGCAGACACACGTCCATTGTACTGAGTACCGCGTGCTGGCTTTGGAGTTCGCACCCCTGGGAAGTCACGTCCCAAGCAGTGAGGGCGCCCCTCGCTGGGCCCCATGTCCCTGTGGCTGCTGGCCCAGCCCCTCCTGCACCTGCCTTGTCTCAGTACCTGGCCACTGGGCGAGGCTGGGTCTGCCCACCGCCCACAGGGAGCCTGGTGCCCTGGAGGCCATCGGGGGCAGGACTGCCCTGGGGGCAGATGGCCTGGCCTGGCTGCCCCGCCTTCGCGCGCCACGTTCCTCAGGGCAGAGGCCAGACGTGCTGGACGCCCCCCAGGGTGGTACCTGTTCCAGTTCCACCGCATCCTGCAGTACGCGAGGCCCCGGCCGGGCAGCCAGCAGCCTTTCTTCTGGATGTTTGTGGACAATCTCGTGCTATCTGAGGACGACCGGGCTGTGGCCACTCGATTCCTGGAGGTGCGTGCGGGCCGGGCCCTCCCTGAGGGATGCCTGGAGCCCTTGCGGTTGGGGGGCGCCCGACGGTGCCTTTGCACGGCTCTGGGGTCAGGATGGCGCCACGGCGGGTCACATCCTTTCTCCTCCCCTGGCCCCCACCCCAGGTCATGCACACTCCCACGACTGTACACAGGTGCAGTCACACACACGCACATGCGTCGCACACAGGTGCACGCCCACAGACACACACCCCTCCTGGGCCCCGACAGCTTTCCGTTCCCCTCCTCAGGCCTGAGTCCTGGCCATCAGAGCAGCCACTTTGGCCCCACCGCCCAGCCCGTCCAGGGCTGACCTGGCCCGTGCCTCCCAGCTCGGCCCCACACAGGGCAGCCCCAGCCCAGGCCTGGGGGCCCCTCCTCTCGGGACGTCTCCCCACGTTCAAGTGTTTATAAACCAGTAGCGAACGTCTGGCCGCCCCTTCCCGTGGGCCCCTCCGCATCCTCAGGTCCTTGGTCACCGCCGGGACGTCCTCGCGAACACACAGACCTGCCCACGCCCCACCCCACAGCAGGCCTCTCACTGCTGCTACCTTGGAGGTCCTTCCAGTGAAACGGTGCCTTCCTCTGGGTTCCCGTCGTGGCTCAGCAGGTTAAGAACCCAACCTAGTGTCCGCAAGGATGCGGGTTCCAGCCCCGGCCTCGCCCAGTGGGTTAAGGATCCAGGGTTGCTGCAAGCGGCAGGGTAGGTCACAGAGGATGCTCAGCTCTGGCGTGGCTGCGGCTGTGGTGCAGCCGGGAACTTCCACGTGCTGCAGGTGTGTGACCACAAAAAGAAAAAAGAAAAGGAAAGAGAAAAAGTCCCTCTCCCACTCTTTTTTTCAATGTGTACGTTTCGCTTTGTGCGGTTTTACTTTGTAAAAAAGATGCGTGTAACCTGTTCCCATTCATGGAGAGCGGGGTTGTTTCTAATCCTTTGCTCTTGCAAGCAGTGCCCTGAGGTTGGGGTGCGCGTGGCAGTGTCGTGGGGTGGGTCCGGAAGGGAGATTGCGAAACCTGTGTGCCCTTCACCCATGCTTCCCTTGCCCGCCCACAGGGTGGCCCCAGCTCTCCGCTCTCCTGCCTTTGCTCCAGACCCCTTACTTCTTCCCTCCTTCGTGCTTGGAATGATCCACTTTGTATCTCAGGGATTTTGATGTGCGTACAAGAAACCTTTGCTCCCTGTGCAGAAAGTTAGCTCCTGCTGCTTCTTGGAAGACTTCGTGGATGCTGGTGGTTTTCAGTTGATCGAGTTAGACTCTCTAGGTATTTGAGCAGATTGTCTGCAGGTCCTGGTGGCTTTCTTTGTGATTTTGTGCCACGGACAGCTTTCTCTTGTCCCATCTGGAGTCACAATGGCGACTCCAGACTTTCGCGGAAGTGTTCCTGACTTTCGCGGAAGTGTTTCTTGTGTTTTTCTAAGCTGATGCTGGCTTTGAGGTCAAGGTTGATAAAGTTCACTATGTTATGGAAATTTCCAGAAGTTTCCCCTTGATTTCTTTTTTCTTTTCTTTTTTTTTTCTTTTTGAGCAATTTTATCAAGAATAATTGTTGGATTCTGTCCAATGTTCTTTTTTATGTCTTTGGAGATAATGAAGTTTCTTCTTTAGCTCTGCTAATAAGACATAATAAATTAATAAGCTTTAACGATTTGTCTTTGCACTCCTGGAAAATACCTACTTAGTCATGGTGGGTATGTCTGTTTTATCAGTTGCCAAGTTCTGGAAAAACATTTCACGTCGGGTCTTTGCGTAGAGAGGCAGGAGAGCGGCGGGTGCGAGAGGTTCTTTTGGGTTTAGTAGGATCTTCCTTGGGTTCGGCTGTCAGTGTCAAACCTGATTCATAAAAATATTTGAAAAGTTGACGGACTGGTGTGAAATTGTCTGGATGGGTTGTTGGTGCCGTTGTTTTCAAATGGGGGTAAGTTTTCTTCTGTGGAAACGCATCTGTTAAGATTTTCGATTTTTTCTGAGGTCAGTTTGGTAAGTTATGTTTTCCCAGAATAGAAGCCATTTAATTAAAGTGTGAAAATCATTTTCACCAAGTTGAGCAAAGTGGCCTCATGATTCCCTTGCTTTCTTCCGCGTCTCTGGTCATTTCTCCTTTTTAGGAAGCTGGGAATTTTTAAATTCTGACGCATCCCACGTACAGCAGCCAGGACCAGGTTGTAAGAGGACCTCTTTATCGAAAAATCTGTGAATAAGTAACTGTGAGTCCAACCCCAAAGCGCAGCCTCCAGCTCTGGGCACCAGCCACCAGCAAACGTGGTGGACGGCAGGACCCCTGGCCGGCTGCCCCATGTTTGGTAGATCAAAACTGGCCCCCAATCACACGCAGGCAGAACAGAGAGCTTGCCCTGTGCCTGCTCCTGCCTTGCTGCTGAGCCGCATCCCTGCTGCTGGCCAGGAACCGTGGAGACGTGCCCAGCACAGGGACCTCTCTGGTCGGTGCCCGATGGTGCGTCCAGGTGTGCGCGCGCCTCCCGCCAGGGGTCTGGACACGGTCCCCGTAGGGCTCTCTGCCACCCCGCCCCTGCGTCCAGGGAGGTGGAGTCCAGGCTGCCTCGAGTGGGGTGTGGGGAACTGGGTGGCCTCTTGCCTCAGTTTCCTGTCCAGCCCTCCCTCCCATCCAGGCTCACTCTGCCCTCCACCCCATGCCCTTGGGTCCTTTCTAGGCAGACCGCGGCCCAGGTCCAGGTGCTCCTGGCGGGCACCGGGAAGCACCAGCCCTTAATACTGCTCTCTGCCGGCAAACTTCTTATCTGCCTGAAAAGCATCTCTTGGCTCAAAGACCAAGGGCTTTTGTCCTCCCAGGAATCCACCTCAGCTCTGGGGAGGGGCGGCTCCCTGGGGCCCCCGGCACCTGTGTGCATATGGAAGAGCCTCCAGTAAAAGCTTTAAAATGATGTCTCGGCTTTTGTGCTGAGAAGGCAATTTGTAGGAAAAAGACCGGATGAGTAGGGCATGTTGGCCAGGAGCCCCTGGGAGCCCCAGGGCTGTGTTCTCCGTTCAGCCGTGGCGCCCGCAGCAGCTGAGGCTCTGGGCTGCGCGGGGCAGAGAGCATGGTCCAGTCCCCCCCAGTTCACGGCCGACGCTCCCGTCCTGCAGACCAACCCCGTGACCGTCCAGGACGCCCATGGCAGGACCGTCCGGAATGCCGTGCACGTGTGGAGCAACATCCCGGCCGTGCGGAGGTAGTTCCCGTGCCCTTGGGGTCCTGGGGTCCCCGGGAGCTCGGAGGGAGACCCGCCGCATCGCCAGGGAAACCAGCCTAAGAGCGGGGGGTGTGCTGGACAGAGCCGTGCCCGGGGCAGCCTCTGTGCCCGGTCGGGGCCCGCAAATTCCAGACAAGCTCAAGGTCAGCAGCACCCCCTCCCACGTCGGGGACCTTCTCCCCTATTCTTCTGAGGTTCTCAGAAACTCCTCGATACGCGTGTGCTCCCATCCTGGTACCCCCTCCCCAGCCTCCAGAGCACCTGCCTAGGTGTGCCCCCCCCAACCCCTCACACTCACCCCCCCATCACTGGCTCGCATGAGCCCACAACCTCACACTCGCCCCCTGGTGCACTTCAGGCCACATGGGCCTCTTTCAGCCCCTCAGGGGTGCGTGCCCAGCACACACAGGCCCTCCCCTGCTGCGGGAACATTCTGGGGACTGCTCATTCTCATGAACCTCCCTCGCCCAGGCCCCCGCACACCCACAGCCCTGCACCCTTTCTGCTCCCAGGACACTTGTCCTCTCTCCTGTCTCTGCGCCCCCCACCCCCAGCCCTTGAGGAGCCAGCCTTCCCTTCCCCGAACCCCTCGAGGCTGACCTTGCCCTTGTATTGAACCGACATTGACTGCATCTGCCTGGACAGTGGGTCACGTGTCCTCCTCCTGACAGTGAGTTTCTGGAAACGTCCTTTCACCACGTCCCAGGGCCAGCATCCTCAGCTCACGCCATGGCTCCTGCCAGTCCCCCACCCGGGACTGTGGCGGGGGAGGGGGGGCAGGCGGAGCAGGTTTCCAAACTGCTATCTTTTCAGAAGCCTTGAGAGTCACCCGTCCTCTCTGTGGAATCTCCCCCCACCCCCCTCCACCGCTTCTGGAGGGAGCAGTGGGCTGGGAGTTGGGCCCGGTGCTCCCCTTCAGGCTCAGGAGGGAGGAGGGAGGGGAGACCAAGATCCCCGGAAGAAGGGACCACTTTGCTGAGATGATGGCAGTGCCTCTGGGCAGCTCTGGCCTCCCTTGGGCTGTGGAGGTGCCCGGAGAAGTGGGCAAGGGGCACATCGGGAGGCCCACTGCTCGTTTCTTGCACCTCAGTAGTGGCCTTCGCCCCCAAAATAAACCGAGAAATGTCCCCCGACTCCAGCGAGGTGCCAGGCGCCACGTCTGGCAGCCTTGAATCCTGAGGCTCAGGCAGCTGTGCTCACCTTGGGGACAGCTGGATCCAGCAGGAGCCTCAGGCAACACGCTCAACCAGCCTTGCCCACAAGTCCTGCCCTCCTTCCTCTGCGGGTTTGCTCCGTGGTGGCCTCTGCACCCTGAGAGCAGGGCCACTGAGCTGGGCCAGTGGTCTGTCCTCAGGGTCTGTGCTCTGTGCCTGCCCGCACCCCTCCCCCCCGCCCGCCACGGACAGGCTCCTCCATCGTCCCTACTGCCCAGGATGTGCCTGTTATTCCACTACTGGGCAAAATCCCAGAAGATGCAGGGGGTCTTCTCTGGGTGTTTATCTCAGAGACTTGGGTAATCCAGGGAGACTTCACCTGCCAGCTCCCCACGTGCCCACCCTGGCACCGTCCCTGGACCCTCCGGGAGCCCTGGGGAGGGTACCAAGCCCCTTCTCTCCTCCACAGCAGACATTCGGCAGTGGTTTCCCAGGAGGAATTATCTTTGCTGGCTCAGGACAGGCAGCCCCCCACCCAGAGCCCAGCTGCGCTTGTGAAGAATTGCTTTCTCCCCCTGAGAGAATATTTCAAGTATTTTTCAGCAGAAGTCACTTCCTGTTTATAAATGAGTCATTATACTGTGAAAAAAGACGACTTTTCCTAGAACAACGACAACTTTCCTTGCATTGTCTTTTTTTTTTTTTCCTTTTCCAATTATTCTTTTAGTCACTTGTCTTGGGATTTCCGGTGGTCGCTCCAGACCTGTCATCCCTCTGGGTCTGGAGATGCAGGCCCCGCCCCCACCAGGACCTTTGAAGGGAGGGGCGAAGCCCCCCGGGGTTCACGCATGCCGTGCGGCAGGAAGCGTTACTGTGCGTCTGTTGAGAAGTTAAAAATATATTTTTTTGCAATAGTTATGGGTCATCTTTGTGTTTTTGTGTATGAGCACAGCTCTTCCTCCGTAGGTCATGGGAAGTGTGTATGAGAAAGATGAGCAGGACACATCGTTAGAACTGCTCGCTGCACCTGCTTCATTTCTATGCGCCGAAGCCGTCATGACTGTCATTTGCTGGGAGGGTTAAAACCTGTCACCCTGGAATTCCCACCGTGGCTCAGCAGTAACGAATCTGAGGAGTATCCATGAGGATGCGGGTTTGATCCCCGGCTTCGCTCAGTGGGTTAAGGATCTGGCGTTGCCCTGAGCTGTGGTGTTGGTCACAGATGCGACTCAGATCCCAGGTTGCTGTGGCTGTGGTGCAGGCCGGCAGCTGCAACTCTGATTCTACCCCTAGCCTGGGAACCTCCATATGCTGTGGTACAGCCCTAAAAAAAAAAAATCTTCACTCTGATTAGAGCCACAGGAAACATCCCAAACTGTTGCCAAGGGTAGACTGTCGACCTGGACAGGCTGAATGGAGGGCGCAGAGGCCAAGGCCAGACCCACATGTGAAGTGCGTGACCTTTGGTCCTCTTTAACCCGGAGGGACCTGCCTCCAGGAAGCAGGGTCTCCAGTGGCCCTGGGCCCCAGGACAGGCCCACTGGAGACCATTCACAGAGCTGGCTTCAAATCCCGAGCGATGCATCTCCAAGGGGCCTTTCCAGATCAGCCAGAAACCCCCCCAAACTGACCTAGACCCAGACAAGCACGCAGATGCCACTTGTCTTACCCTGGGGCCAGCGCCGGTGCTCAGAGTGGTTTGTGGAAGAAAGGTCAGGCTAAAATGAGACTTTTTGGGAATTCCCTAGTAGCTCAGTGGGTTAAGGATCCGGTGTTGTCACTGCTGTGGCTTCGGTTTTATCCCTGGTCTAAGAACTCCCGTATGCCCCAGGCATCCCCCACCCCCCCAGATGGACCTTTTGAAGGTGGTAGTTTTAAAAATATCTTGAAATTGGAGTTCCCGTCGTGGCTCAGTGATCAAGGAACCCGACCAGTATCCATGAGGATGCAGGTTCGATTCCCCAGCCTCACTCAGTGAATTAAGGATCCAGCATTGCTGTGAGCTGTGGTGTAGGTCTCAGGTGCCGCTCAGATCCCGAGCTGCTGTGGCTGTGGTGCAGACCCGTGGCTACAGCTCTGATTCGACCCCTAGCCTGGGAACCTCCGTATGCCACAGGTGTAGCCCTAAAAACACAAAAGACCAAAAAAAAAAAAAATCTTGAAGTCAGAGTTCCCACTGTGGTGCAGTGAGTTAAGAATCCCACTGCAGCAGCTTGGTCACTGCAGAGGTGCAGCTTCGATCCCCACCCTGGCCCAGTGAGTTAAAGGATCCAGCTATGGCTCAGATTCAGTCCCTGGCCAGGAAACTTACATATGCTGTGGGTTCAGCCATAAAATTAAGAAATAGAAACGACTTGAAATAGAATAGAAGTTGTGACAGTTAATTTTATGTGTTGGCTTGGCTGGGCCATGGCGCCCCGGCATTTGTTCAGACGTTACCCAGGGGGTTTCGGTGAAGGTATGTTGGACTAGGTTCATACGGAAACTGGTGGCTTTGGGTAAACAGATGACCCTCCTCACGGAGCATGGGTGCTGGGGTCTGAATGTCTGTGTCCCCAGATTCACCTGCTGACACCCTCCTCCCAGATGATGGCATCAGGGGTGGGGTCTTAGGGACCAGTCAGTGCCCTTACAAACGAGGTCCCAGAGCACCCCCTCCCCCGCCCCGGGGTGCAGCGGAACCTGGAAATGGTTCTGGACTTCGGGCGATCCTGACGGTCCTCGCAGGGAGAAGCCCGCCTCCTTGGCCGTGGCCATGGCCGCGGGGGCGGAGATGCAGCTGCAAGCCACTGGGGGTGGAAGAGGCAGGCAGGCCCTTGCCTACAGTCAGTCCCTGGAGGAGCGCTGGTTTCAGGCGTCCAGCCTCCAGAACCTGAGTGGATGCATTTCTGAGGTTTAAGCCCCAGGTCTGGGGCAACGGGGTCTCGCTTCTGTGTCTGCACTGACAGCCTGGAATCCCCAGCATGGATCTATCTCCTGCTTGGTTCCCAGGTCGGCCTAGACAGCCTTGCAGGTGGGCTTCCTTCTCTACCCACCCCCACCTCACCGCCAGAGAAACAGTCACGGTGAAGAGGAAGAGAGGAAAATCTTACCTCGCCCACAGGGAGCCTCCTGAGCACTGTGCTATTCATTTGCCTTCAAATCCTGCGTTTATAACCCACATGCCAGCCTTGATGTGAATGCCCTATGTGTGTGAACCCACATTAACCACCTATTAACTTAGCTGCTTTATGAGGGAGGTATTATAACGATCCCCCGACACGAATGGGAAAACACAGGCCCAGAGGGGTTAAGTAACTTTCCCAACATCACACAGCTCCTGAGGAGCCCAGGTGGGACTTGAACCAGCATGCACTTACCAGTCTGAGCCTCCCGGGGGTGGTCTTCGGCCCCCTCCGGGCCGCCCCTCCCCCACCGCCCCAGTCCCGCTTGGAGGTCCCCTTCCAGCCCAGCCGCGCTCCCTACCACCTCCCTGCCTGCCACACCAACAGCTCTGCGCAGCCTTTCCCAGACCAGACAACACGAGTGCCAGCTCTCACCAGGCCAGGCCAGAGGAGCAAAGCCCGACTGGCTTCCCCGGCAGTCTTCTTAGAGCCTTTACTATGCAAATACGCTGCGGCAGGAGGCGGGGACCCACAAAGGATAGGGGAGCAAAGTTGGGTGGGGGGACCTGGGGCTGGGCTGGAAGGGGGCACTCGCCTGCCTGCCTACCCCCCTTCCTGCCTCTCATTCATTCATCCGTCGTCGCGGAGCTCTGACTCACGGAGGGCTGGAGGTCCCCGGACCGAGCGAGGGCGGCAGCCTGACCCTCGGCCCACCCTGGGCGGGGTGTTGGTGTTTGGAGCGGGGGCGGCAGGCGCAGGCGGGGCGGGGGCGCTTGGACGTTCTGCGCGACCCTGGGGCAGCACTTAGCCTCGCACGGCCTCTGCAGCTGAGCAAGCCTTCCGCAGCGCCCCTGGACGCCCTCCTCCCTGGGACCTGCCCTCTCCCCAACCGCACCCAGGTTCTGGCCCGACGGACTGGGAGCCCCCGGCCCTGCGCCCGTCGGGGGCCCGACGGGCACCCTCGCCTGGGAAGAGTCGGTGTCCAAGCTTCCTTCCACCGCGCCCCACCCGCTCGCGGCCGAGGCCGGGGGCGGGGCCGGGGGCGGAGGTGTGGGCGGGGCCGGGGGCGGGGCCCGGCCGGGCGCTTGGCCGGGACCCACTCGGCGTCCAGAGCCTCAGAGGCGCGGCGGGAGCGCGGCCGGTGCTGGGCTCCCGCGGCCCGAGGTCGCTCGTGCTCTTCCTCCCGCGGCCCGGCGGCCCCGGCGGCCGAGGTCTCTGGGGCTCCGAGGGCTCCCGCGGTCCGAGTTCTCCCGCGGCCCGAGGTCTCCGCCCCACCATGCGTCTGAGAAGGTGAGCAAGTGCGCGGACGCGCTGTGGGCGCGGGGGACCGAGCGGAGGCGCCGCGTTTCAGAGCCGGTCCTGCGCCGGGACCGCTCGCCTGGCGACGCAGTGGAGGCGTCGGGCTGGGCCGCGGTTACCTGCGGGCGGGCGGGCGGGCGGACTGGCGGACGGCCTGGGGCAGCACAGGGAGGGCGGCGCGGAGACACTGGTGGCGCGCGGGTGTGCCGAGGCGGGGTCCCCGCCTCGGGAGGAAAAGGGGACAGCAGGAAGGAGACAGGACGGAGCGACTCACGCTCACTGCCCTCCGCACTCCCTCGCCCGCCCGCCCGCAAAGCAGAAGCGGTGCACCGCGCTGTGCCAAGGTCACTCTTACCCACCCCAAGGCTGGTGCCCGGCGTTTGGCGATTCCCCCCCCCCACGCCCCCCCTCCGCCCTCAGCATGCCGGGGATTTCCCCCCCCTGCACCAGCAAAGGCAACCTGTGGAGGGTGGGGCTGCCAGCCAGTCGCTCCTGGTCTTCTGCCAGCTGAGGGGGTGGATGACGGCTTCGCTCCCAGCTTTTTGTGCAAATGCCCCCTTCTGGGTAGTCTCAGGGTGGGCCGCCCCCTGGATGAGCTGGTGAAGTACCCATCCCCAGGTGTCCCACCCACTCCTGGGTCCCACCACCCAGCCCTCCCAGTTAGAAAGACAGGCAAAGAGTATTCCCACAAGAAGGGGAAAGCCCCTGGATGCGACAGCCACCAGC
This sequence comes from Phacochoerus africanus, assembly GCF_016906955.1. Taxonomy (NCBI): domain Eukaryota; kingdom Metazoa; phylum Chordata; class Mammalia; order Artiodactyla; family Suidae; genus Phacochoerus; species Phacochoerus africanus. The sequence continues at coordinate 287,108,994 of NC_062544.1, read as the reverse complement.
CACCCACAGCCCAGAGCAGGTGGCGCTGTTTCCCCCTCTGCCCAAGGAGGAGTCATCTCGGGCAGGGGCAGTGGGCAGGGCATCCGGGAGGCCTCTGGGAGGGGGTGGCTGAGGCGGCAGGGCGCAGAGGCTGCCAGACTGACGGTACCCGGAGCCTGAGAGTCACAGGAGCATCTGCTGCCCCAGTGCTGAGCTGCCCACCACCTCGGGCAGAGCCACCAGACCGCGTTCCTTCAGAGGGTGTCCTGCAGCTTGCCGGCCCTGCTTGGGGGCATCTTACATTTCCTCTGCCTCTCAAATGTTAGATGCCCCCAAAGTGGTTTTACCTGATTTTACACAATTTCTTGGACTCCCCCCCCCCTCCGCAAAGCCAGCTCCGCCCCCCCCCCCGTGGGGGGTGGGGGGTGAGGGTGGTGACTCACTTGACATCTTGCATCACTTGGTTGGCCCAGGAGCTGGTCCCTTGCAGGGCTGCCTGCCCCCTGGGACTTGCCATGCCGGGCAGGGAGGCGTTGGTCCTGGCTCCTCGCCCTGAATTCCTAGGGAAGTTGGGCCGCTGGCTGGCAGGCTGTGGATGCATTCCCATTTCGGGGATGGGTGTCACTGGCCCCTACCCCCGTTTGGAAGAACTGGGGCTCACCTGCCTTTCCGGTTGTTTCTTCCAGCCCCAGGCTGCTCCTCCTGCTGCTCTGTGGCCTGCGAGCTGGTAAGTGCAGACTCCCAAGCCCTTCCCTCCAGGCAGCGAGGACGTGGGGTACAGCGGGGCCTCGCCACTGCCCTTCTCGCTTATCCAGGGGCCCTTGTGAGAAAGCCGGGCCCCCAAGCCTCGGGTGACGTGTGGGACTGAGGAGCACAAAGGGGAGCACCTGCCCAGACCCCGTGGTCCTTGTTTTGTCTCATGTCTGGAGTAGGCAGAGCGCAGTTCCTCCCCGGTGTTTCAGAACCTCCACTTTCCAGAGGGGCAGGGAGCTGGGCTTCCTGCTTCTCGTGGCCCCTTCATGGCCCAAAGCCACCAGCTTCCAGAAGAGCCCGAAACGGGGATGTGGCCTCGCAGCCGAGACCAAGGCCTCGCCTGGCCTTCTGGCGCACAGGGTGACGGGTCAGAGGGCACGGCCTCTTTCCCTGCTGAAGTTCAAGTGGCTGTAATGGGCCACGAGACCTCGCCGCGCCTTCTCTGATAGAGAGCCTGTAGCGTTAGAACGATGCTGTTGAGGGAGCTCCCGTCGTGGCGCAGGGGTTAACAAATCCGACGAGGAACCATGAGGTTGCGGGTTCGATCCCTGGCCTCGCTCCGTGGGTTAAGGATTCTGCGTTGCCGTGAGCTGAGATGTAGGTCGCAGACGCGGCTCGGATCCCGAGTTGCTGTGGCTCTGGCCTAGTCTTGGCAGCTACAGCTCCGATTAGACCCCTAGCCTGGGAACCTCCATATCCTGCAGGATCGGCCCAAGAAATAGCAAACACACACACACACACACACACACACACACACACACACACACACAAAGAATGATGCTGTTGAGAAGCTGATGTTTTCTTTCAAAATGATTTTTTTTTTTGAAAAACCCCTTTTATTTTGAATTCTTTATAAAACCCCTAGAACTAACAAACACAGTGGGGACTGGTCCTGGATGCCCGCACCCCTGCTTCGCCCAAGGCTGGCCTCCCATGGGACAAGGGGAAACCAACACAGGAGGCAGCTTTCTGCCAATGTCCAAATTTTAAAAATGTGTTGCTTTCCCGTGTGTGTCTTGATGCGTCTGTCCCCTGGTTGGGTGCACCAGAAGCTCCCGGCCCCCGAGGGGGACTTGGCAGTTGGAGTCAGCTCGGGAGAGGACTATTCTGTACATTTGGAGTCGTTGCAGTGAGTCAGGAACGAGAGGTCAGAGCCATGGTGGGCAGCGACGTCCGGCTGGCCTGTGCGTCCCTGGAGGAAGGCAGCTTCGACTTAAATGACCTCTTTGTGTACTGGCAAATCAGCGAGCCAGGCAAGGCCAACGCCAAGTCCGTGGTGACTTACTATCTCCCCGAGAACAGCTCCGCCGGCCACAGCGACAACCACTACAGGGACCGGGCCTGGCTGTCCCTGGACAGCATGAGACAGGGCGACTTCTCGCTGCACCTGCACAACGTCACCCCACAGGACGAGCAGAAGTTCAACTGCCTGGTGTTTCAGAAATCCTTAGAGCTGAGAAAGATTTTGGACGTCGTGGTGTCGCTGCATGTGGCAGGTAAGACCTGATTTCGTCCCCTCCTTCCATCCCAGAAGGGACCTTTCTTGTGTGGGTCACTCCCTGTGTCTTCCCCTAAAGTAGAGACCATCCCTGTGGCGGCTTGGGTTTCGCTGGGTGTGAGGCTGCCGTCTAGAAAGATCGGTTGGCTCCCAAGGAAGCGTCCCGTGTTCCAAGAACTCCTCGTCTTGCTATCTGTGCCTTGGATTCTCCGCCTCAGCCCAAACTAGATTTTTTAAGGAAATTAGGAGCGAGTGCTATCAGACACTAAATGGGATCAGAATTTAGGGAGGAATTTTTTTTTCTTTTTAGGGCTGCACCTGCCGCATCTGGAGGTTCCCAGGCTAGGGGTCAGATTGGAGCTACAGCCCCCGGCCTACACCACCGCCACAGCAACACCAGATCCCAGCTGCGTCTGCGAGCTACCCCACAGCTCACGACAACGCTGGATCCTTACTTAACCCACTGAGCAAAGCTAGGGATCGAACCCGCGTCCTCATGGATCCTAGTTGGGCTCGTTACCCACTGAGCCATGACGGGAACTCCCTTGGGAGAAAATTAAAGCCTCTCCAGGTTGCTCAGAGCTGGGTTCCATGGAGCAGCAGTCAGTTGCCAGCCCGCCATGTCACTAGACACAGATTGGACCCACCTTCTTGGGCGGGAGGTGGGTGCCAGCCACTGCCCTCCGGGCTGCGTAGCACCCCCTGTTGGAGGCGGGGGCAACTCTTGGGCAGACCAGGGCCTTGCTGCCGCCCAGACCACAGCCTTGGTCCCGCCCCTGCTCCCGGGTCGGGGGGCACAACGGTGGCCGCCTCCCCTCTACCCTGGCCCCAGGCACCGTGCCACCCCCGCTTCTGACCTTGAGCACCTGGCTCCCCTCAGCAAACTACAGCATGCCCGTGGTCAGCGGCCCGTCCCAGGATGAGGAGCTCACGTTCACGTGCACGTCCACGAACGGCTACCCGCGGCCCAACGTGTACTGGATCAACAGGACGGACGGCAGCCTGCTGGACGAGGCCCTGCAGAGCAGCACCGTGTCCCTCAACGCCCGCGGCCTGTACGACGTGGTCAGCGTGCTGAGGATCGGACGGGCCCCCTCCGTGAACGTGGGCTGCTGCATCGAGAACGTGCTTCTGCACCAGAACCTGACCAGCAACCAGCCGGGTAAGGCTGCGGGTCTGCACGCGGACCTGCCCTGGGCCGGGGCGGCCGCGCCTTGGGGATCTTCTCAGGCAGGAGACTAAGCCCCTGGGCGGTGACGCGGCAGTGGCAGCAGAGGTGGCCCAAAGGGACAGGAGGTGAGAGGTGGCGCCACGGGGGCCGGCTGCCCAGGGCACTTCACCCCCACACGCCGGGTCAGCCTGGGGGACCCATTTCACAGACGAGGGGCTGAGGCTCCGAGAGGTTGCTTGGCGTTTCAGAAGCCACAGGACGAGGCAGCGGCAGCCCCAGGACCAAAGCCCCTGCCCTGCCCGAGCCCCATGGACGTGTGTCCCCTGGCAAGCCGGAGCCCCCCACCCCTTGGAAGGGGGCAGGCCGGTGACTCCTCCGTAGAAGCCGCAGGCTCTCTCGGTCCGTGTGTCCCTGTCACCGGTGTTGAGATGGGCAAGGAGGGGCGGAAGCGCTGAAGGAGGGGGTCGGGTGCAGGCCGGGGGCCGCCAAGACCACCACAGACCTGCAGGGCCCGCGCGGAGTGGGAAGAGACGCAGGACTCCTCTTTCAGAGACTGCAGGAATTTGTGGCGGTGACATGTCCCCAATGCGACCCTCTGAGCATGGGCCTCGAGCCCATGGCACTCACATGCCAAGAGGTGCCCCGGCCGCCAGGAGCCAGTGTGTTCTGGGCATTCTCCTTCCTGGGACATGGGCACAACCTTGGGACTCGGGGGTCACCGACTTTTGGCTGCACCCATGCCCACGTCTGATTTCTGCTTCCCAGCCTCCCAGCCTGGCGCCGGGGAACAGGGAGCGGGAGGGTCTCCGGGGCGGCTGAGAAGCCCAGACCTCTGGGCTGCCTGGGCATCAGGACACGTCGAAAGCTTCCAGATGATTCTGAGATGCACGGGAGGCCCACCACTGTCTGGCTCGAAGCTCCTCCAGGTTTGGGAAACACGGGGCACTTGGATAGGCCCCCTGGGGAAGCTGAGGCTGATCTACCCGTGAGAACCCCCTCCATGGGGCCAAGGAGTCGGCCGTCTGGACCCGCCTGTGGGGTGTGGAATGATGCGGCCGCTGTGGAAAAGCCTGCTGGCCCCTTACAAAGCTGCACACAGGACTAGCACGTGACCGGAATTCCACGCCTCGGTGTGGAAAACGAGACTCGAGCAAATACACTTGCCCGGCTTGTTCCGGATACACCAAAGGTGCAACAGCCCACGTGTCCTTGGACGGGGAGGGGTGAGCCTGGTGTGTCCATCCCCCCGGTGGACGAGTACTCGGCCGCGAGGAGGAACAGGGCGCTGGCCACGCTGCCGCGGGACCAACCGTGAAGACGACGTGCAGCAGCTCCCGGGTGGCACAGCAGGTTAAGGGACTTCCACGTGCCACAGGCGCAGCCCCCAAAAAAGGATGCTCAGTGAGAGATGCCAGACACCCGAGGCCGCTCAGCGCACGCGATTCCATGTATACGAAATGTCCAGAATAGGTAGATCCAGCAGACGGAGGAGGTTAGGGTTTGCCAGAGGCTGGAGGAGGGATGGGGCCTGACTGCTGATGAATAGGGCGTTTCTTTGGGGGGCTGAGAAAGCTCTGGAATTAGATAATGGTTCAGGCTGCACGATCTTGCATACGGACGAAACGCCACTGAATTGTTCGCTTTCAAATACTGAGTTTTATGGTATGCGAATTTCACCATGATTTTTTTTTTAAAGCCAGCCATGGAGCTGGAAAAACACTGAGTTGAACTGAAAAGGCCAAGAAGACCGTGGCTCCTGCCACGCCCCTCCGCAGGTGTGGACCGTTAGGAGGGCTGGGGTTACAGGTTGCGCAGGAAGGATGGGGAGCAGGGACGCCCCAGGAAGAGGTGACGTGTCCCCTGGCTTGGAAAACCCTCTCTGCCACCCCTGTGGTCTGAGAATCACAGAATGCCTCCGGGATGGCGACTGCCCCTTCCCGCAGCGCCCGCTCCTTCGGGGCGAGGAGCCCCTGCCTCCCAGCCCTGAGCCGTGGCGGACGTTCCTTTCTTGTAGAAATGTTCACCGGGGACAAGAAGAGCGTCACAGACGGCCCGGCCCACGACACCCTCGAGGCAGGAAGCCGGCCGGTCCTCAGCGTCCTCGGCGTGCTGGCCATGGCCGTGGTCGTGGCCATGGCCACAGGCTGGCTGTGCAGGAACAGGTGTCCCCACAGAAGCCACACAGGTGAGGCTCGTGCTGCTGGCGGTGCGTGTTCATCTGGTTGGGGTGAGCCGCTGCAAGGTGCTGCTTTCACAGGAAGCTTGGTTTCATAGCCTTAACGTGCGGGAGCCTGGCAGCCGCAGCGCTGCCAGGTGTGGGCTCTCCGACAGCCGCACTGCAGGAGGGAGGTCGGTCTCCTGGGTTGGAGGGGGAACAGGGGACGCTGAATGGAGCAGTCGGGACCTGGCGTGTCTGTGGAAGCTGAGCTGCCTTCATCGCTTCAAGGCTGCCTGTCCAGTTCTGGCCTAATGCAAAGACAGATCCAGAACGTGTGCCGTGAAGGAGCAGAACTCATAGCGGAAGGGTTCCCCTGTGGTGCGGCAGGTTAGGGAGCTGGCATGGTCCCTGCGGCAGCTCAGGTCGCTCTTGTGGCTTGGGTGTGACCTCTGGCCTGGGAATTCCACATGCTGCAGGTGTAGCCAAAAAAAAAAAAAAAAAAAACTCGCGGTGGAAAAAGCAGAGAAGCCCAGAAGGCGGACCCTGGGTCCGCCCAGGTGTCCACAAGGCCTGGGGACCCAGGCAGCCTGGTGGTGGAGGGTAGGGGGCATCACCTATTAAGGTCCTGTTAATGGGGTCAGGCGCCCCCCGCCTTGCCCCTGGTGGGGGGGGGAGGGGAGGGAGGCTGGATTTAGGAGTCAGCTCACAGGGGGCCCCGCCCCCGCCAGGTTGCCTGAAGTGCTTCCCACACGGACCTCATTTTGTGTTTTTCTATGCCCGAACCCACGGCACGTGGAAGTTCCCGGGCCAGGAATTGAATCTAAGCTGCAGCAACGCCAGACCCCATAACCTGCAGTGCTGGGCCTGGGGATTGAACCTGCACTTCCGCAGCAACCTGAGCCGCTGTGGACAGATTCTTAGCCCACTGCTGCACAGCGGGAGCTCCCCAGGCTTACCCCTTACAAAGCCTCTTCTTGCAACTTAGGGCGGCCGTCACCCCACTGCCCCGTGGGCCCCCACAGGAGTGGGGCCCCGGGACCTTCAGGGCCCCCCTCACCGCCCGCCCTGAGCGTTTCCGGTTTGTTCCACAGATGCCCGGGCTGCGAGGCCGGAGCTGGAACTTGGGGGTGAGTCTGCCAAGAGGGGAAGAGGCCCTTGGAGGAAGAGTGTGGGCCACGTGGGCCCCAACTGCCCACTGTCTCCGTGTCCCCCTTGTGGCGCGAGGGCCGCTCGCTGAGCAGGAGATGGTGTTTCCAGTGCCAGAGGCAGTGGAAGCCCAAGTGAAGGCATTTCCCATGGCCTGCGGGCCGTGAACTTGCTGACTGTGCTGCGGGGTTTCCCAGACCCGCGCAGAAGCAGCCTGGGATGCAGCCCCGCACCTGCCTGGACCCCTCTCCCTGCCCCTCCATTGCGGCCCTGCCTGCCCCTGGGGGACCGCGGACCCCCGTCCAGCCAGTGCTCACCGCCCTGGGGCAGAGGTCAGTGGGACTCCTGCTCCAATGTGGGAAAAACATGCCCGCCCAGGGTCTGTGGTTTCACATCCCATCAGCTGGTGCCTCGGGCTGCAAGGACTCTTGCGGTCAGGCCGCGGGTGGGCCCGGGTGAGCCGAGCCACGTGGCTGCCTGGGGCTGCAGCCCATCCACGCCGAGGCCAGTTTCCGATGACTCAGGAACCGCTTGTTAAAGACCCCGGGCAGCGACCTGAGGGTCAGACGAGAGCCTCTGCAGCGTTTCAACCCTGTCTTCAGCGTCCTGGGTCCCGACAGGAGTCTCTGACCCCGGAATGAAAACGAGCCCCCTCAGCACTCACACCCGTCTCCCTCTTTCCTTCCAAGAGCTCGTGTGATGAGCGCACCCGCCCGGGACGAGGAAGGGCTCGCCGGAGGGGCCGCCAGCAGGGACATCGTGGAGGCCGCCGGAGGCCGACTGGGGCGGGCGGGGCAGGGGGCACCATGCCCTTCGGAGCCCCAGGGACACGGAGCCTCCTGGCCTCGCGGGCTCCCCCCGGAAGGACCCGCTGACCCCGGAGAGCGCGCGCTGGGCGCCGCCCCCATCCCGGTGGCCCTTGTGAAAGGTCAGCAGCTCGAGACACGTGTCCCCAAGCGCGTGGGCTCTGCACCTTCGCTGCCGGACTCGGAGCGAGGAGGACTCTTGCCGGCCCCCCGAGCCCGGGGCACTGCTCCGCGTCCCAGCCCTGCTCGGAGGCCGAGGAAGGGCGTCCGGTTCAGAAGGAGGCCTGAGAGCCCCTGCTCCTTCTGGGGTGGCTGCCGCCGGGTCGCCCCAGGAGCAGGCTGCTGGCTGGTCAGGCTGCTGCCCGCCCCAGCCCGGCGTCTGCACGGTGTCCCGAAGCAGGAGGCGGGGTCCCTGGAAAACACCCAGCATTCTTGTCGCTCTGGGACACGCGTTGGCTGGGCCCGAAGCTACGTGTCCCTTCTCAAAAGCGCAGTGGGTCCTGCAGGGTGTGCGGGCCGGCGGGCCGGGCTTGGGCTCTGCCTGGAGGACGCACAGCGGAGAGCAGGGGTCGCTGTGTGGGCGGAGGGCGGCCTCCCGCCGCGGGGCAGCCTCTCCTCAAAGGCGGCAGCAATCCCTCCAGACGCCGGGGGCAGCCCCTGCCACCCCTGCACTGCCGCACACGGCCCCTCGCCGGCCCCCCCGAGGACCTGGCCGGCAGAGACGGAGACCTCACCTCACATGCCAGGCCCTGGAGCCCCAGGGCCACCGGGTGACCAGGGCCCGACCGCGGCCCAAGGCCTGACCCCCACCAGACGGCTTCCACGTAGATGCTTGGATCGAGTCTGGCGGTTGAGTGTTAACAGAAGGTTCTGCACAGGAGGCTGCTGGGAACCCACTGTGCACACCCCCAGGAAAACGGGTGTGTGAGGCCTGCGCCTCCCAGACCCAGACTTTGTGCAAATCAACGAGACGGCTCAGCGTGGAGCCCGAGCCAAGGCCGTTCCAAGAAATCGTGTGACTGTTTTCTGCACCAAAAATCTCACATGGCTTTGAATGCGTGTGCTGCGGGACCCACGCGGGCTTTTAACACGGGAGCCTTGGAGGACAGTGCTCCTGAAAGGGGCTCCGGCTCCGAGAGCCGGCCACCCGCCCGACCACCTGGGGGACCACCGCGTGCGCCTCACGCCGGGACACTGGCGGCGTGGGCTGCCATGTGTGGATGGTTCTGGAAGCCTGGTTTGGAGAATACAGGCCGTCGGCGTTCTGTGTCCGTCCGCTTTGCTCAGTGTGCAGGGGTGGGCATGGGAGCTGTGTTGGGTCCTGACTGCGGCCGGGGACCCTGCCCTGGTCCCGTCCCCCAGGGGACCTTGCTCAAAGGTGTGGGATGTTTCGGTTGTCACTCTTAGGGGTGTTACCGGCCGCTTGCAGGTGGAAGGTGGGGTGCAGCTCAGCGTTCCATGGCGCCCAGGACGGCCCCCCATGATGGGGCTCCCACCCAAAGGCCAGTGTCTGAGGGAGCAGCCACCACCCCGGGGAGGGCAGTGATGGCTGTAGGGAAGCCCAGAAGGCCACCTGCTCTGCCACTGCCTGACGTGGCCCCAGTGCTGTGACACCGTTGCTGGCATCACAGTCAGGGGCAGAAGCCGGCAGGTGGCTCTGAGCAGCTCTGGGCACCAGGCAGGCCCGTTGCGTCATCGCCCTCCAGGCCCAGCTTTTCAGAAAGAGGATGTTTCCCACAAGAAGACAGCTTCCGCCATCTGGGCAATGCTCTCCTTGGTGACCAACCCCCCCCCACCCCCACAACCCAAGGTCCCCTCCCCCCAACCCAAGACGTCCCCTCAGCCAACCCAGGACAGCCCCCCACCCCCCCACAACCCAAGACCATGGGGGCTGGGGGGGCAGAACTCCCCCCAGGGTGACCTTCCTGGCCAACAATCCTCCCCACGCTGACGTCACCCCCCAGCCCCACAGGCCACCCTCTGACCGCCCCTCTGCTGCATTCCCGAATGTTCTCCAGTGCCAGCAGAGCCTCCCCGACTCCGGGCCAGGATCCCGGGGCTCCTTCCAGACTCCGATTCCCACGGGCAGGACCTCCTCAGTTACCAGTAAACACGGGAACGCTTTCCTTGACTCCGTGTGGCTCCCGCGACGTCAGGGAGAAGCCACATGCTGGGGCTTTGACGACAAGGGGGCAGCTCCGAGAGGGGGCGGCGTCTGGAGCTCCTTCATGCTGGGAATCCAGGGCTTGTCCCAGTGCCCAGAGGCGTGGCCCCCCGATCACTGTTCTGCTCTGTCCTGACCCCGAGGTCACGGTTGCAGGTGCTGGGAGCAAGAAGGGGAGGGCACCCCTCTCCAGAGTATGGGGTTCCCGGGCAGGGAGTGGTCCCCACAAAGGCCCAGGCTGTGCCCTGGAGGCAGCAGGGTGACCCGAGAAGCTGTCGGCCTCAAGGAAGGAGGGCCGCTCAGCTCGGTTGTGACATGTGGCTCAAGGTGTCCCAAATGCACTGACCTGTAGGCAGGAGATGAGGGTCCCCCCCTCACCTGAACCCAGAAAATGAGAGGAGACGGCAGGCGCAAACATTGTGATTCAGCTAAAATGCAGCCCCGGGGAAGGGGAACAGCTGGGGGCCCAGGCCCCAGACCCCAAAAAGCAAGGCTGCTGTGGGGCTGGGCTGGGGGGGGCCACGGCCAGGCTGCAAGGCCGTGAGCTCTGGGGAGGGGGGCCGGGCACCCTGAACAACAGAGGTTCGCTCTCCGGGTCCGGAGGCCAGCGTCCAAGATGCAGGTGTCGGCCGGGCTGGTTCCCTCGGGGCCTCTGGGGACCGACCTTTCCGGGTCTCCTCTGTGGTGGCCGCAGTGACCCCTGCAGTGTCCATATCCCTCGGTCTCCGGTGCTCAGCTCTGTGGGGCTGTGCTCCCCTCCCTTTGCGAGGACACCTAGCCTGGTCCCGGGACGTGAATTTGGGGATGCTGTGTAACCCACCACAGCTCCCAGAGGAGAGATAGATGGAGAAGAGGTGGGGGGACAAGGGGGGTGCAGAGCCTGGAGGGGAGGGAGGGCCGGGACCTGGCTGCCTGGCCGAGGTCCAGACCAAAGTCGCGGCCCAGTGGCTGCGGGCCCTTTGTCCCGTGTGATGGCGGCCCAGGGTTTGGGCCCGGCCTCTTCTCACCTCCACCACCAGGAGCATTTCCCGCGGGCTGGGCCCAGCAGGAGAGCCCCCCCCCCCAACCCCGCGTGGGCCAGGGTCCTGCCTCCTCAGGAGCGTCCCCGTGGGGCACCACAGCGGAGACCACGATTCTCCTGCATGGGCACAAGCCGTGGCACCCGTGTAGCCTCACTGCGAGCCTCGCTCCTGGCCAGTCCAGCAGCTGGGCCCCAGGAGGAGCTGCGGTCAGCACTGGAGCCCGTGAGGGCTGCTGAGAGGAGGCAGGCTCAGCCTTGGGGGTGGGGGGGCAGGCAGAGCCCCGCCTTGCTCTGGGACCTGGGTCCCTCCCTGCTGGGTCAGAGCCATTCAGGGGCTGGGCAGTCCCTCAACCCCCTGGACCTGCACTCTGGATGGGACCCCGCTGCAAGGGATGCCGGGAAACAGAGTTCCTATCAGTCTCAGGAGGCCACGTGGACCCGGCTGAGGCTGGAGGAGGCCGAGGGTGGAGGACAAGGCCAGGCGGGCATTGGGAAGGGTCCTTTCAAAGAGAAGCATCTGACCCTGGAGGTGTGACAGGAGGCTGCAGGCAGGGGCTGTGAGAACTCAGGTCCAGCCAATGCTGTTTATCCCCAGCCTCGAATGCCAGGCTCCGGCCCCTCCCCACTGGCCAGGCCCAGGCCCCTGCCCTGCAAGGCGGGCACCTGTGGAGGCCAGCCTCTACCCTGGCCCAGACAGAAACAGCAGCGTCAACCCCCAAATCAAGAGGCTTCAGAGCCCCTCTTTAATTTTTTAGAGGAAAAAAGTGACTTCAAAACAAAACACAACACAACACTTCCTTAAAACGTGGGGAGGGGTATGAGTTGCAGAGCCTGGACTCTAACTGAGTTTCCCTGTCATTGTGAGCGACGGGCGGCAGCGCGAGGAGAGGGTGGCCCGGCCGCGTCCCGGGGCAGGCCTGGCCGTGGCCGCTGCACTCAGGTCTGGGGTCCTGCCCTGAGAGAGGTGCCGTGTGTGTGAGGCTCCGGCCTCGGAGCAGCTTGGGGAGCTGGGGGGGCCGCTCGCCGGGGACCGTCAGGCAGGCGTGACGCACAGGACAGGGCACTGCTGCAGCCGGCGCACAGGAAGGCACGGTCCCCAACCGCTCCGCCCGCCCGGGAGCCCAGCACCTGAGCGGCTGGGGACTTTCCGCATCTGCCCTCAACCGCTGGGTGCGCGGCCCCTGAGCCCCGAGGCATTTAGCGCGACTTCCGCTCATTCCTGCATCTGAGACGATGCTCTTGGAAGCTCTCCTTTTGTGTTTTTTTGTTTTTTTTAAAAATTTTTTTGTTTATTTATTTATTTATTTATTTTGTCTTTTTGCCTTTTCTAGGGCCACACCTGCGGCATATGGAGGTTCCCAGGCTAGGGGTTGAATTGGAGCTGTAGCCGCCGGCCTATGCCAGAGCCACAGCAACGCGGGATCTGAGCCGCATCTGCAACCTACACCATAGCTCATGGTTCCTAGTCGGATTCGTTAACCACTGCGCCACAAAGGGAACTCCTCCTTTTGTGTTTTAAACTGATTGGGATCTCTGTTCATCTTCCAGCAAAACTTCCAAATTTGAAAAAGAACCTCCTGTCCTGGACATCTGAGCAGACCCATCTGGGGAAGGAAGTGTGTTTGTGCCGCCACGTGGGTCTGTGTGTCCTCTGCAGGGCCAGGCGGGGACAGGTCAGTGACAGAGGGGAGGCCGTGGGTCTGGCCAGGGTTGGGGCTGATGATGGGAAAACATGAACTTTGTGCTTCGAAGGATTTTAAAATCTCCCTAGCGTGGGAGGGATTGTTTATAAACTAGTATTTAACTATGGGATAAACCCAGGAACCCCTCACCCTCTATAATAAAAGGAAGCACCAGGTAAAAACCAGTGGTCACCTGCTAAGGCCAAGGGCGCGGAAGGAGCCATCGACTCCGAGGGCCCAGGTCTCGGAAAGGCCTCTGGCTACAGGAAGAGGCCCTCTCTCAGGGGGACCCTGAGGTCAGAGGAAGACCCCATACTCAGGCAGAGACGCCGCCATGCACGGAGGAAGGGGTTATCTGGATTTTCTTCGCAGCAGAAAGAGTCAGGACACAGAATCGGATTCAGTGACTTTGGCATTGGCGAGGCGTTCCTGGAAGGGCCTTCTTGAGGTGGCGGCGGGCTGGCATCCTGGCCTGGCAGTGGATTTGCTGCCGTCCTGCGTCCTGCTTAGGGAGCGTAGGCCTGTCCTGGTCCTGTCCCCGGGGGTGGGGGTTGGTGCAGGGCCTGGGCTTCGGATGGATGGTGGGGCGTCTGGGGGTGGGTCTGCGCCCAGCTTAACCATCACTCACAACTCATGGGCAGAGGCGTCCCACAGGCTCGGAGAGTCACTCAGCGCGGAGCCCGTGGAGGCAAAGGCACAGATTCAGTTCAAATTACCCCGCGAGCTTCCTGTCTGCCTTCAGGGCCTACCAAAGGAAGTGACACTGTCATAGCCAAGAAGCCAAGTCAGAAAGGTCCCTCTTCTGCCTGTGGGGCCCCCAAAGCCAGCCTGGTGCTCCATCCAGAACCGAGAGAATGGCGGGCGTCCCCTGGTTCCCACATGGCCAGAGTGTGGGGCCAGGGCCGGAGACCGGCCAGCCAGGCCCCTCCCCGATGAGGCAGTGCCACGCGCCACCCACCTGCCCAGGACAAATGAGAGAGGTCGTGTGATGACCAGCCAGGTGCCAGGACGTTGCTCGGATGTGACATTTGCATGTATGACAACCTGGTCCTCCTCCTCCAGGGAGCCAGCGGCTGCAACCAGTGTGGGGGCAGCGTTCTCTGGGGAGGGTCAGGCCCCCACCTCTGCTCTATGGAGTGAGACCAGGAGGTGGGCCTGAGAGCCCAGGGGAGCGAGTCTTTCTCGTCTGCAATCCTTTCGGAAAATAATCACAGGCATTTTGGAATTTGATACAATTTAAAACTAGTTTGTGTATATAGCGAGTCACGGCCAGCCACGGTTTCCCATCTGAAGCTTAACCTCCGCCTGTGTGCCCCGGCATTTAGCTGTCCTCGGGCTGGGCTGTGACAGCCCACACCCTGGGGTTGGAGACGTGGGGAGGGACCTCCAGGCCCAGCCACTGAGGCAGGCCCTCTGGCCAGAGCTGAAGGGCCCCCTGTCTGCCAGCTGGCCTCAACGCCACGCGTGTGGCTCAGAGCTTCCAGAATCCCATGCCCATATCAGCCAGTTCCAGCTCTGAGCTGTCCAGCTCCCTCTTACCGTGCTCGGGGGCTTTGCAGGGAGGCTGCAAGGGGTCTGACCAGGAGGTGGGCCAGGAGGTCGGGGGAGGAGGCCGCTCTTCCCGCCTGGACCCCTCCCCGCCCCCACCCCCTCCACGGTGCTTCAGGGGATGTGGGCCTGGGGCTGCCCCTGGGCCTGGCTGGAGGGACGGACTGCCGGAACAGGCAGCCTGGATGCTCCAGCATCCGTCCCTCAGGCCACAGGGCCCTGGACCCCCACCCCACCCTGCCGCTGTCAGCAGGTGTCAGCCAGGCACACGCGGGGGTGCAGCAGACATGGAGGTTAAGCTTTAGACAGGAAACCACTGCTGGCCAACTGGATACGGGCATAAACTAGTTATTTATTTATTTACTTTTGATTTTTAGGGCTGCACCCGTGGTATATGGAAGTTCCCAGGCTAGGGGTCTAATCGAAGGTATAGCTGCCAGCCTATACCAACCAGCCGACGCCAGAGGCACAGCAACGCGGGATGCAAGCTGCATCTGCGATGTACACCACAGCTCACAGCAACCGCCGGATCCTTAACCCACTGAGCGGGGCCAGGGATCGAACCTGCGCCTCCGTTTCCTCTGTGCCACAGCGGGAACTCCAACAAACTAATTGTACAAGGTTTGTATCAAGTTCCAAAGCGCCTGTAATTACTTTGGGAAACAGTTCCCGACCAGCCAGACTCACTCCATGAGGCTCTCCAGCCAACTTCCTGGTCTTACTCCCTAAAGGAGAGATTTGGGGGGTGGGTGCTTCACTCAGACAGGAACCCCTGGGAGGGGCCTCGGGTTCAGGGACCCCGCCCACTCTTCCCTCCCCTTGGGGCCCCAGCCGGTGGGGGCAGAGCGAGACCAGGAGAGGAGAAGGACAGGCATCTCCCCGCTGCTCCCTCCGGGAGCTCAGGCTGTGCCCGATCAGGGCGGAGGCCGCCCCGCAGGTTGCTCACCTACTGGGCTCAGCCTGTCACGCTCTGTTGCCTGTGGGCGCCCCCCCGGCCTGGTGTCTTCCTAAAGCCACACCGTGACTAGTCAGCATTTGCATGGCACGGAAGTCACAGCTTCCTAATGATACCATCACACAGCTGGGACACGCGTGATTGCTGTTTTGCGGGGCGGAGGCTGAGCGCCATCGGCCACCCGTCACACTGCTCACGGCAGAATTTCCCATTCTGATTCCCACCTCTTTCCGCTGTGCCCAAGACACCACAACTCTCCCCGTGGTGGAGAATTCAGGTACACACCCAGGGTCCCGTTGGGACTGCCTGGGAGCTTTCAGCCAAACCGGGCCAGTTATATCAATCACAGCAGCTGGTGCCCAGGGAAGCCTGGCTCCTGGGACTGAGGAGCACGAGGTCCTGCCTCCTGATTTCATTGGGAGAAGACCAGTCCCAGGGGCCTTGTGACCAAGGCAGTGGCTGAGCTGAGCCCACAGCCAGGGCAGCACCGGCCGAAATGAGGTGGGCTCACCTGGGAGGCCGAGGCCACGCACACTTGAACCTGCACGGACACGGCTTCCTCCTGCAGCTGGGCTCTCTGGGCACCGCTAGACCCCAGGTGGTGGGGAACAGTGGGCAAATATTCCAGAGTTTTGCAGCCAGCTGTGACAGCGCTGGTAGCTGGGGGAGAGGTTGGGGTGTTTCTAAGAGGCAGCTGGCAGCTGGCACCACGGCTGGGGCGGGTAAGCTCCGGGGTCTCTGTTTCCCGCTCTTAGCTCAGGACACCCCGACTATTTAGTCTGGTTCCTCGCTGGTGCTGTCCTAATGTCCTACCTGCTGAAGAGCTGTTCCGTCCAGAACAATCCCCAGCACACACTGGCCAAGGCGCCTTCTCTAGATAACAGCCCGCTGCTTGGGGCTCACGAGTGGTCAGTGCCTTCTCCTTTTGAATGACTGTTGAGGGACTGCTTCCCATGGGAGGGGGTCTGAAAGCGGGCCCGGGGTCAGCCAGCTGCCCCGCTCACAGCCTCTGCCCGCGGAAGCCCCCGGAGCTGGCTTGTTCGCTCAAGAAATGGTCCTTAGCTCCTGACACATCCCTTCTGTGGTTTGAGTCGCAGCAGCTCCTTTAGACAAAGGGAGTTTCCATCCGTTCGTTGCAAACATTTCTAACGGCCTCTATTTTTAACACTGAGATTTCTCAGCTGAGCTGCGCGGCGTTGTCTCAGAGGCCCGCGGTCCAGAGGTTTCGGCGGCTGTTGTCCCGCAGCGCGCTGGGCGCTGCCGCGTACAGGCGCGGGTCCGGCTCACTCAGCCCTCCGGCGCTCCCTTGCCACCCCCACCCCACCCCCCAGGAGGGGTCGAGGTCCCTGAGGGCCAGGGAGGGGAAGGAAGTGTCCCAGGCCTCAGTGAGCCGCACAGAAGTCAGATAAACAAGGCGGCTCAGGGAGATTAGGGCCTGGAGGAGAATTAAAGGGTGACCTGGCCGAGGGGACCGTGTCCTCGCACTCAACTGAGGTTTCTAAGGAGGTGCCTGTGTCCAAACCTGCGTCCCCTCCACGGGCCTCACTCCCCTGGGCACCGGGACACCCGCCCCCACGGAGGAGCAGGGACTCCGTCAGCCATCAGTTGTCCTTCAAAGGGGCCACCGGGCAGCACCAGGAGAATGGGGTGGCTTGAGGTGGGGGAGGGTCCTCACCCACCCCTCCCCCAAGATGAGGGTGGCCAGCTTGTCCCGAGGTTGGCACGTGTCCTTTGAGGAATCTGCTGCAGGTTCGTTGATGGGGCGTCCGTTCACCGATGGGGCCAACGGTCCCCTTCCCCCTGTGTCCCCAGGTCCTGTCCAGTCATTTTGCCCAAATCCTCAGCCCGCTGCCCAAGGAGGGCTCTTCCTGCCCCGGGTCCTGGGTCATCCAGGCACCAGGCTGGGCACAGGGTGGTTCTGGATGGTCATCCCTGGTGGGGAGGCCGCCCCCACCACAACCTCCAGATGCCTTGGGTGTTCTGGCTTGACGGGCGTGGGAGGGCTGGCGCTCGGGTCCTGAGGGCACTGCCAGGGCAGGCCAGCCCTCTCCTGACACCTGCCAGCTGCTGGAAAGCTCTGACATGGCAGGTTCTGAGCACTGGGAGGGCCTGCCCGCCGAGGGGGCTGGGCTTAACTGCAGTGGCCGTGGGCAGGGGGTCAGGGCGGCTCTGAGTCCATGGTCTGCTTTCCCCTGGGGGGTCGAGGGAGCAGTGAGGGGACCTCTGAGCCTCTCCCAGGCTGGGCAGGAGCCTGGGGGCCCTTCTTCCAGAATCTGCTCAAAGATGATGGCTCCTGAAAGGATCCGACACAACGGTGCGCCTGTGATTCGGCCACGGGAAGCCTGGAAAGATCTGTCGGTGCTGCGGCTTTGAGAGGTCCCGGGGCTGGAGTCCTACCTGTGGTCCTGACCTCCACGGGGTCCTGCTGTCCCCGGGGCCCGTGTCTGCAGTCTCGACCCCTTGGGGCCCTGCTCTATGGTGATGAAACAAGCTAGACTTTTATCCTCTGACCTGGAGGCACGCGAAAAAAAGCAAGATTTAGAAAAGCCCAAGAGAGTCCCTTAGGCCCAGCCCTGCCTGGGGGCCCAGGAGGATTTGCACCTGTATGAGCAAGTGGGCCGGGAGGGACGTGCAGGTGAAGCCCTGTGAGGGCGACACAGCCCAGGTCAACCTCCAAGGTCAGTCTCCAAGGTCAACCTCTAAGGTCAGTCTCCAAGGCTGGGCCTCATCCCCACCTCCTGGTCCGCTTCCCTCCCCCTCTGGCAGCGCGGCAGTGTTAGGGCCCGTCCCACACCTGAGGGCTTGTGCCCACCATCCCTGCACCTGCCCCCCGCAGGGGCTCAGGCCGTCCCCCGCCCCAAGGGGGCCCTGTTCTCACCCCCCTGGACTTCCCTTAAGGGCTGCCTCCTCCATGCGGCCTCTCCTCCCCTCCTGTGCCCCCGTTGCCCATCGTCCATCTCCGAGCCCCGTCTCCCTGCAGCGGCACCAGAGGTTCTGACGTGAGAGGAGCCCACCAACCCAGGAGGCAGAGCGACAATTGGGGTCCCGTGGTCACCCAGGCCTGGCGCCCTCTCGGGGCCCTGAGAGAGCCGGGCTGTGCCCTGTGACGTGGGCGCTGACACCCCCGCTCTCTGGGGTCTGCTTGGAGGCTGTGCTTCCCGGGAGGGAGGATGGGAGGGCCCAGCGGGGCTTCGAGCGGCATCTTCAGGGGAAGAAGGGACGCCGGGGGCAGATGTGGACGGCGGCCACTGTGCGGGGCCTGCGAGGAGAGAAAAGCAGGGGATGCGCTGCCGAGGCCCGTCACAGACGTGCTGGTCACTTCACACACTGGACAGTGGACGCAAGACAAATCCAACGCAGACCTTGTCCAGAGCAGGGCCCTGCCCTCAGCACCGGGGACACTTGGGGCCATGTCACTGTCCTGGCCCTGCCCGCGGGCGCCGTCCATCCGGGTAAGTGACAGCCTAAAATGCCTCCAGACGTTGCAGGTCAAACTCACACTAGGTGAGATCTCGGGTGTCAACCAAGCTGCCTCCTCAGACGATGGGCCTGTTCGAGCAGCCTGTTGCTGAGCGTCTGAGTCTCCCGTCGGCCGCTGGTGGGGGTGATGCTGGTGGCTCTGCTCGCACCAGACACACCTGCCTTCCTGATCCCGAGGCAGCGTGACGGACGAGCACACCAGTGAATGAAGAAAGGAAGGAAGGGAGGCGGGGGAGGGAGGAAGGAGCCTGGGGGTGGGGTGGGGGGGAGCAGAGCTGTGTCTCCCCCCCCCCCCACCCCTACCCCCACCTCCCTGCCCTGGAGGCGAAGTCGGCCTGGTGAACTGGAAACAGGCACTTGCCCTCACCTACCCCCTGCCTCTGCACAGACTGACTCACGAGCCACTGCAGGCACCGACCTGCAGCCGCCCCCGAAAGGAGCTCAGGGCGGAGTCCAGGAGGGAGGCCCTCTCTGTTCTGGGCAAACTGGCAGAGCAGGTCTTCGGACAGCTTAGATATTTGTGGGAAAAGATTTTTATGAGCCCAATCCTTGGATTGCCTCATATCTGATAAAGCTACTAAAATCCTTCCTGGGGACAGATGTTAGCTGTTGGAGACTGGCAGTGACCTTCAGCAGACCAGCAGCAGCCTCCGTCCAAGGCGTGCCTGGCTGCAGGGGAGCCCGAGGGAGCTTAGCGGGGAAACGAAGAGCGCCTGCCATCTAGCTACCAGCGGACAGCAGCCACTCCCACCAGGGAGCCCTGAGGAGACGCAGGCGGAGAAGCAAGAGGACCCCGGCCCGGGCCGCTGGCGGGCACCCCGGAGGAGTGACCTCAGGGGGCCCAGGCCTTCACGTCCTCCCAAAGAAAAGCGCTGGAGTCCTCAACTTGAGACGTCTGGTTGTCTGTAATATTTTGCTCCTATGACCTGCCCTTTTTTTGCAAAAAGTCCCTGTATATCCCGGCCCCCCCCCTCTCGCCTCCTCGGAGTGGTTTTCTCAGGGTTACCTGAGATGCCACCTCCCAGGCTTAATTCCTCATTTTGCCCCAAATAAAACTCAAGTCTCAGCTTTTAGATTGTGCTTTATTTTGAGTCGACACCCTGCATCTTTGGAAAATCCCTCCAGAAAAGTCTAGGGCAATAGCAGGTGTGTGTTTATGCTCGGGAGCAACCAGATACAAGGGTGACGCGTGAACGCTTGGGCGGCCGCCTGTGGACGCAGCGGGGTGAGCTTTGCACGGAGGGGGTGGGGGCTCGGAGTTGAGCAGGTCCCCCGGGGAGTCTCACAGGAGGTGCCTGGCAGGAGAAGACGTTGGCTCCGGGCGATCCAGCCTCGGGAGAGGGCATGGAGGGCACGGCGCCATCCTGAGCCCAACCTACCACCGTGGCCACTAGAACTCCTACCATGGCCTTCGTCGCTGTCCATGGCCTTGCTGATTTCAGCGGCCCAGCTCTGGCAGTTGTGGGGGAGGGGAGGAGGGGCAGCAGGGCCATGGGGCCGGTGGCCGTGTGTGTGGGGCCTGGGGCGACCGTGGGCAAAAAGGCCTGGGGTCCACAGTCCCCGGACCCAGGCGGCAACGTCCCCGCCCTGCCACCCAGGTGGTCTGAGGACGCAGACCTGCCACGGGGCCTCTGCAGCGCCCTGGGCTGGGGGCTGGTGCAGCCCAGGGACCCCCGCCGTGTGAGGACGCCCGCCCATCCCACCGAGCCAGCATCCGCCGCCTCCCGCCGCTTCCTGGGCCGCACATCCGGGGCCTCACCAGACCTGAACAGGCCTGCTCGGGGTCATTTCCTCTGGCTCCAAAGCGGACGTGCCTCGTGGGGTTAAAGCCACCGCGACTTAGGTTTTCATTTTCTTCAGCTGTGAGTCAGCGACGGAGCAGGTGCTCGGACCAGCAGCCCAGAGACCTTCGCCTCAGAGGCGTCCGTCCATCCCTCCCGAAGCCGTTCCTGCTGACGGATGACCTTCGAAGAGGCAAAGCCTGGCTGGGAAGCAGACGTCGAATGAAGGCCTGGAGAGGGTTTACTGAACGGCTGCTTAGAGCAGGGCCTGGAAAGACGTGCCGGTCAGGTCAAGGGGAGGGAGGCATCGCTGTGGAGAGCAGGGGATGGACGGAGCTGGCCGGTCCAGGGACGGGGGGTCCGAGCCCCGCCACCGACCGGGAGGCCGAGTGAGCCGAGCTCCTTGATGGGGGCCACTGACTCGCCCCCTCCCCGGGCAGAGAGCACCTGCTGGCCCGCTGGCGAGCGGGGTGTCGCCTGGGCGGCTGGAATAACAGATTTCCTCTCTTGACGCTCCGAGGCCAGGGTCCTGCCAGGTGTCACGGGGCCGAGTCCTTCCAGTCGCTCTGGGGGAGAGGCCTTCCCTGTCCCTCCCAGGGTCTGGGGCTACCAGTTCCTCCAGGGTCCCTTGTCCCATAAACACGCCATTCCAGAGGCCCCTTCGTCCTTGTTCATGTGCCCTCGAATCTCCTTTTCCTTTCTCCACTGAAGACGCGCCCGACATCCAGGGTGGCTGATGCCAAGGTCCTTACCCTGATGGCGTCCACAGAGGCTCCTTCCAGGTGAGGTCACTGTTGGGTCTGCGGAGGGAGGAGCACACGAGGCCAGGCGTGCAAAGCAGAGGAGATTCATTCAGGCACCCAAGGGCGCGGGCGAGCCGAAGAGGGCCCAGCCCGACGGCCGGGGAGGCTCTGCCCACGGAGGATCCGTGGCGGGGTCGTGGCGGTACCTGCGCCAGGGTCCTGGGCAGTAAGGGTGAAGGGGGAGGGGAGGCAGTCCCGTGACAGAGGGCAGTTCGTCCTCATGGGCCGTTGTCTTCCGAAGGCCATTGCTTCTGGCTGCCCAGCTTGAGCCTCCACACGGCAAGAGAAGGCATAAGTCTCGCCACGGGCCGTGCCCACGTCCGCAGCAGGTCTCTGGATGAACAGCCACGTTCGGGGGGGTGGGGCGGGTCTGTCACCATCGTCCTGGGAACCTATCAGTCACACAAGAGGGTACCAGGGTTTAGGGTGTGGACCTGTCTCTTTGGGGGACCCACCCTGTCTATAAATTAGCCTTTTACCTGCGTTGCTGCCCGTGAGCCACTACACACAGAGGGGACAGCACCCAGAGGCAGCAGCCGAGGAGCAGAAAGAAGCCCTAGGAGTCACCTGCGCCTGTTTGAAGGTGTCCCTTATCTTGGAATCTGTCACTTGTTCAAAATTTCCTGACACTCTGGTCTCAGACATTGTTTCTAGACTTCCAGAACGACGGGCGTGTCTTTTTATGCCCTTGGAGTCTGCGGGCTCGGGACCTGGGACCTGGCACGCTGTGCTGTGGATAGCAGGGGTCTGGGGAACCAAGGAGAAGCAGTAGGGACCTGGGGTCCCCTCTCCCTGTGACAACCCCTCCCCACTGCCTCCCCTCCCCATCCTCTTAGCTGACAGGATGGGCAGTGCTGTGGTTGACCCTCTGGGGTCCCTAAAGTGAAAAAGCCCTACCCCGAAAAAAACGACACGTGCTGTCTCAGACCGCAAACCACGTGTTCACCCGACTTCTTCAACGACTTGATCAGAAGTCAGGGACCAAGTTTTATTTCTGATTAGCCGGCAAGAGACGCAGTTCCGTGAAAGCTTGTACCTGGATTCTCTTGGCAGAGACACGTTATAGAAAAGAAAAGATGTTTTGATGACTACTGGTAGATGGTCTCAATAAACGTGTTTACACAAACGCCTCCCACAAAGCCGAGATTCTGCGGCGGAGCAGCGGTTTGAATGGAGAGGACGGAACACCTCGGAAGAGAACTTCGTTGCATCAGAACCACGCAGAGGAGTCCCCTCGGGGCCCAGCGAGTTGAGGATCTGGTCTTGGCACGGCAGCAGCCTGGGTCAGTGCTGTGACGTGGCTTTGATCCCTGGTCCGGGAATTGCCGCATGTTGTGGATGCAGCCAAAAAATAAAAATCACTCAGAAACGTGCCCGTATATTTTGTCAGGAGAGCCAGGCTCTCCTGACATGGATCGCACGAAACAACGTTCCACCCCAGACCAGGCCCGGGAACGCTTTCCTTCTAAAGGGTTCGACGTGAGATGTTCACTTTTTAAGCAGCAGAAGGAAGAATTTCCTAGTTTCAGTAACTAAGGAGAATTTCAGGAATCTTTCCCAAAGCAGCATCTCCCAAGTGAGATTTTAATAACTGTTTTATAAGCCATCATGGATTAATTTTGCATTCTTGTAAGAAGCAGCAGGAATGATAAAAATTAAACACAATTCCAGCACAAAGAACAGCACTCCAAGGGAATTTCACATTCTGGAAAGGCAACAATGGGACTTGGGGTTCCTTTGCTGCACCCCATAAAAATCTCGGGTCTTGGCGCTGATGAGGCGGCCCCCACTGTGAGGGGGAGGTGGCCCACCCTGGGGAGCCCCTTGATGGGTGGGGGCCTGGGAGCCTCAGGAAGAGTGAGGATTTTAAGATGCCAATCCCGGTTCAGAATCAGGGTGCAAAGCAGCCTGCATCGTGCTGGTTTCATCTGGGGGGTGCTCCCCAGATGAACCCAGCGACCTGAGAGCAGATGGACAAGAAGGCAGGGTTCCTCCCCCTCCCCATCTCCGCCCTCACCCTGTCTCAGTCTCTTCCTGGAGGGACCATGTGGCCGCACGGGAACCCAGCTGGAGCCCGTTGTCCTTGACCCCAGGGAAGCCAGCTGCCAGGGTTTGGACGGATGTGTGCTGCAGCCGCCAGCAAGAACACAGGGCTGGAGCCTCCCTGATAATGAACTTAAAGGGAAAATCAACTCACTCTTCTAAGTGGCAAAATAAACATCACCGTCAAGGTTCTGGACCGAGGCCACTCCGCTTGTTGAGATGTATTTGCAGCTGTTTATTAGTGTTTATTAAATAATTTGTCTTTTCCTAAATGCAGTCTTGTTCCTCGCGTTTCTGTAACCACCACACAAATGTCTGGGTTCTCACGCTGCTTAAGCATGTTTTCCGGGAATGTTAATAACCCTAGTAGATTAGTTTCCTAATAAATTACCACCAGCGTGTGGCTGAAAACAGCACGAATTAATTATCTTGCAGATTTGGCGTCCGAAGTCCAAAACCAGCCTCGGGGCTGGACGGGATGCGGGCAGGGCTGCGCGCCCTCGTGGGCCGGGACGTTTCCTGACTCGGCGGCTCCCTGCGGCCGCCACATCCTTGACAGTACGCTGCCTCCTCCTCTTTTTCAAAGGCAGCGAAACGTTTTCTCCCCTCTCTGGCCTCTGCTTCCAACATTACTCTCTCTCTGGGCTTCCTGCCTCTTTATCAGGATAACCTCCCTTCTCAATCTCCTTAATTTCGCCCCGTCTGCAACGTGCCTTCTGCCCTGTAGGTGACATGGTCACAGGTTCGGAGGATGGGGAAGCACGGCTTTGGGGGCCGTTCCTCGAGCTACCATGACTGGATCCTGTGCAAGTTTGTAGCAAGGCTTTGCAGTCAAGTAGGAGAACGTATGTCAGGACAAAAAAGACAAGAACTATGGAGATGACCCTCAGAGAAGTGCGACGTGGCCAACCCGGGGGCCCAGCCCCAGAAGGGGCGGGGTGGGGACACTGAGTGTCTTACACGCCACATTTGTTCGTTTGTTTTACTAAGTGCAGTTATTATAAAATCATATGTCCTTAATTAAGAAAATAAGAGAATGCCTCGGGCTCCGTTCCCAGGACTCCAGCCGTCGGAGGAGACACGGCTGCACAGAAGGCACCGCAGCACTGGGCCCTGCAGCACAGGAGGTGATACCCAAGCCAGGTGAACCCGGGCACCAGGGCCCAGGACAGAGGGGCCTCTCCAGGCTGGTGGCCTTCAAACTGGGGGCACAGAGGGACCACCGCTTTCCTGGAGGCATGGGGAGGGGACAAGGCCCTGGGCATCAGCACCCCTGTGCTCTCTGCCCAAAATGGCTTACAGGGGCCCTGCTCCCAGCGTCCCTGGCAGCCTGCAGGCGTCCCCATGGACTCGGGGCATCCCCGAGGTGCAGAGTGGGGGCTGGAGGGGAGGTGATGCTGGGGGGCTCCCAGCTGTGGTCAGCGTGCCAGACCCAGGGGGGATCCCTGCTCCAACTCCCCAGGCACAGAGGCGCCTACTTTCTCAGTGGTTCCCGCGGTCCCTCCCCGGGGTGCGACATGGGGGAAGGAAGAGCACCCAGACACCAGCAGTTCAGGCCGAGGGGCCGACCCTGCAAGTGAGCGGGACCAGTGCCTGCCCGGGACAGGGGTCAGGGCTCCTCATCCTGCCGACGGACATGAGCGGCCTCCCGGCCCGGGTCCCACACACGGGACAGATGGCTTCTGGGCCTGTGGCCTGATTCACTCCGGGTTCTTGTGTGATAACAAACGAGCACGGAGTCCAGGTCCCCCAGCACACACGGGCGCGCACACACGCTCCTGCTCGCCGGGCCCCCCAGGCCCGGGGCGGCCCCTTTCACAGAGAGCTCACCCCGGTGCCCAGTCACGGCGCTGACTGCGGGCATCTGTCCAGCGAGCAAGTTGGTTCCACGCGGCCCTCGAGGTCCCCGTCCTGCCGCTACGGCGCACGCGGGGCTACAGTGGAAGGAAGGACGCGTTTGTGCTCCCTGTTGGTTTTACTGTGTGTCAGGAGCGATTCCTTAAACTTGTGATGAGAGATTGCAGTGGTGAGAGACTGAACGTGGCCGTGGCCAGTGGCCAGTGGCCAGACACACAAGATGAAACTCTGACCCACGGCGGGCAGCCACCTGCCCTGGCAGCCGGCCCGCCGTGTCCAGGACCAACTGTGTGTCCCTCTGGCTCAGGGCCAGACCTCTGGCTCCTTGGATGGCCCAGGAAGGCACACAGCCACCCGGTGACAGTCGTCCCAGAAGGGACAGGACCCGGCCAGGGACCGCCAGCCTCCCTCACTTTAATCCCTGCTTCCAACTCAGGACCAGGGCAGAGAGCGGGACGGCTCCTAACCAGGCCCGCAGGACCCTGGGCTCGCCGCCACCTCCCACCGCCAGGCCGAGTCCCTGCCCAGCACCCCGCATAGACAGCCTTGAATCCGGGTATCTGGGTTTATTCTGCAGTCATTAACCTACAGTTGCACCGGGAGGCACAGCATTTCTCAAAATTCCTTTAAGGGCTGGTGAACCCCACGGGTCTGGGAAAGCGGGGAGGGGCCTGGAGGCCTGGGGCAGTGTGGGCGGGGGCACCGGAGCCCCTCAGACACCCTGCCCGGCCTCAGCGCCCGAAGGTCGTCTCGTGGGCTCGAGGAGGGTGATCCGAGGGTGAGAGTGACGCTGGCACTTCCCTCTCTGCTCCACTTCCTGTTCTTTAACTCGGTCCGTTTTATTTTTTTATTTTTTATTTATTTATTTATTTATTTATTTGGTCTTTTTGCTATTTCTTGGTCTTGGGCCGCTCCCGCGGCATATGGAGGTTCCCAGGCTAGGGGTCTAATCGGAGCTGTAGCCACTCGCCTACGCCAGAGCCACAGCAACGCGGGATCCGAGCCGCGTCTGCAACCTACACCACAGCTCACGGCAACGCCGGATCGTTAACCCACTGAGCAAGGGCAGGGATCAAACCCGCAACCTCATGGATCCTAGTCGGATTCATTAACCACTGCACCACGATGGGAACTCCTAACTCAGTCCATTTTATTATGTTTATGGCGGCACAACGATCGTCACAACCCAATTTCACAGCAGTTCCATCCCACACCCCCAGCCCGTCCCCTCACCCCCACAACCTGTCTCCTTTGGAAACTGTACGTTCTCCAAAGCCTGTGAGTCAGCATCTGTTCTGCAAAGAAGCTCATCGTGTCCTTTTTTCAGGTTCCACGTGTCAGTGACAGCATCTGACGTTGGTATCTCGCCCTCTGGCTGACTTCACTTTGCATGATGGTTTCTAGGTCCATCCATGTTGCTGCAAATGCCGGTATTTCGTTCCTTTTAATGACTGAGTCATATTCCCTTGTGTCTATGGACCACCTCTTCTGGATCCACTCCTCTGTCGATGGACATTTAGGTTGTTTCCATGTCTTGGCTATTGTAAATAGTGCTGCAGTGAACATTGGAGTACATGTGTCTTTGTGAGTCATGGTTTTCTCTGGGCAGATGCCCAGGAGTGGGATTGCTGGATCCAATGGCAGTTCTATTTTGTTTTCTGAGGAATCTCCATACTGCTTTCCACAGTGGTTGCACCAATTTACAATCCCACCAACAGTGTAACGGGGCTCCTTTTTCTCCACACCCTCTCCAGCACTTACTGTTTGTAGACTTGTGGATGATGGCCGTTCTGGCTGGTGCAAGGTGGGACCTCATCGTGGTTTTGATGTGCATCTCTCTGATAACGGGTGATGGTGAACATCTTCTCATGTGTTTTTTGGCCGCCTGTATGTCTTCTTTGGAGAACTGTCTGTTTAGATCTTCTGCCCATTTTTTGATGGGGTTGTTTGTTTTTTTGGTATGGAGCTATAGGAGGTGTTTATATATTTTGGAGATTAATCTCTTGTCAGTTGCTTCATTTGCAAATGTTTTGCCCCATCCTGTGTGTCATCTTTTTGTTTTCTTTAGGGTTTCCTTAGCTGTGCAAATCTTTAAAGTTTAATTAGGCCCCATTTGTTCATTTTTGTTTCTATTGTGGATCTGAGAAGATGCTGCTGTCAT
This sequence comes from Phacochoerus africanus, assembly GCF_016906955.1. Taxonomy (NCBI): domain Eukaryota; kingdom Metazoa; phylum Chordata; class Mammalia; order Artiodactyla; family Suidae; genus Phacochoerus; species Phacochoerus africanus. The sequence goes on along the minus strand of NC_062544.1, from coordinate 287,081,988 downwards.
TTATGTTGGAGAGTGTTTGGCCTATGTTTTCCTCTAAGAATTTTATAGTATGCAGTCTTACATTTAGGTCTTTAATCCATTTTGAGTTTATTTGTGTGTATGGTGTTAAGAAGTGTTCTAATTTCATTCTTTTACGTGTGGCTGTCCAGTTTTCCCAGCACCACTTATTGAAGGGGCTGTCTTTTCTCCACTATATATTCTCACCTCCTTTGTCACAGATGAGTTGGCTGTAGGTGTGTGGGTTTAATTCTGGGCTTTCCATTCTGTTCCACTGATGTACATTTCTGTTTTTGTGTCAGCACCATACTGTTTTGATGACTATGGTTTTGTAGTATAGTCTGAAGTCAGGGAGCCTCATTCCTCCAGCTCTATTTTTCTTTCTCAGGATGGCTTTGGCTATTCTGAGTCTTTTGTGCTTCCAAACAAACTTTGAAATATTTTGTTCTAGTTCTGTGAAAAATGTCCTTGGTAGTTTGATAGGGATTGCATTGAATCTGTAGATTGCCTTGGGTAGTATAGTCATTTTGACAATATTGACTCTTCCAATCCAAGAGCATGGTATGTCTTTCCATCTATTTGTGTCATCTTCGATTTCTTTCATCAGTGTCTCATAGTTTTCAGAGTACAGGTCTTTTGTCTCTTTAGGTAGGTTTATTCCTAGGTATTTTATTCTTTTGGATGTGGTGGTAAATGGGATTGCCTCCCTAATTTATCTTTCTGATCTTTCATTGTTAGTACATAGAAATGCAGTCAATTTCTGTATATTAACTTTGTATCCTGTGACTTTGCCAAATTCATGGATGAGCTCTAACTAACAGTTTTCTGGTCGAGTCTTTAGGATTTTCTAGGTATAGGATCATGTCATCTGCAAACAGCAATAGTTTTACTTCTTCCTTTCCAGTGTGGATTCCTTTTATTTCTTTTTCTTCTCTGATTGCCGTGGCTAGGACTTCTAACGCTATGTTGAATAGTAGTGGTGAGAGCGGACATCCTTGTCTTGTTCCTGATCTCAGTGGGAATACTTTCAGCTTTTCACCATTGAGAATGTTAGCTGTGGGTTTGTCGTATTATGTTGCTTTTATTATGTTGAGGTAGGTTCCCTCTCTGCCTACTTTCTGAAGGGTTTTTATCAGAAATGGGTGTTGGATTTTTGTCAAAACCTTTTTCTGCATCTATTGAGAGGATCATGTGGTTTTTATTCTTCTGTTAATGTGGCGTATCACATGGATGGACTTGGAAATATTGAAGAATCCTTGATCCCCAGGATAAATCCCACTTGATCATGGCGTACAATCCTTTCAATATATTGCTGGATTCCATTTGCTAGTATTTTGTTGAGGATTTTTGCATCTATGTTCATCAGTGATATTTGTCTATAATTTTCTTTTTTTGTGGCATCTTTGTCTGGCTTTGCCATCAGGGTGATATGTTCACCTCATAGAATGAGTTTGGGAGTGTCCCTTCCTCTGCAATGTTTTGGAATAGTTTCAGAAGGAGAGGTGCTAGCTCTTCTCTAAACGTTTGATAGAATTAGCCTGTGAAGCCATCTGGTCCTGGACTTTTGTTTGTTGGAAGTTTTTATTGATTGATTGATTGATTGTCTTTTTCTTTTTTTTTTTTTGTCCTTTTGCCATTTTTTGGGCCACTTCCGCAGCATATGGAGGTTCCCAGGCTAGGGGTCTAATCAGAGCTGTAGCTGACGACCTATGCCACAGCCACAGCAACACGGGATCCAAGCCGCGACTGCAGCCTACACCACAGCTCACGGCAACACCGGATCCTTAACCCACTGAGCAAGATCAGGGGTTGAACCCGCAACCTTGTGGTTCCTAGTCAGATTCGTTAACCACTGAGCCATGATGGCAACTCCTGTTGGAAATTTTTAAATCACAGTTTCAATTTCAGTATTTGTGATTGGTCTGTTCATCTTTTCTATTTCATCTTGGTTTAGTCTTGGAAAATTGTACTTTTCTAAGAATTTATCCATTTCTTCTAGGTTGTTCATTTATTGGAAAATAGTTGCTTGTAGTAGTCTCCTATGATCCTTTATATTTCTGTGATGTCCATTGTAGATACTCCTTTTTCATTTCTAATTTTATTAACTTGATTCCTCTCTCCTTTTTTTCTTGATGAGTCTGACTAAGTGTTTATCAATTTTTCGGATCTTTTCAAAGAACCAGCTTTTCGTTTCATTGATCTTTTCCATGGTTTCCTTCATTTCTGTTTCATTGATTTCTGCTCTGATCTTTATGATTTCTTTCCTCTGCTAACGTTGGGTCTTGTCTGTTCTCTCTCTGGTTGCCTTGGGTTATAAAGTTAGTTAGGTTGTTTATTTGAGCTTTTTCTTGTTTCCTTGTATTGCTATGTATTTCCCTCCTAGAACTGCCTTTGCTGCATCCCATACATTTTGGATTGTTGTGTCTTTGTTGCCATTTGCTTCTAGGTATTTTTTAATTTCCTCTTTGATGTCTGCAGTGAGCCATTGGTTGTTTAGCAGCATGTTGTCTAGTCTCCACGTGTTTGTATTTTTTGCAGTTTTTTTTCTTGTCGTTGATTTCCAGTCGTACAGTGTCGTGGTCAGAAAGATGCCTGGTATGATTTCAATTTTCTTGAATTTACCACAGCTTGATTTGTGGTGTAGAACGTGATCTATCCTGGAGAATGTTCTGTGTACACTTGAGAAGAATGTGTGTTCTGGTGTATTCTTTTCGATGGAACGCTCCATAAATATCTATTAGGTCCATCTGTTCATCAATTTAAGGCCTGTGTTTCGTTGTTGAGTTTCTGTCTGGATGATATGTCTATTGCTGTAAGCGCCCAGACACCCCATTCTTAAAAGGCGCACACAGGCTTTCACGTGTACTGGGTCCCAGGGCAAAGCAGACTCCATAGGAATCTGGGTCAGACCTGCCTTTTAGTTCTTGGAGGATCTCCTGGGAAAACAGGGGGTGTCTGTGGCTCATTGTGGGGAGAAAGACATTGGAGGAAAAGCTCTGGGGAGGAGTCCTCCACCACAAAGGCCCGAGGGCCCCCCCCCCAGCCCCTCAGAGGCCCCAGACAGCACTCGGGCCCAGCACTCATAGGCCCAGGGGTGAGAGCCATGCACCGTGCAGCTGTCCTGGGTAACAAACAATACCAAGCATGACGGCCATCAAGGGCAAGGTCAACGACCAGACCAGGCAGTCCAGCAGGGACCGGCCCGGGCATGTAGCCGAGTGAGGAGGGTCAGAAGGTCCAGGGGACTGGCTGGTGTGAGTCGTATGGTGAAAGGTCACACCAAGTCCTTGCAGAGGAGGAGAAACCAGAAACGGCCCTGAAGCCGCCGCTGCCTTTCTCCTCGTCATCCCTCGGCCGTCACACCGGTTCTGGAGCTGCGTGGCCCCCAGGCTTTCTAAGCTACCTCCCTTACCCAGCTGCTGCTGCTCCATGAGTAGCCAGCAGTGGGGGGCAGGGGGCGGGGGTGGGGGGCAGCCTCAAGATGGCGGAGGCTGGGGGACCCCAGTAGGAGCAAAGCCAGAATCCCTGTCCTCACCCAGCCTTCCCATCCCCACCAAGCAAGCCGCGAGCTGATACAGACGCAGATGAGGCCACTTTGTCGCTGTCAGATTTCCATCTGCGTCTGGATTTTTCTTGTTTATGTTGGGTCCATCTCCGTGTTTACTTGCAAATCCGAGCCAAGGCTAAGCACATGGTCTTAATCAAACCATCACTCCGTCCCAGCATCACAACTTGCCAGAAGCACAGCCGGAGGCAACGCAAAACGAGAACACAGGAAATCTCCAAGGAGAAGGCACAGTTAACTCTTTTCGAAGCCCACCCACAGATCCAAGGACCAAAGAATGAAGTTGGACCCTCACCTCACACCACGTACAAGAATGGACTCAACCAAACCGCAGACATAGATAAACCCACCAAACCCTTAAGTGAAAACACGCAGAAAACTTCTTGACATTGGTTTGGGCAATGGTTTCTTGGACCTGACCTCAGAAGTACAAGCAACACGAAAGAACAGGGAAATTAGAGCACATCCAAACTGAAAACTCTTGTACATCAAAGGACACTGTCAAGAGAGTGAAAACGCAAACCACACAATGAGGGGAAATATCTACAAATCAGGTATCTGACGAGGGGCCAGGGTGCAGAATATACGAAGAACTCCTGAAAGTCAACAGCAAAAACCAGATGACCCTGATTTTCAAATGGGCAAAGAACCTGAACAGAAATTTCCCCCAAAGAAGTTATAAAAATCGGCAGTAAGCGCATGAAAAAAAATGCTCTGTGTCACTAACCACTGGGGAAATGCACACCGGAACCACCCGCGAGCGATCGCTTCATTAGGGTGGCTTTGGAAGCAAGGGCAGCAACAATACGCCAAAGAAAAACAGAGTGTGGGCGAAGCTGTGGAGGAGCTGGAACCCTGGGCACTGCCGCCGAGCATGTAAAAGGGTCCCGCTGCAGTGGAACCCCACGCAGGGACTCCCTAAAAAGTTAAACAGTTACCACATCACCCGGCAATTCCCCTCTGGGTCTGCGCCCCGGAGGAGTGAAAGCAGAGATTTAAATAGGTATTCGCACCTCGTGGTCACCGCCGTGAGTCTACAACACCCAAAAGGTGGGAAGAAACCAGCCCCGACACACCCATCCGCAGGCGATGGATAAACAAAGAGGTTATTCCATTTACACAATGGAATAGCATCCAGCCTCTGAAAGGCAGGCCATTCTGACCCCTGCTGTGACATGGCTCAACCTTGCGGACGTTATGCTAGTGACATAAGCCAGTCCTCAAAGGACAAATTCTGTGCGATCCACTCAGATGAGGTCCCCAGAGGAATCAGATTCACGGAGATACAGCAGTAGTCGCCAGGGGCTGGGGAGGGGAATTTTTCTGTTTAATAAGCGTAGAGTTTCAGTTTTGCAACCCAGAAAAGTCCTGGAGATGGACCGTGATGGTGGGTTATACGCAGTGTGACTGTTCTTAACGCCACCAAACTGTACCTTCGAGAACGGTAAAAACGGCAAATTTCACCTTGTATATATTCTGCCACAATTTAAAAAAAATAAAGAGGCGAAGCAGAACTACCTCTATATACTCGTGCTGAAATGTTAAGCTTTACAGATGATGAAGTTCTTTGCGGATATATCAAAGTTAGCATTAAACTGCAATGGATTGAAACCACAAAAAGAACTGAACAGAAATAAGACCCTGGAGCACTTGCATTTGTATTCACTCCCTCTAAAGCCCAGTTTAGGGATGAGCTGTTCTTTCTTTTAGAGTCGGGACTTGAAGCTGAGGGATGGTCCAGAATTTGAGTGTGAGAGAGAGTGCTGGGACGTGTGGGTAAACTGGATTTCTTACCAAGTTTCATTTATGAGATAAGCAAGAGTAACGGAAGTGTCGGAGAAGGTTGGGGTGTCTGTGGTGTGACTGTGCATCTCGTCAGGTGTTTCCTTAAGCGAATACACTTAAGGATCGTAGAGCTGAAAACCTGCCAAGGACCTTAACCTCAGTCGGAAGCTGACGAACAACGACCAGCGCTGAACAGGCATGAACATTGCTCCAGAAGGCGGGAGATGTGACCCAAGCTTGCTAGCTCTGACCTTGATGAGCCAGCTGAACTTGGTGTCAAACAATACAGCCCTCCGTGGGGACGATTACACCAAGCAGCGTGGTGAGGAGAGGTGTTTGCTGATTAAGACCAAAGCTTCTCTCTTCTTCCTCAAATGTCTGTTCCCATCGCTGCCCTGAAAACACATCCCACTGTTTGTTTCCAGAAAGAGACCCTGGACCCAAGCTGGACCCAGCGCCCTGCCCGGAGTCCCGGCAGAGGGGTGAGCAGGGAACTGGGGGGCTGGGCAGCCAGCCCCGCCCCAGAATTCTGGGGCTGTAACCAAGGCAGTCAAGCCCACATCCCCACGAAAAGAAGGCGGAAATGGGAGCTCCCACTGTGGGACTCTCACTGCAGCCGTGGTGGCTCGGGTCGCTGCCGAGGCACAGGTTCGATTACAGTGGGTTAAGGATGCCGTGTTGCCACAGCTTCTGCGTAGGTCGAAACTGGCGCACATTCAACCCCTGGCCTGGGAACTTCCATATGCCACTGGTGAGGCTGGAACATTTTTTAAAATAAAAATTTTAAATGTAGTGGAAATGGCTGCTGCTGCTTCTTTTTTTTTTTTTTTTTTTTTTTTTTTTGAAGCAAAACAAAGATGATTAACATTAATCCGAGAAGGACTGGAACTTTTACAAACTCCAACTTCCATGGAAGAGACTAGAACAATGACAAAAGTTTTGTCTACGGGAAAATTCAGCCCTGAATTTCAAATTCAACTAAATTTATTTACGTCTTAAATTGATGTTCCGATCTCGTGTAAACGCTCCTAGGCCACAGGAAAAAGACGGAGAGCCTCCTTGGTCTGTGACCCAGAACCTTCACGAAGACAGCGTGTGGAGAGGATACCATCCCGCTCATGCCTGCAGCCGCGAGCTTTCTAGATGAGAGAGTCGCCAAAAACTCTCAACATCGTCCCCCTGGATCCAGTCATCACAGATAACCCGCAAGCGGGGTTGGCACACTAACACTGCAAGGGTGGCTCAAGATCAGGACACCTGCTGGCACTAAAAAGAAAGTTTTGCGGGGTTTTGGTTCGTTTGTTTTAAGGGCCGAACCTGCAGTCCCTGGGCTACAGGGGTCACACCCGAACCGCAGCTGCCTGCGCACGCCAGACCTGAGCAGCATCTGCACAGCTTGTGGCAACACCAGATCCTTAACTTACAGAGCGAGGCCAGGGACTGAACCCACATCCTCATGGATACTAGTTGGGTTCTTCATCTGCTGAGCCACGACGGGAACTCCAAGAAGAAAAATTAGTGAAAGGAGAAGGTGCAGAGAACCTGCCGCTAAGCGTCAGGGAACAAAAGTCCCTGAATCCATCTGCCCCTGGGAGGCCTGAGGGGGTGCAGACAGAGCCTACGGCCTGAGCCAGGGGTGCAAGTGGTGGCTGGGTGACAGAGCACAGGGCCTCCCCCGTGGGCCTTACCGCAGGGGCTCAGGGAAGGCGAGGTGAAAAGCAGTCCTGCCTCCAGATGGGCTGGGGAACCTCTGGGCCACAGACAGCAACGTGTCATTGGAGGGCCCGAAGGGGGGCAGAAGGCTTGCTCTTGGGTGTGGCGGTTTGACCACAGGTCATGGAAGCCAACCCAAACTTGCCAAGGCAGACAGGTCCATGGGAGACAGGTGCCAGGGGGGTTCCCGCCCAGGCCAGGAGCAGCAGGTGGCAGGGACTCTGGGCTCTGGGCTCCTCCCCTCCCCCTCGCCCTGCTCCAGTCCACAGGCTGGGACAGGACCCCCCAATCTGAAGGCATCCCCCCTCGGTCCAGGCTGAGGGTGGGCCGCTGTAGCCACAGGAAGGGGTCTGACGGCCCCCTGGGTTGCTGCCCACCCTGGTCAGAGGTCAGGCCAGGCTGTCTGCGGACAGGAGCTTAGACAGGGGACAGGCAGGTCACAGACCACCTCTCTCCCCTGCACCTGCCTGCGCTTCCAGCCCCTCCTGGGGGGCCAGCAAACGGCAGCCAGGAGAGTGGCTGGAGCGCACGCACCAGGGCTCTGCTGGGCCTCGGGGGACGCAGCAGTTAGTGTCTATTCGTGGTCACCACACTAGCAAAAATGAGCCAATTGGGGGTCCTCGGGGGGCTGCGTGTGCTCATGAGGACTTAGCCCTGACGGAGGGCGTTGGGACCGCCTCTGTCACAGATGGGGAAACAGAGGCAGGGACTGGCTCAGAGCTTGCCACCCGGGTCACTGGCTTCTGTTAGGGCTCCTGACCCCTGACCTGCCTGCTTACCTGTGACAGGCAAGGACAGCAGAGTCTGCTGGGGGAGAAGCACTGGCCCTGGGCCCAAGTTCACGGACACACACTCACCTGCACATCTGTGAGGGGGCTCCCTGGGCCCACGGGGCAGGGCGGAGGGGGCTGGGAGGCTGGTCCTGGAGCCAGCGGGGCGGGGGGCTTGTGTCGGCAGTGGCCCCCCTCACCTAAGTCTTCTGGTCGCAGGTTCTGGGGCAAGCGGCTCTCCACGGGACAATATGGTGCCAGCAGTTTAGGGGCACTTGTGGTGGGGGGGGTGCGGGGTGGATGCTGACGGCAAAGAGATCCAGGCTCCAGTTCCACCCAGACTCGCCTGGTTGGGTGGAAAGGCCCCGCAAAGCAGAGACACCCACAGGGGCCCATGGCACCGAAGCGCCTCCAGCTCAGTGGGCCGAGGCCCAGGCATGGGGGGCCCGTGAGTGAGGCAGGGCCCAGGCTGTGCCAGGGGAGCTTCTGCCCCCAGTGGAGGGGACAGGAGCCAGCCCTCCAGGGCCCAGAAGGGCTTCAATCTGCAGGACAGAGAACCATGAGGCGAGACGGCTCCCTGGATGGCACTGCCCAAGGCCTTGCGTCCACCCTGCCCACGAAGCAAAGGCAGGAACCCGCAGCCTCCGAAGGCAAAGTCAGGAAGACCGGACCAGCCTCCCTGCGTCAAGCGAAACATCAGCCTCTCGTGTAAGACTCTGTCCAGGGAGGAGTGAGAAGAAAAACAAAACCAGCACAGAATCACTCATTATTCTGTTTCATAAACCCAGGGAAATGCGCCTACTCGTGAAAAAAATTCTGACGGGAGAATAATACATCCAGGGAGTTCCCGCTATGGTTCAGCAAAAACAAACCCGACTAGTGTCACTGAGGACATGGGTTCGATCCCTGGCCTACTCAGTGGGTTAAGGATCCGGTGTTGCCACGAACTGTGGTGTAGGTCGCAGACACGGCTCGGATCCCACGTTGCTGTGGCTCTGGTGTAGGCCGGCAGCTGTAGCTCCAATTCAACCCCTAGCCTGGGAACCTCCACATGCTGCGGGTGCAGCCTTAAAAAGACAAAAAAGAATCATACATTTAGCCTGCTATTTTCAAGCAATAATTTTTTTTTTCTTTTTAGGGCTGCACCCGCAACATACGAAGGTTCCCAGGCGAGGGGTCACATCGGAGCGGTAGCCGCCAGCCTACACCACAGCCACAGCCACGCCAGGTCCAAGCCGCAACTGAGACCTACACCACAGCTCACGGGCAACACCAGATCCTTGACCCACTGAGCAAGGCCAGGGATTGAACCCACGACCTCATGGTTCCTAGTCGGATTCGTTTCCCCTGCACCACAATGGGAACTCCTCATGCAATGAAATTTAGGAAATCCTTCCATGTAGGAAATAAGGGCTGAGGTACACATGACATAGACTGACATTGAATGGAGCAGATGAACTAAGGGAACAGCGTGGAATAAAGACACAGCCGTGAGTGGAAAGGACATTAGAAGACAAACACTAGAGACTCTCCAGGGGCAGAATTACGTTTCCAGAGAAAGAAACAGAAACAAACAGAACAGAGACAGTCACCAAAGATACAGCAGAAGAAAGTTTCTTAAAGGCCAGTTTCAATCAACTCAACAAAAAAAATCTCATTGGGTGCAAATGAATGACAATCTGGTGAAAAGCTTCAAGTGTAAAACATCAGACAGGCGGGGAGTTTCTGTCGTGGCGCAGTGGTTAATGAATCCAGCTAGGAACCATGGGGTTGCGGGTTGGACCCCTGGCCTGGCTCAGTGGGTTAAGGATCTGGCGCTGCCATGAACTGTGGTGTAGGCCACAGACGCGGCTCGGATCCCGCGTGGCTGTGGCTGTGGTGCAGACTGGCAGCTACAGCTCTGATTCCACCCCTAGCCTGGGACCCTCCATATCCCACAAGTGCAGCCCTAGAAAAGACAAAAAATAAAATCAAATAAAAAAATAAAACATCAGACAAGCGCACACACCTTTACTCAGAGTGACCCAGGGGTTCTGTGCCAGCACCAGGAGAGAGCAGATGATGGCCACAGGGCCACGGCTACAAACCCCAACTTCTGCACCAGCCGGGTCACGGTGGGGTGACCTTCTGCAGGGTGCAGGCAACAGAAGAAAGGTTCTCAGATGCACAGGGCCTCTCCGAAAAACCAGCTCAACAATGATTCAGGCAAACAAGACTCAGAGGCCCCCCCGCAGGGAGGGGCAGGCAGGAAAGTTTGGACAGGGAATCGAAATGAACGACGCCACAGTGACGTTCAAGCAGACTCGTGAATCATGTCCTGAGATTACAAAAGAGCTACGGCCGGAGCCAACACCTGCTCCTCCCAAGGAGCGACGCCCCTTTGGGGTCTCACCTCATGGCAGACAGGTACGACGCGGCAGGTGGGGACGCACAGCCGGCACCAGAGCCTCAGGTTCGCCCCGGAGCCCTTCTACACTCGTCCTATGGGAAAGAGCCTGGGTCGCCAGATCACCCACACGGCCTGCACCCTTAGCTCAGCCGGCTCCCTCTGCCGGCTCCCTCCCCACCTTCCCGTGCATGTGCAGCGTCTTGTACCATTCAGGCCACCCCTTTCCTTTGTGAGTCAGGCTTCTCCAGAGAGCAGATCCAACAGGGGATATAACCTCATCCACGTCCACATCCACATTCATACCTACGTCCGTATCCCCATCGAAACCCTCACCGATGCCCTTGTCTACACCCATGCCTCTGTCCACACCCACATCTACACCCATGCCTCTGTCCACACCCACATGCACATCCACGTTCATACCTACGTCCGTATCCCCATCTACATTCATGTCCATATCCATATCTATACCCATACCTCTACCCATTTCCATACCTCTATCTCTATCCATATCCACATCCGTATCGACACCCATATCCATGTCTAATCCATACTGATATACAGCTATACAGAGGGAGAAAGACAGGGATTGATTTTAAGGAGTCAGCTTGTGTGCTCCCGGAGGCTGGCAAGTCCAAAGTCTACAAGACAGACGGGAGAACCAGGAAGAGGTGACGCTGCGGCTCGGGTCTGAAGAGCCTCTGGAGGCGGAGTTCCTTCCTCCTCGGGGGACTTCAGTCTTTTTGCTTAGTGCCTTCAACTGATTAGATGAGACCCACCCACATTTTGGAGGGCAATGGCTTTACACACAGTCTACTGATTTAAGGTTAATCTCATCTAAAAAATAAACCTCATAGCAACATCTAGACATGTTTGACCAAATATCTGAGTACTGAGGTCCAGCCAGGCTGACACATGAAATTATCATGCCTTGTCAATCCTTTAAAAATTATGCTTTTTGGAGTTCCCATCATGGCGCAGTGGAAACAAATCCGACTAGGAACCACGAGGCTGCAGGTTCGATCCCTGGCCTCGCTCAGTGGGTTAAGGATCCGGTGTTGCGGTGAGCTGTCGTGTAGGTAGAAGATGTGACTTGGATCTGGCATTGCTGTGGCTCTGGTGTAGGCCAGCAGCTGTAGCTCCAATTAGACCCCTAGCCTGGGAACCTCCATCTGCTGCAGTGCAGCCCTGAAAAGCAAAAAAAAAAAAAAATGCTTTTCAAGAAAGTATAAGGAGAGGCAAATATCCTCCTTTCGAAAGAGTGAATCACTTCGAAAGAGTGAATCACACACCAAGTGCTATTTCTACGATTTGTGTGTCTATTTATTATTACATGTCAAAAACATAAAGTTTCATATTCTGAATTACATAGTTGGGGGGGGGGGGGCCACGAAAGGCACTCCTCTCTCCCTGAATATTGGCTTATTCCCTTCACTTCATTAGTGCTGAAGACTGAGAGCAAACCACAGAGGTCTGCCGCTCCTCCCCAGATACTTGTGGTTGCGTCTTTGAAACACACACATGTGTCTCCCATAAACAAACAACATCACCGCCTTAACAAACGCAGAAGGACACACATTCTTTCGCCGTGTCTAACCCCCAGCGTGTGTTCCGATTTCCCAACCCGCCCAGGAGCATCGTCCACAGCTGTCTCTCCCGGAGACGCCCCGCCAGCCCGCACAGGGTTTGTCGCGGCGCCAGCGGGCCACAGACCGCCCGCTGCTTCCTGACTCGGACAGCGAGTCGGCGGGGGGGGGGGGGGCGGGGGGCGGCTGCGGATGGCCCAGGGCCTGGGTTGGCCCGGCCGCTGGTTTCCCACCGCTTGTCATTCCTGCAGCTGCAAGGTCGCACCGAAGGCTGGTTGGATGGCAGTCGTGAACGAGTGAAACAGCTTTGGCCCCAGGGCCCTGGAGCTGATGTTTGCGGAGTCCGATCTCAGGGAGAGACACGAAAGCCCGCCCGTTGTCATCCCACAGTGGGGTCAGGCTTCGGCCAGTGATGCCGGCTCTGCAGGGCGGCGACAGCCCCGCGGTCGGCTCACACGCAGCCCCGGTCAAGGATCCCCGCGGCAGCACCGAGGTGGCAGGCAGGTGCGTGCAGGAGCTCGCCACCGCCAGCTGCACGGTCCTAGCCTCCCAGCTCCGGGGTGGGAGGCCGGAATCCCGTGTGAGCGCTGCTGTCGGCCGGGCTGGCACAGAGCCCATGGGGCCGTCTGGACCCAAGGCCCACATCGCATGGGCCGGCCCGCCCGCGCTGTGTGACTGGGACATGTGATTGTGTAGCCAGGCAGGCTGCTGCCCTCCGCAAACGCGGGCTGGAAGGGCCGCCGGAAGGCCCGGGAGCCCAGCCTGGGGCCTGCATTCGGCCTCTGGACAGATGCTGCCGTGCCGAACCCGGGGTCTGGCTCATGTGCTCCAGAAGCTGACCAGTCTGGGCAGTGCTTGGGGGGGCCCAGGCCCGGGATCTGCCCGCCCACCCCTGAGCCCGCAAGGCCTCCCCGGAAGCGGCCCAGGGCTCTCCGTCGCCTGCAGCCAAGAACCCCGAGGGGGGTCGATCGGTCCTCAGTTACAAGAAGAAGCCGGAGTGGTCCTCCGGCAGACGTGGTTTAAAAGGGGGACAAAATCACAACTTTGTGAATCAACTACTCCTCAATTTTTGCAGGGTTTTTTAATTTAAAGTTTTTTTAAATTTGAAGATGGGGAGAAAGCAGAAAGATGCTTATGCAAGCGGAGTGCTGCTGAGATGCCGTGGCAGAGAAGGGGCAGCTGCCGAGAAGAGAAGCAGCTGTGGGCATCTCCCCATCCCCCCGCCCCGGGACCTGCCACGGAGCCCCAGCTCCCCTGGGTCGCCCCTCCCCGGGCCGCGGCCTACAGGTCTGCACGGGCCCCAGCCCAGGGCAGCCCAAGCTCCTGGAAGCCCAGGGGCACTGCCCTCCCCAAAGGGTCCTTGCAGGCTCCAGCTTACCCGCTAATTCCTGCCTGCAGTGTCGCCAGGGCTGGAGGCTCCACCCATGGGGTCTGTGAGAGACTCAGGCACAGGCTGCAGTGCACACAGGCACACACTTGGAGACACAGACACCAGCAGACAGACACAGATACCCACACACTCACACGTGCGCACACAACAGACACTAACAGATAGAAGCAGCTGTACGCACGCGCACACCCGCACAGCATCCTGAGCACGGCAGCTGGTGGGCAGAGTGGTATTCCCACAGGGCATTAGGCTCAGCGGGGGCGACAACCGGCCTCAGGTCGAGGGAGGGGTTGGAGAGTGCCTGCCAGGAGGGGCGACACGGGTGCAAGCTCTAGACGGCTCACGGGTGTGGCCAGCAGCCTGGACACCACAGGACTATGACCCCAGCTCCCATGAGGTGGCTCAGGAACAGTCACACCCGAGAAGGCCTGGGGTGGCTGGGACGCAGGTGGCAAGGACAGAAGCCGACCCCAGCACTGGGTCAGCGAGGAGACGGGGGGCTCAGCCCCACGCCGCTCCCGCGATGGGGGAGCCCTCGGCCGGGATCTGAGTCTGTTTCCGTCACTAACCCACTGCCCTTCCGCTGGGACAGGGCGGGGCGGCCTCGGGCAAAGCCCTTCCGGAGGGGAGTCTTCCTGGCTGGAGTCTTTGGCTGGTGCTGGCTGGGAGGCCAAGGCCACCAGGAAAGGACCTAAGACGCCCTGCGGACCAGAGAGCCATCCCTGCCCAGTGGCCAGAAGACAGGGCTCCGGGCCCTGCAACCGCCAGGAACGGAGTTGTGCGCACAGGGAGGGGCCTGTGCTCCAGCCCAGGACATGCTCTAGCCTCACCAGTCGGGGCTTCCAACCGAGGACTGAGCCGAGCCGATAGTGCCTGTGCGCCCCCCCTTTACTTTGCTATTTTCATTGTGGTCCAAGGCCCAGCCCTAGGCAGTGACCGGTTAACGCTTCACGGCATGAGTCACTCTCAGAGGGGGGCAAGCACCGCCCATTCCAGAACCCACCCCCTCCCCAAACACGCTGGCTGGACAGACCCCAAATTCAGGTCCCTGCGGATGCACTTGGAGAAAGTACGGGTCTTGGGAGAGGCCACAGGCGCCGTGGGAAGCCCCGGACAGGCCCCCCGTGGGCCGTTTCCTCCGGGCCAGCCGCTCCCCACCCCCACCCCCACCCCCCGTGTTTACTTTCTCCGAGCTGCCCGGCGGGGAAACTCCACACCCAGCACAGGAGATTCGCTTCCAGGAGAACATTCCACCACTGCCAGCCGGGCATAGCGAGGAAGTGGGCAAGCCCCATTCCAGGCCCGAAGGTCCTCGAGCAGAGGCTACTTGGTGGCAAAGCAGAAGGCATCTGCCGGCTCTTGACCTTGGGCACCAGGGCCAGTGGGCCTCCTTCCCCCGGCGGTCCTGGCATCCTGGCTGGCACCTGTGGCCCCAGAATTTCTCCAGGGGAGGCAGGAGTGCTGGTTCGCCCTTGGCCTGTCTTGGGGGCTGTGGACAGAGCCCCCTGGGCACCGCCTCTAGACAAGCACTGCCCGCTCATGCCAAGAGGCCAGCAAGAGGGCTGCTGGCCCAGGCCATCCCCATGCCTGTCACCTCGGTCACCTGTCTTCTGGGCCCCATGACAGGCCGCCGCCCTAGAGAAGTGTTTCTGCAAAAGACAGACAGCACCTCTCTGAGAAGACACGGACACACAGACACACACGCGCGAATACAAGTGCACTTGTGCTGCCGTGAACTCACGCAAGCCTCACAAGTCCAGGGTCAGGAGAGCGCAGCCCACGTGCCATGGTGCCACCGCCTTCCTCCGGGATCAGTGGGGCGTGGGGGTGGGCGCAGGCGTTTCAGTTCCTCTCCCGACCACACCGAGGCTCTTGTCCTGGAACCATCTTTCTGCTCATCAGAGTAAGTGGAAATGAGATCACCCCCTTAGAGTCTCCAGTCTTATTTAAGCTTCAGTCTTATTTAAAACTTTTCCTTGGAGCTCCTGTCGTGGCTCAGCGGGTTAAGAACTTGACTAGTCTCCATGAGGATGCGGGTTCAATCCCAGCCTTGCTCAGTGGGTGAAGGCGGTGCTGGGGCTGTGGTGTAGGCCTCGGCTGCGCTCTGATTCGACCCCCCGCCTGGGAACTTCCGAATGCCACAGGTGCAGCCCTAAAAAGACTAATAAATACATAAATAAAACTTTCCTTTGTGCAGGAGGCTCAAACGCAGGCAGGCCCAGCCTGGCTGGGGGGCGGGGGCGGGCTCCGGGCCTCGGGAGCTCGGCCAGCACAGGGCCCAGGCAGCAGCACCTGTCTTGTAAGGTTCGAGGGAGGGTCCTGGGAGCGGACTGATGCCTGGTCGTTCCGTCAGGGCTCGGGAAACCTCGCCCGGCACCCACACGCCCGCACACGGGCCGGGAAAAGGACATGAGCGCTCAGAGCAGGAACCCGGTTGGGGTGTGAGGCGCATCTGCGCCCGTGAGACGGCATCTCGAGCACAGTCGGGGCGGCTTCAAAGCCCACCTTCCCATGCCGTCAGGATGCGCGCCGTGCTCCTGAGGCACTTTGTGGGGAATCTGGAAAGTACGGAGGAACAGAGAGGAACCCCAAAACCACCTGGTTTGTGGCCGGCACCCGCCAGCTGCTGCTGTTCCCTCCCGGGGTCCAGAGGCGTCCCCGTCAACACAGGGCCGGTCACACCAAGTGGCGTGACAAAGTTGTGTCCTGGGCCAGCAGGGACAGGACTCCCAGTAGACACGGTGCGGAGCCAGCACTCACTTTCTGCACAATCTCCACACGCTCGGCAAATCCCGAACAGGCGAAATCAGAGCTTACTACGTCCAGACGCATCACTGCTCCCAAAAAAGCAAGGATAAAGAAAGAGTCTTGAGGAGTTCCTGCTGTGGCTCCGCAGGTTAAGGACCCAACTAGCATCCACGAGGACTCGGGCTCGATCCCAGGCCTCACTCAGTGGGTTAAGGATCCGGCGTCGCCGTGAGCTGTGGTGCAGGTCACAGGGGCGGCTCGGATCCTGCGTGGCTGTGGCTGTGGCTGCGGTGGAGGCCGGCGGCTACGGCTCCGATTGGACGCCGAGCCTGGGAACCTCCATAGGCCGCACCTGCAGCTCTGAAAAGCTAAAAAAAAAAAAAATTAAACTCAGTAGAAAAAAGACCATTATCAGAAAAACTTTACAGAAGACCAATGTCAACCCCACTCATCAAGGGACACACGTTGTGTCACTTTCATACGCAAAGGTCTTCTTTCTGCGATGACGTTTGTAACACATGGAACGTCCTTGGTTCGGGAGCGAACCTACCTAAAAACCAGGTGGCATTTAACTTCCCGTCACAGCCACAGGCACAAGCGCACCCGTGCCCAATAGCGAACGTCACAGACACTCCCCTGGAGGGGTCTGGTGAACAGGGCGGGGCTGCTGGTGGCTGCAGGGCACTTCCGGACGGAAGGTGGGGCGGGGGTCTTCGTGCCCAAAAAGCAGCCTGGGGGCCGTGCCCAGCATAGACCCACGGCTTCAGCCCTGGCTCCGGGGCAGCAGGATGTGTGGGGAGAACGCTGCCTGGTTCCAGGGATGCCGAGCTGCAGAAGCAGCAAGTCCCCGCTTCCCCGCGACTGCAAGTGACAGTTACACCTGCCCTGGGGCCACGGTCTCCCAGGAGCAGGAGGTGAATACACCTGACCCTTCTCAGTGAGGGGTGTGTGCATGACACCTACGGAGCAATAAAGCTGTGGACACGCGTCCCAGGACCGGGGTGCTGCGGGCACAGGGCTGGGCACGGACACGGGTGAACGGGACCTCTGTCACGTCTGTCTGAGCTGCCCCCGGGCACCCCAGGTTTAAAGGGCAGCCATCTGCCCTTCTTCTGCGAACCGGCCCTCTTACAGGAATCAAGTGGACGGGGTCAAACAGCAGGCGCCTGGCCCGGCCGAGCGGGCGGGGCACAGGGCACACACTTGGCGGGAGCCGTGCCAGCCTGAGGCTCCGTCGGCACAGCTCACTTCCTCCCGCCCGCCTGCCCCGGGGTCCGGCTCCCAGGTGGAGAGACCAAAAGTCAGGGCAAGTCCCCGGCTGCTTCCCAGGAAAGTCCCAGCAAAGTCCCGCTCTGCCGACATTTTCAGGCGGCTTATTTTAGCCCAAGGAGGAAGGGACTTTCTTTCTCCTGAGTCCGACAGGCAGCTGTCACATGACCCAACCCGGCCCTGATGACAAGGTCACCAGCTTGCGCTGTGGCCACGGAGCCCGAAGTTTCTGGGGGATAAGGCTGCACCTTCAGAGGAGACGAGGAGCCACCCAGGCCAGCGCCCACCACACCCCAGGACTAGGGGACAGGCCACCCCCCCCAGGCCAGCGCCCACCACACCCCAGGACTAGGGGACAGGCCACCCCCCCAGGCCAGCGCCCACCACACCCCAGGACGCAGGGGGTGCTCAAGGTGCTGTCCCTGAGCAGCTTGCCCTCCCCTTCTAGGCCTTTCTTGGGGGGATGGTGTCTGTAGCTGCCCCCCACCCCCACCCCCAGCGGAACAGCAGCAGAGCCGGAGCGCCTTCCCAGGGCCCGGGGTGCTGGATGCAGTTCCGGGAGGGGACAGCGGCTGGAGGAGGCGGGCACATCTGCAGAAGACATGCTCGGCCCCCCTCCCTCTTATCAGCCGGTGGCCTTGACCTCACAGGGTCTCCTGGGCCTCGGCTCCCCACACCCCGCTGAGGCCCCCTGGTCCTAGGCCTTAATTCCCACCACGTCCTGGGGCCGTGCCTTCCCTCTGGTCCCTGCTCTGACCCTCAGCCCTGAGGCTCTGTGTGTGTCGTCCACTGACTTTCACCCCATCCTCCTCCACCCGCTTCGGGCCAGGCCCCTGCATGGCCTAGGAGGGCGCCCTCGGGGGGGCGGGGGGGAACAGCCAGTGCAAAGGCCTGGGGCAGCTGAGGGCAGCAGTCAGGGGTCAAGATGCGCCTGGATGCCAGGCCCTCAGTGTGAGCGGGGAGCCGGCTTTTGACTATCAGTCCTGCGACACGGGTGGGCCCCCCAGAACCCTGGCCTGGCCCGCCCTCTCCCCGCCACGGGCTGACCTGGGTGCGCCCACTTTCACACGGGGTTTCCCCGAGTGTCTCTGTGGCCAGGAGCCTGACCAGGAAAGTCCCCGACCTCAGGCAATGAGGGAAAGTGGGCTCCAGGCCAGGCTGGGTGAGGCCGGGCTGGGCGAGGCCTGCAGGGACTCCCGAGGCCCCGAGTTCGGCTCCCGCTCCTCTGAGGGCCCAGCACTGCAGGCCACGAGGGCAGCCGTGAGCAGGGGTGTGGTGGACACAGGGTCCAGGGTGCGAGGACCCCCTCCCCATCCATGGGTGCAGGAGGGAGGGTTCAAACTCACAGGGGCTGGGTGGAGGCTCAGCAGGTTCCATGATGGGGGGGAATCTGGAGAGGGGCCCTGGAGGCCAAGGTGAGCGAAGGGGAGAACGGGTCAGCCAGGCCCGGGGTGCTGGATGCAGTTCCGGGAGGGGACAGGGGCTGGAGGAGGCGGGCACATCTGCAGAAGACATGCTCAACCCCCATAGGGGGTTGTGGGAAGGGGCCCTCGGGGGCCCACACCTGGCGACAGTGACCAGCAGAAGGTGCTCTGGCCCAGGAGGCCCCGTCTCACCTGGTGCAGCTCTGGAGGTCAAAGGTCGAGCACGAGACCAGCGACTGTCCTGCGATCATGAGCCAGGCGTCAGGCAGAGCTGGGCTGCAAGTAAGTGGGGTTCCAGGGACTCGATAGTGGGGTGCAGTGGGGGTCGTGCCCCAGCGAGGACCGATGGTGGGTGTCCCCAAGCCTGGGCTGCCCATGGAACAGAGAACAGGTGGTAACTGGCTTGGGGGGGGCTCCAGAGCCGTCCCATGTGAGGTCCCTGTCTCATGAGCCGGGGGACCTGGTGGGGGCCACAGTCCTGAAGGAAGGGACCAGGGGCCTGAGTGCCCTCTGGACAACCCTCCACCCTCCCGAGGGACAAAGCCCGGGTCCCTACCCTCACCCCTAAAAGTTGTCATCAGCTTGTCCCTGAGCTGCCCACGCCAGGTCCCTGCTGGACAAGGCCCTTCCTAGAGCCGTCATCACCTCTCCGGTTCCGTCCCGGCCCCTGGACCAGGGTCCCCTCAGGATGCAGATCCCACGTGCGTTCTCCTGAAGTGACCCCACTACCCAGTGATGGACCTAGGTGGACCACCTGGCCAGCCTTCCCCATCTGGTCCTGACTCCCTGCCCCCCCCTCCTCGGTGCCTCCCCCCCATGCCTCCACGGCAGCGTGGGGCCGCCCCATCCCCCCCCAGCTCTTTTCTGCCCCTCCTCTTCCAGGACAACGCCCCCCCCCCGGAGCCCCCGGGGGGTGATGGGGAGGGGCCTGCAGCTGGTGTCCCAGCCTGTGGATGGGCTGTGGGTCTCCAAACGCCCTGAGGTCATCTCAGCTGTAGCTTGGTGAGAACCCAGCCCCTGTCATCCCTGGAACCAGCCCCCTGGAGCCCGACTTCCCTGGCCGGTCCTCTCAGCCTGGCCGACCCGTTCTCCCCTTCGCTCACCTTGGCCTCCAGGGCCCCTCTCCACGGGCAGCCAGCTAAGCCTCTAGATGCCCTGCCATTGCGTCCCTCCCACTCCAGCTGCTGGGCGGCTCTCCAGGGGCACCAAGTTCAAGACCCGTGAACGTCCTGTGCTCCTGCCTGATCACAGGCTCCGGCACAGAGAGGCTCTCGAAGCCCTGTGGTCCCGCCCGCTGGCTCCCTCCCACCTGCACCCTTAGCGCCTCTGACCCTTGGCACGGCGCCAGCATCCTCTTGCAGACAGGGGCAGTAGAAACGTGAGCAAACCCTGTCCCATCCTGCAGAGTCGGCTTCCTGATGGCCTGACCACGTCCTCACGTCTCAGCATCTGCAGCTGGACGCCCCTGGCCTGCAGCACTCACCTGACCCTCTGACCCCAAGCTTCCAGAGGAAGCAGCTTCCTGACTCCCCATGTCACAGATGAGGAAGCTGAGGCCCAGAGAGGTGGGCAGCTTGCCCTAGGCCACACAGCACAGAGGATGGAGCTGTTCAGAGAGAAGGGGTCCCGTCCAGCGCTCCCCCGCCATTCCCCCATCCTATGGGGACACCCCCAGAGGGAAGCGTCCGTCAGGCAGGACAGAGCCCCAGTCCCTGCCCATGCTTCCCCAGACACAGGCGCCAGATGGGCAGCGGGGGGCCGGGCCGCGCTGCTGTGACACAAATGCCAGGCCCATACCCCGCAGGCCAGCCCTGCAGGGACCAGAGGCAGCCACAGGAACACTTGGCAGGCTGCATGGGAACGGCAGCAGCCAGGACGGCCCAGGGGTGGGGACCATCTGAGACGCGCTCTGGGGGTGGCAGTGTCACGGTCACGGACACTGTGTGACTGGGGGAGGCGGCAGGAGGAGGGGGCGCTGTGTCCTGTGGGCGCCAGCCCAGCACCCACCCCAGGTCTGGGGTTGGGGCCGGGTGGGTACCACATCCTGAAACACTTAAAATGTCAAAGTATTTTCAAGATCTGAAAGAGGCCTGTGTGCAAAGCGTTGCTTTTGGTATTTTGAGGAAACAGCTGAAGTTCAAGGACTCTTCAGATGGGTAACATCCCCATTCGGAGAGGAGCCGCTGCAAGCAGTGCGAGCGGGGCCTTCTGGCCGCCCCTTCCCAAGGGCCCGTGCTGAGCGCAGAGACCGCAAGGAAACCCGAGCCTCCCCCGGGGCCTCCGGCCGAGGCCAGGGTTGTGAAACCCGGGCCCTGGGAGATGAGGCAACCGAGCAAGACTGTGAGGTTCTTAGAAACCGGGAGCGTCGGTGTGAGAAAAGCGACACAGACACCGGACGGGCCGAAAGCCGCCTGCTCTTGGGTTCAAAGGGCGGCGCTGGCAGGCACGCCTTGCTCTTGCTGGTCTAGGTCTAGGCCAGTCCCAGGGGACAGTCTAGGGCCCCGACCCCCGACGCATTTGATCTTCCTGGGTGTCAGTTTCAAAGTCCCATTTCCTCCTGAAAGGAACCAGGAGCGGTGGCAGGTCCTGCACAGGTGAGGCTGGAAGGAAGGCGGCCCGTCCTGGGGCGGCGGGCGGCGGGGAGCCCCGCGGCTAAACTGTGGACACTCTGAGCATCAAACGGAAGCGTGGCTGTGATTCACGGGCACACTTCGAATAAAACCCTGCGAGCCCAGAGAGATGAAAAATCTGCGACTGAATCTAAGTTTCAAAAAAAGCAAAACAGATTGGGTGGCAGGGGGAAAAAAGAGGCTTTTCTTTAGAGAGAGATGTTGGCCCAAAACGGGGCGTCATCAGTGAATGGAGAGCAGCCCCCAGGGTGAACACCGACCGCGCCCAGGACGGGAGGCGGTGACAGTCACAAGGCGAAGGGTTCCTGAACCAGACACCTCTCAGGGCCGAGGCAGGGCCCTGCGTGACCGAGGAACTGCCAGGGGAAGTGAGCCTGGCGGGGGTGGGGCGGTCAGAGGCACTCTCCACCCAGGAGGCCAAGGTTGGGCAATGTCCGTGGCCCTCCTGCTGATGAAAAGGCTCAGAAAGCTTTGCCGATGGATCGAGCGTCTAAATGTCTACAAGTCACTCTTAAAATGGTACATCCAGGAGCTCCCGCTGTGGTGTGGTGGGTTAAGGATCCGGCGTTGCTGCAGCTGTGGCGTAGGTCACAGCTGTGGCTCGGATTTGATCCCGGGCCTGGGAACTTCCCTACACCGTGGGCGTGGGGATAAAACGGAGGAAAGAAAGAAAGCGGTCCATCCGAAAATAATACCCGCGCCGGTAACAGAAGAGGTAACGTGAGCTTGGGGACCGCTTTCCTGGGGGAGGGCTGAGGGCGCTCACTCTCCCGCTGTCGCGCTGTTCCAAATCCTGGCGGGTTTGCCCGTCACACTCCACGAGGGCGGCCCTGACATGAAAACAAGCAGAAAGAGCCGCACCGCGCTGGCGAGGGCGTAGAAACCTCCGCTTCGCTGGTGAGAAGGAAACACGCGCGGCTGCCGTAGAAAATAGGACGCTGGTTCCTCAAGAGATTAAAGCTAGAATTTCCACTCAACACACGTCGAGGCAGAGGCCCCGACGCACGGACAGCAAGGCCTCGCGCGGGTATTTGCCCTGTGTGTTCGCAGCAGCATCACTCACAACAGCCGAGGGGCGGACACCCCTCCAGCGTTCACGGACGGACGGACGGACGGACGAGGAAAATGGGAGGCACCCCCCAGGGAGGCGGCATTCAGGCCTGAAAAGGAAGGCCATTCGGACACCCGCTCCCACACGGATGGACCCCGAGGACCTGACGCTGGTGACACGAGCCAGTCGCCAAAGGCCAAGGGCTGGACGGTCCACCGAGGCGAGGCCGCTGGCGGCGTCGGAGTCGTGGAGACAGAAAGCAGAGCTGCGGGTGGGGACGGGCGTGCGGGTCGGACGGAGGCAGAGTTTCGTTTGGAAGATGGAAATTCTAGAGGGGATGTGGTGACGGCTGCACAGCCAAGTGAGGTCTTCATGCCACCGCGCTGGGCACTCAAGACGCTCAAGAGGGTGAATTTCACAGTATGTACATTTTACCACTATTTCGAAAAGGAAGTAAATATTGGTTTTTAAAAAGCATTCACAACAGGGCATTGGAGAGACTTCGGGCGGATCTCCTGGACCCCAGGGTCCTTTCTGGAGAGAAATCTGGTCACACTGCGGCCCCATGGAGCAGGGGGTGGGGGCCTGGGGAAAGGGGAACAGAGCCCTGGTGGCTTCCCTCCCGAGCCTCCGCCTGCGGGGGGGACTTCCGCTCTGTCCCCGCGTCTGAAAGCCACCCACTCGGTCGTCCCAAGCGTCGGTCCTGCCACCCACCAGCCTCCCAGCACTTCCTCAATATTTCCTGGGATGCGGCCTCTGACGTCCTGCTCTGTGGGCTGACGCTGGGGAACTGCCGCCCCGGCCTAGGGGTTCCAGAGCTTCCCCTCACTTCCTCCAGGGGAGCCTCCTCGTCCACCCTGGGGCCTGTGACTGTGGCCCGAGCCGCCCAGCCTGAGCTCGCCCCCAACCAGGAGAGGCTTGGGGGCTGGGCAGGTGGCAGTCCTGGGACCAGGGTCTGGCTCACATCTGCTGCCACCTTGGGTGCCTGGCGAGGGGGTGCCGTCAGCAGAGCGGACCCTCGAATGGCATCACCGGCCAGCGGCAGCCTTGGACCCCCCACAGCTGCTCTCCCCGCACAGGCTGACCTGGAGCGGGGAGGCGGGGGGTGGTTGGGGGAAGTGTTCCAGGAAGCGCTCACTCAGGAGCCCCTGCCGCCCCGCCCGCTTGTCCCACTCGGCTCTGTCACCACAGGCCTTGCCCCTGTTCCCAAGGGACAGCCTCTCCCTCCAGAGGGACCAGCAGCCGGCACTCCTGGGGGTGGAGTGGACGCAGCAGAGTCAGGCTGGGCTGGTGACGAGAGGTCGGGGCTCAGCGGGGCACCCAGTGCGGTGGAGGGACCCGGTGTAGGGGCCCTGGGGACGCAGGGTGGGGGCGGGGCGTTGTCGGAAGAGGCCAGCACAGCCCTGGACCTGGGAACTGGGGTCTGACGTCCCCTCGCCCAGCCCAGGACCCCCCTGCAGGGAGGGCAGGCGTCCCGGGAGGGGTGGCCCCAAGCCCAGCACTGCAGGGCAGTCTGGCCGCTAGCTTCCGAGTGAGTGCGGACAGGGATGGCTGGGGTGACTGCTGGGGTGCCAGGTCCTTCCACCTGGGAGGCACTCACCCCGTGTCTGCCCCTGGGTTTCCCTCGAAGGGGAGAAACTGGGCAACTGGCCACCCTCTGCTGGAGCAGGACCACGAGAGGCTGCTGGCTCCGGGTGCCCAGGGCGGGGTTGGGGGCGAAGGGGGGGATACTGGGGTTGGATGTGGCCTCTGCACGGCGAGCGCCCCCTTCATAGTGGTGCCTTGGGGCCAGGAGGCAGCAGCTGGGAACCCACGCTGAAGCGCCCTGGGGGATGCGCCAAAGTCAGGGTCAGGGTCAGGGAGGGAGGGCCCCTGCGGGGTCGGCCCCAGAGGGTCTCTGGCTCCCGTTCAGCAGCAGTGAAGGGTTTGTGTCACAAAGAGGCCGCCTGTAGTCCCAGTTCAACGGCAGGATGACCCGAGGTCTTGCACTGACGTCATGCAGAGGAGCCAGCGGGAGGGGCGGGGGTCCCCGGGCTGAGGCCTGGCCCAGGGAAGTCTGCCTGTCCCCACACTCGGCAGTGGTCACACTGCAGACCCCTGCTGACAGCGACTCCCCCCACCACTGCCCCACCCCCACTCAGGAACCTGCCTGTCCCAGGACCTCGTGGACCCTCCGTGGATGCTGGGGACTCCCGGAGAGGAAACCGACCAGGTAGCCCCCGCCGTGCCAGCCGCCCAGGGCACCCACCTTCGTCTGACCAGCCTCTCAGTTTTGGGGTAGGGCCCAGCCTCCCCAGGACCTTGGCCCCACTCCCGCTCAGAGTCAAGCCCGTTTGGCTGGTTCTGGAACTCGTTGGGAGCGCCCCCCCTCTGGCGAAGGCATTGGGCTCCTTTCGGGGCAATGCCCTCAGATCAGGATGGGGGCTGCTCACATCCCACCGCCCAGTGCACGCCCCAGCCGGTCCAACCGGTGAGGGCGGGCCGCCGGGCACTCTGCAGAACTCCAGCGGAGGGGCTGCTGCCAGGTGGGGACCTCGCTCCCGCCACTCACGGTCCAGAGCCCACCAGCACGGAGACCCCAGAACCAGCGGGAAACCCAGTCTCGGCCGCCCAGACACCGAGTCAGAATCTGCTTTTTAGGAGGATCCCAGGGATTCTGGGCTCACCAGCATCTGGGAGGCGCTGCTTGGTGAGAACTTGGGACTATGTTCATGAGAAGCAGCCACCTCTGGCCTGCGAGGGGCCAGCCCACACCCCCCGTGGCAGGGGTCTCCATCCAGTTCCAAGAGCTGCCCTGACCAACGACCGCAAACTCGGGGGCCTAAAACAACAGCAATTCACCCCCTCATATTCAGGAGGTCAGAAGCCCGAAGTCGGGGTGTCGGCCCGGCTGGCTCCCTCTGGAGGCTCGAGAATCCACGCGGGGCCGCGCCCCAGCTCCTGGGGGCCCGGGCATCCTTGCTGGTGGCCACGTCACCCCAATCTCGCCCCGTCGCTACAGTGCCTCCTCTTCTCCCCATGTGTCCTAGAGGGACACTTGGCCCTGGCTCAGGGCCAGGCTTCTCCGCAGATGCCGAACGGACCCTGCAGGGTTCTGCTCCACCTGGGCTGGGCAGGGATGGACCAGAAGCCGGGGCGGGGGGGCCGCCCAGGAGCCCGGCTGACCTTTGTCAGTCCCCAGTCCCTCGGTCACACTGCGAAGAGGAAGAAATGGGCAGAGGTTGAGGCTGGACGTGAGGTGGGGGCAGGCCGGGGCAGGAGCGCCCAGGACAGGAGAGTGTGGTGGGGTTGGGGACATGGCGGGAGTAGGGAGGGGGCCGAGCGTCCTTCCCCGGTCAGGCATCAGGATTTGCCAAAGCTTCCGAAGCTTCTGGGACAAAGGCTCTCCCAGGAGGAGGGGACCCTGAGGACCAGGGCCTGGAGCTGCCGCCAGGATCCCCAGAGAGGCCCCGGGACCCCCACGGCACCGAGCCCAGCACATGCTCTGACCTGCCTGAGGTTGGTAGCGATGGCCAGGCTGCGACAGACGCCAGATGCCGCGGCCAGAGCGGGTCAGAGGGTGGGGAGGTGGGTCCTGACCCGAGGTCCTGACCGGCCCCGCCCGCCCTCAGCCCCTTCCTGGAAGCACTGCTGTCACTTACCGGCCTGCCACCCGCCCCCCACCTGCACTGCAGACCACAGTGAGCTAGCTATGTGTTCAGAGCGTGGCTCCTCCCAGACTATTACAAAGACAGGGCCTCCCCCAAGGGGCGGTCGACCCCGTGCCCCCCACCCAGGCCGTGGGAGTGGATAGGAACGTGCCGCGGGGACTCCCGTCGCAAGCCACGGCCATGGCCACGGTGGAGCAGCTGGGCACGGGGCCTCCGGGAGGAGGGCTGTTTGCGGAAGCCCCAGGAAGGCCCCGGCCCGTCGCGCCCAGCCCGGGATGCCACCAGCCCCGGGTCCTGGCCCGCAAGCTGGGAACGGCCACAGCGGAGCAGCTCCCGCTGTGGGAACCTCTCCAGCCTGCGGCTCAGCTGTGAAATACCATAACCCGTTTCTAAGAAAACAGCCTGAACAAAGAGCTTGAGGCTCAATGTTCCTTCCAATCAGGAAAAACTGCAAACACCCCGACGGCAGTTACAATAACGGGGTGGGAGTTTTACGTAAATGTCCCTAAGAAAACACCAAGGGCCGGGCAGTGACAGTCCCCGAGCCCCAGCGGGAACACCGGAGGGGCTGGGAGGGCTCAGGGCTTGGCGCAGAGGTCTGTGTGCGAGAAAGCAGGTCACAGGGGCCGCAGGGCCTCCACGGGCTGGCGGGTACGGGCGGCGCCCCTCCTGCGGCCCCGCGCCCTCGGCCGTCAACGCCCCACACGGGCGTCACAACGGGCTTGTCCCTGCCGTCAGTCCTGGGGGTTATTAAGGGCTTTTCCAGGGGAAGGACCCTCCCAGTGCCCATCAGGGCAAAGGGCAGCAGGTCCACCACCTCTGGGCAGGCACCCGCCTTGGCAAGTGGCAGGGCCCCACCACCCACCTCACAGCCTGGACCCCCCTTCACCCAGCCCAGCCTCCAGGGGCCCTGAGGGGCCAGGCAGCCCCCCGTCAAAAGAGCAGCCATGAGCCCGGACATCCTGGGATTGGCCACTGAAGGGGGTCACCCTGAGTGTGGGCTGGGGGCTCCAAGGGCGCTGGCGTTCAGTCTCCTGTTTGCCGGGACTGCGGGGGAAGAGGGCAGACACCAGAGAATCAGGACACACCCGCAGACACGCCCGGAAGCCCTGTCTGACCTGGGCGGCAGGCGGCGGCCTGCTGGGAGGAAGGGCCCCCTGCCGGACAGCAAGGACCGGAGATGCTGGGGCAGGGTCTCCAGGTTCTAAGGTGACACGTGATAAAGGACTGGCCTCGCGGAACCATCCATCTAGCTCCCCAGTTACAGCTGGTGCCTGGCCAGAAATCCCCCAAAACCCCCCCGAGGCTCCGCAGACCCACTTCCTCCGCCAGAGCCAAGGCTGGGATGCGGGCTGTCACCCGCCCGCGCTCCAGATCCGGTGCGGGCCCCGCCCTGCAGGAGCGGCCAGGCGGGTGAGAGGACCAGGTGGGATCCACGCCACCACAGCACAGGCCCAGGGCTGCTGGGGGGGTGACGCTCTCGCAGGCCCCCTCCCACTTCCTCTGTCCTTTCGCGCCCCCACCCCACGGTGGGCACTCAGCTCGGCTCCAGAGCCGGCAGCATGGCTCCCATCTGGGCCGAGAGGCGCCTGGGAACCCGTGTCCCGGGACTGATGGACGGGGCGGGAGGATGGGGATCCCGAGGGCAACTCACCCTCCAGGGCCCGGGATCCAGGGAGCTTCCCTGCTCCCCCCGCCTGTCTGCCCACCCGCACGTCCCTCCCCCTAAGTCCCTTGAGAGGGTGGGCTCTGGGGAGAAGCAGCCCCTGTGACCTCCTCGGGGCGTGGGCACCGCTGCTCACAACCAGCAGGGAAAGGCAGAACGCACTCCAAGTGCCCCCGCAGACCTGCCGGGGGAAGGGCAGGGCTGGGACCCGACACCAGGCAGCCTTTTTTTGTTTGTTTGTCTCTCTAGGGCCGCCCTTGCAGCATATGGAGGTTCCCAGGCTAGGGGTTGAATCAGAGCTGTAGCTTCCAGCCTGCACCACAGCCCCAGCAACACTGGATCCGAGCTGCATCTTCACCCTACACCACAGCTCACGGCAATGCCAGATCCTTAACCCACTGGGCGAAGTCAGGGATCAAACCCACGTCCTCATGGATGCTAGTCGGGTTCGTTAACCACTGAGCCACAACGGGAACTGGGGCAGCCTCTTTCTCGATTTTAACTTCTCTGAGCTCCAGCTCCGGAGGGCGTCCAGGATCCAAAACCCAAGTCTGCCCAGAGTGGACGGGTCCCCCGGGCAGGGAGGTGGCTGCTGGGCAGCGTGGCCACGGCTGGGGGGACCAGGGGTCCTGGAATTGAGCCCACTGGTGTCCACACGGCACTGGGATGGTCCTTGTCAGCTCCGAACCGTACACTTCAAAATGGCTAAAACAGTAGCTCAACACAACAACCTGTGTACCCCTGAAAACCTGCATCCTGGGCTGGGCCGGCTTTGGGCAGAGGTCCCACCAGGCTGCCAAGGAGGGTCCCGGATGGCGGCCTTGTTCCGAGCGCGGCACTGTCCAGACGCACTGGCACTGCCTAACCCAAGGTGATCAACTACCTCACCTGCAGCTTCTGTATCACCTTTTTTTTTTGTCTTTTGTCTTTTTGTTGTTGTTGTTGTTGTTGCTATTTCTTGGGCCGCTCCCGCGGCATATGGAGGTTCCCAGGCTAGGGGTCGAATCGGAGCTGTAGCCACCAGTCTACACCAGAGCCACAGCAACCCGGGATCCGAGCCGTGTCTGCAACCTACACCACAGCTCACGGCAATGCCGGATCCTTAACCCACGGAGCAAGGCCAGGGATCGAACCCGCAACCGCGTGGTTCCTGGTCGGATTCGTTAAACACTGCGCCACGACTGGAACTCCTGTATCGACTTTTAAAAGATGGCTTTACGGGCTGAACTGTGTCTCCCCAAATCCGGGTGTTGAAGCCCTGGCCCCCAGCACCTCAGCAGGTGACTGTATTTGGAGCTGGGCCTTTAAAGAGGTGACTGAGTTACAGTGAGGTCACCTGAGTGGGTGCCAATTCCATCTGACTGGCGCCCTTATGAAAACACTGGGACACAGACCTGCACAGGACGACCGCGTGAGAACACAGGAGGGGACGGCCATCTTCACGCCCGGGGGGCTCAGGACACCCTGCTGACCAGCTGGTCTCAGGCCTCCAGCCTCAGACTGTGAGGAAACGGACTTCTGTTGCTTAAGTCACCCCGTCCGGGGTGTCTGTTTTTGGTTGTGCCCAGGGCACACAGAAGTTCCTGGGCCAGGGATCGAACCCGCACCACAGCAGTGACAACACCAGGTCCTTAACCTGCTGAGCCACCAGGGAACTCCTCCCCAAACCATCTTTAATCCCACTAAGCTAAAGATGTCTCCCCCAAGCCAGCGATGGGCCCCCCCAGCCCCTGGCTGAGTCCAGGGTCCAGTCAGAGCCCGGGCCACACGCAGAGCCCACAGTGGACGTGGAGACTTCCGGTGACAAGTCTCACAGAACTTCCTGTTTGGGGCCAGATCAGAGCACCATGAGACACTTGATGAGAAATATTTTAGTACTTCTGCTATTTGACCTCAGCCAAACCAGGAAGTGCAGGGAAGCATAAAAATGAGACAAAATATTAAAGAGAACATTTTTTAAAGAGAGCAATCAGTCATGTTATTTGAATTCCATAAATTCTCTCCAAGCCCCAGCTGTGTCCCTGCGCCACTGCTCCCAGCGGGAACTCCCTTCTGGAGCCAAGAAGAAAGGCTGCACAGGGCCGGGCGCGGGACCTGAGGGGCAGACCAGAACCGCCCGGGGCCGTGGTCTCCGCCTGGGAACCGCCAGCAGGAATCGCAGAACCCAGGCTCCAAGGCAGGTACCTCGAGGGCCCCGCCGTCGCACAGGCCAAGGCATGAGGCTGGGGCCACTCCGCAGAGTCCCCAGCCCACACACACGTGGGCCTGTGAACACGGGCCACCCAGAGCAGGCCCGGCCGCAGCCATGATTGCGAAGACCCGGGAGGGTCTGGGGGGTGTGGCCCCAGACCCCTCCTTGGGAGCTAGGGGCCGCAGGCGGGATGCCCCCACGATGCACCTCAGTTTTCCCCCCAAATGCCCTGTAATGGACTGTGTCTCCCCAAGTTCATGCCAGCATCCTACCCCCAGAACCTGTGAATCCGACCTCACTGGAAACGGGTTCCCTGCTGAGGTCATCCAGTGAACATGACGTCACTGGGGTGGACCCTAACCCAATGACTGTGTCCTTATGAAATGGGGCCCCGCTCCCCCCAACACCTCACACGCGGCTAACAGCAGGGGACTGCTCTTAGGCTCTGACCGGTCTGCGGACCCCCACCGGGGCAGACCCTGCTCCGGAAACAATCTGAAAGGAAGCGGCCTTCTCCAGGGCGCCCTCACCTCAGAATCGTGGGGACCTGGGCCTCGTGGGAACTAGGAACGGGCGACCCTCACTGCGTCGGGCACCTGCACGGGGCTGGGCCAGGCCCCATCACGACAGGAGCAAATCACCAACTCTCGCCTTTAAAGGCAGCCCCAACCCCACGTGGGGTCAGGATGCTTCCTGCTTCCGCACATCCAGCCCCCACCACCAGGCAGAAGGGTGGGGACCCGCACAGCCAAGGCACCCAGGCACCCAGAAAGCCTTTCTGAGCAGGGGCAGAGGCGGGGGCAGGGGTCTGGGGCTGCTGCCCAGGCGAAAGCTCAGCTCTAAGTCTAAAGTGACACCCCCCCATCCCCGACTCCTGCCTCCTGACACGGCTCTGCTGCCCTTGACCAAGTCCGCGGCTCACATGGCTGCGTGGCTGTCGTTCTCCTCGTGGCTGCAGTGGTTTTCCAAGAGGGTAATTCGCGCAGCAAAATAGTAAATAAAAATAATCACTGTTTATGCGACGCCCACAGGCTGGCATGTCCCTGACTCTACCCTACACGCTGATGATGGCTCTGAGTTTTCACCCTATCTGTGACACTCCAAGGCCCCTTCTCACTGTGGCCTCACAGGTCTGGCACCAGCAGTGGGGGCCCCAGCACACTTAAAACCCTAGGAGCCTGGGTTCAATTCCAGCCAGGCTTCTGCAAGTGTCTTCACCGCCTGCAGCAACACCACGTGAGGCCCCAGCTCTCCCGACCCTACGGTCTAGCCAGGGGCAGCTGCTCATGCAACATAGGAAGGACACGCACGGGGCCACAGCTGGGGCTCTGTCACTGGGTGTCCAGCATGGCTCACGGTGGGGCGGGGCGGGAGTGGGGCAGCGAGACCGCTGAGAGGTGGCCCGTGAGGCCACCAGCAGCTCCTGGGGGGGCACCGGAGACCAGGCCCAGCAAGAAGCCCACGGCCACTCACACACCCGTGCACAGGCGGAGGCCAATTATCCAAGAACAAGAGTGGGGAGCGTGTGGAGAAGCTGGGGTGTTGCTGGTGGGGATGCGAGACGGCGCAGCCGCCGTGGGCATCAGCGCAGTTCCGCAAAACACCAAAGGCAGAATCACGTGATCCAGCAGCCCCACTTCTGGGCACAAACCCAAAAGAACTGAAATCAGACACCTGAACAGGTATTTGCACAGCGTGTCCAGAGCAGCCTGTGCACACAGCCTAGAGACGCGAGCGGCCGGACCTCCAAAGGCTGGTGGAAAACGTCTCGGTGTCCGTCCACACCGTGGAGGAGTAGCTTAAAAGGGGAGGCGGTTCTGACACCCGTTCCAACGCGGAGGGACCTCGAGGGCATGATGCTGGTGACACGAGCCAGTCACACAGGACAAGGACCGCACGATCCCCTGAGGTGAGGTCCCTGGCGGAGGCAGATTCATGGAGACAGAAAGCAGAGTGGTGGGGGCGGGGGCTGGGGGGGGGCGGGCGGATGACGGAGGTAGTGGTTAATGGGGACAGGGTTTTGGTCCAGGAAGATGAAAACGCCCCGGACATGATGGTAGTGGCTGCGTTTAATGCCACTGAGCTGCACACTTGAAAATGGTTAAAAGGGCAAGTTCATGTTAAGTGTATTTGTACCGCAATAAAAAATTTTTCTTGGAGTTTCCGTCGTGGCTCAGCAGTTAACGAACCCGACTAGCATCCGTGAGGACGCAGGCTCCATCCCTGGCCTCACTCAGTGGGTTAATAGCATCGATAGTCTAAATTAATCTTAGAAACTAAAAAAAAGAAAAGCAAATTATAAATCCAAAGCAAGGAGTGCCTACTGTGGTTCAGAGGGCTCAGAAACTGACTAGGATCCATGAGGACACGGGTTCGATCCCTGGCCTCGCTCAGTGGGTTAACGATCTGGCGTTGCCATGAGCTGGGGTGCAGGTCGCAAACGCAGCTTGGTTCTGGCTTCGCTGTGGCTGTGGTGTAGACTGGCAGCTGCAGCTCCGATGGGACCCCTAGCCTGGGAGCCTCCGTATGCTACAGGTCTGACCCTAAAGAGCAAATTAAAAAAAAAATACAAAGCTGGTTCTTCTTTCGTCAAACCAGCAATATTGACAAACCTCTAGCCAGGCTAACTAAAAAAATAAAAGATACAAACTACTGACATCAAAAACGAAAGAGGGGGAGCTCCTGTTGTGGCTCAATGGTAACGAACCCAACTAGTACCCATGAGGACACAGGTTCGATCCCGGGCCCCGCTCAGTGGGTTAAGGATCCGGTGTTGCCATGAGCTGTGGTGCAGGTTACAGACATGGCTCGGATCTGGCGTGGCTGTGGCTGGGGTGCAGGCCGGCAGCTGTAGCTCCAATTAGAACTCTAGCCTGGGAACCTCCATATGCCGCAGATATGGCCCTAAAAAAGCAAAAAATAAAAATAAAAAGAACTAAGAAGAAAGGGGCAATCTGAATAAACTTTTATCTATTAAAGAAATTGAATCAATTACGAAATAATCTTCCCAAACAGAAAGTACCAGGCCCAGACGAGTTCAGGGGTGAATTCCTTCAAACATTTAAAGAAAAAATTATACCAATTCTCTACAATCTCTTCAGAGGCAGAGGAAATACTTTATGACTCATTCTGTGAGGCCAGCATCACCCTAAAACCCAAACCAGATGAAGACATTACAAGAAAACCACAGACCCGTGCCCCTTATGAACAGAGACGCAAAATCCTCACCAGATACTAGCAAATCAAATCCAGCAACGTTTAGAAAGACTCATACGCCACGACCGAGTGGCCTTTATTCCAGGTTTAGACCTCGGTGTTTGAAAATCAGTTCACACAATCCATGGCGTCACAGGCTGAACAAAAAAATGACATGCTCGTGTCAACAGAAGCAGAAAAAGCGTTTGACCAATTCCAAGACCAATTTACCAAGAGAACCAGAAACCAGGAACAGAGGGGAACGGGCTCACTCGGGAACACCGGCCAAACCCCACGGCCGCCACCACGCTCACCGCCGAGGAAAGGCCCAGGCAAAGGCAAAGCTGTGCCCTGTCCTCTCCTTTTTCCGCATCACACCAGGAGCCCTCGCTGACGGCCACAAGACAAGAAAGGAAATACACGGCGACCGGCTCAGGAAGGAAGACCCACAGCTGTCCTTATTTACAGACGACAAGACGCGCCCAACCCCTTCTGGAATAATGAGCAGGTGCAGCAGGGCCGCGGGATGGAGTTCACACAGAACACGGAGTGGAGGGAGAGGGACCGGCCTTGCGGACTAACTACAACGCTGCAGCTAACACGGCGGCACCAGGACACGGCGACAGCTCGATGGGGGACAGAGCCCAGAAACAGCCCCGCCTGAACGCAGCTGAGTGAGGTCTGACAAAGGAGCGAGAGCTCGAGACAGCAGAGGCAACAAGGGGGCCTTGTGTGCAAGGCAGTGAGTCTGGACAGAGACCTCATGCTGGTCGCGGAAACTGACTCGAAATGGGTCACAGCGTCCCTAAAACCCCTAGTCGCTAACATTAGAAGAAACCTAGGTGACCGTGGATGTGGCGATGCATGTGGGGCCTCATGACACCAAGGGCAGGATCCCTGAGAGAAATAACAGGTAAGCTGGACTTCATGAAAATCACACACTTCTGGGAGCTCCCTGGTGGCTCAGTGGGTTAAGGACCTGGCATTGCCACTTCGGTAGCGCGGGTCGCTATTGTGGCGTGGGTTCAAGTCCTATCCTGGGAACTTCTGCGTGCTGCAGGCCTGGCCAAAAACAAAACACGTCTGCTCTGCAAAGACACCGTCAAGAGTGAGAAGACCAGCCACAGACGGAGAAAAACCTCTGTGGGAGAGAGAACTTAGGACTGTCAGGCAAGACAGAAAAAGAACACCCCGCACAACAGAAAGAACACGAACGGACTCTCTCGGGCAAAAGAGCCACACAGACCCTTCAGCAAAGACAAAGCGCAGGTGGCAGGTGAGTCCCCGCCAGAGCCCGGTGTCGGGCGGAGCACCCCAGCTCGACGGCCACCGCGCCAGGCCCGCCACCACACCCAGTGCCCGCGAGGACGCGGGGCAGCAACGCCGGTCACCGCTGGCGAGAGAGCGACACAGTGCCCCCGCCCCGGGAGACAGGCTGGCGGCTCCTTCTCGGCTAAACAGACGCCCGCCGCACGACCCAGCCCCTGTGCTCCTGGGCGCTTACCCAACGGAGCCAAGGTCGAGCGCGCAAAACCCCGCACGCGTGCAGACAGCAGCCCAGACGTGGACGCGACCAGGACGTCCTACAGGAGGGGACGGGGCGCGGCCCGCAGTCCATCCAGAGAGTGGGGCGCACTTGAGCAGCCACGAGAAATGAGCCGGTTACCCAGTCACGAAACGGCCTGGACGAGCCGTAAACCCTACACAGGGAGCGCACCAACACGACGAGGCCACGTCCCGGAGGACTCCGACCACGTGACCCTCCGCCAAAGGTCCGACTACAGAGACAGCGGCTGCCCCGGTGGCGGGAGGGGCGGGGGGACAGGTGAGCCCGGATTCTCGGAGCAAACAAGGCGAGGATGTCGCGGTGGAGACGCGCCATGACGTGCTTGTCTAAAGGCGCGGAAGGGACCCCGATGGAACCGTGGACTCTGGGCGGTGAGGACGCACCACTGTGGTCCATCAGATGGGCAGCACTGAGATGGTGGCCCACCAGACCGCTGTGGTCCATGCAGATGGACTCGGGGCTGAGCTCGTCGGGGCAGGAGGTGCGGGCACGCTCTGTGTTTTCCAGCCAACTTTGCTGAGAAGGGAAGATGCCTCTAACAGCAAAGTCTACGTGAGACAAATAAACGCGTTATTCAAGGGAAGTCCTGCAGGAGGAGGAGGCGGAGGAAGGGCAGGTGCCGCCCCAGGGAGGCAGTGGGGAGGCCTGGAGCGGGGCGGAGGGGGCACCCAGGCCTCCGCGTGGACCCTACCCTGGTCAGCAAGCCGCAGAGCTTCCAGCGCCCACCAGCAAGTCCACCCCGAGCCCATCACCCTCGGGCCCCAGCCCTGGTGTCCCTCCTGGAGCCCTCAGTCTACATGCAGACCAGGTGACAAGGCAGTGACGTGTCACACACACGCTCCTGGAGCAGAGAGCTGGCTTTCCAGGTGGAAGGGGCTGGAGGGGGGCAAGGAAGTGCCCATGAAGGGCCCAGACGCAGGGGCAGGGGCAGAGAAGGTCCAGGAGAAGGGCCTCTGGGAAGTGACAGCCGCTGGCCCCCAGGGAACCCAGCAGGAAGAGGCCAAGGAGGCTGCCATTCCACCAGTCAACCCTGGGAGCCTGCAGCAGGATCCGGGGACGGCTCTGCAGCGCCCCTGGTGGCCGGGACTCTGGTCAAGGAGCCTCTAGGGACCCACAGGCCACAGGCCACAGCCTGGTAGGCACCCATCCCTCCTGTCACCCAGGCCCCTGCTGTGCCCGCACTGTCCTTGAGCTCCCTGGCTGCTCCTGCAGGGCCTCTGCATGGGCCACTCCCGTCGGGCAGGCTCCTCGCACACAGCTCCCTTCTGAGCTCCCCCTCCTGCCTGGCGTGTGCACGTGCCCCCACCAGCCCCTGGCTTGCCTGGTCCTGACCGGCTGCCCTGAGTGCCATGAGTGCCAGGTCATGTCCCTGTGCACCCCAGCTGTGGGACACTGCCTGGCGTGAGGCAGACACTCCGCTGTCGTCAACTGGGCTGGACCTCGCCTGGCCTGGTCTGTTGGGCCCCGCTTGGGCCCTCTATCGTCTCCGGTGTGTGCCCAGAGCCCACGTCCCAGCCCGACCCGAGTCCCGGTCAGGGCCCTCCCAGTCAGGGCTGGCGGCAGCGTGCCGGCTGCCCCTGGATCCCCCTCGGCAGCGGCCCTCCCGGACCGGCCCTCGGGGGCTCGGCCCCCTGCATCTCCAGCAGAGATGCGTCAAATGCAGAGCAGAGGGACACACAGACGTAGGTTCTGGACAGACCGCCGACGTCAACGTGGGGGAAGAATGGCCGTTCACACAGATCTCGGGGTGACACGGGGGGGGGGGCTCCCACAGAGCGCCAGGCAGACAAACGCTCTTGGCTGGTGAACGGGCCGACGTTAACTCAGGGGGCTCTGCTCATCAAAACGGCACCGCAAGCAAAGACAAGTGGGGGGAACGAGCTGACCCTTAACCGACCAACGACCTGTAACCACAGGGACACAGTGGTGGCTCTAGTCACCAAAGACGGACAAACAACCCACAGGGAAACAGCCTGAGACGCCAACCTGCACTCGGCCAGAAAGGGTCCCACGAGGGCCAGGGAACATGGAGATGGGCCTCAGCAGACGTCCGGGAGGCAGAGAAAACCATGAGCCAATATCCACACCCGGGGTGGTGCGGACAGCTAGGGCCGGGCCGTCTGCGCCCTGCTGGCACGGGAGTCTGAGACCAGGCCCTCTGCCCAGGGCCCCAAAGAGGCAGCCCTCCTGGAACCCGAGGGCCTAGTGAGAACCGTCCAGGGTCATCTCTGCGAAGGACTCAGCCAGCCAGGGCTCCCGCACCCAGAGCTGGGTCACATGCCAAACTGGCCTCCTCCTGGGGCCGTGGGGCCTGGGGCTGGAGACGCGTGGTCCCCGGACGCGAGTGGCAGGCCACGCCGTGACAACTCTCCGAGGTGCACGCTTGCAACCTCCAAGTGCACACACACTCACTCACTGCAGCACTCATGCACGTGCACGCTCACACACATCCACGAACACATCTGTAGTTTCAGCGAACGTTTCTTAGGAGGGAGCTACTGAGTTCCCTGGTGGCCTAGTGGTTAAGGACCTGGCATCACTGCTGTGGCACCCGTTTGATCCCTGGCCCAGGAATTTCTGCGTGCTGCAGGTGAAGCTGAGAAAAAAAGAGGAAGCGGCTCTTAGCCTCAGGCACCTGAACTCTGACAGGCCCTGCAAGGCCATGTTCGGCAGCACAGGACAAGGACCCTCCTGGCCGGCATGGCTGGGGCCTGCAGGTGTCCCGTGGGGACGCAGCCTTGTGGGAGGAGAGGCCACCGGAAGGCAGAGCTCCCGGGCAGGAAGGAGGCTGGCTAAAATAAGAGCAGAGGTGTGGGGGGCCTGGGCAATGGAGTCAGGCTCTTGCCCCTTCCACCAGCCCTGCCTGCCTGTGCCCCTCAGACCCGGGGGACCCCAGAGGCATGCCTGTCACTGCATGTGATGTGGCGGTGGGTGGGGGCAGAGTGGGGGACCCGTGTCTGCACCCCGCCCCAGGCCACCGTGGACAGCGCACAGCGTGAACTGGACCAAATGAGACATCCCAAGCAGCCTTCTCAAACCCGGATGCAGACACGGTGTCACTGTGCCTCTGGGGCCCTGGTGGGGGCCGCAGACCACAGGCGCCAGCCCTGGAGTGCTTGGCTCTCAAACAGAAAGCAGACGCCAAGAGCTACGGCCAGCAGCTGTCACACACTTTATTGTCCCCCCTGCTTGGGGCCTGCGGCCCAGCGGATGGCCCCAGGGCAGACCGGCCCCCAGGCCGAGCACCCACCCCTCCCCCTTCCTGAGACAGGAGACCCGGGACCCAGGTCAGGGACCTCAGGGACACCCCACGTCCGCCAGCCCGCAGGGCCTGGACGGAGTTTACTCCCCCTGGACCGAGACGGCCCGTTCCAGAAAGTTCCCGGCTGTTCCCATTAACACACATACACTCCGACCAGCAGCCCAGTCAGCAAGGATGGCGTCGCGGCCTCCTATTAGTAGATCTGCGAGCTGGGAGGTCTCTGCCAGACGCTGAGGTGCCATGAAGCCTGAGCCTGGACGGCAGCCCCTCCGCACGACGCTGACTGGACTGCACGTGTTGTCCCCGGGGCCACCAGGGCCACCCCCCTCCCCGCCAGGGGGAAAGGCCCCACCGTCTCCCCGACCCCGAGTGTGTCACAGGCTCCCTCTGCAGAAAGCAAACGACAGGGCTAAGCGGAGAAGTCGATCCTGCCGGTTCCAGGCCCACAGGAGAGCAGCCCGGCCGGGCGGGGGCAGGCTGAGCCCCGGACCCAGGGCCTCAGTGGCCGGCGAGCTCCAGCACCTTCCGCACCATGGCCCCGAGGCCGTCGTGGACGAGGTGGAGCTCCGTGTCGCACATGAAGGCCGGGGTGGTGACCACCTTGTTCCTGCGGTCCACGTGAGCTTCGTGTGCCGGTTACGGAAAACAGCCGGGACCAGACCAGACGGGGGCGCGGGAGTCCCCCGGCCGCCCGCCTCCACGTCACCTGGGGGGCATCGCTCGGGACCACCTGCGCCACCCGACCGAGGAGCCGGACGGGCTCCCGGCAGCTCGCAATCCAGCACACAGGGCGCCGCGTTCTAACTTCCGGCCTGGCCCCGGACGCACAGACCCCGGGCCCGGGCGACCCTGAGGGCGGCGGCAGCACCTCCACCGCCAGATCAGGAACCAGACCAAGAAGCTGGACAGCGCCCGCTGCGAGGACAGGGGCCAGGCCCACCCGGGCTCACCCATTTTGTGTTGCTTTAGGGCCGCATGTGCGGCCTATGGAGGTCCCCAGGCTAGTGGAGGAGTCAGAGCTGAGGCTGCCAGCCTACCCCACAGCCACGCCAGACCCTCAGCCCACTGAGCAAGGCCAGGGATCGAACCCACATCCTCACGGATACTAGTCGGATTCCTGACCTGCTGGGCCAGAACGGGGACTCCGCAACCCCAGCTCTTGCCCCGAGGCTGGGCAGTAACGGAGCTGCCTCCCCCCAGGCCCTGCTTCCTGGACCTGCGCCAAGGCCCCGGGGGAGATGGGCACTTCCACGAGAGCCACGTGGAGGACAGCCTGTCCCTCCAGCACAGACAGACGGCCTTCAGGACAGACGCGCGGAGAATCACGGGCTCGGCTGAGCACCGCCTCCAGCATCGAGCTGCTGTGCCCCAGACACAGCCCATGCGGAGACCTGGGGTCCGGGCGTGGGCCTCTCTGTGGCCGCAGCGCACCCAGGGACCTCAGAACAGGGGACCGCTTGAAGGAGGGACGGGGCACCCGTCCAGTGAACCAGGAAGCCCAGCCCCACCTCTGCCCTGCCCTGGGCAGGTGGCCCCACGCTGTCACCCCCCCCAGCCGCAGACGGCCCCCTCAAGCCGCAGGCCGTGTCCTCTCCCAACCCCGTGAGCTCTGGGCCTGGCATGAACTCAGCCAGTGTCACTGTAGCACAGCACAGCAAGGGCATCACAGCCTCGGGTGCTGTGCCCCGGCCCACGCGTGCCCTGGATGCCCCCCCAGTGCAGCGCGGCTGCGGGAAGGATATGGTCACTTCTGTCACGCAGTGCTTGGCGCCCAGGGCTTTGATGACCTCCGCGGTCCCTGCGTGTGGCCACTTGCCGCCCTCCTCCTGCTCGTGGCCCACGGTGACCTCGACGCCCCTCAGCACTTTGGCCGCGAGGACGGGAGCGATGCAGCAGAGGCTGGGGGATGAGGACAAGAGGCTCTGCTCAGGATGTGCGGGGGCCGCCAGGCCTGGCAGCGGGTCATGCCTGCCTGTCCGCCGCTGCTTTCCGCTGGGGAAACAGAGAGCCTGGCGCACCACGGCGGGAGGGGCTGGAGGATCCGCCCACGATGACGGGGCGGCCGCCCCGGAGCAGGGTCCCCTCCCTCCCTGTGCCACCACCCGGGTGAGCCGGCTCCTCTGAACGCGCCTCACTGAGGCCTCAGCTCCCTGGAGGGGGAGTGGCAGCCACCTGCTGTCCGTAGGGTCACAGAGGCCCCCGCACGGATGGGCGCTGCCTAGCGGGGCCAACCAGGAGGTGACTGGCCGCGCTCCGAGCAGCAGGGCTGGGGCCGGAGTGGCTGCAGGCCTGGGAGGGACTCTGAGCCAGGGGTCCGGGCAGCCTCTGTGCCCCGTTCAGAGCGAGCGCCCGCATGTCCTATCTTCGGCAGCTTCCCGACAAAAGGCAGTGGGCAGCCCCACGGAGGGCCTGGCAGATGGTCCTCAGGGCACTGGCGGCGGCCGCTGGCCGCTGTGCAGAGGGCCGCCCGACCAGGAGGTCTGATGGGGTCTGAGAGCCTCCTCGCCCATCTGCCAGGCCGGAGACCACGAGCAGTGGCTGGGCCTGTGAGTGTAAGCCGGGGCCAAGTGTGCGGCCACTGCAGGACCCAGCCCTCGGGTGGCAGCGAGGGACTGGCACGTGGCCCCGGGAAGTAGCGGAGAGTGACAGGGGTGGGGCCGTGCCTACAGCCACGTCTGCAGAGAAAGGACGGGGCAGCTATAGCTGGGGGGCTGGCCCAGCCAGGGCGGGCGGGCGGGGACCAGGGAAGGCCTAGGGCACCTTCTAGATGCTGACGGGGTCATCCCCCCACCCAGCCCGTTAAGTTATCAGGAGGAACTAACTTGACCACAAGCACAGGGTTTTCAGAGCTGGAAGGTACCTGCGAAACCACACAAAACCCCCTCCGTTATAACGAGAGAAGCGGCCGAGAGGCCCCCCGCCACAGGCTCAAAGCGGCAGGTGGTGCTGGGAGCGGC
Source organism: Phacochoerus africanus (assembly GCF_016906955.1). Taxonomy (NCBI): domain Eukaryota; kingdom Metazoa; phylum Chordata; class Mammalia; order Artiodactyla; family Suidae; genus Phacochoerus; species Phacochoerus africanus. The sequence goes on along the minus strand of NC_062544.1, from coordinate 287,041,183 downwards.
GGCCACCCCGCCCTTCCCCAGGCCCGCTCGTACCCGATGGGCTTCCCGGCGCCGTGGAACTCCCTCAGGACGCGCTCCACGTCTCTGTCCACCTTGCAGTCCTTCCCGTCGACAGCAAACGTGCTCCTGCCACGACACGAGGCGCCCTCAGATCTCAGGGCTCAACCTGCCGCCTGTGAGCCCAGCGGGGGCCCCGAGCGGCCCACGAGCCCCTCAGCACCCCTGCACGTGCACGGATCTGGCCTGTCCCATAATCCCACACGCGGGCATCCTTCTGGTTTCTAGAACACGAAGCAGCATGGGAGGCGAAGGGACAGAGGCCAGCAGAGGGGACGGAGAAGCGGACACGGACCTCAGGCCGCAGAAAGCTGCCGGGTCAGCCCAGGAACAGCAAGACTGTCGCCTAAGGCCAGCGGCACGCCGGCCCCTCGCCAAGGGGGGTAAGAAACGCAAGCTGAACGCGACCCCCACTTGCTCAGCAGTCAGGCCGCTGAGCTGTCTGGACCCGACCCCCTCCCAAGCGGTGGGCGGCCAGTACCCCCTCCAGAAGGCAAAGTGTTCAGCCCACCAACCACCAAGGTTGCACACACAGGGCGCCCAGGGCAGCAGGACCTGCAGGCACGAAGGGCGCTTGCTGCCCTGCCCTGGCGGCTCCTCAGGGTGTGCAAGGGTCTCCAAACAGGCCGTGTTTACACCGTTCAGACCCACACGTCCGTTACACCTCCCACGGCTGGTGAGACCAGGGAGAAGACGGGGACGGGCCTACTGGATCGCCTCCCCTTGGCGTCCTGGCACCAAAGTGCAGAACGCGCGGCCGGTGGCCGGTTGGACTCACGACACAGACGTGGGCATGCATCACAGCAAACAGGCTGAGCTGGCGGTGGCACTGCCGGGAGGGGGCCTGGGGTCCCCAGTGGGGGGCTGGGCTTCCACGGTGAATGACACGCTGACCTTGCCAGCCGCCCCGTGCGCCGCACCGACCCTGACGTGAGGCAGGCCTTCCTTCTGGAAGGCAGCAAAGAACAGGGCTAGCGGCTGGCGCCACAGCTCCCGCGGGGACGGGGGCTCCCAGGTGCAGATGCGGCCCGGGACCTCTTCCTCAGACTCCAACAGAGACTGTGTCCTGGCGCCTAAGTCACCAAGGCCACCAGCCCGGCCAGGGACGCAACCTCAACAAGCCCTCAAGCTACCCTCACGCCAGGCGGGGCCCAAGGACGGCACAGCGTTTGTGAATCCAGCTCATCTTCCAAGAAAAAGAAGGCCCAGCCCAGCCAACGAAGACCAGCCTCCATCTCCCGCCAGGAGGCTCTCGGGGGCGGTGACCGGGGACATCACGCCAAAAGCTGGCTTTGGGTCAAAGGAGTGGACAGGAGGCAGGGTCCTGGGAGGAGAAGCCACAGGCAGACCGGTGGGGATGCGGACAAAGGAGGCATTCTGGTGACGCCCGCAGGCAGAGGACAGCGGCTAGGTGCCAGCTTGCGGAAGGGCAGAGCAGAGCTGGCCTTGAGGGAGTAAGCTCCCTCTGCCCTCAGTCCTGGGCACGGGGCCTGGACAGATGCCAGCCAGGGGGCTGCTGTGCTGCTGCGGGAGCAGCAATGATCCAGGGTCAAGCATTCCAGCAAGATCTGGGTCGGAGAGATTTGGGGTCCTGACGTGGTGCTGGCTGAAGCCACTGCCGGTGAAATGATGGCGGGGGGGGGGGGGCACAGGAGGAGGAGAGGAGTCCCCCCTCCCACCCCAAAGGAGCAGCTGGGAAGCAGCGGGAGGGCGGAGTTCGGGATGAGCGCTCACAGGTGACGGCCGCAAGGGGAACTCGACTGGTGGAAGGCCGGAGGGGTGACGGGACGGGGGGCAGGACAAGCACCACGGAGGCCGAGTGCCAGGGGGCACAGAGCGAGCAGCCAGAGAGGCGGTAATTTCCGGAGCGATGCCACTGCGTTATCAGCAGAGGGAAGGAGAACTCGGGGGAGCGAGGGGGGCGGGGCTCGACCTGGGCCCCTGGGCTGATCTGGTTGGTTTCCACCAAACTCCACGTAGCCCGGGCTGTTGCGCACGCCACCCCGTGTTTAAACCCCCCAAAGCCCTAGGCGTGGCCGCTCGGCGTCCTCCAGCACCACGGCACCTGGGGGGGAGCCCCTCCCCTGGCCACCAGGGGAAGGGACGCACCGGGACAGCGAGGCCTGCGCCAGAGGACTTCCGCGAACACAGAGACCGGAGGGACAGACCACGAACAGGACCTGAAAGCCAGAGCACCTCCGGCTGCGGTGTCCTGGCCTCCCACACGCCTGCTGGTGACGGCGGCGACCACACGACGAGCAGAGCAAGAAAGCCCCCCCCCCCCCCCCCCGTCCCCCGCAGGACCCTCCTCCCAACTGCCCACACGTCGTAAGCAGTTTCCATGCTGCCAGGTCTGTGTGAGCTGGCGCTGAGGGGCGCACACTCAGGGAGGCGCTCTGATGGGACAAGACCCCCAGGCTCAGAGGGCCAGTCCCGGGAGCGCCCAGGAAGAAGCAGACCAAGGCCAGAGCCTCCCGTCCCAGGGCCGCTCGTCACCGGCAGGCCTGACCCCCAGCAGCTGCTCACGTCACCACCGTGTCCCCATCGAAGGCCCCGGGAGAGGAGCAGGAGGGCCTGCGGCCGGAACAACGTACAGGTTCTTGGCGGCTCCGAAGCCCCCGGGGAAGATGGCCGCGTCGTGGTCGGCGGCGCTGAGCTGGGCCAGGTCGGCGATCTTGCCGCGGGCGATCCTCGCGGACTCAGCCAGGACGTTCCTGGGAAAGCGCAGGGCGGGGTCCTAAGGCTGGAGCGGCAGGGAGCCCCCTCCTGGGGCGGGGCGGGGCGGGGGGGGGGCGCTCATGGGGTGAGGACGCTCCCCAGAAAAGGCGCTTCAGCTGCAGCCAGCACGCGGCTCTAGGCTCAAGGCTCCTGGCACCCTCACCGGATGGCGCTTCAGCACCAGGCCACGATGCCCGGGCTGCCGGGCAGATAGGAAACCCTCCGGGTACGGGAGCAGTGGGCACCTGGCTCTCGGGGACCTGATGGTCCTGAGGGGACCGCCCCCCGAGGCAGGGCTCCCTGCTCGGCCCAAGCCCGCGACTCGGGGGACACGCGGCCAGGACTGCGCACACCTCAGGAATGGAGAGGCTTCTGGGAGCTACGCAAAGATTATCGGGGACCAAACGAGTCAAATATTTGTGACCAAAGGAACACACACACCTTCAGTCAAAATGGAGGCGCGGGGACCGAACGCTTTCCCACTGGACGGGCTGAGGACGGCTGCTGAGGCCCAGCCGACCTGGACTCAGCTCAGGACTCGGCCCCCAGCTAAGGATGGAGCGGCTGCTGGCAGGCTCCCGGGGAGCTTCCACCCACCGGCGGGCACGTCCAGGGCCAGGAGGAGGGACCTGTACCTGGTCTCACCCTCAGAAGGCTGCCCCTTGGCGTGGTCGACCACGTGCATCTGAGGGACGTCGGGAGCGTAGATCTGGACCTTGGCGCCGCCGCGGCTCAGGTGGACCAGGATTCTGCACGGGAGGAAGTCAGACCGGACGCTGACTGTGCCTCACCCAGCCTCACCCACCAGGGGCTTTCATTTTATTGCTCTTCAGGGCCACACCCACGGCACATGGAGGTTCCCAGACGGCGGTCGAAACAGAGCTGCAGCTGCCGGCCTGCACGACCACCACAGCCACGCGGGATCCGAGCCGTGTCTGTGACCCACACCACAGAGCAGGGCAACGCTGGATCCTTAACCCACTGAGCGAGGCCAGGGATCAAACCCGCAACCTCATGGTTCCTGCGCCATGATGGGAACGCCCCTGGGGAGCTTTTAAAAACAGGGTTTTAGCTGAGTGACAGGCCAATGACCCAAAGGCCCTCCATCCGAGTTCGAGTTCGCTGTCACTGAACCAGCCTGTGGAGACCGGCTAGCCCCCGAGCTCCCTGTACAAACCAGGCTGTGGGGACAGGCGACCTGGCTGCGGTCACAGCCTGGATGCTCAGGGTCGCGGGCTGCTTCAGGGAGCTGCTCTTCCCACAGGCCAGTCGACAAGGGCCTGGAGGGGTTGACGAGGGTTCGGCCTCCAAGGTAAGTTCAGTTCAGTTCCTGGTCCCCCAACCTTCCCCTGGGGAGCCACGGACACATGCAGGTGTCCCCGGAGGCTGCTGACGGTGGCCGCGTTGACTCAGGGTTGCTGTGTGCCAGGCCTGAGTCCAAGGCTGGCACACGACCTGTCCCTGGCAGTGCTGCCACTAATGCCTTGCAGAGGAGGAGGAGACACAAGAGTGGGGCCCCAAGGTCACAGCCGCCCTCCGGCAGGGCTGGGACCACTGGGCTTGGGCTCTGCTCCTCGGAACGTCTCAGGCACACGCAGGCACCTCCCTGCTCTGCCGGGCTCAGGCTGTGGCCGCCGACTCCTCCCTCTCCCCCCCCACACCCCGCCGTGCCCCCTGCCCCAGCCCCCACCAGGAACTCCCCCAGCCGGCTCCAAAGTTCACTCCCTGTCTGGCCACCACCAGCACATGCTGGCTACGCACAGCCACCAGCCTCAGGCTCCTCTGGGTGCCAGTGAAGCCTCGGGCTTGGGCAGGGCAGGGGGCAACCACCACCTACCTCTCCCCGCAACTTACTCCTGACCTGACGAGCCTAGTGTCCTCCTCACGGGAACTTTCTAGATAACTAAGTAATAAAAATGCCCAAGATCCCGTTGCGGCTCAGCAGGTTAAGAACCCAATTAGTAGCCGTGAAGATGCGTGAAGATGCGGGTTCGATCTCCGGCCTCAATCAGTGGGTTAAGGGCCCAGCATTGCTGTGAGTTGTGGAGTAGGTCGCAGATGCAGCTCAGATCTGGTGCTGCTGTGGCTGTGGTGTGGACTGGCAGCTGTCGCTCTGATTCGACCCCTAGCCTGGGAGCTTCCATGTGCCACAAGTGTGGTGGTAAAAACATAAAATAAAAATACATATCGACTCAGCCCCAGCCGCCAGGTTGCACCAACGACATCTACCTACACGGGGGTCAGCACGCAGCCCTTACAATCATACTGTAAAGACAGAAAAAAGCTCTGATTTCCAAAGCGCTGGACGATGTGATCCGAATACGGAGAACACGTGTGTGTGGAAAATCACCAGAGGGAGCCGTCAGTGGGGACCGCTGGGTGACAGCATGACAGGTGGCGCTAAAAAGCTCATCCTGCGTCCCCCTTGTACTTTACACGCAGGGTTTTCAACGTTTTCCGGTGCGCCTCCCTGGTCTCCACCGCCAGTCATCTCTGCCTTCCTCAGCAGAAGTTGGTCCGAGCGGCTCAGGGGAGGAGGACAACCCCTCCCGAGGGCGAGGGCGACCCGCCCGGGGCTTACGCGGAGGCCTCGTGCAGCTCCGTCCCGTCGTAGACGCCGCATCCGGACAGCACCTGCGGTGGGGAGGGAGGGGAGGTTGCGGGGTCACGGGGTCCCCCCGCGCGGGCCGACCACCTTCCTCGGTGGTGGGGAATCGAGGCGGGGGGGACCACGGCGGGAAAGGGTCTGGGGACCGAGGGGCCGACGTGGGGAGGGGGCCGCCCCGGGGAGGGGGCCGCCCCGGGCAGGGGGTGGGGAGGAAGGCCGGCCTCGGCGGCGCCCCGCCCCCGTCCGCTCACCAGCGCGACCCTGGCCCCCGGGCGCGGCGCGGAGGCGTGGAGGGCGGCGCGCGGGGAGGGCGCCCACCCGCCCAAGGGCAGCAGCCGCAGGCCGGGGCGCGGCGCGAACGCGGGGGTCGCTGCCAGCCTGGACGCCACCAGAACTCTGAAGGCCGCCATGCTGCGCGGGGACAGCGGGGGCGCGGGGTCACGGTGGGCGGGGCCGCGCCTGCGCACAGTCGCCCTCCCCGCGCGCGCGCCTGTGGGCGGGGCCGCGCCTGCGCAGGGCGCGTGGCGGGCAGGTGGGTCCCGGCGGCCCCGGGCGCGACCCCGTCCGGCGGCGGCGCCCGGAAGGCGCGCAGCCTCGCAGCGGGCAAGGAGCGCTGCGCTGAGACACGGGATCCGGAAACTTAACCTCAGTGTCGCCGTCAGGCCATCGCGTAACTCCGCGACGCCAAGTAGCTGGTGCCCAAGTGTCCAGTTTCTTGTCAACGCCCCCTTTTCCTGGCCCAGTTGAGTCGGGTCCGAGGGAGGCCCTGACGTCGCAGCAGTCCAGCTCCCTCCCCCTGCTGCTCTTGGCGTTTCCATTGACATTGGTCGTCTTTGCAGAGAAAGCGCTCTATGCCAGGGCGGGGCGGGGAGGCCAAGCTCGACGCAGGGGGCGACGCTCAGATCTCGAGCCCGGTGGGCTCGCGGGGGTGCTGGGTAGCGTTGGTGGAAGGAAGAGTGCGTTTCAGGAGCTCTGCGCAGGCGCTGCGTCTTCACGAGTGGCGTGTGCAGACTGAGGGCTTGGGTGCGTGGCATGCAGTGATTTTTGGCCTGCGGTGTCTAAAGTTCCCCACCCTTCATTCTAGTTCCTTAGTGAGCCTCGGTGTGCTCCGTGGAAGAGGCTGTCAGCAAGCGGGTCCATTATCTGAGGTGTCCCCGGTTTTCTGCAAGTCAAGCTGGGTGTCCCTGGGTTTGGTTTGTTTCCACCTGGTGCCCGCAGCTCACAGAGAATATGGTTTCAGCCTCACCTGCCTTCCATCCTTCCTCAGTCTTGAGAAGTAAGGGGCACGGGCTGTGCACGCCCTCCAGAATTCAAACTGGATTGTGAGAGAAGTCGGTATCCCTCTGTTCAGGCTTGACAGGGCAGAGGAATCCTCTGGTGGCCTTTGGCCTTTAACACACAAACTTGACATGAAAGATAAGAATTATGGGTCCCAGAGCTCCTGCTATGGCACAGTGGGTTAAGACTGACTGCAGCGGCTCAGTTGCTGAGGAGGTGCGGGTTCGATCTGGGGCCAGCACAGTGGGTTAAAGCATCTGGTGTGGCTGCAGCTATGGCTCAGATTCAGTCCCTGGCCTGGGAAGATCCATATGTGGCAGGTGTGGCCATGAAAAAAAGAGAGAGAGATACTAATTCTTCTGTGGCTCCAAACAGAAAACTTAAGGGACTATCAGTGGAAGTAGCCCATTTTTTTAAATCTTTTTTTTTAGGGTGGCACCCAAGACATAGCCCAGGCAAGGAGGTTCCCAGGCTAGGGGTTAAACTGGAGCCATAGCCCCAGCCTACGCCACAGCCACAGCAATGCCATATCCGAGCCACGTCTGGGACCTACAGCACAGCTCACAGCAATGCCGGATCCTTAACCCACTGAGCGAGGCCAGGGATCGAACCGGCAACCTCACGGATAGTAGTGGGGTTCTCAAGCCACTGAGCCACAGTGGAACTCCAAAGTAGCCAGTTTAACCAAGACTTCCTGGGAAGAAAGTCCTCTATAGAATTCCACGCCTCTGGGGCAGAATTACCGACACCCTGTGACCCGCTGGTCTGTTGGTATGTTTCCTTATATCTTGCTCCACTTGTCGGTGGTATTTGTCCACGTGCAGCAGGAGGTGTTGCTGTCACACAGATGCTGCCTTGTTCTGCCAGGAGATACCCCGGGCCGTTCTAGTATCCGTTACTACACTGGCTGAGGAATCACCAGCATCTTAACCTAGAGACTAGGGTTTGGGCCAGTTCCTCCACCAAGGCTGTTAGATTTCAAAGGGGTGACAGGCACCCCCTCCCTGTGGCACTCCTGAGACAGGCTGGGACCTGGGACGTAGGGCTGCCGTGCTTGCCCCGGACAAAGTCCTCTAGCAACAAAATACAAAGAAGCCATAAGCGACAAAAAAGAGCTGCATGAGTGTGCAGCTGGGGCAAATTAAGGGTGACAAGCTTGAAAAAGACCAAAACCCAACTGCCACTTACAAAGAGTCGGGAGCAAAAATGTGTCACAGCAAAAGCAGGGCACCACACACGCCCAGCATATACCACCTCCAAAGGGGTGGCCAAACCACCGAAGCCGCCCCTCTGGCCCCACCCCTGGATTCCCCGCCCTCACCCCTTGTAAGGAACCTGCTCTCCCCCCGCCCCCAGTCCCCCAGGGAGCAGGGAAAAGACTGTAACTTGTTTTTGCTCCTTCCGTCCTGGCTGTAGCAGGAGCTCTGAATGAAGCCTTTCCTAAATGTCTTGCTGGCTCCTGGTCCATTGCTCCTGCCTGGGAAGACCTAGAGCCCTGGTGGGAGTTCCCGGCGTGGCGCAGCGGAAACAAATCCGACTAAGAACCATGAGGTTGCCGGTTCGATCCCTGGCCTCACTCAGTGGGTTAAGGATCCAGCGTTGCGGTGAGCTTGGATCCTGCGTTGCTGTGGCTGGGGTGGAGGCCGGCAGCTGCAGCTCTGATCCGACCCCTAGCCTGGGAACCTCCATGTGGCGCGGGTGCGGCCCTAAAAAGCCAAAAAAAGAAAAAAGAGCCAGCCCTGGTGTAGACCGTCAGACCAGAGCTGCGCGTGTGCCTGTCACCAAGCCTGGGACCCGTTCTGTCGTGTGCGCGGTCCTGGGTGAAGGGACTTATCTCAGGGTGGACATGATCCTGACCTCTTTGAGTCAGGCCCCAACAGAGGACCTTCTGCGCCGTGTCACTCTGGCCCGTGGGGGTGTCACGGACCTGGGTTCTTGGCCTTCCTGGAGAACTCGCTGGAATGGGTCAAATTCCTTGCACTGTCATGAGCCTCACTTCAAACTGTTGGAGCCTAGAAGGCGAAATGAACCAGAAGGCTAAACAAACAAGGGCCATGAAGGAGAAGCCCAGCCTTGGAAGGGCCGAGAAAGTGAAGGGACCCGGCTAACTTTTGGGGAGGGGGCTTCCTTGACTGGGGTGCAGACAAGAGGTGGCGTCTCCCACGCCAAGGAGCCCTGCTGCTTGGGCGTCTGTTTCGTTCGTCTCAGGGTAGAGTGTCACGGGTTCCTCTGCCTTTAGAATGGAAGGCCTGGACCTGTGGCCCCAAAAAGCCTCAGTCGCGGGGTCACAACGGCAGGGACAGTGACGGCGAAATAGAGCCCCGTAAAGCGGTACGACGGGGAGAAGGTTCGTAATAAGACGAAGACCTCCTGCTGGAAAGTTCCGTACACCTTGTGGGATCCCAGAGACGGGATCTCAGTTCCCCGCCCACAGCGAGTAGTGAGCGTGGGTGGGTCACTGTGGGAGCCAGGCGGCTCTTGCCGAATGTTCTCGAGGCTGGTTTCTCCTGGGAAGAGGTGTGGACGTCTCTGCGACAGGAAGGCCTGCCATCCGTACAGACCCCCCCCTGTTCTGCTGACAGATAAGCCAGGGCCAGTGGGTTGTCAGCTACACCCTGGCCAGGCAATCCAGAACCTTCTGTCAGTTAGTAGGCGGGTTAGCGGGCTCGCTGGCTATGACGGTGAGCGTGCAGGATGAGTTCCGAAGGACGTGCGGGTGGGCGGCCACCCCCCAGCCCGTGACGAGGGGGACCTGAGGAGACAGGCCTCTCTGGCCGGCTGGGTCGGGGCAGGTCTCGAGGCGACCGGGAGCCTCGGGGATGAGCCAGGCGGGTGCGCGGGCTCGTTGGAAGACGGGTGCAGGGGCGGCTCATCCAGGCCCAGCGGGCATGGTGGGGGCGGATGTGTCCCCCAGCCACATCCCCAGCACGCTCCCTCCATGTGCGTCCTGCCAACGGCTCCCAGGTGGACCCTTCCTCCGCTGGGCAGCGGGCTGGGGCTTGAGCGCACACCGGCGAGTGGAGCTCCGGCTTGGGGGGCGTCGGAAGACACTGGGGTGCTTCTGTGTCAGTTCTCCGTCCCCACATTCGTTTCCTTTGACACGGCCGCACCTGCGGCACATGGAGGTTCCCAGGTCAGCGGCTGAACCGGAGCTGCAGCGCCGGCCTACACCCCAGCTCACGGCAACACCTGTCCCTGACCCCCTGCACCAGGCCAGGGATCGAACCTGCAACCTCGTGGATCCTAGTCGGGTCCGCTGAGCCGTGGTGGGAGCTGCCTCCCTACAGCATTTCTCTCAACGCTCCGCTGCCCTGCTGTCGGTTCTCTCAGATCCGGGCTGATGGGAGCAGCCGCGAAGCTCAACAGCCTCAGCCCTCCTCTGCCTCTGTCCCGTCCGCGGCTGGACGGACAGCCCCCCAGGCTCGAATCGCTCGGACTCTGGCCTCCTCCGCCCTGCGGGCTGAATGTCAGGTCCTCACTGACCAGGGCGGCAGCTCGGTCCACCCCGTAAAAGATTTTGGCCAAGCTGCCGAGGAAAGTGGTTTTTCACTGAACACCCGAGGCTCGGCGTTGGAAACGCAGACAGAAGTGTTGGCTCCCCCGGGCTTAGGGCAGGGCTCAGTGGCCCTGGAGAGCCAGGAGAGCAAGCGGGCAGTAGTGACCCCAATCCACCGAGCACGCCAGTTGTCTTGCAAGTGGACGGGCGCTCATCTGAGGGCGGAGAGCAAGTAGTGGTTGCAGGTGCCCAGCCTGGTGTCAATGGCGTGCCTGTCCTTCCAAACCGGAGCTTCGGGTCTCGGAGAAGCTCGGGGACGCGGGGTTCTCAGGCTGCCCAAGGCGGCTTGGGTCTCAGAGGAAAAGCAGTAAGTTCACAGGCACGGCCGGGACATGTGCCTTCAGGTTCCCGTAACGCCTCAGTGGGGACACATGCACCAGCCGGGGACTCCCTGGCCTTTCCTGTCATCGGGGTCTCATCGGGACGTCGGAAGGACCGTCCTTGGGGAGCAGCTGGTCAGCAGCAGACTCATCTTTTTTTTTTTTTTCTGTATTTTGTCTTTTTAGGGCCGCACCGGTGGCATATGGGGGTTCCCAGGCTAGGGGTCAAATTGGAGCTGTAGCTGCCGGCCTCCACCAGAGCCACAGCAACATCCAAGCCGTGTCTGCCACCTAACCTACAGCTCCCGGCAACATCAGATCTTTAACCCACTGAGCGAGGCCAGGGATTGAACCTGCATCCTCGTAGATACTAGTCAGATTCGTTTCCACTGAGCCATGAAGGGCAGGCCCTTTTTTTAGCTTTTTAGGGCCACACCTGCAGCACATGGAGGCTCCCAGGTTAGAGGTCAAATTGGAGCTGCAGCTGCCGGCCTACACCACAGCCACAGCAATGCAGGATCCGAGCTGAGGCTGCGACCTACCCCTCAGCTCACAGCAACGCCAGATCCTCAACCCACTGAGTGAGGCCAGGGAGCCTCACAGATGCTAGTCGGGCTTGTGACCCACTGAGCCACGACGAGAAGCCCCAGCGTGTCTTCAGGCTGTGACCAGCCTGTCCCGCTATTCCTGGACCGAGGTACCCAGATGATTAGAGGTGGTATGTTAATTTCTGCGGCCCGTGGGAGCTGCTGGGTGACCTTTGCGGTGAGCAAGCCTCCACTGTCACTCTGGAGGTGACGGGGTAGCCCCAACCTAGGGGCGCGCTCCTTCAGAAGCGCCTTAGCCCCTCCGCTGCCCTTTCTGGCCTGTGGGGAAGGCCTCTACCCGCCCGGTAAGAGTATCAACAAAGACCAGCACGTATTTGAAGCCCTGGGAAGAGGGCGCCTGGCTGAAATCTTCCTGCCGGGCCTCCCCCCGCCAAGCCCCATGTGGATGCACCGGGCAAACAAAATGGGGGCTGAGGCTGTCCCTAGACGGGGGCGCAGAGGGCACGGGCTCAGGTGACGCGCCTGACTGTGTCCGGAAGCCCCTTCCCTGCGAAGAGCTGGCAGACCGTTGTAGATGCGGCCTCTGCCCCGATGGAGACTCAGGCAGCCCTTCAATCCCCCACTGGCCAGCGGCGGGGGGGTGGCCGCCTCTGATCCAGGGGCCCCCAGCCACCTGTGGCCTCACCTCCCCCTCTGTCTCGAGCCAGGTCTCTTCAGAAGCTGAAGCCTGGAGTTCCTGCCGTGGTGCAATGGGACCGGTGGCGTCTTAGGAACGCTGGGACGCAGGTGTGATCCCTGGCCCGGCCCAGCGGGTTAAAAATCTGGTGTTGCCACAGCTGCAGCTTACGTGGTAACCACAGCTGGAATCTGATCCCTGGCCTAGGAACTCCATAGGCCATGGGGTGGCCCAAAAAGGAAAAAACAAACAAAAAAAGCAGCTGAGTCTCCCTGAGTAGCACATTGGAGGGGTAGGGGCTGGAATCAAGGCCATTTCTGCCGTGGGCATCAGGGCTGCTCTCCCCGCTTCTGGATCTGCCCTGTGGTTCCCTTGGGCACTTGGGGAGGGTCCCCTTTGCTCCCCGCGGCCGCGAATAACTGCTGCTTGTTTTGGCCTTTGAGCCGCTTCTGCTGCGAGATGTAGAGCCCGGGGCGGTGTTTCACAGGGAAGGCCTTGCGTTTGAAGCCCTCTGACCTTCCAGGAAGCTGCCTGGCACGAAGAGCACGGCAGGCATCTTTTGCGTCTGTGCATCCACGCGTCATTTTTCCTCCCCTGAGCGGAGGCCAGCGGCTGGGTCTGGGTGGCGAAGGTTTTGCTTCGGCGACATCGAGAGCGCTCCCAGTTGGCCCCTGCCCGGACTCGGTCTTCAGGGAAACTGCGGCCGCCTGCAGACCGTTCCCGCTCAGGGTTCCCACGGCCTGGTCGTCAGGTGAGACCCGCAGGCACAATGCTGGTTGGGGCAGGAATCCGGGGCTTTCGGCATCGGTGCGGCGGGGCCACAGCAAGTTCTGAGGGGTCCCTGTGGGCAGCCAAGGAGTAGAGCCTGGTGCTCGGTCAGGGGCCTCCTGTTGGCCAGGGGTGGCCTTTCATCTCCAGAATCCCTTGTGCCTGCTGTGGGGCCTGGACCTCCAGCGTCTTCGTTTCTTCTACGAATAAAGCAGTAGCAGCTTCCGCCCGGAGGCAGCCAGGCCGACGTCCAGCCGGGAATCAGGCTGGGGAACTTCCCCCAGCTTTTGTACAAGGACCCCCAGGCCTGGCCCAGCTTTTCAGTCACAGGGGGGGCTGAACGGCTTTTTCGGGGGGAGGGGGAGCCCCAGAGCCAGAGTTCCATGAGGACCTGTTTGATAAGACTGGGAGCCTGCGTGTTCTTCAGGCCAAAGCAATGGTTTTGTGTCCTGGCCTCCAGTGACTGCACACGGGGGCTTAGCCTGGATCCTGGAATCCAGATTCTGCAAAATCCCGCCACGACCAAGAAAGTAGCGAGAGGGCTCTTCGTCCTCGCGACACTTAGCCCTAGTGTAGCCTGTTTTCTGTCTGGCGTAACTGTCTGCTTCCAGCGTTTATGGTAAACCCCAGGTATTTAACTCTTTGCTTTGAAACGTGTGCCTTTTTCTGGGAAACCCTTAGCCCTGGACCCCAAGGAAGCTGAGGACGTCAAGGGGGCTCTGACCTGAGGCCTCCGTCGTGGGGCTGCGTATTAATGCGCCACCACGCGCTGCAGGGCAGTCCCTCCTCCCAGGTGTATTTTGCCCTTGCTGCTTTTCCGAGGGCCTGGGCGGACAGCGCAGGCCGTCCTGAGGTCCCGGGGCGCTGCCGTCTGGGTCAACACTGCATTTGGCCGGGGGCTGGCTCACCGGGAGGCAAAGAGCCTTGTGTTGGGGGATGGGCTGACGCACAAGTAAACCACCGGGCGTCTCCGGGAACCTGGACGGACCCACGCAGGGCTGGCCACAGAGGATGTGTGGGGACCGGCTTCAGTTACTGCCCTGAGGCCCCGCACCATCCGATGTCCCCGTTGGCGCAACACCTGGCTGCACAGGAGCACTGCACGGAGCGGGCAGGGAACCAACAGGCCGTGTCTAAAGAATTGAACTGAAGGGCTGCGAACCTTTTCCCGTTTCGCCTCCAGCTTAAGGTGGGATGACTGGCTTCGGGCCCAAAGGCTCATTTTTGCAGGTTGGGCGTTTGCAGTCTTCCCGGGACTCCTGCTCCTGTGTGTGTTCACTGCTCGTCGTGGCCCCTGTTCTTCCGGCCGGGCCGAGTCAAGATGAGGGGCTGCTCAGCGCCTCTTAACCGTAACATGGTCCCCAGGGGCCCAGGTGTCTCCCGGTAGTGGGGTGGATGCTCAGGCACAGCTGAAGAGCTGGCAGGCGAGGGGCCGGTGAAGTGACAGGCGCCAGGGGTCCCTTCGACACCGGCCACTGTCCAGCTTTTGGAGGAGAGAGGCCCAGCGCGAGACACAGGACAGAGAAGAGTGGCTCCTGCGTCGACTGTCTCACCTGCGATGCCGAGGGCCAGCCGGGGCTCCTCCGTGGAGACAGACACACGGAGGTTCCCAGGCTCGGGGTCCAATTGGAGCTGTAGCAACCAGCCTGCACCACAGCCACAGCCACCCCAGATGCGAGCCGCGTCTGCGACCTACGTGGATGCCAGCCAGATTCCTTAACGGCTGCGCCGTGACGGGAACTCCCCCAGGGCTTTTTGTTTGTTTTTAGGGCCGCACCCACGGCACATGGAGGTTCCCAGTTCAGCTAGGGGCTGAACTGGAGCTACAGCTGCCGGCCTACACCACAACCACAGCCACACACGATCCGAGCCGCATCTGTGACATACCCCGCAGCCCACAGCAACACCAGATCCTTAACCCACTGAGTGGGGCCAGGGATCGAACCTGCGTCCTCGTGGATCCCAGTGGAGTTTGTTACCACTGAGCCGTGACGGAACCTCCTCCCCGGGCCTGTGACTACAGGAGCTGCACAGGAAAGCCGGCGATACAGATCCAATTGCACGATGGTACTGCATTCAGACCCACTTCCCTCCGTTCTCCAGCTTCATGAAGGCCAGGCAGCAGGCAGCGTGCCAGGCGAGTCTGAGGCTGAGTCTGCCCTTTTTCAGGCTGTCTCCTTAGCAGCTTTCCCAGCTTTCAAGGCTGCAGTCCAGGAGTCTCTCCGGCTTGGGAGGATTTTCCTGTCGCGTAACCTGCAACCCGGCGCCCCTGGGGATGAAGTCCAGCGAACCGAGCCATTTCCCAGGCGGCCTAGTCGGGAGGGGGCCGGAGTGTCCCTGACTCCCCCTCACCTGATGGGGTTTCAAGCATCCCCCACGCTCCCATCACCCAGCCACACCTTGGTCCACCCAGTCCCTCGTGCCAGGGCCTCACGGCAGGGGACGTTTGTGCCAGTGTTGCCAAGACTCTCCTTGAGGGGGACCTGTTGTTTACAAAGCGTGGGTCCCCATGATGCTGGGGTGTATTCCTGAGACCGAGCATCTCGAACGCCCAGAACGTGGGCCACTGGGAAGTGGCCAGCCCACCAGGCGGCCTGAGACAGTGTGTGGGCAACCGAGGCCTCAAGTAAAGAGGGTCCCTTGGAGAAACCGGGGGTGGGCGCAACGCCAAACGCCCTGGGGTCGGGACCCGAGGGCCCAGGGCTGGGTCCCGCAGGGGCTTCTAGACATCGCGTTAGGTGAGACCAACTGGACACAAGACCGAACCCTCCCCCGGGCTGGAGCCACAAAGGAGCTGGGGCAGCCTGAAGACCCATCTGACCCAGCACAGCCAGGCTGCGCGGCGTCCCCTCCAAGCTTCACACACCACTGACCTGTGAGTTGAGGGTCTCTCTGGGAAGCTCCAGGGCCTGTGAGGCCCTCCAGGGGGAGCCCAAAAGTCAAAAGAGCTTCAATTAAAATTTGACGTCTGGGAGGTCCATCAAAAATATAAAAAAAAATTTTTTTCCCCCCTTTTTCGGGCCATACCTATACCATGTGTAAGCTCCCAAGCTAGGAGTCCAATTGGAGCTGCAGTTGCCGGCCTAGGCCACAGCCACGCCAGATTTGAGCCACGCCTGCGACCTACACCACAGCTCATGGCAACGCCGGATCCTCAACCCACTGAGCGGGGCCAGGGATCAAACCTGAGTCCTCATGGGTACTAGTTGGGTTCGTAACCCACTGAGCCACAGCGGAAAGTCCCTCAAAAAGTTTTAAACACCAGATGGGTTCATGGGTTGCTGTGAAACAATACTTAGTCCTTGAGCTGAGGTGAAGAAAAAAAAAATTCAAAAACAAGTACAGATCACTTAAAGGTACAGAAATGCACTTGATCAAAAAGCAGCAACCCAGGATTTCCCTGGATCCAGTCGATCTCTGGCCTTGGTCAGTGAATTAAGGATCCCGCCTCGGGAGTTCCCTTCGTGGCTCAGAGGTTAACGAACCCGACTAGGATCCATGAGGATGCAGGTTCGATCCCTGGCCTCGCTCAGTGGGTTAAGGACCCAGCGCTGCCATGAGCTGTGGTGTAGGCCACAGATGTGGCTTGGATCTGGCGTGGCTGTGGCGGAGGCCAGCGGCTGCAGCAGATTCCCCCCCTGGCCCGGGAACTTCTCTACCCGGCAGGCATGGCTGTTAAAAAAAGGAGCATCTCGTGAAAGCTTGGTCTCTCCTGAGACCAAGTCTTGCATCAGCCTTATTCTTAATCAAACCCACTTACCTATTTGTTTAAACCAAACTTAGAGAGTCCTGACCACACAGAAACTTCTTTTCCCAGCGTTCCTTGTCTGCCCACCTTCTGCGGCCATGCCATTTTGTCCCTTACTCTTGCCCACTCAGAAACCAGCGGCTTGGGGACAAGGTCACCTTCTTGCCTTTAACGAGACGTGTTTCCCTCCCTCACACCTTCTCTACTGAACACCCGGAGCCCACCTCCCTGGGCAGCACCACGAACTCTTTCCTCAGCATCCCCAGGGCTGTGGAGAGCATCTCGAGGTCGGCCCCAAACAGCGTCACTTTCTCTCGGAGGAAGACGGAGGGAGGTCAACTCAGACCTGCCTAGCCGTTAACGTCCCCATGCCGCGTCCTACTTGAGATGGCCTGGAGAGCCTATCACTTAATTGGGTTTCAAGTTACCAGAACTTGGAGGGATTATTTTAGGTGGGTATTTCTAAAACACAACTGTTCCTACAGAATTACCCAAAAGCTCCTACCTCAGTCATATTTACTCGAAAACTCCATCGCTCTAGGTTGTTAGCCTTGCTGGCAGATTTTACAACACAAACAGTACCACTGACTTTTAGTCACCCCAGGCACAACGAAGGTACTACCCTTACTGGTGCTGGTTCTACAGACAGGTCTTTGTTAACTACAAACGCAGGCTTAAGCTAGCCTTAACACCAGATGGCTTTTCCGGCTGCACCTGCAGCATGCAGAAGTTCCCGGGCCAGGTATCGACACCGCACCACAGCAGCAACTGGAGCCACAGCCATGGCCATGCCAAGCCCTTCACCTGCTGAGCCACAAGGGAACTCCACTTTAATACCAGCTATGAATTCAATATTGAATATTCCCCAGATCGCATGAACCTGAAAACTGTTCTGGTGGGTCTTTTACATTTCGGAGACTTTATGTAAGTGCTAAGTTCCCATTAAGCCAATTAAATACAGCTCGTTTACAAGTTGGTTTTCACATAGAGGCAGAAGACCCAGAAACCTCCCAGTTTTGTGACTTTTAAAAGGCCTCTCTCGGTTCCCCTGGGTCTGGGAGTTGGATCAGATGGTTCCCAAGAGCCCCGGGAGAGCGGTCATCCTGCAGAGGCGGAGGAGGGAAGGGCAAGCCCCTTTCCCCTTGCTTTTTCTCTTTTGGCTGCCCCACAGCTCATGGAGTTCCCAGGCCAGGGATCAGATCCAAGCCGCAGTTGCGAACTACCCCACAGCTGTGGCAGCACCGGATCCTTTAACCACTGGGCTGGGCTGGGGATCAAACCCGTGTTCTGACGCTGCAGGTGCCACCCATGCCATGGCACCCCAGTGGGAGTGCTTTCTTTTTTTTTCCCTGGAAGTTCTTGGGCCAGGAATTGAACCTACACCACAGCAGTGACAAGGGTGGGTTCTTAACCCCTAGGCCACTGGGTACCCAGGGAACTCCATTCTTTGCCCCACCCCCAACTTTCCGCTCTTTAAAATCCCACAGGCATTTAACCCAAGGCTGGACTGTCTGTACCCCAAGGCCTCAGTACCCTGTGGTGCCGTTTCGGCAGATCTGCGCCCAGGAGAGGAGGCTGGAGCTGCCTGAGGCCCTCTCCAGGTGCAGGAGAGGAGAGACTCGGGAGAAGGGTGACACTGCCTGGATGAGGGACCGAGGCCCCGGGGCCAGGAAGGCAGACTGACCAAACGTGGTGACACTGAAACAAGGTTCAGGCAGCTGCTTGTCACCCACGGGAAGGCTGTTTGGTGGTCCCCAAGGCTCCCAGAAAGGGGACAAGCACCCCACGTCAGGCACCACGTGACCTGTCGGACCTGGGTTCTGGGCCTCCTTTACCTGGGCGCCTGCTGTAGCGGGGAAGCGGGGGCAAGAAGGCGCAGCAGGTCCCGCGCTCCCTGCTCCTTGGACGGGGCGGGTCCAGGGGTCCGGGGCGGTGGCTTAGGAGGTCTGCCCACCCCCCTCGGTGGTGTGCACGGGGGCCCGTATGCCCTGCTTTTGCGCGGGGCTCTTCAGAAGCGGCAGCGGGTTCTACGGTTTGGGTCCACGTCTGCCCTGACCGCACAGACACACAGCTGCTTTTAGTCCCTTGTGGTTTCTGCGCATCTGCTGCTCCAGGAGACGTCTGTCCGGGTGCGAGCACTGCAGCCACGTGTCCCTGGTCCCGGCCTGTCTCAGGAGACCAGGTTCGGCTTAGAAGTAAGGGAAGCGTCACTCTTTGATCTGAGAACAGACGGCGCTGTTCCGCAAGGCTGTGGGCGCTGAGGGTGCAGGCCTGCCGCTCTCAGAGCCACAGACCGGGGGGGCTGGGCGCAGCCCCTCCCCGCAGCGCCGCCACATCTCCAGGTGTCACACGCAGCCTCCAGTGCACGGCTTGCCCCGCCGGGGCGCCAGGCAGGGGCTTTGTGCCAGAAGTTCTGCCCTGCTGGTGGGTGGGAGGCCCTGCACGCGGCCCCACAGGCTGTGAAACCAGACTGCACATAAAAGGCCAGACCCTGTCACCTGGATTCCATCGCATGTGCCCCAGGAGCACCGTGGGCTCTGACAGGCCACTTCCTTTAGGCAGCTGGCTCTCCAGGCCACCGACAGAAATCCTGGCGGTGGATGGATCACCCTCTGGGTGTCTCTGCAGCGACAAAGGGGCTGGCGCCAAAGATAAGCTGGTGGCACAAGGGACATGAGGGCCCAGCTCGTGACTCCTAAGCCACAGGCCTCTGTCTGGAGAACGGTCACGCTGACTTGCGCTCTGGCCCCAACCCCCCGCACGACAGTCACATCCCAGACGTGCCACAGCCCTTCACCCTCAGGGGTCAGACTTCACCCGCACGCACACACTGGAAAAACCCCCTCTTCATCCCTGAGCTTATCGTCGAAACTTTACATTAAAAATATAAAAACTCTCACACAAAGTCTGAGTCTATACATGAGGGCCCTTGGCCTCGGCCAGGCGTGTCCCACGCAGCCAGCTCCTGGGGACGGGACACTTGTGTGCTGACTCTGCGGCCAAGTTTGCTTCTTAGAGCGAAGCAGGTCCCCGTGACACCAGGAGACACGCTCCTGCTCCCGGCCACCTGCTGCTGGGGTCCCGACAGGTCCCAGCTGGCCCCACGGGGCTCTGAAGGTGGCCCGATCTATGGGCGCGGCCTGTCGGCGTCCCCAGGTCCCGCCCCGAGCAGGTGCAGGCTCTCGTCGTCCTCGTCAGACCCGTCCGCTTCCACTTCGCTGCCTGGCGCTTCCGAGGCGCGTTTCAGGCCCCGCTGCTGGGAGACGGCCAGCGCGAACCGGAGGCTGTAGCGGTTCCAGTCGCACCTGAGGGAAGCGCACAGGCGTCACGTCCTCCGGCCCATCGCCGGCCCCGCTCATGCCCCCTCCGCCTCCCGTGGGACCCCTGAGCTCCCCCACCACCCCCGCCCTGGGAATCTGGCTCCCCCCCCCCCCGCCCAGAGCAGCTGAGGCCTCAAGGGCCCAAGCGGAAGGCTCCCTGTCCTGGCAGGTCCCGAGCGGCCGAGGAAGGAGGCTGGAGCTTCCCTCGCCCCTGCTGGCCTGACCCCGGGGGTCTCATGGAGGGAGCCTTGCAGGCTGCATCCAGACCCAGGCAGCCAGGCAGCGGGGCAACAGGCACCCCAACACCGGGAACCTGGTCTCCACATCCAATGACACAGCCGCAGCCCTGGCGCGGGACTGTCCGTGAGGGTGAGAGCCCGCCCGCCTGCCGCCCGTCGCGACGTACAGCTTGGAGAGGCCGTCGAGGTGGCGCTGGATGCTCTTCTGGAGGAACTGAACCGCCGGCAGCAGCGTCCCCGCCCTGGAGGAGACGGCCCTTAGCGCAGGCGGCCCCCCAGAGGCCACCCTGGCGCCGCGTCTGCACCCAGAGCAGCCGCCCCAGCGCACAGGACGCCCGCGCACCTGGCCTTGAGCTTCTGCCCGTGCGCCATGAGCAGCTTCTGCGCCCACACGAGGTAGAACTCCAGATGGTGCGACACCTCCAGGGACGAAGCCAGAAACTCCAGCACCTTCTCCACGTACAGGTCCGGCAGGGAGGAGCTGACGACCTCGACTGGGAGGAGGAAGCCAAGCCAGCTGGCACCTGCTGGGGACCCGCCCCCCCGCCCCCACCCCCCGCCCCGGGCCCGAGGCTCACCCTCGTCCCAGGGCACCGACTCCAGGGCCTCCTGCAGCAGCTTCCTCTCGTTGAGCCGGAAGGCCATCAGAATCGCCCGGGTGAAGTCCTGCTGGCGCAGCGCCGCCCGGACGCGCGCAGGAGTGACGCTGGTGTCCAGCTCAAATGGGTCAAAGAGCATCCGGGCGTCGAGGGAGTAGATGAGGAGCCCCTCGGTGGTGGTGGCCGCCCAGCAGCGCCCTGCGGACGGAGCGGTCACGACGAAGACTCAGACCTACGTCCCCTCCCTCCCGCGCTCTCTGAAGAGCAGGCACAGAACTCGTTCCCGGGGTCCCGGATGTCAGCGCGTGAAGGGAGCACGGAGGGGCCTGCCCCCCCCCCCCCCCGGAAGGAGCACCCGGGCCACTGCTGGGCTCCCCTCCAGAGCCCCGGGCCCGTGTTTACACACCCTTCCTCGAACCCAGCCAGCACGCTCTCCCAAAAAGGCAGCCGCTGCAGCTCTGCAGGCATCTCAGCGCCACCAAGGAGCCAGGATGACACACAGGCAGACGCGTGCGCTGCACGCGTGCACGCCGTCAAACCTGTCGCTTGGGCCGCGGTCCTCAGCCCTGGTTGACGCAGCAGTGCGATGACAGGCCCAGCCTGCCCCCTTAGCCTCTGTCCTGAACCCAGGCGGCAGATCAACCTGTCCCGCTCAGGGCCTCGAGGGCCAGTCTCGGGGGGGAGGGGGAGGGAGAGCAAAGCTCCTGACACACACGAGGCCGCCTCCTGGGCCGCCCCTTCAGGCACCGGGAAAGGTGCTCCGGGCAGGTACCCCTCACTGCCTCCAGCCCCGCGCGGGTGAGATCCCAGCCCTCCTCCGAAAGGACAGGTGACCATGTCTTACCAGGGGATGGCAGTGCCCAGAGCCGGCCAGAGGCTCCGTGCTGACCTTGCCCCGGGCGCAGCGTGACAGGGGGGCAGGCCTGGAAGCCCCCGTCCCCCCCCCAACCCGAGGTCCCGGGCTCACCGGTGGGAGAGAAGCGGAGCGAAGTCACCCTGATCTCGGGTTTGAAGTGGCGAGAGCTCATGTCACCTGGGAACAAGGAACATCCGGTCACAGTGCGGCCCATCCCTTGCCACGCACCCCACGAGGGGAGGGCCCCCCAGGCCTCCACCGCCGGCCTCAGCTGCTGCTTTGCGGGCACCACTGGCTTCCACGGCTTCCAGGCCGGCACCCGGCTCGTCTGGTCAGGGAAGCGCCTCCACCCAGCCCCTCGGCCTCGTGACACCGGTCTTCCCTGCTGCCCACGTGGGGACGAGCCCAAGGCCCAGGCTGGGCACTGGCCAGGCGGCCCAGGCGCTCACAGGGGGGCCTCCCGCGTGGCCTGAGTTCTTGGCCGTCAGTGGCTGTTGCCCCAACTAGAGTAAAACCACTGCTGCCAGGAAAAGCGGTGGCGAGCCGCGCCCACGGCGGCCTGGCCAGCGCTCAGGGGGACCCTCCGCTCACCCTTCTTTACACCCGGCAGCGGGATGGCGACCCCAGCCTCCTCCGCCGCGTCTTGGTCGATGAGCGCCAGGTTGCCAAACTCTGTCATTTTCCTTCGGTTCAAAAATTCCTAAAATCGTTGAAGCAACAACAACAATAACCCCTCCACTGTAAACCAACTATACTGGAAAAATAAAAATCCTTGAAACAAAACAAAAACATTCCCGAAGGGCAAAACCTGGGCCGTCTTCCGGTCAGAGGCACAGGAAGGACACACGTCTGCCACATCCCGCTGGTGCCACCAACGGGGGGCGGGAGGACCCCTGCCTGGAAGGCACCGGGACACACGGAACCCGGCACGGGACAGCCGGGCCCTTTCCGGCAGAGCCTCCCCTCAGTGCCCGCTGCCAGCCCCGTGGCGGTCGGATCCCCTAACCCGCCGTCGAAGGCCACGTGGGAGCCTCTGCTGCCACCTGTCACGGCCCACCCCGTCCGCGCGTCCCCTGGATGTGACAAGGACACCCCCGCCCCAGGAAACCCTGGGGGGTGGGCTCGCGGCCGCACACACAAGCCCCTTGCTGCAGGCAGGACACCTGCCCAGAGGCCCCCAGGCGCCCAGGCGGGGGTCCACGCTTCTGAGCCCCTGGCGCCCGCTCACCTCCATGGCGTCCAGGGAGAGGTTGCCGGAAATCTCGAACCTCTTCCTGAGAATCTGCTCCCTGACGTGGTAGATGCACACGAACTTGGACCTCCCTCCCGCCAGGACGCTCTGGCCGTCCGCCGAGTAGCACAGCGCGGTGAAGGCCCTGGGTGGACGGGGCGCGGACGCCGTCAGCACCCAGAGGGCAAGCGGCACCCTCCCGCTCCGGCCCCAACTGCAGGACGCGCCCCCTGCAACCCCGCAGGCCAGGCCCCCCCACGCCCGCTCTTCCGAGCAGCCCCAGCCCCCGGCCTGGCAGAGGGCGGCAACGTGGCTGCATCCGGGCGCTTCCCCGCACAGGTCAGAGCCGAGCCGGGGCCCCTCTGCCCGCCACCCTGGCAGGGTGACCAGCGGCCAGGCACAGGCCGCGCTGCTGGCCCCTGGGACTGAGACCGTGACCCTGGATCTGGCAGAGGATTCCTGGATGCGACCCTGAGAGCACAAGCAGCAGGAGGAAAGACACATTTCCCTTCCTCAAAATCAAAGACTTCTGAGCTTCAAAACACCCTCGAGAACGTGGAGCCGAGCCTCAAGAGAGGAGACGGCACTTGCCATGAACCTCTGGGACGAGGGTCTGGCATCGTGTGTGTACAGAGAACGCCTGCCTCGCAGGGACAGACTGCCGGGCAGCCCGCTGACACTGGCACACGCCCCGGAGGCAGGGCTCTCTGACGCCACCACAGTGGCCCGTGAGCCGCGGAACATCTAGGCTCGGGAAATGCAACCCCAAACCTTGAGGCACAAACTCACGTCCCCCAGAACAGCTGTGATTTCAAAACCACTCAGTGGACACTCACCAACAAAAGAAAAGTCAAAAACCACACGGTCACCTCAACCGATGCAGAAAAGGCATCTGACAAAGTCCAACCTCTATTTGTGATCAAAACTCTTAACCAAAGTGGGTATAGCGGGAACACACCTTCACGTGGTAAAAGCCACTGACGACAAACCCACAGCCAATGGAACACTCAATGGAGAAAAGCTGAAAGCCTTCCCGCTAAAATCTGGAACAAGACAAGGGCCCACGTTCACAGCTGTGATTCGACATAGTATTGGAAGTCCTGGCCACAGCAATCAGACAACCTAAAGAAATAAAAGGTACAGAAACTGGAAGAGAAGAGGTAACACTGTCACCACATGCAGATGACAGGCTGCTACACGCAGAGAACCCTAAGGGCTCAACCCAAAAACGAATTGGAACTGGTCAACAAATTTAGCACAGTAGCAGGATGTAAGATTAACGTTCAGAAATCAGTCACATTTCTGTATACTAACAATGAAATATTAGAAAAGGAATACAAAAAGTACAATACCTTTTAAAATTGCACTCCCAAAAAATCAAATACCTGGGAATACACCTGACCAAGGAGGTGAAAGACTGACATGCTGAGAACTACAAAACATTCACCAAGGAAATTCAAGAAGAGGTAAAGAAATGGAAAGCCATTCCATGCTCCTGGGTTGCAAAAATGAATATGGTAAAAACGGCCATACTACCCAAAGCCATCTACAGATTCCATGCAATCCCTATCAAATTACCCATGACATTTCTCACAGAACTAGAACTAACCATCAAAAATTTATATGGGACCACAGAAGACCCAGAATGGCCAAAGCAATTCTGAGGAACAAAAGCCAAGCAGGAGGCATCACTCCCCCAGACTTCAGGCAATATGACAAAGCCGCAGTCATCAAGACAGTGTGGGACTGGTACTAAAGGACACATACAGACCAATGGAACAGAATAGAGAAGCCAGAAATCAACCCAGACGCCCATGGTCAATTAATCTTGGACAAAGGAGGCAAGAGCATAAACTGGGGAAAGGTCAGTCTCTTCAGCAAGCGTTGCTGGGAAACCTGGACAGCGGCATGCAAAGCAATGAAACCGGAACACCCCTCACACCGCGCACAAAAATACACTCAAGATGGCTCAAAGACTTAAACGTAAGACAAGGCACCACCAAACTCCTAGAAGAGAACACAGGCAAAACATTTTCTCATAGCAACTTTACAGTGTTTTCTCAGGTCAGTCTCCCAAAGCAACAGAAATAAAAGCAAAAATAAACCAATGGGACCTCATCAAACTGAAAAGCTTTTGCCCAACAAAGGAAATTATAAAAAAAAACAAAAAAAACAAGTTACAGAATGGGATAAAATAGTTTCAAATGATGCAACGGACAAGGGCCTAATCTCTAGAATATACAAGCAACTTATACAACTCAACAGCAAAAAAAGCCAACGACCCAATGGAAAAACGGGCAAAAGGCCTGAATAGACATTTCTCCAAGGAAGATAGACAGATGGCCAACAAGCACATGAAAAAATGCTCAACATCGCTGATTATTGGAGAAATGCAAATCAAAACTACCATGAGATACCACCTCACACCAGTCAGAATGGCCGTCATTCATAAGTTCACACATAACAAGTGCTGGAGGGGGTGTGGAGAAAAGGGAACCCTCCTGCACTGTTGGTGGGAACGTAAACTGGTACAGCCACTATGGAGAACAGTGTGGGGATACATAGAACTTCCATATGACCCCGCAGTCCCACTCTTGGGCATCTATCCGGACAAAACTCTACTTAAAAGAGATACATGCACCCGCATGTTCAGTGCAGCACTATTCACAACAGCCAGGACATGGAAACAACCCAAATGTCCATCGACAGATGACTGGATGAGGAAGATGTGGTGTATACACACAATGGAATACTACTCGGCCACAAAAAAGAGCGAAATTACGCCATTTGCAGCAACATGGACGGACCTAGAGACTCATACTAGGTGAAGTACGTCAGAAAGAGAAAGACAAACACCACATGGTATCACTCATACCTGGTATCTAGTGTACAGCACAGAGGACCCTTTCCACAGAAAAGAAACGCATGGACTTGGAGAACAGACTCGCGGTTGCCGAGGGGGAGGGGGAGGGAGTGGGACCTTGGGGTTCACGGACGCAGCCGGTTGCCTTTGGAATGGATTATCCATGAGCTCCTGCTGTGCAGCCCTGGGAGCTACGTCTCGTCACTTATGACGGAGCAGGACCAGGGGAGAGAAACAACGTGTACACATGTGTGCGCCTGGGTCACCTCGCCGTGCAGGAAAAAACTGACAGAACGCTGTAAACCAGCTACAAAGAACAAGATGAAAATTATTAAAAAGAAGAGAAAAAGAAAACCCAGTCGGCAGAGAGCTGGTGCTGACGTGGCGGGGACTGAATGGCACAGGCTCTTTGCAAGACAGTCTGGCGGGTGCCCAGCAGGTCCACGGCCAGGATGTGCCGAGACCCGAGAACAGGGCACAGACCCAGGCCTCGGGCTGCGGGGCCGGGAAACTTGTTAATCCCAGATGCCTGCTCCATCGGGGAGGAGCAGCCCCTGGGTGCGGGGACGCCCGGCCGGCACTCACTTGCCCTTGGCCGCGTGCTTGGCGGTGATCTTGTCCAGCTCTTTCCTGCCCGACTTGAGGTCGTGCCTGCCCTCGATGGAGCCCGTCTGCACGGCGTTCTCGGGGTCCCAGAAGGTGATCTGCGAGTTCAGGGTGGCCACAGCCAGCTCTGCGCCGTCGGGGCGAAAGGTCACGGCCAGAGCTGAGGAGAGATGCGGGTCAGGGCCGAGGAAGACCCTGGGCTGCGGCCGACAGGCCCCCTGGCACTGCCCTCAACCCACTTCAATCCAGGCGCAGTGGCACCCTGAAGACCCCGCCAGGCTGTGTGTGTGTGGGGTGGGGGTGGGGTCATAGGCAGAACAAAAACAGACTAGCCGGAGGCAGGGCGGGAAGCAGGGAACAGCACAGACACCGCCAGCCCCGGGCAGCTGGGTCTCTGCTGGGACCCACCAGCGCTGCGGCCACAGGCAAGTGCCGGCGCGGCCAAGAAGTGCGCCTGTGGCCCGGCCATGCACCTGCTGTCGGCTCTGGGACCAGGCCCCCGCCCGCTAGGCCATCAGGCTGCTCACCGTCAGAGGTCAGGGCCAGCGTCTCCGTGGTCCTCCAGCTGTCCGCCATGTCCCACAGGCGCACTGTCCTGTCCCAGGAGGCGCTGGCCAGCACCGACTTTGTGGGGTTAAAGCAAAGACCACTGATGGGCCCCTCGTGGCCGGAGAGCACCTATAATAGGGGTCAGAGAAGAGCTGAAGACGCGAGGCCCTCGGGCCGTCCTGGGCCGGACGTGCCTGCTACAGGCTGGCGGGCAGCGGGCCCTGGGCCGTGGAGAGGGCTGCCCAGGAAGCGCCGAGCTAGGTGCTGCCCGTCCCGGGATGTGGCCTCCTTCCCTGGAGCCCGGCCCCCAGGATCCGCGGCCCTTACGTCAAGGAGCCTGCCCGTCTGCATGGACCAGATGAAAATCTCGAAGGAGTCCTGCGCGCCCGCAGCAACCACCTCCCCGCTGGTGTCCACGGCCACGCAGGAGAACTGGGTGGGGCGCGGGGACGTGAAGGTGCGGAAGTTCCGGTACCTGCGGACGAGGGCGGGGCGGTGGGCGCGGCAGGCGGAGGGTCCCGGACCCCAGCCCTGCCCTCGGCCCCCGCACGCACCCGGGGAGCTGCCTCCCCGCAGGAAGGTCACCTGTGAAGGTCAAAGGCGCGCACGGTCCCGTCCATAGAAGAGGTCACGATGACGTAGCCGGTGGCGGTGAAGGTCACGCCGGTGACCCCGCTCGAGTGCTCGGTGAAAGTGATGAAGCAGAAGCCACTGAGGGTGTTCCACACCTTGACCTGGGGGCGGGCCGCGGCTCAGGACCCCCGCGCAGGCACCCGCGAGAGCGAGGGCTGGGGGCGCAGCGAGCGCTCGTCCACGTCAGGCAGAGACCCCCGGCTGCTCGGGGGGAAGGGGACGCCCAGAGCCTCTGCGGCCAGGCCGGCAAGCCCTGCAGAGGCCCATCCGGGGCCTGGGCTGAGCCACCCGCCCCCCTCAACGTCGGGCCCCCAGGCACAGGCCCCCACCTTGCCGTCGTCCCCGCCGGTCACGATGTACTGCCCATCGGGGGAGTAGGCCAGGGACACCATGCTGTTGAAGTGACCCTGCTGCTTGAGCACGTAGGACTCGCTCTGCCACTCCCACACCAGCAGCTGGCCCAGGCCTGCGGGCACACGGGCACCCGCTCCTGACACCTGCCCGCCGTCTCCGCCTGAGGGTGATGCCCGCCCCCGCCCCCCTCCAGAGACCCAGCACGGAGATGCCGAGCAGTCCCGCCCCCACCAACCCGGGCGCCAACCTGAGCACCCAAAGGCGATCCAGTCCCCGGAGCTGTTGATGGCCACGGACGCCACCCTCTGGTCCGAGATGCTGAGGAGGAAGGCCCCGCTCGGTCAGCACAGCACAGGCCCCGTGCCCACCCCGGGCCGCAAGGACAGGGCCAGGCCTCCCCTCCCAGGCACCAGACGTAAAGGGTTCACCCAGGGCACCGGAAAACCCGGAGCTGCAAACCGCACGTTCAGACCGCAAAGCTGCGCGGTTTTGTGCAGCCAGCGCCATGGCGTTCTCCCGTTTCAAAAATGCCAGAGGAACCCGAAAGCCGAAAATAAAAACGACGCCATAGGAGTTCCTGTTGTGGCGCAGTGGAAAGGAATCTGACTAGGACGCAAGAGGTTTCGGGTTCGATCCCTGGCCTCGCTCACTGGGTTAAGGGTCTGGCATTGCTGTGGCTGTGGTGTAGGCCGGCATCTGTACCTCCAATTTGACCCCTAGCCTGGGAACCTCCATATGCTACAAGTATGGCCCTAAAAAGCAAAATAAATAAAGAGCTTCAAACGTGAAAAAAAAAAAAAAAAAGAAAGAAAAGAAAAACGACGCCGTCTCCATGCAGGGCCAAAGCTCCCTGTGCCAGGGGCCGGGGGGCAACACTCCGATCCCCCCAATCCAGGCGGACGGGGACAGGCGTCCAGGACACTGTCTGTGCCTGTGCGCCACCGCAGAGCAGGGGCTGACCTCAGGGAGTGGATGAGGTTGAACTCCGGGAGCTCGTGAAGGTGGAACATTCCGGAAGCAAAACCGGTGACCAAGAGATGGACCTTCTTGTGATACGCTGCGGCCGTTAGGTTGTTAAAATCGCCTTCTTTGTTAAAAAAGTACCTAAATAGAGAGGGGCCCCGGGACGTGTGGGAGGGGGGCCGGAGCGGGCCCCCACCCCCACCCCCGCCCCGGGGCACACGCAGCCGCCGCCCACCGAGACCCCCTCCCCGCAGCTCTGGTCCCAGGCCCAGCCTGCCCCGGCCGGCCGGAGCCGCCTCCGCGGGGCCACACCTACTTGGCCAGCCGCGAGTATCTGACTTTCCCCTGCTGCTCCTCGGCGGCCGGCGCCGCCTTCCCGCGGACGGCGCTCTCCTCCTCCTCCTCGTTGTCCTCCGCGTCCTCGTCCTCCTCCCTCCGCAGCAGGTCCGCCCTCCAGCCCGAGGGGGCTTTCAGCCTCAGGCCCGCAGGGGGGGTGTCACACTGCCACACACACAGGGCCCCGTCCTGGCTGAGCGTGTACACCTGCGAGGAGACGACAAACGGGGACCCTGAGCCCTGCCCCCCGCTGGCTCCCCCGCGACAAGCAAGCCCCGTTTGCACCCCAAGCCTGTCCCCGGTTCCCACACGTCCCCAGGGGACCCGGGAGTGGCCAGCAGGGAGGGCCCAGCACCCCCACCCAAGGCGGTGACCGGGGACGTACGTCCAGGCTGTCGGCCTCGAAGAAGCAGGCCACGATGGCGTCCCTGTGGCCTCCTAGCGCGTAGTAGATGAGGTTGTCCCAGCGCTCGGCCCCGAACACCCACGTGGACATATCTTTGCTCCCGATCACGAAGCACCTGGACAGAAAACACAGCTCGTCCTGGGGCTCGCGGCCAAACGCAGGGTCCCCGGGCACAGGGGAGATGCCCAGGGTGACAGGCGGGGCTGGGTCAGGTCAGCACGTCCCCTGCGCACGTCTCCTGGGACCAGAAGCCTCGGTCCCTCGGAGCGGGGTGGGGGGGGAGAGCCCAGAGCCACCCCTGAGCCCATCGGGTGCTGCAGGAACTCTGCTCCTCGCGCCTCCCTGACCATCCTCCACCCCCGCGGGAGGGCCCGACACGGGACCGGGCACCACCACGCAAGGGCAGGAAGGCTTGGTGGCGGGGTGCCCGGACCCGGCCTGCAGACCCGCCCCCGGGGAGGGCGCTCCTGTCCCGGCACTGGCCCAGGATGTGTGAGAAGAGCTGCTCTGATGAACAAAGCGGCTGCCACCAGCAGCCTCCCCTCTCGCCCCCCAAAGGACGCAGGGCAGCAAAGAAGAAGCCAGCAGCTCTCGGCGCCTCGGGAGAGCTGGGCAGGGCAGTGGGGAGAGGATGCGGCCAGAGCTCCGCACTGGGGCTCTGCTCCGCCTTCCAGAAACACGTGCAGGCAGATGAGGCGCTGCCATGACGCGAGGAGGGCAGTGCTGGGACGAGTCCCCCGTGCTCCCCGAGGTGCCCCTGGGCCCACGACTCCAGGCCTCACTTGGAGTCGTCCGTCCAGTCGATGCACGTGGTCTCATCGTAGGGCCCAAAGTAAGTCTTGTCCAGGACGAAGGCGTTGAACTCGCGCCGCCTCCCTGGGGCGTGGTACAGCTGAGCGCCGTTCCCTTTTGTGACCACAAATTTCCTGCCACAGAAACGGGCACCGTCAATGTCCAGCACCAGGGAGGGTGAGCGAGGGGCCACGGACCAGCTCAGAGCCCAGAGAGGCCGGTTCCTGCCCCCCACCTCCAGGGGACAGTCCCCGGGCCCCACTACACCTCCGCCCCAGAGCAGGGCCCCTGCAGCCCTTCCTGCTGGCCGGGGGGCAGCGGCCAGGCTCAGACGGCCCTGGGGGCGCGGAGATGAAGACACGGACGGGCCCGTGACAGGAGCCAAGGCGCAGCCACTGGCCAGACGCCCCCGTAGGGTTTCCCAGGGTGGCCGTGGGCGTGGGCTGACGGCAGACATCTGGCCTGCCCCTCCTGGGTACAGCCGCCCGCCTGCAGCCCCGGGTCTGGCCACACCCTGCTCACTGTGGATGCAGAGGCCGGGGTCAGGGGTCAGCGCCGCCCGGGCGGAGGCCCTCCAAGGCCGCTCTTGCTTGGGACAGTGTTGGACAAGCACCTCGAGCCTCCCGCTCAAGGGGTCACAAGCCCTGCGGGAGCCGGTGAGCACTCCGCTCAGGGACCACCAGCCACCCAGACCAGGCACTGGCAGGGGCTCCGTGGTGCCAGCCCAGCGCTCCAGGTCCCCGCCCCGGCCCGCAGGCGCTCACCTGCCGTCGGGGGAGAAGGCGATGCTGTGCACGGCGCCCTTAAAGTGGAAGTGGTGGAGCACGGATCTGCAGACCAGGCTGACCAGCAGCGCGTTGCCCCCTGCGGGAAGGGAGAGCCGGTCCTGAACACCGCCACCATGCCGCCGTGGGCAGCAGGCCCCCGGAAAGCGCGGCCCAGGCGCATGAAGCCTGGCCCCCGTGGTGCCGACGGCACACAGCCAGGACCCACACAGCCGCCCCGTCCCAAGCCCACCAGGGCTGCAGACACGGAAGAAAGCAGGGAGAGGCCCGCTCGGACCGCGGCCCCCGGGTCTCGACGCACTGCTGGCCTCCAGTCAGCCGGATGCCCGCTGTGCCTGTCCCCACTCACCACCCTGCATCTCTCCGCCAAGGGCGGTTACCTTCGTCGACAATGATGGCCAGGCGGCCATCGGGGGACAGGCCAACACACTTGATGTTGTACCGCGTGGCCAGGGGCAGAGTGTCCGACTTGTTGCTGGGAGACAAAACCGGGGCTCAGCAGCTGGTCTCCAGACGCCAAGCTGGGAGGCAGGGCCAGCCTTGGACCAGCAGCCCCCTCTTCCCCACCGCGGGGCTCTGCCCACCCCCGACCGAGAGAAAGAGGAAATAAGATGATAAATGCTCGCGAGACATGTGAAATCCTTAAAAATGGGCTGTGTCCGTGTCAGCTTTGCTTCTGGGACCTCATCCCGAGAGGACCCTGCCAACACAGCCAGGAGACGGGAACAAGCCAGCGGTCCCCAGGAGACTGGGTGACAACAAGAGCACAGCTGGTAGAGTGCGGAAAAACTCGCAAAAATGGAAAGAAACAACTAACCACTGGGTCACGTCCTACGTTTGTTCTCTCGTGTTCCAATTTTAACCCGGCAATCCTGTGGTCGGTACTCAAGAGCCCCGGTCAGGTGTCCCCCAGACTAAGTGAGGACGCCAGTAAGGACCGCGCCCACGGCTGGCCCTGGGCGCGCCCTGCCCGTTGGGGAAGGACTCGAGGAAACGGCACACACTATTGTCCCATCTTACAGACAGGGCAACTGAGGCCTGCGGAGACCCAGGCAGCCTCTGCAACAGGAGGCTCTCGCTCAGGCTGCACCCATCTGGGAAGTGGTGACGGCGAGGCGAGCGCGGGTGACAGAGCAGAGCTCTGCGCTTGCTCGGAAGCGCCCACGGCTGGTCCCGGCGAGCACGCTGGCCGGGCGGCCCTCCAGCCCCAGACGTTTCAGCCAAACACACGTGATTTTCTACAATGAAGGCAACGTCAGCGGCCAACACACGGGGCTCAGCGGAGAGACTAGCAGGAAGAAAGCAGGGACCACCCCCCCACCGCTGCCCGTCCACGCGCCCGGGCCCAGAGCCCTCTGTCGGGCTGCCTCGGGCAGTCAGAGAGCGGCGAGGCTGCCAAACACCGTGCTTCTGCCTGGAAACTGGACCCGTCGCTGCTGTCGGGGCGTTTAGCGTACTTACTTTTTAAGGTCAAACACAGTGACTCTATTTCCCACGGGACTGATGAGGGAATTCCCATCACACGTAAAATTTAAGTTTCCACACCGGTAGACCGTCCCCAGCAAATTGGAAAACTGGCGAGAGAACAAAGCTGTCTCAACACACACAAGATACAACTCCCGGAAAAGGGCTACGTGAGGCCTCTGGTCAAGGAGATGGTGCAGAAGCAGAGCCCCCGCCCGGGCTCTGTGATCATCTCCCCGGGGCACCCCCGGGGGGCACTTCCTGGGTACCTATGTGGCCCAGCTGAGCACAGAGAAGTGAGCCCAATCCCCAGGGAACCCGAGCCCCCACTGAGGTGGGTAAGGGGCCCCGAGTGAGGGGGAACCTCCAGAGGGGTGGAGCGAACAGGACCCAAGTGCATGAGAAAAGCTGTGACGGTGGAAGGCACCCCAAGCACATCCCTGGTTCAAGGCTTCCTGAACAGGGTGACCAGCAAGCAGCCCAGTCATTCATTCAACCTTCATCCCTGAGCGCTGGCTGGAGACAGCGCAGGGGCAGGTCCCCACCCTCACGTCCCATGCCCCCCAGCCCAGCCATGGAGCGAGCAGGGATGAGGAGGGGTGGACCCCAGGGGCATGGGAGGGTGGTCAGCGAAGGACCAGAGCAACAAGGACCATCTGGACCGGTAGGCAGGCAGGGCCCGGGAACCCCAAAGAGGCCACAGGGAGGAGCCTGGTCAGCAGAAAAGGTTTTAAGCAGAGGCAAACCATGAGAGACCCTCGTTTTTGGAAGGCCACGCTGGCTACCACGGGAGCAAGAGGGGATGCGGGCGCAGCGAGGCTTTAGCGCTACCCCCAACACAAGACGATGCTACCGGAATGAGAGACGACACAAGGGACCGGAGCTGGATAGGGGAGGAGCGCTCTGAGCAGGAAGACCAGAGGCGCCCTGGGTGTGGGGCCGAACTGCTGGAGGCCTGCGCCGAGCCAGGGCCAGGCCAGGCCTGTAAGGAGCTGGGGCCCGATGGAAGATGGAAGAGGCGGCGGCTCTGCGGAGGAACAAGCCCTCAGGGCCGTGGCAGCCGCGCGCGCAGCCGCGCCAACGCCCAGGGCTCCGCAACCACGGGCGGCCCGCTGTGCCGAGCGTCAGGGGACCCGCGGAAGATGCAGAAGCGCGCCCTGGCCCTCCGCGTCCTCCCAGGGCGCTCGCGGGGGCCTCGGGGAGCCAGGGCTTCTGCCCGGGTTGGCTTCCGCTGTCCGGCTCGGAGCTCAGCCGGACCCTCCCGCAGGCTCCTGCTCCTCCAGCCCGCCGCTCCGTCCCCGTCCGAGGCGCTGCGGCCCCAGCCCGCCCAGGCCCGGCTCTCTGGCCCCACAGGGTAGCCTCGAGCAGCGACCCCACAGGGACCCCCGGCTGAGGACCCCGCAACCCCCCGGCCCGCGCTCACCCGGTAAGCGAACTTCATCTTGGCCCCCACACGTGTCTTGTTTGCAGCCTCTGCCCCCCGCCCTCCGGCCCACAGCAATCACTTCCGGGGCGCGAGCGCAGCTCCGTGCCACTGCGCCCCCCGGCGGCCCGGAGGAGCGGCGCCCCAGCCCGCCGGCCCCGCCCCGAGGCGTGGCTCCCAGCCCCTGGCTCCGCCCCTGAGGCGTGGCTCCCAGCCCCTGACTCTGCCCGGAGGAGGGGCTCTCAGCCCACCCTCCGCGATTCTGGTGGGTCCTCCTTCGCTTGGGCTGGCTGGATTCGCCCTGCTGCTGTGACAAACCATTTAGGCAACTTGTAGAGTGAGAACCGACCCCATGCTTAATTGTTTAAATGCTCCAGCTTATGAAATGGAGATCAAAAGAAGTCTCTGAATAAAATGAAAAGTTTTCCGAAGAAAGTTGTCTTAGCGATATTGCCGTGAACTGAAGTCTGGCACCTACCACTGGCCCCTACACAGGGTAAAACATAAGCCACCGCAGCTGCCAACTCACAGCACGAGTGGAGCTCGGGCGGAGACCAGGAGTGAGGCACTCTGTGCTCGGGGAAAACTGGAAGAGCAGGTCTTCAGATAAGTTTTGTTTGCTTTGTTTTTGTTTCTTTTTGTCTTTCCTAGGGCTGCACCCACGGCATATGGAGGTTCCCAGGCTAGGGATCTAGTCGGAGCAGTAGCCTCGGGCCTATGCCACAGTCACAGCAACTCGGGATCCGAGCTGTGTCTTCGACCCACACCACAGCCAAGCAACACCAGATCCGGGCCACATCTGCGACCTACACCACAGCTCAAGGCAACGCCGGATCCTTAACCCACTGAGCAAAGGCAGGGATCGAACCCGCAACCTCATGGTTCCTAGTCGGATTCGTTAACCACTGCGCCACGTCGGGAACTTCCAGACAGTTTTTTTTTTTTTTTTTTGGTCTTTTTGCCATTTCTTGGGCCACTCCCGCGGCACATGGAGGTTCCCAGGCTAGGGGTCTAATCGGAGCTGTAGCTGCCAGCCTACACCACAGCCACAGCAACACAGGATCCGAGCCACGTCTGCAACCTACACCACAGCCCACGGCAATGCCGGATCCTTAGCCCATTGAGCAAGGCCAGGGATCAAACCCGCAACCTCATGGTTCCCAGTCGGATTCCTTAACCACTGCGCCACGATGGGAACTCCCCAGATAGTTTTTTTTAAAAGAACATCTTATGAGCCTAATTCTTGTATCTCCTCTTATTTAGAAAAACACTTCAAGGAAAATCCCTGAGGATGACTGATGCCTGGGACTGGTCGTCACATTCTGTAAACGTGTGCCAGCAGCAAACTTCTGCAAAACGTTCTGCAGGCACCTCCCCTCTCACCTTTCTGACTTGTATCTGGATATTCCCCCCCATCCTTGGAAATACTGCCTCCTGCACTATAGTTGAGTGGACGAAAGATGTCAGGTCATCTGTGAGAACAGCCACTCCCAAAGGTGGGCCAGTGAGCCCTGAGGGAACTCAGGAAAGAAACAAAGAATAATATATCCCCACAGCTGAGGTGCACAGCAAAGGAGTGACTCCAGGAAGCCCAGACCTTCACACCGTCCCATGGACACTGGGTTTCTGTACATCTTCTTCTGTAGATCTGGTGATCTGTAAACCTTTTTGTTCCTACTCCCTTCCCTCTGCTGCAAAAGCTCACACATCCCAGCTTCCCCCCTCGCCTCCTGGGAGTGGTTTCTCAGGGCTCCCTGAGATGCTGTCTCCCAGGCTTAAGCGTGAATTTCACCCCAAATAAAACTCAACTTTCAGGTTATGCATGTTTTAAGTCGACACTGCTGAATATGACAGAGACAGCTACCTTGCAAAATTTCAGGATGGCGAACAGGTCTAACAAAAAAATCTGAAACCTCTGAAGATTCAAATATCTTATAGGGAGCTATTGGGTAATAAATTGTGAAAAAAAATCCTCAATGCTCCCCCAAAAGTAAATGATCTATGCTTAGAGTCAGGAACGAGGATTAGAGAAAGAAAATAAAATTCTTTTTTTTTTTTTTGGTCTTTTTGCCATTTCTGGGGCCACTCCCGTGGCATATGGAGGTTCCCAGGCTAGGGGTCTAGTCGGAGCTGTAGCCACCAGCCTACGCCAGAGCCACAGCAATGTGGGATCCGAGCCGCGGCTGCGACCTACACCACAGCTGACGGCAAGGCCGGATCGTTAACCCACCGAGCAAGGCCAGGGATCGAACCCGCAACCTCCTGGTTCCTAGTTGGATTCGTTAACCACTGCGCCACAACGGGAACTCCAGAAAATAAAATTCTTTAAAAATACACACTCAACGTTCACACGCCACAGCAAAAGGATGAAGTTCAAAGCAGCAAGTTTCTTCTTAAAATGTGTATTTTCAGAGGTATAATGCTCATATTTTTAAACAACCTTAATACAATGGTTTTAATCTAACAATATATTACAGAATAATGTGAAAAACGACTTTCATAGTAAACCATGAAAACGGAGTTAATACCTGCAGTATCAAAGTCGCCAACCTGTCACCTTTCCCAGCCAGAGACTCCCAGCAAGCTGTACTGACAATGCTTCTGGTCTGAGAGCCGGATGTATATATAGGATGAGCACATTCAGAGAAAGGGGCGTTTTCATGAAAAATGTAATTTAAAATCACGTAAGATTTACTTTAAAGATCAGTTGACAGTAAGACTTTAGATCAAGCCTAGTTTGTTCTTTTATAAAAAGTAGTACAAGTTTTGCCATTTTATATACACAGCTGGAGCGTTTCATTCATTCTGCAACTTAAGCTTGTCTCCGACCCTACAGAAACGGGACAGAAGCCTGTGTGTGTGTCTTCTCCACGACCTCTGTTGGGACCCCGAGCCCCCCACCCCCCCACCCCCCGAGGCAAGCGCAGGGACGGCAGGCGGACGCCTCTGTCAGGTCAGGGATGGGTTCCACAGGAGAGTCGGGAGAGTGGTAAGTTTTCCAGTCACAGGAGACCCCGTGAAATGCGCCAAAATCATAGCTTATTTTCTTCCTCACCTGCTGGTAGGTGCGTGCGCCGCAGGTATTTGGAGACCGGCCGCATGTTTCAGACGCGCAGCCTAGATCTGGCTTCACAAGCACTTAACAGCTGCTCTGTCTTTACCAACAAAGCCAGCTTGTCTCCAGCACATAAGCCTTATTCGATTTTAAACACAACAAAAATCCAATTACAGCCTTTTAGATTAAAAAAAGTCTTATGTGACATTCTTCATTTTTTTTTTTAAAAGACGTATCTAGGCATCCTCGGTCGCAAAGACCTCTGGGTAATTGGGGGGGATAAACCTGTGGAAAATGTGAATTCATTTAATTTTCCAGACGTAAGCATTTCGGTTTTCCGCTTCATTTTCCCCCCTTTAAATATGTATGGAATTAGAGACTCTCATCTCAGCGCCCAAGTCAGAGAGAAAGGAAGTGGCCAGCGACTCAAACCCCCCTTTCCGGACGCCGAGCGGGACACTGGCCCCCCTGCGCGGAGGAAGTGCTCCTTCCCGGGCCCGCGGCGCCCCACGTGGGTCAGGGGCTCTTCCAACAGAATCGGATCCCGAAATCTCTTCCTTCACGGACAGGGCCTGGCAGATCTGTAGGGCAATCATCAATTTCTACGACAAAATGGACTTATTTTAGAAACCCTACACTATCATTAGGTTCTGAACTTCTAATCTAACTAGTTGACC
The DNA here is from genome assembly GCF_016906955.1 of Phacochoerus africanus. NCBI lineage: Eukaryota > Metazoa > Chordata > Mammalia > Artiodactyla > Suidae > Phacochoerus > Phacochoerus africanus. The sequence continues at coordinate 287,003,755 of NC_062544.1, read as the reverse complement.
ACGTTGACTAGTTTTAAACTGCACTTAAGGAAGGCAAGTTTCTGAAAAGTTTAATAAGATACACGTATTTATCTTCTTTGTACACGTCTCCAATTTCCAAAAAGGGAGAACATGGGGGGATCGCCATGTTCATCTGTTAAATGAGCTGCAAGAGCGCGCACGGAAGAGAAGACGCCGGCCCCGCTCCAGGCTCGCCCGGCCCGGGCCTTCCTACCCCGCGGCGCGGTGCGGTGCGGTGCGGTGCGGCGCGGCGCGACGGGAGGGAGGGAGGGATGGACACAGGCAGGTGCTGGAGGCTCCTCCAAGGCTCGCGCATTTGAGGTTACTCGCGGGAGGCCCGCCCTCTGCTGGACCTGCCTACACTCGCTTGCACTGCCGACCTGGCCAAGTTCCATCCCAACCACACTTTCCTGGTGAACTGAGAGTTCTCTATCTCCTATGTACAAAAATACAGCGCTTTGGAGAGCTGGAAAAGGCTTAATACATACAACACTTATTTACAAGCTGTGACTTTCACACCAATAAAAACAAACACACATTTATTTTGTCCTTGATTTTTGGTGCAACTTATACATAAACAGCACATCAGTTAGTCTGTGCTTTTAAAAATAATAAATCAACCATATGTACAATTAAATTTACAACCTAAAGCAAATTAATCATGGATACGGCGTGACTGCAGCTTGGCGGACAGCAGAGCAGGGTCCGAGACGCCGTCCTTCCCGCCACCAGACCAGACGCACACAGAGGGGGCCCCTCCCTGCTGCACCGAAACGGAACCTCTTAATTGCGGAGACTTAAGGTGCAAAAGAAAAATAGAGATTATACAGTTACACGGAAAGACTTTAAAGGTGAGGGGGAAACAACACAACACATTAACCCCCACATAGACGATGGTCATTAAAATAAACATGTGTCTAATTCCAAGTGCATCCGATACCTCATCAAGGAGAGGGAGGGGGGAGGACGGGCTCCAGAAACACGCATTCCTCAGTGACTCCCGCGCCAAGGCGTGCGTGTGTCTCAGGCCCCCGCCTCGCCGTCTTCAAGTACCTTTAAATGGCTCCAGCTAACGGATGCTCCAGGACCGCCCAGTTTCACATCCCAAGGCACAGAAGGGGTTTGTTCTCTCCCCACCCCACCCTCAGCCCCACCCACCTGCCCAGAAAGGGGTTCCTCTAGAAAAGCACAACTGGATGGGCTGGGGTAAAAGACGGCGGTTTCCCCCTCGGGAGACTTACAGATCCGCCCGCTCAGACACCGGGCAAGACTGCAGGCCCTGCTGCCCGTCGCCCTGAGAGACACTCGGCCTCGCAGGAAGAACCGGCAGGCGACAGGCCAGGCTGCTCTGGTGAGAGGCCACGGGCAAGCCGGTCCGTGAGCAGGGGTGAGGGTGGCAGGGGCCAAGCAGCGCAGGGACGGGAGACGAGAAAGCAGCCAGGAGCCTTCCAGCCCAGACAACACCAGAACAAAGACGCAGCTCAGCCGACCAGCTGTCCAGGACGCTCCCTGCTGCCCCCACGGCCAGGCGGGACCACCGGAAGTCTGCCTACAGCTGGAAGGTGACAACGGAGAACAGGCGAGGCGGGGCCCCTTCCAGTGCAGGCGCGCCCGGCCTGGGGACTTGGCAGCCCGGGCGCCGTCACGTGACGCTGACCTCGAGCACGTGGTCGTCTCTGCTGGGGATGACCAGGACCTGGGTGCCCGCGCTGGAGTTGAAGACCTGGCCCGCGGGCAGCGCCTGCAGCCGGGGCATGGGCAGGCCTTTGTGCTCGCTGCTGGCGGTCGAGTGCACGCTGCCCCTGCTCCTGAGGCTGCCGCTGTCCGGCTGGTCGTCCCCGTGCTTGTCCAGCGACAGGCTGTCGTTCTCTATCCAGCTGTCTGCAAGACCAGCCCCGTGAGGGGGGCCGCACGCGCCTTCCCCACCCCCAGGCCGGGGAGCCACCCGCCTCCCCCATCGACCTCCGTGAACAGAATCTAGTGCTCGGGCCCTGGGGGGTCGCTCGCCCAAGACCTGTAACCCTGCCTGGGGCTTCGGAACCAGGTCCCAGGGGCCCCGAGCTCACGCTGGCACGCGACGAGGCCGCCGCCCCGCGGCCTGTCCCCGCCCCGCGCCCGGGTCCTCACCGGCGTCCAGCTGCGAGGCGTGCGCGGAGTGGTGCGGGAGGTACTTGAAGAGCCTGACGTCGGGGAGGGGCAGGTAGCCCGCGAAGAGCGGCAGGACCTCCATGTGGACCCTGTGCGTGGCCTGCGCGGCCACGGGCATGGAGATGACGCCGGAGCTCTTCCCGCACACCGCCCAGTTGCTGCTGTTGTCCACAACTGAAACGCAGACGGGGGCACTGTCCACCCGGGAGGGCGGCCGGTGTTCACGCCCCGGAAGGACCGCCCGTCTCGCCCCGCCCAGCGCGCTCTCTCGGGAACCGCACCTGAGGGCACACCCGCTTTGCCAACAGCCAGGCCGGGTGCACAGGGAAAGCCCTTCTTTCTCCTCAAGGTAACGGTTGCTGCCTCTAAGCACGGGCCTCTGGCCGCTGGCTCCTCCGCTAAGGGGCACATCTGCCCACAGACCTGAGGCCCAGCTCTGCTGCAAACCCAGCCTTTGCAGGGGCAGGGGAAACGCGCAGGTGCGCACCTGGTGCCTCCCGGGGCACAGCCACACGGAGAGTCGTGATGCCCAAGGCAGCACCCAACTGAGCAGCCACTGAAAAGGGAGCGGGACAGGACCCTTGACCTCGAGGAGCAGATGCCCTGCCCAGAGGTCGTGGCCACACCAAGCCAGAGCCCAGAAGCAGGGGACCGAAGCTCTCTGCTCAACGAAGGGGCAGCAGAGGGCGGAGTGCTTTCCGAACGTGCAGAAGCAGCACCCGCATTCGGGAGGGAAGGCGGAGTCAGGTCCCCGGGGCCAGCCCCTGCCCACCACCGCACTGGTGGCATGCCCGCGGGGGTAAAGCCGTGGGCCGGGCACACTCAGGGGCACTGTTCTTTGCCAGCATGAGCTTGCAGGAGAAAACTGCCAGTTTTAACTCGGGATATCCTTCAGGACCCAGCTAAAATCAATTTCATTTTATTAAATTCAACCCTTTCCCACACATCTTTTTAAGTTTAATTCTGAGATGATGCTATAGTTACAAGAAGTTGCAAAACAGCAGGGGGGTGGGTGGCCCCCCTGCCCTGCCTCCTGCGGAAAGGACACCGGCAGAGCACAGGCCACCAGGCCGCTGAGCTCTCCGGCCCCTCACCAGCCAGCTGCTCCATCTCCAGCACTCCGGCAGACTCTTTTTAAAAGTGAGTAGTACACGGCTGTGGCTGTGGTGCAGGCAGGCAGCTGCAGCTCCTATTAGATCCCAGCCTGGGAACTTCCATATGCTGTGGGTGCGGCCCTAAAAGAAAAAAAAAAAAAGACACAAAAAAGTGAACGGCATGAGCCTGGCACTTGAACGCAGCTGTCCCCCATAAATGAGAGTGTCTGATCAAAAATCAGCCTTTTGGAAAACTTGCATTTGCCACTGTGAGCTCGGCAGGCCTGATACAGATCCTCTGAGACTACCCTGCTGAGTCCCGTGTGAGCCTGAAGCCAGCGTGAACCTGTGATGCTGGACAACGGAAGAAAGGGCTGGACATTGGGCAGATCCGTGTACCTCAGGGACCAGGTTTCGTGAAGGACCCGGGCGGGGTGTGGGGTCAAAGACCCTTTCAAAATGCAAGACGGGTCAACGAATTTAACAAAACTGAAGCGGACGCAAGTCCACTCATGCGATTTCAGACTCCGGGTAGCAAGCAGCCTCTAACAAACCAGCACTCGCCAAGTTCTGGGGGAGGCTCAAAGAACAGGGCCAGTTCGCCGAAGGCTGTGAGCCCTCCCTTCCTGGTGACACATATACGCGCTGGCGCTGCTTCACCTGCTTCAACCCATCGGGCAGGTGGCCAGACGGACGCCACAGCGGGAACGGGCGGGTACCTCCCGGGAGCCGGCCAGCACCGGGACTCCAGCACCGAGAAGCCGTTCTGCTCCATGTTTTTCTTAGTGTTTTGGAAAACGATTCTTTTTCAAGAGTATTACCATGTAATGAGTTTTCTATCATTTTAAAGTAAGAAAATAGATACTGGTCTCCTTAAGCACCTTTTCAGCATCAAGGGCCTGACCCCCAAGCCTCAGAACTGCTACTGAAGAAGCCGAGCCAGGAGGAGGGGCTGCCAAGGGGTATGGGGGGAGCCCAGTCTGTGGAGGGAAGCGGGTGGGAGCCCGCCTGGAAGACGCCTGCACGGCTGGGCTCTGCTCCCGGACCCTGACTCCGCGTGCCCTCGGAGGCTCAGTCTGGGCCCCGGGACACCACAGTCCAAGCTCAAGGGCCCGCGGGCCCAGGCCCATGGTACACGCTCAGGCGCTCCTGTGCCCTCCAGACACGGGGTGAAGGCCAGGGAGCGCCCGGGGGCGGGGTGGGGGGAGGCCTCGCAACCCACCTTCATACATCAGCTTCGTGGAAAAGTACTCGTCGGAGCCCGTCAGCGCCTCATCCTGATCTGCCTCCAGGAGGCCGGAGAGCCGCGTGATGCACACCTCCAGGGAGCAGAGGGCGCCCGTCCGGCAGTGCTCCGTCCCTGCGGGTGGCGAGACCTCGGCCTTCACACTGTACAGGGTCTGGGCACGGAGGGAGACAGAGGCCAAAGAGGCGTCAAAGGGCGAAGCGACGGCACCGGGGCCCCCGCCCCAGGGCAACAGGGAGAAGGCGGCCAGGCACCTGCGGAGGAGGGGGCGGCAGCGCCCCGGGCCCCCAGCCTCGGCGTTGGCTGACCTGCCACCTCACCCCTGTGCACCCCAGGACGCATCGCCAAAAACCAGGCCATTTCACACGAGCAAACTTACATGAGTCCCCAGGACTCAGCCAACACGAAGGCCATAACCAGCCTCTCCGTGACGGCTCTTTCTCTGTGACCTGTTTACCTGGGATGTGCCCCTGTCCACACCTGCTGCCACCTGCTCCGGGCAGATGGCCTGGCCCCATGTGCTGGCAGCTGCCCTTGGAAGGGAAGCTCCTTCCCCGGGGGCCCGGCCAGAGCACAGCTCAGCCACTCCGCTACCGCTGCCTTGCCACCCACTTCGCTGGGCCCTGCGGCCCACAGGGACCTCCACCCGACACTGGCCCTCGCGCGGCACCCGCCCCGGACGGCAGCCTGCAGAGTCCCGAGTGTCAGTCCTTGTCGGTCCCTTGCCATCAGCAGTCCCCCCGCCTTCCAGCGCCTCCCCCTTATGGGCCCCTCGGGGAGACCCCGTGGGGCTCACCCAAACCCTCTGTGGTCTGAACTGAGCGATCCAGCCAGCGACCCCCACAAAGACCCTCATGAAGGGCCCCAGGCCCCGCCTCCTGGTCTGCACTGGGCCCCGACCTGCCGAGTGGCCCCTCGCAGGGTGCCCTGTCCCCCCCCCACCCCAAGATCCGTGAGTAAGAACTTCTCCGCGTCAGGCCCTCTGTGGTCCGTTGTTGAACCGCAGCTCACACCTGGCCACCTGTGCTCCACTTGAGCATAAATTTACCAAAACCCTAGTATGCACCAGGCACTTACAGCACAACTCCGTTTACAAGTGTCCTAGCATCTGCAGCAAACAAAGCAGATGAAATGCACACAGACTCTTTACCATACGAACAGTTTATGCTGCTCAGCTGCCGTTAATATGCCGGTCGGTCCAACAAACAGGCGCCCCTGTCAGAGGTAATGCTCACCCCTGAGGCTGGTGAGGCGACGAGCTCAAGGCACCAGGACGGGTGAAGCAGAGCCTTTTAGTTGGAAGGAGGCGCTGAAGAAACTGCTAACGTCAAGAGCTGTGTACACAAGCACCTTCTCAAAGTGCTGTCTGACAATCTTGGCATGAGGAGAAGCAAAGGAAATGCCACAAGGCCGTGCCTGCGTTTTGATGTGCTGATGACACAGAGTCCAACCACCTCGCTACCGAAACAGCGCGACTGACGCTACTCACCCGCTCAGGGCTGCTTCTAGCTCCACGCGGAACGTGCAGGCTAAAGAAAATCAGGTAAACTTCCACGACTTCCGCTTTCTTTTAAAAAACCAGACGAGTTCTGGGGAGTTCCCGCTGTGGCTCAGTGGGTTACGAGCCGACTAGTAGGCATGAGGATATGGGTTCGATCCTTGGAACACCCAGTGGGGTAAGGACCCGGCGTTGCCGTGAGCTGTGGTGTAGGTCACAGACACGGCTCAGATCCCATGGTGCTGTGGCTGGGCTGCAGGCCGGTAGCTGTAGTGCTGATTCAACCCCTGGCCTGGGAACCTCCATAAGCCTCAGGAGTGGCCCTAAAAAGCAAAAAAATAAAAAAACTAGAGATGCAGCAGCTAACGTCCAAGACAAAAGGGCCCTGAGAAGCTGCTGCAGGACACACTAAGGGAAGGTGAGGGAGAGAACGGGGTGTGTGTGGGGGAAACAAGGAGTCCCTCTGTCCCTGGAGGGTGCGGGTGTCACACAAGCCACCTCACGGGGACCTGGGGCTCCAAACGCAGCAGGCGATGCTCCCACCCGCAGAGGCCAGCCCTTTGCTGTGACTGCTGCTTCATTACACTCAAACATCGCGTGTCTGATTTTTAGAATATAAAGAACATGGCCTAGAAACCTCTGTATGCCGCGGGCACAGCTAAAAAACATAAAAAGACCATGATGTCACCTTTCACTGTCCCACTCCACAGCCCCACTAAAAAACACGGCAATACGTACAAAAAAATTTTCCACTTGAAATTCGTAAGTATAGGGCTTTAAGGAGACGGACAGCTGCTCTTCCGAAGCTGGGCAGAACCGGACAGAGAACCGGCAGTGCAGAGAGGGGGGCGGCTCCCGGGTCCACTTCAGCTCCCAGACGAAGAACACGGCCTGCTTGCTGTGGATGCGCTGCAAGAGAGCCGGCTGTCACTGCGCGGGCACGCACACGTGCACGCGCACACATCTGCACGTGGAGCCGGACAGGCCTGGGATCTAACTTTTCTGAAACCACAGACATCAACCCATCTCCTCATCTGTCCAGGGGACCCTCGGCCCCGAAGGTGAACCGTGAACATGGGCGTCCCGGCCACGGAGCGCGGGGCCCCCCGACCCTCGGCGGGGTCCTTCTCTAGCCGGAAAGGCTCACGCTGAAGGCACTGCCACGTCGCGACCGCCACACGAGAGGGACAGGCCAGCGCGGCCTCTCGTCCTCACGCTCCTTCCCTGGAGAGGCTGACGCTCGAGGCCGTACCTGCCGGGGCTCCGTGTTCAGCGGCACCAGTCGCAGGTCCGGGCCATCGGCGGTGTCTGCGAGACGAGCATCTGCCAGCTGGAAGTCAAGCTCTGACAAGTTCTGGACGCGCACCTGCACGTACTTCCTGAAGGAGGAAGCCGACGGTGAGACCGGGACGGCTGAGGACACTGGGAGCGGGCGTGACCCGGCTGCGGGGAGGAGGCCGTCTCGGGGCTGAACAAGGAGCGGGAAAATAAGCAGGCGACGCGCAGATGCTGCTTCTGAGTTCACGGGTAAAAGTGCCAGGAGAAAGAATCCTTTCTACGCAAACCACCTCCTCGCTCAAAGAGCATTGTGTTCCGCATGTGTGGCCACACGGCTGTAGCCGCATCTCCTAAACACGCAGCCGGCGGCCGTGAGCGACGCGGAGAGCGCGACCCGCTCCGCTCGCCGGCTGACGCGAGGACTTCTCCCCGAGGGCCGGGAAGCGCAGGCTTCGCTTCACAGTGCTCCGTGGACCTTCCCACTCACATGTAAGGGCGGCTGAGGGCCAGGCCTCAGGCCGCCCGGGCCCTGGCGGGGCCGCCGGCGTTAAGCCGAACCCTGCAGGTGCCGCACTGAAGCCTGGGGGGAGAGCTGCCGGGAGGTGACGCCCACTCTGAACGCAGCCCTGACACTTGTTTCCAAATGGCCCAAGTTCCATCCACGGCTGAAAGCCCGGGGGCAAAGTCACAGGGAGGGCGGACTCAGCCCGAGCCCAGGGGTGGCCGCGAGCACCTGCCACTTACGGTGAGACCAGCAGACCCGAGCGTCCCCGGGCAGGACAGAGGCGGCCCAGGACGGCCCTGCAGACTTTCGTCCAAAACCCGAACCCGAACCTAGTCAGGCCTCTCAAGCAGCGGATCCCAACTGGGGGCGATGGCTGGGGACATCTGTGGTTCTCACGTGGGGGGAGCGCGGCCGGCAGAACGTGGGGGAGCCAGGGGGCTGCCAGGGCCCAACACAGGGACACCCACCCGAGCGTCAAGCATCGGTAGCGCTGAGACAGGAGGCCCCGTGGCAGAGGGGACACAGCTGACAGGGGACCCAGGAGGACGTGACCCGTCGACTCCAGAAGGTGGTCCCTCTAGAGGACAACGGACCCAAGTGCATCGGTGGCTTGAGAAACAGGAGCAGGAGGAATAAACAGGACACAAAGGGGACTTTAACCCGCGTCCTGCAAACCTGCTGTGCCAGGTCACCTCTGGGACAGCTGTGCACCGCCAGGGAACTACTGTGAGGGCTAACGAAAGACACTCGATGTCGCCAGAGCCAAGCTGGCAGCAGCAGCCCTACAGCGCAGGAGAGCCGGCGGCGGGGGTGGGGGCGGGGTCCTTTACCGCGTCCCGGCCGACAGCAGGGCGTGCGAGGTCCCGAAGGGCACGCGGAAGGTCAGGGCGATGACGGTGGAGTAGATGGACCACGGGCAGTCAATGGACACCTGAGGAGACAGGGGGGCACGGTCTCAGCGGCTCGCTCCTCACCCGCCCGTGGCCACGCTGCCAAGCGCGGTTTTCAATGTGCAGGTTATGACAAAGCGCTTGCGGTCACTCACGTGCAGATGGCCCTGCTCCGTCATTCACTATCACAAAATTAAATGAATTATCCGACCTCTTCATCCATGTGACACTGAAAATCCATCAACCTGGACCAAGCTAATAACTCCCGGGAGGGCGGAAACCAGGTCTCAAAGCTCCTTCCCGGGGGGGGGACACAAACGAACGCGCCGGGCAGAGACTGTCCGTTCACCGGGCTCGGCCCACGCGCGCTCTCACGACGGAGCGTCGGCGCCCCGGGACCCGCGACAGGTGCGGAGCGAAGGCACCGAGGACTGCGAGAGAAAGACGCTACTCTTTAGGTGCTGCCTTGGCTGGTGCTCCTGCGAAACGACCGCATTTCTTGGCCTCTCATCCTACCATCTTACGCTTCCACCTTAAGAAAAAATTATTCCATGTACTTGAACAAAAAAACACGACGCCAAAAGAACCAGTTCACGCATTTCTCTCAACCCCCCCGCAGAGCTCCGTGAGCCCCGGTGTCTACGAGCCGGGCTGTGGTGTCTGCTTGCGATTGCACGTGCGCATCAGGTCCCGGGGTGCCGGCGTCGGACGCGTTTCACCAAGCACCGGGCCCTCTGAGCCGCCGGCTCCGACCTCCTTCGGGGCCGAAGGCGTCTCCATTCATTCACCAGCGGGCCTCGCGGAACTGCTGCGGCGCCGAGGCCACTTTCTAGGCAGACAGAGAACACGCGGCAAGGGACGTGCGCATGCAGACTCCCGCTTGAGCCGGTGCTGTTGTTTACTTCAGAAAAACAGCCAGACGTGGAACTGCTAGATCGTGTGAGAGCGCTTTGTAGCTTCTGAGAAACGCCCACACCGGGTCCCACGGCGGCCGCGCCGACGTGCATCCCGCCAGCAACTCGCGAGGGCTCCCTTTTCTCCGCGCCCCCGCCAGCACCCGCTATTTGCTGTCTTTCCGACGAGAGCCATTCTGACAGGTGCGAAGTGACAGCTTGCGGTTTTTTTGCTTTCTGGTTTTCTCTCCTCTTTTTCTTCTTTCCCTTGTTTGGGCCGCAGCATGTGGAGGCTCCCAGGCTAGGGGTCGAATCGGAGCTACAGCTGCCGGCCTCCACCACAGCCCCAGCCACGCAGGATCCCACCGAGCGCGGCCAGGGACCCAGCAAACCAGCGTCCTCCCGGACACCAGCTGGGTGTGTGGCCCCTGGTTTGGGACCGTCTCTATGGTCTTTTTAATCTGTTTCATGCATCTCTCTTCCGATCATTTGTAACTTCCTTCCTTCTGCTAACTCTGACCTTTGTTCTTCTTTTTCTAGCTCCTTGAGATGTAAAGTCACACTGTTTATTTGAAACTTTTTTTCTTTTTTTTTTTGCCTTTTTAGGGCCACACCTGCAGCACATGGAGGTTCCCAGGCTAGGGGTTGAATCAGAGCTACGCTGCAGGCCTGTCCCACAGCCACAGCAATGCCAGATCCCAGCTGTGTCTGCGAGCTACACCACAGCTCTTGGCAGCGCTGGATCCTTAACCCACCGAGCAAGGCAGGGATGGAACCCGGTCCTCGCGGATGCCAGTTGGGTTCGTTAACCACGGAGCCATGAGGGGAACTCCCTCTTGCTCCCTGAGGAAGGCTTTTATTGTTATCAACTTCCCTCCGGGAGCTTCCTTGCTGCATCTCTTAAGTGTTGGCAGGTTCCACTTCCATTTTCACTTGTCTCAAGGTGGGTTTTTCTTTCTCTGTGGGCTTCTTCGCTTGCCTGCCCTGCTGGTTGTTCGGCAGCAGGCTGTTTAATCTCCACACGTCTCTGCACTTCTCTTTGCGTAATTCACTTCTGCAGTCGTACCACGTGGTTGGAAAAGATGCTTGATGTGACTTCAAACGCCTTAAATTCACTGCGACTTGTTCTGTGTTCTAACATACGATCTATTTTGGAAAATGTGCCATATGTACTTGAGAAGAACGCGTATTCTGTTGTTCTTGGAATGCATGTTCTGGAAATGTCTGTTAAATCCATCTGGCCTAACACACTGAAGGCCAGTGTGTCCTCACTGATTTCCTGTCTGGATGATCTACTCGTTTACCTAAGTGTGGCATCAAAGCCCCAGCATCACTCCACTGCCGGCTGGCCCTTGGGATATGTTCACGTTCGCTTTCCATCTTAAGGGCTCCCCTACTGGGAGCAAAAATCCCTACAGACGTTCTACCTCTGTATGGGACCGACCCCCTGTCGTCACACCCCACGCTTGTCTCTTACCGCTGTCTCTGGTTAAAGGCTCTCTTGTCCGAGGTCAGTGTGACCTCCCTGGCTCTTTCCTTGTTTCCAGTCGCGCGGCGGACCCTTCTCCATTCCTTTACTTTCAGTTTGTATGTCCTCCCAACTAAAGTGCCTCTCCGGCAGACAGCTAAAAGGTGGGTCTGGATTTTTTTTTCTTTAACAGCTGCACCCATGGAAGTTCCTGTGCTGGGGACTGAATCTGAGCGGCAGCTGCAGTAACACGGACCCTTTAGCTCCGTGTGCCAGGCCAGGAATGGAACCTGCACTTCCGCAGCGACCTGAGCCACGGCAGTCGGATTCGCAACCTGGCAGGAATGCCCAGTCTTGATTTTTTTAATCCATTCAGCTGCTTTGTGTTTCGACTGCAGAATTTGGTCTATTATTTGCACTTAGAGTAATTACTGAGGTGTGTGCTTGCTGTCATTTTGTTGATGGTTTTTCTGCCTCTGTCTCTTTCTCTTGCTCGCTTCCTTTGTAGTTTAATGAGTTTCTTTGGTGGTGTGTTTACATTCCTTTATCTTCTGTGTAGTTCCTGTAGGTTGTGCTTTGTGGTCTCCACGAGGCTTACATGTAACAATCTGTATCCATAAGTCTACTTTAAGTTATAACAACTGAAGCTGGATCCTGTTTTAAAGTTCAACATGTTCACACACCCCCAACATTTTGTTTGGTTTTTTTTTTTTTTTTGGCTTTTGCTTTTTAGGGCCACACCCGCAGCATAGGGAGGTTCCCAGGCTGGGGGTCCAATCGAAGCCGTAGCCGCTGGCCTCCACCACAGCCGCAGCAACCCCAGATCCGAGCTGCGTCTGTGACCTGCACCACAGCTCACAGCGACGCCGGATCCTTAACCCATGGATCGAGGCAGGACCGAACCTGCAGCCTCATGGTTCCTCGTGGGATTCGCCTCTGCTGCGCTGTGCCGGGAACGCCTACACACGACCATTACCTTGAATTCGTCATCGGATAACGTGCTCATCTCTGTCGCATTAAGGCTTTTCCCCCGAGATTCTTTTTCATCTCGTTCTTGCCCCTGGAACATGCTCCTCTGTTCCTTCATTTGCTTGACTCTGTCGTTTTCTCTGTGTCAGTAGATGACACAACCGCCTCTCCGGAAAGTGTGGCCTCATGCAGGAGGTAAACCTTGCTGTCGGGCCCTGCCCCAGCTCTTGGCTGTCTCGCAAACCTCTGTGCTTGTCAAGCAGCCCATTACACTTCCAATCGCTCCCAGCAGGTGGGGATGTGCCAAGACCTGTCAGTGTCCCAGAGAGGACAACCCCAGCACCCATGTTCAAACGGACTCGAAGCCAGAGCCTCAGGGAGCCGCTGTTGAAAAGTACGCAAAAACTGGCGTTCCCGTCGTGGCGCAGCGGAAACAAATCCGACGAGGAACCACGAGGTTGCGGGTTCGATCCCTGGCCTCGCCCGGTGGGTTAAGGATCTGGTGTTGCCGTGAGCAGTGGTGTAGGCTGCAGACAAGGCTCGGATCCTGCACTGCTGTGTCTGTGGTGGAGGCCGGCAGCTGTAGCTCTGACTGGATCCCTAGCCTGGGAACCTCCATATGCTGCAGGTGTGGCCCTAAAAAGCAAAATAAATAAGTAAGTTTTTTAAAAAAGTGTGCAAAGACTACAGTCCTGTGGGGTCACGAGCATACACTTCTTCTACCCTTGGGCTGCTCAAACGCCCTCAGAAAGAATTGCTACCTGTGTTACAAGATAAGGACAGACTCAGAACAAGCATGATGCCAGTAACACATCCTATGAGCTGATGGACTGTGGGTTTGGATCACGGGTCTTTCCACCAACTCAGGAAATACTCGCACCGAAAGCACAAAACAATATAGTGTTTCCTCCTTGCTAGGGATGAGACAAGGTGTCAATAGACAAAGAGGGACGCGCTGAGACACAGAACGCCCTTTAGCCTGGGCACACTTACCGTCCCCTAAGCCAACACTGTGTCTCTCATGATACACTGTCCTCCCCCCCGAACTGGGACAGGAAAGTCAAGAGCCTGTCGGCCTTTGCAAGACGTCCTCTCATCTCAGAAGGGGAGATCCACAGAGAGAAAAGCTAAACCCCCCCCAGAGCTTGTGGGGTCGGGAACTAGCGATCTGCCGCCTCGACAGGAGTCGTCTCCCAGGCACCGTCTTTCAGGGTGAGCAAGACGGGCAGAGGCCGCCCGGGCCAGCCGCTCCGCTCCCGCCTCCTTACTTTGTGATCCGTGGTAGCCATGCAGGGGCCGGCTTTCTGTGTGTCCTTGTGCTTCCTGGGGGGCTCGGTCATCCCCGGCACGGTGCTCTCCCCTCCAGCTGCCGGAGCTGAAGGTAAAGAGAGAACTTCCAGTTCAAATTCGATCAGGTGATACGCAGGTGCCGCTGGCAGACTGATGCTTGTGACCTTGTCGGACGACTGAATCCGCAGTGACGCGTCGGAAGCCTTTTCTAGGAAAGACAGAACAAGGCCCGTCTCACACCCCTCTGTCTCCTTGCGCCTCTCACCGACGATGGGCCCAGCAGCGGCGTTTCAGCCCAACTCCCGCCGCCGCCCCACACCCGCGAAGGGCACGGACCCACCGGGAGGACTGCGGGGGAGGGAGGCAGGAGGATGAGGAACAGTGCCCGAGACAGAGCAGCGCCGCCCGAGGGCTGACTCCCCGAGCCCCAGGGAACCGCCACTCCGCTCCGAGACAGAAAGGCGACACTTTGCACGTGCCCCCCGCCTCCACCGAGAGCGCATGTGTCCCTGTGCGAGGGGCCCCCGCCCCAGCCCACCCCCAAGCCAGCGCGCACTGAGAGAGGCAGCTGCGTCCTTCCCTCCCGGCACCCGCCGGCTGGGCGCTGGGGAGACGGGACTTGGCAGGGCTTCCCGTGGGTGCCTCGGAAGGCTGATCTGCTTCTGCTTTTCGGTGGGGGGAGCCGAGGACGGGAGAAGGGGTGGCCAGCAGGGCCTCACCACGGAGATGAGCCCAGGCGGTGATGCTGCACCACAGGCCACAGTGGGGTCCGCCCCGTCTGGCCACTGGCCAGGTGCATGGCCCCAGTCTAGCCCCGCCAAGGGAAGGCCCCTCCAGGGGCAGGCCCACGTGCCCCTCTAGAACACCGCCATGGCAGAGTCACAAGGAAAAGCCCCCTGGGGATGGCAGGAGCGACAGGCCCTTACATCCACACAGCGTGTGACAGGCCCAGAGCCCGCTCCGGCCGCCTTACCTCGCGTGTTGGAATAGATCACGGCTCTGTTCTCTGCGTGACACAGGATAAGCATGGCTTCTACGTTGCTGAGCTGGAGGCTGTCCCCGTTTTTTACTGTATAATGGCCCGTGGTGACAGTGAACTTGACCTTCTGAGGAATGCCAGCCAAAAGGCTATCTAAAGGGAAAAGACAGCAGTTAGCAGCCCCAGCAACCAGGGATGCCACGAAGGCCTGCTCTACGGTACGAGTGCTCCGCGTCTTCTCCTAGAGAAGAGCCGCTCGCTGCCACCCCTCCGGCCGCCGCCGCCGCCACGCTTCACCACAGGTCCATGGACTGCAGGGCAGGGGGCGGGGGCGGCCCTCGCCTGGACCGAGAGCCTCGGAGGGATCTTATCTCCGCCTCGGATTAGAGAGCTGCGGATCGGGATGGCAACCGTGTCTGTGAGGGTCTCAAAAGTTACCTGCTGGTTTTTAAGAGAGAATCAGACGAGGACAGTAAAGAGAAAACGAACAGGGCCGCACGTGCCTTTCTTTGCTGCTACTCAGGTCTGCTCTGGCCTTCGCAGGTCAGGCTTCCGCGCCTCTGGCTCAGAAGCCGCTCAGCACGAGAAAAGGCTGTGCTGTGCCTGAGGTGGACGTGGAGGGGCGGGCAGGGGCTGAGCTTTCCGAGAGCTGGGCCGGGGAAGGCAGAAGCAAGAGGGCAAGAGACAGACGTGGGGAGGAGGGGTGAGGAGGCTGGAAAGGGGTGAGGGCCTGAGCCCCAGAGCAGGGCAGAGGTGGGAGCCGGCGGCCCCAGGCTCACCAACGGGGTCCCTGATGGAGACGGGCCGCTGAGACGCACCTATGTGGGCCTTCCCGGGCCGCCTCGGAGCCGCTGAAGGCACAGCAACAGGGGGTTTGGAGGGATTTAAGAGAAAAAGAGCTTTCCTTGACTTTCCCCCCCTCAAATGGAAGAAACAAATAAACCCATTGTCAGCTGCCTAAACAACTGAGACATTCTCGCCCAACCGTGCTTCAGAGGCGGGCGGGCCACGTGGCCTCTGATGCCGTAACGTTTGTTTACAGCGACTCTGCCGAATAACAAAAAGGACAGCAGCTTTGAATTTCTCAAGTGCCAAGCCAGAGGCCAAGTTTAATCAATACTTTCAAAGGAAAAACTTGAGCAGAGCACAGACCATACCTAAATCTAGCATCTAACCTTTGAAATTGAACTCTAAGCAAGAAATTGTAGTTGCTTGTTAAATTCTCTGCGGTAGACGGCAGCTGAGATTAGCCAACTGCCCTTATTTTTCAGACACAGCATGTGTTAGTATATGTGAAGGCAGCAATTAGAAGCAAGCAAATTTTTTTTTTGTCTTTTTGCCATTTTCTTGGGCCGCTCCCGAGGGATATGGAGGTTCCCAGGCTAAGGGTCGAATCAGAGCTACAGCTGCTGGCCTACGCCAGAGCCACAGCACCTCGGTATCCGAGCTGTGGCCTACACCACAGCTCATGGCAACGCCGGATCCTAACCCACTGAGCAAGGCCAGGGATCGAACCCGCAACCTCATGGTTCCTAGTCGGATTCGTTAACCACTGGGCCACGAGGGGAACTCCAGAAGAAAGCAAATTTTCAGGTGAACGAAAGAGCCACAGTCAGTTCCCAGGCCAAATTTCTGTTCTGCTACCCAGACGTCCCTTGAAGAGGGACACGGCCACAGGATCTCAAGGCTGAGGCCGCAGGGCGACTTCCCACCACGCGCGGTTCCCTTGCAGGCAGAGGACCTCGGCCGGAGAAGAGCCCCCGCCGCCCCGCGGCCACTCACCGGCCAGCGGCTCCACGTGCAGCTGCGGCTCCTGGGAGTACACGTCGTACTGTGCCGGCGGGTAGATGTGGGGGAGCACGAAGCACACCGGGCCCAGCGAGGCGCGCAGCTGTCGCAGCGTGTAGGTGCCAGGCTCCTTGGCCTGGGGGCAAAACCAGCCGTGAGCTCCGCAGCGACCGCGCCCGACCCCCGTTACCCTGCTGCCTGGGCTGAGACGTTCGTTCCAAAGACCCCTCAGACCCTCTCGTTCGATGCTTTGCTGAGTAACTGAACTTGATGTTTCTAACGATGCATTCTCAATTTATAAACTTTATTCGTGGCATTTTCTTCTGAAAAAGATTATTACGTATTTGGGGGGTGGGGTGGGGGGGCTGTACTCACAGCATGTGGAAGTTGCCGGGTCAGGGATTAAATCCACACCACAGCAGTGACCCCAGCCACTTCAGCAACAATGCCAGTTCCTTAACCTGCTGCACTACAAGGGAACTCCCTGAAAAATGTGTTTAAGGGAGACACAGAGCACGCAACTGAAGACTTGCTCTGAGACTAGACTGAAACGTGCTGCAGATGCAGAAGGCCCCACTGGCCGGGTCCTCTCTGGTGAGTGGAACCTACAGAGCATGCTGCACTGGGTGGAGACTGCTCTCAGAGCGGGGCACGGCAACTGTCTGCACATCCAGCCATGCAGACACAAAAGGAAGAGGAAGTGTGGAGTTCCCACGGTGGCGCAGCAGAAACGAGTCCGACTCGGAACCATGAGGTTGTGGGTTCGATCCCTGGCCTCGCTCAGTGGGTTAAGGATCCAGCGTTGCCGTGAGCTGTGGTGTAGGTGGCAGATGCATCTTGGATACTGCATTGCTGTGGCTCTGGTGCAGGCCGGCAGCTGTACCTCCCATTCGACCCCTGGCCTGGGAACCTCCATATGCCGCAGGGGTGGCCCTAAAAAGCAAAAAAAAAAAAAATGAAAGTTTAATGTGAAGGTGTCAGCTTCTCTGGAATGCGCTCATTTCAACAAATGAGGCTGAGTTTTTACCACAAAGGGAAAAAGTCTGAACGAAATCCAGAGAGAACACGAAGGACCGCCTAGGTCAAGAACTTCATTCCAAGCTCATCCACTGCCCTAAAATCGCCTAAGTACGACACATCTGTCACAAGACCGGTCTCCTCTAGTTGGGGCCCAGATGGAAGCGGGTCCGGAGAACGGGGATGACCCCCGCCCGGACCCCTCGGGGCCAGCGGCGCCGCTGCCGTACCTGCGTCCTGAACGTCACGGTGTTGGCCCCGGGCTGCAGGGTCACCCCGGAGCACCTCAGCACGTGGGCGCCGTCCTCCAGGGCCAGGCCGGAGGGCGTCTCCAGGGCCGCGGCGCTCTCCTGCCTCCTGAGGAGCACGTGGACGTTCTTGCAGATGATCCCTGCCGTGTTCAGGGAGTTGTCGGAGGGACTCCGCTCGAACACCTCGTGCAGCTCCAGCGCGGGCAGGCTGCTCTGGGACGCGGGCAGAGCCGAGGGCTCCGGCGGGAAGCTGATGGTGCCGCTGGCCGCCCCGTGCTTGGTGGGCCACTCGGCAGACTTCCGGCCGCTGCCCTTCTCGATGCTGAAGTGGACGCTGACGGCGAGCTGCTCCAGCGGCACGGGCACGGGCATCCGGCTGCACACCGTCATCTCCACGGCCAGGGCCCCGCCCACGTGCACCACCGCGGAGGCGGGGCTGAAGCGGAGCGCTCTCAGGTGTGCCAGAGAGTGCATGGGCAGCACGACCCTGTGACCTGCGGGCAGATGACCAAGCTTTACTTCCCAAACCACACTGCCAGGGGCTGCCGAGCCCCCAGGCCCCTGGTCTGGACCAGGCCAGCGGGAGAAGGCGCCCCAGGGACGCAGGGAGCGGCGACGCGCACCAGAGATGCACGTTCAGCCTCCCGTCCCCCCCGCCGTCTTCACGCGCCAAAAAGAGCGATTTTATCAAAAGCAGAACATAAACACACAGGCCCCGGTAACTCCCAGAAACCACCGCATCGGAAGAAACCTCGGTTTCTAAACTCTCTTTCGTCAAACTCAAGAAAACGACACCAACTCCCGATTTCAAAACCAGAGTTGTCAACAGGACAGTTCCTAGAGGTGCTTCAAGCAGCTGCTTCCTTTCGACAAGCCTGGTTTGTCTAGAAAATCCACGGCACTGCGGGACTGACGCCGAGTGCTTGCGAAACACCAGTCAACGGACAGCTTTCCAGCTTTGCCGGGACCGATGCTCTAAAACCAGACGGAAACGGCGGTCGGTGGCCGACTAGTCGCCGAAACGTGATGGAACGCGGTCGCTGCACGGTCTCAGGTGCAGTCGTACACCGCAGACACGGCACACAGCTCTGCCACGACCAGCCTGGGCACACCAAAGACGCCAAAGAACCAACCGATGCCCCGTTTCCTGAGAAACCCACCCTGGCAGGCAAGGACCGTGCCAACCTGAAGCCAAAAGCCCTGGGAACAGCGGCGTTCCGGCAGGTAGCGGCCGCTGTGGACTGAACGGCGACACCCCCACATTCGGAGGCTGAAGCCCTAAGCCCCCAGGGGACAGTGTCTGGAGGCGACCTCTGGGAGAAGGCGGACGTGAGGTCGCGAGGGACCTGTGCCCTTGTACGTGGACACGCCAGAGGGCCTGGCACGCGACTCCCTCCCTCCACCCCCAGCACGCTCCCCCTCCCTCCTCACTGTGCCCATCTCTGCCGTCTCCCCGCCACTTGCCACGGGAGGACAAGTCAGGAAGGGAGGCCCCATCAGAAGCCCGCCCGGCTGGCAGCTCGACCTCAGCCGTCGGCCCCCAGAATTGTGAGAAAATACACGTCTGCTGTCGAAGCATCCAGTCGGCGGCATTTAGTCACAGCAGCTGCTCAGTCAGTCACCTTCTTTTTTTTTTTTTTTTTTTTTTGGTCTTTTTAGGGCAGCACCTGCAGCATTCGGAGGTTCCCAGGTTAGGGGTCCAACTGGAGCTGGAGCTGCTGGCCTACACCACAGCCACAGCCACAGGGGATGGGAGCCACATCTCTGACCTACACCACAGCTCACGGCAATGCCGGATCCTTAACACACTGATCGAGGCCAGGGATCGAACCTGCGTCCTCCTGGATCCCAGTCAGATTCCTTTCTACTAAGCCACGACGGGAACTTCAACAGTAACTATTTTAATAAATGCTGTTCTTGATAAACGAAACATGACAATAAATTTAATCTTAGTGTGCAGCAATATCCACAACGTCTACCTGCCAGAACACAGGGCCCGACTCTCAGGATCTCAGCTCTACCTTCCCTCCGGACGCTCCCGTCAAGAAACGCTCAACACATTCCAGCAGAGTCTGTGGAACAAGCGCCCGACACCTCTGAGAAGCCAGGGTCTCACAACCCAAACGTCGACAAGTGATGCAAGGGTCCCCGTAGCGCGGCCCATCCACATGCTGGGATGCCACTCAGCAGAGAAGGACTCAGGGCTGACAGGCCACACACAGCTGGGTCCTGAGAACGTGCTGTGGGCAACAGGCTGGTCAGAGAAGACCCACCGCTGCACGGGTCTGCGTGCATCAAACACCCAGAACCGGCATCTACAGAGACAGGAAGGAGGGACCGGGGGGAGGGCAGAAGGGAGGCGGGGAGGGGGCGGGCGTGGGGTTTCGGGCGATAACGCCCTTCTACAGGTGACTGTGGGGGCGGCTGCACGTGTCTGCGCACACTGCACTGCAAATGGGTGAATGACACCATCTGCCAGTTTGTTCATTTATTTTTTGCTTTTTAGGGCCTCACCTGCGTCTCATCGGAGCTGTAGCTGTCGGCCTTCACCACAACCACAGCAACACGGGATCCGAGCCACGTCTGTAACCTACACCACAGCTCATAGCAACACCAGACCCTTAACCCACGGAGTGAGGCCAGGGATTGAAGCTGCATCCTCGTGGATCCTAGTCGGGTTTGTTACCACTGAGCCACAAAGGGAACTCCCGATGTACCAATTCTATCTCAGCAAAACTGCTCTATTTTCAAAGGTCCATATCTTGGGAGTTCCCTGGTAGCTTAGTAGGTTAAGGATCTGGTATTGCTGCTGTGGCATGGGTTCGATCCCTGGCGCAGGAACTTCCACATGCCTTGGGCAGAGTCAAATAAATAAATACATTAATTAATTAACACCTGTGTCTTGAAAAAGAGAAAAAGAGATGGTAAGAACTGCTCTGAACTAGACGAGAACTGAGCTATAGCAATCAAGTGCATTATGTGTGTGATCTCTGCTTGGACCAGCAGAGTCCTTTTTTTTTTTTTTTTTTTTTTTTGCTATTTAGGGCTGCACCCAAGGCATATGGAGGTTCCCAGGCTAGGGGCTGAATCTGAGCTATAGCTGCCGGCCTACACCACAGCCACAGCAATGCCAGATCCGAGCCACATCTGCGACCTACACCACAGCTCACAGCGACACCAGGTCCTTAGTCCCCGAGCGAGGCCAGGGACGGAACCTACAATAGGCGGGTTTATTTCTGCTGCATCACAACAGGAACTCCCGAGTCCAATTATTTTCAAAATAAAATAATTTATAAAAACTTCCTTGAGATGAGAGATCTGAGGATGGCTACTTGTTACCCAAGGTAGAACCTCACCCCCTCCGCAGGCAGGGCAGTTAGGGCCCACCCTTGTTCCAGTGGTTCAGGGTGAGGCGCCACAGGCGGTCTGGAGTTGTTCTCAGGTTCCACAGAAAGAGAAATTAAGAGCAAGATGGGTCCGTGTTTGCCACCCGGCAACGCGTTACCAACTGCTGAGTCTAGGGGGTCGGTGTACACGCCACGCTACACTCGTTGTATCAGTGTTTTTACTTTTCTACAGTATTTGGAATTTTTTTTTCTTTCTTTTTTTTTTGTCTTTTTGCCTTTTCTGTGGCCGCTCCTGTGGCATATGGAGGTTCCCAGGTCAGGGGTCTAATGGGAGCTGTAGGTGCCAGCCTACACCAGAGCCACAGCAACATGGGATCCAAGCCGAGTCTGCGACCTACACCACAGCTCACGGCAATGTCAGATCCTTAATCCACCGAGCAAGGCGAGGGATTGAACCTGCAACCTCATGGTTCCTAGTCAGACTGGTTAACCACTGAGCCACGACGGGAGCTCCTGGAATTTTTCTTAATAAAGTTTTAAAATTGGGGCCTGGGAGTTCCCGTCGTGGCGCAGTGGTTAACGAATCTGACTAGGAACCATGAGGTTGCGGGTTCGGTCCCTTGCCCTTGCTCAGTGGGTTAACGATCCGGCGTTGCCGTGAGCTGTGGTGTAGGTTGCAGATGTGGCTCGGATCCCGCGTTGCTGTGGCTCTGGCGTAGGCCGGTGGCTCCAGCTCCGATTCAACCCCTAGCCTGGGAACCTCCATATGCCGCGGGAGCGGCCCAAGAAATAGCAACAACAACAACAACAACAAAAGAGACAAAAGACCAAAAAAAATAATAATAATAAAATAAAATTGGGGCCTACCTGGGCTATCCGCCTGCTGGCTGGCGAAGCTCAGAATCTCTCTGCAGAAGTACTCGCGCTCGTCCTCAGGCAGGTGCTGGTCGCTGGCCAGAAGGCTACTGGTTTGAAGGTAGCTGAGTGGGAGAGTCAAGGGCCCGACAGGATCGCAAGCTGGGGTGGGGGCGGGGGCGCGGTGCCCGTGGCGGGGGTGGGCATGCAGGGCATCCCGGTCAGCCCGGCAGGTGTGTCCGCCTTCTCCGGTACTAGGAACTCAAGCGGAGGTCACTCCAGTCGGCAGGGCGCCCGCGTCCAGGGAGGCCTCTCCCTCCTGATCCCAGGTGCCTACCAACTGCTCGCGCACCGGCTCTGCTGCTGTACAAGCAGAAAGCAATGCTGCACCTCACGCACCTTCTCAGCTCAAAGGATACTTTTCGATCTGTCCAAGGTGCTTCTGGCACCCGGCCAGCTGCTTCCTCGTGTGGGTGACGGGCAGGGCCCAGCCCTCGGCCAGGTAACTCTTCAAGGCCCCTTGCAGGTAGGCCTCCGCCTTCTGAGGAGACCCTTTCCTCCTTGCAAATGAGCAGACGGGGGCTCTTGTTACGGGCCGTGGTGATCGGCGAGCCTGGACGCGACTTTCAAGACTGGCTCTGCACCCTCCCACCCCGCACCCCGGCCGGGCCGCCTCGGCATCGTCCTCCTCTGGCCCCCGCAGGGAGGGGACTCGGCTGGATCCGGAGGAGGCTGCGCCTGAGAGACACGGCGGCTCGCCCGGCACACACATGGGTCAAGGAGCCTTCAGAGCTGAACCTCCGGGGAGGAAGCGAGGGCACCCGTGGGCCCCACGAGGCAGCACGAAAAGGCCAGGCCTCTAAGAAGGTGGCCCGTTTGTCCAGAGGTGTGTGTGACTAGGTACAGAGGAGGCTGAAAAATCGGGGCTGGGTGCCACACCACCTACTGAAGACGGGCTCCCGGGGGGCCGTCTAGGTGGACCCACGGAGGGGGCGTGGGGCGGCTCCGAGACTCTGAGACGTGCACTGAGCAGGTTTCACAGATCTACGGAGACCTCGGGAGAATTTAAACAGCAATGCCGGAGTTCCCGGCGTGGCGCAGCGGAAACAAATCCGACGAGAAACCATGAGGTTGCGGGTTCCATCCCTGGCCTTGCTCACTGGGTTAAGGATGCAGCGTTGCTGTGGCTGTGGTGGAGGCCGGCAGCTGCAGCGCCTATCAGACCCCTAGCCTGGGAACCTCCATATGCCATGGGAGTGGCCCTAAAGGGACAAAAGACCAAAAAAAAAAAAAAAAAAAGGCAGCAGCAGCAGCAGCTTGAGAAAATGCTGCAGAACACAACATCTGAGAAGCTGCATCCCGGTTCACCTGCCGTCGGATGTAGATTCACCCCTGTTTCGTCGTAGTTCTTTCATTACATTTAATGATAATTCTACGTACTGCAACGTGATACATGTACTACCCACCTACATGCATAACATTTACATATAAGATAATACAAGTTCATTAAATTAATTAAATAAAAGAAACGCAAAGATCAATACCAAGTACTAAGGATACTAAGCCGAAATCTGTTCCATTTTTGGAATAAATTTTCTTAAGAATGGTGCCCGGTCAAGGGTGTGCCTTTTCCATCCTACAGTGATGACACCTCCCGTCAACTCCGACCGAACCCCCTCTGCCTACGCGTGCGAGGTGCCTGAAGCCCAAAGGAAAGGTCAAAATCAATTACATGTGAAACGCGGCCAGGTCCTTCCCCAGGAACTTGGCAGACCGAGTCCTCCCGATGCTGGCGTACATCTCGATGGCGGCGTGGGACAAGTCCTGGGAAAGCAAGGCACCCGGTCACCCTGCCCCCGGGAAGGCGCCACCACCCCACAGCGGTCTGCCCGCAGCACTTCCTGCTTCACCTCTTTACTCTGCGTCTCTTTCTGAGCTGCCTGAGGTTTTACGTAGAGCCACTAACTTGTGTACAAACACGAACTCAGCAGGCACAGAACATTTCATTTTTTCCCCAAGTACTTTCTGTAAGTGGGCAACATTTTGAACATCCTTACTTTTCGGACAACCTGCAACACGACGGGCTACGGGCAAATGCTCTTGAGTTAACAGTAACCTGAACACAAGCAGTCCAATGAGCTTCCACTGCACCGCCTTCTGGGAGCTCCCAAATTTAAGTCCTTCAAAAACAAGCTCAATAGCTCTGCTCAGGTTCAAATTATTCCTTTGTACGTAGACAACCACCCACTATCCTTTCCGACCATTCGTTCTACCGAGTGAGCCATACCATCGCAAGCAAGGTTATAAACATCCAGTGTGAGTTTGCCATGGATACTGATAAACGACCACCCGGCTTTTATCCACTGCTCCCTGGGGACCAGAGAAACTGGCAAGGCCCGGTAGGAGGGGTCCCCATGCCAGCTCACACCCCGAAGGTCACACAGCGCCAAAGTCTCGCAGAGACGGGCTTTCTGGTCATACTTACTAGGTAGTGTTTTTCAAAAGCTTCCACGGATGACAACGCTTCCTTGAGCTTCTTGTAAGGACTCTGAGCTGTGTTGGCTTAAAGAGAAAGAAACGAGAGGCCTCGTTCGTCTTGGTCACGTCTGGTCCTAGGAGTTTCCCTTCAGCCTCACACGCCCAGGGAGAGGACTTGGGCCGAGGCCGGGGGCGGGGGGGGGGGGGGGGGGGGGGGGCTCACGGACCCCCAGGCCAGCTGAGTCTGCGCCGTCACCTGCATTCCTGCCCGTCAGGACATTCCTGAAACAGCCCAAACCCTTCCTTGGACCCCTTCACCTGGAACTAGACCAGGAGTGTGTTCAGTGCCCATCACGAACCCTCCAACGAGCAGGTCGCCTGCAGAGACCTGAAGTGGTCTCGGGCTGAAGGGGTGCGGTTCCCCCCAGCAGGGCCCTCTCGGAGCAGGAGGACGCCTCACCTCAGCGGCAGTTTTGCTAGGTCACTCGCATCCTTGCTTTCGTCCCTAAAAGAAACTAGAAGGAACTCTGCGTTCCTTTCAAGGAGCTTTGCTACCTAGGAGAAATGGAGGAGCTACAAGGACCTGTGCGGCCACAGTGTCAGGGAACGAGAGCGCCTGGAGCTGAGGAGACGGACGCACTGGGGCGTGCGTGGGCTGCGAAAGGTCCCGACCAGCTCCTCCAAGCTCAGACGGTGGGAGGGATGCTTCCGCCTTCCTAAGCCATTTCTCTCCCTTGTTTTTTTTGGTCTTTTTGCGTTTTCAAGGGCCGCTCCCTCGGCATATGGAGGTTCCCAGGCTAGGGGTCCAATCGGAGCGGTAGCCGCTGGCCTACGCCAGAGCCACAGCAACGCGGGATCCGAGCTATGTCTGCGACCCACACCACAGCTCACGGCAACGCCAGATCGTCAACCCACTGAGCAAGGGCAGGGATCGAACCCGCAACCTCACAGTTCCTAGTCGGATTCGTGAACCACTGCGCCACGACGGGAACTCCTCCTAAGCGATTTCTAACATTGAGTTATGTTATTACAAGGTGCAATGTCCTATGTGTTAACCTGGTCAGCTAAGAGCAAGTATCACTGCCCAATGGTGAGTGCGTACAAGGTCAAGGCCTGAGCTGCTCGTGCTGACCGACAGCCGGCCTTCCCATCACTGTCCGCCGAGTGCACGGGTGCGCCTCAAAAAGTACCTGTCTCTGGTCGCTCGGCCCCCAAGCCCGCCAAGAGATCAACTGTCCTACTGAGGTCTTCTGAGTCAGGTCCCTGTTCCGACACAAGTCCGCACAGGTACCCCAAGGACTTGAGCTGTTGAGATAAACCCAAATTCCAATTAATTTACCGTACGGGTCAGCAGAGAACTCATACATTTAAAATCCATCCGAAGCCCAGAAGAAATTTAGCTTTCCTATTCCAGCGATTCTTTTTTTTTAAAGGGCCACACCCACGGCATACGAAGGTTCCCAGGCTGGGGGTTGAATCGGAGCTACCGCTACTGGCCTCCACCACAGCCACAGCAACACCAGATCCGAGCCGTGCCTGAGACCTACACTACAGCTCACAGCAACGCCGGATCCTTCACTCACTGAGCGAGGCCAGGGATCAAAACCGCAGCCCCATGGTTCCTAGCTGGATTTGTTTCCGCTGCACCACGACAGCAACCCCTCAGTGATTCTTAGCTGGGTACAAAAATACATCCGGCTGGGACCACTCAAACTCAACCCTTCTGTGTGATCGTCCCGGGCGGCCCACGGCTGGGGGCTCCCAGTTCTCCCGCTCGGTCCGCACCGCCTCAACCCCCACCCCAGCAGGGCTTCCTGCCGTGCTCTGCACGTCTCCACAGGCCTCACGCTTCACCCCACTGTGTCCCCCACACCCCAGGCCCGGCGCAGAACCCCGCCTTCAGTACCCACGGCCAAGTGCATGCTCTGCTGAATACGGAGACTCACAGGGAGCCACTGTAGCCAGGCCGTGACCAGACACAAGCTGAGCTAACCAGAGGGCCAGCGACAGAGCGAGCAGCTGCCCCGTGCCCGAGGCAGTTACCTTCTCGGTGGCGTAGCTCCACAGGCCCACCGTGTGGGCGATGTTCGAGTCTATCAGCGCCCGGTCGCAGCAGCCCTCGATCCTCTGCAGCACCTCCAGGCAGCTCAGGAACACCCAGCAGTCCAGAGCGCCAGGCGGGACAGACACCTGCGGGCACAAGCGTGGGCGCGTGAGCCCACGACACACTCGCTGCCCCTGCAGGCAGTCACCCGGCCCTGCGAACTCCAGGACCAGGAAAGGGACGGTACCAAGTACATCAGATCACTGGCAGGAGGCCCCAGGAGGCAAGCAGCGACCTCTGCCCAAAAGACTCCTTGGCTTCGTAATCCTGGTGATGATGAGTGACGAGGCTGGGACAGAAGCCTCAACACTGCGTTTTAAAGCTTATTAAGAAAAGCAGTGCACCAGGCCGACCATCATCCCTGACTCCAAGTCTGCAAAGAGCACGTACTGAGGAGGTGGGAGGCTACAACCTCGGAGGACCACTTGGCCACACTTTAGAAAGAGCATGTTCAACACAAGAAACCTGAATACTAAGTAGACAGCGATCAGAGAATGTGTAGGAATTACTATTAATTCTTAGGTGCAATTATGTTTGTCAAAAAGGGCGCCTGCTGCTTAGAGAGATGATAAAACAAACGCTACATTATCAGAAAGTCAAAAGCACCTCCTGCAGGAGTTCCTGCTGTGGCTCAGGGGTAAAGAACCCGACCAGCATCCACGAGGACGAGGGTTCGATTCCTGGTCTTGCTCAGTGGGTTAAGGATCTGGTATTGCTGTGAGCTGTGGCAGAGGTCACAAGTGTGGCTTGGATCCTGAGTTGCTGTGGCTGTGGCGCAGGCCGGCAGCGGCAGCTCTGATTCGACTCCTGGCCTGGGAGCCTCCACATGCTATGGGTGCAGCCCTAAAAAGCAAAACAAATAAACAAACGAAGCACCTGCCGCACATGATGGGTTCTAAGCAGGACTCTTCCCTAGCCGCTGTCTCACAGCCCACGGCGCCTCGCCACGCACAGCGGCCGTGCAGGCTGTCTTCTCAGGGGCCCTGATCCCACCTTGCCACTGGGACCCCAGCTCTGGTGCGACACGGTAACTGGTCCTACTCACGGCGGGACCGTGAGAGTTGGTGCTGCCTCGGGTGCCCAGAGCCGCCCCACGCAGGCAGAACCGCCTCGTGTGAGCAGATAAGGGACCTGGCCGTTGGGAAAGGGCCGGAGGATGCCACCGGCCGTCCCTACGGAGGCTACGCTGCCCGGGTGTTAGAACGGGAGACAAACTACTTAAATCCTAAAAGAAAAACCAGTACGGAACAGTCACTTGATCAGAAGGTACCGTCGGAAGGTGGGCCGAGCCCCTCGCCTCTGGATGCCTCCCAGGCCTGAGGCGGCCGAGGCCGAGCCCCTCCCAGAGACCTCTGGGCCCTCCGCGTGATCTCCTGTGTGAACACCGACTTCTAAAACTAATTTCTTAATACACGGTCTTTTGTTTTCCTAACGCCTCGTTCCTCTTCTGCTATCAGTATCATGGGGAAAGGCGAGAGGGGTTTCACCATTTTTCAACCTTAAAATGAAAGGCAGTCTTCTCATTCTCTTCCGTCAAACCTCACTGCTTAGATACCCCAGATTCGGAAAACCTCAGTGCCCAAAGGACCCTGCCCAGGGCCGACCCCCCGGGGGCACGGCAGCCACAGCAGCCCCCCCTGCAAAGACACAGCACTTCGGGGGTTCGTCAAAAACCCTGCGGGTGGGACTCCAGCACAGGCTTCTGCTCTAACCCCACGTTTCTGAGACTCAGCCGGGGCAGTCCGATCCTCCGCACCGCTGTCTGTCTGCCTGCCGGTGACCGTCTCCCTCGCACGGGATGGACATTTGGGTTATTTCCAGTTCCTAGCAACGACGAAACTGCTGCCACGAGCATTTCTGCCCTGTCCCCTTGACACCAGGCGGGGACGCTGCAGCTCCCAGGGCACGTGCAGGCTCAGTCCCAGCAGACACCGCCAAACAACTTCGCAAAGTGGGACCCAACGCACGCCCTCCTGGGCAGTGAGTCCGGCTCCCCCGGCCTCCAGGAACCCCAGGCGGGCCTTTCCAGGTCACCCGCACACTGCTCCACTGAGGGTGAGGCTGCGCCGCGCGGGAACCAGTGAGGCTCACCTATTTCCTAGCGGCTCGGCGGTCCTCTAGGCTGACTGGCAGACACCGTTCACAGGTCCCGGGCAGCAGTCCTTCCTGACCCGCAGCCCGAGGCCCTTCGTGCCCTTCTCTGTGCTGCCCATCCCCCTCCACCGGCCGGAGGAAGAGGGGCTCTGACTGCCCGCGGTGCAGGGCGTCAGGCTCTTGCTTTCCGGTCCCGCTTAAGACGCGGTCGCTCACCCCGCGGTCGTGAGGACACATTCTCCCATGTTATCTTTCAGAGCTTTCTCGATTGAGCTTTCATCAAATCATAGTTATTTGTGTAGAGTGTAAGATTCAGTTGGCTCAGAATTTATCCACTGAATAAAACTTTTATTCCATTTGTTCGAAGTCCACCCTAAGTGCCGTAGCTCAGAACCCCACTTCTCTCCCCGGGCTCACGGCTGAAGTCTTTTCTCTGGCCTCCTCCTAATCTTCATCCCTCTCTGCCTCCATGCTCCAGGCCCTAACACCCCTCGCGGCACCCCAGCCTCACACCCAGTGGCAGCTCCCTGCTCACCACAGGATAAAATCCAACTCTCAAGATGACACTTTCAAAATCTCCCTCCAAGATGGGACTTCGGAGTGCCCGTCGTGGCTCAGCGGTTAACAAACCCAACTAGCATCCCTGGCCTCGCTCAGGACCTGGCGATGCTGTGGGCTGGGTAGAGGTGGCAGATGTGGCTCGGATCCCACGTTGCCGTGGCTGTGGTGTAGACCAGCGGCTACAGCTCCAATTCGACCCGTAGCCTGGGAACCTCCATATATTGTGGGTAAGGCCTTAAAATAAATAAATAAATAAATAAATAAATAAACAAACAAAATAAAATAAAAAGATCTGGCTTCCAATGTCTCTGCAGCTTCACCCCCAGGCCCTGCCTCACCCCTTGAGTTCCAGCAAGACGGAGCTCCTGCCAGAGCTCCTTAAATAAAAGTGACTTTTCTCTGCCTGACATGCACATTCTCTGCACCTGCCACCCAAGCTGTGTCCACCTGGTAGATTGTGACCTGTCCTACTCATTCCTTTAAAATGAAAGCTCCACAGGGTGGGGTTTGGTCTTGCTCTCTGCTAAAGACACAGTGCCTAGAACAAATGCTTGCCTGGCACAAAACAGGAGAATGCTCGATGAACAGCTGCTGAACGAAGGAATCTTTCAAACCCTAGCTCACACAGGACACCTCGGAAACCTCCCCTCGAACATGTCAGGCTCTGCAGAAAGGCTGATCCCTGAGTCTGTGGGGGGACTGGCCCTCCCTCCTCGATGGCCCGAGCCCCCTCCACCGGCACACCCTCTCTCTGCTGGCAGCACAGGGCCCTGCCTGTAGTGTGGGTTCCCCGGGGCAGGGACACGCCTTTCTTCCTCATTGGCGGGCCTTCTCCACCCCCACCACCCGAGTCCAGAGCGCCATCCGCGCCTATGGGGTCGACCCCATTCACGTTCCCCTCCACCTCCTGTCCACTCCCGCTCCTCTCCCAGCTCCGGACCTCAGGGCTCAAGGTCACACAGGGACCCCCGCCTGTCCACGGAGGAGCCCGGCAGAGCGTCTGGCGCACAGCAGGCCCAAGGGCCGGGCACTGCGCTGCTGCGCCACGCCCCTGCCTCCGTCCTCCGCAGGCCCCAACCCTGGGGCAGCACTGCCGGCCCGCAGGCCTTCTCGGGGCTCTCCAGGTTAACCCGAGCTCCTCCACAGCCCCGCGCACTCGGCCAGCTGGGCGGCGGGCTCTGGGTCCCGGGCAGTCCTCGTCCCCCCGGCCTGCCCTGCCTGTGAGCATCCCCCGAGCCCAAGCTGACACAAGACGCGGCAGCCCAACGAAGCAATCACTTGGGCAGTCACCGTCACAGACACGAAGCTGCCTCCTAGGAAACGTCTTCCTTGTACGACTCTCGCTTGCCCGTCCGGTAAAGATGAAAACGCGCACCCCTGTTACTTTTCTTTCCTTACCAGAGACGCAGGCCAACGGCACGGCTAGGGTAAGTGAAAACGGGCAGCTCTCTCTGGAAGGCAGCCTGACAGGGCGCACACAGAGGGTGGACGTGCAGACACGCCTCTGCACCTGCAAACGATGCCGACCAGGCCCACCGGCCAGCAGAGGCCCGAGGAGAGAACAGCACGTCTGTGGAGAGAAGGGCCACGCGGGCCGAAAGGGGTGCTTCCTCTGGAAGGGGCACGGGCACATCCTGCGGGTGCTCGCCGGTGCTGTCCAAACTCACACGGAGGACATACTCAGCTTTTGGTAATCGGGGCACACGGGGTGGGTTTTGTTAAATGTTGCAGACAAGAAGGGAATACTTCACAAGGGGAGTCACTTCAACTCCCGCAGAGCTGATACGCCGTTACAGACGTTACTCCCTGCCACCGTCCGCATCTCCCCGCCCTTTCACTGGGCCCTGGCACACAGTACCTCCTGCGCTCAGAGAAGACACTTTAAACCAACGGATAAACAACCGGGAAGCTACCAGGACAGGCTGGACAGACCTCAGGAGCAAACGTGCACCACGTCCCGCTAAAACGTCGCAGGAAGAAACACACAGAACGCGTGTAATACGTGGGCCTGTGGCTTCAAAAGGGTGAACAACTGTGGCCTAACCCAGAAGAACCACACGCCAGCCCAGCCTGCAAGCTCCACGTGGGCCTCTGCCCGTGGACGGAACGTGTCCAACAGTCACCAGCAAGCTAGGCAATCACAAGAAATAAGTCAACTTCCGAAAGTAGAGTCAAATGTATAGAAAAAGTAAACACTTTCGAATTTCACTGTTTCCACAAAAATTTAAAAAACTCCTAAGAATGAGCTTTTCAAGTTAACAGCCAACCTCAAAACTCCTTTAAGACATAACAACTCTTTCCTGCCGCCCCCCCCCACCAAACAACCTAGAGAGAGCATCTTAGATGATGAAGTTGAGAGAAGAACGCCAGGCTTGAAGCCTGCTCTGCCACAGGGCCAGGACAACGCTGGCCCAGTCCGCAGGGACCTCCGCCTTCTGAAGGCAACACTCAGGAAGACCTGAGTAAGGGGTGTCACACTGAGGTCCCCAGCCACCTGAAGGGGGGCGACGGTTGACCTCCCTGAGCTCCTGTCACCTGTGGGGCCTTGACCTGCACAAGGACCACTGCAGGCCCATCCCTCGGGT
Organism: Phacochoerus africanus; assembly: GCF_016906955.1. NCBI lineage: Eukaryota > Metazoa > Chordata > Mammalia > Artiodactyla > Suidae > Phacochoerus > Phacochoerus africanus. The sequence goes on along the minus strand of NC_062544.1, from coordinate 286,972,417 downwards.
GAGCAAGCGCCCAGGACGGTTGGCAAGGAGAGGGGGGCCCCTGCCGATGGTCCCCAGGCTACACTGCGGCCTACACCCTGCCCCTCCCGAAGGTCACTGTGTAGGACAGGACCCGAGCTCGGGACCACCGCGGAAGGCACCTCTGAAACAAAGCAGAGGGGCGGGCATGGGACCACGCCTGGGGGATGCTAGGCTCCCGCCGCGACGACCATGGCCTGGAAGGCTCTTCAATGGGCTCGGCTGCCCCGTCCACTGCCTGACGCATGGGGACGCCCAGCTGGACAGAGTCACACAGTGTGAGGGGAACAGGGAACAAGAAGCCATTCACTCCAAGTCCCAAGCCTGCTCCCGGGCCCCGCCCCACCGGCCCCGCCCCAGAGGCTCCTCCTCACGGGCCCCGCCCCACAGGCCTCTCCCCACTGGCCCCGCCCCAGAAGCTCCGCCCCACGGGCCCCGCCCCAGAGGCTCCTCCTCACGGGCCCCGCCCCACAGGCCTCTCCCCACCGGCCCCGCCCCAGAAGCTCCGCCCCACCGGCCCCGCCCCACAGGCTCCTCCTCACGGGCCCCGCCCCACAGGCCTCTCCCCACTGGCCCCGCCCCAGAGGCTCCTCCTCACGGGCCCCGCCCCACAGGCCTCTCCCCACCGGCCCCGCCCCACAGGCCTCTCCCCACTGGCCCCGCCCCAGAAGCTCCGCCCCACGGGCCCCGCCCCAGAGGCTCCTCCTCACGGGCCCCGCCCCACAGGCCTCTCCCCACCGGCCCCGCCCCAGAAGCTCCGCCCCACCGGCCCCGCCCCACAGGCTCTGCCCCACCCGCTCCGCCCCAGAGACTCCGAGCGTTAAATCTGTTAAGGTCACTGCGAACAACGTGCTGGGCCTGTCCTTTAGTTTGATAGGGACACAAACCCGAAGCTACTCTATATGAAGACTATGCCTGCCAGGGGTCACGGGGCCTTCTCTGGCTGTGCCCTGGGAGCCCCTTTCCGGGTGTGGAGCAAGACAGAGAGGGCACCAGCCTGCCCCGGGTGATCGGGCTCTGTGACTAGCTGTGTTACTGGGTAAGTCATGGATAACCGCGGCCACCCACTCTCCTCACTTACGAAACGGAGTCAGCTTAGCGCTTAACCGGGGGTGGGGGTGCGTGCCGTGAACCCTCTGAAATTACAGGTCATCTCCTGTGTGCGCATAGCACATTTGTCCATGTAAGGAGGCCACTGAAACACAAAAGGCGCGCCCCCTGCCCCGAGTGGACAGTCATCGCAATCCCCTGACCTCACCAAAAAGCTTCTGACTCTCGGTGCAGTGTACGGTCAGCAGCCCGGGGGCACAGGCGGACACTGTAATGCCTCACTACCTGCTTTCTCTCGCACACCCACGCACACACGCACTCGGGACGTACCTCCGGTAAACTTCGTGCTACTAATGACCGTGGCACAGCTGCCGTGTCACTCACATTGTTACCGGCCTGTTCGTGCACAAAACCATTGATCTGAAAAGACAGTTCTGAAGCAAAAGGAACGTCTACCTACAAACCTAATTCCGTGGGTCCCTCGCGCGAGCACTCCGCCAGCAAAGACCAGCTCCCACGCCATGAGCCAAAGTGACCTTAAAAATTCTATTCAGAAACTAGTCCAAGAGGCTCGTTGGGGCCAACATGACCTCCACGAGGTTGAGGGCAGAAGCGGTATTTCTGAGCAGTTCATCCACCCGTGTCAAGCGGAAGGAGGCGAGTAACAGAATGGCAATGAAGGACACTCAGAGAAGGGGCCCGGGGCCTCAGCACACACAGTTCAGGGCCAGGGCTGGGAGGGTCAGAGGTTTCTGCATCCACCGTCGAGCGAGCGCGGGGAAACGGGGGAGGGGGCGACTCACTTCCAGGAGCTTCAGCTCCTGCACACAGCTGTGCAGCAGCTCTAGGGCGCGCTGAGCCACCTCCCATGGCCTCTGCAGGAAGAGGAGCAGGGTGCACTGGCGAGAGAACAGGTAACTGCGCAGATCTAACAGGGTGGCTTCTTGCCTCTGAATCAATTCGCGCTTCTCCATATCTATGGGCTTTCGGAGGATCAATCCATTCCAGCTCTTCACCGGCTGGCAGAAAAAAGTCAGCCAGTTGGCACCATCTAAACAAACACACATCGTGAAAGGCGCTGGCTGCAGATCCCTTCGCCTCCCTGAGCAGCACCGCGAGCCCCGGGGACCGACGGGCGGCCTGACGGCTGGGGAGCCCTCAGCGCCGGCCGCCCCTCCAGTCTGCGGGGACCCGGTCCAGCGAAGCAGGGACGGGGCAGCTGCCGCAAGCACACCGCCTCGGTACCTGGCACCTGGGTATGAGCACGGGGACAGGACGAAGGCCACAAGGCACAACACTGAACCGGGCCCGGAAGGCCACGAACAGGTCGGGGTGCAAGCAGGGTCTGCGGGACTGGGGCTCAGGGACCCGAGGCTCTGGGGTTGGCCAGCCCCGAGGAGGAGGAGGAGGAAGAGGCGGCGGCTCACCCCGCGTGTGCCGGGAGTGGCCTGGCCACGGGACCACGCTGCTCTTTCTCATCTTCCTCCACCTCCACACGGTTCCTGACGTACTCAGGCCTCAAGCCTGTCTCCCCCTCAACCGTGCCAACTACCCGAGTGGCTCCGAGAGGAGGGCCCGTGGGCACATGGAAGATGCAGCAGCAGGAGGCCAAGGGAGAGCATTCTTTAACTGCCAACGAGTTCCAACAATGTTCACTTATGGCCCTAAGACCAAATGAGATCTTAAAGGAAACAGAAGCGTCTACAGGAACCCGTCACTCAATCCTGAAGGAAAAAGACTTTAATCTACTTGGCTCCTCCAAAAGGCGGGCAAGGTCACCGTCTCCTCCTGCACTCCTGGCACAATGACGCCGCTAAACACCCACGTGCCCGCCACGGCGGACCCAGCCTGAGCTGCCCTTGCTCTCGGCGCCGTGTCGGTGCCCCCTGAGCGCCTGGCTCACTCCCGCGCCTCGCGCAGGCTCTGTGCCAAGCCACCTCCGGGGAGGGCCTTCCAGCCCATCCCACCACCGACCCCACGGCACAGCTCGGCCGTCCCCCTCGCCCTGCACCTGTCCTCCTCTGCGGCCAGCACCTCCTGGGCCTGCTGCTGCGCCTGACGGGACAGATGTGTGTCCCTCTTCTGAGCCTGTCTCCCCTGCATGTAAACTCCATAAACGAAGGAACTGTTTTGCTCCCACCGTATTTGGAACAGCAGCTAGCATGGGGTGGGGGGCGGGGGGGGGGGGTCCCTTTCAGGAAGTGTCTGCTGTACGAATGAACAAAAGGGAACAATCTCATCATTCAGCTGCGAAAGTTGGCCCAGGCTTACTGTGGATTTTAAATTGGCCCAGATTTATTTTAAAACTGAGAGAACAAAGAAGTTATGAAAAATATAATGGAAGCAATATGTAAGCTATTGAGAGCGATGTATGGTATGGACATGCAAAATAGAAAAAATGCAATTTTCCTCTTCCAAATTTTGAAAATCCAATTAGCAAATCCTTTGCTTAGGTCACACGTTTCTCTCTGTGTCTCGGCAGAGTAAGAGGTCCACATACGGACCGCACAGAAAGTGTTCTGGGGGGGGGTCAGTGGCAGCTCACTGGCGAGGGCAGTGCCCAGGGCCCGAGCAGACCATCCCCGCCCCCCACCTCCTGACAGGCCCGCCAGCAGACACTGCAGTGGGTCCCTGAAGCGGTGCCTTTCCTCAGACACTGAGTCAAGGGTTCTAAGGCTTGTGGTAGCAAGGACGGAAACAACCCAAATGTCCAACACCGGGGTGGCTGAAGGGAGCCTAACAACCCACACTGAGAAGCGCTATGCAGCTACGATCAGAAAGAGCTCCGACCCTGGTCTGCTACCTTGAAGAGAGGCCTGCGATGGGCTACAGACAAATGTCAGCATGGGATGCCATCTCTGTCAAAATAAGCATCGAGCAAAAACCAGCACAATTCTAAGGTTTTCTCTGTACATGGGTCACTGTGCTGATTTTGTATTTTCAGACGATGTCAAGACATCATTTAAAAGCTTAAAAGAAAGGTGACCACCCTTGGCAATGGTGTCAGGAGACTCACTGTAATGAACCCTCAGATAGTATCACAGAGACGGCCTCTCAACAGAAGCAGAAGATGCCCACTCCGAGGCTAACAAGGAGGCGCAGAGGCAGAAACAGCACCAGCCAGCTGAGAGTCGTAGAAACGACACTGTGCATCTGAAAAGACAGCTTCTGAAACACTCTCGTCACTCAAGCGTCTGCCAAAAGCGTAACTCACTCCTCATTCTCCTCCCGCCTCCTCTAGGAACCATGGGAGTGTGTCCACATGATCTGCGTCAAACGACAAACGGTCACCTAGTCGCTAGGTAGGTAAACGGCAGCTTCCAGACGATTCAAAAGCGGGGAAAGCTATGTGGAGAAGAGAATTTGCTTCTAAAACACCGCTACTCACCCCCGGCACCGAAGTTGACGACATACTGAGAAAACAGGGCGTCCAGTTCATCATACTGCACCAGGGCGTCTTCAAACTGTTGCAGCATCTCAAAAACAAAGGCAAGTTCCTCCTATTTACCCAAAAAGAGCAAAAGCATAAATGAGCATTTTGAAACATGGAGCTCTGAAAGATTACAGCAGAGAAAAATGCGCAGCATGTGAAGAGTGCTTATGCTATGCTACGTAAAAATCGATTTAATCACCACACGTGTCAACAGGATACACACAGACAGGAGGCCGGAAAGAAGCAGGAAAAGGCCACCGTGACTCCTGGGACCTGACTGGCCAGCCTTTCCCGGCTGGTGCTCCCCTCGCCCCCCCCCCCTTAACTGGACTTCCGCAGAGAGAGCGGCCTCACCTCCTCCACTCACTTTCTTAGCCCACTGCTGACTTAGAGCTCAGCGACTCGCGGACAGCCACTGCGTCCCACAGGTTAAACCCCAATTCTGTCTCTATTTTGTTGCACAAACTGCTGCCGCTTTGGCCGCCAGGAGGCTCCTTTAGGTGGGGCGTAGCTCCAGCTTTTCTGGTGCCCTTCTTCCTTTCCGGTCTACAAGACACGGCATCCTCCCTGCACCAGCCCTGGAATCTACCACTTGCACGAGGAGCCCTGGCCCCTTTCACCAGAGAATGCGGTTTCCAAACCAAGTGTGCACTCTGCTCACACTTGGCACTGAGTGTGCTCGCTGCTACCGAGGTGCCATTTTTTCGAGGCCCCGTGAGCGGCGAGAGCAGGAAACGTGTGCGCAGGCGTTAACCCGCACCTACACACACGTCCGTATTTCTCAGTCTCTCTCTCCAGCAGCCAGCCGGCCAGTCAGCTCCGATTCCAATCCAGCACCACTCAGATTCCCTCTTTCCTTGTCTGTCACTCTTAGAAAATCAGTTCAATAAGCGTGAAGGGCAGAGACAGGGCGCCCTGAAAGATCTGCCAGAGGGCGACCGTACAGGGAACTACGAAGAACGCATGCCAATTCCCTCGTGTGGCCCACATCAGCCGAATACCATGAAGAAGCATCAGAATGAGAGGTAAACTTCAAAATTTCTAATGGGGATTGGTCTTTTATTTATTCAAAGTGCATTATTTCTTCTTGTAATTCATACACAAGTGACGGTTAAATACGAAAGTTTTGCTTTTTCACTCAAAATATGGTGAACAAGAAGGCGCCGAAGAGCAACACCCTTACCCCCTCTCTGCAGTTGGGAGGGGCTGCCCCCACCTATGCCTCTTCACACCCCTTTCTTCCCTGAAGACTTTTCTTTTCAAAAAGAGGAGAGTGGAGTTCCCCCTGTGGCAAAGCGGGTTCAGAACCTGACTGCCGGGAACGTCCATGTGTCGCAGGTGTGGCCATATTCAAAAAAGAGCGAGCCAGAGAGCTGACTACAGACTGCAGTTTTGAAAAACCTAAACATTCTTATAACCTATAGCGAAGAAACCGTTCAGCTTAAGACAGTCTTTTCCTGGCACCTAAGTTTATAAAAGGAAACTACAGAGGAAACACTCCTGGGAGTCGCAGGTTCATCGCGGTGCCAGGCAGGGAGCTGGCACCTTCACGGTCAGCATCGCCACCACTGCCGGGGCTCCCTGCCCAAGCCTCGCCCACGAAAGACACCCCAGGAGGCCCGAGACACTCACGAAACTGGACTTAGTGGCGAAGGCCAGAGGCCAAGCCCTGAGGGAGCAGGCAGCTGCCAGGTCTAATGACTCAGGAGTCCCTCCCGGCCTGACCTGCGGCTTAACCCGCGGGAGAAGGGAGCTCCGCCCGCCCGTGAGCCACGGCCACGTGGGTCGCAGCGCAGCACAGCGCCAGCTGCCTTGTTCCCGGAAGGCGGGCGAAGGAGGGAGGGGAAGGAAAGGGTCCCCCTCCAGAAGCAGCCACGCACCTGCACCATGAAGTAGTCACAGAAGCTCCAGCCGGGCTCCGTCCTCTTCTCCCTCAAGGTTCTCATGTCATCCTCAAACTTGCCGAGGTTTTTGGTAAAAGACATAAGCAGCAAGGTCCTGAGTTTGGTCAGGAAGGCATTCCAGGATTCCTGAGCTCGGGAGGAGTCCTTCAAGGGGTCGGAGAGCACGACACACCTGCGGGGACACGCGCGGACTCCTCCGCATTTGGAAAACCCTCCGGCACAGCGTCCCTGCCAGCCGCGCCCGCTCCCCGGGCTGCGCGCCGCCGGCCTTCCCTGCGGCACGGGGGGAGAAATCACGGGGAAAAGGCCCCACGGAGACCTGGTCCCGGGCCCCCGGAGCAGCTCGTGCGACTCCTCAGAGAGCTGCTGTGGAAGGGACGGGGAAGAGGCAGCGGGCGTCTCCCTCCGCTCCCCAGGCCCGGCCCCCGCCCTCCGGGGCCCTCTCAGGGAGGTGCCCCTAACTGCCAGGCTGGACTTAGACGGACCAGCCCAGCGGCGCGGCTGTGCCCCCTGCCACCCCAGCGCAAGCCCAGGAAACGCTCACGCTCTCCCCGCCCCCGCCCCGCCCCTTTGGGCCACGCCCACACAGCGGGCGGTGGCTCGGGGGCGGGGGACCCGCGCGCCCCCGCAGTAACAGCCTCGGACCCTTAACGCAGGGCGCCCCCAGCGAGCCGCCCTCCCCTCGCTCCATCTAGCACCTTCCTCTGGGCGAGCCTCTCCCCCAAGGCCACCCGAGCAGCAGTCAGGGCGCCCTCCGAGGCCTTCTCTCTGCTGGTCTGCGGATCCCACCCGGCCGTGGGCCCCTGAGGAGCAGGGGGAGCCCACGACGACTCAAGGAGGCTGAGACGAACAGGGCCTGGCTTGCGGGCCTGATACAGCCTCCCTACCGAAGGGTCTGGACCCCCGGTGTGAAAACACCGAAGGCAGGAGACCCCAAGTGTTTCCAGCGCATCTGAAAAGACCACCGAGGCATCCCGCAGGCAACCCTCTCCAGAATGCTGTCGTCGCCAGATGCATAAACCTCACCTCAGAAGCAATGTTTAAACACTGTGCTAGCAGTTTCAACGCTTCTCTTCCGTGAATACTTTCCCGGAACCACCAGCAAGGAGCCAAAGGCACAGACTCTTCGCTGCACCCTCTCGGCGCCCCGGCCCGCCTCCTGGAGGAAGGACGCGGTCTAGAGCGGTGACCCGCCGGCCGACAGGGTGACACGGCCCGCAGTCTGGAAAATGCACCAGAGGGGGACCAGAACCGAGAAGCAAGTCCAGGCACTCTACCCGCCAGACAGGGCCACCTCCCGCGAACGAGGACGGGGCCCAGCCAGCTCAGCCCTAACCTGCGCCGCCTCACCGCACGGGCGGCGGCTCTGCCGGCGCGGGTCAAGGCCTGTAAGCGCCCACCTTGACCCACGCGGGGCCCGGGCTTCCGCCCTGACCTAGACACCGACCCGCGCGCCAACCACCACCAGCAATGCTTCTCCTCAGGGACCTGGCGCTTATGGAGCCGACAGGACACTCCTTCCTCTCTCCATGCCTGGCCGTGCCCTTCAGCGTTTACTGTGCTAGATCGTCTCCTGTTAACTAAGGAACCAAACCAACCGTGTTTCAGAAATTCACATCAAGCTTGGACGGTTAACTCAGAACCGCTCGTGAGTTGGGCTGGCGGGGCTGAGCTGCAGTGGGGCAGTGCCCTCTGGGCGCACGGCTGCGCGGCGAGGGACCAGGCTGGGGTCCTCGCCAGGCACTGGGCACCTGGCACAGGCGACAGGCGACCCTGGGTTTCAGCAACACTCGCTGAGGGTCTGCAGATACACAAAACCCTTGGCCCAGTGGTTTCTCCCTTGAGGGACTCATGCTAAGGAAGTAATTCCGGACATACAAGCATTTGTGCTGGAAAGAGGTTCCTCATGTTTACAATGAGCAAGCAAAACCTTCTAAGTCCGGCAGAGGACGGCACGAACAACCCATACTGCATTAACACCACGGAGTATTACGCACGAACAGCAATGGTGTAGAAACACGCTCACTGGTCAAAGAAAAAATTGTGCATTAAATGAAATCTATGTTAAGAGTAGAGGAGTTCCTGTCGTGGCTCAGTGGTAACAAACCCGACTAGCATCCATGAGGATTCGGGTTCGAACCCCAACCTCGCTCAGTGGGTTAAGGATCCGGTGTTGCCGTGAGCTGTGGTGTAGGTCACAGATGTGGCTCAGATCCCGAGTTGCTGTGGCTGTGGCACAGGCCAACAGTTGCAACTCTGATTAGACCCCTAGCCTGGGAACTTCCATATGCAGCGAGCGTGGCCCTAAAAAGACAAAAAAAAAAAAAAAAAAGAGTATAGATCTGTCAGAGGCGGCTCTGCTTATTCATGAAAATCAAAACGTTATAAGGCACCTTTAAATCTTGAAGATGAAATGTTAAAAATTTGAGTTAAATTTTACACAAAAGAATAGTCATTAAAGCAAGTTAGTTTTATTTTATTTTACTTATTTTTTTATTCTTCAGTTAAAGCAAGTTAGTTTCAAATGGGACCGGGAGTTCCTGCCGTGGCTCAGCGGTAAGGAACCTGACCAGTATCCATGAGGACACAAGTCTGATCCCTGGCCCTGCTCAGTGGGTTAAGGATCTGGCATTGCCGTGAGCTGTGGTGCAGGCAGCAGACTCAACTTGCATCTGGTGTTGCTGTGGCTCTGGTGTAGGCCAGCAGCTGCAGCTCGGATTCGACCCTGAGCCTGGGAACTTCTACTACATGCTGCGGGGGCGGCTCTGAAGAGACCGATGAATAAAAGCAAGCGGGACCAGCAGAAAGTAGTCAAGAGGCACTTCAAATTTTTCTGACACAATGTGAACCCTCCATGAGTTTAGCCTGATACTTCCCAACAAATACGACTTCTCTTGCTATATTAAAAAGCGCTCAAAGGCCGTCAGGTTTGCCTGCGAGCCGCCGCCTGCCTCAGTGTGCCGCTGGCCCGCCAGGCCCGGAGGGCAGGGCCGCTCTCCTGCCTCTAGGCCGAAACAAGACAGGCAGAGCAAGAGCCTCAGCACGGCTGAACCGCGGAGAGGGAGCGGACGCTCGGCAACAGCACCTGGCAGCGCGCCCTGACCGTGGCCATAACCAGCGCACCCGCAACAGGCCGCAGGACGACCTTCAGGTCCACACCGCGTGACATCGCCGCACGATGGGCTCACCGCAGCCGTCTACCGCTCAATTGCAACTTCCGGTAAAGCCTGTCTGAGCTTCACCGTGGCCCCAGGACTGCGTGGAACCCACACAGCAAGCCCGCGCACGGCTCCTCGGCCTAAGGAACTGTCAGGGTGCTGGGGGGCCCCGACACGGATGCGGCCACGGAGTGAACTGGCCACACGGCGGTGGCGGGGGTCCTCCCGCTGCCGCCTGCCACCCAGGTTTCTTCCCTGAACTCCGGATGCACCGTGTACTTCTCAGCCCCCCGCTCCGGCTCCTGCGGCACTCCGGAACCTTCCATCTCAGCACCTGCCACCGTGAAGCACATGAGTGTGATGACCTGGGGGTGAGGCAACGCCCGTCTCTGACACCGACCATGCTGTCACCGAGCGGGGACCAGGCTCCCCACGGCACCCCAGGACCCGGGTGAGCTCAAGGGCTAAACTGCAAGACACAGGCTCACACTGGCAAGGCCTTAAGACCCACTTTGGCCGGCCCAGCTCGGAGAAGGGAAAGGAGCTCCCCATAGGGGCGAGCAAGAGGGGAAAGCGAGTCCACGCGCTGAAGGAGCCCCAGAGTCTCCGTGTCCCTTTCAAAGAGTCTGAAGGGGGCAGGTCCGCACTGCATAACCTGCGCTTCAGGTGTGAAGGTGGACAAACCAGACACAGGGGCCCAGAGCCCAGACACAGCTGAGCCGCCCTGCTGTACACAGAGCTGCAGCCTTCGAAGGGCCCCTCCTGTGCAGACGCCTGCCACTGGCCCTCAAAGGGGACCCGCTGTGGTCTCTCCCACGGTCACTGGGCCTCGGAGCCTCGCGTCCAGGCGCCCGCTGCGGGTCACAGTTCAGCCAGCCCAGGAACGCCACGAGAAGGAGCTGCCTTCCCTTCGGCACCCATCCCAGGCTCAAGGTCGAGGGCAGGCACAGGACAGGCGCTCACAGAGCAGATGCTGTCACTACCTGGAAGTCAGCAAACTAGATCATCCACAGCAGCCCCAGGACGTAAAGGTAAAGACAGACTTACCTGTCGCTCTGTTTATTGCAAAAATCATTTCTTATTTTGTCCACAATCGACGTTCGGGGAAGGATGTTGGTTTTGTTTTTTTTCTTGGCATCATTTTCAACCACCACTATTAACCAGTCCACAGAGCTATGAGCTTTCAGAACGTTCTGCCACTTGGTGAGGTCGTCTTTTACTGTAGCCTTATATACTTCGGTGTCCTAAGAACAAATAAGTCACCATGAAAGCGGGTTAACCAACGCCCCTCAGTTTCCTCGGCAAACGGGGTCCAATAGCAAAGAAGACAGCACGCTTTACTGCCTCGGGATCGGGGCGCTCCCTAAAAAGCCAAGGGCGCTCTGGGCGGCTCAGCCCAGGCCCCTGGTGTGCGTGGTCCCCGAGGCCAGGGAGGCAGAGGGGAGATCTTCCAGCGGCACAGAGGGAGAGGCTGGGACAGTCTGCTAGGAAAGCCGGGTCTGTAGGGCCAGAGGCCCTGGGCCCAAGCCCTGCACGGTCCCCTCTGGCCACGGGCTCCGCCTGGGTGGGGGAGGCAAGAGGCTTCTCCCGCTGCAGGCTGGCTACCGTTCCAGGGCCCAGGCCTCTTGCAGAAAACTCAGGCCTTTCGGTGGCTTCTTCCAGAGCCCCTCAGCTCTCAGGGAGCCCCTGGGACCGCTGCAACCTCAGTGCTGCTCACGGGCCATGGCAGGGACTCGGCGACTGCAGAGGCCAGCCCGAGCAAAGAGGACCATCTGGGGCCTTTAGGAAGTTACTGTCGTTCGCGCATCAGCAAGGGAGCCGTCCTGGTCCCCAGCATCAAGGCAGCTCCCGACTCAGAGTCCCAGACATCAGCCTGCCAGGGAGCGCGACGACCGCGCAAGCCGCGATCCAGCCTCAGCCTCCTCCAGAGAGAACAGGCAAGGAGAAGGCTCCCTTGCTCTGCCACTGTTTGGACCTGCCCTTGGGCACCACAAATCCACCAGCAGATTCAGAGCTAAAATCTGAAACCAAGATGCTAGCACAGTTCACTACCGAGACTTAAGCCTTCTGGAAACTATAAGTAATAGCTGCTATTTAAATATACTTTCCTCTCTTTTAATGGAAAGATTTATTATCCTACCCATAGTTTCTCTGGATTTTTCACTCTCTCTCAAACGACACTCATGTGATTGATCCGTGAATGAGTTAAATCTCAAATTTGGTATCTAGCTCCTCCTTTGGTTTAAATGATAAGTGAAAAAGCTGCTATGTCCTCAGTTTAAATTTGAAGCAACCACAATCTGAAAAGATCTGGTTAAAAACGACGAGCAAACCATCCTGCAAAAATCTATTTTCTGTGAACCAGTATCCAAGAGCACAGCCACTGTCCACAGAAGGGCAGTTCCCAGGGCCGGGAGCTCATGCTGGTGTGCCGTCAGAACTCAGAGCCCGACGCAAGCGCCTGGGAAGTGGAATGACAAGGCCGGGCGTGGCGGCCACAGACCAGCAGCTCTCCAGTCAAGGGCAGGCACAGTCACAAGGCCCCACCTGGACAAGGAGCGTGAAGAGCCGCGAAAAGCTCCAGGGCCCTCACGGGGGCTGGCTCTAGGGGCTGGAGTCCGACTCCAGCCCCCCTCCTAGGGACACACTGCTTGGCAGGTTGCAGGGACTCTCAGGAAGAGGCCTTGCTGAGCAGCAGACAGGACAGAGTCCCCCAAAGTTCTGGGGGACATCTTGCAATGGTGAGCAAACAGCGAATGTTTCTAAAAAGACTTGGTGAGTCTGCAGAGGAGGAAGCCAAGCTGAGCCGCTGAGATTAGATTAAGGGCCTCTCAAGAACGTCGAGTGTGCTTTAGAAAACTAAAAACAGCACTACCACATGAGCCAGCAGTCCCACTCCCGGGCATCTTTCTGAACAAGAAGCGTAACGCAAAAAGATACATGCACCCGTGTTCACCGTAGCACCGTTCCCCACAGCCAAGGCCTGGAAAGAGCCTCAGTGTCCGCTGACAGAGGAGTGGATGAAGGTGCGGTACACACACAATGGAATACTGCTCAGCCATAAAAGAGAATGCAACGACGCCGTCCCCAGAACCACGGATGGACCTAAAGATTATCACGCTACGCGAAGCCAGTCAGAAAGAGAATGGCGAATACTACAGGATGTCACTTACACGTGGCACCTGCAATACAACACAGACGAACCATCCGCAAAGAGAAGCAGACCCTCAGCCACAGAGAACACAGACTTGTGGTTGCTAAGGGAGACGGGGAGGGAGTGGGACGGACGGGGAGTCTGGGGTTAGCGGAAGCAAACTACTACATCTAGAACGGATGAGCAAGGAGGTCCTGCTGTTCAGCACAGGGAACTCTCCAGTCTCCTGGGACAGGACATGATGGAAGACAGCATGAGAAAAAGAACGTGCACACACACACACACACACACGGACGGCTGAGCCGCTGTGCTCTACGGCACAAAGCGGGCCGCGCTGTAAATCAACTACACCTTAATAAAAAATCGGAAAAAAAAGGAAGAAACCAACCCAAGGGAAGAGAGGAGGGCCCACTGGCGGGAGGGCGGGGAGAGGACGAGCCCGGGGACGCGAGCCCAGCAGGGTGAGGAAGGCATCACAGCGTGAGAGCAGTAGGGACCGCGGGCCGGCCGGGGTGCGCCAGGCCAGGCAGGGCAAAGCGGGCCTCCCTGGGGCGGTGGGTCACGTGACACGGGGCAGGGTGGCCCGGCCTGGGGCAGCAGAACGGCGGTGGCAGGAAAAGGCCACAGGCGCCGCCGTCCAAACAGCAGACACGCGGAGGACGGTCGCCGGGCTTCTCCGCACCGAGAAGGGGTTACAGGCGCGACGCCATGGTGCTGGGCTGGCACTGGACTGTGCGTGTCCACGCGTGCCGGCGTGCGCACTCAGAGCTGCTCACGGAGGAAGACAAGGGGGGTGAGCCCCGCATGGCCCAGCTGACCGCCTGGCGAGCTTCCAGAGCCCGGCAAAGGGAGCCCGAGAGTCCTGGGGGGCAAGGGCAGCCGGCTTCCCGGGAGGCCCATCGGCACGCACGTGTGGGAGCCACCCAAAACCACGCAGCGGCCACTAGGCAGGACGAGCCCCCAGGAAGTAAGGGGGAATTAGTCCTAGACTGGTCACTGCTGCAGCCCCACCAAACCGTAACAGCGGTATCTAAGCGGATCAAATTTTAAAAGTCACTTAATGGAACAAAGCTCAAGAAAACTTCCAGGATCACATAAAGTAACAGCACCAAACATACAACTCGTAATGCCTGGCAGCCAATAAAAAAGTGCTAGGCAGGTAAAGAAAGAAAAATATATGACCCTAAAAAATAGAAAAATCAATCCGCAGAAACAGACTCGGAACAGTACAGACAACAGCTGTGCAGACGAAGCCATTAACACCGTCACTGTCACCGTGTTTCACGTGTTCGGGAAGGCAGAGAGCCACTGCCGTTACCCAGAGACATGCAGAGAGCCTGGGGGGTGGGGGGAGGCCACCACCAAGTCTGCACTGAAAAGACACGGCGGGGTTGAGAGCAGGCCAGACGCTGCGGAGGAAACGACCCTTCACACGGGACGGCGCGGCGACGGCAACGATGCGCGGGAGGCGCAAGGAGGACGGCGCCGAGGACGCGGCAGCAGACCCCCGAGCTGGGGGCCCCGGGGCCCCACCACGAGCAGCTGGAGGCCCCGGCGGAGGAGAGAGAGAGGAGCAGAAAATGCCTCTAGAGAAAGAGTGACTGGAAATGTTCCAAACTCGGTCAAAACGATCAATCTCAAAAACAGACAAGGAAAACACGCCTGAGGAATGAAGAAAAGCACATGGGGGCGAATCATAATCAAACTGTTTAAAATCACTGCTAAAGAAAAGAATCTCAAGCCATCAAAGGAAAGACACTTTCTGTACAAAGTAACACAGACAAAAATGAAAGATTTCTCATGAGTAACCACAGAAAACACCACAAGACAGAAGAGCAACCTCTTCTAGGTGCTAAAAGGAAAAAACCCTTCAGAGCAGACTTCCCTATCAAGGGAGTACCTTCCAAAAATAAAGGCAAAATAAAACACATACGAACTCCTCGCCAATGGCCCTGCACTACAGAAAAGATGAAAGAAGTCACGATACCGCGTGAAATCCGGATCTTGCTAGGAAGCAAGGGGGCGCTGGCGGTGGTGCCCAGGCCACAGATACAAGAGGCACACGCCTCGCTTCCCGTTCACTCTCTTTAAAACACGACGGACCGCTTAAAGCAAAAACAGCAACGATGCGCCGTGGAGTTAGCCAAGTGTGCCCGGAAGACCAGTGAACGCCACCGTAGCACACAGGGGGACACAGGCGCCCACACCACGTCACAAGCGGCAGGGTGACTGTTGGAGGAGGTGTGAGCGACGCCGTGTGCTATCAACCCGCAGTCAACTCCTGAGATGAGGCAGAGTTTCAATTTCCAATCTAAAATCCTAAACACTGTCAACAGAAAACTTTCTTAAGAGACAAAAGTCAAAACTAAAGCAAAACAAAAAGCTAAAACAAACCAGAGCAGCCCCCCTCGCCCGCCCCATATTAGAAAACTCCATGAAGTCTGGAGTTTCGGCTGCAACGCAGCGGAAACGAATCCATGAGGATGCGGCCCCAGTCAGTGGGCTGGGGTCCCGCTCTGCTGTGAGCTGGGCGTAGGTTGTGGATGTGGCTCGGATCCCACACTGCGCTGGCTGTGGTGTAGCCCAGCAGCTGTAGTTCCCTAGCCTGGGAACCTCCATATGGCACAAGCCTAAAAAGCAAAAAAAAAGGAAACATTACGTTTAAGAGAAAAAAACCCCATCACCATCATGTGCACAAAAACTACCTCTAGCAATAAAAATGTTAAGACTTTTATGAAAAATAGCCCATGGTACTATAGGACATAAAAAAAGCCGTAAAGAATGGAGAAACAAACCAGGTTCCCCGATGAGAAGACTGGTGATCATTACAAACTCTTCTCAAGTGAATGTGTGTTTTCAAGGCCAGTCCCACCCAAAGGCCTCCAGGCTTCTGTCGGCTCTACTCAGTCCTGGTCCGCCACCCACAGCTTTGGCGCAAACCC
The DNA here is from genome assembly GCF_016906955.1 of Phacochoerus africanus. Taxonomy (NCBI): domain Eukaryota; kingdom Metazoa; phylum Chordata; class Mammalia; order Artiodactyla; family Suidae; genus Phacochoerus; species Phacochoerus africanus. Next base: position 286,956,758 of record NC_062544.1, on the reverse strand, counting down.
CGACGGCGCGCAGTAGCCAGAATGCTGGCTCTGCTCACAAGTCTGTCCCCTCCAAGGTTGGGGGACAGCGCGTCTGCTCCAGCTGGTGTCAGCTGTGGCACTGGAAGGCCGGGAGCTGGTGGACACGCCTGCTGCCAGGACCGGCCGGCACAGTGGCCGCACACCTCCAGGTGGCCTTCCCGCGGGGGCACTGGCGTCCTCACAGGATGGGGGCTGGGCTCTAAGAGCAGGCATCCCAAGAGGACCCGGTACAAGATACACAACCATCTCCAGGTCGCAGGGTCCTTCCACCAGTCAGAGGCCCACCAGATTCAGCTGGAGGAAACAGACCCAGCTCTCAACGGAGGACTGTCACTGCCACGCAGAGGGGCCTGTGGGATGGAACAGGCTGGGTGCAGACGTTTTTGGGAAAAAAAATTTGTATATGTAACAATCTGACTCTAAAATGTATATGGAAGAGAAAGTGCAGACCAGCCAAGAGAATCATTTTACAAAAACAGGTATCAGGAGTCCCTTCAGCCACAGCAGATGAAGGGTCTGGTGTCGTTGCTGCCATGGCTCTGGTCACTGCTGTGGCGTGGGTTTGATCCCTGGCCCAGGAACTTCCACATGCCTCAGGAGTGGCCAAAATAATAAGAGAAGAACAGATATCCATACATACTATAAACATGTAATTAAAAGTCTGGTCTTGCCACAGAACAGGCAATGAGCAACAGAACTGACATGTCCAAAATACTGTGAATACAGGATGTTGGTTTAAACAAAGGTGACATTTTCACTGAGAGCGGAGAAGAGAGACGATTATGAAATGCTATCAGGATAGTCTGCTACCCATTTAGACCAGAAAGTAGGCCCTGAACACACACTGTTCCTACCATACACAAAAACCATCTGAAGCGACACAGACCCAGCTGTAAACCACACGTCATAAAATTAGTAAAAGAAAATTAGGAGGAAATCAATTTATCTTCAGATAGACAAGCCCTTTCTCAACATGAAACACTACTCAGAAACCATGTTTGTTTGTTTGTTTTTGGTCTTTTTGCCATTTTCTTGGGCTGCTCTCGCGGCATATGGAGGTTCCCAGGCTAGGGGTCGAATCGGAGCTGTAGCCACCGGCCTACGCCAGAGCCACAGCAACGCGGGATCCGAGCCGCGTCTATGACCTACACCACAGCTCACGGCAACGCCGGATCCTTAACCCACTGAGCAAGGGCAAGGGATCGAACCCGCAACCTCATGGTTCCTAGTTGGGTTCGTTAACCACTGCGCCACGACGGGAACTCCAGAAACCATGTTTTTAAGGATACATCTCACTCCATAAAAATTATAATAGGAATTAGTATCTGTGCACTAAACAATACATCAACTACCTACAGAAAACAAACTGTAGACGATGCAAGAAAAGTAGAAACACCCTAATAACAGAAGACTTCAACGGCCCTCTGAGAGTTAAAAACAGATCAAGTGGACGAAACAAAACAGAAATGACCTCAACGACACCATCAGGAAGACAGCTCTCACGCCACACACCAAACAGGACAATCCGAAAACAGAGAAAACACGTTCTCGAGCACACGGGAAACACCCACGAAAACTTCCTGAGGTCACAGAGGAAAAGAAGGTTCATAAAGCAGAACTATTACGACTACCACTCCGATCGCAATGCAATAAAAGTAGATACGTCAAAGGGAAAAAATGTTTAAATTTCCTTCTCAGGATTAAAAAACTTGCTGTCAAACCATAGAGTGGAAGGGGCAATAAAAACAGAAAATGGAGAACTTCTGGAAAATAATAATTCGACCCTAGGCTATATGTAAATTCGTGTCTTGAAAGACCCAGAGCACTAAAAGTTTAAGAATGAACATATATTCCTGACTCGAAAAGAACCGAGAAAGGAACAAAGTAAACGGTAAGAAAACAGGAGGAAGGCAACTGTAAAAACGAAAGCAGAAATTAATTAACGAGGGAGAAACACACAGAGAGTGTGTCAGAGCAGTAAATAAAATCCGGGTTCTCTGGGAGAGTAAAGACTCAAACTAGCTAACTCAACCAAGGCAAAAGGGACAAAACACACACACACGCAAAGAAGAAACAGCGGCGGGGAAGTAATTGTTGCCAGAGAGCCTACTTTAAACGCTGAAAAAAGACCCGCTTCACACACTTCGACAAAAAGAAATTTTAAAACTTAACTGAAATGTGTAATTCTAAGAAAAATACAGTTTCTCAAAACTGACAAATGGCTGAAACAGACCAAGTCCCACGGAAGGGAACCGGCCACAGGACAACACCGGGCGCAGACGACCCCCCAGGAGACCCCCGTCAGGCCCTCGGGAGCGGGCAGCACCAGCGCTGCGTTAATTGCTTCGGACACGGAAGACAGAGCTTCCACGCTCCTTGCAGGAATCAGGCACAACACTGATACTTGAGCCTGATAAAGACAACACAAAAAAGCAAGGGACCGATCACTTGTGAACACAGATGCAGACAATCCCAAGTAAGGCGAGCAGACGCCAATCCCACGTTAGAGCAATCATGCTCTGCCCAAGGAGGACACAGCAGGGACGCAAGTATGGCTTGATAAGAAGAAACCCATTAGCGCACGTCGAAACAGCAACCGATCTAAGTGGGAGAAAAATCATACGATTATCTCCACCAGAAGGAGAAAGCCTTTATCAGAATTCACTGTGTATTCCTAAAAAAAAGCCCAGGAACAGAGGAAGGGACGGAAGCTCCTTTACACGCTCACCTAACTCTACCCCCAGTCCCACGGCTCGCACCCTACTTAAAGGAGAGACACCGCAGGCACGGGCACTGAGGTCAGAACAAGGCAAAGATCCCGCCGTGCCCACAACTACCTAGCAATGTCCCAGAACAAGAAAAGCAACGTGAGGCCTCAGGATGGGAAGGAAGCACTAAGGCTCTCTCCAGAGGGACGTAGCAGGGTGTCTGGAAACCCGACACTCTGGGGCCCAGGGGACCAACGATAAAACGAACTCAAAAGAGGGAGTTCCCATCGTGGGTCGGCGGAGGTGAGTCCACCTCGTACCCACGAGGATGTGGGTTCCATCCCTGGCCTCGCTCAGTGGGTCAAGGATCTGGCGTTCCCCTGAGCTGGGATGCAGGTCGCAGACGAGGCTCGGATCCCGGGTGGCTGTGGCGTAGGCCGGCAGCTGTAGCTCCTATTCTGACCACTAGCCGGGAATCGCCATATGCCGCCGGTGTGGCCTTTTCTAAAACCAAAAAACAAAACCAAACCAGCTAACTCAAGCAATCTAAGAATTCAGCAAGGGTAACGTGAAAAAACAACAACAACAACTAGAGTTCCCTGGTGGCTTGGTGGTTAAGGATCTGGCATTGTCACTGCTGGTGTGGCTCAAGTTCGATCCCTGGCCCAGGAACGTCCACAGGCGCAGCCAAACAAAAACCAACAGGCTCCACATACACGAAAATTAACTACCTAGACGAGGTCATGGGAGAACAGCCCAGTGACAAGAGCAACAAATAAGGAAAATACTTAGAAAAGTAATTTGCTACTGACGTCCCTATGCAAAAATAAACATGGCCCAGCAACTAGGCAAACGCTGAAGAGACTGACCAGAGAGAACAGTCCCCTGGGGTAGGAATGTGGGCGCACGAATGCAAACAGACTGAACCCCGAGTGGCGGCCCAGCAGCGGCAGGGGCGAGACCGCGCAGGTAAGTGACCCGTAAGGGACCGTGCTGATGCTGCCGGAGCCTGGGAGATGGATACCGGAACAGGGGAAGAAAGAGCCCTGGGGGCGGGGGGGGAGGGCAGGCCAAAATCAGGGCCATCGGCGTCAACTCCGACTTCTCAGACTCGCCCTCCTCAGCCACGGAGAAAAAAGCCGTGGAAGCAGAGACACTGCCAAGTGCCAGGGAACTGGGGCTCCGTGGAAAAACACCTGGTTCCAGCCCCAGGGCGGCAAAGGGGCCAGACCCCAGACTTGGGCCCCTGGGAGCTTAGAAAATGTTCAAAAGGACACAGGAGCCAGCCTGAAAGGACTCTCACTGGCCAAACGTGGGACAACCAGAACATCAAAATGAGAAAGGAAAACTGACCACAAAGCACTAAATAAAACAGAGGCCACCCGGCTCCCTAGAGGAGAGCAGGGACTGACAGCCGGGGAAGCGGTGCTGGCAACTCTTGGCGAAGACGACCGGTTCTGGAAGGATCTTCCCTGGGGCTCAGCCCAATCTGGGTTGGGAGGGGCTCCATTCCTGGGGGACAGGACTGGCCCCCTGGGCACGAGCTGCACAATGTGGCTGAGCTAACACCTGCTCCACCCCAGGAGTCTAGTTCTGCGAGGCGCAGGGCAGGGGCTGCCCGTGTGACTGACGGGCCGATAAAACCCTGGGTGCCGAGGCTCTAGCGAGCTCCCCTGGCGGACAGCTCACACGTGTGGTTGCACCTGCTCCGGCGGAGGAAGCCAGGCGCACGGGACTGCACCGGGCAAGGCTGCAGAGCCACGTCAGCCAAGGCAAAAGGGGCTGGGGCCAAGGGGAGACCAGGCCTGAGCTTCCCTCCCTGCTCGTTAAAATGACAAAAACGACCGCATCCTCAGGTTCAGGTTAGAATGCCACAGGACGTAATGATTTATGTATCCTGCACACTGTCAAATGCTTGTTTTATTTCAGTCAGATGAGGCCCGAAGAAATGATCCACAGAACTGCCTACGTGTGCATGTTAAGAATGGGTTCACGAACATAGAACTGCCAAGCACAAGGCGCCCACAGAGTCTCGTCCCCTCCCTCGGCGGGTGGCACAGAGTGCCCGCCTGCTGTGCCAGGTACGACAGGGAGGAAGGAGGCAGTTCCCTGCCTTCAGGGAGCCTGCAAACCAGCAAGAGACAGACAACGGTCCTGCAGCAGAGAAAGGGCCGTGATGGGGAGCTCAGGGTGTTGTGGAAACACAACTGAGAAGAGGCATCCCAAAGACCCAGAGCCCACTGCCCCGTGAGACGGCCCGCAAGAAGTGGAAATGCAGGAGGGAAGGCTGTGCGTGGGACTGGCACGCGGGCACCGCCTGGGCCAGAGCAGGCGCCCGCGGCAGCAAGGCCCTCTGCTTGGCTGAGGAAGGGGGTAGAGACTATCAACAGGTTTTATGTGAACAAGGGAACGGGAAGCAGAGCTGTGTGAGCAGAGCCCACCCTGTGACTCCTTAACCCCGGTGCAGGCTGTGCCGCCTCACCTCGCCCGCCAAGGAACACTTACACAGCACTCCGTCCAGTAAATGTGGAGGAAGGGGAACGTGAGCAGGGCTTTGTTCCCTTCTTTGGGCAGCAGCTCCTCTTTGAACTGAACAAAGTTGGATTCTAGGTGAATCATCTTTGGAGCCCGGCCATAGGACCTAGAAAAACAACGTTTAACAAGTGAGCGAGAAGCACAAGCAGTGGTCAGCCGAAAGACAAGGAGAAACACACACCCATGCAGTCCTAGCTACGAGCTCAGAAGCACGGAGACGAAGTTAACCTTGAACTACCGACCCCGTGGTCCATCTGAAAAGCTTCTACGATTTGCTTTAACCCCGCCGACATGCACGTGGCAGAGCTCCCTCCCCGTGAACCTTTCAGCAGAGGCCACGACACACAGAAACATCCGCCCAGCCAGGGCCACGGGCAACAACCCGGCTTCTGAGAACAAGGGGTGTTGCTGAGTCTAAGCCACTCCGGCAGAAGAAAAGAGTTTCCCAAACGTCAGGCGTGCGGCCGGCAGTTGTCAGAGCTTTCAACTGCTCTAACACTCTTGTGACAACCTGTACCACCCCAAGAGGAGAACTGTGGTGAGAAGAAGAGGCTTTTGTTTGCGCTGCATAAATGAAATAGTGGGCGCCACCGCCCCCCTTCTTCCGATGCCGGGAACAAAGAGCCCACAGAGGAACCCCGCAAGCTACATACAGTCTACGCTGTGGCCAGCAGGGGACACCCGCTATTCCGCCATCCCTCTAAGCACAGCCTGTGCTCCAGGTGTCTCTGCCCACACCTCTCCCGCCCGCCTCCAGCAGCTGGGTCTCGTTGAAGCCTCCACGGCTGGGGTCTCTAGTGTTCACCTAACCGCAGAAGCCCGCGACCCCTAAGTTAAAACCACCAGAGTTACTGTCATTACGCGGAACGTACGGATTTTCTATTTCAGGCTGTCTGTGGTTTTCCGTACTTTGGGAGACTCAGCACGTTTTCTCTCTCCGCTCTTGGCCTCTCCTGGGTGAAAGCTGAACCGTCTCTTTCTCTACTGCGGCTGCTTCCATGGTAGTTCTGGAATTTCCCTTTCGAAGGCTGCGTAGACGCCCACTGCTCCCTCAACAAGACAGGAGACACACCTTCTCCTCCGCTCTCTTCTACACGTCTGAAACTTGAGCTTTTTGACTTTTTAAAAGCACTGACACGGTAACTGTAGCAAAATAGCTATTCGACTTGTGTGCTGGCAGCTGCTTCCTTCGTCCTGTGAACTCGGGGTTCACCTTCCTTCTGGCTGAGGTGCACCCTTTACTATTTGGGTTTCTGATCACACACGTCTGGAAGCGCTTTCGGCCACGGCCCGTCCCCCAGCTCCCTGCGGGCGGCGGCGGCGGTGAGGCTGGAAGAGCGGCAGTGCGGCCAGGGGAGGCTGGGCCCCGCCGCCCCGGGCCCTGCCGCCCGCACCCCTGGCCTGAGAGCAGCAAGACCTCTGGGCGCCCGTGTTCCGCAGGCCGGGCGGCTGAGGCTGTCCCCTGTCTGAGTGTGAAGGGACAGGACTCGAGGGCTCTGAGAGGACCCCTCTCAAACGCTGTGTGTCATGCTGCACTTGACACGCTGCTGGAGACTGCAACGTCCATTTCTCCTTCCTCTCTGTTTCGGGGCACAGCTTCTTGTTTGCGGGCTTGACACTCAGCAGCCCCCACAGTCCCTGAACGGCCCGTGGGCAAACCTTGATGCCAGGTCCTCCATGCGCCACACCGTCCTCTCGAACGGCCCCTCCCAGGGCACGGAAACTTCTGGATGCAGCCTCCATGGCTCAGATCTCCTTTCCTGCCTTCCTTCTCCAGCTCTCAGCTTTAAACTTCATGGCGTCTTGTCAAGGTTCTGCCTAAATGTTTTCTTTCCAAGATCTAACCAATTAATTTTAAATTTTTATCAAAATCGTACATACGCACTTTAATGATAGTACTTCAGTAACGGCACTGGGGCTCCGCCTGTCCCTTCAGCCACCTCGCTCCGCCTGGGCCTGCCTCGCCCACCGAGGTCCTGGCCCTGGCACGCGTCAGGACGTGCTGCTCCACAGGGAGCCACCCCTGCAGACACGGGGGCTCAGCTCTGCTCCCCTTCGGCTCCGTCCTCTGTCCCCCCAGAGGCGGCCGGGCCCGTGCCTGCAGCTAGGCCCTTCCAGTCCTGTTTCTCATCCGGTTCTCAAGCAGGTGAGGAGAAGAGCGTACATTCCGTGCCCCTATTTCGTTTCCCCTCATCACCCCCTCTCGCGCCCTTCCCCTCCCTGCTGTTTCGGGAGCGGACACTTGCTGGAGAGCCGTTGCAGACCCCGCCCCTTGCTGCAGGGCGTCCTGTGCCCTCCGGGTCACATGCCAGCAATCACGGACCTTCTTGTGACACCTCAGTCGCGCACAAAAAGGAGACTGGAGTCAACAGAGAGCCTGGGTGAGGCATCCAGAATGTTCGCTTCACTTAGCAGGGTACAAACCGGTGGTGAGAAAGGAACGATGTAGCAAGAATCAGCAGGACACGAACGTGAACAAGAGCACATCGCTCACATTCCTTGGCTAAAGGCAGATTCCTCGTGTTAACACGTCAAAATCCAAGCATTCTCTACGCGTAGCATCCCATCTCACAGAAAGTGCTTTTCCAGTGAGGTGATTCAGTCAGCTGTCTCCCGGGAGCGAGTCACTCGGGGAGCAACCACCAACAGCAGGGCAAAGGGGGGGTCCCCCTGGTCTCGCTCCCGGGGTCTCAGCCGCCCGGCTCTGTCACTGTCCCGTGCTGAGGGCGAGGGCCCAGGAGCTCAGGGCCGAGAGAGGTCTCAGCAAGAGCAACCCGAGCGTGGCCGCTTTAGGAGGATTGGGGGCCGTCCCTAGAAAAGGGGCCGTGGACTCAGACAACCCACGTGCCGCTCCTCGGAGCAGAAGGCCCACAGACCCGCGGGGCCGCCCGCCCGCCCGCGCCCGGGGCCCGCCGCACCTCCTCCACTCCATCGGCTCCCGCGGCAGCTGCTGGGAAAGCGTCGGGTAAACAGAGGTAAATAAATTCGGATCGCCAGCACCTGCGGCAGGAAGAGAAATGGCATTTTAGGCAAGGACAGGGAAAACGGGCTCTGCCGGATTAAATTAGAGTTTTTAGACAGTTTCACGCGTTAGTGAACGACAGCGCAAGACAAGCTCGCTTCCTATCTCTGCATCCGCGGTCGCGAGAACGCCCCGCGCTGGCCCCGCCCTGGGCCCTGACCCCCCCCCCCCCCCCCGCTCTGCCTCTCGGGGGGGTGGGGTGGGGGGGTGTGGCTTTCCCCACAAGGGGGGGCGAGGGCCGGCGAGGGGAGGCTGACCGCCAGGGAGGGACAGGGCTGGCTCGGCTCCAGCCAGCCTCGCTCCTGCTCTGCCCAACGGCCACCTTCAACCTGGACGGAAGAGCTGCGAGACGCCACGCAGAACAGGAGGCCTGGCCCACGAATGCCGTTTCTCCTCCGAGACAGCGCCACGGGCATCCCAGCGCCAGCAGGAGCCCAGGGAAGGAGGGCTCTCTGCACTTGGCGCCCAGGACTCGGGACGCACCTGCCCTCCGCAGGCCCCACGGTGAGCGCGAGGACACACGCGAGCCTGCCTGGCAGACCAGGAGGGGATCTGACAGGTCCCCGCCTTCTGAGCACAGGCTGGCTGGTGCCAGGTACGAGTGGGGAATCCGCTGTGTCTGGCTTTGCATGCTCAGCTGCCAGCTCTCTGGCCTAGCTCGAACAGAACTGAAAACTCCAATCACTCTCATAAAATGATAGTATAACCATAAACGTAAGCTTCAAGAGAAACTTTTCGTATAGATGACTCAAATTCCTTTTTTTTTTTTTTTTTGTCTCTTTAGGGCCGTACCTGCGGCACATGGAGGTTCCCAGGCTGGTGGCTGAATCGGAGCTCCAGCTGCCGGCCTGCCCCACAGCCACAGCAATACCAGATCCAAGCCATGTCTGTGACCTACAGCTCTTGGCAGCACCGGAGCCTTAACCCACTGAATGAGGCCAGGGATTGAATCCATGTCCTCGTGGATACTAGGTGGGTTAGTTACCGCTGAGCCACAATGGGAAGTCCCTAGATGACTCAAATTCTTATTCTCAGGATCCTCCAACTTTAAGCAAAGCCATTTTCCAAACTGCTTTTATATGGATCCTACAGAAGTCATTGGGAATTGATATAGGCCATTAATTTGCTTATTTTGCCATCATGAGCCTAAAAAGACAAACCAAAACAAAGCCAAAAAACCTCCCTCAAAGGACATAACAATGTCAAGTCACTGGTGAGAGTAAGGACATTTCTGGGCTGGTGCGCTGATTACCGGAGAGGCAGCGGCCACGGCGAGCGGACACGGATGCTGAAAGCCTGACCGCCTGGGTCCCTCTGAGCTCCGCTATCTACCCGCTCAACAAGCTCACCCTTCCTGTGCCGCCCGGACCATGTGCGAAATGGGAAAATAAGAATGGCTCCCACCAGGGCTGTGGTGAGCCTCGAACAAGGCCCGACACAAAGTAAATCCTTTGTAAAGGTTACTATTAATAATGGATTGTGGACATAAAAACAACTTTTATGGCTTTTTTTTTTTTTTTTTGCCTTTTTAGGGCTGTACCCGCAGCATACGAAGGTTCCCAGGCTAGGAGGGGTCGAATCGGAGCTGTAGCTGCCAGCCTACACCACAGCCACAGCAACATGGGATCCGAGCCGTGTCTGCGACCTACACCACAGCTCACAGCAACGCCGGATCCTTAACCCACTGAGCGAGGCCAGGGACCGAACCTGCATCCTCCTGGATACGAGTCAGATTTAGGCTGCACCACGACGGAACTCCCTAGCTTTTATGTTTTAATTCATCCTGTTCGTTTATTTGGTAGTTGTCTTGAAGATAGGTAACATAAGAAAACCTTCAATTAGCTTCAGATTTCCTGTCTTTGGGTGCCAACTCCTGCTGCCTCTTTAAAAGTTTCCGAGATTAACACGAAAAGTCACCACTCTGCTCGGCAGACATTCGGGCAGCCGCCTGCGAGTGCCCTGCTCTGTCACTACACACAGACACACACACACACACACACACACACACACACACACGCACGCAGTCCCCGCAGTGGAGGCTCCCCCGAAGGCACAGCCAGCCCGTGGGCACAGAGCCAAGGGTGTGCTCCATGCCGCCTCCCAGAGTCTCCCACAGGAAAGCCTGTCATAAGATAAAACGCTCGCCTGCACCGAGATCAGAGCAACGCTTTTGCTTATCATGAAATAAATCTTTCATCGGTGCCCTAAATTTCACTTTAAAGGTTATAGGTCAATTAGCATCTCTGTCAAGGACAAAGACGCCACCAGACAAGAACTGGGAACTCAAGAGACGACCATTTGATCGCAGCGCCTGCCGTGCGCTGAACGTGTCTCCGCAAGATGCACGGTTGAAGCCCTAACCCCCGTCACCTGAGTGGCACTGGGTTTAGAGATTAGGTCTTGAAAAGGGTGATTACGTTAGAACGAGGGCTTTGGAACAGGCCCTGAGCCAATCTAACGGGTGTCCCTCTAAGAAGGGCCCACACGGACACACAGCGGGCTGGGAAGAGCACCCAGGACAGAGCACGAGGCCGGCTGGCCCCGACGAGGAGGGAGGCCTTCCAGTCGCCAGGACCGTGAGCAGCCACGTTTCTGCGGCTGAAGGCCCGACTGCGGGGGTTGGCTCTGCCGGCCCGAGGAAGGGAAGGCGGTCCCCCAACTTAGGCTTGAGGGCCAAGTTCTTCTCACCCATTCACGGGCTGAAGGCGAACCGAGGAAAAGTCACCAGGATTGTCTCAAAATACGCAGCAGCCATCAGGGACACTCCTCCTCCCGAACCCTCCCACTGCACACGGGGACACACACAGGTCTGCGAAGTCGGCTACGGCCGGAGCCGGAGAGAGAGAGGCGGCCAAGAGCGCGGTGCCAAACCCCGAAAGGATTCGGCCTCGGCGGAGGGGAGAGGCGGCGGGGACGGGGCACACTCCGCCGCCCCCCGAGGCGCGCAACCCCCCCCCCCCCCCCGCAGCAGAGCCACGCGGTCCTGAGGCCGGGAGGCCGGGGTCCCACGATCCCCGAGCTGTGGGCACGAGAAGAAAGCCCAGGCAGGACGCAGCCGTCAGAAAACAGCGCCCAGAGGCAAAAACGAGGGTTGGAGACGGATGCGTCCCAGCGGCGAGAACCCTGCTCAGAAAACTGCCGTCTCTTCTCTGGCTCCGGAGGGGCTTCGAGTCAACTCGGATTCATGGTGCAACAACTAGGACGTCTTTTTGTTGTTGCGGGAGGGAGACGGATCAAGACAACCAATGAGGACAAGGCGAAGCACAATCCCATGCACGCGGGTCTCTGTGTGTGCGTGTGTGCGCGTCTCGTCACCTGCTGGGGACACGGGGACAGGAGGCTGGGTGAGTCGGGGCGCACGCAGAGGCGGGGCCGGGCGAGTGTAAAGGGGAGCGTCCGGGGACCGTGGCCTTGCCCTGAGGCGGGAGACGGCCACCCTGCCTGGACAGTACCCCGACCCTCTGGGACCCGCCCCGGCCCGGGCCTGAGCCCGGAGGCTGCGCAAAGCCCAGCGCAGACGCTCCCCAAAGGCGGGCAGCACCCCAGTTTCTGTGTCCTTATTTTTGCCGGCTGGGGTGAGACCTGCTGGTCCCGGCGGTCAGACGGCTGACGCAGACCTTTGCTGATTCCCGAGTTATGACGGTTCTCTAGGGTTCTAGACACGTGTAGTCATGTATGAATCATGCAATCTTCAACGCCTCCGCCAGAAGCAGATAAGAACTCATGAAACACGGCATGGGGAAAGAATTCAAAAAGATGATTTTAGTGACTTAATCACAAGTGGGTCATAGTTCAACAAAACTCAGCTAATATTTTCTGAAAATTTTATTTATTTTTTATTTCTTCTAATTTTTTGTCTTTTTAGGGCCACACCTGTGGCATATGGAAGTTCCCAGGCTAGGGTTCGAATGGGAGCTACAGCTGCTGGCCTCCACCACGGCCACGGCCACCCCTGATCCTAGCCGTGTCTGCAACCTATACCACAGCCCGTGGCAACGCAAAATCCTTAACCACTGAGCGAGGCAAGGGATCAAACCTGCGTCCTTATGGATGCTAGTTGGGTTTGTTGCCACTGAGGCCACAATGGGAAGTCCCTGAAAAATTTAAAAACAGAAGGACCTGGGACCCAATTATAAAGTAGTTAACTTTTACCAACTTTGAAAAGACATTCATACCCAACAAAACATAAATAACTATAGATAAAAATGCATCATTTAGACTTCAGGTTACCAACGAGAAGATGGTAAAAAAGCTGGCTATTTCTGAAACAACTCTAATTTTCCTTTCTTTTTTCTTTCTTTTTTTTGGCCATGCCCACAGCATGCGAAAGTTCTGGGGTCAGGGATCGAATCCACAACCAAGCCACTTGCAGTGACAACACCAGATCCTTAACTTGCTCCACCACAAGAAGAATTCCAAAACAACTCTAATTTTCAAAGAAGTCAATTATAACTAAAAACAGAAACCTCCAGGCTAAACAGTCTTTTATTTTTTAAATTTTTTTTTCAGGGCCACACCCGTGGCATATGGAGGTTCCCAAGCTAGAGGTCAAATTGGAGCTGTAGCCACTGGCCTACACTGCAGCCATAGCAACATCAAGCCGTATCTGCGACCTACACCACAGCTCACGGCAACGCCAGATCTTTAACCCACTGAGCGAGGCCAGGGATCGAACTTGCGTCCTCATGAATGCTAGTCAGATTCATTTCCACTGAGCCATGAAGGGCAGGCCCTTTTTTAGCTTTTTGAGGGCTGCACCTGCAGCACATGGAGGTTCCCAGGCTAGCGGTCGAATTGGAACTATAGCTGCTGGCCCGCACCACAGTCACAGCAACGTGGGATCCGAGTTGAGTCTGCGACCTACACCTCAGTTCACGACACTAGATCCTTAACCCACTGAGCAAGGCCAGGGATCGAACCTGCGTCCTCCTGGATACTAGTTGGATTTGTTTCCCCTGAGCCACGACGGGAACTCCTAGATTTTCGATTCTCAACAGTCAACTGCAGCTGCAACAGCATGAGCACTGCGCCGATGCCTGAAGAGTCGAGGACCCCGGGATGTCCTGCTCCGTATGGACAGGCCTCCAGCAGACAGACACGCAGGCAGAGCCCCCTGCTGAGAACCCCCCTCTGGACCAAAGCCTGCAGGAGGTTCCACTGGGGAGGAGGCTGCACAGGAGCCCCCGGTCTGCAGCTGGGGAACACGGGGTGTCTAAACTAAAATAGAGACACGAACGCTCCCAGTTGAGAAGGAAATGTCCGTGTCTATGTTAAAAAGCCATACGTTTGTTGTGGCTGATGTTCCCATAATGCTGATGCAATCATTTTTTTTAAGATCTCAGGATTCAACTATGACATAACACTGAATGCAGCACTCAGCAGTCTGCAGAAAAGGTAAATTACCAGATGTGGTCTGATCGCTCCAGAGCTATACATTATGCCTCGGGGGAAACAAAAAGTTAAACTGAAAAGCCACCTCTCAGTGGGCAAGGACAGGGTTTTCCTGCTTAAAGAATCTCTGCCTCCTATGGCTTTTCCCAGACCCGTGTCAGGGCATTCAGAAATCCCTGCTCGCCGGGGCCTGTGAACACGGTACAGGACGGGCAAGGGGGAGCTGGGGCTGCCCATCAGCTGCTCTTTAAAACACAGAGATTACCCTGGATTATCCGGACAGGCCCGCTTAACTGGGACTAGGGAGGCAGAGGAGCCACCACCGAAGAGAAGCACCAGGAGAAAGACTGAACCGTCTCAGCGGCCCTGACGATGGAGCGGCAGAGGCCGCCAAGGACGCCGGCGCCCCGAGGAGCCGGCAAAGGCAGGTACTGGTCTCCCTGGAGCCTCTGGAGGGGTCGGCGCGGCCCACGGCTGGCTGTGGCTCCAGCCCACGTCGACTCCTGACCCGCAGAGCGCTAGAATACCTGTGTTACCTGAAGGCGTGGGGTCTATGTCGCCTGTTACGAGATGCTGACACAACTATGACAAGTGTACGAGAGACTTAAGAGGGCAAGGGAAGCGCCGGCCGTGCCGCCCGCCCCGTCTCCATCACCCCGCACTCCGACCGTCAGGAGGCCTGCCGGCTGCAGGGGCTGCCCTCGGCCAGCGCGGGCCAGGAGGCCAGAGGCCAGCTGTTGGCGGTGCGTTCACTTAGCACGGTGCCCCTCAGCACTCTGCCCACGGTCACCCCGAGCCCTCAGAGCTGCCCGAGGCCCCGGGGGCCACCCCTGCGTGGAAGCCGGGGCGCGAGGCCATCCCCACTAGCCGGCCCAGCAGCCCCCGAGCCGCAGCACGGGGCGGACCCGCACCCGGGCTGTCCACTCTGGACCCCACAGTCCCGGCTGCCACCCAGGCTGCTCCTCATGCTGTTGTTTCCTAGGGAACTCGCAGGGGCTGCACGGACACCACGTGGCTGAAAATGCAGGTTCCAGGAGGCCTTCCACCAGCAGAGCGAACACTTCTGTCCCTGGCACGCCACCATCACCAACAGGCAAACGTGCAAGACCACGGAGGTCTCCCAGCATGAAAGGACCAGGAACTGACCACCGTGGGAAAGTGGCAGATAAAAACAAAACGTTCAGGTGAGGGCAGGATGCGAGGAAGCAGAGAGCCAGCCCAGCTCTGAGGAGGCGCTCCCGGCCGGGCCGGCGAGCCCCAGGCACACGCCCACCTGCTGCCTCAATGCCCATGGTGGGGGGGGGCGCGGAGGAGCCCAAAGGGCAGTAGGAAGGGGCAAGGAAGGTACAGGCGGGGTGCGTCCGCCTGGAGAGAGTAATGGAATCATTCCGCACAAGAAATACGCATCCCCCAGAAAGCCCATGAAGGCGGGAAAGGAGCGCGTCTCGTTGCAAACATCCGTGTGAACAGCCTGCGGTCACCACACATCTTCTTTCACTGTTCACCCTTTTAAATCAACCAACTGGCTGGAAAGCCAAAACAAGA
This sequence comes from Phacochoerus africanus, assembly GCF_016906955.1. Classification (NCBI taxonomy): domain Eukaryota; kingdom Metazoa; phylum Chordata; class Mammalia; order Artiodactyla; family Suidae; genus Phacochoerus; species Phacochoerus africanus. The sequence goes on along the minus strand of NC_062544.1, from coordinate 286,941,536 downwards.
GGTTCGGCTTCCTAAGTACCTGATGCCGTGTCCTGTCAAGATCAGTATCTTGATGGGGAGACGTACACTGGAGAAAGATCTTAAATGAACATTTTAAGTATGTGATGCTCTCATGCGGTACCATTTTGCTTCACATTCAGGTATCGCCTTAGCAAAAGGAATCAGTAACTTTTCTAATAAAATGCATCTCTTGTTTTAACTTCAATCGCTGAAGACATGCAGAATCTGTGCCTGTTAACCAGCCGGCCGTCTTAAGCCGCCTAACGAGCAGTGTCCTAAGTCGAAGGGTGGCTCTATCCTTTAGGGCTCCGTGGGCTGCACAGCACTGCGGGCAGGAAAGACGGGGTGGGTTCTGGCTCGGGAAGACACGCCGCTGTCGACAGAGGGGCCCGCGCTGGGCTCATTCCACACCGCGATTCCCCTGCTGGGACCGAGAGGCCATCTCAAGCCCTCCCAAGGAAGGGACACTATGATTTTTACTTTTGAAAAAAAAGCCAAAGGAAATACATCAATTACCTAACATCTGCTTTACGGAAAACGTTAAAGAAACAGCCCTTTTTTACTTAAAAGCACGCTGCTAGCAAGAAAAGGCTACACTTCACGACCTGGCAGCTCATTCCTACTTGGAAACGGGAGTGTTAAGTGGTCGCCGTCTTTAACCCGACACATGCGCGCACTCGTCCTCAGGCCACACTGAACGCATTCCTCCCCGACAGGCTGTGGCAGGACAGACTTCCAGGGGGACAATAAAAACGTCCAAAGTCACAAACTAGGACGTCACTTTGGTAACGTGTAAAATGGATTTGCCATAATTCATGCATAATGTCACTGCGGAAATGAAACTGAACTAATGCTTCAAACTGGTGGTTCTTCCATGGGAAAACTAATATCCAGGGTGCAATCATGGAAAGGGGCGGCCTCCCCAGCGGGCCCCGAGCGTCTGCGCAGGCAGGCTTTCACCTGGGGGCGGGGGGGGCGGCGGGGGAGGGGGGTGAACGAGAAGGAACAAAAAAGACCCAGACGGCGCCCCGATTCTCTAAGCAGAAATTCTCTCGCTTTCCTTGTGCCCTAAAATGACGAGGCACCCCACCCCCATTTCTGGGCAGAAGGACGGCCCCTCCTCTGCTGGACGGTGAAGCGAGAGAAGGAAGGCACAGGAGCCCTCCCAGCTGTGCACCAGAGGCCAGGTTTAAAGAAGAGTGATTTCTGCAGCGACAGGATGGCAGTGACCTCCAGCTGGATGCTGCGTCACAGAGCCTCTGCGGCAGGGGCCTTCCACAACGACGGCGGTCTCAGATCCCGACTCAGGACGTCCTGCCGTGTCACCACTGGCTTTCACAGGAGGCCTGGCCCACGCCGCCTTCGTCCCGAGCCCTGCTGGGACGGGCAAGGGGCCCTTGCTCCCCACTCTGCTTCCCTCACTCCCGGTACCCGGTCTAGCCTGAAGGTTAGACCACAGGGAAAAAGTGTCACGTGTGAGTGCTGGTGGAGTTTCCTGCGTGGGGGTTTGCAGAAGAGGAACCACAACCCATACAGAGCCCACTCGCACGAGAGAAAGCCCCAAAGTGGTCTTTTTTTGCCACGAAAGCCAATCAAGCACCCACGCCAAGTGTTCAGAGGCCTGAGTGAACACTCTAACCAGGGGACAAGTGACACCTTCTCCAGCTCGCAGACCACACCAGGCTTAGAACTGCAGTCTCGGAGCGCCCGTCGTGGCTCAGCAGGTTATGAACCGACTGGTATCCATGAGGACGCAGGTTCAATCCCTGGCCTCGCCCAGTGGGTTAAGGATCCGGCATGGCCGTGAGCTGTGGTGCAGGTTACAGACGCAGCTTGGATCCCGCGTTGCTGTGGCTGTGGTGGAGGCCGGCGGCTACAGCTCTGATTTGACCCCCAGCCTGGGAACCTCCATATGCTGCAGGTGCAGCCCTGAAAAGATACTAAAAAAATGAAAACAAAAACCTGCAGTTTCACAGAAAAAGAAAGATCTGATAAACGCACCTAAATATAAGAACACAAGAATCAGCCTTTGACGGTTTACCTTTCATAAACCAAGGAAAAACAGTATGGCAGTGGCAGTTTGCATCCCAGCATGTGCCAGTTCAAGAGGAGATCCCGCTTGCTCCAGGCTTTGGATAAAGGGTTCCCAAACCTCCCTTTCCTCGATTCGCCTTTCACCTCCTCAAAGTCTGTTCAAAGATCACCCACTTTCTCAGGGTGGTTTGATGGTAATTTCAAAAGGGGAACGGTCACAAAGGCGGGTTTGAAAACATCTAGCGAAACGACGTGCTCACCATGGCGCCAGCGACCCCTGCAGGGATCTACCCGCAGAGACGGGGACCCGGGCACAGCGAGAAGACAGAGGTGCACGCCGGGCTACTCAGCGCAGGGCTGGGTGACACAGTGCAGGCAGAACCGCTTCACCGGCACTGCCTGCCGGGGCCACGGGCTAAGCCCTGGGCGGCTACAGGAGGGGCCTCGGGACTGCAGGAGGGATGGAAGGCGAGGGGGACGGTGTGCGTGCAGAGAGCCTCCCACCCGGTATCCCGGGGGAAAGAATCGGAAAGAGATTGGCTGTGTGCGGCCGGGTACCTGACTCACCGCGCGGCCCAGCAGAAAGGCTCGCAGCCCCGCAAGTGCGCTCCACTCCCACAAACCCTAAAACAGAACGCGGGCGGGGTCTGCCACCCCACCTAAGACGGGGAAACAAACACGGAGGAGGGTTTCCTACAGGAGGGAACGAGGGAACGGGGCACCGTTCGCATCCTACCTGAGAAGGAGCAGAGGGCCTACAAAGCCCCTACAGCTCAGACGCCAGCTGGCAAAGCCGGAACGTGCAGGGCAGTGGGGGCGGCGACTGCAAGGGACGGAAACAGAGCCTAACTCCTCGGCTTCGCCGTGACACTTACATCAGAAAGCAAACTGATGGCCAGTGAAGGGTACCGGAGAACCAACTCTCTTTGAGAAGTTATGTGAGAGAGAAAAACCACGCATTGGGCCTGCCTTTCCTCTACCAACTGCACGGCTGGTGACGGGCTAATACAGACCCATGTGTGCAGGTACCTATGTCTATGTGCACGTGTACACACACACACACACACACACACACACACACTCAGAGACCTTTCAGATAATGACCACAGAGACAGTAAGATGAGACTCAACAGCAGCTAACATCACAGAGGGACCCCAGACATGGTGCACCTGCCGAGGGAGGACACCCCACCTGTGCTGCAACAGTCTTGCCAGAAAAACCCGACCCGATCCGGCCCAGCCTCGGGCTCCAACACCTTGCCAGAAACAGGACAGAGGACACAGCTGGCAAAGTCCAGGCAGGGGACCGTAAGACACAGCACCGGGCTGTCCCACAGCGGGCAGGGAATGAGAGAGATGGAGGGAAAAACCCATGTTGGAAGAGAGACTGGAAACACTTACCCAAAAACTTTCTTTGGGGAGCTTCCTGGCGGCCTACAGTTAGGGTTCGGCCCCGTCACTGCCGTGGCCTAGGTTCCACCCTGGCCTCAGAACTGAGACCCCGCACTGAGTCGCTGCATGTCACAGCAAAAACCCAACTGAATGAAGAACCCCCACCTTTATCTGATGCGAAATAATTCAAAGAACTTTTTTAAAGACATTTCAGACACGCTGGAAGTGTAGACACTGAATATTTGATACAAAGGAACTATTTTTTTAGATTGATAAAGGTGTTGCCGGTTCTCTTTTCAAAGTCGGCTCAAACAACACGATTTTTTTCTCCTAGTTTTGGAGCTGGAGTCCAAGGTCAGGGAGCCTCCGAGTGGTTCCAGGTGAGGGCTCTCTCCTGACTGGCAGAGGTCTCGCTGTGTGCCCACATGGCCCTCCCTGAGTGTGTGTGTGGAGGGGGCGGGAGGGTGGAATGTGGTCCCCATCGCCCCTCTTCCTCTAAGGCCAGGGCGCCCCCCCATGAGGCCCCCACCCTCAGGACCCACCCAATCCGGATTAGCTCCCCGACAGCCCTGCCTCCAGACACCAGCCCCACTGGGGGTCTGAGCCTCAGTACATGAGCCTGGGCGGGGAAGGGCAGACGTCTGTTGGTAAAGTGTGGGATGGCTGAGATCTGCTTCCGAATCACACAGGATTGGAGGGGATGCGGGGTGTGGCCATCGGCTCACCCGCTGAGGCTGGGTGAGAGGTTCGCAGGGTTTCTGTCTATACCATTCTTCTTTCTTTTAACACCTGCGAGTGTCCATAATAAAGACGTTATGCCATTCCTCTCCCTCCTCTTTTTCTCCTCTCCCCACAGCTCGCATCATGTATCACCCACCCCATTCTCGAACTTACTAGGGAAGCCCGCTGTCCATCTCCTCTTGCTAGGGCATGGGCTCTCGGAGGGCTGGGTCTTTGCTCACAGGGGTACCCAGGCACCTCTGGCATCACCTGGAACAGATGCCAAGGACACACTCGCTCACGGCTCCCTTGGGCTCGGCCCCAGACAACTCGGGGTCCCAGAGGGCAGGCCCTCCCCCGGCAGATGGGATGATGGGGCCGGCTGTCCAGCTCGTGAGCGTGAATTTCACCTTAGAACAAGAAAGGTTCTACTGCCGTTGTCTAGGACACGGGCCTACCCAGGTCTTCAGCTGCTGAACTAAAGGACAGCATATGGTTACGTCACTTAGCTCCGGGGCAGAGGCCTTCCCTGAGGGATGACTTGGGGGACACTCCCCTCTTCCTGCGCGCAGAGTCCGATGCCCCCACCGCCTGTGAAGCCACGGTGGAGGTGGAGTCAGCTGCTTGCTGCTGGTCCTCGCTTTGCTACAGAGCCCGAGGGACCCGGCAGAGCGACGCTGGCCCTCGGGTCCGCACCTTCGAGACGACCTGATGCCTCCACCGTCCACCGCAGTGCTCAGAAACCTTCCAGCCGACCAGCCAGACTGAGAGTGCCCACCAACGCCGGGCTACAGACGTAGCAAAAACTGCCTCCAAGGAGTTATTGTTCGTTCCAAGGTTCTGCCCAAAGTTTCAGCTCGGAAGCGTACGTAACATCTCAGTACTAAACTTGCCTGTTAAAAATAGGAAGCGTTTCCCAACACATAACGCGCCCTGGTGAAACCCAGGTCTAAACGCGTTGTCGGGTCTTCGTGATTCCTCTGCTCGCTTTTTAAACATTCGAACACAAGGGCCTCCAGCCACACCGGGGGTGAAACACCCCGTACCGCACGTGCAGAAAGCCGCCGAGAAGCATTTCCGTCCCGGGGCGGGGAGAGGCTGCCGAACGAGCTCATCTCCCCCGAGACATCACCACGCGCGGGGCCAACGTCCCAGCGACAAAATTCCCGACACCAAGGAATTGCCCCTTGGTCGGAGAACAGTGAGGACAAGGCTCCGGACGGAAGGGCCACAGAGCAAAGACGCGCGGTGGGAGCGGAGGCAGATCCCGGAGGACGGCGCTGAACGGGACGCCCAAGGGGTCTGTCCGCGTCTCCACAGCCCAGGGGCGGCAGAGGCGCCCCACTCGGGAAAAGGGTCTTTGCACTCTCTCCCGAGTGAGGCCGTTCCACGGCCCGTGCGCGGGACCTCGATCCCGTGGGAGGGTCTCTTGTGAGGGCCGCCGAGGCACAGAGGGAAACCATGCGGGAGGAGCAGGCAGAGGCTGGCGCGACGCGGCCGCACGTCGGGGAGGCCGGGACTCCTGGCGGCTGCAAAGAGGCAGGAGGCCCCTTCCTGAAGGCCCAGCCCGGCGGACACTCTGCTTCTCAACTGCTGGTCCCAGAACGGCGACAGAATAAGCTCCTGTTGTTCTAAGCCACTTAGTTTCTGACGGTTTGTTACGGCGGCCCTAGAGAACCAGGCGCGGCACAAAATACAAACAACAGAACGCATGCTCTCCCAGTGCTGTTCCGAGGCTTCTTTCAGGCATGTTTCGGGCCGCACTTGCTAAACGTCAAAGTAAACACCGATGCCCAGATGAACGGGCGATTCGGAAGAGACCCAAGGCCCACAAACCCACAAAAGAACCTCACTCGGCGTCAGGACCAACCAAACGAGAGGACCCCGGGCTCGGCCAACGAGTTTCGGGTATGACACCAGAAGCACAACCCACAGAGGAGACAATCAGTGCGTGGACCTGATCAAAATTAAACATGTTCACGCTTCAAAAGACACAGTAACGAAAAGACAACCAGCGACTAGGAGAAAATGCGTGCACATGATGCGTCTGATACAGAAGGTGGTATATCAAGAAAACATAAAGAATGCTTACAAGCCATTGACAGCCTAATTTTAAAATGGGCAAAAGATGTGAACACACGTTTGAATGAAGAAGAAACAAATGGCTAAGAACAGGCTGGACATCACTGCCCGGGAGAGAAACGCAAACTAAAACCAAAATCAGATTGGGAAACTCGAGCCCTCATGCCTTGCTGGTGGGCCTGGTAAGCAGTGTAGCCGCTCTGGAAATCACTTTGGCAGTTTCCTAAAAAGTGAGGCACAAGCTTATCATACAACACAGCAATGTGCTCAGGATCTTCCCTGGACAAATGAAAACACACGTGCACACGCAGACACACACCGCAATGCAGAGCAGCAGCATATCACAGCAGCCTAAGGTCAGAAACAGTCCAAATGCCCATCCACGGGTAGACGGATTAAACCAGATGTGGTCCGTCCACACAGCGGAATACTACTCAGCAACAAAAGGCTCACTGGGGAGTTCCCTGGGGGCCTAGCTGTTAAGGCCTTGGTGTTGTCACTGCTGTGGCCCAGGGATTTCCACGTGGGCAAAGCCAAGGCCAAAAAGCAAAACAAATCCAAAAACCCAACGTGGAGTGAACGAAACCAGAGAGAAGGCTGCGTAATACATGATTCACTCCAACAAAACATCCAGAAATAGCCGCTTCATAGGGACAGAAAGCAGACTGGCGACTGCCTGTGCTTGGAGGAGAAGCAGAGAGAACCTTCTAACAAGGCCGAGGCACGATGAGATGTCCTAAAACTGAACTACGGTGACGGCTGCACAGCTCTACACGCTACGCATAAGCAGAGCTGTACACGCACAGCAGACGGTGAAGTCAGAGAACACAGACTAAAGCGCAACACGACAGCGGAGGAAAAACTGTGAGAGCTTTCCCCTGCCCGCCGGACAGGCAAAAATTAAACAGACGAATCCCATCCAGGGCAAAGAGAGTACAGCTTTTCCACAGGGCTCCCCTTCTGACCCAGCAATGGCACTTCTAGAGTCCACTCTTCATAAGAAAGCTACAGTCCTGTTTTACTGACACACTTCTAAGGTTTACAGGCTCACTCTGCAAAGTTACACGGATGTCCCTTCTTTCAAGGCTTCACCCAAACGCCCGGTGGACGAGCCCTCAGTCCTAAGCAGGCCGCAGCGGAAGCCGACTCGGCGACCCGAGGACGCCTTCGTTTGGCCAGAGTTCACCTTCTGTTGCCCTGGAGGAAATACAGCGGCTCTAGCACAACTCAGAAGGACCACGGCAAAGACGAGGCTCCTCCGTGACCAGGGAGCTTCCTCCCCTCCTTTCTTCCTTAGTGGATGGACATGTACGTCCCGGATTCAAAACTCCAAACAGATGATGCTACAGCATCAACAAATACTAGATGAATAAATGAGTGCACAGCAGTTTACTTCTCAGCAAGCCCAAGTGGTCTGTGGACGGACTGGCCCACGCGCAGGGAGCTCTGCCCGGTGTTGCGTGATCCCCTGCGTGGGAAAAGAATCTGAAAGAGGTTATCTGCAGATTACTGGATGGGCACATGTGTAACTGAATCACGCGGTTGTTCAGCAGAGATTGCCACAACCTTGTAAATCAACTCGACTTCACCGAAACTTTAAAAAATGAAAAGAAGTCTAAGTTTTCAGAATTCAAGGTGTCTGAGCATCTTCTGCAAAACCGTCTTTTCAGGGCCGCACTCGCAGCACACGGAGGCTCCCAGCTGCCGGCCTCCCCCACAGCCAGAGCACGGCGGGATCCGAGCCTCATCTGCGGCTTCCACCACAGCTCACGGCAACGCCGGATCCTTCACCCACTGAGCGAGGCCAGGGATCGAACCTGCGTCCTCATGGATGCGAGTCTGGTTCGTTATCTCCGAGCACCAAGGTCATCAATTTTAAACTTAAAACCAAATATTCTCTAAGAGCAAAATACTGTGAGTACATTTAAAATCTCCATGAAGAGAGGTTACAAAGGAAGGATCTGATCAGAACGCGGGGTCCGAGGAGGGCAGACAGACGGGAAGGCGGATGAAGGGAGGAGGCCACGGGCCAGAGCAGCCAGAGCCCGTGAGGACACGCACCAAATGGCACCATCCACGTGAAAAGACACTCTGTCAACGGGCTTTCGACAAAAAAATTCTTCAGTAAGTCGAGTGCATGTTCAGTGAAAGGCGACCAGCTTGGAGGCCGTCCCGACCTTGCCATGGGGACCGACCACCACGCTGTCACTTCCTGGCTAGGGAGACACGGGCTCCTGTGTTACGTCTGCTGTGCTCCATTATTTCAGATTCATCAGTGCTTTAAAAAAAAAAAAAATCAGACCCTTGAATTCCATCTGCAGAAACCAAATTTCATTAGACGTTCTTGTAAATTAGGTACTTAGGCACATGAGCTCAAGGTCCCATGCAAAGGGAGCTTTTCACTTCCAAATCACCAGCTGACTCTACCCTAGCGCCGGGCCAACCCTCCAGTCACATGGGCTCCCCAACTGTGTCTCCAGGGGCCTGAGGGCAGCAAACCCACAGAGGGGCCCCAAGGATAGTTCAAATTTGTGACGCTCGAGACGCCCCAGACCCCCACCGAGGCCGTGCGCTTCAACACTGCACGCGCTGCCTTTCTTTCCACGACGTCACGGTCCCAAGGAGGGGCGGCTGCTATGATAAAAGGCAAGTGCCCCCCCCCCCCCCCCCCCCCGGACACACACATGAAGCAAGCAGCAGTGTCTGCCCAATTCCCAGGTTAGAGAAGCTGGGCAGTGCCCGACAGGTGCCAGCAGCTTGGGAGTGTGTTGCTGAGGTTATCTAGGAAGTAAATCAGCATCTTCTTCCAATTTATGGGTTTTTTTTCTTTCAAATAACAACTGTTAGGACATCATGTGTAATAAAATTATTTACACTAACCACTTGGAATCATCAAATACTCTTTTTAGCTTAGAAGTGCCAGTGCCGTGAAAAACTACCGAAGAGGGCGGGGCGTCCCATTTGCCAGCAGCAACCTCCCTGTCACACTTGGAGAAAGAACAATGTAATGTGAAGAAGGGCAATTCTTTTGTTCCGAAGGGTGCCAGCGCCACACTGCAGAAAGGCGAGGCAAGCAGAGGACGAGGCCCGATCTCCAGGGTCCGCCTGGGCCACACACAGGTCGGGCTGCGGGTGCCCTCACACCGATGCCAACAACCAAGGCATCGCGTGGGGAGAGGAGACACGGACGGAGAACTCGGGGAGTCCCGAGAAGGACGTCCCTGGGCGAAAATGCTCTTGGCGTCAGGAAGACGGGAGAGTCAGGAGACTGCCGGCTTGTCCCAGAAGAGCCACTGACGCGCCATCACTGGCCGGTCCCTGCCGAATCCACGTCTCCTGACTTTGCAGGCGGACCGGGCTGCGACGGACCGCATACGCTGGAGTGCGGCTCAGGAGCGGCTGATGGGCTGTTTCTTTGGGACGGTCCTGATTTCAGTAAGACTGGCTTGTGCAAAAAACTGCTCAGCTTTTTGAATTTGGGTAGGAATTCCGGTACAACAGGTTCTGTCACTGCTTCCCTTCCAAAAAGATGAATGAACTTGAACAAAGAATGTTAAACTTTTCGGGGGATGGTGAACACCTTCCCCAACCTCTAGGAGACTGGTTTTATCCTGAGATCTCTATAACTTGACATATTAATATATTTAAATACTGAGAGGACCCCTTCACTGTCTCATAGAACAGAACAAGACCCACTTGTGTTTCAAGTTGTGTTCACTACCCTGCTATAGAAAGAGCCGAAGATAAACTGACAATGTCCACTTTCGCTTTTTGGTCTTAACTACGCCAATTTAATTGAAATTCTCTGTATCTAAAAACCGCCTTTCGGGGTTCCTGTCGTGGCTCAGTGGAAACCAATGACTAGCATCCATGAGGACGCAGGTTTGATTCCTGGCCTCGCTCAGTGGGTTCAGGATCCGGCGTTGCCGTGAGCTGTGGTGTAGGTCCCGCCTTGCTGTGGCTGTGGTGGAGGCCAGCAGCTGCAGCTCCGATTTGACCCCTAGCCTGGGAACTTGCCTATGCTGCCGATGCGGCCCTAAAAAGACAAAAAATAAAAAACAAAATAAAATAAAATGCTGTCATTTACTTAATGAAAAGCATTTTATTTTATTCTTTTGGCGGCGTCCATGGCATGGAGAAGTTCCCGGGCCAGGGACTGAACCCGAGCCGCAGCCCTGACAATACTGGATCCTTCACCACCAGGCCACCAGGGTATCCCTGAAAGGCATTTCAGTGTGGTTTATGTATAACGTCAAATAAAGAATATTTAGCACTTCAAAAAAAAAAAAACATTACTGAAGACGCTAAAGCCGCTGTGAACAGAGAACGAGGACTCTCCGCTGAGCAGCTGAGCTTTTACACGCATCCCTCTGCTGGGGGCTTACACGTATTCGCTCAACGCCCACATCGCCGGAGGAGACCGCACACCCCGTCCCCATTCACAGGCAGGAGAAGGCACACACGCAAGTCCGGCCTGCTTTTAATCGCACGGGAAGAAGCCATTTCTCAAGAAGGGAGGCAGGGCTGGGAGCGCCTCAACCCCTGCCGGCAAACAGCCCCTGCGACTGCGGTTTCCTGGGGTAAATACGTCTCCCTCTTCTCAGGGCTGAGCCCTCCTGGCTTAAGAATTCGACAGACCAAGTACCTGCACTCACACGTATCCATTCAAAAAGGGGACACTTCGAGTTACTTTTCTGGTTAAATCACAAGCACCATTCCACGCTTTAACCTACAGGGGGAAAGAACAAACTCCAACCAGGTACAAAGCATTACAGAGCCACTCATTTTTGCTGCCTTTCCCGCTGGAGTTCCCATTGTGGCTCGGCAGTAACAACCCAACTAGCATCCATGAGACCTGGGTTCCATCCCCGGCCTCGATCAGTGGGTTAAGGATTCGGCAAGGCCGGGAGCTGTGGTGCAGGCTGCAGACTCGACTCAGATCTGGCGATGCCGTGGCTGAGGTGTAGGCTGGCAGCTGCAGCTCTGATTCGACCCCTAGTCTGGGAACCTCCATGTGCCACAGGGCCAGCCCTAAAAAAAAAATTGAAAAATAAAAAATAAAAATAAGGAGTTCCCGTCGTGACGCAGTGGTTAACGAATCCGACTAGGAACCATGAGGTTGCGGGTTCGATCCCTGCCCTTGCTCAGCGGGTTAACGATCTGGCGTTGCCATGAGCTGTGGTGTAGGTTGCAGACGCGGCTCGGATCCCGTGTTGCTGTGGCTCTGGCGTAGGCCGGTGGCTACAGCTCCGATTCAACCCCTAGCCTGGGAACCTCCATATGCCGCGGGAGCGGCCCAAAGAAATAGCAACAACAACAACAACAACAACAACGACAACAAAAGACAAAAAATAAAAAAATAATAATAATAATAAAATAAAAATAAAAAAAAGTATAATGTCAGATCGGGAACCCCAAATATAGAGATTGAGGAAGATTAAAGCAGCAACATCCAATGTGAGAACAGATCATTGATGGAGCGCCATTATTTCCAGATACTACGCAACTCCACGTTGACGCCATGTGCTACCTTAGGCATGACGCCGACAGTCAATTAGGAAAAGCCACAGACAGGAGTTCCTGCTGTGGGTCCATGAGGATGAGGGATCATCAACCCCAGGCCTAGCTCAGTGGGTTAAGCATCCTATGCTGCTATGGTTGTGGTGCAGGCTGGCAGCTGCAGCTCCCATTCGACCCCTAGCCTGGGAACTTTCATATGCTGCAGGTATGGCCCCTAAAAAGCAAAAAAGAAAAGAAAAGCCACAAATCAGTGGAATTACAATAACTGTTGGCTAAATGAGACAGCTGGAAAAGGACCATATCTTTCCTAACAAACCTTTAGATCAAAAACCTAAGTCTTTATTCCAAAGCAGAAAACTGATCCAGTGGCTGGGAAAAAAGTCTCAGCTGTAACTTTAAAAAATTTTGGAATTCCCTGGTGGCCTAGTGGTTAAGGATCTGGCATTGTCACTGTTACTGCTGTGGCTCAGGTTCAATCCTCGGCCCAGGAACTTCCACATGCTGCAAATGCAGTCAAAAATTAATGAATAAATAAAATAAAGTCTGCACTCACGGCACGTGGAAGTTCCCGAACCTGCGCCATGGCAGCAGCTCGAGCCACTGAAGCGACACCACCAGAGCCATGTGCAAACTCCCTGTAACCTAAATTTAGATCAAATGGATCTGCCGATGTGTTCCAGTTCCAACGAGCATCTTCCGTGATTAGTGAGTTACACTACAGGTATTGAAACGGCCAGGATCAGGCGATTCATCACCCAGAGGCGTCACGTCCCGGTACCACTAACCGCCGGGGACATCCCTGTGCAACTCAGGCTCCCTCCAGGATCCGGAAACACACGTCTCCATGGTCTAAGCAGATCCTCCGCTGAGGTCCCTCCGCACCAAGGGATGTCAGGCAGCAGGCTGAGAACATTTTAATGATGAACTGAAGGCCTTTAAGACATTTAAGTCGCTTCAGAATATTGTTTAAATATTTCAGCAAAGTTTTCAAGTAATAAAACCCGCTAATCTCTGGGGACTTTCCATTCTTCTCCTGGCCTCAAAGAAACAGTTCCTAAATTTACCGGAACCGGAACCGGTGACACTCTACATTCTTCCCAGAAAGGCGGGTGCGCAATTCATTTTTACTCAAAGTAAAACATCCTAAATTCCATGAAAGAAACTGAACACGAGCATAAACGCTGCTTTCCTTTGACAATGAACAAAGCCGGACCTCCTCGGGGTGCCACGGCTGGAAAAGCAGGAAAGGAGAGGACGTAAGCAGACGTTTGAAAACTAAACCGCCGCCTTCTAAGGGAGCTGTGTACCTAACAGCAAAGTCTCTGGCTGGACTTTTTAAAAGCAATTTTCCTACTATCCTTGGCCAAATTGCTTAGACCAGCTGCTCGCTGCAAAGCATGTGCAGCTACAAGAAGGGCACGAGATGCAGAGCAGGTGAAGCGCAACCAGGACAACACGAGCTCATGCGGCTTCAGTCCCGGATCTCCCAAAGCTGATTCCAAGTGTGAACAGTGAAGTCAGCCTTTCTAAAAGGCAAAAAAATCTTCAACTTTTAAAGGGATCTTTTTTACGTCTCAAGCTAACTTTCTCTGAAAGTTTACGGAAGCCACTTTCTTTTCGGAGACTCCAATGAATGAATGGTTGTGCCTTTTACAACAGAGGTACCGGGAGTGCAGACAATACGTATTCATTAGGCTTTAAACCCTGGGCAAACCTCCACCAACAGAGCTTTTCCAATAAATCTGCAGGAAAGGAAACTGTCCTTTAGCTGTCTGCCCCACATGTGCGTAAACATGAAACTCATAAGCAAACAGTAGGATGAGGATTTCCCCATTGGGTCAAGGTTGACTCCAACGGAGCTTTAGGAACTTTCTCTTCAGGTGTGTTTTACGTCTGCCCACAGACACACTGCTGTGATGACGTCAGCTGAGGGTGTGACATCTAGATAGATACGGGGGGGCCTCTACAAGCAGCACTGACCCGGCGCTCAGGGCAGGCAGGCCCTTGGGGAGGACTCCCCAGGGTCTGAAAGACACTGACACCTGACAGAAGACCACCTGGAGCCCGGCCCCTCCTCCCCGAGGCTATGGACAGCACCTGCCAAGGGCACAGCCTCCCCATCAGCTCTACACACCCCCAGTTCTCTGGGACGGAAGGTGTGGTCTTGGGTAAGCCTTTCAGTTGCCCAGTGTCCCAGTGAAGAGAGAAAACAGCTTTGCTGAACTACACAAGTGTCCAAGTTTAGAGGCGACACGGTCCACTTCCCTAAGAAAGTTTAGCAGCTAAAGATAAAGCAACAAACAAACTTTACATATACAATTTCTCAAGGACTTGACAAGAGGAGGCATAAGGAGTATCCACTATTCACAAAAAAAACGGGGGGGGGGGGGGAGAAACAGGAGTTGTCAAAACCTACAGAACGATCCACTGTGGCCTAAGTGCCCAGATTTTGCTATAGGAAGCCCGCTTCCTTTCAAAGCACGGAAGACTATTTGAAAAAATTCACTGAAGATGAGACAGTGTCAAAAGTCAAAAATCCTACCCGTGCGAAAAATCTCTCGGCAAACCATCAAAATGTCAGCCAATATTTCAACGCTTGCCATAAGCTCAGTGTTTCTGAAAGTATTTCATTCTAAAGCTACGATTGGAGAAATCAGAGGAAGTTTTTTCCGTAAAAGAAAAACAATTCCTTTGGGCAGGCATAAACGCAGCCCCCGAACAAAACCCTAAAAACCCTACACCCACCCACCTAGCAGTCCAGAGCGTGGATGAGCGCCCCAACCTTAACGGCCTCGTCGGTAAAGTGGGTTTCTGCTCTGCACCAGCGCCTCGGCGGGGCCTGCGGGGAAGAGCCAAGGAGGCCGCCCGTGCAGCGAGTCTTGGCTCGCAGCGCCTCGCCGTCGGGGCCGTCGTGCCTCAGCAAGTGCGTCTGTGCCGCGCTCCGACGGACCCCTGCGTCCCACTATTCACCACTTTACTGAAGTGCAAACCCACGTCTTCCAACACGATGCCCGCACGCAAACTTCGTCCACGCTCGCAGCCAGAGAACCCACGTCGGGACCGGGGGGACCGTGTGCCGGGGGGAGATCGTCTCCGCCGGAGTCAGGACGGGCCCCGGGCGCCGGGCGAGCTGCCTGGCCTGCGGCCGGACGGGGCGCGCCCTCCATCCCGGGCGCACCGCGTCACCGGCGCGGTCCACCTGCAGCGGGACAGCCCGGGAGGGCGTCCGCGCTGAGGTCGGAGGTCGGCCCCGGAGAGGTCGAAGGTCGCCTGCGGGTTCAGGGGCCCCGCCGCCGCCGCCGCCGCCCCGGCCACACCTCCATTCCAGGAAGCGACCGGGCCGGGAGAGCGGGGGCCGGGCCGCGGGGGCCGAGGGGCCGGGGACCCGGGCCGGGCTGCCCGCCGCGGCCGCCGCCCCCTCCCGCGCTGCCGGGCACTCACAGGTGACGATGGGCTTGTTCTCCATGGTGTAGATCACCGGCGGCAGCGGCTCCTCAGGGGCGTCCATGGGCGTCCGGCGTCACCGGCCCGGTCCCCCGCGCCCCATGGGCAGCCCGAGGCCGCGGGGGGCCAGCCCGAGGCTGAGAGACGCCGCGGCCCCGACAGCGATGCCCGCCGGGCCGCGCGAGGCAGCTGCAGAGCCGCCCGCCGTCGCCGCTGCCGCCGACGCCGCCGCCGCCGCCCGCCCGCCGCATCCACTTCCGGCGCCGGCGCGCGGCGCTACCGCTTCCGGGGCGCGCGGCTGAAAGGGGCGGCCCTTCCGCCCCGCGGGCGCCCTCCGGCGACGGAAAGGCGGCAGGGGCTGCGCGCGTCTCGGCGGAGGTTCCCTTTGCGCCTGGGCGGCCGAAGCCCGCGTGGGTCCCGCGCCGTGGGGGCTTCACGGCGGGGAGCTTCCCCCCAGGCCGGCGCCCTCGGGCAGACAGGCAGGGCTGGCTTGAGGGGGGCAGCCGGGACGCGCCGCGGGGCGCCCACGAGCACTGCCCACCACTCCCCCACCCCTGCCCCCAGGGCCCGACGCCGAGGACGGCCCCGGGGGTCGCCGTCAGCCCGTGCGCACACGGGCACCGCCCGCCCTGGGGGCACTGGCCACACCAAGGGGACTCACCTGTGTGGGACTCGCCCGTGTGGGACTGTTGCCCATTAGCTGGCCTGGTGACTTGGCCGGAGGCCGCAGGCCTGGGTCAAGCCAGGGAATCAGTGAAGACACCGGGTTAATTCCCATCGCTGAGCTCAATGGCAGTCACCCTTTGCAAAACCCTTGGTCTTGGTTTGTTTTTGCTATACTGGTTTTAAGAAATAATGTTGTTTCCATGAAGAAGGACGAGAGCATACAACTGCTCAGTACAACCAAAGACCCTCCCGCACCACGATTCCTCCTCTGTGCTGGCCTGACAGCCGAATTTCACTAAGTTCCCCCCGTAGTTGGAAGGAACCACCTCTCTCTTGAGTTTCCACAAGGCTAGTTTCCTGTCTCCGTGACACTAAAGTTCTCGAATAAGGGACTGCCGTTGACTTGTGTCCCAACCCTTCCCCACCCCTAGCCACCCAGAGCCTCCCAGGGAGTAGGTACCTCCTGCGAACGCCACAAAACACAATCCGACTTTAGCTGCACCTGCATGTCTTAGGCAAGGAGAGTAGGTGTGGGGTAATCTTTGCAAATGAAGTAAAGGCAACGCGTGTGAAATCGTTTGTGAACACAGCTGCTAAATGTGCATAGTGCACTGTGGCCAGGGTAAGAGGCAAAGGTCAGAGTTGAGGGCAGCTGGAGCCTGTGAGACAGAGCCCTGGCGGGGAAGGAGCTGAGGATGGAGGACCAGAAATCCGGGGTGGGGGTGTCCTCTTTAGCCTTTGGCTTCAGCTGGGCTCAGCACTCACTGGGTGAGATTCCGTAGGACTTAACAGGAAGTGGTGTCGTGGAGTCAAGAATGGCACAAAGGCTGGAGACCCAGCCGGCCTAGAGGAAGCACCTGGTTGATGCTCTCAATACCCAGGGCATTCAGCTGAGACACTAGCTTGAGGCCAGATCAGTGTTCTAGCTCTGCAGGCCACATACAGTCTTGGTCGCACATTTTTCTTTGGCTTTTTTTATTTTAAAATGTAAAAACCATTCTTAGCTGAAGGGTCATGTGGAAACAGGGCGTGGCCTAAATGTGGCATTGAGCCACAGACTGCTGGCCTTTACCCTAAAATACGGCCTATGCTACACTGGCCTTAACAGAGTGTCAAGGTCTGCAAGAGAGACAGAGTTTGGACACTGAATCCTGCCAAGGTGGAGGGGTTCGGGGCCACTGGACAGTCCTCAGATCCAACCTGACAGAGTTTAAAACTAAGCCCATAAAAAGTCAGAGTGAACTGCCAGCCAGCAGAAGTCAAGACTCTTCGGTGAGGGATGGTCCAGAGTCACTACGACTTATGATTCAGCAAATGCCCGATATATGTGAAAAATGGACTAGACACTCATGAGCCAGATGGGAGCTCCTGTCATGGCTCAGCAATGAAGAAACTGACGAGTATCCATGAGGATGGGGGTTTGATCCCTGGCCTCACGTAGTGGATTAAGGATCTGGCGTTGCTGTGACTGTGGTGTAGGCCAGCAACTACAGCTCCAATTTAACCCCTCGCCTGGGAACTTCCATGTACCACAGAGGCGGCCCTAAAAAAAAAATAAATAAAAATTAAAACTAAAATACCAGAATGTCTAAACCATAGTCGAGAAAAAAGTAGTCAATAGAAACCAACTCCCAGGTGGCCCAGATGTTTTATTTATGCATAAAGACTATAAAGCAGCTATAATAAGTGTGTTCAAAGAACCGAATGAAAGTTGAATTAAGAGGAACTCACAGCAGAGTAATAGAAAGCATAAAACGAATCCAATGAAAGGGCAAAGGAGTCGGCGATCCTGAGAACAGATCAACACAAGTTATTCACCCTGAAGAGGAGGAAAATACTGAAGAAAAAGGAACGGAGCCTTGGGGACAATATATCATAAGCTAACACAGATCTAATAGGAGGCTCTCAGAAGAGGGCAGAAATCCACACATTTGGTGGAAAGCATTGATGTGCAGATCAAGAAACTCGGGAAAGCCTCAGCTATCACTGCTGTGGGTCAGGTTGCTGCTGCGACGTGGGTTTGCTCCCCGGCCTGGGAATGTCCCCATGCCATGGGCACGGACACACACACACAAGAATCCATGTGAAATTCCCTCGTGGCTCAGTGGGTTAAGAATCCTGCATTGTCACTGCTGTGGCTCTGGTTACAGCTGTGGTGCCAGGTCAACCCCTGGTCCTGGAACTTTCACATGCCACAGGCATGGCCAAAAAAAAAAAAAAAAAAAGGGAAGAAACTCAGGAAAACCTTAGTAAAACACTTACAAAGAAAATCACACATAGGCACGTTACAGTCAGACTGATGAAAACCATATAGAAGGAAATCTTGAAAGCAGCCAGCAAGAAAAGATGGGTTACTTTCAGGGCATAAGAATTTCCACTGCCTTTGCATCAGACACAATGTAAGCCAAAAAACGGTGGTATAAACTTTGAAAGTGCTGAATTTTAATAACTCCGTCAAAAACTACACGTCCAGCCAAAAAAAACTCTCAAAAAGGAGAACAGCTAAAGTTATTTCCAGATAAAGTTGAGACTCTGTGGCCAGCGGGTAGGGACTAAAACACCATAGGGTGTTCTCCAGGGTGAGAGGCAATGATGTGCCGTGGACACCGAGAGGCACGGGAAGGAGGGAACAGTCCCCGAGAAGAGCCGCGCTAGGGGACACCAGCTGCTCTGCTTTTTCCTTCTTCCCATGATTTCCGTAGCAGCGACTGACTGTGTCAGACAACATTGTATCATGGTTTTAAAATGTATGCAGAAGTGAAAGATTTGGTCGTGACAGCACAGAGGATGGGGGTTAAAAGATGTCTCGCATCTTTGAGTGTTGCATTTGCAGGTGTGAGGTATTTCTGGTGCGAGGTTCAAAGCGGGGGACGAGAAGGGTCGCCTCTGAGGAGATGCGGCTGAGGTCGCACAATCCTGACCCAACAGAACCTGACATGAGGGTGCGTGTACGCAGCCCTAAAGCAAAACCACTAGACAAAAATAAATAAACAAAAGATTTGCCGAAGAAGTCAGTGGAGGAAGTAAAATGGAATACTATAAAATAGTTTATTGATCCAAAAGGAACCAGGGAAGGAATGACAGAAGAATGAAAACCAGAGAGGACCAACACGTGGCCCGGTGTCACCTGAAAGGATGTGCAGGAACCCAGGGCGCACGCAGGCTCCCAGGCCAGGGGTCGCAATTGGAGCTACAGCTGCCAGCCTACACCGCGGCCACAGCAACGCAGGATCCGAGCCGTGTCTGCGACCTACGCCACAGCTCGCGGCATTGCTGGCTCCTTAACCCACTGAGCGAGGCCAGGGCTCGAACCCGCATCCTCATGGATACTAGTTGGATTCATTTCCACGAGCCACTAGGGGAAGTCCATGTACCACATCTTCTCAATTCATTCATCTGTCAGTGGGCATTTATGTGGTTCCCATGTCTTGGCTGTTGTGCATAGTGCTGCAGTGAACATAGCAGGTGCATGTGTCTTTTGAATGAAGCTTTTGTCGGGGTACACACCCAGGAGCGGGATTACTGGGTCATGTGGTGGTTCTGTATTTCGTTTTCTGAGGTACCCATACTGTTCTCCTCAGTGGTTGTACCAATTTCCGTTCCCACCAACAGTGCAGGAGGGTTCCCTTGTCTCCACACCCCCTCCAGCATTTGTTTTTTGTAGGCTTATTATTGGTGGCCATTCTACCCTGAGTGAAGTGGCACCTCATTGCAGTTTTGACTTGCATTTCTCTAATAATTAGTGATGTTGAGCATTTTTTCGTGGGGCTGCCGGCCATCTGCAAGTCTCTGGTTTAGAAGAGTTTTCCTTCTGGGCAGAGGGAAGGGGACGCAAAGCTCTCCCACTCTCTCCAGGCAACCAACGCTCCAGCTCATGGGCAGTGGGGGTCCCTGTGCTCTTTTGCCCGGAGCAGACCTATCAGAGGATTTTTTTTTTCACATGGGAATTTAGAAAATGCTTGAAGTCAGCATAAGTACTGATTTAGCAAATTCCTTTCAGTATTGGTGAAAATGACGCTATTCCCGTTAATCGTCCGTCCTTTTTGTCTCAGATCCTTTTCTCCTGAGACAGCATTTGCGTTTTTAAAGGTTGCTGGAACCGGAGCCCAAATGGCCTTTCCTGGTAGCCTGTTACTTTGTCTCCAGGCTGCAAAGAGCCTGTTCAATTATGTATTGGGATATTGTATATGCTTGTCTAAATCGAGGCCCCCCCGGGGGTGCTCTGCCCCAGGGCTCGGGCCCTCTCCACAGATGGCTGTGCCACGACAAATGGCAAGCCAGCAGATGTTCACAGCGGGTTATGCCTCGTCACCCAAGACTGGAGACCCCCCAGGGGTCCTCGGACAGATGACCAGTTAAAGTACGCGTGGTCTGCCCAACTGCGGAACACTCCGCGGCCACAAAAAGCCTGAAGTGTGGCGCCCCCAGGCCATCTGGACGGATCTCGACAGAATTACGGTGAACGACAAAACTCTAGCTCCCAAAGGTTGTATTCCACGTGATTCCATTTATGCAACATTCTTGAAATGAAAAGTTATAGGAACGCAGAATGGATTGGCGGTTGCCAGGGGTTAAGGAGGTGGTTGCGGGGGAAGGAGAGAAGGGAGGTGGCTATAAGTGGGCAGCGGCCGGGGGGGGGGGGGGGGGGGCTCGTGTTCAGGGAATGTTCTGGGTCTGGGCGACCCCAGGGTCAGCATCCTGCTGCAAAGTTGTGCCTGTTTTCTAACCCGCTGCCGCTGGGGGGAGTGGGGGATGGTCACCAAGTCGAGGCCCACCCTGCCCGCCTCACAACAGGCCAAGCAACTGAGAAACAGGATGTTGGGGTGGCAATATCTACTTTATCCAGAAAGCCAGCAAAGGGACGGCGGACCAGTGCCCCAAAGAAGCCCCTGCCTGGGTTTGGATGCTGGTTTCTTGTATGGAATAAAGACGGGGAGGCGGTGAGAGGTAAACCCTCAAGGGCCACAAACTGCTGCTGCGAGTATTTCCCGGCTCCAGCCAGACTCCGGAGGGGGCAGGATTGTTCCTTTTCTCCTGCAGCCGTTCGCAGGCGGGCCTGCTCAGGCCCTTTCCTGTGAGGTGCACGCCAGAACCTTTGCTTCAGCTCAGGCGTGGAAGGCAGAGTTCCCAGACGTGGGCTGCGGGTGTCCCTTAAACTATAGGCGACAACCGTTTAGTGATTCCTTTGAGCAAAAGCGGTAGTAAAGACACACGTCCAATGTGGAGTCAGGTGTGTTTTTCCCTGTTACACAAACAGTGCATGAGGCCTCTCTTACACCCGCATGTGACCTCGAAGTAAAAGTTTCACGAAAATCGCCCTGACTGGAAAGGGGTAACTCACCAGCGTCCAAAGAAGCCACCAGGGACACCCTGTCCTGCTCTCGGTGCTTCTCGGCCCGGTGGCGCCCGTGTAGCTGCACGTGTTTGCTCACCAGAAGCATCCCCGGGCCCGACGCTGTGCAGGGGGAGGCAGAGGGGTCCTGGCGCTTGGGCGCAGACATCTCCTTGTCCACGTTTGAATGCATACCTTCCACCGAACCTTCCATGAAGAATAGCCTCGGGACGGCAGACAGTCCTCAGGAGGGACACGGAAGGAGTAACAGTTTCTTAAATCTCCTTCTTATTTTCCATTGCTTTACAACGCCGTGTTAGTTTCGGGTGTATGGCAAAGCGATCCGGTTCTCCGTGTCCACACGTCCCTTCTCCTTCAGGGTCTCTTCCGCACAGGTGATCACAGAATATACTGGGTCGAGCTCTCTGTGCTGCCCAGCAGAGGGGCCCGTCCTTCCACATACCGTAGGAAGCATATGCCAATCCCAAACCTGGAAACTTCCACAGGCCGCAGGCGTGGCCTTAGAAAGAAAGAAACAAACCAACCAACTTGAGATGGGGAGGGGGGCTCTGAGGAAGGGGAGGCTGTGGTGAGCCAGCAGTCTGCACGCCTGGGCTGTGGTTTCTCTGCCTTGGCGGATTCTCTGAGATGCCACCTTTTAATTTGTTTGGGGTTTTTTTTGGGCCGCGCGCATGGCACATGAAAACTCCCTGCCAGGCATCAAACCCATGCCACAGCAGCAACCCAAGCCAGTGACAACACCAGGTCCTTAACCCAAGGCGACACTGAGGAACTACAGGATGCCGCCTTTTAAAAAAGCGGTGACACCCTTTCATCCTCTGACCCAACGATTCCATTGCTGGATCTCTTTAAGGAAACAAGCTCCCCCAAACCTTTATGGATAAAAACACATGTTGCAGCACCACTGGTGGCAGCCAAAAATGGAAAGCGACTGAAATAAGTTTCGAGGGCCAGGGTCGAACTGAAGCTGCAGCTGCCGGCCCAGGCCACAGCTGTGGCGAGCACGGATCTGGGCTTTGTCTGTCACCTATGCTGTGGCTTGTGGCCACGCTGGATCCTTAACCCACTGAGCAAGGCCAGGGATGGAACCTGCATCCTCATGGATATGACATCCAGTCCTTAACCCACTGAGCCACAGCGGAAACTCCAAAGTATGCTATCTTTTTTTGCTGAACTACGATGCCACCATGGAGATTCAGTGTTGAGAAACGGTTTATGATAATCTGGGAACCCTCATAATGTAAAACGGTGGATTCCTAGATCGTAAAATTTTCTCTCTTGCCCTTTCAATAATTGCCACTGCTGCTGTTTTCATCCTTGGGACTGGGGAGGTATCTTTGATGAACTCTGCCTAAAGTTGGAAGAATTCGCCACTCTGCAGCTTTAAGAACCGTGGAGGTTAGAATTGAGCAGGTCGAAACTGAGACTTTAACGCAGAAACCTCCAGTCAGCACCCGCCTGCAATCTCATCTGACACGCGGATGTATCTTTAGGCCTTTGGACCTTTTAAAAAAATCTCTTGAGCATTTTTAAAGGGATAAACGTTGGCTTTTAAAAAACTTAAATCCTAAAGCAAACATGAAGGTGTGATGTGGTCACAACTACAGAAAAACCAAACTATTAAAAAGCGATTGGAAGGAAATGCATCAAAATGCTGGCAGGGACTCTCTCGGGCTGTGATTTCTTCCCCCTTTCCCGCCTATCTGCATTTCCCACGGTTCTGTAAGGGGCCCGATCGTGTGCCCCAAACACCAGAGCCACGCGGTCGGCTGGGCAGCAGGTTCTGAGCAGGGACCTGGACTCAGATCCCTCCTCCCGCTCGAGCCTCAACTTCTCATCTGAAAGCAGGGGTCATAATGGAATGTTTTCCCTCCAAAACACGCATGCTACCCAGCCGATTCCTTCCAAAGCCCCAAGCGGAGGTAGTCCTGTCTCCATTTCACAGACGGGGAAGTGGAGGCACAGATAGGAAGCACCTGCCCTGTGGCAGCTTGGCGAGCAGCTGCCTGGTGGCCACGCCGGGAACGCGGTGACCATCAGCTCCCAGAGGCCACAGAGCAGGGACGCGGTGCCCTGACGTCACCCCATGTTCTACAGGAAGAGCCCAAGGCACAGCAGGTTGAAGGGCAGAGCGGGTGCCACCCTGGCCACAGCCCCGGCCCTGCCTGGCCTCCTTTGGGTCCTGATAACGGGCTCCGTTCCCGGTTAACCGCTGCGGCCGCTGCACGTTGTTTCATAAGGGCTCACTCTCCACGTTTGTACAGAAGCGGTATCCTCTCCCCAGGTTTTATTCTGCATAATGTGACTTAAATAATGAGCAGTAATGAAATCAAGCCGGGTGCTGTGGATGGCACTGCCGGACACACTGGTCAGCGCTCCTATTTTTGGCTGCTGCCTTTTCTTGGCTCTCGGGCGGCCTGGATCTCGCTCTCTCATGTCAAGCTGAGCTCTTCCCTGGAGAGGTCTTTCCGTGCCCCAGTCGCTCCCCTGGGTCCCTGCCAGGCGGGGGAGCGGGGGGCAGAGGCGACCACCTTTCAGAGGCCCTCGTGTGTCCTCCGTCCTCCCTCTTGGGCTGTTCTCCAGCCCAGGGGGTCGCCCCCTCCCTTGGTGGCAGTAGCCACCTGCGGTCCGGGTTAGCCACGGAAGCAGAGCTAGTGCCCCTTGTGGAGCCCCTGGCACACCCAATATCAGGACCTGGGGGCAGTGGAGAGTGGGGGAAGTGCAGGGCAGGTGCTCCCCTCCAAAGCTTCATTGGCATAAGCGGGAAGGGTGATGTCAGCCGCCCCAGATCCCCGCGTGTCCCTTCCCTGGCTGGCACGATGTGAAGGTGTCAGGTCATACTGGTCTGTGTGATGCCCACAGACTCCAGCAGACCTGCTGGGCCCCCCAGGCCCTGTGCCCACAGCTCGCTCTGACTCTGGTGCAGCTGGGTGGCTAGGGCACTGGTAGGGCCCCCGCTCCAGGATCTGCTGGGGGCTCCAGAGCAGGCTGACGGGAAGGGACAGAGAAACAGCAGCTCCAGGCCCTCCCTCGCCAAGGGGTGGACCCACGTGCAAGCCTCCGTGCCTGCAGAGACAGCCAGCTCAGTGACAGTCGCGCTTGCAGCTCCTGGCCCTTGCCCGCCTCCCTCTCCCCACGCGCCCCCTCCTCTCTCTGGGGCCACCGGCAAAGACACCGCCTGCCCCCTGTCCTGCCCACCCCCTCCCCCAAGACACAGCCTGATCCATGTCACAGAGGAGGCACCTGCCCTAAAGCCTAAACAGCTGCGGCCTCAGCCTGGCTGCTGAGAACCAGCGGGTCATCCACGTCCTGCCTGTGTGCTGGTTACCTTGCTGGCCGGAAACTCGGCTGGATCAGGAAACCACATGGAATAAAGGCTTCTTTGTAATTTTTTCCTATTTTTTTCAGTTTTATTGAGATATAATTGACAGAAAACATTGTATATGCTTAAGAATTAAAATGTGACTTAAAAATTTTTTTAAATTGAAGGGCCGATGACTCACGCTGTTGTGTTACTGTCCACACTCTACGGCAAAGTGGTTCAGTTTTAGACACACACACTTTTTATCATTTTCCATTATGGTTTATCCCAGGATGCTGAATACAGTTCCCTGTGCTGTAGAGCAGGGCCTTGTTTATCCATCCTACAGGTAATAATTTGCAGGTACTAACCCCCTAAAATGCTTTGGTTTGAACATCAAGAGTACTTAATTGTTATTACTAGAAAACCCATTTTCTCCCTGAATCCCCCCCCACTTTTTTTGTCTTTTTAGGGCCACACCTGTGGCATAAGGAGGTTCTCAGTTTAGGGGTCTAATCGGAGCTGCAGCTGATGGCCTACGCCACAGCCACAGCAACACAGCATCTGAGCCGCGTCAGCAACCTGCACCACAACTCACGGCAATGCCAGCTCCTTAACCCACTGAGCAAGGCCAGAGATTGAACCCGTGTCCTCATGGATACTAATCGGGTTTGTTTCCACTGCACCACAATGGGAACTCCTCCCTGAATCCTGTAATGAATGTGGAAGCAATGTTTGAGGACCACGGCCCCGCCTGCTGGCCTGGCCTGGCCACCCGCAGGCCTCAGCCAGGGCTAGTGGGAGCTGAAGGCCTCGAGGGGACCAGCCAGGTGTCCCTGGCCACACAGGCCAGGCGCTCCGTGATCAAAGGTGGCAGAAGGCGATGGAGCCTGGCCCACACGGTGTTGGGGGCTGGCTCACCATGCCTTCAGTCCTGATGGCCGCAGCCGGCGCAGAGGCCCCAGGTGGGGTTTCTGAGAAAAGGGTCTCTTATTGGCTGTCTGGCCTTCAGGGCGGCTCCTCCAGGCCCAGCGGCCACCTCTGACCCCAAGGCCCCCCCCCCACCCCCACATCACTTTGCCAAGACACCTGCAGACACAGGCAGCCCGAGAAGATGCGGAGACACACGCTGTCCTCCCAGGCGCCCCAGGCAGAACGAGTTCTTTCTCCACGTGGATGGAAGGAGGAAGCGTCACCCTTGGGTTGTGGGAGACACAGAGAGCGAGGCCGCCGGCTCTGCTCCTTAGTCAGAGGCAGAACCAGCAGAGAAAGCAACCGTGTTGGAGGCCTCACTAGGCGGTCAGGAAGGAGCGCGGGAGGGAGGCCTCTCCACGGGGGCATCACACAGGAAGGCCTCCCGGGTGGCAGGAAAGCACAAGATTTCCTGTGCATGAAGCCGTAGTCCCAGACGTTGATAGCAAAATGAGCAGCCTGAAAAGACACTCTCTCTTTTCCTAAACTTGGATCAAAGGGCGGATGTAAATGCACCTGCACAATTCCTGAAACCAAAGGTGATGGAAATACGGCATGTTAGGGCCTGTGAGCAGGGCTTCCCGGAAAACACACTGCCTGAAATTCAAACACACCGCACAGCCTTATGCCAGTTTTTTAAGAAGGAAGCATGAAAACAAACAAATTGATCACTGATTCAAAGATTAGAAAGTGAAAAACAGAAATAACTGATAGGAAAATGCAAAGAGTTAATCGAGACAAAAGCAGTGAGGAAATAGAAAGCTGTAGAAAGAAATAATCGGACACTTTGCAAAACAATAAGTAAGTGACTAGCTACTGAGTGAAGGGAAAAGGTGGAGAAAGTACAAATATTCAAAATAAAAATGAAAAGGTGAGAAATAACCACAGAAACAAGAAAAAGCATTTTTCGTTTAAATGTCTAATTTGTACTAATTTAATTTAAGCAACTATTTGTTGAATGTTAAACCAGGATGAAATTTAATTTTCTAAGTAAAAAATCGACTCTGGAAAACATAGGAAGACTAAACAGACAATTTCCAACGAAGAAATAGAAAACGGTGTTTAAGAGACGCCCCCCACCCCCACCCCCAAATCTCACCCAATCAGGCCGTTTCCCAGGAAGAGTCTACCCACCGTTACTCCAGCTCGTGGGGACAGAAGGAAACTGAGAACTGTTTTTAATGGAAGAAGTACACTGTTGATACCAAAATGTGAGGAAGACTGCACGCAAAGAGAAGCCTAGAAATCAGTGCAACTTGCCAATATCAATGCTAAAAATGATTTAGCAGATAGGATCCATCCACTGGTAGAGAATAACCAGTTACCAAGTGGCGTTTGAAGCAAAAGTGAAAAGGCAAGTTAATAGTAGACAGTCTAAGGCTACACCCATCATATGAATAGATTTAAGGATAAAACCCGTATGATTATCTCTGTAAATCTGGAAAAGGCATTTCCCAAATTCATTGGTCATTCTTGAATTAAAAAAAGAAAACACACAGGAATCGATGGAGTCTCCTTCGCACAGCAGCGTATACAACACGTGGGTCCCACACTCACGTAAACACCAGCCCAACGCTAGCCGCACCTTAATGAGGAGACTTTGGAGCTACTCTCATCAAAGTCAGAAACAAGCCAGGAGCCTCCGCTGCCCCTGCCCCTGATTAACGGGACCTAGATACTGGCCAGCGCGATTAGGCGGGAGAAAGAAATTAGAGGCAAAAGAATTGTTGCTATTTTGAAAATCAGGGTCCATAAAGAACCCATTTTAAATGAGCGCAAGTAAGAGAATGTAGCAGGTTTCTTATAGTATTAAAATTAAAATAATATTTAAAAAACTAAAAATAAATTAAAATTAGTATTTTGTTAATATGCAATAGAATTCCCATGTGTCTATAGAAATATAGTGATAGGTAGATGGCGTGTGCGTGTGTGCACGTGTGTGTGCGCGTGCGCGTGTGCGTGTGTGTACCATATGGAACACATGGGAGAGAGGACCTCACAATAGCAACACAAAGAAGACAAAGTATCTGAATGGTTGTAACGAGCGATGTTTCGAACACAGGTGAGGAAGACCTCGGGTGGGGTGGAAACACCAGCCCTGCTCTCAGCTGCGACCCCCTCGACCGAGTGGGCTGGACGCGCCCATCCTCCCTGAGTTGACTTCTAAATTTCCTGCAAGATTTACAACTCAAAGGACCAACAGGTTTATTTTTCTGTTTCTAGAAAGGCTGGTTTCAAAGATGATGTGAAAATTAAACAAAACCCTGTAAAGGAAGAGTAGCAGGCAAGCCCCAAGGCGCCCCTGGAACGTCCTTCCCGGAGCCCGGAACTGAAACGGGGGTATGAACTGTGAGCTGCCAACAGACCCGTGGAGCAAAATTAGAGAATCAGAAGTAGACCCAAATACAGATGGGAACTTAGTGTATGTGATAACGTTGGAATTTCAAACCAAAAGGGTGTGAAGATGAACGTAAATGAAAATCACTTGGACGTCTGAGGAGCGACGGAGAGGCATTGAATAAAGACGTGGAGGTTGTCTTTCTGCTCTTGGAACAGCTATTCTCAGGAGCAGCCGAACTCAGGCGACAAGAAGACATCTCTGTTCTTTCATGTGCCCACTGCCCTGCAGCCCCCACACCACCCAGGCTGATTTTGCGATTCTGCGTCCCAGGGTGATTCTGATTCAGTGCAATGATTTCTGTTTATTTATGTATTTAGGGCCGCACCCACAGTATATGGAAGTTCCCAGGCTAGGGAATCGGAGCGGCAGCTGCCGGCCTCCACCACAGCTGCAGCCACACGGGATCCTTAACCCACTGAGCGAGGCCAGGGATCAAACCCTCACTCTCATGGATACTAGTCAGATACCAGTCCACTGAGTCAGCTCGGGAACTCCTCATTTTTAAAAATACCGTCACTAGCAGTTACCACGTGCTAAAGGGTGGACATATTTATCTCATCGAATCCCAGCCACTAAGACAAATCCTACCTCCATCTTATCATTTTGGGTCTATTTATCAAAAAGAATCAGTTCCAGTCTCATAGAGCTTTGGAGGCTTATCGGATATTTGAAAAAGAGTCATCAGCTAGACAGACGTTTAATAAATTAAGTTGGGACCATAAAGTGCCCAAGTCGAAGTGCGAGTTAAATCCATGCCCCACATCCTCCGCCAGGATTAAGCCCAGGGAGATGGTAGGTTTACATGGAGATGGCGAACGAGGAAATTATTAAAAGAAAATACAGCAAATTTCTCTATGACCCTGGAGTGAAGAAGGCCTTTCTAAAAGGTATCAAAATCCAGAGACCAAAAAATAAAAGACCGATGAATGTATGTAAAAATAAAAATGTATGCCTGGGAAAAAAATAAGCAAAATCAAAAGACAAAGACAAGCTGAAAAAAATGGTAACATAGAAATTCTTACCGTGGCCCAGTGGGTTAAGAATCTGCCTGCAGCGGCTTGCGTCACTGTGGAAGCGCAGGTACCATCCCCGGCCCCACACAGCGGGTTAAAGGATCCAGCATTGCTGTGGCATAGGTTGCAGCTGGGGTTCAGATTCAGTCCCTGGCCTGGGTACTTCCATGTGCTGCAAGTGGGGCCATTAAAAAAAAAAAAAAAAAAGGATAACATATCTGAAAGAGCTAATTTTTCCAATATATAAAATTCTCCTAAAAATCGAGAGGAAAAAGCATAACCCAATAAAAAGAGGTAAAGACATGACCACCCCTCATGTCGATTTGTAAGTAACAGGTGCCCAGGCAACCGGCAACTTCTCCTGACTTGGCTACAAATTGGAGGTTCCCATGACCCTCTCCTGGGTCCAGTTTATTGGCTGGAGCAGCTCCTGAACTTAGGGAAGCACTTCCTTCCATCAACCAGCTTATCAAAGGACATGCTTAAGGATACAGATGAACACACAGATGGAAGAGACGCTCAGGGAAATGTCTGGGGAGGGTCCCCAGAACTGGCGCTTCTGTGCCCGGGGAGCTGGGCTGCACCACCCTCCCAGCTGGTGGTTGTGCCAACCAAACTGGAGGCTCTCCAAGCCCACACTATGGGATTTTATGGAGGCTTCCTCATGTGGGCAAGACCCATTACAAACTCTGTCCTCACGCAGGGCTGGGGACCGATTACTACCTCCGTTTTGAGCCCCTGTCTTCTTAAGAATGGAAGGCTGGGCCGGGAGTGCCAAGCTTCTAAGCCTGGCTGGTTCTTTCTGGTGAGACCAGCCCCCACCCAAGAGCCCGCCACCCCCAACCCCCCAAGTCGCCCAAAACACTCTCAGTGCTCTTGTCACTTGGGGGTTTACAAGGGCTTCAGGAGCCCTGTCCCAGGAACCCGGGACAGAGAGCACTACGAAATTTCTGTTGCCTCACGCTCATCAAATTGGCAAGACTCCAGGTGTGATGAGACGCTGCACGGTTGATGCAGTGGGAGACGGGCCTCCTGCACTGCTGGCGGGAGGGGGATTAGTGTAGCCACTTCTGCGGGTGTAGACTGGCAATGTCCATCGCAGTCACGATGCCTTCGCCACCGTCAGACCCACAGCAGCGGCTGGGGAGTGGGGGAGGGACCATGAGTGGACAGGCCCCCAGAGCCTGGGTCCTCCCCGCATGTCCTGCGTTATATGCTGAGTGCATGAACTACTCAGAAAAACTCAATAGACCGTCCGTCGTTCCTGCACCCTCCTGGACAGGAGTGATTTTCTCATCTGAACTTTGCACACAGTCAGACGTCCTACTTGATAAAACCAGACGGGTTTGGGGTTCTTTACAAAAAAGCACCGTCTTAAGGGTTTTCTTTAATAGCAGGCTGGTCCTTTGCTCAGAGGCGGGGCCCCTGTGTCCCCGGTGGAGGCTGTACGGTAACCACGGCAACCGCTGGGAGCCAGCTTTCCCAGGCAGCTGTCACTTGCTGCTCCCGCTTGCTGGAGCCTCCTGGGCCCCATGGCCCCTCAGTTCCCAAATCCCCGGCCGGCCAGCTGGCTCGGAGCTCAGTGCCACCAGTGGAGGTGCAGCCCTGGGGCTTTGGGCTCTCGAAGCTCCTTCCAGGTGTCTGCTGATGTCGGGACGTCCCGCGTGTTGGGGGGCTGGCCGGCTGACGCCCCACAGCCCGTCTCGTTCTCCACCGCAGACTGGTGCTGGCCCTGACCATGTCGAGCTGAAGCAGGTCGGCGCAGACCTGGCACCGTTCTCATCGTGGGCAGGCTGCTCCCTCCCACTGTCAGAAGGATCCCTGTCACTGGCAGCTAATGCCACGAGTCGCAGACCCTAGAGTGGGCTCTGATCTGTGATGACTAAGCACTCACACAAGGGGCCACCCCTGGGCTCGCTCCGGCTGCGCTGGTCACAGCCAAGTCCTGCCAGAGGAGGCTGGGCCCCGACGAGAGGGGCCACACAGCAGAGACACGCAGAGACAGCACCTCCAGGAAAGGGGCTTCCCTCTCGGCTGGGGGGCTGTGGTCCCAATGCCCTCGGCGCTGTGTCATGTGGTGCCTTGCGGGGCTGTGAGCGCCGGCTCCTGCAGCCTGAGCTGAGGCTGGGGCGTGCTGGGAGCCAGCGGGCGTGGGGCGCGGAGGATGAGAGGCACCTGCCAGCTCACCAATGCTCTTCAACGCATTCGAGTGCGAAACGAGCCCAAGAGTGGCCTGAGCCCCACAGCCCTGGGTCTGTCCTGATGTCACACACACGTGCAGACCCTGAAGCCGGCTCTGCAGACAACCCAAGACAGGAACCGGTGACCAAGCTTAGGGTGGCAGCATTTTCCCGGGAGGCCAGGGAGGGTGGGCGGGAAGCGGCAAAGATGCTGATCCCAGGGCCGCAGCGCCCGCTGCAGAGACCTCGGGATCGATCTTCCAGCGCCACCCAGCACCTGGCCGGAGCCGAGGTCATGCATTTTTAAGTGGCCATTAGTCTGGGCCACCCTCTAAGTGGGTTGTGTGGCCACGGAGGCTCCAGCCTGGTGGTAGAAGGCCCTGGGGTGGCTGCAGGGAGGGGTTACCGCTCCACCCGCGAAGGCCTGTGGGCAGGATGGCGTCGTGCCCACCAAGAAAAGCCTCTGTGCTCGTCCTCGCTCTGGCCCTGTCCCCAGACGACTTCTCGACCTTTGCTGGAAAATCAGCGTGTCATCGTGAGAGGAACTCGGCCCGGGATGTTGTCCCCGGATGCATTAACCTCCGTTCCTCCACTGACTAAGCTCACTCGCCTCACCTTTGTTAATTCTCAGTTCTGCGTTTTCAAAGTAAATGGAACCGCCTACCGCTCTCGCTTGAGGCCTCAGTTCGCCTTAGTGAGCTCAGTGTCAGCAGATGTGTCCCTGATTTAAAGGGCGATGGCTTCCGCTGGCTCTGGTTGCTGGCTGCACACGGACACGCAGGCCGTCAGCAGGGTTCTCGGAGTCTGTTCCTGGAGAGGCTGTCACCCCACTTGCCATCAGCCTGTGCTGACCGTCGGGCCCACGATCTGGCAGTAAGCAGGGGACCAACTGCCCTTGACTGAGGGCAGTTGCTCCCCAGGGTGAGGGACTCTCACGGCGAAAACCAGGACAGTCTAGGACAACTGGGCCGGTCACGAGGCAGAGCCACAGGGCGATCCGGCCAGACGACTTCGACAGGTCTCCTGGGCTGAGGACCAGGCCTGGGGTGGGAAGGAGGCCCGAGGCTCGGGAGGGAAAGCCTTAGACAAGCCTGCGGGTCCGGGGCTCCAAGGTCCCCGACCGCTGGGTCTCAGAAGCGGCCTCTCTCCCTTAGAAGGAGACCCTCCTTCCCCCCCCTTACCTGGAAACCTGCCAGGCCCACCCCCCAAGTCAGACGTCCCATGGGGGATGAAGTCCTACTCGATTCCAGAAGCGTCGCCAGGGCCAGGCTGCGCAGGGCGTGCAGGGTCTGGCTCACCCGTGGGAGTGGTCTTCAGGGGACTGGACGGGGAGCGGGGGGAAGGGTGCAGCGTGCAAGGCTGGGGAGCAAAGAGGAGGTGGCTTGGGACGCTCTGCCCAGGACTCGGGGTCATAAACCCGGGAGTGGCGTCGGGGCCGTCCTGGCATGTACGGAGGTCCTGCTTGTCGTCGCGGTGACTCCCAGTAGAAATGGAGATGCCAGCCCTGCCTCACCAGAGCACCAGGGAGGGGCCCACAGGCTCAGGAGGTGAAGAGGTGGAGCAGCTCCCCAGGCGAGATGGGAGAAGCTGCCACCTGACCAGTGTCCTTAGCAAGGTCACTAAGACAGGTGGGGTGCACTAGGTGGGGCGCTGCGGTTGTGGAGAAGCTCAAGTGCGCCCTCTGCGGGCCGGTGTTGAGGTCATGTGTGCTCCTTCACCTGCGCCCGGGATCCTGACGGATTAGAGGTTCCGGTTTGGGGAAATGGGGGATGCTTCCATGGGGGCTACGCCACGTAGTGCACAGATAGACAGCTGTGGCACCTCCCGTCACCCAGCGCTGCGCATGCTGATGGCCTCATATTCAAAGAACGGCGCCACCTCCCTGGGGAGCGGCCTGGCCCTGACCATGCTGGGTGAGGAGCAGTATTTCCAGCCCTCACGGACCCATCGGGGCTTAGCTGGTCAGTGGTTTTGTGTCCAAAATGCTTCAAGTGTTGAGAGAGGATCAAGAGGACGAGTCAGGAACACGATACTCTGTGCAAAACAGGAGGGGTGCCCTCTGTGTCCTCCCTCCCTCCCTTCTCGCTTCCCTTTCTCTCTTCCCTTTCTCTCTCTCCCCCTCTCTTCCTTCCTTCTGTCCTTCCTCCCTTCCCACGGTACAGGGCGTTCCCCCACCAGGAATCAGATCTGAGCCACAGTCGTAACCCATGCCACGGTTGTGGCAATGCCAGATCCTTAACCGACTGTGCCGGGCTAGAGTTTGAACCTGCTTCCCAGTGCTCCAGAGATGCTGCCAATCCCATCGTGCCACAGTGGGAACTCCAGGGATGCTCTTAAAAAAAAAATAGCAGTAAAAGCATAGAATTTAAGATCAAGGCAGTAGGACCGATAAAAGACCGTATTCTCAGATGCAGGAGGCAAATCAAATTTCAAACCAGATAAAAATAAAAATTCACGCACAGACACATTCTCGTCCAGCTGCAGACAGCAAAGACCGGGAAGAGAGGGAGTTTCAAGTCAGACAGAGAAAGGATGGATTTCCACCCCAGGGGGCGGGAGATGCTGCCAGCACACCTCCAGCCAGAAGAGCGACAAAGGTCCTAAAATATCGAGAAAATGCAACGGCGGCTTGGAATCCTTCACACAGACAAACTCCCATTTCAAAGCCAGGATGCGATACAGATGTTTGCAGATAAGCTGAGGTTGAGAGAGCTGACCACCAACGAACCCCAAACCCCACGCAGGGACCTTCCCAAAAGTTTGTTTTAAGGAGATTGAGCCCAGAGCGAGGTCTTAAGATGAAAGGGGAGCCCAGAAGCTCCCTAAGCAGGCGTTAACTCTGAAACAGCACCAGTGACTTTGTGGGTTGAAAAAAAAAAAAAAAAGAAAGAAAGAACTCCTGGGAAATACTCAGGAGAGAGCAGATGCGAACTCTGCCTTAGGCATGTGCATTGGTTGGAAGGAGAGTGAACGTGCCAGTGAGCCTCAGGGCTCATTACATTAAAAAGTGTGTTAAAAGCGGTCCCTGGAAAGGGAGTTCCCTAGTGGCTCAGCAAGTTAAGGATCTCGCATTGTCTCTCTCTCATTTTTTTTTTTTGTCTTTTTAGGGCCGCACCCGCGACATATGAAGGTTCCCGGGCTTGGGGTTGAATCAGAGCTTCAGCTACTGGCCTATACCATGGCCACAGCAACACAGGATCTAAGCCGAATCTATGACCTACACCACAGCGCATGGCGACTCCAGATCCTTAACCCGCTGAGCGAGGCCAGGGATCGAACCCACATCTTCACGGATACTGGTGGGTTCATTACCACTGAGCCATGACAGGAACTCTGGATCCAGTATTGTTGTGGTATGGGTTGCTGCTGTGGCACAGGTTCAATCCCTGGCCTAGAAACGTGTGCATGGCTTGGGCATGGGCAAAAAACTCACACAGTGTTAGCTACAAGAATAAAAATAACCAGGAGAGGAGGAAAAGTGGGGGAAGAACCCTCAACCAGGAGGCAGAAAAGAGGCAAATGGAAAATGCTGAAAAGATGGTAAAAATAAGTCAATAAAAATAAATGTAGAGTCTTATTTTCTTCCTGGATTCAAACCGAAATCGACCAGTGCCTGCTGCTTCCAAGGGATACAAGAGACAAACTCCCAAATATAAAGACACGGGTTTTAAAAAAGGCAAAACTATACACTGGGTGAGAAAAGTAATGTTTATTAACATTAGATTAGATGTAGAACAGAAACAGCTCACCAGGAAAAGAGAACAGTTGTAAATTCGTACACACTCACCAACGTAAAGTCAAAACGGATAGAACGTCAAGGAGAAATTGGCAAGATCGACTCTGTGGGGAGTGTTAATATCCTTCTCCCTAAGGCAGGTTAGCAGGTAGAAACAAGTAAGGGAACAGCAGACGGCCAAGAGCAGAAGTATTGACTTTGGTGTCGCAGACATTCCTAAGGCTCTGCAGCCCAGAAGGGGTGGCTGGTACTTGTGAACAAGGCGTGCACGTGATCTGGACGGAAAAATCGTAAAACTTTATTGCAGGACATGAAACAGGATTATACGAGCGGGGAATGTTCACGCACAGAAAGAATCAACATTGAGCCGGCCGTGCTCCCTGCTTAATCCAGCCCGACATGCCGGCGAAATCGCAACAGGTTTTGTTGGGTTTGTGTGTACGTATGGATGGATGTATTGTTATCTTTTCTTGGGCCGCACCTGCAGCGTATGGAGGTTCCCAGGCTAGGGGTCTAATGGGAGCTGCAGCCACCGGCCTACGCCAGAGCCACAGCAACGCGGGATCCGAGCCGCATCTGCGACCTACACCACAGCTCACGGCAACACTGGGTCCTCAACCCACTGAGCAAGGCCGGGGATCAAACCCGCAACCTCATGATTCCTAGTCAGATTCGTTAACCACTGAACCACGACGGGACCTCCAGGTTTTGTTGGTTTTAAAATAGAACTTAGAAGCTAATTCTAAAATCTATAGGGCAGAATAAAGGTTCACGAACAACCAAGAAAAATTTGAAGAATAAAAAACAAGAGCCAGTCTTATCAGAGGCCTAGGCTGTTTCGTCTTCTTCTTTTTTGTCTTTTTAGGGCTGCACCCATGGCATACGGAAGTTCCTGGGCCAGGGGTTGAATGGGAGCTGCAGCTGCCGGCCTGCACCACAGCTCACAGCCACACTGGATCCTCAACCCACTGAGCGAGGCCGGGGATCGAATCCAGGTCCTCGTGGATATTAGGTTTCTTACAGCTGAGTCACAGTGGGAACTCCCGCCATTTTTTTTTAGCTAAAATGTTTATTTTTAAAATTTAATTTTATTGGCGTATAGTTGACTTACAGTATTGTATTTTTATCTTTTTATTTATTTATTCTTTAATTAATTAATTTTTTTTTTTGCTTTTTGGGGCTGCACCTAAAAAACCGCAACTTTTTAGGGCATATGGAGGTTCCTAGGCCAGGGGTCGAATCAGAGCTACAACTGCAGGCCTACAATGTAGCCACAGCAACGCCAGATCTGAGCTGCGTCTGTGACCTACACCACAGCTCATGGCAATGCCGGATCCTTAATCCACTGAGCGAGGCCAGGGATCGAACCCGCAACCCCATGGTTCCTGTTCGGATTCATTCCTGCTGAGCCACATCAGGGACTCCTGTTTCCATTTTTTACCTTGGACTTTTTCTTCAATTCAAAGCCAACAGAGCACCTCAAATTCATTTTGATCATTTGAATAAAGAATTTTCTTTGATGAAAAAAATGCTTTATAAAAGAATGCTTAAGACACAATAACAAGAAGACCAGCCATCAAAAAGGGAGGGCTCTTATGGCCAGTTCTGCAGAGGAAGCTCCCACAGCCAGCACACATGGGTGGGGCTGGATCCCCTCACACCTGGACGGGCAGCCCCCTCAGGGACGTGTGATAGGCACACCCGTCTGGGGAGACCAGGATTGGATCTGGGAATGCAGGCCCCCTCCTCCAGGAGGCAGCTCTGCCAGCCCCAAACTGGAGCCCGAGGTCTCGCACCAGAACCGGGGTGCAGAGGCAGGGAGAGCCAGGGCCTGCGGGTCCAGCAGGAAATGGGCAGACTGGCCTAGTCCCACAAATAAGCAAGACAAGGCAGCCGGGGGACCACGGCTGCCTGTCAGCCCCCATCAACCCCGAATGAGGAAAACACAAGGCAAAACCACCCTCGGGGGGACCCTGGGGACACATCCTGCAGAGCCACCTGTGCACCAGGCCACCACTGCCGCCTTCTAGCCTGGCCCTCTACTCTTGGGTTGATGAGACACTGCGTTACCCTGAGTTCCATCCACGGAAATCATGGACCGGCCCTGGGGGGGACGGGCAGGACAGGACCCCCAGGGGGCATTGGTTTGGGGACGGGCGTGGGGGCTTTCTTTTCACTCTTCCTTCTCTTTTTCTTTTTAGGGCTGTACCTGCGGCACATGGAAGTTTCCAGGCTCGGGGCGGAACTGGGGCTGCAGCGGCTGGTCTATGCCACAGCCACAGCATCAGCAGATCCGAGTCACATCTGTGACTCATGCCGCAGCTGGAGGCAATGCCAGACCCCGACCCTGCTGAGCGAGGCCAGGGATCACACCCTCGACCTCTCGGAGACAACCCATGGTTCCTTTGCTAAAGGTGCTTTGTTTTCACTGGAGCTCTTTTTTCTTCTGAAAGTGCATCTTGGGGCTTCCTTTCAAACTGTGCCCTCCCCCCCACCCCGGACTTTAGAGGGACAGGCAACAGCCCTGGCGGAGCGGCAGCCCGTCGCGGGCTGCCTGGGGACTTCCAGCGTCACCCCCTTGGAGGTTCATTGCCACCGCCCCCCCCACCTTCCCAATTCCTTCCAGCAGCTTCTGTGCGGGATGACCTTCCTTTGCTCTCCTGTCCTCATGACCCTGCTTCAGGGGCTCTGTGCTCTGTGGGTACCCAGCAGGACGTCCGAGGGAGGGGACTGGGGGGCCGGCACTTGTACC
Organism: Phacochoerus africanus; assembly: GCF_016906955.1. Classification (NCBI taxonomy): domain Eukaryota; kingdom Metazoa; phylum Chordata; class Mammalia; order Artiodactyla; family Suidae; genus Phacochoerus; species Phacochoerus africanus. The sequence goes on along the minus strand of NC_062544.1, from coordinate 286,903,970 downwards.
CAGCTCCTTCTGCAGGGTGTTCAGAACGGCTAAGACTCTGGGGAGCAAGGGCCGTGTCCCAACCCCGCACTCACTGAGGGTGCTCTGGTGGTTGTGGGCTGCTCAGGGCCCCCGGGGAGACCCCGCCCCCTTAGGATGCTGGGCGCTGCCAGGAGAACTTCCGGCTTCTTCCCGCCCAGACCTGAGGATGGGCAGGTGGGCCCTGGACCTCCTCATAGGGCAGTTTCTTTGGACGATTTGGGATTACACATCCTCCTCCGCCCTTTAGAGGTAAATCTCCGCCCAGAGCCACGTCCCTGGGACCAGGGAGCAAAGACTCAGCCAGCCGCCTGAGCCACCCCCACCCCCACCACTGCTCCCTGACCTGAGCACACCTCTGGGACGTCCAGTTAGCTCACCTAGGGAGCATGGCCCATTTCCCTCGCCTGCCCTGTGCCCTGCTTTTGGGGCACCCAGCCTTCCAGAGCCCCTGCCTGGGTTTGGGGAGCTGGGCTCAGGTTTCCCCGGCCCTCCCTCCTGCAGCAGAAAGGAAGGAAATCTGCCTTGGCCACCTTGGGCAGGGGTCTGGCTTTGCTTGTCTTCGCCGGTGGCCCCCACGCCCCCCGCCCCCGTCCTGGGAGCAGCCCCTCTATTAATGCGTGGTAGCTGGGCCAGCTGTCCTAGTCTCTGTCCTGCTGGGAGGCAGCTGATAACACAGGGTGGCTCTTCTGCTTCTGCAGGTGCTGGTGGGCCTGGGAGGACGGCAGCTGGGCCCTGCAGACCCCAGGCCCCAGAAACCATCGGTTGGTTGAGACCCCAGGTCCATCTCCCAACCCCGGAGATGCAGATGGCCCAGCCAAGAGGCGTCAGCTCGGCTGGTGCTGCTGGGTCCGGCGGGAGGGCAGCCTTCCACGTTCAGACTGTTCTCCAGCGCTGCCTGGGTGTGTGTTGGGGGGAGAGGGGCAGCCCTTTCTGTGTGTTCAGGCTGGGGTGAGCGGGAAGCATGCCCCGGACCCCCCGCGAGGGGCACTTACATCCTATGGGTGAGGCGCCTTCTGGAGGTCTCTGGGGGATTCCACGGGCTGATCAGTTAACAGGCAGAATCCCTGCCTGCAAAGGGTGCTGGAAAGGGCCTTTCCAAGAGCCTGGGTAGGAAGAGCATTCAGGAAAGTGAACTGAGTTCCCTCACTGGGGACAGGATGGGGACAACAGAAGGGGCAGTCCAGCTGCAGGTGGCCGTTCTGCTGCGTGGCCTGGCCGGGAGGGCCCCCGTGGGCTCTCACCCCCACTTAGCAGCCCTGCGGCCAGGAGAGCCTGGAGCGTGTCCAGGAATCCGAGTCTGCAGGAGGCAGCGCTCCTCAGAGCCCCCCTGCCACTGTCCCCATCTAGCGCCATCAGGGACCAAGGACATGGGCGATGTGCGGGGCTGTCCCGCAGAAACTGGCCAGGGCTCCCAGGGGGCGCTTCTGTTCCACGTCCTCCCGAGGCCCAGGGACGGCCCCTCCCCCAACTCCGAGCCCGCGTGACCCCCGGGCGGCGCGGGAGGGACACACTCCCCAAGCCCCACACCTCACTGGGGCCCTCGCCCCATCTCCAAGGGCACTGGACTTTCGCCGGCAGAGGGGGTGCTGCTGGCCCCCCACCCCTACTTTCTGGTTGGAGGCAGCAGAAAAGGGGTGGATCCAGAGAGGCGGCCGCTACATCACAGCAGGCCTGACGCCAGGAGCACATCCCGCACCGCGTCTGGATGGCAGGGTCTCTGGGGGAGGCGCGGTCACCTGCCCACCTTCTGCAGGGTGGTGGGTACCTCCACCACCTTGGGTGGCCCAGGGGTCAGGTTTCTTACAAAGTCCTGGGCAGGAGGGACTGGCCACTTAATCAGAGACATCAGTGGGTTCTGACCAGTAAGTAAGAACGTTTTAAAATTGTCTGTCGGGAGCCATGTTCCAGAGGCTTCTTGGTCCTGAGCAGAGACTGAGAACTCGCCTTCCCAGACGGCACGCGCCCCACGGCTCCCGGAATGCACAGCACCCGCAGTCCTTCGAAGTCTCTGACCCCTGGCCTAGCTCTGGCCTCCTGCCCCCATGACAGGAGAACAACGGCAGGACAACACTCACCCCCACGCACCCCTGGAAGGGCCTGAGAACTAGCAGTGGTTTCGCAAACAGGCTGGATGCGCCTGGTGAGAGGCGCCATCCCTCCCACCCCCCAGTTCCTGTTGAGGACCATTTAGGGTTTGTCTGTCTCCACGGACGCCCCCAGCCCCTGCACACGGCCCCTGGTTCAGAGGCTCTCATGCAGCCCCAGCTCTGCATGCAGAAGGGCATGGGGGCTGGGACAGCACTGGTCCTGCTTCTCCTGGACGGAGCTGTCACTTCTGGCCACAGGCCCACCTGCCCTGCTCTGTAAGACACACACTTCCGGATGGTGGTGTGAGGGCCTCACGGGACTCCAAGGTGTGATCTTAGGGGGCTGGGGCCCCTTCGACCACGGGCAGGACTCTCGATGCCACCGCCACCCCTCCATCACCCACTCGTGGGTTTACTCTGTCCGCTTTCCACAAAACACGCCCCTTGGCATAATGTTCCCGTGGGTGTAACGTCCCCACTAGCTGGTGGAGCTGGAGCCCAGAGCAAGCGACATGGCCCCCTTCCTCTGAGCTGTCACAGGACCACCAGCTCCCTCCACGGAGTTTCCAGCCTTTGGAGGCAAAGCCACCGCTGAGCCGGCCGCCCAACCCTGCTGGGCTTGCGGGCTCCCTCCAGGAGAAGCCCCAAGTGCAGGCTGTGGTTCTGTCCCATTTCCCAGCGGGGCTGTTCCTGTGTGAGCGTGTGCCAGTACACGCGTGTGTGCATGAGTGTGGCCCCGGGGGCATGCGCTGAAATCAGGACACATGCTTAAAGCTAAGGAGGCCTGGGCTGAGTGCACACGGGCCATCCCCGTGGCACGGCTGGCCCCACACTGGCCCCGAGCAGAAAAGCACATCCTCAGGGGCCTCTCCCAGAGCAAAGGGACACCACGGTTCATTTAGCTCAGTTTATTTTCACAAGACCGACACATCAGACCCGGGAGTTAGCTCTTGGTTCTCACAAGAGTTCTTTTCTTTATAAAGAAGAAACAGGGTTCCTGGGTTTTTCTGCACAGAATGAATTCATTTTTACAAAAAAATAGTTTTTGATATATACATGCCTGCATTGGAAAAGCTTTTGTCCGTGATGGCTTTGAAGACCCGTTTTGAGGCACAGGGCCCCGAGCGTATGCTCCGGGCTCCGGCCGACTCTGTCCCTCGCCTTTGCCAGATGGTTGCTCTCCTTCTCAATTTCCCTTCCGAAAGCAACTTACGGGACCGGAGCGGCCTGGGAATCAGCAGGTCAGCCGCCGAGAAAGTCTGGGTGGCTCGGACCCGGCCCCTCCCGCCAGGAAGTGCCTGGAAGTCCTTCCTCCCCCGGGGAAAACCCTCTGCGACCAGAAGCCAGGCGACAGGAGGCGGCTGGTGGCCGCTTTCTCTGACAGCGTGGACAGCTTACCCCTCCCTCTCACGGCGGCAACTGCAATAAGCATTTTATGGAGAAGATGCTGCTGCTGCTGGGGCCGCTCGAGCACGCCGGGTACAAAGGGACCTTGGCGGCGCTGGGCAAACGCGGCGGGTTTTCCGGGACTCAGGCTTTGAGAGCCTACGTGCGCTCCCCCACCCCCACCCCCCACCAGCTCCTACGACCAAAAATAGCGCTCTCCTTGACGACACAAAGCTGTAGCAAAATTGTAAAAATGAAGTGTACAAAAGGAAGCATCCGTATAATACACATTTGCACCCTGTAGACGACTCATCACCCTCGAAGCCGGCCAACAGGCAGGCACGAGGCAGAGGATCAAGAGTAGAAAGAGAACCCCGACAGCCGCGCTGCACATGGAGGGCATGGTTTGTGTGCTTCCCAAAGAGATAGGTCGGCGCGCAGTTAACAGAGCTTGCTGGCCATGGCGAGGACTGAGAAGCCGGCGGAAGGTCCTGGCATTTAGGCAAGTGACATTTGATTGTCAGAACGTACAGCTCTCAGACAGCAGATCGAGCGCATTTCTTCGTGGTATCAAGTAACCCCAGTTCAATAGGATTGAGGGCATTTCAGGTTCTCATTCACAGTTGGACTTCTGTCCAGATCCTCTTGCAACAAAAAGGTAAGAAACGCAGGCGTTGATGGGAAAAGAAAACTCCAAGTGAACCGCGTCATTGCCCAGCTTGAAATCTTAAAGCCATTCGATTGTTTTTGAAAGGAGTAGGTGGCCACTGCCCGGCCGACTGGGGACCACTCTCTGTGATTCGCTGGGTTCTCTAAAGTGCTCTTGTCCAGTTGTGTCCCCAGGGTTGTGGGGACTGCCAACCACTTCCCCTGAGTTGGCTCACAGCCAACGCGCGCGGTAAACTTGGTTCACAGGCGCCGCCCCTCGGTCAGGCGGGACGCGGTGGGACGTCTCCTGGCCCCCGAGTGGCCCCGTGCTTCTGCGTCCTGGCCCCGACCTGCAAGGATGTGGAACCCGCGAGAAAGTCCACAGGCACCCTGACGCACCACTCGCATTCGGGGCCGTGTTGGTGGCGTGGCCAGCGCCACCGGCCAGGCCCAGGCGCTTTGCCTTGGAAGGTAAAACCCACGAGAGCGAGGGGCAGGCACCCGGGGGCGGGGGGTGGGGGGTGGGGGGGGAGCGCTGCGGCCTCTAGAGGGGCGGCAGGTGGGCACAGAGGGCCCACTGTCTTAACCCTCAGCCCGGTTGCCCTGCGGAGTTAGAAGCCACCACTGACCGCTGTGTCACATGCCAGGGCTGCATGCAGATGCTGGCGAGAGATTTGCAGCACGAGTTCACACCTGGGGTTGAACAATTCAGCCAGAAGTCCTTTGGGCTGAAAGATTCTACTTGGCATGTCCCATAGGTGTCCTGGGCAGGGACACGCAGCATGCAGAGAGTCACTAACTCCTCACCCCAGTTTGGGCACAAGTGAGGCTGCGGGGCGGGGACAGCCTGGGGACGACACACGCGCTTTTCTTCCAGACGACCTCCGCGCACGCGCGCTACCACGCCAGTGTCAGCGCGGGGACGAGCTCGACAGGGTGCGCACGGGCGACGGGCAAACACGGTGGGGCTGCCAGACCGGCCGGGGACCCCACCGCCCGGCCCTCCGAGACGGCGGCCCACGCCGCTGACCCGTGCTCTCACGGAGCCGTTTGTACCTTCAGAGCCATGTTCCCACCTGACTGTGCCTCTCAAGGACGGGGCTGCGGGCGCAGACAAGGCCCTGCTCCCTGCACACTGTCACCAGGCGCCCGGTGGCCTGCGGCACTTCTTCTGGGGTTAAAGGCGACCAGGTAAGCCTGCCCCCGTGTCTGCTCACCTGCACGGAGTGGAGCTGGGCCCTGCTCACCACGCTTCAGAAAGACCCCACGGCAGGGGCAGGGGAAGGGGACAGAAGCTTCCCAGGTGCTGGTGGCTGCCACAAGGGCACCATGAAATGCCACAGGCACCTTAGACGCCCCTGGAGCGCCCCAGGGGGGACTGCTGGACACAGGCGGAGGGCTCCCAACCGAAACTACTTGCCAGGCCCTCCAGGATGCCTGCGGAAGGCGACAAAGCACGTGAGCCCTGGCACCTGAGCTGAGAAACACGTGGCCAGCGGGCCCTGGGCCCAGAACTCAGCCTCCCTTGGCACAGGCACTCGCGGGAGGGGCCCAAGGCCTGGGGCTACCCTTCGTGTCTCTCCAGCGGGAGGGGGGCTGGCTCTGGAGGCTACACCTTCCTGCAGAGGTCAGCAGGCCCCGCCCCCTGCAGAGAAGCTCAGCGAACACCCAGACTCCTTGCCCTTGTTGGACCCAGGGCCTAGCGTGGACTTGAATCCAGAGCACGCTCTCCCCAGCTATGGCCGGCACCACCGCCCCCACATTCAGCCTGAATTTGGGATGACAACAGCAGCAGTAACGGGGTCGTGGAAGAGAAATAAGCACTGTTCCGGGATTTATTGATTTAAAAACTGCAAGGAGCTCCCCTCCCCCTCTCTTTCTGAAGTGGATGAAGCAAAATCCACCCCTCAAAAAAAAAACAAAATACCAAAAAAAAAAAAACCCCAAACATTCATGGTGTAACTTTTATTGCTCTCAAAGGGCTTGGTATTCAGATGCACAAGCTAATCTGTGTTAAATCAGGAGGAAGTCGCCGAGATTTAAAACCTACCCCCGGGTTCAATCGCTCACCTAGGCATCTTCCCAGCTCATCGCCCCAACATAGAATGTATACATTGGGTATTCATTTCGAGGGGAGGGAACTTAGCTGGGAAGCAAGAACTATTAATTAAATAGTAAAAGATCTAAATTTGCATTTTCCAGGTAACGTAGCTTCACAGTATTTAGGACCCTTCGACTTTTTCCTTTAAGCTTTTTCGGGGTTAGTGTATTAGCAAGTGACATAAGCACGGAGAGACGGATGAGCAGCGTGTTGGGTGAAGGAACATAAGACCTCAGGTAGCCGAGGCGCTGCCTTCCCGCCTGGGCTCTGCTGCTCATGGCAGGGGGGTTGGGGACATGCTTTGAGGTGGAGGGAAGCCCGCCTTGAGGAAAATCCTCAAAGCTGTTTTAACCGTGGACCTCACAGGAGTGGCGTGCATTTACCACACTCGTGAGCAAGCACAGGACTGTGGCTCGCTTCCCTGTGACCTGGGTCCCTTCACCAAGGTCGCCCGCAGAGAATTCAGTAGTGTCGTTGGTATAAAGGGCACGTGCTGTTTCCACAGGTCTCCCCAGAACGCGTCCTGAGGGCCGGGGCATGACTGGGTCCCGGGCGGTCGTCATGCCTCTTCCTTCCATTTCGCCCCCTAGAAAATTCTACCTGCCCCTGTGCTGAATGCTGCTTACAGTGCATCAGAGAGAATAACGCCCGCTCGTTTCCTTCCCTGGCTAAAAAAGATTCGGGGAGTGTGACTTTACAAAAGCAAGTTGAAAGTTTAAGAAGAAAGTCCAGTGCCGCGGGTTACAGAGGAAAGGGCGGCGGAGCGGGAGCCGGAGCCCCGGGAGTGCCCCTCTCTGCCAGTCAGCCCCAGTCAGCGGGATGCTTGCTGTGTGGACGTGAGCTGAGCACAGGCCACGGGAGCCTGGGGCCACCCTGTAGCCGGGAGGCGCTGACAGAGACCACCGGCCCCCCCCCCAGGGACACGTGCACCTGCTCAGAAGGGAGGGGGCGGAGGCAGGGCGGGCGCGGCACCTCTGGTTTCCACCAGGAAGGCGAGCGCCATCGACAGATCCACCGTGAAAACAGAACCTCTCAAAGCAGAGCGCTCTGTGTTACCCGTCTCCAGCCACCTTTAGAAGACGGGGTGACGGTGACATTGCTTTTCCAAAGCACCCAGTGGTCCTGTAGGCTGTGGCCGAGGCTCCCGCTCCGGCTCCGGCCTGCTGGGGAGGGTGACTGGGGTGTGACGGCCTCCCGCAGGGAGTGAGGGGGCGGAGGCCAGGGAGGGGGTTGAGGGGTCTCCGCAGGCTCAGGTAGGAAGAGGCTCTGGAAACTAGGAGCGGGGGGGGGGGGGGGAGTGGGGCCGCCAGCCGCTCAGTGTGCTTGTTGCTGGAGAACTTCCCCAGGGCCCTGCCCGCCTGGAAGCGAAGGTGCCAGCCAAGCAGGACAGCTGCTCTGGGGGCCTGGGGCCCGAGGCACGTGCCCAGGGGCTGGGGAAGGGCGGCGAAGAGTTTGGGGGGCTGCAGGCAGATGGGGCGAGACGGGGAGCTCCCAAGACAACTGAGAAAAACCAGGGCGGGGCCTACGTGTTAAGAAGAGAAGCGTCCAGAGGCGCCTGGCAGCAGGGCCCCAGGAGCTGAGGGTGTCCGTCCGGGAGCACCCGCCCCGGGGCCCGGCCTTGCCCGCCCGGCCGGCGCAGGGGCGAGGCTGGCGTCTCCATCTGCAGGCCTTCCGACTGCTTTACTCTTGGCTCAAGTTTTATTGTCAATATTAGTCACCAGTTAATATGAAAAATAGTTTCTAAGTGTCTTTTTTCCCCCGCTCTGTGTGTGTTGTTCTGCTTTTAATTGAGTTAATTGGATGCCATCGTCAGGTTACGTGTGTTCAATCACAGCCATTAATTACTCCTTTTTCTTAAATTCCTGGTTTCCATAGCTGGAGCCTTTTTCTATCTCAGTCACTCCTATTAGTCGCCGGACTCCAAAGGAAGCTTTAAAACAGGAAAAGGCGAGGTTAGACAGACCACACTGCCACCAAGCTGGAGCAGTCCTTGGGGGACCCAGCCTTTGGCCCCTGACTTCCCTGGGGGCGGCTGGCCGGCCCGCCCCCCTCCCCCTTCCTCCCTGGTCCTGGGGCAGCCGATGGGCTCTGCTCAGAGTGGACGGAGGTGCCCAGCACTGCAACTGAAGGCTGTAAGGCCGTGAAAGGGCCCCGGGACCTCAGGCCAGCATGCCAGTCTACGCCCCCAACTGCCCAGGTCCAGACACAGCTCTCAGCTGTGGCGCGGCTTCGGCACAGGATGCCAGGTGGGCAAATGGCCGGCCAGCTTTCTGGGGAGAGGACCCTGGCATGTGGCTGGGGCCTCCAATGCCCTGCAGCTTAGTGGCCAGAGCTGCTCTTGGAGGCCGGCGGGCTCAGGTTAAATCCTGGCCGCCAGGGTGACCGCGGTCGGCTCTGGGCCTGGGCACTGCCGCCGGCGCACGGGAGACCCCCAACCTCAGGCCCCAGGCCAGCGTTCCCGGTCCTACCTGCCCCCACAAACCCCAGGAACGTCAGGATCAGGAGCGGGGAGCCGCTGGCAAAGACGCCCAAGGCAAAACTGAAGAGAGGAGACAGGAGGATGGTGGCCCAGGCGAGGAAGTTGAGGAGCGTCCACGGCCGTCGGGCGGGCTTGAACTGCTGCCCTGGAAACACGCCCTTCTGGTGATACACCTCCTGCAGCGCATCCTGAAAGAGTCAAGCGGAAGCGGGGCTTCTTCATGTGCTGCTCTTACAGCCCGACGGGGAAAAGCCACGCACCCTCTGACCAGAGCGGGCAGAGCACGGGGCCGTGGGGGGAGGAGGACCGGAGGCCCTCCTCTCGGGAGAACCGGGAGGCGGGTGCCAAAGGCCAGAAACATCGCAAACCCTTTGACCCGGCGCGTTTCCTGGGAGGATACCCAGCTGGCGCCCGCGCATGGCAGCGGACAAGGCGGGTTCCTGCTCCCTCCCAGCGCAGGGGGCCACGGCTCGCATCACCGCCCGCCGGCTCTGCCCCCCGAGGAAAGCTCCTGAGCTGTTCCTGCCTCTGAGTGCGGGGCTGGGGAACCGCCACGTCGCAGACGCCCGGCAGCTGCGGCTCGAGGAGGCGTGTTAACAGGGAGACGCGCTCTGGCTCCGCCAGGTTCTCTGAAGGAAGTCAAGCGCCACCTCATCTTTACTTGCACAAAAACGTGCATGACTGTGCAGGACCCAGTCTGGGAAGAGGCCCGGCCTTGTGGGAGTCACGTCTCGCCCGGGTTCACTGTTTTCTGCTCTATTTTCTGCATTTCGTTGTCTGTGACTGTTTTGTATTCTATAAAAACAGGGCGGGGGGCTTGGCATTGACCCAGCCTTGCACACGCTTCCAGACTGTGAACAGGCACCTGCTGCCCCTGCCGACCGAGGGGCCCAGGAGCAGCTGAGCACCTCGTGTCCTGCATCCACCTGGGGGCCACCATATGCCCCCAGCCCGCCTGGACAGTCCTGCCCCACGCGGCTCTAGCACGCCTTCCCCGGGGCTGTCTCCACCCTGACACCTGCCCTGGAAAGATGGGGCCCTGTCGGGGGCTCCCAGGCAGCCCCCAGTCAATAGCTGTTGGGGTGAACTGGGGCCTGGGAGGACACCCGCCAACAAGGCAGGGCCTCGCCCCCCAGGAGAGGCTGCTGTGCTTCCAGACTCATACCAAGTTCATTGCTGCCAGCCCATGCCGCAGCCACAGCAACGCGGCATCCGAGCCACGTCCACCACCTACACCACAGCTCACGGCAACGCCAGATCCTTAACCCACTGAGCGAGGCCAGGGATTGAACCTGCGTCCTCATGGATACTAGCCGGGCTTGTTCCTGAGGAGCCACAGTGGGAACTCCCTACATCAGGTTGTTTTGGAAAGTCGCCCTTCGGGACAAAGGTGAGGCCTGTGTCCCCTTTCCGCTGGGAGTCATCGAGCTCCCGGCCGGTGAGCTCCGTCCCCAGGTGGGGTTTACACCGCACGACCTGTGCCACGGCACCTCCACGATAACGTACGGCTGTGCTCCCGTGTCTCACGACTTCCTGCGAGCAGCATCACAGCATTTGCCTACACCGACTGCCCTTTCCACACCTACGTCCTAAAGAGTCAGTGAGACTGACAGTATGCAGTTCACGCACTTTAGCCGAACCACAGCAAAGGACCCACGTACACAATGGAACCGTTTCCTAAGAACACATTTTTAGCTCATTTCTCATTTCCTGCTAAACAAATACTGTTGCTTGCAAACCTCTCTCTTTGTCAAGCGTTTCAAACGTGACCCAGATCCAGAGACATAGTCTCCTCTGCCACCCCGGGCACCGAAGGTCTTTCTGCCTCTCATCCACGTGATGCCCACACACTGCAGGCCTTTTTATTTAGGTTTCTTCTTCTTCTGGAGAGAGTTTAGCGTTCTTGGAAATTACACGTTTTATCCAAGTCTTCAAACGGAGGGGCGCAAAGTTGCCAAAGTGCTCTCATAACACGTTCACTCCCGGCTCTTTGGTTGTGTCCCCTTTTTAATTCCATTTAATGCTGTTATTCTTTTTTTCAATGGGTCAGCCTGGCCTAAGTCTTTCTATTTTTTCATATTTTTAAAGAAAAGCTTTGGGTGCATTAGATTCACTCTTTCATAGCTTTGCTTTCTGCTTAAATAATTTATGCTATTTTTATTATGTGTTCTCTCTCTGGGTTCACTCTGCTTTGTGTATGTGTGTATGATGCAGGCGTGTGTGTGTGTGTACCTATGTGTGCACACCCTCTTATCTGTCCTACTCCAGACTGTGTTTTGAACCCCGTGAAATGAACGAACACCATCAATTCTGGGAGGTCTGTGCTCATCTCCGACAGTGCGCTCCACCTCCCCCCACCTTCTCTTCTGACTTTGTCATCACTGCATCCTGAGCCTCCATTTGTCCTCAGGATATTTACCTTCCCCTCCTGTTTTCACTTCTGTGCTTCGTTCTGCGTCACATGCTCAAACCTTCCAGTTTACTAACTCTCTCTTCAGCCGCATCTAACTTGCTATCTAATCTGGTAAGAGTTTACTGTCAGTTACTAGATTTCTCATGCCAATACATTCCCCCCGGTTTTTCTAACTATGCCTTTCTTTTAAAATAGGTCCTGTTCTTTTGTTTTCAATTTCTTCTTTTTTGCTCACCATTTCAGACACACTGATTTTAGTCTCTTCCTGGTAGCTGAAGTTTTGGGAGAGTTTACTTTTCCTGTTTGTGTGTCTGCTGTATTGCCCACGATGGATCTTGGCTATGAATGCGTCCAGCCGAATTCTACTGAGGGAATCTTGGGCAGCTTAGGTTTGGAGTCGTGTTCTTCTAGTTTTACATGTGCTTCTCTCAGGAGCTCTAGCTTCACCTAGAGCCACTTTTTTTTTGCTGATATTTTGGCTTTGTTCTTCTTGAACGATGTTGATAGCATAAACTCAAACCACGCAGCTGTTTGAGGACAGTGCTGTGATTATGAATTACCAGGGAGACGTCTGGGACCAAGAGGGGAAAGGCCAGCTTCACAGTCACTTCCTGTGCTGTCAGGCATGTTTCCCGGCTTGACCTCTTTGAGGGCGAAACTCAGAGGGTCCCAGCTTCACTAGGGTCTTCAGTTCTAACTTCCATCCTTGAGGGAGGTCAAACCCTTGTCTTCTGTTTCCACTAGGCATTAAAATTCAAGGCTTCAGGATGGGCGCCCGGCAAACTCCATGGCCTTCAACTCACAGCCTTCCCACCTGGATTTTAGTCCCACCTCCTCTTCTGAAGACTAGAGACTTCCCTTACTTTCCTCGGTACTTGTCAATGCGTTTAGAAGGGTATGCGTTATATACTAGAGGGATTTTCTGTTTATCCAAGCCTCCCAGAGTGCTGAAAATGAAAACCCAGCGTCCTGTATGTTTGTGTCCATAAAGTAAACTGGACGAGTCGGGGTGAGTGCACCGGGGGATGGAGGAGGGACTGGCTGGGGGTCGCTAAGAAGGCTGTCAGATCATTGTCTTGTGTCTCTTATGTGTTAACCCCCCCCCCACGTAACGTGTGGGGTAAACATGTTACACGAAACACATGTGATAAAGTATTATTAGCGATGGTTATGCAAGAGTTATGGTAGCCTTTATACTTTCTTCTAGTGAGTCAATTTCCCAAAAGGGAAGAAGCATCAAAGGAGAAAGAATGGGAGCGTGCCGCCCGCCTGCCCTGTTGGCTGCCCGGACGCCTTCCCCGGGAGACCCTGGTGGGGCGGAGGGGCCGAGAGCCTTTACCTTCTCCTGGTACAGTTTATGAAGCCACTGGGCCGCTTCCTTCTCGTCCAGCGGGATCTCTTCCAGAGGAAACCTCCTGTTTTATGAAGAAGATGGGAAGCAAAGTGAATTACCAGATGACAAGCAGACTGAAAGGGAGAGAAGGAAGTGACTGTGCAGCAGGGTTGCTGTCAGCCCTGCCTTTTTACTCCAATCTGACCCTCCGCTTCTACAAACACGGACGCATCTTGGGCGCCCTCCCCCCTGCCCCACTGTGCTCCCTGGGACCTGCGGGGGCCGCCGAGGGGGCGCCCGGAGCGCTTAGCCAAGCAGACCAGGCCCCCAGCTCCACTGAAAGGTGGTGATTTATCAGCCTCAGTAGCAGTTCTCGTCTTTCTTTTTTTTCTTTTTTGTCATTTTAGGGCTGCACCCGCGGCACATGGAGGTTCCCAGGCTAGGGGTCAATCAGAGCTGTAGCTGCCAGCCTTCGCCACAGCCACAGCAATGCGGGATCTGAGCCGTGTCTGCGACCGACACCACAGCTCACGGCAACGCCAGATCCTTAACCCACTGGGAGAGGACAGGGGTAGAACCCGCAACCTCATGGTTCCTACTCGGATTCATTTCCACTGCGCCACGACGGGAACTCCAGTTCTGGTCTTTCTTAATGGTTCGTTCTTTGGAGTTCCTGTTGGGGCTCAGTGGTAACGAACCCGACTGGTGTCCACAGCAACGTGGGTTCGATCCCTGGCCTCGCTCAGTGAGTTGAGAATCCTGCGTTACTGTGGCTGTGGCGCAGGCTGGCAGTTGTAGCTCCAGTTCAACCCCTAGCCTGGGAACCTCCATATGCCGCAGGTGCAGCCCTAAAAAGACACACACACACACAAAAGTTCATTCTTTGGAAGTAACCATGGCTGAGGGTGTCTCTCCGAAGGCAAAGAAGATGCCGAGTTTCACAAACGGAATCTACCTACTTCAAATATGAAAAACAACAGAGATTTAGAAACTTCAATCACAGGAGTTCCCGAGGTGGCACAGCGGAACAAATCCAACTAGGAACCATGAGGTTGCAGGTTCGAGCCCTGGCCTCCCTCAGTGGGTTAAGGATCTGGCGTTGCCATGAGCTGTGGTATAAGTTGTAGACGAGACTCTGATCTGGTATTGCTGTGGCTGTGGCGAAGGCTGGCAGCTGTAGCTCTGATTCAACCCCTCGCCTGGGAACCTCCATATGCCACGGGTGCAGCCCTAAAAAGCAGAATAAATAAATAAATAAAATAGAAACTTTAATCACAGTTAGCAGACAGCTGGCTTCAGTTAAGACATTGATTTATGTATAAACCTCGTCACCAGCGGGGCCACGGGCTCCAGGAGTGGGGGACAAGCTGGGCAAGGCCCTCTCTCTGGGGCAACTGCAGTACCTCAAGATCGCCAGGAGGGGCCGCCAGGCACCCACCAGCCTGAACAATTCACTGGGGGTGAGGGCAGTTGCAGGGGCTGCTCCTCCTGGGGCCTGGCTGCCCACCTCTGAGGGCCAGAGGGAGAGGACAGACCGGAGAAACTTCCACGGCCAGAGGTAAATCTCCATGTTAAGGAATCTCAACCTTTCTGTCTCTGAAAGCTGGGAACTTCAGTTTTTGTGGGTTAGACATCTTTTTTTTTTTTTTTTTTGGTCTTTTTAGGGCTGCACCTGCAGCATATGGAGGTTCCCAGGCTCGGGGTCGAATGGGAGCTGCAGCTGTCAGTCTATACCACAGCCACAGCAATGTGGGATCCGAGCCACGTCTGTGACCTTCATCATAGCTCACAGCAACGCTGGATCCTTAACCCACTGAGCGAGGCCAGGGGTTGAACCCGCATTCTCATGGATACTAGTTGGGTTCCTTACCACTGAGGCATGACGGGAACTCAATCTTTACCACATTAGAAGTGGAAACTGAAGCTTTACAAGCTCAACACACCATCAGACACCCAAGTGATGTGGCCACAGGCCAGCAGCCTCTGGGAAACTCCCCTGAACACCCAAAGGTGTCAGGAGGACAGGCGACCTCTTAGTAAACAAAATGGCTTCATTTCGTGGACCTGCAGGGGCTGGGGACCTCCAGGAGTCCCCGACACAGCCTGAGAAGCAGCACTTGAAGCCTCTGCCACAGGTGCCGCTCTGGGAAGGAAGGGAAGTCAGAGGGGCCGGGCCACAGAGAGCTGACGACCACCGAACGTATCAGCCCCGCGGGACCGCCCTCCCCTGGGTCCACCCCCCCCACATGAGGGGTCTGCCGTTTGTCTGGTACATGCAGGCTCACGTGGACAAGAGAAGGATTTTAAAGGATGAGATGAAAAACAGACACAAACATGAGCATCCATCTCCTGGAGTTGACTCAAGCCACTTTGAGGGTGCTGGTCCCCCTCAAGCTACCGTCCACCCCCCCCCACACACACACAGTGCCTGGCCACACCCATCAGGGCCCCAGGGCTTCTTCCCCAGGAGGAGAAAGGAGGCAACACTCCACCGGTTATGATGGATGACAAGTACGTTCCTGACTTGTACTCAAAACACCTAAACAGGAGGCAGTACCAAACAGGAAGGTGTATTTCCTGCAACACAGGGGGAAATGAGGCGGTTAGGGCACCAGCCCCTCCAGCTGCAGCTGACTGTCCCACGCCAGCCTGGAGCTGCCACCTGCCGGTTCTGACCTGGGGCTGAGGCTGGCGAAGCCCCTTACGACCCAGGGACAAGAGGAGGGTCTGCCTCTGAGGGCTCCTGGGAAGGTGACCAGCCGGAGCGAAGGCTGGACACGGGCCACCACTGCTGTCCCTGTCCCTATCCTGAACCGCATCACCTGCTCCAGCCGGAGCCACAGGCAGGGGCGGGGCCACGCTGGCCAGTCACACCATCCAGGGCCCCCGCGAAACCGCCCATGCCCTGTTGGCCCAACTGTGTCCCCTCCCCTCCCCCAGGGCTGCTGGGGTTCTAAGGGCAAGGGTCCCGGGCCTCCCCCCACCCCTCGACGGAGCAAGAGACCCTACGCCTGCTTCGAGCTGGTCCTCCGCAAAAACTTGAGAAGGAAAAAGCCCACTCAGCTTACTGTTTATGTCCTCAAATTACTCCTGGAACCTTCCTACGGGGGTGGGGGGGTGGGGGGGTGGAACAGGAGAACTGGGAGCTCACGCTCTCAACCCTAACATGACGAGGGCCGGTCGGAGCCTGCTTGGCTCAGACTGACGCGGATGGACACGGTGTCGGGGGTGCTCGGTGGCGGCCGCGGGGCTGACAGACTCCCCGGGAACGCCGAGGGAAACGAGAGCCTGGCACGTTCCACCAGGGGGCCCCCGAGGCGCCACGACACGACCTGCAAGGCCTGCCTGGAATCAGGCCTGACGCTGGAATCCAGGTCACAGCAGCGCTCAGAGTCAAGCGGCCCCAGACTGCGTTTCACGGTAAAAAGACGCTGCGGGGATTCTCTCCCCATCTCGAGGCAGAGACTCGGACAGTCAGAGAGGGACCGTGAGATGCGGCCGATCTGGACTCCAGTCCCTGACCTTGAGCTCTGTCACCGACGGGGACCCTGCTCTCCCAGTGCAGCCTCAGGGATGTTCAGAACAAGCCCCCGCCCGCTCCACCAGTGGCCTGGCCGTCGCCCTCCTGCCTGTTTCACTGGGATCAGGAGTCAGAGCCCCCGCCCCCCCCTCAGAGAGACCCAGGTTTCTATCCAGGGTGAAAGGTCAGCACCACGGGCCACCAGGTGGGAGCCAGGGACTCAGCTTCCAAGGAGGTGGGAAGAGAGGGGGCAGGGCTCCTCCCCCCGTGGCCCAGCAAAGCCTGGCTCCCAGAGGGACCGTCGGAGCATGGCCTGCCTGTGTGGCCCGGGGAGGTCGTGGGGAGGTTCTCCTGGCTTCCGGGTCCTTGGATGGGGCCTGGGCAGGCCCCTGAGAGCAGGGCCCCCTGGCCTCCCCCTCAGACCGAGCTGGGTGTGGCCTCTGCCGCAGCAAAGCCTTCCAGAAACTCCCTTTTCTCCCTCCCTCTATCCTCTCGGTTGCATACAGCAGACATGCAGCCAATGCTCATGGTACGGATTAATGGCAATAGTTTCTGATAACCTGGTGACTTTTTAAGGGCTTTGTGGGGCCCCATAGCAGTCTGAGTTTCGCTTCTGGAATATTCTCCGGCGTCCCTGCGGCTGCCAGCCCAAGAAGCCCCACCGTTAACCAGCTGGACGTCCTCAGGGACTGACTCTGAACCAGTGCGGTGGAGGCTGGCTGGGGTGGACCCTCTAGGCTCAGCCCAGGGTCGCCAGGAGCTGGAGGCTGAGCATGTGGCCGGGGTCAGCACATGGCCCTGACCCCAGCTTCTCTCCCCGGGGTCTGTGGGGGCCCTAGGGGACCACCTGCGCATCCCACCTCCCTGCCTACAAAAGCCCTACTCACTGTCCAAGTTTTAGCTCAGTTGCCTCTTCCAAAAAGTCTCCATTGGGTGGGGTCATGCCTCCCTTGGAGCTGCTGGAACATTCTGCCTGTACCTCGCACCCACTCCTTCACTCTGTACTGGTCTCACCCCGCCCGGGTCCTGGGGGGTGGAACGCTGCACCACGACCACGTGGGGGCAGCCGGGAGGTGGGAGAGGCGTGGGGCGGGAGTGCGGTGCGCCCCGCCCACCCCGGGCCCCGCCCCGCCCCGCGGGGACCTGCCCCTCACCTCACACACATGTCGGCCTCGTACTTCTTCCCGTAGAGAATCCCCAGCAGAGACGGGTTCTTGTTTCCTCGGAAATTCAGCGTGACGTCGTAGACAGCTGCGACTGCAAGGCAGAGGCGCCGAGGGTGACAGGTGCTGGCTGACATCCGGCCGCGGGGCCCCCGCGGCTTTTCACCTGGATGGCTGGGTTTTTGCCAGGTCACCTTTTCTTGGGGAATTGAGCCGATTCCGCCTACTGCACTTACTGTCACCTTTGTGTTTGAGGCTTCTGTCTGTCTGAGCCCACCTGTTCTGTGGCCCTGTCTTTTATCTTGACTCCTTTTGGGTTAAGTGGACATACATTTTTTTTTCCTTTCTAGGGTTTTCAGTTAGATACTTTAAAAAGCTACCACGTTAGTTATTTCCCATGAACTGGTATTTTCTCACCTCAAAAGTGATACAAGAATCTTACAACATGTGAACCCACGCACTCAGTTCTCTCTCTAAGGCTACTGGCGTCCTGTATTTTACAACCACCGACTCCGGCTTTGCCCCCCCCCACGCCGCGCGGGGGCGCATACCTGTCCCGCGGAGGCACTGGACCGCGGTGGTGAAGCCCTTGGTCCGAGGCAGCAGGTGGTACTTGAGGGGGGGCAGCCCCTTGGAGGCAGCCACCTCCATGCTGACGCGGTGCTTCTTCTCCGTGAAGCGCGTGCCCTCGCAGTACAGGAGGAACTAGGATGCGGGCGGGGGACAGAGGTTAGTGCGGGTGCTGGCGGCCGGGGACCGAACCCCACAGGCGCTGCGTCCGCGCGCAGGTGCCCCTGGGGCGGCAAAGTCTTGTGGAAGGGATGGCGAGGGGCGTAGTCAGAGATGCTGCTTTACTTTGGCTGCAGTCACACCCCGGCGCAGGTGGCATTTCACCCAGTTTCAAGGAATGAAAAGACGCTTCCCAGAGAGAAGTGACACTAGGTGTCCCTGAGCGGCAGCCTTCGGAGGGCGGAGGGGGGACATTCTAGTCGTTTGCCTTAACACGAGTAACGAACGCCAAATAAATAGTCTGTTCTCAAAGAACTGCGGTCAGAAACCCCAAATGAAGGACCAGGCAGAGAACTGCTGTTCAAAGCCACTGTCACCGCCCATTTCAGACGGCGGCCGGGCGGTGCCTCAGAGGCACCCGCCAAAGCCCCGCCCCGGCCAGAGCCCCGCCCCGGCCCCGCCCCGCAGCCGCAGGGAGTCTGTTTAAAGCGCAGCGCATCCTTCCGGGAACTGAAGCGGAGCTGACTCAGAGCAGTAGCTCCCTAGCGCCGGCCCGGACCCCCGAGCCTCTGTAAGAGCCGCCCGCCCGCCTGCTAGCGCTCTCCAGGGCAGGCCCGGCTCGGCCCGGCAGGCTCTCAGGGCCGGGTACCCTTAGCGCGGCAGGTCCCACCTGGGACAGGTGGGGGCAGGTGGTCCACGGGGGTGAGGTGGGGGGGGGGTCCCAAGCCTGCAGGCTCAGAGGCGCGGGGCCCTGGCCCTGCTGTCACACCGCTTCCCTAGTGCTCAGAGGCTCTTGTGGGCCTTACAGCTAACGACTCAGCCTGCAGCCCTGACGCCGAAGGAAACAGGGCCGGTGCGCCTCCCTCTGGCCGCCTCACTCACCCACATGTATTCCGGGTAGTCGGCCAGGCGCTTCAGTCCTTCGACCACAGTGTCCCGGTCCTCCTCCCACTTCCGTTTGCAGAACACGATCTCCAGGAAGTACCACGTCCAGCCGATGAGGGGCACGTAGAGCAGCTCCCGTTTAGCCAGGACTTTGGAACTCTGGGGGCGGGGCGGGGGGCGCAGAGCCGCTGGTGCATCGGGGACCAAGGTCCCCAAGGGTGGCGCCCCCCCCCACCCGGGCCGCCCCACCCCAGGTCTGGCTGTCATGGGAAGAGCCTGACTCTGAGCCTGGTGCCCTCCCGGAGGAGCAGGGCCTGAGTGCAGGCTCTAGGTGAGGGAGCCCAGGGCAGACCTGGCCCCACAGGCGGATGCCAGGTGGCCGTGCGGGGGCAGGTAGGACAGGATGCGGGCTGCGCTGGGCCCAGTGGGCTGCTCTGGCCGCCAGGCCCTGGGCTCTTTGAGGATGATGCCAGGGCCACCGCCCACTGGGCTTCCACGGCAGGGGACCCCTCCCTCGGTTTGTCTCAAATGCCCAGGAAGGGAGGATTTATGAGAGGAAACGCATGACACCTGATCTCAGGAGCAAGCCCTGGGGTGGCTGGGGGCACCCTGCAGTCCCAGGGCCCCTGCGGTCAGCCACGACGGACTCCCAGCTCGGAGGGACCGGGGCTAAGCCCCGAGGCAAGGAAAACCAGAGCCGGGAGAGTCCAGACCCCGGGGAGCCGCACTGCAGTTCCCAGGAGCCCCCGCGCGCCCCGCCCGCGCCCTCCCGCGCGCTCCGGCTCACCCCCAGCACGCCGAAGCGCTCGCACATGGTCCAGCCGCAGAGGAAGTCGATCTCGAAGTTGTGGTTGAGGATGATGACCACGTGCTCCCTCCCGAAGCGGCCCACCGTGGCCTCGTCGGTGAAGAGCGTGCACTCGGTGCACGACCACCACTCCAGCAGCATGACCAGCTCTGCAGACACACGGCCAGGGCCGTCAGCCGGGGCCGCCCCCACCCCCCGACCCCAACGCTGCCCCCACCTCGCCTCGCGGGCCGGGCTCCACTGGCCGCGGCCGGAGCGGGTTTCCTGCTAGAAATGAGCTCGGATGGTTTCTGTTCAAAAGAGGAAGTGTGCTACAGCTATAATCACCTTCTCTCGCAAAAGGCAGGGGAGCCCAAGACGTGGAGGAGGAAGCCCGTCTCAGGTGGGCTGCTTTCGAACCAACATAGCTAAAGGACTTAATTTAAAACATTTTTTCTTAGAAGTCAGATCTCTGATTTTCTTAAAAATCCAGTAATTCCATAGGCTGGTACTGTGAGCGCGGCATTCACTCAAGAGAACACACCATCGCCGTCTTATGGTCAAGAGCCAGAATTTATTGAACGCTGCACACCAGCTGCCCGCCTATGTGAATTACCTCCATGTCTCATTTAATTCTCGGACAACGCTGGGTTAAGCCTAGCATTACCCCCAAAGCACGAAGAAAAAGTAATTTGTCAGGAAGTGTGGAGTTTGAAGTTAAGGCCGGCACACTCAGTCCAGGGCTCTGTGGAAAGCTCCAGAGGCAGCTTAGAAAGAGAAATAAGCAGATGATAAACCAGGGCCCTTATCAGCCGTAAGCGGTCTGCGAGTTATGCACGTAAGCTTGTTATGCCCACGTTACTCCACACGGCCCGGTGAGATGGGCAGCTCCCTCTCTATATCCGATCGATGCTCACACGTGCCGAGGGCCGACGGCACAGCACAGTGTCACCCACCACAGGGGGAGGGGGAGGCTGTGAGCACCCACGCAGCCCGGGGGCCCCTGTGGTCAGCAGCCGAGGCTCTGCGGGAGCCACTGCCCGTCAGCATCACGCCCACCACGGCCAGGAGCCCCAGGAAGGGGGACCTCAGACCAGGAAGTGTGGCTTCCAGGCCCAGGATGGCCACAGGCCAGTCTGTCCTTTGTGTGCAGGTCACCATCAGTTTTCAGAGGGGACCAGCCCTTCGGGAGGGAGGCCAGGGGGTGCTGATGAGAGGAGACAGCGGGCGCCTCGAGCACTGAGAGTGTGGGCTTCAAGCCTGACCGTCTGGACCTCAGCCCCCCCGTCCACGGAGTATACAACGGTGGCCTCCTCTCGGGCTGCGGGAGGACTGAAGGACGGAGGTTAAGCCCAAGACAGTGGGCGGGGCTCCTCTCCCAGGAGCATCCCCACCCGCCCGGGAGGAAGTGCAGGGACCGGGGACACACAGCTCCGCCCCACAGGCTGGGGTCACAGCGTCCTCTTCTCCCCAGGCAGGAACCAGCGGAAGCTCTCCTCTCAGACCACACCCGACATTGCGGGAGCCGCGGTGCCTGCTCCCTGAGGGGCACTCAGAGGGGCCACAGGGGGTCAGCTCCACGGACACGCTCGCCACGAGCTCCGTCGGGGGACCGGACAGAGCCCTGAGGGACGCAGGCTGGGTCCACAGAGGCAGCCCTCCGGGTTGAACTGTTAGCCTGGCCCCTTCCGCCCAACATTCCAGCACACGGATCGAGGCCAAGGAAAGAGAAGAGGACCTGGACAGACGTCCTCCGGGGACGACTTCCAGACGGCCAGCAAGCACACGAGGAGATGCTCGCCATCCTTCGTCATCAGGAAACTGTGAACCAGAGCCTCAGCGAGGGGCCCGCGAACAGACTGACAGGAGCAAGTGCTGCAGAGGACAGAGTGACCGGGAGACCTGAGGCTGCCCGGGGAAGTGTGGGGGCGCAGCTGTCGGTGGGATATGGGGGCACAGCTGCCGGCGGGGTGTGGGGGTGCAGCTGCCGGCGGGGTGTGGTCGTGCAGCTGCTTTGGAAAACTACGTTCCAAAAGGAGAGTAACCAGATGACCCAGCAATCCTACCACTAGGTAGACGGCACCCAGGAGGAATCCATCTGAACAGGTGTCTGTGCAAAAACTTGAGCACGCGTGTTCACAGCAGCGTTACCCCAAAGCCAGAAAGTGGAAACGACCCATGTGTGGGCCAAGTGAGGACTGAATGGGTGAGAGTGCCCGTCGGTACCGGGCAATGCCACTCAGCTGAGCTGGGACGGTGGGCCGGGCACGCCCTGTGACTTGGACGGGCCCTGAAGCACTGCACACTGAGTGGGAACCGTCACACGAGGGGCCGCACACACGCCTGGACATGCGGGCAAGGCCACCGGGAAGGGCACACAGGGACCGCGGGCTGGGGTGGGGCGTACAACGGGCACGGCTGCTGACGGGGAAGGGGCGTCTCTGTGGGGTGGAAAGCTTCTAAAACTCCATCCGGACATGGCTGCGCCGCTGCGGACTGTACTCCCATCTCCAGACTGAACACATTGGGCGGATTTCTTCTCCACGGAGCTGTGTAAGAACAGGAGGCCCCAGCACAGGCCGGCCTGTCCCCTGGAAGCACAGGCCGCTGTGGGGGGCTTGCCGGCACCTCCTGGGGCTGAGACGGAGCCCTGTGCAGCTGGCGACACCCTGTCCCGGCTCCCTTTCTTGAAGATGGAGGTGGCCTTTGGGCAGGGCTGGCCAAGGAAGACCCTTCAAAGCGTCTGCTCGGCGACGAGGAGGGTTCCTTTCGTTATCAGAGAAAGGCTGGTTACCTCAGGCCCGAGCTCTCAAGGGTTTGGCTCGTACAGAGCGGCCGTGTGAGGGTGGGCACAGGGCCCTCCGCAGCGCTCCAGAGCGCGTCACCCCACCACCGAAACTCCACAGCCCCGACGGCAGCTGGCCTTTCTCCTCCAGCCCCGGGTGTGGTGACTGTTCGTTCCTCGCTCGACAGGAATCACGCGGGGTTTGTTTCTCTGCAACTGGCTGTTTCTCTCAGAGGAATGTCCCCGGGCTCACCCGCCTGGTCACAGGTGGCGGGACTGCCTTCTCTTCAAGGAACGAATCACATTCCACTGCACACGCAGACTGCGTTTTGCTCACTCATTCGTCCATCGTGGACACCTGCGTGTTTCCACCTCCCACCTGTCCTGAGTGATGTGCTGAGGACCCCGGGGGGCAGCCGTCTCTTCGGGGGAGGTTCTGTGATGCTTCCTTACCGTTAGCCTGAGAGGACGCGACATCGCCTCCACCTGCGACTTAGACGCCATCAGCAGGGAGGGCGGCGGCCCGCGGCACCTTGCTAGTCCAGCAGCCCCACAGGGCCATTGGCGGCACGGCAGGGTGCGGGGGGGGGGGGGCCGGTGAGCCCACCGGAGGTGCTCAGACGCACCCGCGCATGTCCGGATCTCAGAGGACCCGGCCCCCTGGCCGTCCCGTCCCTGTGTGTGACGGAGGAAGCCCGGGATGCAGGGAGGAGGGTGGGAGTCTCAGACCCCGCAAGACTCGGAATTCTCTAAAAAAGATGCTTTCCAAAGCCATTTCTTCCCTGAGGCCTGACAGTACATGCCTCACTCAGCTGGCACTGCCACCCGGGTCTAAAGGCCTCGTCTCCACCACCATCTCCCAGAATAGCCTTCAAGTCCGTCACTGCGGTGCTGGCTCAGAGCGACCACCCCCGGGGCACCCTGTGCGCTGACCACTCACAAGGGTCAAGGACCCTGGAGCTGGGAGCCCGGGGGGTGAGGACCCCTGCGCTGGGCCACGTGCTCGTCCCCAGGTGGGCAGCAGAGCGGGCACGGGACGTCCGTCTCGACAGGACAGGCTTCTTTGGGTGGAAGCTCTGGCCAGCAGCCCAGATGCAGAGAAGGAGGTGCACTTGGGGTGTAGGCGGGGCCCCCTCTCTAGGGAAGCGCTATCTGTGACCAGGCAGCGGTGCTCGAGGACCCGCGATGATGCTGCCCCAGCGGATGAGGCCGTCACACTGGCGGCACCCCCGACTTGGCCCTTCTGGTCCAGCAGGAGCGGTCTGGCCCGGGTAGGGGCTATGAGGAGGAGTGAACTGAAGACAGACAGATGGACACAGCTCTCCCACCCGTGGAGAGCTCCAGCAGAGGCGGCCTGCGGCGGGGCGGCTGCCAGCAGGACGGGCGGCCCATCTCTCGGTCTGTGAATCCGCTCAGGGTCAGATCTGAATCAGGGGCTTTGCTGGTTCCTCCTGGGCCCAGCACTGACTTGGGTGTGACTTCCTTTGTTCCAACACATGCGGGCCCCACCCCCATGAACAAGCCACTCTCGGCGCAGCTCGCCCAATGACTTCTTAAAATCCCAATGTGCCTGCTAAGAGTCATTGCGCATCTGGCACCGCTGGACACACAGTCCACGCGTTCATTTAACCCTGATGGTCCAGCTCCCTGCTGACCTCGGCCGAGCCTCTAACCTCCTCATCTGTAAGGCAGAGGCACCTCGCCAGCAGGGAGCCAGGGCCCAGCCCGCTGTCTGGCTCCACGGCTGTGCACGAAGACGCCCCGGGCCCGAGATGCCAGAGTCACCCTAGAGGTGGGCTCCCGGGCAGCAGATGTTGCCTGGCATCACAGAAGGAGAACCGGTGTGTTCGCAGCGTTGAAAACGAGGCGGCGGCTCGGGGTTACGTGAACGACCGTGTGACCCTCGCTCTCGCCACGTGCCCTCGGAAACGGGGAGGGCTTCCACCAGCGCGAACCCGAGAAGGACTCCTGCTCACACATTTAAGAAAGAGACAGGTGGCAACCCCCCCGCCACCCCGCCCAAGATCACCAGGTCCCGCGGCGACTCCAACAGCACAGGGCTCAGCGGGTGTCTCTGTTCCTCCAAATACTGGGGGATTTTACCAACGTCTTACCTTCTACCTCAAGTTTTCTTACGTTTATGCTTTTTTCTACTTTCTGGCCTTAAAAAAATGAATCTGTCTTGGCTTGTAACCTATCTTTTTCGAACAGTGTGAGAAGTTAGGTTTGACGTCTCTGTTTTCTGCCCCATAGTTAACGAAGGCTTAAGTAAGCTCTCCCCGCGTCTCCTGACAGATAAAAGGACCCGGCCCCAGGCCGGCCCCGCTCCTGGTAGACGGGCTGCGGGCGCAGGTCCCCCATCTGCTCACGGCCTCACAGGCTGGGCCTCGCTTTTACTTTGCACGACTGTGCAGATTTCCTCGCTCACCAGCGCCCCGGCTGCAGCTCATTCCGGTGACGCAGGCCCGACTCTTAGGATGGCTCTCGTTCCCACGGAGAATACCCTCCCCAAGACTTCGGGAGACACTCGGCAGGCAGGGAGCTCTCTTGCTTCCGGTTTCCCGCAGACCGCTGGGCTCTCACGCGCCTTCCTGGCAGGTGGCTTTGCCGGGCGGGTCCGCTGCCTCTGGCTCCGACCACCCTGTGCAGAGTCCGCGGGAGGCTGTCCGTCCCTGGAGGGGTCCAGCTCTCCTTTCTGGGCGTTTCCCCCTCGGACGGCCTGGGCTTTCTCCGGGAGGGATCCGCATGCAGGGTTCTGCTCAGGTCCTCTGCTTGGACTCCATTTGCTTCCCAGGCCACAGAATCACATGCCTCACCTGTTCCGGGACACCCTCCACCCCCCTCTCCGCCTTATTCTGTCCTCTGGGCCGGGAGGCCTGGACTCGCTTCAGAGACGGCAGTCTCTCCTCTCTTCGTCAATTCCCGTTTTATATTTTCCACGCTGCCACTGAACAGCCGTTGGGAGAATTTCTTCGTATTTATGGCCAGTCCTTCCATTAGCTGCATCCAATCTGAGGTAAAATTCACGCACCAACTTTTTACTTTAAAAAGGCTATGGAGTTGCCATCGTGGCTCAGTGGTTAATGAATCCAACCAGGATCCATGAGTTCATGGGTTCGATCCCTGGCCTCGCTCAGTGGGTTAAGGATCCGGCGTTGCCGTGAGCTGTGGTGTAGGCTGCAGACATGGCTTGGATCCTGCGTGGCTGTGGCTGTGGCTGTGGTGTAGGCCGGTGGCTAATGCTCCAATTTGACCCCTAGCCTGGGAACCTCCATATGCTGCAGGTGCGGCCCCCCCAAAAAAGACAAAAATAAAAATAAATAAATAAATAAAAAGGTTATAATTACAAATTTTTTGGCAATTCTTTTTTTTCCAGGACGCTTTTTTTGGGGCCACACCCTTGGTATGGAAGTTCCCAGGCCACCTATCAAATCGACCTGCAGCGGCAGCAACACCAGATCCTTAACCGGTTGAGCCGCAGTGGAAACGCCAACCAGTTTTATCCACAGAAGGTCTACTTGGTTCTTTTTCAAGCGCAGGGCCTCTGGGTAGTCTTCCTCTAAGTCTACTGCACGTTTGCTGTTGTCCGACTGTGGGCTCACGTGTGACCGTGTTAATCTGAGTCTCGAGGCCTCAGCTGGACACCGTCCCCACCCCCCAGGGCATACTTCTGCCTCTGCTGACCCCGCGGGCACTGCCAACCTGCTGGCTTCAGCCGGGCTTCGGGATCCAGGGTAGACCCAGCCCCTCCCCTGCAGCTGCCCAGGGCGGGGGCTCCCGGGAGGCAGGGTGGGCACCTGTCCCGCGGCCCCTGCGGCGAAGGGGTGGGGGCAAGGCCGAGAGATCCCTCTGTTGCTGTGAACCCAGCCACGCACTAAAAAGCTGGCTTCCTCCGGAACTCGGCTGCTCTGCAGAGCTAACTTCAGAGCCCTGCAGGAAGCGGAGTCTCTAGTATTCGCCACTTAGCATGCAGGTGGGTCGGCACCCGTCTTGGCCGGCGACACGCGTGAATAACTCAGCCATGAGTTTTACGGGCTGGGATCGCTAACCCTCCCTTCCCTCACGCACACACAGGCCGCTTCCATGGCGGGAAAAAGCCGCCTGGGAACGGAAGCTGCCGCACGCTTATGGCCGGAACCAGGGGGTGGGCTGCTGCCCCCTGGGGGACCCTGGACACCCCCGGCCACATCAGCTCCTGAACTGGGAGGGATGCGCCGGGTCCCAGACTCACCACTTCCCGCAGCACGTAAAGTGTGTATTATTTTCTCCTTGTTGTAAAAGAACCGTGTCCTTACACCAAGACATGTGACGGGCACACGGTGCGAAATAAGCAGCAGGAGCCCCGCCTTCCTCTGCTCCCGGGAGAGTCACGTCTCCCACCCATCCTTCAGCACCTGCCTACCCGGGGCCGGCGCAGCGCACGCAGCACACCCCGTCTCTAGCAGACGGACGGGCGGCGGCAGCGCTGCGCGGTGGTTCACGGCTTCCTCTCTCGTTTGCACACGTGTCCCGGGGATGCCACTGGCCAGTCCTCCCGCTGTGAGCGGCTGCGCAGACGCCACGCAGCGACGCCCCGGGGGCTGCGGCCCGCTGCGTGCTCGTGTAGAAACGAGACAGCAACGAGGATATCGACGTAGGCGCCCTTTTGCAGCTCGCTTCTTCCAGGCTGCGCTCTGACGCTGCGGAACAACCGGGTCGACCGACAGCGCCGCGTAAACTGTCCATCGCTACCAGCAAACCAGCGTCGGAAGGTGAGACTCGGACCCCACGTGTGCGCGCCCGTCAGAGGGGGGTGGTCAGCGAGCTCCCACGTCCGTCCCTCCGACGGACGAAGGTTGGCAGCACACACACACATGCACGCACATCGGACGTGCACAGAGGTAACATCCACACACGTCTAAACACACCCATTTCATCAAGAGACGGGCGACCGTCTTTTTCCGTCAGAGACGGGACTGAAATAATTAGGTGTGAAATGATAGGCTACCCCGGGGTGGCTTCGCTGGGCTCTGGTGCTGGGG
Source organism: Phacochoerus africanus (assembly GCF_016906955.1). Classification (NCBI taxonomy): domain Eukaryota; kingdom Metazoa; phylum Chordata; class Mammalia; order Artiodactyla; family Suidae; genus Phacochoerus; species Phacochoerus africanus. The sequence goes on along the minus strand of NC_062544.1, from coordinate 286,876,612 downwards.
TGACCCGGGGTCTAGGTGACACAAGACCGGCCGCGTGCTGGCATCTGCTCCGCCTTGATAGTGATGAACTGAGACTATCATCGTTTGCTCTCAGGTCTCCGGGGCCCCGTGGAACCAATGACACCGCCGCCCTCTGGGTCTGGACGGCCAAGTGTTGGACATCCCGTGGTCCCGCCTGAGGCAGCGCTCGGCCCGAGGTCTCCCGGCCCGTCTGCTGGTTCCGGGAGTAAAGCTCCGGGCCCCTCCCTGGGTCGTCGTCCTCTACGTTCCCCCCCCGCCCCAGGTGCCCTGCCTGTCGGGAGCGGCGGACGGGGAGCCGGGTCATCCCGGCAAAGGTGCCTCCACCCTTGGCCAGCCCCTCCCCGTGCGCGGTACTCACGGCTCCAGAGCGAGTAGGCGAGGCGGCAGTTGAGCCGGCGGTACAGCTGCTTGTTCAGGGGCCAGAGGACCAGCGTGCACAGCTGGATGGCGTTGATGACGAGCCCGCTCACCACGAAGACGAAGCCGATGAGCAGGTGCACGACGAACTGGGTCTTCAGGAAGGCGAGCAGGCCCATGGCCACAGCTCAGTAGCGAGTGCAGCGCCCTTCACTGAGAACGGCCGTCCTGCGGAGACGGGGCGGTGGTCAGGGCGCGCCCCGGACCCCCCCCCTCTCGGGGTGGTGGTGGGGGGGCACGGACCTCAGGCCAGAGCCCAGCGCCGCAGCCCCCCAGGTCCTCAGACCTCCCCTCCCGCAAGTAACACCCGGGCACACGCGAGGTTCACACAGGTATCGCACACGCGCACGCACCACGGACACACAACCACACACACGCACACACACACACCCCCTTGCGTACGAGAAGAGAGGCGAAGGAAGGCACGCGCATACTAACAACAATGTCTCGAACTAAAGGCGTCATGGGCGATTTTTCCTTCTTTAGCGTCTTTTTTAAAAGATCAAAACTGCAAATGAAAATCTCTACAGAACTATTTCAAGGCGTGCCGTTCGGCTCCCGAGCCGTGGGGCACTTTTTTCGCTGAAAGGCTTTTGTTTTGGTCTCTAACGCAGAAGCGGTGACCCCAGGGACTCAGCCAGCTTCTCCTGGTTTCTTGGTTTCAAAGGTGGAGCCAGAAGCTCCCATTTCGTGGTTGTACTGGTTCTGTGCGTGGCCCTGTAATCCCGTGAGGACAGAAACCAGCAGGCAGCCTGTGGGTGGGCCCGGGCACCTTCAGTGCTGGTGGCCGCACGCCATGAGCCCTGGGGGCCCAGCGACTGTGCCAGACGCAGGCTGCGTGCCTCCCCAGGCTGAGCCTACAGAGAGTACCCTGAGCCGCCTGGTGGTCCCCCAGGGGCTGCCACGTTGGGGGGATGCCTCAGAGGCCTGGTGCCAGGCGTGGGAGCCACCAGGGGAGCCGTCCGCCAGGCCTGGGCAGGCCTTCAGCCACCACAGTGCCTGAGTGACCCCAGCTCCCACCATTGGGTCCCCAGAGGCTGTGAGGGGACGCACGGAGGTGCCACCTTTTGGCTGCAGGTTGGGGTTGCTGGACATTAAACGCAGGAGACAAGCGAGGCAGCTGACTCACCGCCACTCTGACCCCAGAGCACAGAAAACACAACAGGGCTCACGAGGGCACCGCAGAGGGAGTGACACCATCCTGGAGCCACGGTCTCCTGAACCCACTCACACACCTGACGCTGTCACTGCCCTTATCTGACGGGCAAGCAGAGACGCCCCGAGGTCAAGTGACTCAACCAGGCGCCGAGCAGGAGGCCGGATTCACAACCAGCAGGAGCCCTGAGCCCGCACTCCGCGGGCCTCCGTGGGCAGGGAGGCCTTAGGCAGACTCTGACCCATTGGCCAGGCTGGCCGAGGCCGCTTCCTCCTGGAACTAGAGATAAGGGCTTTGACCAGACCTCCTGCAGCCGCCTGGCATCTGCCCCCGGCCTGCCACCCTGCAGGCTCTCTGCAACCCCAACCTTACCCCCCGGGGTCAGGCACAGGGCTTCACACGTGGGCCGTAATAACCAGGTCCCCCAGAACCAACCAGCCTGTCCCCTGCGATGCTGTTCGAAGCAGACCCCCAGAACCGCGCCGGGGCCGCTGACTCCCTCACCAGGCAGGAGGTGCAAGAGTCTGGTGGAGAGTCCAGCTCACCGAGGACGAGTCACGCTGGGTGGCGGCACCCGTGAGGCAGACCTCGGCCCGATCCAGACAAGGCCGTCCGTCACCCGGCAGGCTCTGTTCTGCGGCCCCCAGCCCCGGGGAAGCACCTCTTGACTTTCTGATGGTGGGTCAACCTTCCTTCTCTGGAGGCCCATGACGAGGATTGCGTGGCATCTGCCCCGTGGGGCCAGCACAGCGTTGTGCCTCTGCCCAGCTGCAGCGGGCACAGCAGGGCAGCCTTGGGTGGCAGGGCCTGCGGACACGGCCTCCACTCAGGGATCTGTTTACCAGTGACAGAGTCCACCCACAGAAGCCCCAGGGAGCCACACCCTCCCCCGCGGGCACCCACCCACAAGTGCGCTCCTTTCTGGAATCTGGGCATCGGGTCCAGGAGGGGTAAGTGTGATGAGGGCTCGTGGAGGTGGCATGGGTTGGCTCAGCTCTGACCGCGAGCCTTCTGCGGGACCCATGGCCACTCCCTGCCCAGCTGGCCCAGGAGCAAGTTTGGGTGGAGCCGTCGGGGATTCTCCACGTGTGGCTTCGGCCCCAGTGGCGCGGTTGCTGGGGCGGGGCTCCTGGGCTGCCCCGGACCTGATCCAGGTGATGGCAGGCAAGCGGAGGAGCAAGAGGGGCTGCCTGGGCCAGTCCTGCCGCTGTCACCGCCCCCGCCCCTGCCCTGGGGGGTGAGCTGGCCGGGGCTCCTGGCTGCTGCTGCGGCCCTTCCTGGGTTGTCAGGCCACCCGATGCCCTGACGTGGGTCTGGCTTCTGGCTCCCTGTGGGCCAGACCCTGCCCTGAGAAACCACAGCAGCTGCAGTCGGGCCTCTCCCTCCCGCCCACCCCCCCAGGAGCCCCGGCGCCCACCCTCTGCTGGGACCTGGCTGCCTCTTGGCCGGCCCGCTCTGGCCCTGTCTGGCCTGACCACCTTGGCACAGGAGTGGACTGGGAGGCCCTTCGACAGCGGCGGGCTGACCAGCGCCCCCTGCAGAAGGGTGGCTGTCAGAAGACGCCCACCCCCCACGGGGCCATGCCCTCCCCAGCCCAGCCCGCGGAGGCCTGGAGACTGGCCGGCAGGAAAGCATCGACTCAGCGGCCAAGAGCCCTGGCTTGTGTACACGCCTGATCCGCCCCATTAAAAAAAAAAAAAAAAATCTACGTATCTCCAGACAATTTTAAGTTGATGTCTGCATTTTTAAACCAGTTTAAATGTGCAAGGGGTGTGCGCTCCGACACACTGTGAAATGTTATTTTTAAAATGCACAGACCTTCCTGCACTTACAACGAGATCACGTCCAAAGACACCCAGCGCGAGCTGAAAACATCCTTGAGTCGAGATGTGTTTAGTACACCAAGCATCCTCGCAGGGCCTCGCTGGCCTGAAACGCGCTCAGAGCACGCACACTGGCCTACAGCCGGGCAAAACCCGCCGGCACAAAGCCGGGTTTAGAGGAATGTGCTCAACAGCTCCCGCAACCTGTTAAACACTGTAACGAAGGCGAAAAACAGGACGCCGCCCGGGTCCAGCACGGGCGCAAGCGCATCCGTCCTTCACCCGGGACCGCAGGGCTGGCTGGTGGCAGCGGCGGCACCACGAGAGGGGATGGGTCGGACCGCGCATCGCGGCCTCGAGAAGGTGGGAATTCACAACTAGAAGCACGGTTCTGCCCGAATGTGGATCACAAGGTCAGAAGCGCCTAACGGGAAGGATCCCAAGTCAGGGCTTTATCCTTTCAAACGCAGACGAGGGCTCCGAACGCCTCCGGGACTGGAGCGCCAGCATCACCGCCCACTTGAAAGACACCGGGAAGCAAGTTTTCTTTGAAAATGAGGACATTTACTTCATTCCCCTTTCCCCTTGAATTTGCATTTCCGCTGTTCTTCCGCTACATGATCTTATTATAACACAGTTTATTGATTGAAAGTCTTCCGTCAATCACTTTACCTAACAGGATGACATAACCGTGTCGGAATATAACATTTAACTTTTTTTTTTTGGTCTTTTTTTGCTATTTCTTTGGGCCGCTCCTGCGGCATTTGGAGGTTCCCAGGCTAGGGGTCCAATCGGAGCTGCAGCCACCGGCCTACGCCAGAGCCACAGCAACGCGGGATCCGAGCCGCGTCTGCAACCTATACCCCAGCTCACGGCAACGCCGGATCGTTAACCCACTGAGCAAGGGCAGGGACCGAACCCGCAACCTCATGGTTCCTAGTCGGATTCGTTAACCACTGCGCCACGACGGGAACTCCAAGGAATATAACATTTAACTTTGACACTGCTTGGGCTCAGCCTTCAGGTTTAAACATTTCTTCTGGAATACTTTCTTTTTTCTCTTTTTAAGGCCACACCCACGGCACATGGAGGTTCCCAGGCTAGGGGCCGCCAGCCTACCCCACAGCCACAGCCACGCCAGATCCGAGCCGCCTCTGCAACCTACACCATAGCTCACGGCAATGCGGAATCCTTGACCCACTGAGCGAGGCCAGGGATCGAACCCGCATCCTCATGGATGCTTGTCAGATTCGTTACTGCAGAGCCATGATGGGAACTCCTATATGTGGACGCTAATAGAAAGTGACGCAAAAGAACTTATTCATAAAACAGAAACAAACCAATCCTAGGGTGGCCACAGGTGAAACCACGGCGGGGAGGGAAGAGCTGGGAGGGTGGGAACAGCACAGACACACACACCGTGTAAAACAGCGGATGGACGGGAACCTACTGCGCAGCACAGGGAAACAGCACGATAGTTTGTAAGAAACAGCCTGTGTGGGAAAAAAGAATGGGTGACTGATTCACTTTGCTGTACACCTGAAACCAATGCAACATCCGAAGTCAACGGTACTCCAATAAAATTTTAAAAAAGAAAGAAAAAGCAGAAAAAAGCAACAAAACAACAATAATTTGGGGTACACTGAATTTAAGGTGACTTCTGACATCCGTGCAGAAATGACCCATCATTAATTGGAAATACAGATTGTAAATTACACGATTGAGACTACACCTACAAAAAAAAAACCCTGCAGCAACGCAGACACAGCTCTCCCACTGACGTTGGTGTGAGCTTTCAGAGAACACGTGGTGTGTCCTAGAATAAACGTTTCTAACATGGGAACTGTGAGGCGTCACAGGCATCCGAGCCCCACCCCCACCCCATCCATCCCCACCCCGCCCCCCAGACGGGCCGCCATTATTCTGCACAGTTTTATTTGTAAATAAAAGACACTGGCTGCTGAATAGCATTGAGAACTTTGTCTAGATACTCATGTTGCAACAGAAGAAAGGCTGGGGGAAAAATGTAATTGTAATGTATACATGTAAGGATAACCTGACCCCCTTGCTGTACAGTGGGAAAAAAAAAAAAAAAAAAGGCACTGGCACCTTGTCATTAATACTCGGAGGCTGTTGCTGAGCTGGAAGGAAAGCTGACTTCCGCAGTCTCTTCCCTGGGTGATGGTTCAGACTGTCAGAAGCCTGGCATCTGCACAGCCTCGTCCTCAGGATTTTGCGGCCCCCACCAAGCCACCCGGACCCCATCTCCTCCAGGCGGGGGATGAACCGCCCCTCGGGGACAAAAGGCGGAGTCGGTTGAGGGGAGTGAGCCAGGCGCGGGCAGCTCCAGGCAGGAGAGCCTCATGGAGCAGGAACACAGCACCGGGCTCTAGGCACGGAGCTCCAGCGGGGCGGGGAGGGCTGGGGGCTGAACCAGACCCTGCCCCCAACTCCAGCACCGCCCTCCCACTCCCCCGCCCCAGAACTGGGCCTCCTGACACTGTCCCTCCAGGAGCTTTGGCTGAAGGGACATCTGGGCTCTGGGAGCACCTGGACCAGCGGACCGCCTTCCCGCAAGGCCTGGCCCTGCTGCTGGGCTCTGCCCCACCACCCTCAGCCCTGACCTCGGCGTCTCTGGTTACAACTGAACCGTGTCCCCTGAAAGAATTTGCTGGGGTCCTGACCCCCAGCACCTCAGTGGGGGAAACGGAGTTAAATGGGCCACTGGGACACTCCCCAGTCCGACCTGAATGGCATCCTTACAAGAAGAGATCAGGACACAGACACCCGCAGAGGGACGCCCACGGGAGGACGTGGGAGGAAGCGCCTCTGCACGCAGATTCTGCCTTCACAGCCTCGACACGCTGCCCTCGGCCCTCCTGCCCAGAGGACTGAGAATCGGCATCTGTTATTTATGACCCCAGCCTGTGGCGTCTGTCGGGGCCCTGAGCAGAGGAATGCACTTCTTAGAAACATCCAGGCCTCGTTCCCGGACCCTGTGGCTCTGGACGTGCACAGGCCCCCTTGCTCATCCTGCTGCCCAGGAGGTGCTGGGCCTGGTGGGGGTCTCGGCCAGCCTCACCCTCCGACAGGGCAGACCCCTCAGTGCCCTGTGCCTGCCTCATGCCTGCCACCATCTGCCCGCAGGAGCAGCACTGGCCTTAAGAACCAGCCAGCTGAGGGTTAAGAGATCAAAACTTATGGAGGCGGGACCAGGACGGCGAACAGAAGGCCTGGAGCTCAGCTTCTCTCACAAAAGCAACAAAATCACAACCAAGCGCTGAACAGCCTCCAACCAAATGGACCGGAAACTTGCAAAAAGATATCCTACTCCAGAAGACAAAGAGGAGGCCACATCAAGAGGTAGGAGGGGCGATTACGTGATATGAGCAACCCCACGCCCACCAGGTGGGCAGCACACAGACTGGGAAGTAACTGTGTCACAGAGACTCACCTACAGGGGGAGAGTTCTGAGCCCACGTCAAGTCCCCACGCCTGGGGATCTGGCACTGGGAGGAAGAGCCTCCGGAGCATCTGGCATGGAAGGCCAGCGGGGCTTGTGCGCAGGAGCTCCATGGGACTGGGGGACACGGAGACCCCATTCTTAAAAGGCGCACACAGGCTTTCATGTGCACTGGGTCCCAGGGCAAAGCAGAGGCTCCTTAGGAATCTGGGTCAGACCTGACTGCAGTTCTCAGAGGATCTTTCTGGGAAAACAGGGGTGACTCTGGCTCATTGTGGAGGAAGGACATTGGAGGCAAAGTTCTCGGGAATATTCATCAGCGAGTGTTCCTCTGGAGGTGGTGTTTTGGGAAAATCTGCCCCAGCCATCAGCACTGAGAAGCCCAAGGCCAAACAATGATCCAGGTGGGATCACAGCCCCACCCATCAGTAAACAGGCTGCCTAAAGACCCCCCGCCCCAGGCACACAGCCTCCTCTAACCTCACCCAGAGACAGAGCCCCACCCACAAGAGGGATAGGAATCAGCTCTACCTGCCAGTGGGCAGGCACCCATCCCTCCCATCAGGAAGCCCACAGCAAGCCCCCATACCAACTTCAGCCACAAGGGGTGCAGACACCAGAAGTAAGAGAGGGTATAACTCTATTGTCTACAGAAAGGACACCACACCAAAAACCTATAAAAATGAAAAGGCAGAGAACTAAAACTCAGATAAGGGAGCAAGAAAAAACCCCAGAAAAACAGCTAAGTGATCTGGCAATTCTCAGCCTCCAGGACAAAGACTTTAGACTGATGATGCTGAAGATGATGCAAGACATTGGGAATAAACTGGAGGCAAAGATGGATAACTTACAGCAAACACTGAGCAAAGAAATACAAGATTTAAAATTTAAGCAAGCAGAGATGCAAAATACTGTAACTGAAATAAAAAATTCATTAGAAGCAACCAACAGTGGAATACAGGAGGCAGAAGAACAAATAAGCGAGGTGGAGGACAGACTAGTGGAAATCATGGATGCAGAACAGAATATAGAAAAAGATTGAAGAGAAATGAAGAGAGTCTCAGAGAACTCTGGGACAGCTTAAAAGCATCCACATCTGTATGATAGGGATGCCAGAAGAGAGAGAGAGAAGGGGACAGAAAAAATATTCAAAGAGATAATAGCCAAAAACTTCCCTCACATGGGGAAGGAACCACTCACTCAAATCCAGGAAGCACAATGAGTACTATATAAAATAAACCCAAGGAAGAATACACCAAGACACATATTAATCAAACTGACCAAAATTAAAGACAAAGAGAAAATACTGAAAGCAGCTAGGGAAAAGAAAGAAGTAACATACCAGGGCACCCTGGTAAGGTTATCAGCAGATTTTTCATCAGAAATTCTGCAGGCCAGAAGGGAGTGGCATGATATACTTAACATGATGAAAGGAAAAAAACCTTCAACCAAGATTCCTTTACCCAGCAAGGCTCTCATTCAGATTTGAAGGAGAATCAAAAGCATCACAGATAAGCAAAAGCTAAGAGAATTCAGCAACATTAACCAGCTTTAGGAACTTCTCTAGGCAGAAAAGGTCACAACTCAAAACAAAAAATAGCACAAATGACAAGGCTCACCAGTAAAGGCACATATACAGTAAAGATACAAAATCATCCACGCACAAATATGCCACGAAAATCAGAAATCATGAGAAGAGGAGGGTACAAATGTAGGACACTGGATGCACTTGCAATTAAGAGACCAATGACTTAAAACAATCTCTCTCTATATATATAGGCTCGTATATCAAAACTTCAGGACAACTGTAAACCAAAAATCTACAATCAATACACACACAAATAAGAAAAATCAACTCAAATACAACACTAAAGATAGTCATCAAACCACAAGAGGAGAGAACAAAAGAAAGGAAGAAAAAAGAACAACAAAGCAAGTCCGAAACAGTTAATAAAATGGCATTGAGAGCACACATGTCAATAATTACCTTAAATGTGAATGGACTAAATGCCCCAACCAAAAGACAGAGACTGGCTACATGGATACGGAAGCAATACCCACATACATGCTGTCTCCAAGAGGCCCACTTTGCTTCTGGGGACACATCCACATGGAACGTGAGAGGATGGAGGAAAATATTCCACGCAAACGGGAATCAAAAGAAAGCTACAGTAGCAATACTCCTATCAGACACAATAGACCTTAAAATAAAGATTATAAGAGACAATGAAGGACATTACATGATGATCAAAAGATCAATCCAAGAAGAAGATAGAACAACTGTAAATATCTATGCACCCAACATAGGATCACCTCAATATATAAGGCAACTGCTAACAACCTTAAAAGGAGAAATTGGGAGTTCCTGTCGTGGCTCAGGGGTTAATGAATCTGACTAGGAACCATGAGGTTGTGCATTTGATCCCTGGCCTTGCTCAATGGGTTAAGGATCCGAATTGCCATAAGCTGTGGTGTAGGTCACAGATGGGTCTCAGATCCCACATTGCTGTGGCTGTGGTGTAGGCCAGTGGCTACAGCTCCGATTTGACCCCTAGCCTGGAAACCTCCATATGCTGCAGGAGCGGCCCAAGGAAATGGCAAAAGGACAAAAAGACAAAAAGACAAAAAAAAAAAGGAGAAACTGATGATAACACAATAATAGTGGGAGAACTTAACACCCTGCTCACAGCAATGGACAGATCATCCAGACAGAAAATCAATAAGGAAACACAGGCCCTGAATGAAGCATTAGACCAGATGGACTTAACCGATATTTATAGGACATTCCATCCAAAAGCAGCAGAATACACATTCTTCTCAAGTGCACAGGGAACATCCTCTACGATTGATCACATCCTGGACTACAAATCCAACCTCGGTAACTTTAAGAAAACTGAAGTCATATCAAGCATCTTTTCCAACCACAATGCTACACGACTGGAAATCAACAACAAGAAAAAAACTGCAAAAAACACAAACACGTGGAGACTAAACAACAAGCTATTAAAAAACTGCAAAAAATACAAACACGTGGAGACTAAACAACAAGCTAGTAAACAACCAATGAAGAAATCAAAGAGGAAATTAAAAAAATACCTAGAAGCAAATGACAACACAGATACAATACTCCCAAACTTAGGGGATGCAGCAAAATCCATTCTAAGAGGAAAGTTTATAGCAATAGAAGCCCACCTCAGGAAACAAGAAAAAACTCAAATAAACAAGCTAACTTTACATCTAAAGCAGCTGGAGAGAGAATAGACAAGACCCAAAGTTAGCAGAAGGAAGGAAATAAAGATCAGGGCAGAAATAAATGAAATAGAAACATAAAACATAAAAAAGATCAATGAAATGGAAAGCTGGTTCTTTGAAAAGATCCACAAAATTGATAAACCCTTAGCCAGACTTCTCAAGCAAAAGAGAGGACTCAAATCAATAAAACTGGAAATGAAAAAGGAGAAGTTACAATGGACATCACAGAAACACAGGGGATCATAAGAGACTACTACAAGCAACTATATGCCAATGAAACAGAAAGTCTAGAGAAAATGGACAAATTCTTAGAAAAGTGCAATCTTCCAAGGCTAAACCAAGACAAAATAGAAAAGATGAATGGACCCATCACAAGAACTGAAATTGAAACTGTGATTAAAAAACTTCTAACAAACAAAAGTCCAGGACCAGATGGCTTCACAGGCGAATCCTATCTAACGTTTAGAGAAGAGATAACACTTATCCTTCTGAAACTATTCCAAAATATTGCAGAGGAAGGGACACTCCCAAACTCATTCTATGATGCCACCGTCACCAAAACCAGACAAAGATACTACAAAAAAAGAAAATTACAGGCCAATTTCACTGATGAACATCGATGCAAAAACCCTCAACAAAATACTAGCAAACCGCATCCAACAATACATTAAAAGGATTGTACATCATGATCGAGTGGGATTTTTCCCAGGGATTCAAGGGTTTTTCAATATCCGCCAATCAATCAGTGTGCTACACCACATTAACAAACTGCAGAATAAAAACTACATGATCCTCTCAATAGATGCAGAAAAAGGTTTTGGCAAGATCCAACACCCATTTCTGATAAAAACCCTTCAGAAAGTGGGCATAGAGGGAACCTACCTCGACATAACAAAGGCCATATACGACAAACACAGAGCTTTTCAATGGTGAGAAAAGAATTTCTGCTGCGATCAGGAACAAGACAAGGATGTTGGCTCTTGCCACTACTATTCAACATAGCTTTAGAAGTCCTAGTCATGGCAATCAGAGAAGAAAAAGAAATAAAAAGAATCCAAATTGGAAAGGAAAAAGTAAAACTATCACTATTTGCAGATGACAGGATACTATACCTAGAGAATCCTAAAGACTCGACCAGAAAACTGTTAGAGCTCATCCATGAATTTGGCAAAGTCACAGGATACAAAATCAATACACAGAAATCAACTGCATTTCTATACACTAATAATTAAAGATCAGAAAGATAAATTAGGGAAGCAATCCCGTTTACCACCACATCCAAAAGAATAAAATACTTAGAAGTAACCTACCTAAAGAGACAAAAGACCTGTACTCTGAAAACTATAAGACACTGATGAAAGAAATCAAAGATGACACAAACAGATGGAAAGACATACCATGCTCTTAGATTGGAAGAGACAATATTGTCAAAATGACTATACTACCCAAGGCAATCTACAGATTCAATGCAATCCCTATCAAACTACCAAGGACATTTTTCACAGAACTCGACCAAAACATTTTAAAGTTTGTTTGGAAGCACAAAAGATCCAGAATAGCCAAAGACAAAAAGAAAAATGGAGCTGGAGGAATGAGGCTCCCTGACTTCAGACTATACTGCAAAGCAACAGTTATCAAAACCATATGGTACTGGAACAAAGACAGAAATATAGATCAGTGGAACAGGATAGAAAGCCCAGAATTAAACCCACGCACCTACAGCCAACTAATCTATGACAAAGGAGGCAAGGATATACAATGGAGAAAGGACAGCTCCTTCAATAAGTGGTGCTGGGAAAACTGGACAGCCACATTGAAAAGAATGAAATTAGAACACTCCCTAATACCATACACAAAAATAAACACAAAATGGATTAAAGACCTAAATATAAAACCAGATACTATAAAACTCTTAGATGAAAACATAGGCCAAACACTCTCTGACATAAATCACACCAATATCTTTTCAGATCCACCTCTTAGAGTAATGACGGTAAAAACAAAAATTAAAAAAGGGACTTAATTAAAAGTTTCTTCACAGCAAAGGAAACCCTAAAAAAAAAGAAAAGACAACCCACGGAATGGGAGAAAATATTTGCAAATGAATCGACTGATAAGGGATTAATCTCCAAAATTTATAAACACCTTCTGCAGCTCAATAACAACAAAAAACCATCTAGAAATGGGCAGAAGACCTAAACAGACAGTTCTCCAAAGAAGACATACAGATGGCCAAAAAACGCATGAAAAGATGTTCAACATCACCCGTTATCAGAGAAATGCACATCAAAACCACGATGAGGTCCCACCTTCCACCAGCCAGAATGGCCATCATCAAAAAGTATACAAATGGAGTTCCCATCATGGCACAGGAGAAATGAATCCAACTAGGAACCATGAGGTTGCAGGTTCGATCCCTGGCCTCGCTCAGTGAGTTAAGGATCCGGCATTGCTGTGAGCTGTGGTGTAGGTCACAGACGTGGCTTGGATCTGCCGTTGCTGTGGCTGTGGAGTAGGCCAGCAGCTACAGCTCCGATTCGACCCCTAGCCTGGGAACCTCCATATGCTGCTGATGTGGCCCTCAAAGGACAAAAAGACCAAAAAAAAAAAAAAGTGTACAAACAATAAGTGCTGGAGAGGGTGTGGAGAAAAGGGAACACTCTTACACTGTTGGTAGGAATAAATTGGTGCAACCACTGTGGAAAACAGTACAGAGATTCCTCAGAAAACTACAAATAGAATTACCATTTGATTCAGCAGTCCCACTCCTGGGCATCTATCCAGAGAAAACCATGACTCGAAAAGATACATGTACTCCGATGTTCATTGCAGCACTATTTCCAATAGCCAAGACATGGAAACAACCTAAATGTCCATCGACAGAGGAGTGGGTCAAGAAAATGTGGTACATACACACAATGGAATATTACTCAGCCGTTAAAAGGAAAGAAATAATGTCATTTGCAGCAACATGGATGGACCTAGAAACGATCATGCTAAGTGAAGTCAGCCATACAATGAGACACCAACACCATGTGCTGTCACTGACATGTGGAATCGAAAAAAAGGACACAATGAACTTCTTTGCAGAACAGATGCTGACTCACAGGCTTGGAAAAACGTACGGTTTAAAATGAGACAGGTTGTGGGGTGGGAGGGGAGAGCTGGCGGTTTGGGATGGAAATGCCATAACTTCATTGTGATGATCATTGTACAATTATAAATGTAATAAAATTCATTGAGTAATAAAAAAAAAACCTAAAAAAAAAAAAAGAAGAAGAAAAGAACTAGCCCGTCGGATGGCCTGATCTTCAGATCTCTTTCCCAGGCACTCCTCGTCTTTGCCAAAACCTCCATCTTTCCAACAAAGCCTTTCCGAAGGAAGGGGAATTGATTGAGGGCCCACCATCTTCCACACCCCCCAGAGTGGTGGCAGGTACCTCTGCCTCCCGTCTCTGCAGGGAAGGTAAACGGCTTTGCATTTCATTTACCTACGGAGTCAGGTCAGTCCCTCTGCCTCTGCCAATGGGGTCTAATCCTACGGCTGGGGGGTAGCACCCCATCTGATCTGCACCCTCAGCCCGTAGCACCCAGTGCTGCCCCACAGCCAGGGCCAGCTCTGTGCTGGGGCAGGCACTAGCCAGCGATGGGGGCACCACTTCAGCTGCCCTGTTGCCCTGTTTCCTGAGATCCAGGGAGAGGGTGTCGCCACTGACAACCACCCTGGACCAATCACCCCTCAAAGCTCTGACCAAAGCCCAGCAGCCTCACCTTTCCCAGTCAGAGCATTCTCCTGGGCAAGTCTGACCCTGAGCACCGGGGCTGATGGACAGAGAAGACTTAAACACACCAAAAGTGCATCGCTTGTGCTGTTCCAGATAAGAAGTTTGGATTACTAGATTAAAAAGACCTGCTTAGTTATGTGTGATCCAAATTCCAAGTCATAATCAAGGAAAACCAAGAAACGGCTGTTACCTTCCCTACTTCCTTCCTTCCCGTCTTCTCCCACATCCACCCACCTACCCATCCATCCCATCCACCCATCCCTCTACCCACACATCTACCTACCCATCATCCATCCAACACCTACCCATCCATCCAACCATCCATCCACACCTCTGCCCCTACATCTACCCATACACCCACCTAACCGTCATCTATCCATCTAATCATCATCCACCCACCCACCCATCCCACTTCTCATCCATCCATCCCTCCTCTTATCCAGCCACCCATCCATCCACCTATCCATCCATCCTTCCCACCATCCATCCATCCATCCACCCATACATCTACCTACCCATCATCCATCCAGCATCTATCCATCCATCCATCCCTCCATCATCTATCCACCCACCCATATATCCTCCTACCCGTCCATCCATCCCATGTTTGAGTGCCTATATGTGTGGTAAGCAGAGCAGACCAGGTCTGCTATGAGGCAGCAGAACAGAAAGGCCATGCTTGCTGGCGGCATGGGGGGCATACTGGGTCAAGCTCAAGGCTTCTGTCTTACTATGGTTAGTTCTGTTGTTCCGAGTCAGGAGCTATTGGAGGAGAAAGTCTGTGAACAAGACTGACTATTGGAAACATGGGACAGTAGAGAGATAATATTATCTCAAATATTCTGACAGTATCTTCAGGACATTGGGGTGGCAATGTTTACTGTTGAGAACACAGCCTAGAACGGGAATAAACCCCCTACGCTTCCTGGGTGGCCAGCCCAGGCAGCAGGGAGGCAGACACCCTTCACTCACGGTGGACCCTTAGCTCCTAGCTGGATGGGATTCTCCTCACTCCTGCTCTCAACACAGCTTGGACAAGCCGGACTGGATGGTCCCCAGGCCCACAGCCACTCCCAAGCACCAGAGGAGAAGAGGGGAGACGGGGGGCACTGGGGGCAGACATCCTGCTGACAGCAGCACAGAGGCAAACCCGCGACCTGACCCGGTGCCACCTTGGAGGGCATCCGGTGCTGGCGCAGCTCTGCGGGCCAGTGGCCCCACGATGACATCACGGATGAGGACATAATGCAGCCACTGTGGTCCACCCTGACCTGGCGTCAGTGCGGAGGGGCTGCGTGTGCACAGAGGCACCCCAGGATGCGGCGAAGGCATTTTCATGAGTCTAAGGAAAGTCCGAGGTTAGGCGAACACAATCCTGTTTCGGAGGTTTGGGGCTGGCTTCAGTTCTCGGGTAAATTCACGCGCAGGGACCACCTTATCTTTCAGGGAGGCTGAAGCGCGGGCTGGTTCTTTGCTGCTGGTCCAGCCTCGTCAGCCGTTGAAATTACCACGACGTCCGAAAATCGAAAAGGAGGAGTAAAGTCACCACTACTTGCAGGTGGCAGTTTGCGCGGGAGAGACCCAGGAGAAGCCACCGCCAGCCAAATGCTCCTCTAGACGACGAGAGGTCACAGTCGTGGTGGAAGGAATAAAATCAGTGCAAGAGCAGAAGTCGAGCTACCAGTCGTGCTCAGTAACCAGTTCCGGCGGAAGTAAATAGACGGGACGAAGGCGACAGAGCAGTTTCTCCCTTCCTGACTTAGCAGGTCCAGGTCACTGGCCCCAGGTGGTCACTTGGGACCACGGAGCAGCCTAGGAAGCTGGGCACTGAGAAGGGGCCAGGGGCGCTGATGGCAGACAGCCTGGGGTCGGCTGGGCCCAGCGGCCGGCAGCTCCCCCATCATGGGCGCCCAGCTTCCTGGGGGCTCCGCTTTTCCCTCGAGCAGACAGAAGGGGCTGCACTGGCAGGTCCAGGATGAGGGGCTTCCCCTAGAGCAGGAGGGGCGCAGGCTCACGGTCAAGCACCGAGGGACCCGAAAGACAAGGACCCTGACGTCCAGGCCCGCAAAGAGTGCGGCCCGGCAGGCACACGGCTCCTCTTGAGCACATGCAGGAGGCGCAGTGAGGGCCCTGTGTCCGTCTGCACCAAAAAAGACAGAACATCTAAACAGAGCCTATAAGAGCAAACCTTAGACCATCCACAAAGACACAAAAGCAGGACTAGTCCAAATGGGAGAGCACCTTGCCCCCCCCCACCCCGAGCTCAGCCCCGGTAAAGCCACACTGCTCCCCCCGCAAGACCTGGGGTCTGCTCCCTGGTCCTTGGAACCTGGGCTGGCTCGCCCGCCCCCCCTGCCCCCTTCCCCCCAAAACAGAGCAGGGTGGCCTGACGCCTGGGCCTTGAGGGGCCTTGCAGCTTCCCCGCACCCCTGGGCTCCGGTGAGGAAGCTGGGGCTGGCCGGCCAGAGGATGGGCCCCCCAGCGCCAGGCAGGCTGACAGTGGCCACACAGCCACCCTGCTGAGCCCAGCCCGAGCACCGACCCTCAGACCGGGAGCTGAGACCAGGGTAGTTGCTCCAATCAGGACCTCGTGAGGTGGTGCCAGGTGGTCAGGCTGGAACAACACGCCAGGGCCTCTTCCTGAGTTAATGTATACGTGCGATTGAATCCGAATTAAATACCAACGGCTCCCCCGCCCTCACCCCTGGAGCTGTGCCGGCTGACTCCACAGCCATCGGAACAATATGCAGGAAAGGGGAGCCAAGCAAACCCCGAAAAAGAACCGGATCAGCCGGCAAGGTGCCAGCATGGAGGGCGAAGCCTCTGCTACCAGGAGCGTGGGCCTGGGCTGTGACCGGATGTGCAGGCCAGTGACCCGGACCACTGTGTGGACGTCTGCCGACAAGGAGGGGCCTCCTGGAGTCACTGGGCACCTGGAGCAGGTGACCCTGCAGCTGCTGGTGGGGACCTGGAGGCCGTGTGGACGGAGAGCTGCTCCCGGCTAAGCAGACCACACAGGACACACCCCACACTGACTCTGCTCAGCACCTGCCTTCAGGCAAGTGGGTATTTCTACCGCGCTCGTCGCTGCTGCAATAAACACAACGCGAAGGTAACCGAAAAGCGCCCCAGGGCTCGTGGGACCCTCTGGCGCCAGGTCTCCTCCTCCAGTGGGTGTGGTAGCAGGACATGTCACCCAACGGCCCCAGGCCTCTGAGAGACCCCCCCTCTCCCTGAGCGCTCTGCCACGGCAGCAGTGCCGTCCTTGGGCCCCAGGAGGGGACCCCCAGCCCCAGATCTAAGCCCCAAAGGTCACGCCGCTCCCAGCTGGAGCAAGTGGCCCCGGGATGGGCGAGCGGCCCAGGTCCAGCAGTGGGACGGCGCACGCTCCAGGAAGCACCTGCTTTCTTAGAGCAGAGACAGGGCCGCCAGCGCCGCCTCCGCTCCTCTGCCCCCCCCCGGACCCCGGACGGGGAGGGGCCGGGGCCGCCGCCTGAGGACCCTGAGAAGGCCCCACGCCGTGGGCAGCCGGCGGGAGAGCCCGGGTTCTGGCGGCCTGGGCGAGTAGCCGAGCCCAGGCCAGCAGCTGCCACTTCAAGAGGCAGAGGGGACAGGAGTCACAGGCAACCGCCACCTCCGGCCCCTGCACCCGAGTCCCTGCTGCCGCCCCGGCGCCCCTCCCGTGGCCTGTGCTGGCGCAGGGCCGGGGTGCGACCTCCGACAAGGCCGGTTACTACGCGCATCGCGGCAGACAGCAGCGTGACGCCTGAATCTCGCTCCGCTCACACATCGCTAGGAGCCGTCTCAGCGGAAAGTGCCTGAAAGAGCAAGTTCCCGGACAGCCGCTGTAGCACCTCGCCTGATCGTCTCACCTGAGAAGCTCACGACTGGCCCACCGGGGCGGGCGGGTGGTTCAGGACAGAGGGGAAGGGCTGTGGACTCGGCACCAAGAGGCCGCCCGCGTTTCCCGCTCCCAGCAGCGACATCCGAGGCGTCACCCAGCTCGTAAAGTCCAGACAGATAACGGGCTGCCGGGCTGCGGGAGCGGCCACACACGGCCGGCTTCCACCTGACCACAGGCTGCAGGAGGGGCCATGTGGATCAAAGGGTCCCTGGCCTCAGGCCACCTCCGAAAGAGGCCAGAAGCACCCTGCCAGGTGCTTGGAGGAGGGCCTGGGAGCCACGGACCTAGAACGAACGTGGTGAAGAGCTGCCACTTCCCCAGGGAGGTGCCCCCTGGCAGGAAGGGGGAGCGGCTGGGGGAGGAGAGGGGCCAGGGCAGAAGGGCCAGGCCCCAGGAGAAGGCACACCCCTTGCGCCCCGCCTACCCCGGTTCTCAGAGCTCCAGAATCGTTCCTCTTTCCAAGGTGGGCCTGACGGTGTCACCGGCCCGAGTAGTTAGTGGTGACATTTGCAGTGGCAGGTGGAGGAGGTGAAAAGCTCTGGGGTCTGATGACTGCACAATAGGCCTGCGACGCCTCTGGGCCCGAGGACACGCAGGCACCTTCACACCGAGGCGGCTGGCCGGCTCAGGCCCACGCAGGCACCCACCTGCACGTGCACGCGCGCACACACAAACCAGGCACAACTCAGATGCCCTGGATGTAGCTTTGTGACAATGATCTGCCTTTTACGTGGCATGTTACTCTTAGAGAAATAGACGGTGTTTCCGTCGTGATTAGCCCAGACACCGGCCGTAAGTGTGCACTTCACTGCACGCACGATATCCTTCGCCATTGAAAAGTCACACTGCGGAGCTCCCACTGTGGTGCACTGGGTTAAGGATCTGGCGCTGCCACAGCTGTGGCGTATGTAGGTCGCAGCTCCGACCCAGATCCCGTACGTGGTCCAGGAAATTGCAGGTGCTGCAGGTGCGGCCAAAAAACAAGTTATACCGGGTTCTGGTTTTCCCTGGGAAGGCAGAAAGCGTGTTTCTCCAAAACAAACTGCGAGCTCATCACTTTTCCTGATTTCATCAGAGGTGTGGGGTCACGGGACAACCAATTAGCAGAAAATCTGGGGCGAGGTGGAGCCTGCAGGGGGCGAGGCTGAGCCCTCAGCTCCCTGGGGCAGACACGGGAGGCCAGCAGCCAGGGAGTGAGAGGTCCAGGGCTGCCCGTGGCACTCACTGTCCTGCAGGCTTTTTCTCCACGACCCCCTTGGCCCCCAGCCAGCAGGACAGGGTGCCTGGGAGAGTCTGGGGAAAGCTCCCCCTGCAGGAACTCCAGGGTCTGTACGTAGGTGGTGCCCAGCACGAGGAGAACACAGGTCTCGTGGGTGCCCACGGCCACTTACAAAGGTAAAAAGTGTTACATTCGCCACTAGGGAGGCATCAGGAGTCACACAATTAAAAAAATAGGTTTTTAGTTAGGTAGGGACTCAAAATAGAGTAAACTCAATGCCCACCTCAGCCTCTGTCCAGAGCAGAGCAAGAGCCCACTTCGCGGGTCCCAGAGCAGCCCCACCCCACGGGCGGCTTGGAAAAGCAGAGAAAGGGGTCTCCCGTCATCAGCAGTCTGCCCCTTACTGGAACCCCGTCCCAACGCGGCATCGCAGACACACGCGTTTTGAAGCAGAGGGCGGCTTCCAAGCGCGACTCAGAGCTGCACGGTTAGGCTCAAAGTGAAACCAACGTCTGAGCCCACGCACCTGCTGCCCCTGGGCTGGCAGTGCCCCGAGGTGGCACACGACCCAGACCCAGAGCCCAGGAGCGACCCCACGACTTGCCACCCCGGAAGCATGCCCTGCTCGCCTTCTCCCTCCCCCGTCTGGGACACGGGAAATGGAAGGGGCTGGACACGCGCCCTTCAGGGCCACACTCCTGCCCCAGGGCTGCTCCGTCCCCACTCTGTCCCTGGGGTTGGGGTTCAAGGACAGCAGTCCTGCCTAGAGACCTCGCCAGTGGGCGCAGGGCAGGGGGAGCCGAGGGCCGCCCCTCCAAGGATGTGCCGCTCACCCTCGAGTCGGTTCTTCCGGTGAGAGAGGGAAACGCGTGGAAGCTGCCGAGGTCGGATAGGTGGCCCCAGCTCTGCCGGTCTCGCTCTCAGGAAGGCAAGACGTGATTTATAAGCAGACGTGTAAATCTTAAGTGTTTCCTGACTTCCTTTCTCTCCCTTCTCGGGCTCTGCCTTCCTTCCGCTTTCCCCGAACCCCCAGAGGTGACAGCAAGCCTGCTCGTTCTGTTCACCCCTGCGTCACGGCGGGCACTGCAGTGAGGTTCTGTTTGTTAGTTAGTTTGTTTTGCCACATTTGGCCACCCCGAGGCATACAGAGTTCCCAGACCAGGGAGCAGATCTGAGCCACAGCCATGACCCAGCCACAGCTTTGGCAATGCTGGATCCTTAATCCCCTGTGCTGGGTCGGGGATTGAGCCTGCGACCCAGCTCCCCAAGAAGCTGCAGATCCCACGGCACCACAGTAGGAACTCCTCCAGTGAGGTTTTAATTATGACACCGCATGCATTTCATTCCAAAGGGCATGGCTGAAATCTGATTATTGGACAGGGTTATATGTCACCAGCATTAAAAACAGCCACCATTATCATTTCAAACAAGGATCTGGGGACTACTTTTTTTTTCCCTCAAAAAACCCTCGAGGAATAACTGCAGTTCAGCTAAGATACGAGGGAGGGAAGGTCACAGGCAGGTTTGCGCGGCTGCGGACGAGTGGCACTGACCACACCAGCCACACGCGTGTGGACCCAGGCGGCCCGGCAGGGGACGCAGGACCGGGCGCTGCAAGCTCGGTTTCCACTCGGGCCCTCACGTGCGTCTGTGTGCGCTGGTACAGGCTCCTAAGACGCCTCTCTGCTCCTAGCGCGTTTCTTAATGGCAGGAACTTTCTTCCCTTTCTCGATGAGGAGATGCTAAGCCAGTGACCAAAGAGCTTTAGCAGGAGGTCCAGGGATGACATTTAAGATTCCAGAAAAGGGCAATGCAGCTCCCCCTTCGTCCCCCAAAGAGGATGACGTCAGCTGCGCACTTGACCCCGAGCCTCTCGGTCCCCGGTCCCTGCCGTGCCCCCGTCAGTGGGGAGGCAGCCAGGCAGATTCAGGGGGCTGCGCCCACATCTTCTTACACTGTGGGTGGGTCCTGGGGATTTCACCCCTGCATCTAAGCTAGGCATCCAGAAAAGCAGGGGACCTTCCTGGCCCCTGAGCCTGGGCGGGGCGACTCCCCAGCCTCGGTCCCTGGTCACAGGTTCCGGGTGGCACCTTCTGTGATCTCACAGCTCTGTCAGACCAGAACCCCCCAAAAAGGCTCCCCTAGACCATGCTGCCCGCGTCTACCCCCTTGTTGGTGATGGGTTCCTACTGGCATGAGATGACTGGAGCCCGCTATGGCCAGAGTCCTTAGAGAGGGTCAGACCGGGTGACGGCGCCCCTCCCAGGTGCTCTGATGTCACGGGGGCAGCCGTGACCACTGCAGCCACCCAGGCGCATGCTGGGGAAGGCCCTCCCCTGGGTCCCTGGCTGCTCCCAGTAGTGGAGACTTGCCAGTGGACGCTCCCACAGCTAGGAAGGTGCAGGGCCCTCACACGGCGGGGTGCTCTTGCCGCGTCTTCCCGGGGGAGCTGAGCTGCGCTGTGCCCAGTGGGCTGCAGGTCCCCATCGTCCCTCCGCAAGTGCCCTCCCGGAGCTGGCAGCGGGAAAGGCTGTGTGCGGGTCCAGCACCGATGGCAGGGACAGCTCTGCAGACCCGGAGAAGGAAAAGCTCGACGCCTGCCCCAGTTCTGAGCCCCAGGGGCTCCGGGGCACCTGACCCCTCTGGTCAGATCACAGCAGCTTCAGGAACAGTCTCCGAACAGGTCTCCTCCCCTTTGTGGACCAAGTGACCACCCTGTGGCCGGGACAAGCTTGGAGGAGTGGTCGTCGGAGGACAGACCTGAGCAGAAAGCCAGTGAGCCTCTCCCCGCAGTGACGCCTCTGACCACGGCCACCACCCTCGCGCCCGCCCCGCGGGCCTGCCGGCCTCAGAACCGCACAGCACCCCACCGCTCCCTGCCTCGATGCCAGCGACGACTGGCACCCCGCCCTCCAGCCCAAACGCCCCAGGACGGCCACACACGGAGGCTGCCTGTAGTCAGTGGTGCCACACACCTGCGCCCCTCACCCTCACGCGTGTCCGAGGCCTGTGTTGCTCCTCCTACGTGGCTTCCTGGGGTCTGGGGACCACTCCTTAGCAGCAACTGCCACTACCCACCCCCCAAGAGGCCAGAAACGCGTTTAACAAGGGACACAAGTCTAATTAGGAATCAGGGCTAATCCCTCCCTAATCCCCGCTGATGCGTTTGCCTGGTGCTTCCCTGTAACCCTCGCTTGTAAACCCAATCAGCCAGGTCTACACGGCCTCTGAAGTGCAAATACCTCTGGGCATCGATGCCCTCTAAGGAGTGAATGGTGCAGAGTCTGCGAGGGGCGTGCAGAGCCCGGAGCCACACAGGACAAGCCCTCCCGGTTCGGGCCTTGCCTGCAGGCCTGGCCTGTCTTATCAGAAACAGAAGCGCAATCAGATCCATACAAGAGAAGCTTCCAGACCTGAGACTCAAATTCCCAACCGGACCAAGTGTTTCTGAGGAGACCAAACCTTCACAGGAGTGACATTCTCCAGCTCCAGAAAACAAAGCCAGGGCGTTCCCTTCGCAGCTCAGCAGTTAACAAACCCAACTCGGATCCGTGAGGATGCAGGTTCGATCCCTGGCCTCGCTCAGTGGGTTCAGGATCCGGCCTTGCCGTGAGCAGTGGTGTAGGTCACAGACGCGGCTCGGATCTGGCGTTGCTGTGGCTGTGGGGTAGGTTGGCGGCTGTGGCTCCAATTAGACCCCTAGCCTGGGAACGTCCATGTGCTGTGGGTGCGGCCCTAAAAAGCAAATAAACTAAAGTTGGCCCCAGACACAAGGGCTGGGTTTCCACACGGCCGCCCCCTGGCGCGGTGCCCTTACCAGCCTCTGCACAAGTTTGCCACCTGCAGACAGGGCTGGCAGGGAGCGTCCAGGACTCTGACTCGCCCACCCGCACGTGCACAGCAAGCTCTGGGGGCCGTCACAGCGGCCGAGGGGTCACGGGTGCTTCAGCATAAACCGGCTCATCACCTCTAGCTGGGACGGGGGGGCGGCCCTTGGATGGAAACGACCCTTTATCTGCGAGACAGACCACCGTGCGAATCAGCAGCCCCCTCCCGGGAGATGCTCCCCCGGCCCCCCGCAAGCTCCCTACCCCAGGGCAGGTGGGGGACGAGCCTCAGCACAAGCAGTACCCGCCACCCCGGCCCACCGTCCGGCCCCGGCCACACTCACCAGTAGAAGTAATAGGCCAGGGCCACAGCCAGCAGGGCGGCACAGACCCCCCAGAAGAGGCAGGCCGAGTAGCTGGCCAGCATCTTCGACCTTCCAAAGTTGGTGAAAGGACACTGGCGGCCTGGCAGGTCAGCCTCCGGCCTGAGGATGACGAGGGATTACGGCCTGGCCCGCCCTGCCCAGGTCCCTCGGGCCTCGGCCACTGAGATCATGTGGTCGGCAGAGCGGACACGGCTTCCCGGTCCTTCCGTCCCGGTAGCAGCCGGCGGGTCTCAGCGGCCAACTCAGAAGCAGACAGAACTTCGTGCAGCAGCACAGAAACTTGGGCCTCTTCTTGGCCACTGGGGGGGCTCTGCCAGGCACCCACTAATCCAGTAAGCGGCTTTTGGCCTGGAGCCGTTGTAAGCAGGTGCTGTCACGGGGCTCGGCCAGGAGACAGGTCAGTGGACCCCACCCAGCCCCTAACCCGGGACTGCGGACAGACGGTGCTCACCACAGGGCCTGGGGCAGGCTGTGCGGGGAGCTAGATGGGTGGGCAGTGCTCGGCCCTGGGGCTGGAAAGGTGATGGGTGGCTCCCTGGTGCCCCCAACCCAGACCAGGCAGGACCCAGGGAACACACATGGCACCAGGGCCCAGGTGCGGCCCCACTGTACCACTGTGGGCGTGGTTCTCTGTGAAGAAGGGGGGCAGGGTCCCCCCCCTGATCTCGGGAAGCATGTGGACGCCTCCCAGCCTGAGTCTCAGCCTGCCACAAGGCCCGAAGTGAGATGAGTGACCCCAGAGGCAGGTGGCCCCCCAGAAGCCAAGTTCCAGCCCTGCACAGACACAGACACATGGGGACTGCAGAGGGGCTTCTGGAGGGTTCTTCATGCCATAGGGGATGACGTGACAGTCATTACTTTGCTCATCTTCCTTGCACTCGGCACAAAGGCCCTTCCTCCAGACCGGGGGCTGCCCGGCCCCCTGCAGCCCTGTGCCCCACTCGGGACGGAGCCACAGCTGGGAAAGCCTGACCCCTTCCCCAGGCAGCTGCAGGTGCAAACGGCCAGCTGGACCCGGGACGGCTGCCTGGGGCTCTGCTCAGACTCCTTCAGACTATCACCCTGCCGTTCTAGCCGCCAGCTCCCAGGCGAGAAGGTGGTCACGCTCCGGCACCGAGTCCATGGAGGTCTGCCCGGCCCTGCCCTGCCCCTGCCCGCCAAGGCCTTCTTCCAGCCATCCCTTAATCCCCACCGCAGGGGACGCCCCTCTGCCTCCCCGGTGAATAGAGAAAAGCTTATTCCCTCAGCTCTTCAGGAACCAGTGTCCCCAGAAGGCCCCAGCGCTGGGCAGACACAGCCCTGAGACCCTGGGGCCCTCGGTGTGTCTGTTGCAGGGGCAGCAGGGACCTTGCCCGAGGCTGTGACCCTTCTCTGAGCGGAGGTCTGTCGCGGAGCTCCACAGAGGGTGGCCAATGCCCCTGACTGGGCCCGCGACTGGCAGCACCTGGCTTGGACATTTGCCCTGAGGCCAGTTCTCGCTTAAAAGCTACTCGCGAGGACTTCTGACCCCACCGGCTCCGCCAGCCGGAAAAGCCGTCTACCAGAGCCTCCAGGCCTTCTCCACTTGGCCAGGACCCACGGCTCCTCCAAGGCAGAAATCAGACCACAGCCCACCTCCAGGCCACTGCCAGGACCCCGAGAGTCACCTCCGGCTCCAGGCCTTGGCAGCGCCCCGTCCTGTCCTCGGCCTTCTGCTGAGGGTGCAGGTTTGCGAGCCAAGCTTGGAGGGTGGGGCTGGGAGGGGCTGTGCTGGGTCTGCTCCTCCGGTCCTGCCCTGGACCCTGGGCCTTGGGGAGCAGTGACGGGCCTGCCCTGGGCCCCGGGCCTCGGATCGTCCTTGGGTCATGCGCCCTCCGACCACGTGTGGGGACAAGGATTGAATGGTCAGACTGAGCCCATGACCTTCCCAAGCCTGCCAGGTCTGGCCATGGGGAGCGCGGTTCTCTGGCCCGAGCCTTGGCCCGCCTTGAACCGTGTACCTCTGCCGTCTTTGGCACACCCTAGAAAGCGTCCCGGTGAGAGGCGGCGGTCTGGGTCCCGAGCCCTGCCCCCGCCCCACTTCCTGGCCAAACCTGTTCCTCTGCTGTCAGGGGGGGTAGGGGCGCACTGATGTCAACAGCTGGCGGTGACTTGGAAAGCCCCCACCTGGAAACAGCTGGGATGATGCCTGACACGGTCAAGGCC
Organism: Phacochoerus africanus; assembly: GCF_016906955.1. Taxonomy (NCBI): domain Eukaryota; kingdom Metazoa; phylum Chordata; class Mammalia; order Artiodactyla; family Suidae; genus Phacochoerus; species Phacochoerus africanus. Next base: position 286,851,175 of record NC_062544.1, on the reverse strand, counting down.
CCACACGGTTACCTCTTACGGTGACGTCCTCAGCGTCCCCAGATCCTCTCCTCCAGAGGCAGGAGACACCAAGACCGGGTCTTGGTTGTACCGACCGCACGGGACACGGAGACGCTGCGGCTTTCCCACGACTCTCACGTGGCGGGTGTAAAACACACCGCATCTGAATGCTTAGGAACTTGTTTCATCTATTGTGAAATAAAGGTTGGCACAGGAACGTTGCCAACCCCCTCCTGCAATAAATAGCATCTCTGCTGAAGGGAGACCCCCCCCATCGGGGTCCCGGGTCCCCTCCACGGCTGGGGGTGCTCAGGACCCCCAAGTGAAGGGGCCTCACCGTCCTGTATCAAGAGCCACCCCAAGTGACAGCATCATGTGCTGTGACTGCTCTGCTGACCTCATATGACTCTGCAAAAGGTCTCCAAGTTACTGGCAGGCCCAGGATTTGAGACCAGTCTGCCCCCTGGCACAGCTGACTCCCAGGAGCGAGCCGGGCATATTCCGTCCCCAGCAGTTCCCAGGGCCAGGGCGTCCTGGATTTGGTGCCAACTTCCTTCCCCCAGCCCCAGACACGTATCAAATCAGAGCTAATCATCTCTGCCCCCCCAGCTTCCCCGAAGACACCGGGTTGGTGCCCACATCCTGGACCTCGAGAGAAGGGTTCGGCCCAAACTCAGAAGGGCGGGTGGGCCGGGGATTTGGGAGGAAAGGAGCTTGCGGCTCCCTCCCAGCGCGGGCACAACACCTCGTCCCTGGCAGCGGGCGCCCTCTCCCACCCCCAGGTCCTGCTGCATTTGTTGGGGTAGCGCCCGCCTGTTTACCAAGTTGGCTCCACACACGAACTCCGGAGAGCCCACCACCACCAAGGGCCACGTCTCCAAAGGGCTCACTTAGGACTCCGGCCTCTGGAGGCCCCTTCTGCCGGGACACCCCGCCCCACACCTCATCCCTGTGCCCAGCCGTCCTTCTGTCCTCCCCCACCACACACCTCATCCCTGTGCCCAGCCGGCCTTCCGTCCTCCCCGCTGATCGCTTTTCGGGCGGCACTAAACTGGAAAGGCCTGCGAGCTTCCCGAGCTCTCTCCAGGTCCCGGAAGGAGCAGGGAGAGGCAGAGTCTGCGGCTCCCCAGAGGACGAGCTCCAGCCCTGGCGTCCCGCGCCGGTTCCGCGCCCCTCCAGGGGGATGCGCTGCCCAGGGCTGCGCTCCGCTGGGGACCAGCCTCAGACATACAAGGCGCCCACAGGAGGCGACTTTCCGCCCTGCCACCGGGAGGTTTCGTGTTCCGCTCTTCAACCCGAGAGCACGTGTGAAATCACCACGTACTTCACGAAAATAAAGCCCACTGGTGGGAAGATCTTGGCTTTGCTGGCTCCGGGGTCGATGAGACGGTGGCGGCGGAGGCCCCAGGCAGGAGGCCGGCGCTCTTGGGGACCAGCTGATACAACGTCCTTCCAATCCACCCCGGGACCTCGGAGAACGCGAGTTACTAAGCAAACCAAACACGAGTAAACACGAGTAAACAGCCTAGGAAAACCAGCGGCCAGGCCTCCAGGGGTTCGGAGCAAAGCTCTGAAACCCCATCAGCCCTGTCTGAGCAGCTGACACAGGCGGGTCGGGATGAACCCTGGCAGAGGAGGGCTCCTTTGCCAGGGGTGGGTCAGGAAACCACCAGCTCCAGTCAAGACATGGGGTCCACCTGCAAAGCCCTCCAAGGACGTGCCGCCGGGCTCTCCAGGCCTCGGCCCCCACAGGCTCTGTGCATTCAGATAACGAGAACAGGAGTTCCTGCTGTGGCTCAGCAGTGACGAATCCTACTGGTATCCATGAGGATGTGGGTTGAATCCCTGGCCCCGCTCAGTGGGTTAAGGACCCTGTGCTGTCGTGAGCTGTGGTGTAGGTCAGAGACACGGCTCAGATCTGGCATTGCTATGGCGGTGGTGCAGGCTGGCAGCTGCGGCTCAGATTCAGCCCCCAGCCTGGGAACTTCCACATGCCACACCCAATGCCCCCTCCAAAAAAAGAAAGGCAGATGGAGAACACACTTATTTTTGTCAGGACTGGTCGGCAGGCCTTCAAAAGGCAGCTACGTCCAGCAGGAGGTGATGGCGAGGAAGGCGCAGCTGGTGGCCCTTAAAGAAGCAAAGTCACAGGACAGGGAGAAAGGGTCCTGGCCGGTGGACGGTTTCCCTCGTGAAACAGCCCTCGACAGCCCAGCATTCTGCACGGAGTCCACACACATGGACACGCCCTTCCCGTGGACCCCGCAGCTTCCCGTGGCTTAGACCACCAGCTTGAAACTCATCCCAGAAAGAAAACTCCTACGTCGAAAGAGACTTTTAAACAAAACACACTTTCAGACATGAAATCTGTTGGAACAATTACTGTGATTCTTAAGAACACAGGAATCCGCTTGCTGTGTTCCGAACCACCTCAACTAAAAGTCGCTATTAAAATATCCATCCAACCTTCAGGCTGCGCGACTGGCATCCGGACCCCCAGCCTGCGGGCTCCCGGGTCCCTCCAGGCGGCTGTCACTCTGGTCTTCAAAGTCCCTGTGAAGGTTCCCCCAGGGCAGGAAGGCCAAGAGGGGAAGCCGTGAAGATCGCGGCCACGGCGCTGAGGCTCTCCCGCAGCGTTTACGGATGTCGACAAGAGAGGCGCTGGGCGCCCGCCCCAAGGATGTGGCCAAGCGACTTAAGAGCTTGCATCCACTCAAATGACGCGTAGACAGAGAACTGAGCGGCCGCCGGGCAGCAGGCGTGTCCCACCCTGACGTCTGAGTGATGAAGGAGCTGCTGCTCTTGGGGCAGAACGTCCACTCCAGGGTGGGGGTGGGCAGCTGCTCACAGGCGGAGGAGGGAGCTGGGTGGACCCTAACCCCCACCTGCCCAGGCAGAAGCAGGAGCTGGAAGCCCAGTGGGGAGGGACACCGCCCCCCCCCCCTGCTGTGTCCCCGAACCTCGCCTTTCTCCGAAGCAGAGGCACAGCCGCTGACGTGCTCTGGGCTCCGTCAAATGACAAAGAGAAGAGACTTTGAGGCCACTGCGGTGTAAGGCGGGACCACAGAGCACCCGCTCTTCATCTGCACAGGAGCTTCGCTTGTCCCTCGGAGGCAGGCGCCCCCACTGGTCGGGCGCTCTCACGTGCTCCCGCTGCACCTGCAGGGAGCTCAATGGTCCAGCCCGTGGACAGCAGACCGTCCCACACCGCCACTTACCAGCCCCTGCCAGGAAGCAGCAGGCTGGCATGGCCCCCACTAGTCTCAGCTCACTGAGGGGGAGCCCGAGTGGCAGAATTTCAGGCGGCAGGTCTACCACCAGCTGGAGGTCACAGTCCTGTCGTGACAGTGTCTTTGCACACACGCTCGTTAGTGTCCCCAGGCATTCTGGTGGCTCTGCGTGCATCTGCTCACTCTTCAGCTCTCTCAGGAAGCAGGCACTCTTAGGAGCTTCATTTATAGATGAGGGAACTGAGGCACAGAGAGGTTAAGCAACTCGCCCGGAGTCACACAGTGAGTAAGCAGCAGAGCCAGGCTGTCTAAGGGCCAAACCACCACTTCCTTATATAGGAATTGTGTCCTAAACAGCAAAGAGCAAAACCAACCAAAATGCCCAGGAAAGGCCTGTTTTCCCAGAGCCACCGGAAGACACATTTCAGTCTCACAGCTGCAGAGAAACCTGTGGGGACGGGCCAGTGGGGCGGGGGGGCAGAGTCGGGGCGGAAGAAGCTTAAAGAAGTAGTTTTGCTTCACTAACTCCCGAAACCAGGTCTGAAGGGGCTGGGGGGACTCCAGGGAGCCCCCATTTAGCCGGGACGTGAGAGCTGCACCCCTGCCCAGCCCGCCAGCTCCCATGAAACATTTCAAGTAGAAAACACCCCAACTCTGGAACTCTGTTTTTTTTAAGATGTTACAAATTAACGAGATTCTGTAAATTAGTACAGGGCGGTACGTTCTCACTGTCAAACCTGGAACCCACCCAGAAGTGCACGGCTACCAGGGTGACGGCGGCCGCAGTGCGTCCCACCCCCAGGCCGACGGCGGCCCAGTCGGGGTCTCCTCCTCCGCCCGGGGCCTTTGCGAAGGGGGAGATTCCAAGCAAGCGCACACCGTGGTTTCCGGACCCCCTCCCTGCTCTGTGCTGCAGACTGAATGCTCGCACCTGCCCTGATTCGCAGCGGGCACCTTAACCGTCTCCAGTGCGCTGGCCTCTGCGGGTCCGCAGGAGGTGACCAGGTCGTGAGGGTGAAGCCCCTTACGAAAGAGACCTCGAGCTCCCGCCCATCCACCACGTGAGAACCAGGAAGTGGGTCCGCGCCAGACACCGAGTCTGCTGGTGCCCTTGATCGTGAACCTCCAGCCTCCAGACCGAGAAACAGACGCCTGCTGCCTGTGGGCCCCACGCCTATGGGGTCCCGTCACAGCAACCGGACCGGGCTAGACACTACAAGCAGAGAAGTTTTTCCAGCCAGGACAAATCTCTCCCTTTCTGAGAAAGTAGTGGAGACCAGAGGGCACTACCTGGGTTCAAATCCTGGCCTCTCCACCCACAAGCTGTGTGACCCTGAAACAGGTATGGACCTCTCTGAGCCCCCACTTCCTCATCTGTACAGTGGGGATGACAGTTCCAACATCACGAGGTGCGACTGGTGCAGGACGGGTCCAGGGCCTACAGTGTTAGCACCGGCATCACGGCTGTCGTGCTTGTGAGGTCAGCCACTGAGCATCTCAGCGTGTGGATGTGTTAGGAAGTCACCGTTCGCCCCCTGAGGACACGCGGGTCACCTCCACTGTCTCCTTTACAAGTGACGCCGCATGGAGCATCCTTACACGCTGTGTTGAATGTTAATGTAAGATGGAGCTCCCCAAGAGAAACATAAACAAAGTTTATGTTTTAAAAGGCTCTACCATCTTGGAATTCCCGTCGTGGCGCAGTGGAACCACGAGGTTGCGGGTTCAATCCCTGGCCTTGTTCAGTTAAGGATCCGGAGTTGCCGTGAGCTGTGGTGCAGGTTGCAGACGCGGCTCGGATCCTGTGTTGCTGTGGCTGTGGTGGAGGCCGGCAGCTGTAGCTCCAATTCGACCCCTAGCCTGGGAAGCTCCATATGCCGCAGGAGTGGCCCTAAAAAGAAAAAAAAGACACACACAAAAAAAGGAAAGGTACTGCCATCGAGTCCTTTAAAAAGTCATAGCAGTTCACGTGCACCAGGGGTGGGCAGTGCTTTAATCACGTGACACGTGCAAGCACAAGGAAGCTAACGGACAAGAGAAACACGCTTTCAAACAAACGTCTGCGCCAGCAACAGTCCCTGGGAGCTGCGGGCGCTCAGTGGCACCTGTGGGACTGGGTGTCCCCACGGGGTGCTGTCACACGGGCCACAGTGCAGCTACACATGTCTAGCCCGTGTCTGCCTGGCGGCCAATGTGACTGGGTCTCCATGTACTGTTGTGACTCTTGGCCTCTGGCCCCTCCACGATCCAGAGATGCCTGCCTGGGTCCAGCTGGACTCCACCCCTGTTTAAGCCTCGATGCCTTCCCCATGTTCAGTTGACTTCCTTTGTTTCAGAAGCCCTGCGGGTGACAGCGTGGTGACAGAGCTGCCTCTGTGCTCCCAGCCCTGGTCTCGCTGCCACCTGCAGACGGCACGCTGGTCCTGCGCCCTGCCTGCCTGCCTCTCGCCCCAGACTGTGTGTGGCACGACGGAGCCTCCATCTTCCCCCTTGGGCATGGGGTCGTGGTTGCGATCCGTGAGGGTGGCCGTCCAGACTGTCCAAGCCTCTTCCGTGAAAGAAGCAGCGTCCGCGGGTCCCCTCTGGATGTGAACCCACTGCCTGCAGGCCCGCCCCACGTTTCAGCCTCTAGGATGTGGCTGGCGCATGAGTCCCTACTGCCAGCTGGGGAGCATGGTGGAGGAAGCCCAGTGCCAGTTTGCCCCTTCCAGTGCCCAGGACACCGAGACCAGGAGCCTTCTCCCAGGGAGCCTCCCGCACCTCTGTGCTTCTTCCGACGGACACGTACCCCCTATAAACGGCCAGAAAGCCAGCCACCCCCACAGTTTCCAGGGCTGGAAGCCCAGCCCTCCGATTCCCATGTGGGGGCCTCGAGCGTGGAGCACCCTCACCCCACCCTCGGTGTCTGCTGGTCTAATGGGCGGGACAGGGTACCGTGTGCGGTCGAACGGCGTTTTCTGCCCACTGCCCACTGCCCACTGTCCACTGCGCCCTGGGCGGGCCGGGGTCAGCTCCTCCTTGCTGGGCCCCCGCTGCCCATCCTCGCACCCGCCTGCATGAGTGTCCTGCGGGGGGCCCTGTTGTGCCTGGGGGGCTGCAGCCCCTACCACTGCTGGGCAAGCCTGGGGCTCAGACTCAGGAAGCCCAGCTGGGTGGGACTTTTAAGCCACATTCTTCAACCGGTCGGTGACCAAGCCAACGTCTTCTACGTCCCCTGGCCCCACGCCGACGGGGCGTAGGCTTGTTTGTTAGCCCCTAGTGCAGTGTTTTTGTGCCACGGTGTCCTGTCTCGTAACGGGTACTATGGCCTCGCCCCACCCTCTGAGTGTCCCAACCCACTGCGTGTTTCTGGACGCTCTGCAAACTTGTTCACAGAACAAATTCCATCTGGAGAGAAGTCTGACTCCGATGCAGATTCTGTGTGTACTGTCGGACTTCTCAAGTGCCCCTGACCTTGGTGGGGAGCTCCGTGCCGTTTCGTCCTCCCCACAGGTGTGGGCCTCCAGGGGGCTCCTCCAGAGCCCAGGCCCACACTTGAGGTCCGAGCCGAGGGTGCTGAGCAGCGGGGGAGTGACCGTGGGCGGAGGACGGCGATGCCAGGAGCCAGCGGCTGCTGGGGTGCTGAGACCCAGCATGGAGGTTCCCGCCTCCTGCCCTGTGGGGTCCTGTGCAGGTGTGTGTGGACAGCAGCAGAGCCGCCGCAGCCCTGGGTCCCCTGCGCTGCTGCGCTCACTGCCTCTGCATGCGTGTTCTAAGATTCCTCCCTGCATCCCGCCTTCCCACTGACCAGCCAGGCCCCTGGTGGCCGCTCTGACCCTTGGCCAGGTGTTGCCACACCAGCTCCTCAACAGGTGTTGGCAGGCCCTCGTTGGTGGTTTTCTGCAACCACTTCCCGAGCGGGTGCTGACGGTACAACAATCAGATATCTGATTGTGAAATGAACAAACCGATGGGTGTTTCTAGAAGCCACCTGGGCAGTCCAATGCCAGGGGATTACCAAGGCCGATCTCTGCGGAAGAAACCTGTCCCTCTGGTCCCATGTCTCGCCGTCCTGACACCCGTACCACCGCCTCCCTGCTGGCGACGCTCTCTGCCCCTGACAGGCAGGGGCAGGGCAGGCGGCTCCGGGCAGGCGGGGGCTGAATCTGGCACGCACACCCACAGACACTCAACCGCCGGGCAGACCACACACATGCTTCTCCCGGTCGTTTCGGCAGCACAAGCCCCACCCGACCTCAGAGCTTACGGGTCCACGCTGATTCTCATACGCATCCCAAGTACTTTATATGCCCCCATCGCCCCTTCCAACGGCTCCCTCCTGTCCCTTGTGTGCCAATGGGATGGCAGTCCTGTCCCCAGAGCCAGCGAGAGCAAGAGTGACAGCTCCAGGCTCCGCTGTCCCATTATGCCACACGTGCAGCAGACAAACGCTCCCGGCCACCCTGATCGGGGAGACACCGCAGACCCAGCAACGGCCCTGCTGTGACAGCCCGAGGGAGCCATTCCAGTGTGCCGTGTGAAGCCCCGGAGACAGCCCACGACAGAGCCAACGCAATCCCTGAACGGGCCGGTCCCTGCCTGTCTGCCGAGGCTCAGGCTGAGGATGGACGGGCTGCAGGAACTCGCGGGCGTTAACAGGAGCAAATGCACGTCCTCGGCCGCGAGGGGGGCAGTGCCGGGACCAGCGTCAGTCGCCCCAGAGCTCAGGAGGAGCCGAACCCGCAGAGGGTGCAGCCTCACTGCAAGCAGGGAGGAGGAAGGCTCTGTGGGGGCAGCTCGCCGGCGCCTCTTAACCCTGGGCCCCAGGGCCGGCCTGCAGAGTGTCCCTGTCCCTCCCTCTGAGCCTTTCAGAGCACCGGAGCCCCACGAGGCACGGCGAGGGGGCAGCTTTTATCCTGCCCTCGGCCCTGCCCGCGCCCCAGGGGAGGCAGGAGCAGCAGGGAGGGGAGGAGGGTACCGCCTCTGGCTGGGGGTGGGGGTGGGGGGCAGCTTTTCACCCAGGATGCAAGCCAGGGAGGGGAGCAGGCCAGCAGAATGGCCTGGGGCGGTGGCGGGAGGTTGGGGAGAGTGGGCTGGCTGCCCTCCTCCCGCGGGACCAGCACCCGAGAGGCGGGGGAGCAATAGGGGAAGAGACGGTGGCTGCGGTCTCCTGTTCCTTGTTTTTAGAGACTAAAGGCTGGGCCCTGCCCAGCCCCCACACCGAAAGAAGAAACGCCGGTCCCCGGAGCGCAGCCACCAAGGGACAGCAGCGGGGAGGGGCACGAAGCCATGGGGAAATGGCTCATTCCGCCAAATTCAGGCCAGAGGTCAAGGATACCCACGGGGCGGACCGCTTTGCCACGTGGCAGGAGTCACCTCTGTACACCTGTCCAGCGGGCACGGGCCAGTCACGAGGGAGAGCCCCATAGCGGCGCTCAGGACGGTGCAGCTGCTGGGTGCGGCGTGGGGCGAACGCTGCAAACGGAATGCCTCCTCCTGCCTGGAACGCAGATGTAACGGCCAGAGGGCAGCAGCCTTCTTGAGACCAGCAAGCCCCAACCAGGACAGGAGCTGCAGGCGGAGGCGTCAGAGGGCGCCGGGTCCCCTGGTGTCATGGAGCTGCTGCCCTCGTCCCCGGGGCCTACTGCTAACGCAGAAAACACCGGCCTGCACCGATCTGTTATAACACTTGAGCGTGGGCTGAACCCGCTCCCAGCGGATGCGGAAGTCTTGGGAAAAGAGGATGAAAGTCAATCCTGGAATCAGTGAACTCTGTCCTGAGCAGTTTACGAATCCCCCAACTCGTCAACGTGGTTCTGGCTCCTGCGCTCCCCGTTCAATCCCGCCTACACTGGAATTGGTCCGCGGGTCCGAGCCCGAAGGGAGCCAGGGAGGCTGCACCCAGGTCTTCCAACTGAACCCAGCCTTCCGAGAGCCCCCCACACACACACACACATGCGCGTCCCCCGTCTCTCCCGTCCCCTCCCAGAGTGAACGCTCGCCTGCCTACAGCTCCAAGCCCCCCGAGGTGTTGGGAGGGAAGCAGAGGCTTGGGGTGGGAACACACGGCCAGGCCACAGCACCCTGGTTCCAAAGCTGACCAAGGCCAGGCTCCTCCACGCACAGACCATGGGGGGCCCCCAGTCCTGTCACTGGTCCCCTGAGAACCCCCCACCCACAGGGGCCCCAGCGGCAGCCCCTTGGTGACACTTCGCAACTTGCCCCTCGAGGCACTTACGCAGATTCCTTACCCTAAAACGTCAAACACAAGCAAGCGCTGTCTCAGACACCCTCTGCCCGGCTGTCGCAGCAGCACGGGTCCAAGAGCGACCAAACCCAACGGGCAGCTCCAGGTGCACAGCCTGGGGATGCGGGCTGGTTTGGGACCAAGTGCCAGCCTCGGACAGGTTACTGCACACACGTGCACACACGCGCACAGACAGACACACGACCCCAGGCCCTGGCCCCTGAGCTGCAGGACCGGCCGGTGCAGATGCCCCCAGGCCTGGACCCCAGAGCCGGTGGACACCCCCTAGGGTCACAGGCCACGGTCTGAAGACAGGACTGGGAGAAGAGGCCCCCGGCCCCTCGCTCCCACGCAGGCTCCTGCCCAGCCAAACCCATCGGGGGTAACCCCGGCACCCCTCGCCATGGGGCAAGCAATGCCTGCGTCTTTCCTCCCTACCCACCCACCTGCCCCCCGAGTCCTCCCCAAAGTGGGCAAGACACCCCCCTTTACTGGGTCACTCTCCCCAGTGCCAGGCGTGTGCATCCCAGCTCGGAGCACAAGGCAGAACCCGTTTGGTGCCCTCCCTGGGCCCGTGCTCACCCCCCACCCCATGCCAACACCCCCCCCACACCACACCTGCATCCCACACGCGCACACCTGACACCTCGCTGGGCAGGTCTCTGTCACCCAGCCCATCCTGCTCCCAACGGCAAGCCGAGGCCCTCTGTCCAGTGAGGACCACGCACGGCCGTGCCGGGCATCTGCTGGGCGCCCCAATGGATGAAAAACAACACACCCCACCGTGTCCACAACACTTGTGCCCTGGGTGCTGGGCCTACTGGCCACACCCCCGCTGCCCTGCGTCCACCTGCCGTCCTCCTGCTGGGGCTCCTGCTGGGGCTCCCGCTGGGGCCCTTCGGCCTCGGCCGCCCCCTGGAGGGGTGGTCTTCCTCAGCATCCAGCCCAGCCATCACTCGGCCACAAGCCCCGTGAGCGTCCTTCTTGGCACCCAGGAACTGGTGTCTGGGTGTTTATTCGCCAGTTTATCACCTTTACCTGCCCACCCTCGCTGCCCCCTGGAACCCAGCCCTTGGAGCCGAGAAGGGCCCTAGAAGCCGATGAAAATAAACGGCCTGATAGTGGGGCCTCACGCACATTTCACATTTGTGTCCCTCCCCCCAGGAGCCCAGGCCTGCTCCAGACTCCGGGGCCTGCTGGCCGTGCCCCCGCCCCGAGGCCGTGGCCCGCGGCTGGCCCTCCGCTGAGGTTAGTGATCGCTGAATAAGAGCTGCACTGTGCCCTCCCCACGCCTGGCCCCGGCCTCCCCATGAGCGGCCTGTCCTAGAGGGACCCGGGCGGGTCTTGTTCTTGCGGACAAGCCACAGGGACGCCAAGGCTCCAGACCCGGGGCAGCAGACCCCTTTCCTGGACACCCGACCACAGCCCGTCTTTCCTTCAAAGCGCGAAAGGGCACCGCTCCCTGGAGGCGACCTGACTTCTGGAAAGACAGCGAGTGCGGCTGGTTAAGGTTCGTCCCGCACGTGCCGCCAAGACCTCCCCCACCCCCACCCCCGCTCAAGGTCCCGCTCCTCGCCCCCGAGGACTTCTGTCTCCCCAAGAGGGACTTTTCTCGCTAGACAGCATTTGCCCCCAACAAAGCAGCCCGCGTTCCCACAGCGCATCGAGGCTTTTGCAAACCTTTACAGGAGTGGCATCAAGACAGAGGGACGTCAGGAGGGAGACCCGACGCCTGCACCTACCGCTGGTCGCCCGCGGCCTCCCGCGCCCGGGGAACGGTCTCCACCGCGGCGGCCGGGCGCAGCCACCTCCCCCGACACCCGCCCGGCCCATCCCGAGACTCCAGAGGTCAGAGAAAGATAAGCACGGCCCCGGAGACTCGGCCAGAGAACCGGCGGCTGGAGCGCGTTACTGATTAACACAAGGTCGCCCATAAACCCCGAGGCTTTTATCATCAACGGAAAACAGGTTGCTAAGGCGCCAAATAACGGAGCTGCTCCGGAGTCATTCACTGCTGGCTAGAGCCAGCGTCTGGCCCCGTTCCTGGTGTCACCAGAGCCAGGACGGACCGGGCAGCATGAGCCCCGCGCCGCCCAGGAAGACACGCTGCAGCACAGGAGCATGGGTGTGTCACGGCCAGCATGCCCCGGGCCAGGGAGCTGCCCCGGGAAGGGCCTGAGCTGGGCTGGCCGTGCTCACCGAGGTTGGCTGTCGGCGTGGACCGATGCTTTGATGCAGTCGGGGCGGGTGGGCACTTGGATGGAGAAGCACCAGAAGAGAAAGGCCCGGCCGAGCTTCCTGGGGTGGGGGTGGGGGCGACACGGCGGCGGGGGGGGCGGGGGGGGGGGCGGCGCGTGCGATCTGCCCCAGTGTCACTTCTTCAGGCTCCCGGTTCCCCATCTGCAGACGACACCCAGAGCCTGTCTGGCCACAGCAGGGCCTCCGCGAGAGCAGAGGAGCAAACCTCCAGCCTGGTGCCCCATGGGCCCCAAAACAGGGGCGAAGACACCTCGAGCCCAAATCCTGGCCCTCAGGCCCTCGCCCTACCAGGGAGCAGAGAGCAGCCAGCCACGCCCTGTCCCAAGCCTCAGGCCCTAAGGCGGAAAGGGAGCCCTCCGAGGAGGGGCCAGGTGGGCGGGTTGGGCAGACTCGGTTCAAGAGCAGGCAGGGAAGCCAGGGAGGGGTGGTGGATGATGATGAGGGAGGCGGGCAGAGGCCCAGGGTCACGAAACAACAGCCGTCTGCTGGATTTACAGGAAGCCGCGACGCTAAGAGAGGACGCCGGAAAGACGGAACCTGGAGCCAGGAGTTCCCTGGTGGTCTAAGGGTTAGGATTCGGCACGTTTCTCCCTGCAGCCTAGAGCAATCCCTGGTCTGGGAACTGAGGTCCCACGTGAAGCTGCTGCCCCACCAGGGCAGGAAAAAAAAAAAGAAGGCAAAAGAAAGACACAGACACAAACAGAAAGAAGGCAGGCATAACAGAGCAGGGCTGAGAAACAGACATGAAGGCACGAGGTCCTGGGGAGGTGAAGAGGGCAGGGACAAGGTGGGGACAAGGGGGACAAGGGACTCCGTGGGCTACGACGGTCTGAACCCTTGCCCACAGCAAAGCTGGAGGACACGCCTGAGGCCGGGGAAGCCTGGTGAGGAGCTCTGGGGAGCTCCACTGGGGAGAGAAGACCGGCAGAGAGAGCTGTGTACCAGGACGTGCCGCGTGCTGACAACGTCAGGGGGAGAGGCAGGGCCACCCCAGCACCCCACGGGTTCCAGCAGGCACACTGACGAACAGCGGGACAGCTGACAGCCGGCAGGGGGAGCCCAGGTGTGCAGGGGCGTTGGAGCAGGTGCGGGGGTGGGCATGTGGTGGGGGGGTACAGGGCATCTATTGCGGCTCCTGGTAGAGAGATCGCAGGCCTCCTCCAAAAGGGGGAGACTTGGGGTCCGACAGAAGCCAATGCACACTCTCCCTATGGTCGAGGCCACACCACGAAACAGAAAGCAAAACACCAGGCCGACTCAGAACAGACACCACCTACAGAACAACACGCGTGTAAGGGCTGCGTGTGGTTGCCCCCCAAATACACAAAACGCCGACAGTGCCAATCCCAGGTCAGCCGGTACGATAGGCTAAACCAGCTACGCACAGGGAAAGAGCTTCACACTGGCCTGCGACACAAAGCCCAGTTCTGTGAGGAACAAGAGAATAAATGCTTCAACCGGGGCAGCAGTGTTGAAAATAATGACTAAACACATGCGGCGGGAAAATGCCCCGCCGTCGGGTACAAAATCTCAAGGTCAGAGAATAAAATATCTGGCAAGTGATTAGATAAGACAAAGCAGGAATACTTACAACAGTGGAAACGCAAATTCTTAAACATACAAGCTGAATGTCTAAGTACCAAATAATCCAGCTGTACTTGTCACAAAGCAGAATTTACAGGTGATGCCAAAGAAACGGAGCAAAGCACGTCAATAACAGGAGATGGCGGTACAAGAATTAAAAGAGACTGGATGGAGTTCCCTTGCGGCGCAGCAGGTTAAGGACCTGGTGTTGTCACTGCAGCAGCTGCAGCTGTGGTGTGGGTTTGACCGCTGGCCGGGGAACTTCCATATGCCTCAGGAGTAGCAAAAAAAAAAAAAAAAAAAGCCCAAAAACAAACAACCACACCCCCCACGAAATAAGACAGACGACAGAAGCTGTAACGGCAGCAAGGTTGATCAAGTGGATTTAAGGACATGTGGCCAATCTTGTGCTTAACAAGACAGCGCCTGCCTTCTTTGAATGGCTCGTAGAAACGTTCAATGACAGAGTCCATCGATGGAGCAATGAGGAAATTTTCAACAAATCCCAAACAGGAAATCAAACACGAAAAATATTCCCTAGAAATTAATGATGGAATCAGGAAGTAGAAATGGCCTTTCCACCCTCCAAAATGTAAACATTCTCCTCTCCGATGTTCCGTTCTAGGGAAAGCAGAGACGCAGACTGCAGAATTTCTAGAAAACATCGTGAAAACGAAAGCACACATTAAATGCTTTAAATCTTAAAGGAACGTGGACCACATTAAACACTTTAAATCTTTAGGAACGGCAGCATGAAAATAAGAGCGAAGCCTCCACTTCAGAAAAGTTAGGAGAAAATTAAAGTAACTGAAGGAATGAATAAAGGAAAAAGCAAAAGTGAGTTAGAAAAAAACACTGCAATTAACAGCTAAATCTTTAAAAGCTGGTTTTTGAAAAAAAAATCAGTGAAACAGATAAGTCCTCTGTAGAAATAAAAATCAACTAAGGTAATGGAAATTAACAGTACATAAATTAGAACAACCATCAAAGGAAAATAAATTAAAAAAATAGAAATAATTGCGCATCGCTATGCAAATAAATCTGAAAATCTAGATGAAATGGACAATTTTCTAAGAGAAAAAAATATATCAAAAGTGACTATAAAAAAGAAAGAACGTCTGAACAGAACTAGTTTTTTTTTCTTTTTTTTGGCCTCTCCTGCCTGCGGAAGTTCCTGGGCCAGGGATGGAACCACAGTAGTGACAACACCAGATTCTTAACCAGCTGAGCCACTAGGGAACTCCTGAATGGACCTATTTTTAAAAGAGATTTCTGTCAGTGATACTGCCGATGAAAGATACCAAACCAGATACTTCAAAAGTGAATTTTAGGAGTTCCCGTCGTGGCGCAGTGGTTAACGAATCCGACTAGGAACCATGAGGTTGCGGGTTCGGTCCCTGCCCTTGCTCAGTGGGTTAACGATCCGGCGTTGCTGTGAGCTGGGGTGTAGGTTGCAGACGCGGCTCGGATCCCGAGTTGCTGTGGCTCTGGCGTAGGCTGGCGGCTACAGCTCCGATTCAACCCCTAGCCTGGGAACCTCCATATGCCACACGGGAGTGGCCCTAGAAATAGCAAAAAAAAAAAAAAGACAAAAAAAAAGTGAATTCTAACCGATCGTATAAAAACAGATTATCTTAACATGATCTAACCTTCTCCAGAACATAGAAGAGGAAGGAAATTTCCAAGTGCCTCTTTTTGAAGCAAGTATGACGTTGAAGCCACAATGTGAGAATGAATTCGGAAGGAAGGGGTGAAGGAAGGAAACTTGTCCAAATCAACCCTCTCGAGTGTGACGTGAGGTCCCCCGGGGTCCCCCAAGACCGTCAGGGATCTGAGAGTCGTCTGTTCCAAGCACATACTTGGTGACGCAGAATTTTCTTTACAGTCCTCCACCAAACAACACAGTAAGACACCCTGATGCAGAAGCAGCTGTTTCAGGGGTCCCTTAGGTCAGATGTCTGAGAAGCTAACCACATCGTAGAAATAGGAAGTAACACCTCTCCCCTCATTACACTTTTCTCGGTTTTGGAAAGTGTAGTTTTTCTTAATTATAAATGTTTGTTAACATGTTATGACGTTATTGCTACTCTTTCAAATAAATTATTAAATAAGTATTTTAAAACATTATGGAGTTCCCATCGCAGCGCCACAGAAACAAATCTGAGTAGCAACCGTGGGGTTGCGGGTTTGATCCCTGGCCCCTCTCAGTGGGTTAAGTATTTGGCGTTGCCGTGAGCTGTAGTGTAGGTCGCAGGTGTGGCTTGGATGCCACATTGCTGGGGCTGTGGGCCGGCAGGTGTAGCTCTGATTTGACCCCTAGCCTGGGAAACTCCATGTGCCGTGAGCGTGGCCCTAAAAGGCAAATGAAATAAAATAAAATAACATATTCCGTGTTAATTTCTCAGCTATTGCATATCAGTAGCAGTTTCTCAAGTGCAGCACTCCTGATATTTTGGACTGGGTGCTCCTCTGTCTCGGGCTGTCCTGGGCACTGCAGGTCATCTGGCAGTACCCCTGACTTCTGCCCACTAGGTGCCAGTCCAGGAGAGACACCCCGCCACACCAGTCGTGTCTTGCCGAGTGCCCCCTTGGGTGGGGGAGGGCCACCCCCAGCTCAGAACCACAGTAGTCGTGACCCACACGAACAAAAGGCCATTGGAGGACTCAGCGCTTTTTTAAGAGTGTGAAGAGATCAAAAGTTTGAGACCCACTGCTCTCTCCCCATGAGGATACATACAAAAATTCCTTTAAAAACCAGCAAGCGGAATCTAAAACCACATTAAAAAGACAGCACATCATGACCAAGTGGGGTTTGCTCCATGAATGCAAGGGTGGCGTGACGGCAGGAAATCTATTCATGAAATTCGCTGTATGTCTTTAAAACGAGTGCTGGGCAGGTAGCGTCACAAGGTCCCACCTCACGTCCTGACGGTAACACTCAAGAGACGCGGGGCGACTTAAAGGGTCACGCTCATCATGTGCTTCCCCCGAAGGGGACGCGCCCGCCGTACCCTTCCTGTGTGAGGCCCCCCGAGTCCGCATGCGCTTAGCGGAGGAATGCTAGAAGCATCAACAAACACCAGCAAGCAAAACATGCCTGTGATGTCGCAGGCCAGTCACAGGTGTGGCTACGGACAGGACACGCACAGCAGATGTGTGTGAGCAAACTGGTTCCAGCCACGTTGTCAAAAAGCCAGAACAGGAGTTCCCGTCGTAGCGCAGTGGTTAACGAATCCAACTAGGAACCATGAGGTTGCGGGTTCGGTCCCTGCCCTTGCTCAGTGGGTGAAGGATCCGGCGTTGCCGTGAGCTGTGGTGTAGGTTGCAGACACAGCTCAGATCCCGCGTTGCTGTGGCTCTGGCGTAGGCCGGCGGCTACAGCTCCGATTCAACCCCTAGCCTGGGAACCTCCATATGCCAAGGGAGCGGCCCAAGAAAAGGCAAAAAGACCAAAAAAAAAAAAAAAAAAGCCAGAACACATCATGACCAAAGCTGGTTGACGCCAGGACACAGGAGCGGTCGGCCACAGCACATCGGTTCATCCGGTCAGCGCTGACAAGGGACACGGAAGAAAAACAGCTCGATTACTTCCTGAGATTCAGGAAAAGCAGAGGCTGGCACGCAGCGCGGCCAGCACGGTCGGGACCTCGGCCGTGGCCACGTCCCCCCAGAGATCTCCCTGTGGCCCCTGTGATGAGACAGGGGGACAATGAGAGAAACGGGGTGAAGAAGAAGAAAAGCCTCCACCATTCGCAGGCGATGTGACGTCTACGCAGAAGGTCAAGGACGTCCTTGAGGCAAGTTACTGGGAAACAAGGGTCCGCGGGCGGCGGGTCAGCCAGGCTGTGCCCCCCTCCTCCCCGGGGCTGCTCCCGGCTCCCGGGAGAAAGCGCTCCCGTCGGAGCGGGACCAGGAGCCAGCGAAGCGGCCCTGAGCCCGGAGGGAGCCAGAGGCCCCCCCACCCCCCCGCGCCCCCCTGGCAGGCACTCGAAGGCCAGGCATCCGGCCGGGCTGCACGAGCGGGACCATCCCTCCCCCTCGGAGCTGGTGTGTCCGTGTTTCTGCAGACACGCTTCCTAATTTCCATTCACATGGCAGGGGGGGGGGGGAGGGGGGGCTTCCCCAGACGCCACGGCCTTCTGTTTCAGCCAGAGCCCTGGGCAAAGCCAGGCTGGTGGCGGCACAGTGTGCTGGTGCTCCAGGCTCGGTGACTCAAGAGGCTCCTTGTCAGCTCTATTCACCGAGAGATGGGAGCTGCCAGGCGGACGGCGGCTGCAGGACAGGCAGAGTCCGAGGGAGGCCCCAGTCCTGTTCCCGCTGCTGCTGCTCTGCTTGCCCTTTAGATGCTTGACGGATGCAGCTCTGCTAACGAACACGGGTGACCCAGCGACAAAATGCATGTAATTATGCATGCACACAACCCTTCACATGTGACCCAAAGAGGAACGTGGTGGTACAGAATGTTCCAGAAAACAGACACCCCTTGGTGGGAAGGGAATCTTCCACGTAGAGCCCACCTCCCCCCACCCAGCCCCGCCCCCACCCCGTCTCCTCCCCACCAAACGGCAAACAGCACCAGCCAGGGTCTCCACATTGGCAGGAGGCAAAGTCCCCCTTCCAGCAGGCCAGGCTTCTGCGCCGGGCGGGGCTGCTCAGACACTGCAGAGCCTCGAGGCCCTCGTCGTGGTCACCTGACTGTCTCCGGCTCACCGCCAGCCCTTCCACACCAGAACGAGCATGCCCGCTCCATGACACTTTCTCAGACACGCACGCACATCTCAAGTCTTGAAAACACAGCCTGGTTCTAATAAACTCATTACCCAGAACCAGGTACCTGTGCTCTGAAATAATCCCCCAGACGTTCTCACAGAGCAGGAGCATGCGTGTGCATGTGTGTGCATGCGCACGTGTGCATGTACATCCAGCCATGCCCTTGAAGACCTGCATAAAAGAGGAAGTTTATGTGTTTTAAACGAGTGAGACCTGTGCACTAGAAGCCAACCGTGCAAGTGGAAAGCAAGGTGTGCGGTGTACGTCATGGCGCATAAACACATTTTTAGAAACTGCGTGTATGTTCTCCTGTGCATTTTTTGACAAGTTCTGGAAGGATGAACCACCAACCGTTTATACGTAGTTCCCTCCAGGAGAAAGGGTCGGATTGCAGATGGAGTAAAGAATGAAATGACTATTTATTAGATTTGGTTCTGTTTCATTGTTCTAAGCACACATTATTTCTTTAATTACAAGTTAATTATGAACAAACATTTGCCTTCCTTGCTCGTAAAGTGCCAACCTTTTGTCTCCGCAGTGGTTACGAAGTCTAACCGCCTGGACTGAATGCTGATAAGGCTGCTCTTTAAGGGGAGAAACTTCTCCCGCAGGCTACACGCCTTCTTTAGACACAACTCGGCCGGTCAAAGTCTAAGCCCTTTGCTCGTCCCCTCCCGTCACCTTCAGAGCAAAGACAACCTGCTGCGCAGGGGGCCCCCACCTCGCCCAGCCCCTCGCCCCCTGGACTGAGTCCGAGCCCTCGGCCCACGTGGGCCATGGGGTGGGGGCGGGGAGGGAAGGCACCGAATCAGCATCAGAACGTAGAACATAAGCAGGACGAAGGAAACCTCCCGATCCTCTTAAACTCGAAGGAAAAGCTGGTGGAAACTCCAGGCCCCAGAGCCCGAGTCCACCCACAGGCCCACCCCCTGGCCGGGGTCCCAGTGCTCGCCTGGCCTCCCCCAGCCTCTCCCTCCCCGCAGCACCCTGCAGGGCTGGCAAGACACGACAGCCCCCCCAGGTGTCCACGGGGCACCAGGGGCCAGCAGGGACAGGGCACGGCACCAGGACAGCAGATGGGCCCCCCAGGCAGGTAAGCACAGGCAAATGGCTTATCTGGAGGCTTCGTCCTCATGGGGAAACCGCTGCTAACACGACGCCCTCCACATGGGCGGGAAGAGAACTGATTGAGGAGGGACTTTGAAAGCGCTCAGCTCGGAGCCCACGGGCGTTACCACCAAGGTAAGAGCTCTCCCAAGAGACCGCACCTCGTTGCAGCCACCACGGCGTCAGAGCCCCGAAGCACCCGCCCGCCCTCGTCCACTGGGCTCCGCCCTTCCGCTTTAGGTGGCGCGGTTCAGACAGCGCCCCCTGCAGTCCGTGCCCTTCATTTCTCTGACGACTGATGAGAACGTGCACGTCTTTTCAGATGTTTATTAGACGTCTTTTGAGCGGTGTCAGTTCAAGTCATAAATGAATGATTTTGCTTAAAATTTCAATATTGATGATCACTAGGTCGGGGGCAGGGAAGTGTTTTGTTTTCTCTTTCCTGCCTCTAAAAATTGGTGAGTTGTACAGATGTCACTGAGAGTCCTTTTTGACCATGTTGAGTTAACCTGGCCGCGTGCTCGGGTATAAACCCGATCTGGGAGTTGTCACGCACTGTCTCCCCCGCGCGGTCCCGTCCTTGCTCCCCGTCCTCAGCCGTTACCGACCTCCGAGGTCCCGTCCCCAGCAGACAGGGAGGCCAACCCGATTTCCATCTCCAGCTTCCCCAAGTTCTGCCCTTCCGGGGGAGGCCTGGCCGATGACCAGTGACATGGGTGACTCTCCCCCAGGAACAAGCCGATGGCGATGACACAGGCCTGCCACGCACAAGGCAGCACGCTTCACAGACCAAACGGCTCTTGGTGCTACCGGAGGCCCCTGTGGCCATCGCAGGCCGCGCCCTGGGCAGCGGCCGTTCCGGGGCGAGAAGCCTTTTAGCCCTGCAGGCAGGTGATAGTCAAAAGGAGAGGAACACACCTGAGAGCTCAGCCTCAGGTTACACCGTGGCCCGATGTTCTTCCGCCGCTTGCGGCAACTGAACAGCTGGGACCAAAGCTGCGTGTTACTCAGCACCGAGCCAAAAGGGGAAGCAAACATTTGTTGATTCAGAGCGTCGGAGCTGAGACACACAGAACGCTGGGCGCCGAGAGGTGGGCTGTGTCTCATATTTACATCACCAGTTACCCAACTTTACCCTAACGAAATGCGTGAGCACAAAGAGATATGAAACAGAGTAATTTTTTTTTGTCTTTTTTTGTTGTTGTTATTGTTGCTATTTCTTGGGCCGCTCCCGCGGCATATGGAAGTTCCCAGGCCAGGGGTTGAATCGGAGCTGTAGCCACCGGCCTACGCCAGAGCCACAGCAACACGGGATCCGAGCCGCGTCTGCGGCCTACCACACAGCTCACGGCAACGCCGGATCATTAACCCACTGAGCAAGGGCAGGGACCGAACCCGCAACCTCATGGTTCCTGGTCGGGTTCGTTAACCACTGCGCCATGACGGGAACTCCCGAAACAGAGTAATTTTAATTTGAAAACCAAGGACTGCAGTGTCCCCTTCATATATTTAAGCAGCATCGCTTTTAATAAATCGTGACTGTAAATATAAAAAGGACGAGATTGGCGCTGGCTTGGCGTTAACCGACTAGTCGTTACCAGCACACGGAGCCACTACTGCCCAGGAGGGTAAACTGCCTGCCCACCCAGAGCTGGGAATCAAGAGCTAAGTTTGTCAGCTTCCTAACGTGATGGCTGGACTTGCTCTCTGCAGCAAGCACTTTAAAAGGTCTCCCAGGCCCGCAGAAGCAATGGCAGAGGGAGGCCTTCTGGTCATGGCTGGATTAATACAAACAGAAGCTGTCACTCAGTCACCTCATGCAACAGACCCCAAGACCGGGTGCACAGGAGGGGAGCGGTCGGTGCAGAACCAAAGGCAGGTCCTGGACCACCCGGAGTCAGGACACGGGAGAACGGGAGAGGGCCCAGGTCACGGGAGGTCACTCTGTGGGACGGGCTCTGTCCTCAGCCTCGGATGAACCAGGGCCACCCCATCAGTGCTCTCTGCCAGCTGCTCGTTGTCCAGAGGCTTCAGGGGGTAAGAGGGCCCTCCTGCAGGAGCACAATATCCTCTGGCAAACGTGCACCCTGACCTCCAGGGCATGGTCCGCCCGACGTCCACACTGGTCAGTCCCCTCCATGTCAGAGAGACCCCCGGGCTTCCAGTCAGCTCACAAAAGCTGGTCTGGCTCTGGCCCCACAGTCGTCCCCCCCCGCCCCCCAAACCCAGCAGCGGCTTCCGCTCGGCCCCGAGGTCATCCTTCCAGGAAAGGCCAGAAGGGGAAACCACATCACCTGAACCTTGTCACTTGGACGTCGGACAAGCGGGAACTGATTACAACGCATATCCTTTGGCTATAAGAAAAAGAGCATCAACCAACAACGCCTCAAGGTCCCGCTCTGCGCCCCACTCGGTCCCTTTAATGTCGCTGAGGCTGGATCGGCGAGCCTGGCTCCCAGGGCGACAGACTGTGGTGTCTGCCGGCACAGCCAGGTCCAGACCACTGGGGCGGGACTCACTCACTCCAAGGCTGCTCCAGGGAACAGAGACACACGCACACGCACACACGCGGCTCAAGTGCCAGCCGCCTCCCTCTCACTCACCGAGGCACGGGGTCGGCAGGGTGGGCGGGAACGCGGGTCCTTGGAGGTTTCTGACGTGAAGGCCTGAAAGTGAAAGGCACAAACGGGAATGAACTTGGGCAGGACTGGAAAACCACAGTGAACAACCTGCACGCAGCGAGGGCGGTTTCGGGTGAACCTCAGCTCCTGATGACAACAGCACAGTCCGCGAACTCCGCAACCCCCCCGCGACACAGCCGACGTGGGCCTTTCCGAGGGCTGCTACACCCTCCCCCGCCCCATGAGCAGCCCCACAGACGGCCCGCGATGAGCGGACGGGAGCAATCCTGAGGTCACACCCCAGCAAGGACTGCGGAGCACTTTCAGCCTCCCCTGCAGGCTCCTGGGAACAGCGGAAGGTGGGCGGCCGCCTGCGACAACGGAGCGAAACAGCCTCCAGGCCCCTGGGCTCCGGGCTCTGGCTCCCAGGAGGAGGCCGCCCTCGACCTCACCCTCACTCCGAGGCCTCCAAACCCACCGACCCTGCAGGACGCGCTCCTCCCGGCAGCCCAGCCCGCCCGCCAGCACAGCTTCGGCCTCTGACCGACAGAGCAAAACCGTGGGCCTCCCGGCTAATTTTAGTCTTGTGTTTGTTTGCTTGCTTTCAATTGTGGTAACACACACATAAAAATTACCATTTAAATCACCTCTCAGCGTACAATTCAGAGGCATGAAGTACCTTCACACTGTGGGGCCACTGTGGGGCACCACCGTCCAGCCAAGTTCACCTTCCCAAGTGAAAGTGCCCCATCGCTCCCTCCCTCCCACCCCCCACCCAAGCCCCTGGTGCCCACCATCCTGCCTTCTGTGCCTATGAACTTGATGCCTCCATGAGCGGAACCCTGCGGTGCTTGTCCTTTGGTGTCTGGCTTTGTCCTCTGGTGTCCAGGCATTGTGTCCTCAAGGTCCGTTTATGTCGCAGCAGGTGTCAGAATCTTGTTTACAAGGCTGAATTCTATTACTTTATGTGTACACACCACGTTTGTTCTTCTCTAAGTCTTCAGGTTTCAGCGTTCGCCTTTAAGCCTGTGATCCACAGTGAGGTAATTTTTTAACGTGGGACAAAGGCTCACGGCCGTCCAACAGTCCTGGCACCATCTGCTGGCAATGCTAACCTTTGCCACCGAATTATGTTGGAAATAAATGGACTATCAATGCGTGGGTTTGTTTTGAGAATCTACTCGGCTCCACGGATCTTCAAGCACACCTTCTGGCCGGTTCCACGATGTCTGCGATACTGCAGCCATAGAGGAAGTCCAGTTCCTCCCACCAGCTCCTCTTTCGTTGGCTTCTTTAAAATTGTTGCCGCTCTCCTAGGCTCTTGGATGTCCATGCAAATTTTGGCTTGTACATTTCTACAAAAAGCCTTGCCAGGGAGTTCCCATTGTGGCTCAGTGGAAACAAATCTGACTAGTATCCATGAGGACTCAGGTTCGACCCCTGGCCTCGCTCGGTGGGTTAAGGATCCAGCATTGCTGTGAGCTCTGGAGTAGGCTGGCAGCTGCAGCTCCAATTCAGTCACTAGCCTGGGGACGCCCATATGCCGTGGATGCGGCATTAAAAAAAAAAAAAAGGGAAAAAAAAAAGCCTTGCCAGCCTTTTGATTGTGATTGCATTGAATCTATATATTAATTTTGGCAGACCTGACATTTTAATAACACTGGGTCCTGTGGTCCATTAACATGGTCTGGTTCACGTTTTATTTAGGCCTTGTTTAATTTCTCTTGGCACTGCTTTATGTTTATCCCTATGAATTTCGTATTTTTGACGCTGTTGTAAACGGTGCTTTGTTACAGCTTTCAGTGGTTCAGCACCAGCAGAGAGAAATGAAATAAATTTTGTTAGACTGACCTATGTCCTGTAAATTCACCAAACTCACCTACTGGTTCCAGCAATGTTTTTGTGGATTTCGTAGGGTTTTCCACATAGGCCACGGTGCCATCCATGAACGGAGACAATGCCACTCTTTTGTTCCCCTTCTGTGTGCCTTTTCTTCCTTTCCTTGCCTTCCTTTCCCGGTATGATGCTGAACAGGGCGGTGAGAGCCCTCGTCCTGGCCTTGCTGCTGATCTAGAAGGAAAACTTCAGTCTTCCCCATTAACCAGAACGGTAGTTACAGGGTTTTCATAGATGCCCTTTATTAGACAGAGCAAGCTCTAGTTTTCTGAGAGACTTTTTCTTTTTTTTGGCAGAGCCTGTGGCATGTGGAAGTGCCCGGGCCGGGAATCAAACCCACGCCCCAGCGGTGACTCTAGCCGCTGCGGTGACAATGCTGGATCCCTAACCCACTGGGCCACAGAAGAACTCCTCAGAGACGTTCTTAAACCGCAAATGAGTATTAAATGCTTTTTTTTTTCACCAGTGAGATAGTCACCACTGAGTGGAGTTCTTTTTGGTTTGTCAATAAAGGGAATTACAACGATTGGCTGTGAATGTTAAACCAGCCCTGCATCCCTGGGATAAACCCCATCTGATTAGGAGGCAGAACCCCTTTTACATGTTGCCGGGTTTGATTGGCTAAAATGTTCTACTTGGTGATGGATATCGGTCCCTAGACTTTGTCTAGCTTGGGTACCAGGGTGGTGCTGGCCTCATAAATGAACTAAGAAGTGTGCCTTCCTCCTCTAGTTACTGGGGGACTTTGATAATTCATAAAGTGTCATCTGGGCCAGGAGTTTTCTTTGTTAGAGGTTTTGCAAGGTTATTTGGGTCTATTTTGGCTTGAATAAGTTGCAGTGACTTGTTCTGTCCCAGGCATGTGTCTCTTTCATCTGTGTTGTAAATTTTCCTGCCACAAAGTTTGTCGTATTTCCTTGCCATCCTTTTAATACCCATAGGACTTGTAGGGACTCCTTCTCTCTATTTTCCTTTTATTTTAGGCCACACCCAAGGCACGTGGAAGTTCCCAGGCCAGTGATCAAACCCACACCATAGCAGCAACCCAAGCTGCTGCAGTGACAGTGCTGGATCCTGTTTTTTTTTTTTTGGCTTTTGGCTTTTTAAGGCCGAACCTGCAGCACATGGAGGTTCCCAGGCTAGGGGTTGAATCGGAGCTGTAGCCCCTGGCCTACACCACAGTCACAGCAATGCAGGACCCGAGCAGTGTCTGCAACCTACACTACAGCTCACAGCAATGCCAGATCCTTAACCCACTGAGTGAGGCCAGGGGTCGAACCCACAACCTTATGGTTCCTAGTTGGATTCGTTTCCGCTGCACCACAACAGGAACTCCAGATTTGGGTAGTTTTTCTTCTTCCTTTTTTTTTTTTTCTGATCAATCTAATTAGGGGTCTATCAATGTTAATGATTCTTTCAAAGAACCAACTTTTGATTTCTTTGATAATTTTCTATTGTTCATTTTTTTCATTGATTTCAGCTCTTTGCTGTTTCTCTTTTGTTTACTTTTTCTTAATGTTGAAGCTTAAATCATTTTTTTTTTTTTGTCTTTTAGGGCTGCACCTGCGGCATATGGAGGTTCCCAGGCTAGGGGTCCAAGTGGAACTGTAGCCACTGGCCTAAGCCACAGACAGCCACAGCAATGTGGGTTCCAAGCCTCGTCTGCAACCTACACCACAGCTCATGGCAACACTGGATCCTTAACCCACTAAGCGAGGCTAGGGATTGAACCCATATCCTCATGGATCCTAGTTGGGTTCACTAACCATTGAGCCACGACAGGAACTCCTAAACTGTTGATTTAAAAACTGCTCTCTGTGCTCATATGATCACTTAATACTATAAACTGCTAAGCACTGTTTTACCTGCATTCCACAAATTCGGATGCATTATGTTTTCACTTCCACTCAGTCCAAGCTGTCGGCAAATTCCCCTTGTGACTTCCTCTTTGACCATTTAAGCACCTTTATCGAGCCTTCGCATGTTTGAGGTTTTTCCAGACAGCTTTCAATTACTGCTTTCTCCTTTAACTCTCTGTGAGCAGAGGAAACACTTTGCACAGTTGCTGTCCCTTTTTATTTACGGAGATTTGTTTCACGGCCCAGCGTCAGGTCTATCTCGAGTACTTGCAAAGAGCACGCGTCCTGCTGCTGTCGGGTGGGCTGATCTTTCATCACACCCGTCACGTTAAAGGGATGGATGGTGGTGCTGGAGTTTTCGCTCCCTTTGCTGACTTTCTGTTACTGGTTCTATCAGTTATCCAAGGAGGAATGCTGAACGTTCCTCCTGTAGCTGTGCATTTGTCTAATTTGCCTTTCAGTTCTCTCAGCGTTTGCTGCATGTACTGTGAAGCTCTTAGAAGGTGACCATATTTTCAAAATGTTATTTCTCTTGATGACCTGGGCCCCTTTTACCACCGTGAGGACAACCTTTCTCGTCCTGAAATCTACCTGGACTGGCCTGGGGTTTCCACTGGCTTTTGGTATCTACTTCTCCAGCCTTTCGCTTTTAACCTGGGTCTGTGTTTAACGTGGGAAGCACTTTCGCCCCACCTTTTCGTGTCTGCTCTGCCGCTGACAAAATGCCTTTTATTTGGCGTTTTCAGGCCACCTGTGATTTGGTGCGATTTGATACGGTTGGGATTCAGTCTGTCATCTTTCTCTGTGTCCTACTTGGGTTTATTTCTTCCATTTTTTCCTGGTTTTCTGTCTTCTCCTGATCTGTGATTTTTTTTTAAGATTCCACTTCATTTCCGTTATTAGCTTATTAGCTGCACCTGTTTGTTTCAAGGTGTCCCAAGAACTTAGGATGCGTGCACCTTCAGTGCCTCCTGTCTGCCTCCTGCGGTGTGACAACAGGGCACGTGCATTTCAAGAGCCTGGCCACCGTGTCCACGCTCCCACTTCTGGACTTTGTGCTGTGTTGCCGCCATCCCTTTCCTACTCACAAACTCTACAACACATTGTCAGTACTTTTACTTTAAACGGTAAATGACCTATTACCCGCAGCGTATGGAGGGTCCCAGGCCAGGGGCAGAACTGGAGCTGCAGCTGCCAGCCTACACTGCAGCCACAGCAACGCCCGATCCGAGCCACGTCTGCAATGCCAGATCCTTAACCCAGGGAGCGGGGCCAGGGATCGAAGCTGTATCCTCACGGATGCTAGCTAGTCAGGTTCATTTCTGCTGAGCCACAATGGGAACGCCTACTTTATTTTTTAAAAGGCTTTTTAAAAGAGAGGAGAAGAGTCTCCTGGTGGCTCAGTGGGTTAAGGATCTGGCATTGTCACTGCAGTGGCTCAGGTCACTGCTGGGCACAGGTTTGATCCCTCACCCAAGAATTTCTGTATGCCGTGGGCACAGACAAAGAAAACATTAAAAAGAATAAAATGAGAGGACAAAATCTTTTCTATTTTCCCTTATTTCTTCTGCTCTCTCTTTCTTCTGATCTAAATTTCCAGCCGGTGCCACTTTCCCTGTCCCCAGAGGACTGCCTCTGTGCTTCCCAGAGTTCAAGTCAGCTGATAAATTTTTTCAGCTTTTGAATGTTTGAAAAAGTCTTAATTTAGCTTTCACTTTGGAAAGAGATTCTGCTGGCTATGAAATTACAGGTTGAAGCTTTTTTTCTCTCTGTGTTTTAAAGATACCCCTCCATCATCTTCGGGATTGCAGCGCTTCTGATGAGCAGTCCACCGTGATGTCATCTTGTCTCCTCTGTAAATTGTAGGATTTTGCCTCTGGTCCCTTTTTAAATCTGCTTTAGAGAGTTCCAGAAATTTGGTTATGATAAGCATGGGTGTGGTTTCCTTCGTGTTTCTTCTGCTTGGGATTGACTGATGGTCTTGAAAATCAGTTTTCATCAAACTTGCAAAAATTTTAGCCATTATTTTTTTCAAATACTTTCCAGCTTCTCTGGAACTGAGGTTCATATCTGTTCCTCCTCTTTTGGCCCCAGTGATGCTCTTTCTTTTTTCCCTGCCTTTTTTTCTTTTTCTTTTTTTTTTTTTTTTGGTTTCATTTCAGCGTGGTGTTCCCAGCACTGAGTCTTCAGGAATACTGGCCTGCCTCCGCAGTGGCTGACCTCCTACGAGTCCTGCCCAAGCCTCTTCCTTTCCAGAAGACTGGGGTCTTTTTTGTATCTTCCACTTTCTCCTCATCTTGCGCATCTTTTCTCGGTCACTGAACACATGGAGCATGTTGACAGCAGCAGGCTGAGTTTTAACACCCTTCTCCGCCAATTCTCTCGTCTGGGAGCTGGGGAGCCACCTGGAGCTGCTTCTATCATTGCCGTTTCTCAACTCCCGGGTTGCATTTCCCCGCTCATTGGTCTGACAAGCGATTTGCTTCGTTTCTGGACATCGCGGACACCAGGTGCTGCAGGGCGGGTTGTGTTGTTAGACTTTGCTTGGGGATGCGGTTAACCAACTCGGAGGAGTCGGAAGCCGCTTTGGTGGGTCCTGAGCAGACCGGCCTCCACGTGCTGCGGTCCTTCCATTCGCCCTGGAGAACACAACGTGAGCCGCAGCCCTGTGAGAACCACCACGCGTGCCCCTTTCCAGACTCTGCCTTCGCACACACACGTGCAGATCAAGGCTCGCTCTCTGCAGCTCCTTATTCACGTGACCCTATCCGCTCCAGCATTCTTCTGCACAGACTCCAGCCTTCGTGGAGTCCCGTAAGGCCAGACTCCCCGGGCTCAGCTGCACCCCGAGAGCACGCGCTGGGGGAGGGCCCGCACGTGTGCACTCCTACTGGGTGGTGTTTGAAGTCTGCGGCCTCACACGCTTTGCTGGGCTTTCCAGCGGCTTAAGGTGGGACGGGCAATCTGGCCCCTGTCATCCCACCATGATTAGAAGTGGGTTGGATGACACTTCACGCAACCTCCGTGCCATTTTCCTCTCATCCAGAGGGGGCACGGCGAGTGGCAGCGGCCACTCAGCTCAGCTGAGAACTGCTGGTCTGCACACCTGGGGCAGGGGTTGCAGGTGCGCAGAAGGGGATGCAGGAGGGTGGGGGGGATGGAGCAACGGCACAGGACAGGAAGGTGTGGCTCAGGACCACGCACGCGCCGCTGCAGGCGGTAGGGCCTTTCTCTTCTGGCGTCACTGTCCCTTCCCGAGATGGGCCAGGCGGTCAAGCGCATTGCTGGCATTTGGGCGCCAACAGCCCAGCCTTGTCAGAGCCCCTTCTATGAGCTGGTGCGAGCCCCTCGTCAGATATGTGATCTGCAAATATCTCCTCCCATCCTGTGAGTTGTCCTTTCACTTTCTTGATGGTGTATCCTTTGGAGCGCAAAGGTTTTTAACTTTGACCGTGAACGCCAGAGGAGAAGGCAGCTTACCTTCAGCGGAGAGACTGCCTGACGATGATGTGCCAGCACAGGAAGGATGGCAAAGGCCAGGGTGTGAGGTCACTCATGTGCTGGTGAGCCCACGGCCGGCCAGAGCCTACAGCCAGCAAGTGCACCTGCGGAGGAGCAGGGACCCCCAGCTCAAGTGGGGAGGGCTGGCCAGCAGCAGAGTCTGACTAAAGGAGCTTCTGATGCACGCACACCCAGGCGGGAGGAAGCGATCGCGGGTGGGAGGTCCGAGGGGCCCAGGGAAGTAGAGAGCAAGGAAAGCGACAGGTGCGTCTACAAACCTAAGACGCAAGGCAGTGAGGCCAAAGCAAGGTTAAGAAAGTAAATACCCGCAACGCGTGGAAGGGGAGTTAGGGGGTTCTCAGGTCCCGGGATCCCCGAAGAGTCAAGCACTAGTTAACTGCAGGTGTTTGCCGAGTAAGAATGTTGTAATTTCTACAAAACCCATCAAAGAAACAGAAAGTGTCTATAACTTCCTAATGGTAGAGTTAAAAAAAAAAAATCAATAATCAACTTTTTAAAAACAAGACAGTTCTGAGAAGGAAAGAAAAAAAGAAACATAGCAGAGCTAAAACAGTCAGCAAAACGTTAAGACGGTAGATTTAAACTCAAATCTATCTGTAATTACCTTTACAGGAAACCAAAGAAACGCTCCGGTTAAAAAAAAAAAAAGAGTCAGAATTTTTTTTAAAAGATTATCAAACTACAATTTGTAAAAAAAAAAAAAAAAAACCACTTTCATCATATGCCATTTACGAGCTACATCTAAGACATAAAAGTAGAAAAGGGTTAAAAATGAAAGAATAGGAAGAATACACAAGGCAAATACCGCCCAGAGGTTCAGCTACATGAATTTCAGACGAAACAGACTCAGGGGCAAAAAACACTCGAGAAGGTGAAAGATCACTTCATGTGACAGACGCTTCATTCACAAAGAAGATGCAACAATTCTAAACTGCATTGCTCGTGACACAGCCCCACACGCATAAAGCAAAACCCTTGATAGAAATGCAGGATTAATAGGCGCGTCCGCAGTGACGACTGCAGATTGTAACCTCTCTCAGGATTTGATAAAACAGATGGACCCAAAGATCAATGAGCCGACACACAATTTCTGGGAAGGGCTAAGTAGTAAATAATTTAGATTTTTTTCAGAGCAAACTGGTCTCTGTTGAAACGACTCAACCAAGTCATACTGCAGAGCAGCCACAGACAATACATAAACCAGGGGGTGGCTGTGATCCCATAACGGTTCACTTGTAGAAACAGGTGGCAGCCAGGTTTAGACCACGGAGTGTAGTCTTTCAACACCCGACAGAGGAGGTTTAAACAACCTGATTAATAAACGTAGCGAACTCGCCAAAACTAATCTCACGTACTCTGCTGAAAGCAATGTTTTCAAAGACTCCCGGAGCAGTTTCCGAAATGTGACCGCATGTGGGCCATACAGAGGGTCTCGACAAGTTTTAAAAGACAGGTCAGTCAGTGTATATTGTGACCAAAATTCATTGAAGCTAAAAAAAAAAAAAAGGAAAAAAAAAGCAGATACTTGGACAAATCTTCATAGAAATTCAGAAGTTATCGACAATCAAATATTAAATCAATTAGATATTTTAAAATCTATTGACCTGAATAGTAAAAAAAAAAGGGGGGGGTGCCTTGTCACAGGGTATAGTTGCAGCAGAAAGTTCACAGAGGGACCACGACTGGATGGCTATGCCTCAGTGTGGCAGAAACCTCGGGAGGCTGAAAACGACACAAAACGTAAGTCAGAAAAGGAGAAAGTAAATTATAAAGAAGGAAGGAAATGACTTAGAAAGCAGAAAGGAATGACATAAAGCACGCAGAGAAAGCTGCAAAGGTGGTTCTGTGAACGGCTCAGGCGAGTTGGCAGAGTTTTGCCAGGAGAAGCGAGGGGACCAGAGCGTCGGCGTGGACAGTGTCGGAGCGGAGCCCCAAGCGAGCCCTGCGCAACTGTCGTAGGAGGGAATTGGGAACAGCTCTGGGGCAAAAAACTTGAAAATGTACAAAAGGACACATTCCTAGGAAGAACAGCTGACCAAAAATACCTGTGAAGATACAGAAAACCCAAGGAACACGATAACCTGAAAAACCTGCGGCAAAAGCCCCCATCGCCCCAGGAACCCCGTAAACCCCTGCCTGTGGCCCCTCCCCAGGGGACCACCCCCCCCCCACCACAGACGCCTGCCCGGCTGGAGCCTGCGCCCTCGGACCCGGGGCGCAGGGCAGCATCACCTCCTTCCAAGCAGCAAACGATGAAACTGGCGTCGCAAGCAGAGAAGAAATGTAAGTGGAAGGTGTTTACTCAAGAACCAAGTGTGAGCTCGGAGATGTGACCTGGTCGCCGTGGAGGACAGAGAGCTGGCTGTCTGGACACCCGGAGCGCCCAGCTCTGGTCTGAGCACCCCCTCATCCCCAGGTGTCCTAAGGAGCGTGCCCCACACCACCTGCGGGCCCTGGGGACACGCTGCAGACCCCTGGTCCCAGGCCGAGGCAAATCCTCGTTCTTCTGCAGGACCGCGCTCCGGCTCCCGCAGGCTCTCCGTGGGGCAGAGGCTGTACGTTCGAAGGAGACAGGGAGCATCTTTGGTGACCGATTACGAAGGATAACGATGGCAGGGGGCGGCGAGGCAGAAACAAAGAGGCGACGTACAAAAGCAGCCCGTACCTCCCAGGACAACCTGCCCTCCAGGTCGAGATCAAAGCCTCTGCTACCCCAGAGCTCAGCCGCCTCCACTCACTCGGCCTGCGGGGGCAGGGAGGGACCACCGAGGGACCACTGGCGGCGGGCGGGGACGAGCTCCCCTGGGAAACCACAGAAAAACAAAAAGAATGAGGAGGAGACACGCAGAGAGAGGATCACGCTTCATATTCATACGTCCTGCATCTTCACCTGATGACAAGTTGGCTGGGAGAAGCTTATTTACTGAGAAAGGTGCTGCCTGCTTCACCTGCTTTCATGACACGGGGGCGGGGGGGGGGGTGGCAAAGGGAGGAGCAGAGGGCAGCACGGGGCAGGGCTGCATGTGGGGCCTGGCCCCACCCGGAGCTACTCCAGGATCTCAGGGTCAGCGCAGTCCTCACCGGTGACAGCGGTGATCAGCTGGTCAAGGGTCTCTTTTAGGAGGCAGACAGCACACCTACGGCAGACAGGTGCCAAGACCGCACGTCCCAAGTCCCAAGACCCCACGTCCCTTGGAGGCTGTGGGCAGGAGCAGCCGCCTGGGGCCAGGGTGGCCTGTGGAGCCCAGAGCTGGGCCACTTCGCTCCCCCCAGGCCCAGTGGCCTCACGGTGGCCCCGGGGGCTGGAATCTCCACCTGGAGGGCACGAGGAGGAGCCTCGTGTGTCCCAGCTTCCCAACCGACTTGGCGCTTCGCCTCCAGGGCGTCCACGGCAAACACATTAAAGGCAGTCACTGCCCTCCAGCCACCAGGCCTCCGTGGGACCCATGTGGGCTGTGTGACAAGGATAGAGTGAGGCCAGGCTTCTGCCCCGAGGCCCCTGAGGGCCATCAAGGCAGGGCTGGGCCAGACCGAGGGGCCCCAGACCTTCCTGCTCGCTGTGCAGGGACTTCTGTGTTATTGGGCTGGTATCTGTTGCTGGTTTGGGGGGGAAAGTCCCCCAGCTCCTGCCTTCAGACCCCACTTGGCGCAAACACCACCACCTGCTCCCCACACGGTGCTTATGGTGCCAGGAAAGCCACCTGGGTCCTGACGTCCAGGCATTTCCAGGCTGGAGCACACATCCCTTTGAAATCCTGGGTATGGACAATCTATGAAACCTATTCCTCTAAGGCGAAGAAGGTCTTACCAACGATTCTATTCGTATGAAACTCAGCAGGGTTAGAATTCGTCAGACCCTGTTCTGAGCATTTCACGTGCTAAAGGCACACGGGCCTGCAGAGTAGAGAGCCACACACTAGACAAACCTGGAGGTGGGGGGGCCCAAAGACGAGGGACCACCCCAGGTCAGACGTCCCCTGCCACTCAGGGTGTGACCAGAATGTCCAAACACGATGGAGCCCGAAACACAATTTCAAATCTCCTAGTGGCCGCATTATAGGCAAACAGGAATGGAAACAACCCAAGTGTCCAGAGAGAGAGACAGAGAGAGAGAGAGTGATGAAAAAGAATGACATAATGCCCTTTGCAGCAACATGGATGGGCCCAGACATGATGATATCAAGTGCAGTCAGACAGACAAAGACTAAAATCCTATGATACCGTGTATATGTGGAAACTTAAAAAACGATACAAATGAATCCATACACAAAACAGAAACAGAATCACAGACAGAGAGAACAGACTTATGGTTTCCAAATGGGAAGGGGGGAGAGAGACATGAGGAGTTTGGGATTAATAGATACTCACCGCTCTATATAAAACAAACAATAATAAACAATAATTATAGTCAATATCTTGTAATAACCTATGATGGAAAATAACATGAGAAAAAAGTATATATATGTACATACATAACTGAATCACCTTGCTGTACACCTGAAACTAACAATATTGTCGGTTTCATAAAAAGGAAACAGGCGGAGTTGCCCTCGTGGTGCAAAAACGAATCCGACTGGGAACTATGAGGTTTTGGGTTCCATCCCCGGCCTCACTCAGTGGGTTAAGGATCCAGCGTTGCTGTGGCTGTGGTGTAGGCCGGCAGCTACAGCTCCGATTTGACGCCTAGCCTGGGAACCTCCATATCCCACAGATGGGATCCTAAAAGACAAAAGACCAAAAAAAAAAAAGGAAACAGACACAAATAATTTAATTATGGATCTTATTTAACCCAATATATCCAAAGTGTTATCATTTCTTTTCTTTTGTCTATTTTTTTTTTGGTTTTTGAGGGCCATACCCACAGCATATGGAGATTCCCAGGCCAGGGGTCTAATCGGAGCTGTAGCTGCTCGCCTACACCACAGCCACAGCAACGCGAGACCTTTAACCCACTGAGCGAGGCCGGGGACCAAACCCGCAACCTCCTGGTTCCTAGTTGGACTCATTTCTGCTGCACCACAACAGGAACTCCTAAAAGTGTT
The DNA here is from genome assembly GCF_016906955.1 of Phacochoerus africanus. Taxonomy (NCBI): domain Eukaryota; kingdom Metazoa; phylum Chordata; class Mammalia; order Artiodactyla; family Suidae; genus Phacochoerus; species Phacochoerus africanus. Next base: position 286,817,059 of record NC_062544.1, on the reverse strand, counting down.
GTCATTTCAACATCTATTCAATATAAAAGACTGTTAGTGAGAGAGTTTTCTTTCCGCACACGAGGTCCGTGACCTCAGAGTGCATATTCCGAGCTGACGGCACATCTCACTCCAGACCGGCCACCTTCCAGGTGTGGCTCCGGGATCCGTGACCTCGTGGCTCATACCAGCTCAGGCCCAGACACAACACGCTCTGTTACTTCCCTCTCCTTCCCTTTTCTGTTTACATGCTAAGAATTTTAAACCCACACACCTACAGCCAACTCATCTATGACAAAGGAGGCAAGAACATACGATAGAGAAAAGACAGCCCCTTCAATAAGTGGTGCTGGGAAAACGACAGCCACATGGAAAAGAATGAAATTAGAACACTCCCTAACACCATACACAAAAATAAACTCAAAATAGATTAAAGACCTAGATATAAGACCAGACACTATAAAACTCTCAGAGGAAAACATAGGCCAAACACTCTCCTGACATAAACGACAGCAACATCTTCTCAGATCCACCTCTTAGAGTATTGACAATGAAAACAAAAATAAACAAATGGGACCTAATCAAACTTCAAAGTTTCTGCACAGCAAAGGAAACCCTCAACAAAACGAAAAGACAGCCCACAGAATGGGAGGAAACCTTTGCAAGTGAATCGACTGACAAGGGATTAATCTCCAACATTTATAAACACCTTCTGCAGCTCCATACCAAAAAAACAAACAACCCCATCAGAAAATGGGCAGAAGATCTAAACAGACAGTTCTCCAAAGAGGACATACGGGTGGCCAAAAAACACATGAGAAGATGTTCACCATCACCCGTTATCAGAGAGATGCACATCAGAACCACGATGAGGTCCCACCTTGCACCAGCCAGAACGGCCATCATCCACAAGTCTACAAACAGTAAGTGCTGGAGAGGGTGTGGAGAAAAAGGAGCCCCGTTACACTGTTGGTGGGATTGTCAATTGGTGCAACCACTGTGGAAAGCAGTATGGAGATGCCTCAGAAAACAAAATAGAACTGCCATTGGATCCAGCAACCCCACTCCTGGGCATCTGCCCAGAGAAAACCACGACTCGCAAACACACATGTACTCCAATGTTCACTGCAGCACTATTTACAAGAGCTGAGACATGGAAACAACCTAAATGTCCATCGACAGAGGAGTGGATCCAGAAGAGGTGGTCCATAGACACAAGGGAATATTCCTCAGTCATTAAAAGGAATGAAATACCGGCATTTGCAGCAACATGGATGGACCTAGAAACCATCATGCGAAGTGAAGTCAGCCAGACAATGAGACACCAACATCCAATGCTTTCACTGACATGTGGAATCTGAAAAAAGGACAGACGGAACGTCTTTGCAGAACAGATGCTGACTCACAGGCATTGAACAACTTGTGGTCTCCGGAGGAGACAGGTGGGGGGTGGGGGATGCGCTGGGCTGTGGAATGGAAATCCTGTGAAATCAGACTGCGATGATCATTCTACAACTACAGAGGTGAGAAATTCATTTGAGTAATAAAAAAATAAATAAAAATTTAAAAAGTTATTGCTTTATATATATTTAAAAAAAGAATGTTAGCAATTTTTAGTTCCACCAACTCTTGCCTTCCAATCTACCCATAACGGAAAATTCCTCCATTGGATGGAAGGCACGAGGGGTTCAAACTGCACATGCTTCCATGTAGTAAAGTATTTCCTCACTTGAAAAAAAGAAGCTGACATGTTCCTGGAAATACAGCATAATCACAAGTTACAAAGTAAAAATCACGACAAAATTACCAAATATTTCCAATTTTCTTTTTCTTCTATATAATTTGGAAGGAGAAGAAACTGATCGCTAAGTTTCTAAGTGTATTAAGGAAATAAATACACCTTAGATGACAGAGCACAAACACCTAGTAACTCGCTTCCTTTTTGTTTTCTTTTCTTCCTGAAGAAAGTTCTTTTTGCTTTTTAGGGCTGCACCTGCAGCATATGGAAGTTCCCAGACCAGGGGTTGAAGTGGAGCTGCAGCTGCAGGCCTACACCACAGCCACAGCGCAATGGGGGATCTGAGCCACCTCTGTGCCTTACACCACAGCCTACGGCAACATGGGATCCTCAACCCACTGAGCAGGGCCAGGGATACTCGTCAGGTTTATTCCCACTGAGCCACAACGGGAACTCCAAAAGTTCTTATTTCTAAGAAGCCTCCTTCTTATTTCTTTTCCTCCCTCCCCTTCTCTGTCCCTCTCGCTCCCTCTCTGTCTCTCTCCCAGTCTCCCCACCACCCGGTCTGGAAGGATTAAGTCTATAATCAAACCATAGCCTGTAACACCTCTCTCTTGCTGTGCGTGGTTCACATACTGCCACCTGCCACATGCATCAGAATCGATGCTATAAAGCTCATCTGAAATGTCCAGGCGACCACAGCCCGCTCCCTCCTGGTCATCGCAGGGGGTCGGCTGCCTCTCTCTACCTGTGTGTTTCTTTCAGTTTGTGGGGGATGTTTACAAGTGCAGATAAAAAGAATAACTGGCAAAAATCACCGTTTTAAATACAAACTGTCCTACCATAAATGTGATTGCATATTTTGAAATTTTCAAAAATCCATGGGTGTGTATGCCTCTCTTTCTCTCTCTCACACACCCACACACACAAAGAGAGCAGCACACACGCACATATACACACACATACAGCAACACACACACAGACACACACGGCAATAAACGAAACTGCTGAGAAGAGGAAAGCATCCACGCCTGCGGCAGACCCGCAGCCTCCAGGAGAAGGAAGCGCCTCTTGGATGCGCTGAGCCACCCAGTGACTGGGCCTGAGGGCGGGAGAGGCAGCGCTGGCCCAGCGAGGCAGCGCTAACCACGAGGCCGGACAGGCATGCGTTTGGGCACCGGCGGCTGGACGGGGGCCTCTCCTGTGCTCCAGAGGCACGTCACACAGCAAGACGTGGCCCCAGGCCTCTGCCACGTGCTCCTGCAGAAACTGCGAGCGACTCGGACACAAGCCACCGCCCTCCAGTCTGACCCCGAGGGGAGCAGGGGAAGCGCCTCAGGAGGGCACGCCAGGCCCCTGCCAGCTGCCCAAGGCCGCAGAGGCTGGCTGGGGACGAGCCCGGGCAGAGCCCAGCGATGTCCGTCCCGGGGGCGGCCCGTGTCTGGAGTCACTTGTCCACATGCCGTCGTCCCCAAGCCACCCCGCTGGGACTCAGCCCTCACGCCCACGTGGCCCTGCCACCCCAACATGCATGTGGTGCCTCGTGTGTGACACGGCTTTACAGGAGAACTTCCCAAGTGATACGTTCTAATCCTCACGAGCCCTGGGACCGTGACAGGGAGACAGGGCCACCACCGAGAGGTGGGACGTCACCGGCCAGGGGCCACCCTCACCCGGGCCCTCGGCCTCGAGCCGTGGCCCACTCCACACCTCCCGCAGAAGGAGGATGGTCACCTGCCGTCTATCTGCACCACGGACCGTAGCAACCGCGGCGGCGTCATCATGCACCCGCCGCCTTCCCGGCGACATGCAGGGACACAGTGGCAGCGTGCTGCATTTCCCACCTGGAACACAAAATGGAAATGAACCCCGGCAGGCACCCCGCTCAGTGGTTTCTTGCAAATGCCACTGGTGTGAGCGGAAAAGGCCAGCTCTGCTCAGAGGCTGCCAGCCTCACGCGCCCAGAGGCCCCGGACGACCGCCCGTGGCCCTAGTCCTCGGGAGGCTGCACGGGGCCGAGCCGTGCTGGACGCCCCGGGCCGGCGACAGGGACACAGCAGCAGCCTCAGCTCCGAAGAGAGCAGCCGCGACATCAGGTCCACAAGATAGAGCCCGGCTCAGCCCCACCTGGCCCCACAGGATGGGGCTGGGGACAAAGGCTAGCAGTGCGCCGTGAACCCGGCCAAGTGCACGCAAAGACTATGCACAAGACAGCCCTGTGCACATGTGTGTGTGTGTGCGTGTGCGCATGTGTGTGTGTGTGTGTGTGTGTGTGTGTGTGCAGGTGCCTCCTAACACAGCCTCAGGAGGGGACGGGCCTCCCCGCTGGCAAGATGACAGCCAAGCTGAGGAAGCGACAGCACTTGCCAGGCACAGGGCCAAGGGCAACGTGACGCAGTGGAGGACCCAAGGCCCGTGTGGGACATCGAGCACGAGGAGGAGGAGGAGGTGGCAGCCATGAGGTGTCCCCATGGGGGCCTGGAGCGGGGAGTGGCCAGAACGGTACTGGGCTGAGCTGGAGGCACAGGGACCATGGGGGCACTGGACTAGCCTATGTGCAGCCTGTCTGGCGAGGGGTCAGAGAGGTTCCATGAGGGACAGCCCGGGGTTGGGGCGAGGGACACGGGGGAAGGGGGTCACCACAGCTCATGGCAACGTGGGATCCTTAACCCACTGAGCAAGGCCAGGGATCGAACCTGTAAACTCATGGTTCCTAATTGGATCCGTTCCCACTGCGCCGCAACGGGAACTCCAATAACAGATTTTTAAATGCGCAAGAACTGAACAACGACTCTGCTGCACACCAAAAGACATAAAATATGAGACGGCAGAACTGGGAAGGAAAGTTACAGCTTTAAATGCTTACGATAGAAATAAAGTGCGAAAATTAAGAAACTATGCTTAGAAAAACTTAAAAAGAAGTTAAGCTTTCTATTTTTAATTTTTATTTATTTTTTTTTCTGTCTTCTTGTGGCCGCACCCACAGCATATGGAGGTTCTCAGGCTGGGGGTTGAATCCGAGCTGCAGCTGTCGGCCTGCACCCCAGCCACAGCCACACAGGATCCAAGCCATGACTGTGGCCTACTCCACAGCTCACGGCAACCCTGGATCCTTAACCCACTGAGCGAGGCCAGGGATGGAACCCATGTCCTCATGGATACAGGTTGGGTTCATTACTGCTGAGCCATGACGGGAGCTCCAAAACAAAGAAATTCAGCTTTCAACTCAAAACCTGTCAAGACAATGCCAGGAAAAACCCAGGGCGTGCAGAAGAAACTGACGGCAACCGAAGGCGAAATTAATGTCCCGGGGACAAAGAGAAGGACGGACGAGGTCTTCCAGATGAAAAGGCAGCTCTTGGGAGCAGCAAGAAAACTGACAAACCTCCGGTGAGATGAATTTCTTAAAAAAGGCAAAAACAGGAGTTCCCGTCGTGGCGCAGTGGTTAACGAATCCGACTAGGAACCATGAGGTTGCGGGTTCGGTCCCTGCCCTTGCTCAGTGGGTTAAGGATCCGGCGTTGCCGTGAGCTGTGGTGTAGGTTGCAGACGCGGCTCGGATCCCAAGTTGCTGTGGCTCTGGCGTAGGCCGGTGGCTACAGCTCCGATTCGACCCCTAGCCTGGGAACCTCCATATGCCGCAAGAGCGGCCCAAAGAAATAGCAAAAAAAAGACAGAAAAAAAAAAGGCAAAACCAAGTTTCGGAAGGAAAGGGGGACCTTGGTACTAGAGAAGAGATTTGAGAAGTGAGCAGATATCTCAGCCTTGGTCAGTTCACCAAGAAACGGAGCCTGCTACCCACATGGATGCTGGGGTGGAGACGGGTCTACGACGACCACCCTGTGGTTCACGCCTTCGTGTGACCTGCACCCTTGAGGGTGGGCTGGACCCCGTGACTGACTTCCAACAAAAAGAGAAGGTGGCCTCCGAGATGAGGTTCACAGCACTGGGACTGCCTGCTGCCCCCTCCTTTCCTCTCTCTCTGACGACAAGTTTCCATCCGCTGGGGAGCCCTCAGAACGATACCTGGCCAGGACCTAAATCCTGACAACCCGTGAGTGAACTTGAAGAGGGAGCTGGCCCTGTCGAGCCTTCAGATAAAACCACAGCCCCAGGCAACACTTTGGTCACAGCTTGTGAGGGACATCAGGTCTGAGGACCCCGCTAAGCTGCTGGATTCCTGGACCACAAAACAGCGAGATGGCAAGCGTTGGGGTCCTTTGTTACACAGCAACAGGTGACTAACACAGATCACTCCCTAGAAAAGTAATACCAAATCCTATTCAACAAGGATTGGAAAAGCTGAACAGATCTGCCACCATTAAAGAAACTGGCCAGAACATACAAATCTGTCTACACAAATGCCAGGTCTAGACCAAGAAGGTACATGAGAAACACATAACCTCAATCTTCCATAAGTTCTTTTACACAACAGAAAAAGGCAAGATTGCCCACTCAGGTGACGCCCCGGGTATGAGCCACAGCAAATCTGGACAGGACAGAACCATAAAGGACAACCGTGACCCGCACACACTTCTGAATACAGGTGCGAAAAATCCTAAACAAAACGGTAACGGACCAAATGTGAATGCAATAAAAACACCATATAGCCGGGAGGGGATATTTCCAGAAAAGCAAGAAAATCACTCATGTACTTCACCAAAGTGACTGATACGAGGAGAAAATCTTACATAATTAGCTCAATACATGCAGAAAAAGTCTTTGATGAAACATCTTCAGGAAAATATTCATACAAATAAGAACTTTCTTAACCTGAAAGGGGGCATTTACAGAAAAATAAGCATGGAGTTCCCGTCATGGCTCAGTGGTTAACGAATGGGACTAGGAACCAGGAGGTTGTGGGTTCGATCCCTGGCCTTGCTCAGTGGGTTAAGGATCCAGCGTTGCCGTGAGCTGTGGTGTAGGTGGCAGACACAGCTCAGGTCCCCGGTTGCTGTGGCTCTGGCGTAGGCCGGTGGCTACAGCTCCGATTCGACCCCTAGTCTGGGAATCTCCATATGCTGTGGGAGCGGCCCAAGAAATGGCAAAAAAAAGAAAAAAAAGAAAAAGAAGCATTCTCTCTTAAAAAAAAAGGAAACTTCATCATTTGAAGTGGGTAACAGAACCCAAGGAGTTTTTTGGGTTTTTTGGTCTTGTATTTTTAGGGCTGCACCTGCAGCATATGAAGGTTCTCAGGCTCGGGGTCCTTTCAGAGCTGTAGCCACCAGTCAACACCAGAGCCACAGCAACTCCGGATCTGAGCCACATCTGCAAACTACATCACAGCTCACGGCAACGCTGGATCCTTAACCCACTGAGCGAGGCATGGATCCTAGTCGGGTTCATTGACCACTGAGCCATGAAGGGAACTCCTCCAGGAGCAATTCTAACACGTCGTAACCCCTCCGTGCTGCCCCAGCCTGCCCATCATGAAAAGTAACCGCAAGTTTTTGAGTCTCCTCCCAGGGTCATCACCCAAAACAAGAAGTTTAAAGGGGTGTTCTTACCCCCCCCCCCCATTCCACACGCCCTGCTCTAAACCCTCCCTCTCCCTCCAGCGTGCCCTGCAGGGACAGGGCTCGCTCCATCCCTAACAAGAGCGTGTCCCGGCCCACGGGCATCTCCTGGTTTATCCAACCAGCCCCCTGGCTGCTGCCAGCGCTGCAATGCACACCTGTAAAGGGGCACCTGGAGCAGAAGTCTCAGGAGTGCGGCTGCGAGACCAAAGGGCAGGCACCCTGGTGGCCGTGTGGCCGTGAAGCGCCCCTTGGCCGCCGCCCCCCAGCAGTGCCTCCTCCTGGGACGGTGCCTCCAGCTGAGCACGGACGCCCCCGGCCCCCTCCACTCCTATTGCCAACCGCACACAGGGGCTCCCCTGCGCACCCAAACACACTCCCTGCCATGTGGGGCTGTCCACTGGGGCTCTCGCCGCGCAGCCTGGCAACAAGCCCTTCCTCTCCCTGCCCCTCTCCCATCCCTCCGCTCTCACGTCACGGCACCCCTTGGGCAGCGCTTGTCACCTCCCAGAGACACCTGCTGGTGTTGAGCCCTGTCTGCTCATCAGGCGCGTCCCTCAGAAGGGCTCCTGCAGGCACATCCCCTGAGTTCCACGCGCCCCTGAAGGTCAGCCCGGGACCACGGTCTGGGGCCGCATCTTCTTTCCTGAGTCCCTCGCGTGCGTAATAGGACACCGGTCATTGTCTGGAGCAGTCGCGGCCGCCTGCTCTTCCCTCCCGGGTGATGAGCGCCTCCCGCACCGGCAGCGCTTCTGGGAGATGCGCTCTCTCTGCCCCCTGCTGGGCCGGCCTTCCCGGAGGGGGGCCCTCGGCACCAGCCAGCTCCCCTTGAGTCCTGCTTCCCAGAGAGGCGTCCGCCTCAATCCCCATGTCGCTGCCTTGCTCTGCTATCCTGATGGCACAGCTGCGGGATTTGGTGGCCTGTCTTCTGTATCATTCTCGGTAACTCTTTCTTCAAAGCCCTTGAGCATAACGCAGAAAAGTGCACACATTTTAAGCCCACGGCTTAAACTTCCACCAACCAAACACACCTGGATCAAGAAAGAAAATGGTCCCGGGCCCCACAAGCCCTGCCTGCTCCCCGCCAACACCAGCACCCACCCCCTGCGGAAAGCCACCCCCGGTGAAGCATCTGCGTTGGGGCGTTACATAAATGGAGCCTACGGGTGTACCCCTCACCCTGGGCCTCACTCACCCCCTGTCTGTGTTGTAGCTACTTCCCACCCTGTGAGTTATTTCTGCATTTTATTTGGAGACGGGCACCGCGGCACTTCCAGGGCTTGTCTGTATTAAGCGGCGCCCAGACGGGCTGTGCCCGACGTGAGGTCCCCTTTGCAGACGCGGCCCTTTGGTCTCCAACGTCCAGTGGTTCATACTCAAACCAGCGCCCTGTTTGCTCACATCCGGACCCACACTTGGCCCAGGCCATCTGTTCACGTTCTGGGCCACCCTGGTGGCCCCCGACCCTGGCGGTCAACCCCAGGCCAGCAACTCCCTGCGCTTTTATTTTTATTTATCTTTGCAGCTCCCTGGTGACCAGTGAAGGTGAGTCTCTAGTCGCTTCGTCTCTTTGTTTCCTTTCTGTTGATGTGCTTCCTTTGCTCCCAAGGGGGCAACAGGAAGATTCGGGACCAAGCGGTCTCCATGGTTGTTCCATCCCTAAACAGGAAAACTGAGCGGCAGCTCCTGAAAATCAGGGCTAAGACAAGAACGCCCTAGGGCCCCTCCACTCAACACGGGCCTCAGGCCCCAGTCCAGGCGGTGAACCGGGAAGGTCAGACACTGAAGGAATAAGGAGGAAACGAAGCCGTTACCATTCCCGGAAAATCCCCAAATCTACCACAAAGAAAATTATAATAGAAATTGGCAAGAGGACTGTATATAAAATCAATATCCAAAATCGACTGCAGTTCAGAGTCCTCCGGTGGGCTGCTGGTTAAAGGACTCGGCGTTGTCACTGCTGTGGTGCAGACTTGATCCCCGGCCCAGGAAGTTCCGCAAGCAGCGGGTGTGGCCAAAAAAACCAAAAACGAAAACCCCAGATCAACTGCATTTCGGCTCAACACCAACAGGAGTGAGGTGATGTTTAAAATGAAACATACGTTTTAAAAACACTCCTTGTGAAAGCAGTACAAATAACAAGGACCCCTGGGAGTGAATTTCAACGCAGCGTGTCGGCGGGGGTGTGCAGCGTCCGTCCGGGAGCTGCCTTAGTGGAGACGTGCCATGTTTACAGCAGGAGACGTCACACCACAAAGATGAAAACCCCCAGCTGAACCGCAGAACTGGTGCCCGCGCAGTCTAAACCCCGTAGAAGTGGTTCACGAAACTCGAGAAGCTGATTTTAACTCGTGCACAAAAAAGCCAAGAGCAAGAACAGCCAGGGGCTCTGGAGACCCCAGGCGGAGGCGGAGGTGGGGGCGGGGGGGGGGGGTAGATGCACACAGATATAGCCACCACGGGACAGAAGACCGAACGGCGGGCACTGGACACATGGCCATGGTACCCACAGTCCGCAGGGACGGAGACGGAGAGGCTGGGGGCTGGGGAAGGACAACTGTTCGCCATGAGGGCAGGGCTCCCCACTTGCCACCACCCAGAGTCTGCTCCAGGCACTGAGGGCTTCCGTGGGGAAAGCAGACGCGACAGCGTCTCCCGGGAAACACAGGAGAATTCCGGACCCCGGGGCTGGAAGGGCTTTTTAGCAACACTCAGAAGGTACCATCCTTCAAAGGAAGGTCGCGAAGCTCTACCGTCCACGAAGAATTCCTAGGCATCAAAATAAAGTCAAAATCAAGAGGCGGCCAGGAAAACGCATCGGATCCGAACGACGTCAGAGGATTACTGTCCTGGGCACCTAACGAAATACATCTCATGGCACGAACCAGCTGCGAGGGGTATGCAAGAAAACGCTCCCCCCCCCCCAGCAGGAAAAGGATGCAAGTATTCGCAGAGGAGGGAACACGCTGCCAACAAACACGGGGAGAGGCTCAACGCCCCCGGCAGGAGAGGCGAACGGGGCCACGACCACAGTGACAGTCTGCCTGCAAAACCGAGGGCCACACCCCAGGCGGGAGAGTGTGTCCCCGCCACACCGCAGGGCCCGGGCAACAGCCCGGCATCACGGTGCAGCTTTTAACCTGCCTGTACCTCCCGGCCAGGGGTCCCGCTCGGAGCTGGAGGGCTCCGTGACTCCGCGTGTGACCAGCGGCGTGGACACAACATCCCGCCCAAACAGCAGGATGGAGGCCGCCTTCCGGGCCACGCGCTCTGTCATCGGGGGTCCTGCAGGCTTCACCTTCACGCGGATCTTGGGGGGCCGCCCACACGCACTTGGAGACGCCCGAATTCCTTTGCTCCCCCACTGACACTTCTGCGGGGACCAGCTTTTTTTTCTCCTTTCCCATCATCTCAGAACCCCCTCCTGTTTGCGGCAGCCGTGCTCGGGATGAGAAAGACAGTTCTTTTGGTTTTTCATCTGAACGTCAAGTCCTGAGTCTCTGCTACATGTCGTTTTGCTTCTCTTGCACGCATGTCCAACGTGCTCGTTTTGTCCTCATTTAATTGGCTCGCTTACTTTATTTTGAAAATTAAACAAATATTTTAGATCAGAGGTTGTAAAAATAGTGATCCACAGGCTAAATTCAGGCAGGGACATTTTTCATTTGCCTGCAGTTTGTTAAAAATAAGTAATTACATATAAAGACCTAGATTTCTGGCTTGTCTCAGCAGAACAAAGATCCAGCGATGCTGGTCTGATACCGACCTGGCAAGGTCAGCTAGGGGGTCCGTGGCTGGGGGTCAGAGGCTGGGGGCTGGACAAGCCACACCTGAGAGGCGTTCAGGGACCCCTCGTGATCACACGGCCACTGCTGCCTGGCGCCGGTCGGATCTGCGGTGACAACTTTCACCTATAAGTCTGTTTGCCCAAAGAGAACCATTTATACTCAATAACTCATGAAAATTTAAAGAAGAGGTGTGCCATGTACACAGCAGGACGACACCCTGCTAGCTGGGAGCTGGCACCGGACTGCAGGCCACCACTGCACTGTCTAACAAACGTCCTAGGACTTGTCACGGCAGCGCCTTGATTTAGGAAACCGCCAGCAGCTGCGTGGCGCTCGCCTGCATGTGCTGTGACCTCGGGCACCCTCGGCCAGCCTCTGCTTCTCTTCATGGCTGGACACTCAATGTGTGTACCTGCTCTGTAGTGGGCACAGCAGGGAGCCGAAACAACAGCTCCAGGGCACCAGCCAGGCCGCAGGGCTTCTCCTAAAACAAAACCGACACGCCTCCAGGGCTGAGGGGAGGATTCAGGGTTTGGGATCGCTGTCCTTTGTGGATTCCAAGTCACCAAACTTTGTGAGTGTCTCCATCAGGACACTCAGACTCCCTCGAGAGAGAGCCTGCCGGGGCAGGAGGTGCGCCTGATGGACCCCCGGGCGCTCGGCCTGAGGACCTCAGGCTGAGACTTCCTCCGTGCTGCGTCTGAGGCCTGAGCCCCCTGCCCCAGTCCTCCGGCCTCCCTGCCCCTCGCACAGGGCTCAGACCCCCTCTCGCTGCCCCCTCGAGGGTCAGCCTCCACAGCGTCCCTCGCAACAAGCCTCCCGCACTTCCCACCTGGGCGTCCTCTTCCCGAGAAACCCAAACGTCAAGTCTTCATTGAACAATTCAAAGAGTTCCCGAGTGGCTCAGTGGGATAAGGACCCCACGTGGTCACTGCTGCGGCTCAGGTCGCTGCTGTGGCATGAGTTCAATTCCTAGCCTGGAACTTCCACTTGCACATGCTGTGGATGTGGCCAACCCCCCCCCCCAAAAAAAAAAAAAAAACACCTAATTTGACTTGTTCTAGTTTGGCAAAAATTGCTGCTGGCGAGCCGCATTTGCAAGGTATACTCATTGATTAATACCCCTCTGACGTAAAGCTGAGTGTCTTCCTAAACCTGGTGCGTGTGCTCCTTCAATCGCCCCGTCAGACGGGGACGACGGTCTAGTTAGAAATCAGTGTATGACAACGTAACCCAGCCATCAGCTCCTTCTTTACGTTACGAGTCAGTAGAAAGCTCTTCACTCCACCAAGTGTAAAATGAAAGGCTAAGCACAGATGAATCTGCACAAACTGAATTTCTTCTCTTCCCCAGGCGGCATCATTTCGAGCCTATATCGGTTTCTGTCTTGGTAGACGGGGACTTCCGACCCCCAGGCCACTGAGTCTTGCGTCTACAAGTGAAAAGCTTTTTGAATGAACACGTCCGTGAAGCCCGTCACTTCGTTTCTGCTTTTAAAAATTTAGGCTTCCCCTCTGCCCCCACCCCCAAAAGAGCTTTTTATGGAGCTCCCTGCTGGCGCAGCAGTGAGGGATCCAGCGTCGTCACTGCTGAGGTTCTGGCCACTGCTGCGGCGCCGGTTTGATCCCTGGCCCCGGAACTTCCACATGCCAAAAAAAAAAAAAAGTAGATTTCCATGGAGTGTGTTTTCTGAGCATCAGGCTGCTTTGGAGTCCATCAGACCCTGCTGGACGGAGTGGCCACGAGTAAGCGTTCCCATCCAGTTTCCCCATCCGTGTAACGGGGCCATACCCCTCTCCTTCCCGGGTGGTTTGGTGCATTAAACAACATAATGAGCACGCGAAACGCCTCACAGAGGCGCAGTAACTGCTCCCTCCTCCCAAAACAAAACGCAAAGCAGGGACACAATCAATGTCAGCACAGCCTTCCAAAGTGCTCTGGTCAGCAAACCGTGGGATGGAGAGAAAAGGGGCCCCAGGGGAATTCACCTCCCCCCCACCCCCAGGCCCCTGGGTGTGCAAGCCCTGGGGCTCGCGTGCACGCGCGCACGCGCGCACACACACACACACACACACACCCGAAGACGCTCCCTCACTGCCCATCACCAGGGAACTCAGTACGGGCCTCTTTCCTACCACTTCACTCCCCGCCCGCTTTCAGAAAGGAATGGAGCCCGAGCCACATCAATGATGCATATGGCCTCCTGGGCCGCCTGGGGACAGGCCTCTGCCGCTGGCAGGGGCTCCCGCCGCGAGCGCCCAGCTTCAGTTTTCAGTCCTGGGTGAGGCAAAGCCCTCCTGCCTGGAGGGAGAATTCTGTCCCCTCCTGTCCTGAAGGACCCGTTGCTTTCAATCTGCCAACACGAACATCTAAGAGGGACCCTATCTGTGACCTTCTGGCTGCACTTGGGAAAAGACACAGCCGATTAAAGCTCAGCGTCCAGGGCCAGAGGCTCCAGCTCTGCAGTGGGAATTCGGGCCAACTCCCCACTCCCCGGGCAACCACTCCTCCACCTCCAAAGAGAAACACGCACGCTGCCCCAGGATTACCCGTATTTTAGCTTCTTGCCCTTTGCTTGACAAAGATCAGCAGAACACGGCGAATTCCTCTAAACAACTAAATGAGAGACGGTGTGGGGATGAACCAGGAATGTGTCTAAAATGCAGCACTTTGAAATGTGTAATTTAGGATTCGTTCTAAGACTATTCTAAAGTGGTCTTAGCAACAACAGAGTCAGTCCAACTCGTTGCATTTCACAGCGCGAAACAGCTCATGGAAACCCTCGAGCATTCCTTGGTTAACCAAAAGCAAAACCCGTGAAATTACCAAGCCATGGTTTTACAAAGTTCAGTCCAACGAGACGGGAACATCCGTTGCTCAATGAGGAGGGCAAGGAACTACAGCTCTCACGTCATACGGTAGGAATCATTCAAAAGGAACAAGCAAATGAAGCCAACTGCATCCAGGGCTTTGCTCTATAAATACCAATCACAATTAGGAGCCGTAAATATTAGAGTTTTAACGAGGCCCAAGAGAGGGAAGGGAAAGATGGAAGCAGAGCCACTGCTCCTGCCACAGGTGGAGTCTGACGGAGACAGAGGCTCACTGAGCACCGCGAGGGGCCGGGGCCCGATCTGCACAAAGCCCCCCTCTGGTGTCCCACCAGAGGGCAGGCGGAAAGCCTGTGCACGCTGTGCGTCTGGAGGTCAAATGCGACTGGACAAGTTAACCACCCCCAGCCCCGGAAAGACCAGCAAATCTGCCTCTTCAAAACAATTCGTTTTCATTTTCCCCGTTTAGAAGGATTTCAACGTCCCCCCACCTCTGATTGGCCAGAGAGGAAAGTGTTCCGACAGACCTTGGGCAGACGGCTGGGTCTGGCAAGACGGGAGCCCACGGATCCCTTCGCTTGACTCCTGGCCGAGCGGGTCTGCCGCCTCGCCTTCAGGAGGTACCCAAACCTCGCTGTTTACTCAGTCAGTCTTCGCCAAGGCGGAAGCCCAAGCAGAGATGCCCCGTGCAGGCGTGAACCCTGTCTTTAAGGACCCACCGCTGAATAACACGGGCAGCACGAGGAAGGATGGACGGAGCCGACCGCTGTGGTGGATACGCGCTTTCTGACTTCCAAAATAAACAACTACCTTCGGTTTGCTTGCCAGCCCTGGCAGAGGCATGCGGAACATGGGCAGGCCGGGCCAGGTCGGCAGCCCTCCTAGGAGGCGGCATCTGGAATCCATGCCCTGGCCATTCAGTCTTCCTCTCCCCTCCTCAAACCCAGCTCCCACACATTCTCCAGGCTCCTGCTCCGCTTTGGACCCCTCCGCAGAGATGCCTGAGCAGGGTCCCACGGGGGCCGGGGACAGAGTGCTCCCGCCAACACAGCCAGCCAGCCTGCCTACCCGAGAAGTCTGGTTCAAAACATTAAGGCGGCAGCCCCCTCCAAGGCCAAGAAGAGGCCCTGTGCTTCTGAAGGCCAATCCCATGTAGCTTCTTTTTTTAAACAATGTAGTCAAGAAAATTCACTCAGAGTGACTGAGAAAGGGATACAGAAGCCAGTTGTAACACGCTAACTCTGAAACTTGTGAGAGAGGAAGAGAAGGCATTATGGGGGGGGGGGCAGTAAGGAAAGAATCCAATCAGAGAATGTTCGGAAGCTCACTGAGACCCCTTAAGGTGCTTCTAAGTGGAGAAGATGCTGATGAGCAACCCCCAAATGAGTAAAACCAGCCCCGCAGAGCTGTAATTTAAAGTATGCAAAGGGCTTCCAGCTTGGTCGCCCAGTGCACAGCCCTCGCCAGGCCCACACGCCACTCTGGGTTCGGGCTCGCTAAGGGATTTCCACTCTTGACATGGGCGGCACTTCTCGTTTCAGTCTTTCTCAAGGCCAGTGGCCCTCATCATTTTCCTTGTCATAAGATCATATTTCTTCCAGGAACCTGACTCTTCTAGCATTCTCTTGGAGGAGATTTTACAGTGTGCTTTAAAAAAAAAAAAACCAAAAAGAAAGGAAAAGGTCTAGGAAGCCATTTATAAAAGCATTTTCCCTGTTTCACTGAACTTTTCTCAAAGTTGGAAGGAAGGAAGGAGAAAGACAAAAGAAGAGGAAAGAAAGAGAGGAAGGAAGGAAAGAAGGAAGGAAGGAAGAGACAGAGAGAGAAGGGAGGAGAGGAAGGAGGGAAAGGCCAGCGCAGTTTTCGCGGTAGCTTAGCTGCTCTTCACCCTCCTTTCCTGAGGCTCCGGATCCCTGGCGGCGGCGGGTCCTTTGGGTGGCCCTGGGGCTGGAGGTGCTTCTCCTCCCAAATGGCTCTCAGATGACTGACCAACCCCATCACCTGACTGCATCCATGGAAATTCACCGTCGGCCTCTGGCCCAAACGCCAAAGTCAAATGGGAACCAGCACACACCGCTTCCTCGCCGCCCACCTGCCGCCCTCCCTCCGGGCTGAGCAAAAAGTGAAACTAACCAGTGGCCGCGGCACTCAGGGTCGCGGGCGCCGGCAGAGCCCGGGTCTCCGGCGGCCCCACATCAGGCGGGGGCGCTTCGCGTCCGCGGGGAGCAGAGGGGCGCGAGCAAGTCCGCGAGGAGGGGGGGGCGCGCCCTCGCCCAGCCCGGCACCCACCCCAGCCGCGCGCGCGCCCGCGCCTGGGCCTGGCCGGACAAGGCCCCGGGGAGGCCGGGACGAACCCCGGGCCCCGGACCCCGGCTCCCGCCTCCCGCAGGCCCCGCGCCCGGCCGAGCGCCGCCGGCCCCCGGAGGACCGGGCGGGGGCGGCGGACGGCCCGGGGCGGCGGGGGTGGGCGCCCGACCTCGGGCAGCGGCGGGCCGGGGAGGGGGGCCGATCTCCGGGGGCCGCGCCGCTCACCTGCAGCCGCCGCCACCTGCTCGTCACGCGCGTGGCCCCGGCGTCGCCTGCGGGCCGCTCCGGCCGCTGCGCTCCGGCCCTGGGCGCGCCCGGCCCTGCGTCGGGCCTCAGCGAGTGCGGCGCCCGCCGCCCCCGGCCCCCATCCCGCCCCGCCCGGCCCGCCGCCCTCCGCCCTCGGCCGCGCCGCCCCGCCACTTCCTGTGCGCGGCGATCCCACAGTTCCGCCGGCGCGCGGGGCGGCGGGGACACGCGGGGGGACACGCGGCGGGGGGGGTGGAGGGAGGACACGCGGGGGGGGGGGCAGAGGGCCACGCCGGGGGGCATGCAGGGGACGTGGGACATGCGCGGGGGGGACACGTAGGGGAGATGCGCCGGGAGACGTGGGGTACCGGGAACTGCAGTGAGGGAATACGGGACGGGCGGGGGCGGGGGGGGTGGAAATACGAGGTGGGACGAGTCAAGGGGACAGGGAGGTACAGGGGGACAGCAGTGGGGAACACAGGACATGGAGGACCGGAGACACGGGGAGGGGGACACTGAGGTGGGTGGCCTGGCGGGGCGCCAGCAGCAGGGAAGGGACTGGCCCGGGTCCAGTAACGGACACGGCTGGAGGACCCGGCGGGCTCGGGGCTGCGGGGCACGTGGGGTGAAGGTCCTGGGAGGTCGCCGCAGGGCTGGACGGCGGATACAGGGAGGGGGTCGGTCGGGTCGCAGACGGGGGACCTAGGGGCAAGGGGACTGCTTGGGGGGGTGGGGCACACGGGGTCAGGGGGACAGCACCACCGGCAGTTCCACCGCCTGGATCGCCCCCATCTCCACCGGGCCTCGCTGCGGGCCCTGGCGCTGTTGCTAGGCAGGAGATGCCCCCCAGTCGACGGTTCCGGCCGGGTCATGAGGGGGAGGGGGGCGGCGAAGGGGGCGGTCCTGGGGGCGACTGTCCCTCTAGCATATGTTTCAAATCCAAGCAGAGCCCCTTGGACTTATTTATAGTTGGCACCCAGCTGACAACGTGGTATTGGTATGTGACCCTGGAGGAATATTCCTCAAAAGGGGGAAGGGGGTGCCATGACCTGGTCTCTTAGTTCCACCGCTCGCCTCTGGTCACTGGCAGCTGTCACCTCCTGGAAGAAGAGAGTAGTCAAGTGTGCTGTACAGGCACCTGGCAGAAGGGAGGGGCCAGGCAGAACTGTCCCTCCGCTGAGCTGTACACAGTGGCCAGCTCCATTCCGTGCCTCCACGGGTCCTGCCACCTGCTCAGGTCCTCAGGTCCAGGCTGGGTCTGGGAGCTCCCAAGGCTTCATCTGAAAGCTATTTACAGTACCAGGTACAGTTGCTGTCTAACCTGCCTTATTTTAGGCCTCTTCAAATTATTTCAGGAAACACCCAGACTCAAATAAAATAAATATACCTGCACCTGTTCCACTCACAATTCCCTTATCCTTGAACAAGAAGGTATGGTTTGCAATGTTCATGTAAATTTAATGTTTGTAAAACCTCGGCCCCTGCCCTGCTACGTCAGTCATGTATCCTACAGAAGATTCCCATAGCCACCAGCAGATGTGTCTACAGGACGTTCTGAAACAGCACATATTTACCAAAACCCTGAAACAGCCAACAGACATTTTGTTAAATGAACTCTAGAATATTCGTTTAGTAATTTTTTTTTGGCCACACCTATGGCCTGCAGAAGTTCCCCGGCCAGGGAGTGAACCTGTGCCACAGCGGTGACAACACTGGATCCTTAACTCCCTACCCCACCAGGGAACTCCAATAATATTTTTCCTTTAAAACATTCAACATTCTAATGTAATTTTATGCATGCAGATATCACATAATCTCTCAGAATTGCTAAAATCAAAAATAAAGAGAAGATGGGGTTCCTGTCATGGCTCAGCGAAAACGAATCTGACGAGTATCCATGAGGACGCAGGTTCAATCCTGGCCTTGCTCGGTGGGTTAAGGAATCAGCATTGCCCTGAGCTGTGTGTAGGTCACAGATGCGGCTCAGATCTGGTGTGGGTGTGGGTGGTGGTAGGCCGGCAGCTACAGCTCTGATTGGACCCCTAGCCTGGGAGCCTCCATATGCTGTGAGTGCGGCCCTAAAAAAGCAAAAAAAAGAGGGGGGGTGGGGAGAGGGGATGCAAAGCAATGGGTGTATAATGATCTTGTATTAAAAAGCAATATATGCACGTACACATCTACAAGTTTCTGGAAGGATAAACATGAGACTTACTGGCTGGGCAGAGGTTAGGGAACATGTTATTATGTTAAAGTTTAAATGTATCACATACACACGTTTCCCCGTTTCTTTTTAAACACTGATAAAGTGCCCTCATCATTTAGACACCGGATGGCCCCTTAATCATCACTTTGGGCTTTTCCATCAGCTCGAAACACAGTATTTGTCTCAACAGCACAAAGGGTCGGCAATAATCTAATCTATATTCAGTTTGATTCTGTGATCATTCAGACCAGAGCTGAGCAGAAATTTGCCTCTGGAAAAGCTCAGCTCGAGCCATGAACAGAGTAAACATATGAAGGGAACTTGGAGGTCGGCCAAGCAGCCCTTCGCTGCTGCCTGGGCGCGGTGCCGGCCCGTGTGCAGATTGAGTTGTGGTCATTGCTAAGCTTTACTGAGCTATGATTTCAGCTACTTCTCAAAACAAGGCCACGTGGTAGGGACGATTGGACATCTCATTTCCCATTTGAAACCGAGTCCCAGCAAAGCTCCTTATCTTTCCCACCAGTTTACCCGTGGCGGCAGAACCAGCAGCCTGGCCACGGGGCTGGAGCATCTCGTGACCACAGGAAGGATGGCGTCCTGCGTGGGTGTGATTTCTGCCGCAATTGCGCACAAGGAAAGTAGGCACCTGCTCATTATCCGCTCTCGTTCGCATAATGACCTTGCGCATATCCCACTCCACCCATAAGTCGCCAGAGCCCGAGAGGGGATCCCAAGATCAAATGGCAGGCAGCCGCTCTCACCCCTGAGCCCGGAGGGGTCTTCTCCGGCCTGAGACCTCGCACTGGGAATTTCCTGTCAAGCCCGGCTCAGGTGCCTGGAGCAAAGGTGAGGGGTCCAGGCGGGCCGGGGGGGACAGCTGGTGGACAGCTCCTGGAGCAGCTGGACCTGGACATCGGTCATTGCCAGTGCTGGGGGACTGAGAGCCCAGACTTGAGCCTGCCTGTGACCTCGGACAAGACCTTGCCAGTTCGAGTCTTAGCTTCCTTTTCTGTCAAGGGAGATCACCGCTGGGACCCCATGGTCCCACAGAGAGCCACAGGCCCTGGGGCTAATTCCTGCATTTCTAAGCATCGAAGGTAAAACTTTGTATTTACCCAAGATGCAAAAATGTACCAACACTGAAGACAATAGCTTTGCTGGAAATATGTTAATTCCAGTATATTAACAGTAATCTCGGATGGGAAGATGTCGATTTTTGATTAATATATAGTAGGAAGAGGATGATACATGCAATATTTTCAAGAGACAAATTATTTTAATTAAGTATGTGTGCACGTATTTTTTTTTTATTTATTTTTTTGTCCTTTTGCCTTTTCTTGGGCCGCTCCTGTGGGATATGGAGGTTCCCAGGCTAGGGGTCTAATCGGAGCTGTAGCCACCGGCCTACGCCAGAGCCACAGCAACGCGGGATCCAAGCCACATGTGCAACCTACACCACAGCTCACAGCAACGCTGGATCCTTAACCCACTGAGCGAGGCCAGGGATCGAACCCGCAACCTATGGTTCCTAGTCGGATTCGTTAACCACCGCGCCACGATGGAACGCCTGTGCGCATGTATTTTAAATACAGGCTTCTACAAGGGCAAACGCTGCAAAAGGATTTTTCGCAGCAGAGCGACTCCTAGAAGCCCCAGGACACACGAAGACCCTTCCTGGAGTTCAGCCTAGACGTGCAGGCTCACAGGCGCGTTGCCCTCCATCAGACATCGAGCGTCACTGTCGACCGCCACACAGAGGGGGCTCCCGCGAGGAGCCTGGCCTGACCAGCCTGCAGGTTGAATTCAAGGTCACAAGAGCGGTGAAGCCAGTGCCCAGCCCTGGACAGACCCAGACCTTGGGCAATCGTCCAGCGCATGGGGAAGCCGTGCATGCGGGGCTGAAGTGCTGGGTTCGAATCCGGCTGCACCTCGTACTAGCCATGAGAGTGGGTGCCCCTCTCAGCTGTGTGTGGGTGACAGCGGCTGCCGTGTGTGGTTGTCCTGGCATAGGGACTGGGGCACCTGTGACCTGTGCACCGCCTGCTGAGCTCTTAGCTGTGGACGGCTCCAGCATCCTTGTAGTCAGGGCAGAGTCGGGCACACGCAGGCGGGCAGCTGGGCCCGAGGGCAGGCCGAGGGACAGAGGCAGGGGGCAGGGGGGGCACATCGGAGAGCGGGAGGGGTGCAGGGCATGCCTGCCCACGGCCGGACGCCCTCTGGGACTGTCCGCTCCAGGACGCAGTCCCGGTGGTGCGGGGCTGCCCCCCTTTATCCCTCACAGGCGTTCCGATGCCCCCAAGCCGTCTGCACTGTGACCCCACTCAGTGTATTCTGCCTGGAGGCCCTTTGCCTCCCTCACCTGGCTTAGAAATGCTGCCTGACGGGCACCCCCGGGCTCTGCGCTCCAGCTCGCAGACTAACGGAAGGAATTTCCACGCGTTGGGTTTGAGGAAGCCATCCCGGCTACTCCATGACGGGGCCCGTACTTGACATGAACTAGAACAATCTGTTTTGCGCCTTTCAGACGTGCGTGACGCCTGCTTTACTTATCAAAGAAAACGATGCCTCGTCCAGAAGAGTCCCGAGTGTTTACTTTGAAGATGAGGGTGAAGGCTAGTCCTCCTTCACAGGTGAGTTCCCCCCTCCGAGATGCCCAGGCTGTGCCACTGACGCGCAGTGTGTGCTGATCTATCTCTTGAAACCCTGAAGGGCTAAACCTCTTGTCGTGTTTCATGTTTGTTCTTGGTTCTGCCAAGACCTGTATAAAACCACTGAAAACCAGCCTTTCTTCCCTGGTGGAGACTCTGCACTCCCGGGCTGGAGTCCTCAATTGGGCTTGAATCAAACTCTCTTGTAGAAGTTCCCTGGCGGCCTAGCGGTTAAGGATCTGGCATTGCCACTGCTATGGCACGGGTTTGATCTCTGGCCCAGAACTTCGGCATGCTGTAGGCATGGCCAGAATAAAGAAAGAAACAAATACTGTTTTTAAAACCCTCTTCTATTCTTATTATTTAGATTATTTTATAGCTATCCTTTATCTGTATTATTTATTTTATTAAAGTTTAGCTGATTTGTGATACTGTGTTAGTTTCAGGGGTACAGCAAAGTGATTCAGATATGAGTATGTGTGTATGTGTGTATTCTTTTCCAGATTCTTTTCCGTTATAGGTTATTAGGAGATGTTGCATATAGTTCCCTGAGCTAAACAGTAAGGCGTTTTGTGTGTCTATTTTCCATACAGCCGTTTGTATCTGCTGATCCCAAACTCCTAATGTATCCCTCCTGCAAACTTTCCCCTTTGGTAACCGGAATTTTGTTTTCCATGTCTGTGAGTCTGTTTCCGTTTTGTAAAAATGTTCATTTGTACTGTTTTTATTTTTATATTCTTCAGTGGCACGCATGGCCTGTGGAAGTCCCCGGGGCCAGGGATCCAATCTGAGCCACACTGTGACCTACAGTTTCAGCAATGCCAGATCCTTAACCCACTGCACCACAGCAGGAGCTCCTGTACTGTTTCTCAGATTCCCATACGAATGATATGACGTTTGCCTTTCTCTGACTTATCTCACTTCGTATGATGGTCTCCAGGTTCATGCACGTTGCCGAAAGGCGTTATTTCATTCTTTTGTACGACTGAGTAATATTCCATTCTCTACATGTACCACAACTTCTCTATCCATCCTTCTGTCAGTGGACACTTGGGTTCCTTCTATGTCTTGGCTACTGTAAATAGTGCTGCTGCTGTGAACACCGGGGTGCATGTATCTTTTCAAATTAGAATGTTCTCCAGATATATGCCCAGGAGTGGGATTGCTGGATCATACGACAACTCCACTTTCAGTTTTTTTAAGGACAAACTCCATGCTGTCCTCCACAGTGGCCTCACCAGCCTACATGCCCACCATCAGTGTAGGGGGGTTCCCTTTTCTCCACACCCTCTCCCGCTTTTATTATTTGTAGGCTTCTTAGTGGTGGCCGTTTTCACTGGTGTAAGGTGGCAGCTCGTTGTGGTTTTCATTTGCATTGCAGTAATTAGCTATGGGGAGCATCTTTTCACATGCCTGCTGGACACACGGATGGTTTATTGATCACATCCAGGGGGAGACAAAGGTGGCATCCTGTGCCCACGCACGTGCCTCCCACCTGAAGGCCTCAGGTCTCCAGATCGGTCCAGTGGTGGGCCTTCCTTGTGAAGGTGGAAGCCGCCGCCCTGGGCAGGCTTGTCCGCAGCGTGGGTGGCAGGGCCTCTCCAAGGAGGGTCTCCCTCCCCCCACCCTCCACCCCCACCCAGACACACACACCCAAGCAAAAGCTTTCATTTTTTTTCCTTGGCACCAAATTGTTTTTTGAATTGTTTCCTGAGATTAAAAAAAGTGCATGCCATTTCTGAAAATTCACCTGTTCTGATTTGGTGTTTCTTTATTTAAAAAAAAAAATTTTTTTTTTTTTTGGTCTTTTCTAGGGCCGCTCCTGCGTCGTATGGAGGGTTCCCAGGCTCGGGGTCAAATCAGAGCTGTAGCTGCCAGCCTACACCACAGCCACAGCAACGCAGGATCTGAGCCACATCTGTGACCTACACCACAGCTCACAGCAACGCCAGATCCTTAACCCACTGAGCAAGGCCAGGGATCGAACCCGCAACCTCATGGTTCCTAGTCAAATTCATTAACCATTGAGCCACAATAAGAACTCCCAATTTGGTGTTTCTAATGCATGTAGGAAAGCAAACTCATCTCACAGGCCCAATATGCCACCTAATTCCTGAAAAACAGGAAAAAGAGCCCCTCAACCAATCTTTTTTAGTGGGCTCAAGGAAATGCTTCCAGAAAAAAGCCCTCCACTGTGTTAGTCTAAAGGGGGAGTGCCTCGATGGGTTTGGGTTTGAACGGCTACTGAACGCTTTCAGCAGATTTAGGCAGAGATGCAAGACCATGGCATGACTTGCCTGGGAACAAAATTATAAGAATCTAAATATTCAGAAAAACAGAAGAAGAGTTGCTTCTGGAAGTCAAAAGAGGGGTGTGGGTAAGTGCCCTTCGCTCCTGGAGGGAGGTGGTCTACACAGCATCCAGGGCGTTGAAGGCCAGCTCAGCGTCAATCTCATCAGCCGTATGGCATCACATCAGAAAATAACCCCAGTCGTTAGCATGAGGATGGGCTACAGACTGGACACTGGGGAGCTGCAAAATACTTCCGTTTATGTTCTTTGTCCTCAAGGCTGGTGTCGGCCGGGGGGCTGGGCCCTCAGGTGCCCCCTGCCCTGTGAAATGGAGTGAGATCTGTCAGAACGGGTGGGCAGGGGTGTGGTGGTCTCCGGAGGACCCTCGAGCCTGCTGTCACAGGGCTGGTGCCGCCGGGGGCCAGGGCCTGGCTCCCACCACCACCTGCGCGCTGTCTGTGTGAGCAGCTGCAGAGCTGCACTCACGCTCCGACGGCTCCGCAGCGGGGCCTCTGCCTGAGAGCTCGGCCAGGGGTCCCCTGGACGAGCCTTCTCTTCCCTTCGTATCTCACCCACGTGTGTTGGGGCTGCGGTGACAAAGGACCACAGCCTCGGTGGCTCAAACGACAGAAACGTGTGGTCTCACAGTGCTGTCCTCCCAGGGTTGGAGATCAGGGCGTCAGCAGGCCAGTCCCCCCGAGGCCTCCCCCGGGCATGTGGGCGGCCGTCCCCTCCCGGCGTGCCCACGGGATCGTCCCTCGGGGCATGTCTGTGTCCTGCTCGCATCTCTCATAAGGACACCTGTCATGTTGGATCGGGGCCACCCTAGTGACCTCATCTTCCCTGAGCCCCCCTTTACAGACCCACCTCCAGACAGTCACCCACCACACATGCTGAACACACAACATCAGTGAATGAGTCTGGGGACAACATTGCTCCCCAGCACCCAGCCCTTTAAGTGAGTGTCTCTCTCTTTCCTCGTGGCAATGGACCTGTAACACTTAGGTAACGCCGAAGGGCATTTAAAGTAGCCCACATCTTATCCAGACGAGGAGGCCGGGAGATGACGCCCGGAGCCGCCGTCGTGAAAGCAGAGGTGGCCCCACGTGGAGAAACGGAGAACCCGAAGGTCCCTGTCAGCAGGGCCTCTGCTGCTCCTGCCGCCATCTGCCACCCGCCACCGCCCTCTGCCACCGTCCGCCACCGCCCTCTGCACCGAACTCAGCTGGGGCCGCCACCCTCAGGGAATGGACTGCGGAGGGAGTTTGGAATCTCATAGGAAAGCGAAGACAGGCACACAGGTAGCAGCATGTGAGCACAAGCACCCCCCACCCCCCCCAACTGTCCAGGGATCACCTTCTACAGAAGAGCCCCTGCCAGCCCAGCGAGTTAGGATCGGGCCGAGAATCATCGTGTAGTAATAACACGACGATGCTGGAGTTCCCGTCGTGGCGCAGCGGTTAACGAATCCGGCTGGGAACCATGAGGTTGCAGGTTTGATCTCCGGCCTTGCTCAGCGGGTTAGGGATCTGGCGTTGCCGTGAGCTGTGGTGTGGGTCGCAGATGCAGCTCGGATCCCACGTTGCTGTGGCTGTGGTGCAGGCCAGTGGCTACAGCTCCGATTCGACCCCGAGCCTGGAAACCTCCATATGCTGTGGGAGCGGCCCCAGAAAGGGTAAAAAGACAAATAATAATAATAATAATACGATGATGCTGATGACAGTGGCACCCCCCGCCACGTGCAGCACCATGCTACATGTTTTCATGTAGTGCCCCCACATCACCATGACGCAGGGACTCCTGTGCCCTGTTTTCACGTGTCGAGACTAAGGCACAGAGAGGCTGAGTCACTTGCCTGAGGTCACGCAGGCGGGAGTGTCCAAGCTGGGTCCCTTGGCTGGAGAGCTCATTTGCTCAACCCCTTGTGAATAATTTGAATAAAAGGAAAAGGAGCAGAACCTCCACCCCTGACGGAAGAACCTCCCCGGCTTAGAGCTGGCCAGTCGCCCTGGGCAGAGAAATGGAGAGGACAGGAAGGGAAGGCCCCCGCCGCAGGGGGGACAGCGCCCCCCTCAGCCCTCTGGAGGGGCTTTGTCTGCTGGCTCCTGGTCCGCAAGCAGGACGCCCGCTCGGGATGTGGGGCCCATCCGCCCTCCCACCTCCCCAGGGACGGGCCTCTGCCCCTTTGGCAGCCCCGCCTCTCGCCAGATCCCCGCCAGGACTCTCAGCGCCGCAGCTGTGACCTAGGTGTGCTGGACCTCTGAGCAGCCCAGGAATCAGACCTCCTCGTGCAGAGTCACGAGGCTGAAAAGAGAAGCCGCAGCTGTCGCTGGCCAGCGTCCTGAACAAACAGCAGTCCCAACCCCGCCGGGTCCTCTCAGGACCAAGTGGGCCGCGCCGTCTGCAGAGGAAGGGCCGCCGGGGGGGTTCAGCTGGCCCCAGGCCTCTTGACTCTGACCGTGAGCGCCAGCCCAGCCGGGGCCTCGCCGCACCTGCGGGGAGTGAAGCCATCCTCCAGGCAACACCGCCGTCCTTTGTGTCATAGTCTGTATTAAGGGGGAGGCCCTGGTTCCAATGACAGTGTACCTGTGTGAAGGTTAGGTCTGCCTCTATAAGGTCTGCCCATGGCCTGGCTGGACATACATACCAAATGCCTGTGCGTCTGATTGCTCCCCCGGGACCAGGGAACACAGAGCCTGCCCACGCGGTAGGACTCCTGCCCCCACGGGTCACCTGACCCTTGCCTGGGCACCCTGGCAGGGACCTGTGCCCCTCTTCTGTCCCTTTGGGCACATGGCGGGCTTTGCCCTGGGCCCTGGCTGGTGTTCACCCAGTGCCTATGTCGCGTCGGCTCCCAGGCTGGCAGGAGTACCCCTCCAGTGCCAGGCCAGCCCCCGGCACCCTCACCACCTGCCTCACTGGACCTGCTCCCCAGGACACTGGACCAGGGTCCATATCTCCAGCCACTGGCTGAAGCCCCTGTATCCCATGCCTGCCACCCGCTGCCACTACACAGGGTCCTCATTAGACACAAAGGCCACCCTGGGCCACGTTTCCTCGAAGGTGGCCTTCCGGGACCTGGCTCAGCCACCCCCTGGGGAACCGGGTCCACAGTCCGTCCCACTTAGTGCTACCACGGCCCAGCTGTGGCCTCGGGCACAGACACCCCAGTGCCGTTCAGAGTGGGATCCTCCATGACCTTGAACGTGGGCTGCTCTCAAGACCTGTTTTGGCGGGAGGACTACAGCAAAGGGAGTCCGGGATGTCTCTGAATCAAGCTACGGAACTAAACTTTAAAAGGGCCCAAACTATAACATTTACGTATTTCACCAGAGTTGAAAATAAATGAAAAATTTTAAGTGGCTTTTAGAGGATTTGCACGTGGGGCTGGTTGTCCCACTGCTCTCGGCAACCACAAGGGTGGCCGGCCCGTGGGTGCCAAGAGGCTCACAGCCCAGTCAGCCCTGTCGCCGCAGGTGACTGCCGGCCAACCACCAGTCGTGACGCCCCTGACCGCCAGCAGACGTCAGATGCCAAAGCCAGCGGAGGAACGGCCCAGCTGAGCCCAGCTGACCCAGCGGCCACGACCTTCTCTGCGGCTCACACGGAGAAAGGTCCCGCCTTCCAAAATCGACGACGGAGGTCAAACGAACACCTTACGTTTCCATGTCACTCTACGGCTACGCGGAGCTTATTAAAGGGCTCTGAGCATCTGAGCTGCCTTAATGCTGATCTAAAAAGAAATGACAACCAGTCGCGTTCATTTATCCTAACCCCACTGGGAGGCTGCTTGCATCACTGCTCTGAGGACGGCAGTTCTATGGACTACGGGCTAGGAACGCTGCCTGGGCTGGCTCTTCACAGGATCAGGAACCAGGGCGGAGCTTCTCTCTGCTGCCCGTCACAGCTGGGCCCCAGACTCCCTTCCACCCACACCCCCTCTGCCCCCCTCCGTGTGGACAGCATCCTGCCACCTGAGCCCAGGCTTAGCGTGAGGAGCAGCACGCGCTCGCCCAGCCAGGACCGGGGCGGGAAGAGGCAGACTCCCCGTGGTGTCCGCCCGTCCGGGGCTCCTGCAGGGCCTGTCGACACGAGAGGTGTGGAGAAGGGGGCACAGAGGCGGTGACAGAGCAGGGCAGGGGAGGCGAGCACTGCCATCGGGCAGAGACGGCCTCGTCCTGTGGGGACGGTGGCCTGTCCCAGAGCCGCAAGGACAGCTGGGAACATGCCAGGAAGCAGAGCACTGGGAGAAAGAACGGCAGACTAGGGGCTTGTGCCCGTCTCTGTGTCACCCCAGCCCTGCTGTCTGGCTTGGCAGCCCCCCCACACACACATACACACACACACACACAATACACACATATGCAGTACACACACACACACCCCTCTCGAAGAAGGTACCAGGGACACCCAAGGAGTCAGAGCCCCAGACGCCGTCCCGTTCCTGCTCACAGTGGGGTCCTCGCTGACACGACACCAGCAGCCGCCGCCGTTCCCTGAGCCTGGGATCCAGGCGGGCCCCGCCCCGGCCTGCGCCTCTTCCATCCTCACAGGCCCCTGTGGGTCAAAACAGTAATCCCATTTCACTGGTGACGAAAGTAAGACTGACAGAGGCTGAGAAGCCAGCTCCTGTCCTCACAGCAAGAGCCACATGCGACTTGTGTGGCGTTAACACAAGACAGGGACCAAAATGTGTCCATCTGAGCCCAATCCTTGGGCTGGGAGTTAGGACTGAAACCTTTTTTTTTGGCTACACCTGCAGCGCGCGGAAGTTCCCGGGCCAGGGATTGAACTCACGCCACAGCTGTGACTCAAGCCACAGCAGTGACAACACCCAATCCTTAACCTGCTGAGCCACCAGAGAACTCCTATAGCCTCATTAAAAAACCATTATTTGTAATTTTATCGAGACATCTGTTATATGACAGGCAGTTGCCCCATTTTGAGTCTACAGCTCAATGGTTTTGAATAAATTTCCTGAGTCGTGCAATCTTCAGGGTGAGGCAGGTGTGTTTCCTTTCACCCCGATGGAATCCTTCCTGCCCATTTATTACTTTTTTATTTTCATGTTTTTAACTGCCATTCAGGCCTCCCGAACCTTCCCTTACAGCCCCTCAGCATCCACCCTGCAGCTGCTGCCGGATTCGTCTTCCCTCCATCCCCCGAGTCCCTCCCCGCTGTGGTCCAGGCTCTCCAGGCTGGGCTCCTTGTCCTGCTGGATCACGGGCTGAGACAGGCTTGAGTGTGATGCTCTGTCTGGGAGCTGGACAGAGGGAGAAGGAAGAGAGGTGGAGTAGAGGGAAGCTAAAGAGGGGCTGACCCAGGCGGTCCCACCGTCCCCCAAAGCAGACAGCCCGCCTCTCAGCTCCTGAGCCATCTCTGGCTGGTTCCTGGGACTTGGTGATGGGGTGAGCGTGGCCAGCGCAGCCCAGCCTGGTGAGAAGAGGCCATCAGGACACAGACATGCAGGGAGGGATGACCATCTGGGGACACAGGGCGGCCCTGCAACCCCTGGACCTGTGTCCATCGTCTGGGCCCCAGCCTGGGGCCGCTCATTAAGCAGCAGTCCCCAACCTGCCGTCCCTCCCTGTGGCCCATAGGGGATGCCCCTGGCACTTCCGCCCCTCCTCTGCTGGGCACACACTGGGAGCCAGATCCCGAACGAGGGGCGCGAGATGGGCAGAGACGGGGTGGGGGAGGGGCCCGCTCTCTGTGACCCTGGCCCTGTGACCCAAAGGTTGTGGAGGGACCCAAAAATGCTCCCTCCCCCCCCCCAAAACCCAGCCCCTCCAGCTCAGCGGGGCAGCCCAGTATTGATAACCGGAGCTAGAGGTTGGGGTTTTGCCATTTGCTGGGGTAAAGGGCTGCCTTCTACTTTGTATACATTTTTTTGTACTTGTTGCAGCTTCCCGCAAATTAATAGAATAAATGAAATTGCGGAGGGAATGTTTAAAATACTCGAGGACAATTTTCCAGCAATTTAGAGGCAGTCTTCTCACAGAGTGTGAGATGCTCATTATAAATAATTATGATCTATTTACTGAGATAATCAACACTGTTATTCTGGTCTGAGCTTCTGCTGGCGTCTGAAATAAGAAAACTGTGCTCTCCAGACACCCGGCCGAGAGGGTGAGCCAGCCTCAAACTCAAGCGTCTTCTCCTGGCCACTCTCAGCAGCCTCGGCCCTCTGGCCTCTCCTCCCTCCTGGCTCCAGCAAGAATTAATACGTTCCCCTCTGAAACAGTCTCCTGAGAGCCGGAACAACCTGCTTCCACCCTGTCTGGGCCCGTCTCCTGGGCTTGAGTCCTGATTTTATAACTTGAAGCTGTGTGACCTTGCGCTGGCTTCTTAACCTCTCTGTGCCCCGGTTTGCTCATTTCGAGTGGAGATGATAAAAGTGCCTGCTGGAGTTCCTTCATGGCTCAGCGGGTTAAGGATCTGATATTGTCACTGCTGTGGCCCAGGTTGGCTCCCTGACTCAGGAACTTCTGTATGCCGTGGGCACGAACCAAAACAATTAAAAAGAAAAGCACCTGTCTCTCAGGAGTCTCGTGAAGATCCAAAGAGATCACATCAGCCGGGCCTTGCAGAGCACCGCGTGGAGTGAGCGCTAAACAGAATGAGCTGTGTTGACAATGCTTGGGGTGGGGTGGACGGCCAGCTCCATCTGCCCCTTCTCCCTCCAATCATCATGGAAGCCAGGGGTTATCTTTACGCTCTGAATTATTTATATATTAACTGTTCTGAAAGGGTGGACCCCAGACCAGCCCCAACGGCAAGACCTGGGCATTAGGCAACTCTCTGACCTCATTCCAGACCCGCTGAATGAGAAGCCCTGGGATGAGACGCCGCCATCTGTGCTTTAACCGGCTTCCCGGGGAATCTGAGGCATGCTTGAGTTTTGGGAGCCGCTGCTCTAAAGGCTGTTTCAAAAAGAACCAAAAAGAGGAGTTCCCTGGCGGCATAGCAGTTAGGAATTCGGCGCTGTCACTGCTGTAGCTCCAGTTCAGTCCCTGGCCCAGGAACTTCTGCATGTGGTGGGCAGGGCCTAAATGAATAAATACGCGAGTAAATAAATTCAGAGTTATGTAAGAAGACAAAATTTTCTATCCCTTCTCTTCCCATTCCAAACCTGCTGATTTCCTTACTGTCACAGACAGCCCGGCTCGGCCCAGCTCTGCGCCGAGCCCCCAGCCGAGCCTGGTGGCGAGGGTGCCTGCTGTCACCAAGCCCCACAGACCGGGGAGCAGGGACGGCAGACACGCATCCTCCCACAGATCTGGAGGCTGGGAGTCGGAGATCAGGGTGTCACAGGGCTGGTTCCCTCTGGAGCTGCTGGGGAACAATCTGTCCCAGGCTCTCTTGCCGGCTTCTGGGGGCTGCTGGCCATTCTTGGGGCTCCCTGGCTTGTAGCAGCATCACAGCCATCTCTGCGTCCATCTCACACGGTGGTAACTGTGGGCACAGTCCTGTCCCTGAGCCCACGTCTCCCCATGTTCTCAGGACACCCGCCATCCTGGATCAGAGGCTTCTATGCCACAGTGACCTTGTCTTAGCTAATGACACCGGCAGTGACCCTGTGTGCAAACGAGGTCGCACGGGTGGTAAGGGACTGGTGGTAGGACGGGAGAGACCCAGTTGCACAACACTGTAAGTCAACTACACTGTTTTTAAAAAACCCAGTTCAGCCGCACCACCCAGACGAGGGTCCAGACGGCCGCACCCAGGCCCCCTCATCGTGTGAACGAGTGTCCAGGATTCCTGATTTGTAGAGGGATCAAAGCCTGGTCATGGAGACTTTCTGACCCTGCAGCTGAACAGAAGGAGCCTGCCACCTATTGAGAAAGGGCTGCACTCCCGGGCCCGGGCCCCAGCTGGGCACGATGCCCCTCAGCCCTGCGTGGGCACATCGCCGGACCTGCAGCCGCACCTGGTGCCCCTGTGAGCAGGTAAGAGCGTGCCCCTACCTGGCGGCTGTTTCCTGACTCAGCGCTGATCTGCCCCAGAGCTTCTCGTGGCCCACAGAGGGGCGCCCCGAGGGGGGAGTCGGTCTCATTTTGCCACAGGATCCCATGGGACAGTGGTGTTTAGTTCACAAAACTTAATATACAAACAATTTACAAGCTGTTTTGAGCAAAATAAAATTGCAGATATCCATTTAACATTTGCTCTCACAAACATCATTAATTGATTGATTGATTGATTCATTTTAGACCCACCCCCGCAGCATAGGGGGTTCCCAGGCTAGGGGTCCAATTGGAGCTATAGCTGCCGGCCTACACCACAGCCACAGCCACATGGGATCTGAGCCAGGTACGCAACCTACACCCAGCTCATGGCAACACCAGATCCCTAACCCACTGAGCGAGGCCAGGGATCGAACCCAAATCCTCACGGATGCGAGTCAGATTCGCTAACAGCTGAGCCAAATGGGAACTCCCACATCATCACTGTTAAAGTACTTAATTCCGCTTGTGACCTCAAAGGACTCGCTCACAGAAGGAGCACTTGTCTTTCTCTCCGGCTGCGGCACGTCCAGCTCCACGTCAAATGTTTTGCTAAAGGCATTCCTGTCACGGCGCAGAGGAAATGAATCCGACTAAGAACCATGAGGGTGCAGGTTCGCTCCCCAGCCTCGCTCAGTGGGTTAAGGATCCAGCATTGCCATGAGCTGTGGTGTAGGTCGCAGACACGGCTCGGATCTGGCGTTGCTGTGGCTCTGGCGTAGGCTGGCAGCTGTAGCTCTGATCCAACCCCTGGCCTGGGACCCTCCATATGCCCTGGCTGTGGCTCTCAAAAGACAAAAAAAAAAAAAAATGTTTTGCTAAAGCTCAGAGGCCTTGCCCTTACCCCAGTGTGTGCACTGTGGCCTCTAAGGACGCCAGACATAGGAAGGGCCTGCTTCTGGAGGCGAGAGCTCCTGTCCCAGGCGGGCAATGCCCCATGTCATTCAAAGTCAGAGGGTCAGACAGGCTGGGACCCTGTCAAGGCGAGGGGCCTCTGGTCCCACCTCAGCCCCAGGGGGTTGAGTTGAGAATTCCACGTGGGATCCGTTTCAGGAAGGGAGAGGCTCAGAGGGAGAAGCAGCACCTCCCTCCCGCCCCCCGCACCCCCATCAGTGAGGAGGCAGCTCTGGGCTGAGCCCCCTTGTCTCAGCGTCCAGTTGACTCTGTCCTCCCCTCCCCGCTAGCAGGGCACTGTTGCCCCTAGCCCCACTTGCAGGGCCACCCCAAAGGGCTGGAGCCTTGGTACCAACCCAGGAGCCCTCCCAGGGGGATGTCCCGCTCCTGTGGCCCCCAGTCAACCTCGAGGTGACCTTCACCCAGCAGTTCGTTCACCTCAAGGCGCAGAAAGCTTTCTGGCAGAACACATGTGAGCCAGCAAGGCCCCAGCTTGATGCTGGGGACCAGGACCGCCCAAGAAGACCTGGGAACAGGGCCAGTGGCTCGGCTTAGATGGGGGCTCACAGGACCAGAAGGGAAAGGCAGCAGCCCCCGGTGTAGACAGAGCTCCACCTGCCTTCCGCTAGAGCTGAGCAGTGGGAGTGAGCGCCAGACCGTAAGGGGCTTCCGGGGCAGGTGCGGGCTGGGCTCCGAGGTCCGAGAAGGTCACGGACAAGAAGGCCTCCCAGACCCCCACTGCCAAAGCAGGAGAAAAGGCTCTGCAGGGCCGGCTTTTTGGAAATGGGTCTGCGTCTACACCACAGGCTGTGTTCTTTGTTTCGATTCTGGCAGCCTTGCGGGAGGAGGACAGGTTTGCGGGATGCTTACCCAGCGCTTCCTCCTTGGGAGCGTCGTGGGGGGGGGGGGCAGCATATGCCAGAAGAGCCGTTGCCCAACCGGTGAGACCGCAGGGCTCAGAACCCAGATCCACGGCCCCAGCTCTGGGGCTGGCGTCTGGGATCGAGGGCTCACAGGGCCACACTCTCGCCACAGGCTCCAGGGGAGGGTCCCTCCTGCCCTTGGCTCTGGGGCTTGTGGCCACATCACGCCAGGCTCTGCCCCTGCCGCACGTGGCTTCTAGGCCTCTGCCTTCTCACGCCTCCATGGAAGGGCGCCCATCACAGGACCAGGGCCCTCCTGCCCCAGGGTGGCCTCATCTTAACTAATTAATCTGCAGTGACCCAGTTTCCCAATAAGGTCACAGACCCCAATTCCCAGGGTGAAAGGGCCTGCAAGGTCCTTACCCGGCAGCCTCTCTGCCCCGGACCGCTCGGCGGGCAGTGGCTGGCTGGGCTCCAGCTCATCGGACCCCCACATCCGCCCCACAACGAGCACCCAGGTGAAAACCCACGCGGGCCAGCTGACTCCCAGCACAGACCCTGTGCTGAGCTTCCCTGGAGGGAAAGGAACGCCCCACCCCCCACCCACCCCTGCCCTGTCCACCCTGCTGCTCTGTCCCCGCCACTGACCTCCCCGCCAGCACCGGGTGCTGGCACCGTCCCCACTGGGACAGAACTCCCTCCCTGGTCCAGCCCCCCAGCCCGCATCCAACACTCTCAGAGGACTCCCCACCCCTGTCCCCAGCTCCATGCCTCGCCTGGCGTCACCTCCCTGGGCACCTCCTGGTTGCTCACAGTCCCTGGAGGCTGGGCGTCCTGAGTCATCCTCAGACATGGGTACTGTGAGCAGAGAGCCAGCGGGGACGCCCATGGCTCGCCACTCCTTGGGAAGCACAGGGGCCCCGCGCATCCAGCTGTGAATTGAACAGGGTCGCCTTTCTCCTGCTGCTTATTTCGGTCCTGTGTTTCTCGCAGGTTCAAGGAAAGCTACCGGGTTAAGGGACCGTTCTGGCCCTCAGTGTCCTCCCACGGGAACGCACATGGGCCACAGACAAAATCGAAACCCTCGCTGGATTTCGTCACCCCCGAGGGACCCACCTGGTTGTGTCCGCGGAGATGGAGATGGGCCGACGGAGGAAGCAGAGGCACTTGGACCCTGTGGCCCATCTGTTGGCACCACTTCAAGCATCGGCAGGTGTTTGCTATTTGCCATTTGAAAAGATCTCCGAGTCATTGAAAGACCCTCCACCTGCAGAATATGCTACACGTACTCTCTGTATCCATCTTTATATCAACCCTTTGAAAAAGATCTGGAAACATACCCCCCAAGCTGTCAAATGACTGGGATTGGGGGCAGGGAAGGGATTTGAAATTTGAACCCTGCTCTGTAATTGCTGGGGTTTGTCATGGTCCCCACTTTATCACAAAGGAAAATGAAAAGGCCCACAGGACAGAGTCTGCGGCGTTTCTGTCCCTGAGGTCGTGGCGTGCGACACCCCGCCCCCAGTGCGTTCACCAACCTGGAAGCTCCCAGGTCTGCCCTTGTCCATTTTCAGGCTTTTCCAAAGAAAACAAATGTCTGTACCATTGAGGTAATAAATGAGCAGCTTTTTTTAAAAAGAGCCACCGCCTTTCCCAAAAGTGAAAACACACTGGCAAGCATAAAAACGAAAAGGACTAGACGAGCACGTAAGGAAGCATTTCCAGGGAAGACCGCCTGGGAGCGGGGGTGGGGCGGGGGGCGCTCCCTGGCGGCTTCGTGGTCGGGACTCCGTGCCGTCACCACCCAGCCCAGGTTCAATCCCTGGTCTAGGAGCTGAGGTTGCACGTCAAGCTGCTGCAGGCTGGGGCCAAAAGAGAAAAAGACGAAGGAAGGGAAAAGTGCACCCCCAGGCGCAGAAAGCCTCGGGGACCTGGGTTGGGAGGCGGGCGTTTAGCGCGGCTGTGCCCTCCCTGGGGCCAGGACAGGAGCAGCCCCGGCAGCTGAGCGCCTTTTGCTCTCCACCTGCATAAGGGAAGCGTGTGTGTCTAACGAGAAAAATTTGGTTTCTCCTGGAACTGAAGGGGCAAGGGGTCCCCTTGAGGGTCCTCGGAGGAAAGGTGGAAGTGAGCCTGGGGGTCTCAGGCCACCTCCAAGATAAGGGCTGCACCCGATGCCAAGGAGCCCTCCCCACCCGTACAGTGGCCAGCTTCTCCCAGGGGTCCCACCGGTGCTTGGCGACAGCGGGAGGCTGGGGGCCCCCACACCCCAGGGCCTGTCCCTCAGGACCACCATCCAGACCCGAGAGTGATGAGCGTGAGCACGCACCTCGCACAAAAGCTCCCAGAAGTGAGTAAACGTGGTTATTTAGTCATTAGTATCATTGCCCTGTTTCATGGAGGAAGGAGGCTCAAAGCATGGACACAACTTGCCTTAAATCTGGCCCGGGTCCCACCAGTGTGCTTTCCCTTTTTTGGGGGGGTGCTCCCACGGTATATGGAAGTTCCTGGGCCAGGGTTCGAACCTGAGTCTCAACAGCAACCTGAGCCACTGCAGAGAAAACACCAGATCCGTCACCCACAGTGCCACAGGGGGAGCTCCAATACCAGAGCCCTTTGAACCCAAGCCTCTTCTCCACATATGCACACACACACACACTCGCACACGCACACGCACACGTCTCTTTCCTATCCGCACGGGGGGCATGTAAGCAGCGGCGCGGGGGCTGGCCGTGGGAGGCCCCCTCTCGGGTGCACCAGCGGCTTGTACAAGCTCTCGCTTCCCCGCGCTCACCCCGGAGTGGGCAGCACAGACCCCTGGAAGGAGTTGGGGACAGACTTTGACGCCAGCCTTGAAGATCAACCTCAGGCCGCCAAGCAGGTGCCCTCAAAGCTGGCTCCAGGGGTGGTGGCGGGTGGAGGCTGCACGTCCAGACATGACATGGGGTCTCGCAGCAGGTGGGAAATGCACGGACACGGAGACATGGGCGACCAAGGCGGCCCCGTTGGGCTTCTGTCCTGGCGTCGTGGGTAACTGCCCCCTCCCTCTCGAAGCTGTCTCTCAGGAACGAACAAGGCCACCCTGCCAGCGACGCGACGCGCCAGCCCCATCCTCCAGCCCCCTGGCTTCTCTCATGTGTCATGAGCATGACCCCGTTTCCACCGCTGGGAGGTCTGGTCAGCGGCGGCAGGATCCCAGACCCCAGCCCAGCCGACGCCCCCGTCCCACGCAGGCCCGCCGTGCTCCATCAGTCTCCGAGCCCGTGAGCCAGGCCGCCGGAGTTGACGGAGGCCCCGCTGGACTGTTACGACGGAAAACCTGCGCTGGACCCCGAGGCCAGAGATCCTGCTACCCCTGGGGTCAGGGTGGCCATGGCGGGCCTTCCCCGTCTCCAAGCCCACTCAGAGCTTGCAAAATAAAGTCCACTCGCGTTCCCTTTTTTTTTTTTCGTCTTTTTAGGGCCGCTCCCGCGGCATATGGAGGTTCCCAGGCTAGGGGTCGAATCAAAGCGATAGCCACCGGCCTACATCAGAGCCACAGCAACGCAGGATCTGAGCCGCATCTGTGACCTACACCACAGCTCACGGCAACACTGGATCCTTAACCCACTGAGCAAGGGCAGGGACCGAACCCACAACCTCATGGATGCTAGTTGGGTTTGGTAACCCCTGAGCCACGACAAGAATGCCGCATTCTTGATTCTGTGCGTGCATGTGCATTTTCGCGTGTGCCCACACGAGTGTGTGTGCACACGTGTACACATGCATGAGCGTGCATGTGAGTCCCAGCGCTTTGATGGCAGAGGTGTGAGGACTCCAGAACGGCCGGGACCGAGGACCCCACGGGAAGCACACCAGGGGCTGGTCTCTGGGGCAGGGAGAGGCCCCGAGGGCGTCCTCCTCTCATGTTCTCACTGGGTGCAAGGCTGGGGTGTTGGGGCTCGTCCTGGGGACCCTCTCCCTCACGTCAGCCTGTCCCCCACCTCTCGTGCTGCCTCTGGATCCTGGCACACTGGGTTCTGGAATTTTCCAGGAGAGTCAGTGCGGCAGCCAGCCCTGCAGGGCCTGAACGACCACAGCTTGGCGAGGTCAGGGGCGCCCTTCTCTGTGGCCTCAGTCTGCTCTCAGGGGTCCTGGGACACCTTGTGCGGTTGGAGGTTTTGGGGACAGGAGCTCCGCCAGGGTGTTTAGCTGCTCCCCAGGGCACAGGCTCAGTGTGGCTCACCACTTGCCACCAGACTCCACGAAAGCCGGGATTTTTGAACCATGCAGAGTAAAACAATAATTGTGATTATGGAAATATTTTGCTGTTGATGATGACAGGAAAACTTGATTACTGTAAAAAATAAAAAATTGTCACAGATAAAGCCAGACACTGGTTACAGTGGTGAGAACAGTCTTTCTTCAGCAGCTGCTGGGA
The DNA here is from genome assembly GCF_016906955.1 of Phacochoerus africanus. Lineage (NCBI taxonomy): Eukaryota > Metazoa > Chordata > Mammalia > Artiodactyla > Suidae > Phacochoerus > Phacochoerus africanus. The sequence continues at coordinate 286,779,332 of NC_062544.1, read as the reverse complement.
GCACCCAGGGCGGGCCACTTCTGGGCTGTGGTCTGGATGTTGGCAGAGAGCTGGTTCTGACCCAAGGCTGGCTGGTGCTGGGACGGGAGCCCTGAGGGCACAACAGGGGGCGGGCAGACACTGGGCAGAACGTATGGGGCCCGCCTGACCACACGTGCCATGATGGGTGTGGTGCCGGGACAGGACTGATCTCTGGGCTGGTGAAGCCCTGGGACCTGAGACGTGCGGAGTGGAGGGCTGGCGAGGTCCAGGCTTCCCTCTGATGCAGATAGGGTGCGGGTGCCCTGGTCGGCCGGCAGCCACACCTGTCCACATCTTTGAGCAGGTGCTTCATGGCCCCAGTGGCTAGGCTTCTAGAGAGGATGTTCAGGTCAAAGGGTAAGAGCATTTAAATCTTGCTCACACCACCCCTCAGAAGACCTCAACTGAACCTCCCGCCACTCTGGACAGAGGAGGGCCAAGGGCTGTCGCCCCAACTGGGTAGTCCTCAGGAACCCCCAGCCCGGTCCCCCCACATCCATAGGCTAAATCCTAAGGCCCAAGGTGATGGTTTTAGAAAGCAGCACTCTTTCTAAAGCAGGGGTGGAGCCCCCCGAAAGGGATCCGTGCTGGTATAAAGGGACCCCAAAGAGCTCCCTGCTCCTTCTCCATGAGGACACAGAAGTCTGTCACCTGGAAGGGGACCCTACCCAACCAAGCAGGTGCCCCGACCTTGGACTCCCAGCCTCCGGACAGTGAGAAATAAATGCCTGCTCTTAGAGCCGTCGCCTGTATGTTCTCCCACAGCAGCTGAGCCGGCACTGCAGGCACCTGTCTGGGCCATGGCTCCCTGTCCTCAAACCCAACCCACTCTCAGGCCCCTAAGATTTTCCTTGGGTACCAGTGCCCAGGTCCTACCTCGAACCAATGGCATCCGAACGCACAGGGAGCTCTGGTTCTTTGGGCAGAGGAGTCCAAGCCCTGGGGCCTCCCCCACCTCGCTTTGGGGGACCCGGCTGCTCAGGGCTGCAGAGATGGCTCACCCATCCGCTGTGCCCTTCCCACAATGGGCTCGACTGTAATGGTGGTTTAGTCAAAGATGGCAGCACTTCCGTTGTTTGGGTGGTGAGAGGGCTTCGAGCAGGGGCGTGCGTGAAAGAGAAGGACAGCCTGGCCAGTCAAGCCTGGTCAAGGTCACACCACTGGACCCCGGCTTCTGCCTGCTCCACACACACACACCCCTGGAGCCACCTTCCTCTTTTTTTTTTTTTTTTTTGCTTTTTAGGGCCACACCTGCAGCATATGGAGGTTCCCAGTCTAGGGGTCGAATTGGAGCTGTAGCCGCCGGCCTACACCACAGCCACAGCCATGCAGGATCCGAGCCGCATCTGCAACCTACACAACAGCTCAGGGAAACACCAGGTCCTTAACCCACTGAGGGGGGCCAGGGATTGAACCTGCATCCTCATGGATGCTAGTCAGGTTTGTTAACGGCTAGAACTCCTGGAGACCCTCTTCCTTCACCTGCCCTGGTCCCCTGGGCCTTCGCCCCTCCCTCAAGGCAGGCAAACCTCCAACAAGTTCATCCTCAGCCTCCACTCTTCAAGGTCAGCGAGAAGACCTTGACCTCAAGGGCTGGCGTGAGATAGTCCTCTCCGGTTCACCCCCCGCTCCCCCTCCAGGCAAGACCTCCCTCCCCAGCACTCTCTAAAAGGTCGAGGTGGAAGAGACGGATTCAGACCCCAGGCCGGATGGGGAATGGAGCCTGCGGCTGCTCTCGCCTGCCCTTCCCCCTTCAGGGCTGTCCCGAGGTTCCTGGACACCCCAACTTCCCGCCAGCAGTGCCGAGTCAGCCAGGTCTCACCAGGTCTGAGGGGTCCCCTCTGGGACTTGTCAGCTGGCCCAGGACTGAGGTCCCCCAAGGGCACAGGTCATCTTAGACAAAAGCACCCCCAGGGCGCCAAGTCCCCGCTCCCAAGGCAGGTCATCTGTTAGCAGCTTGCTGTCTGGGGAGCACCTGGCTCTGGTCACTTTGGAGCAGGTCTGAATTCCGTGACTGTGCAGAGGGTGAATGGTGGCCCCTGGAAAGATACGCGCACCTCCTGACTGCAGGACCTGTGAACGTGACCTTGTTGGGGGAAAGGGTCTTGGCAGATATAACTAAGGATCTCGGGAGGAAGTCACGCTGGATTATCCCGGTGGCCCTGCATTCAACGACAAGCGTCCCTGTAAGAAGCAGAAGAAAGACACCGACACAGAGGGAAGAGGACCGCGATGAGAAAGCTCAGCCACGAGCCAGGAGCTTCCGGAGCCACCAGAAGCTGGAAGAGGGAAAGACCCGATCTCCCTGGGCTTCAGGGGGAGCTTGGCCCTGAGGACACCTTGACTTCGAACTTCCAGCCTCCAGCTCCTGGCCCCTCGTCCCCACTGCGGAAAGTAAGTCCACATGGTGACACTGGATCATGGAAAGGGCTGAAGCCGCTGGACCGCCAAGGACCAGGGCCAGGGCTCCCGCCGGGGCATGCCCATCCTCCATCCAGCCCTCCCCGGGGCCCTCCTGCAGGGACCAGTTTTGCCCCTCCCCCCAGACTGTTCTGAGTCCCTGACCCTGAGGCCACGGTGAGGCCACCTCGGCCACCTGTCCGCCCCTCAGCCGCCAAACACTCCCTGTGCTGCTTTCCAAGGCTGTGCCCACCTGAGACCTTGGCTCCCGGGGTGCCGGCTGCACCACCAGGTGCTCACCCCTTACCTGGAGGATGGGCCATGGTGCAGAGGAGCCGTGTCAATGGGGACATGGGTGTCCCCATCACCGTCACAGTTTCCGACCGTGTCGCCTTTGTGCGTCCAGGCCAGGTCCCCTTTCTCCTGCGCAGAACTTAGGGGCCCAGGGCCGCGGGTCCTCAGGGCCTGGGAACAGGGAAGGGGGGCCTGTGAACCTTTAAAGGACAGGATGGAGGCGCGGACATCAAAAACCAGAAATTCTAGCGTCTCGACCACTTTTCAGACAAGAGTCCGTTCTCGTGCCTCCAGATGGACTCGGACTGGTTCCCCCAGTCGGCCCCCGAGCCCACCCCAGGAAGCTGTTCTGGAAGCTTCCAGGGTCTCCATCCAAAGGACACTGCGGTTGTGCTTACGGGGCCGGGGTGGGTGGAACTCAGGGCCCCCAGCACGTGGGACGCCTGCCGATTTGTTTTGCTGCTTCTTTGCGGGGAGCCGAGAAAATGCAGGGACTCCAAAAAAGGACCTTCCCTGATGGCAGAAAAACCTGAAGGCAGGTTCCTAACCAAGAAAGGGAGCTCACCTGAACGGTACAGGCCGAAGGTGGGCCTCTGGTCAGGCAGGGTAAAAGCCTGCCTGCACGGTACAGGCCGAGGGCAGGCCTCAGGTTACACGGCTCTCACTTTGATGCTGATGCGGAGAATTGGGGCTTCCCGGGAAAACAGTTTCCATGTTTGCGCTGGAGAACATGGATTGTTTCTCGGGTGACCTAGTCTTTCCTGCTGTTTTATCTGTTATTCAGTTCCTCAGTCTTTCCTGACCATGTACTTATTATTCTTATTTTCCACTCTTATTTTCCTTGGTGATTCGTGATTTAACAAAATTACAACAATAATATAATAAGAATTTCATCCTGAAGGACTTTCCCCTATTTAAATCCAACTTAGTTAAAACATAGTGTTTATCTACTAACTAGTTATATGGTACACTTTAGAGTTAGGATTTTAATGAGGTCCATAGAAGTTAGCCATATCTTATCCAAAAAACCTAGCTGTGAGTTTTGTCTTTGATTTTAAAAGCTTTTTAGTGATCGCTAGTTTAATTAAGTTGGTTTATATTTACTTACACTGTCTCCCTGCCATAACGCTTTGAAGAGAAGCACCCGTCTACAAACAAGGTTTGTGATGCCACATTCTTGTGTTTTAGGGCCTCTTCAAAATATTCACTAAGCTTAGTTAAGATAGGGGTCTTAAAACAGGATGCCTAGCTGCTACACCATATAGTAGTTAATCAATGGACTTTTAACATTGTAATGTAATCTGTGGTGAAAAACTGTCTATATAATCAACCACTGTTGCCCATAAAGTGGGAGCAATCCAGCGCCCTGAAAGAAGGGACAAAGAGGCTGTCTCCGATGCAAAAGCCGCCGTCCGCCCCTCTTCTTCGGGAAAGCATACACGCCCTGGCCGCCAGAGCTGGCCTCCGGCGCCTCTTTACTCATTGCTGGGGCGGAACATCCCTGGCACGTCACCGACCGCTCCGGCCCCTGGGAGGTGCGCACAGCCCAGGGGCGCTGGTCCCCTCACCACGTGGTACAACCGCCACCACGTCCATCTCCGGAATTTCCAGCCCCAGCAGACTCTCTGTCTCTGTGAAACACTGACCCCCACCCCAGCCCCGGCACCCTCCCCCCTCCCCACTGCTCTCTGTCTCCAGGGATCTGGCCCCTCCAGGGACCTCCTACCAGCAGGTCACACAGAATTTCTCCTTTGGTGTCACCGAGCCTGACGTCCTCCGGGTCCATCCGCGTTGCAGCGCGGGTCAGAGCGTCCTTCCTCTTGAAGGCTGGAGACTGTCCCATTGGTGGACGGGTGGCACTTTCTCCGTGCATCTCTCCCTCCGCAGACCTGGCCCTGGTGAGCGATGCTGCGGTGATCACAGGAAAACAAACACGACCGAGTCCCTGCTTTCGCTTCTCTTGGGTTTCCGCCCAGAAGGGGGATTGCGGGGTCATACGGTAAATTCTATGTTTAGTTTTTGAGGAATGGCCCCACTGGTTTCCACAGGGGCTGTAATTCACTTCCGCGAACATGTTTCGGAAGACCTTTAAGAAGGAAGGGAGGCGCGGACGCAGGAAGCGGTCGGTTCGGCCTGAAGCCCGTAGTGGGGCCGGGTCCTCAGGTCCCAGGGCCCAGGGGATCCGGCTGCGGCGGCGTCCACACCCACCCCTCCTGCAGCCCCTTGGGCCCCACACCTGGGCCAGCAGGGCTCCTCCCGGGGTACGGGAGGTTCAACATGCCAGGCCCCTGCCCACGAGTGGGAACACCACCAGCCTCGGCCCAGCCAGCGCCTCCCCGGCTCTGAGCCACCAGCAGACCTGCAAAGGTACTCCTTCTCCTCCGAAAGACTGGGCCCGTGAGGGTGAACTTCATGCCCCCTCGGACACCCCTGCAGGGTCCTTCGTCTGTGCCTCAGCACCGAATTTGGGGCGGGGGCCGTCCAGGCTCTGGCGGTGATGGCCCCAGGGCTTTCCCAGCAGGCCTGCTGAGCCCAGGTGGCACCAGGAGGGAGGCGGAGGCTTTGGCACTGAAGCAGCTGGGTCCCCGGGCCCACGGGATGCTGTGAGCAAGGGCCTCACAGGGCAGGGCAGGTGGTCTGACCCCCGAGGTGGCTTCCTGGCAGCCTGTGTCCCAACTCCAGTGTGTGAGGAGCAACGAGGCGGGCACAGAGCTGCCGTTACCACCCCATCCCAGGCCCGAGCCCTCGGTCCCGCCAGCCCTCGCAGCAGTGACAGACAGGTCAGAGGGGGCCACCCCCAGGGCCAAGTCGGTAACAACCTGGCCCCTGATTTTCCAACTTGCACTCACTGCCCGTCTCCTCCGCCAACCAGTCCACGAGGCGGGGAGACGCCACCGCGTCCTACTCCTCTTCGGACCAGAAGATGGGTGGGCCTGCCTTGCAGCAGGGGGCACCCTCCCGAGGAGGAGGAAGTGGCTCTGTGAGGCCATGGGAGCCTGACCCTCCTAGACACCAGCTGTGCCCACCATGGGGGCCACCCAGTGGTTAGACTCGCACTCCAGGGGCAGGCAGGCCTGGGGCCCAGCCTGGGCCCCAAGTCCACCTGCTGGGGGCTCCCACACAGCGCTCACCCTCTTGAAGCCTCAGTTTCCTCATCTGTAGGATGGAGCAATGACAGCACCTGCCTCAGCCGGTCACAGTTGGGAGTTCACGAGCTGATGTGGGTGCAGTGCTTCTCCTGGGGCCTGGCACATGGCAGGTGCCCAGCAGACACTTGGGACTCCTCTGCCACCCTCCTGGGCTGCAGTCTCACTGGTCAATAAGGCTTCTCAGATTGGCCTCTTGATTAAAGCCTCAGGCGAGGCGTTGCTGTCATGGTGCAACGGTAACAAATCTGACTAGGAACCATGAGGTGGTGGGTTCTATCCCTGGCCTCGCTCAGTGGGTTAAGGATCTGGCATTGCCACGAGCTATGGTGTAGGTCAAAGACGCAGCTCAGATCTGGCATTGCTGTGGCTGTGGCATAGGCCCGTAGCAGCAGCTCTGATTCGACTCCTAGCCTGGGAACCTCCATGTGCTGTGGGTACAGTCCTAAAAAGACAAAAAGACAAAAAAAAAAAAAGCTCAGAAAATTTGCAGCAACCTGGATGGACTTAGCGATGACAACACTAAACAAGGTGAGTCAGAGAGAGGCAAACACCACCGCTTATGTGGGGTCTAAAACACAGCATAGGCTGGTCTTGGGCACAGCGGGTGAAGGATCCAGCGTGGTCACTGCAGAGGCTCAGGTCCCTGCCCTGTCCTGGGGACTTCTGAATGGCTCTATCACGCCCCCCAACCCGGGAAAAATACCACCCTTATCAACATATCTATGAAACGAAAACAGACTCACAGACGGAGAGGAGACTCTTGGTTGTCAAGGGGGAAAGGGATGGACGGGGGAAGGACGGGGAGTTCGGGATTAGCAGATGCAAAGTGTGACTCACTGAACGCGGATTAAACCCCAAGGCCCCGTGCAGCACACGGAGCTGCATTCAATGTCCGAGATGAACCGTAACGGAGAAAAATAGGAAAAAGAGCATATAACAGAATCACTCTGCTGTACTGCAGAAATTAACTCTACATTGTAAACCAATTATACTTCAATTAAAATTTTTTTTTGTCTTTTTTTTTGCTATTTCTTGGGCCACTCCTGCGGCATATGGAGGTTCCCAGGCTAGGGGTCCAATCAGAGCTGTAGCCACCGGCCTACGCCAGAGCCACAGCAATGCGGGATCCGAGCCGCATCTGCAACCTACACCACAGCTCACGGCAACGCCGGATCGTTAACCCACTGAGCAAGGGCAGGGATCAAACCCGCAACCTCATGGTTCCTAGTCGGATTCGTTAACCACTGTGCCACAACGGGAATTCCCACACCATGAACTCTTGCCCACACTTTCCTCTCCTGCCTCCTGCCCAACCCTGGTGCTTCCCCACGTGGCCCTGCATGGTAGGCTATGTCTCCCGAGGCCCAGGGTCTGTGCATATAAATGTCTTCCTAGTTCCTAGTCGGATTCGTTAACCACTGCGCCATGACGGGAACTCCAAACATTTTTTTAATCTGAAAAAAAAAAAAAGACCCAGGCACAGCCCCCCACCCCCCCCGCCCCCGGGAGCCCAGGTCTGGTGCCAAGTACACTCCTGGTTCCTGAGCCACTGGCTCCTCAGCATCGTTCTGCTTCTCCAAGCATCCTAGATGCTTGGCCCCAGGAGGTTCTGAGTACAAATCCAAGGAGTCAGGGGTCTGGGGTCCAGGCGTTATCTGTCAGGCGGGAACAAACACCTGCTGTGCCTCCCACCTCCTGGCCCCGCCCCCTGTCCTCCAGACATCGCTGCTCAAGGTCAGCTGCAGCCACCTCAAGGACCCTGTGCTGTTTGTCCACAAACCCTACCCGCCTGGCCTCCCCATGAGCAGAGTGGACACCGCGTGGCCACAGGCCTGCCGTGGAAGGCGGGGAGGAGAGCACGGCCCGCTCTGGGCTGAGCTGTCAGAGGCGGCAAGTTTCCGAAAGGAGCGTCCCCCACCTCCCCACGGCGAGAGGATCCCGAAGGAAGGCATGGGATGGAGCTGAGTCCCACTGGAGCCCACGTCTGGCTGCCCAGCCAGGGGCAGCCAAGCCACAGACAGCCGCAGGCTCACGAGCAAGAAAGACGTGTTGGCATAAGCCACAGGCCACATCATCGCAGTCACGTCAAGAACCAAGTGGCTCACAGCTGCAGCAGCTTCACCCGCAGAGGGAGCATCCCTGGGAACTGCCGGGCAGCTCGTCCTCAGGTGAGAGGGATGCAGCGTGTGGCCAAGAGAGGCGGCAAGAGGCCTCTGCCCCAGCTTTTCCTGGGCTGACCCTGCAAGGCTGCAGGGTCAAGGGGGGATACAGGGGGGTGGGGGGGGAGTCAGCATATAAATTGGTGAGTCAGTAAACACACAGGATGCAGGCAGCGATGAGCGGTCCGGAGCAGAGGGCACGCACATGGAAGGGGGCATCCCTGGGGTGTTGGGGCAACAGCCAGGAGGCGAGTCCTGGCCAAGGGGGTGGGGGTAGGAGATCCACCCAGGTGGCAGGGCCTGTGGGCGGGGCCCCGAGAGGGGTTGGCATCTGGAGGAGCAGACCCCGGAGGAAGGCCCCTAAGTCAGTCCTCATCTGGCTGAGCCCAAACCAGTCCAAAGACCACCGACCGTGATTCCATTTACGTCAAAATCCAGAACAGGCGGCTCCGTAGAGACAGCAAGCAGACTGGTGGTTTCTTAGGGCGGGGGCGGGGGGACGATAAGAGGTTGGTAGCTAAAGGGTAAGGGACATCTTTTTATTTTTCCTTGAAAATTTTTCCTGATTTCCCCCTTTGGGGTGTGTAATTTGGTTCTTTACTACTCTCCGGAAATGAGGGTGCTTCTTCAGCAGCATTAAAAATATAGGATTTGTATGCTTTGAGGCTTGAAGCCATTGCAAACATCCTGTTGATGCTGCAAGTGCCTCCTCGTTGTCCCCAGGAAGGGGGCTCTTTCTGACGTGATAAAAATGTAAAACTGGTGGCGGTGATGTTGACACGGACCCGTGAAGACACTGAAAGCCATTGAATTGTACACGTGACATTGCTATGTGAACATACCCCAATAAAGCTGCTTTTACTTTATCATTCTTCTTTTTATTGCAGGATACGGAAGTTCCGAGGCCAAGGGTCGAATAGGAGCTGCAGCTGAAGCCTACACCATAGCCATGGCAACACCAGATCCGAACCCATTTTGACCTACGCCACAACACGTGGCAAAGCTGGACCCTTAACTGGAGACCAGGGATCGAACCCACATCCTCACAGAGACAGTGTTGAGCCATTAAGCCACGGAGCCACAATGGGAACTCCCGATTAAAGCTATTTTTTAAAAAGAGTTGGGGCTGCGTAGTTGAAGCCCATACTCCTCAGACACCCTGTGGCTGCTCGCTCTGCCTTAACCGTGGTCCTGACAAAAGGCCAAAGCCCCGGGCTGGCTCTTTCCCAGGGGGCCTGGGTCAGGACCGACCCTAAGGCACTGCTCTCTGCCCTGGGAATCCCACAGGGGAGATTAGCTCCTGCAGTGGCTGAGCGCTCTGCAGATCTCTCCTGAAGTGCAAGTCACGTCGGGATGGTTCTGTTCACCAGAAGAGATTTTGTGGTTTCTTTAGGTTGGATCTTCCCTTTTCACTCCATCCCTTAGAATGGGCGGGCTTGGAAAATCAGATGTCAGATACACAAGGGTGCCTCTGAGATGTCCTCCCAAATTGCTGTGCTGCTTGGAAAAGTTTAACTGGCTTAGTTAATTCCAAGTGTTGCTCTGAGCCCTTTGAAGGGAAGCTGGAAGGTGCTATTTAAATCCTAGGTCTAATTTTGTTTTACTTATCTGAAAAAAGCAGCTGTGAACAGTACCTGCTCTGGTGGGCTGCTGTTAAATTTGTTTCTTAGCTTGTGAGTTTTCCTGTAGTGCAAGTAGGTGCTGGCACCTGGGATGGCACTGAGCCTGGAAGCCCACAGAAGGTCCGTGGGAGGCTCTGACTAGTGATGCTTCTTCAGGGCTAGGGTCTCAGATGGGATTTTTCCTTCACTCATCCTGGCATGACCCCAGTGCAGCCCTCCTGTGGACCTAACTCTGCCCTTCGCCTTGGTGGCCCTGCCCAGGGGGGCCCTGGCTTCAGCACCACGGCCAGCTCCAGAGTCTCCACTTAAGAGAGCGGCTGCCCCCCCAGCTCAGCCCAGAACTTTTGATCCCAAACAGTGAGGCAGGAGGTCATGCACCCGCACAAGGTGAGGGGCTTTGGGGACCAGGGCCATTTAGGGGAGCAGTTACAGGGCCCCACTACTCCTCTTGCAGGTGGTCCTCAAAGACCTCGTGGATGTCGTTCTGAGCTGCTCTCTCCAGAGAATTAACCCCACGCTTGCTGTCCATGCCCTGGGTCCTGTGACGTTTGTTCACTCTGCATGCGCCCTGAGTCAGTTCTGTGCTCACCGTGGCCAAGTATGGGGACCAGAGAACAAGACAGTCCCAGTAGCTGCTCTAGGAGTGGGAGTCTGGGGGTCAGAGTCCTGGACCACTCACAGCTGTGACCAAATGGGCTTTGGAGACAGAGAGGTGCCAGAACGTGCCCTGGGTGGGGGGGTCACCCTTAAGATACCACATTAGCAAGAGGACTCAAGGTCAAACAGCTGAGGTGCAGCAGCAGGTCACAGAGCACCAGCACCAGGCTCAGGGCCCAGGATCAGCAGACAGGCTTACGGAGAGAGTGCCAGGAGAGGCCCAGACACCCAGAGCAGGGCTGTCTGAGGCCAGGACCCTGAGGGATGCTGACTGCTAGAGTGTTGGGGGAAGGAGCCTGGAACTACAGGCCTGAGCTGTTATGAGATGAGATCCAGGGCTGGGAACCAGGAAGGGCCTGAGAGCAGATTCCAGACCCAGAAAAAAGGATCCCAACCCGAAGAGGGGAAGAGGGAGAGAAGGACCACTGGGGCAAAAGGGACGTGGGTTCTCCAAGCATGGCTCTCCTGCCCAATGTAGTGGCCCCACATGGGGCTGGGTCTTCAGTACGAGAGGGAAGTCTCCTTCTCATTCTCTTGGCAGCTGCATAAGGTGACAGCTGTCCAGTCCCCATCCCATGGGGAACAGGGTCTGACTTGGGGAAACACCCACCCCACTCCAGGACAAATGATGCACCCCCATCTACACAGAGATGGTGGGGCCCAGGCCATGCGAGTCAGCCAGGGGACTGGGACTCAAGCCAGGCCTGTGGGACACAATTCCAGGACTTTCCTTGGAAGTCTCATGGGTGGGATCTCTCTTTGCTGAGTTCCCAGCTATAGAGACTGGAAACTGGGTGCTCCTAGGTTCTGCCACATATTTCCATGGTGGGAGCATAAAGCTAGTACAGGAGAGAGCAGAACAGAGAAATGGAGAGAGAGGAGACAAGAACGATGGAAAGATGGAGGCTACACTGGGCAGAGTACCCTTCAACCCTGGTGCATAGGACTTTCCAGGTCTGCTTTGCCTTTTGGAACTGGGTTTCCAACACTTGCAGCCAGGCTCCCGACTGGTGCAGCCCCCACAGGGCCAGCTTGAGGCTGCTTCCTTCTTCCAGAAGCTTTCAGGACGCACAGAACAGATGGGAGTTGACACCGGGGTTTGTCTGTTCCCAGAACTCCTGGACCTCCTGTGCCCACCGCCAACTTTCAGAGAGATTTGCAGTGTGGCTGGATTTTGCAGAAGCCTGACTACACTGCTGTCTAGAAAAGAACAGGGTGCAGGGTGGTTTTCAGAGTCTTTCCCATACCTCTACCTCGGTGTTTGTTCTTTCATTTGTGTTTTTGTTTATTCTTCTAATATTTGTCCATTTTGTCTCTTCATCTTGGGACAAACCAGCCAGTTTCTTCTGAATCAAAGTGAGTCTTCTCCCCCTTCCTGTGCTGCCTACTTAGGGCACTGTCACCAAGCAGGACCCTGTGGGCCTTCCAGGGACAGACATCCCCTCCTCCCTGCCTCTTGTTTGTAGAAATATTGGCCAAAGAATAAATTTAATCAGAGAAGTTAGAAAATTCAGAAACAAAGGAAAACAGGCCAGCAAGATGAAATAATAATAGTTTAACCATCAAACAAAGTCAAGGGCCTTATTTCCTCTTCAAGGACTATAGGTAACATCCCGAGTCATATCCTTGGAGGGGCACTGCAGATACTGGAACCCCCACCTGGTGAAGAAGTCAACTGTGTGCTGCCCACCAGCACGTAGACTCAGACTAGTTGGAGCCAGAAGGTGGATTATGCTCACTCCCATTGCCTCATCACCAGCCAATCAGATGAGTTTCCCCATCACCAGCCAATCAGAATGCCCATGAGCTGATTGGGTCATGCACAACCCTCTCCTCAGCATCTAGCCCTTCCTCTCTTCCCTGATTATCTTTGAGCAAAACCTGGGGAGTGGGGAGTTGGTTCTTTGGGACATGAGTCCACCTTCTGCCTGGGACTGCCAGCTTCCTCAGTAAAGCTCTCTTTTCTTTTACCCAATGCTTGTGTCTCAGTGTTGGATTCTTGAGTAACAAGCACCCACACTTGGGTTCAGTAACAGCACCTGCATCCCTTTTTCTTGGTCCAAAATATCTTCAAACTCTCCTATATGTGGCATGAGAATTTGTCACTTTTTAAAAAAAATAGTTCGATATATGCCAAAAGCAATAAAATGCTCTCCTTGAGCAAATCCATCTGTGACTCCACCCAAAAGTAATTATCTACATCCCCCAAAAACTTTACACACAAAAATGTTGGTCACAGAATTTAAATTGAAAACAATTATTATGTATCAAAAGGGAAGAGTTTCATCAATTTGATAAAATATAGTCATTAGAATTGTGTATTTTATTTTATTTATTTTTTATAATGATTTTTATCTTTTCCATTATAGCTGGCTTACACTGTTCTGTCAATTTTCTGCTGTACTGCATGACGACCCGGTTACACATATATGTATAGACTCATCACAAGTGATTAGACATAGTTCCCAGTGCTAAACAGAAGGATCTCATAGAATTATCAACAGTAAATGTGCTTACCATAAAATCTCAAGTGATAAAAGAAGACAAAAATTTGTCAAAGTAATTGTTTACAACAATACTCAAAAAGTCTATGTATTTGGGGGAAAGATTGGAGGAGTATCAGCCAAAATATTCATAATTGTTGTCTTTATGTGGTCAGACTAATCTACTTTCTTTCTTTCTTTTTTGGTTTCCTGAATTTCTCCAATTTTATTTAATTGAAAATTTTATTTTCCGGAGCTCCTATTGTGGATCAGCAGGTTAAGGACCCGATGTTGTCTCTGTGAGGATGCAGGTTTGATCATGGCCTTGCTCAGTGGGTTAAGGGTTAGGGTTAGGGTTAGGGTTAGGGTTAGGGTTAGCATTGCCACAAGCTGTGGTGTAGGTTGCAGATGCAGCTTGCATCTGGTGTTGCCGTGGATGCGTTATGAGCCTCGGCAGCATCTCCGATTCACCCCCTATCCTGGTAACTTCCATGTGCCACAGGTGTGGCTCTAAAAAGAAAAAGAACATTTATTTTTCAATTAAAAGACATGCTTTCATGCCGCTTACCCTGTTTCTGAGAGGCAGCTCTTCACGCATGATGAAATTAGCTCCCATCCGCAGTTCCAGTGATGTGCATGGGTGGTTTGGGGTTGACAATGAAAGGATGATAATTATGTACCGTAAAATAGGAAATGACAGTTATTAATTGTAGCCTAGGTGATTAATCTTCCATCCACCTCGCAGTCGTGTTGGCGAAAATCAACCGGAAGGTGGGCAGGAAGGTGCCCTGGAGGAGATTAAAGCCCAGTTAGAATGTTGTGAACTCACACTCCGGAGCAAAGCCTGCAGCTCAAGTGTACACTTTCTGAGTCCTAAATAAGATGAGGAGGCTGCAGTTATTTTTAATCAGATCAGATTCTCCTCTAACGCTGGCGAAGGCTGCTCTGCCATGGGTGAGAAATGACAGGCACAGGACAGGTCTGTTCAAACCTCCCCGGAGCTCGTGAATGGGTCCCACTTAAAGACCTGAGGTGGGTCCTTCTGCATCCTTCGGTGAGGAGAGTTCTGCAGGAGAAGAATCCATGCTTTCTGGGAGCTCTCTGGCCACTGTGGGCCTGGAATCGCCCTGTCTCCATCCTCTCACTTACCAGCTGTGCCCCCATGGGGTGTGAGACCCGTGAATGTGGGGAATGTGTCCTTCCAGCTCAGCACATCTGCAGTGCCCAGCACAACAAATACCTGGCATTATATTTGGACATTCATGGTAACTCATTGTCTCTGGGGTTTGTTGTTGTTGTTGTTGTTGTTTTGTCTTTTGTCTTTTTAGGACCGCACCCATGACATATGGAGGTTCCCAGGCTCGGGGTCTAATCAGAGCTACAGCTATGCCAGAGATACAGCAACGCCAGATCCGAGCCACGTCTGTGACCTACACCATGGCTCACAGCAATGCTGGATCCTTAACCCACTGAGCGAGGCCAGGGGTCGAACCCTCAACCTCATGGTTCCCAGTCAGATTCGTTTCTACTGCACCATGACGGGAACTCCTCATTGTCTTTGTTTTAGGGGTACTCAGAACTGGCCTTCATGAGGTGTGTTACGACATGCAGACAAGGAAGACATTTATATGCACAGACCCTGGGCCTCGGGAGACATAGCCTACCATGCAGGGCCACGTGGGGAAGCACCAGGGTTGGGCAGGAGGCAGGAGAGGAAAGTGTGGGCAAGAGTTCATGGTGTGGGAGTTCCTGTCGTGGTGCAGTGGTTAACGAATCCGACTAGGAACCACGAGGTTGTGGGTTTGATCCCTGCCCTTGCTCAGTGGGTTAACGATCCGGTGTTGCCATGAGCTGTGGTGTAGGTCGCAGACGCGGCTTGGATCCCGCGTTGCTGTGGCTCTGGCTCTGGTGTAGGCTGGTGGCTACAGCTCCCATTCGACCCCTAGCCTGGGAACCTCCACATGCTTCAGGAGTGGCCCAAAGAAATAGCAAAAAGACAAACAAACAAAAAAAAGAGAGAGAGAGGTGGTGATACAGGCTCCACAGATGTGTACTTTATTGTCAGGGTGTTGGGCTGCGGTTTGCTGTGCCCTTGCTGGTTATGCTCCTGTCCTCTGTCTCCTGGACCTTGTCAGCTCTAATCCTTTGGACCTTCTCCAAGTAGTCCTTCTTTTCTGTGGGAGTCCTTGGTGCTACCCTCCAACCACCCCTGATCTACCTCTGGGGGGGAGCCAGTGGGAGGACCGCACTGCTGTCTTCCCATGGGCAGGAGGGGAAAGGAACTCGTGCCCAGGAGGGTCCTTACAGGGCATGTACAGTAGAATGAAGTCATTTGGAGGCGTAGTGTGTAAGTGAAAAGGGTACACAGGGCACACTCAGCAGCCTAGGAGGGGGCCCGGTGCAGGGACCAGGAAGGGAACCAGAGGAGGGAGAGGGGACCCCAGAACCTGGTTGTGGGCTCCCCCCCTGCTCCACCTTGCGGGCCCTGGGAGGAGCTACAGAGGCTTCCTGTCGCGTGGGCTCATCGTCATTTCTGAAAAGAACAATTGCATTCTCCAATGCACGTGAATAAACTAGAGTCCACCACTGGTGGGGCCACAGCATTGCCCAGAGCCCTCCCTTCACTCCTGCAGTGAGCTGGCCACTCACAGGGGAAGGAGCTGGTGAAGAAGCAGGTGTCAGAAGTGAGATCTTTATTGGGCAGGGAGCACAAGTGTGCCCCAGGCAGGCAGGTGGAAGGCTCTGGCCATCCCCCCTCACCTGGTGGGAAAGGGCCACCGGATGCACTGAGCCACTGGTGAGACTACAAGTCAAGTAGTTGTTTAGAGGTGACCATCAAACTTAGAAGAAACAGCCGGCTGAGGATGCTGTGGCTCTGTTCCTATTAACCGAACCCTGTGTTGGGGGGAAGGGGGTAAATGAACATTTTGGTGGATTGAAACTTTTGAAAAACCTGTGAACACCCTGAGCCTGTGAGTATGTCTCATCTCCATGGGGTTCTGGGGACCTCCACACCCGTCGGGGACAGCGCTGGGGAAGTTGTCCACAAAGGTAAAACACAGGAAAACCTGGCCTGAGAGACACAGCCTATCACTAACTGTCTTCTGAGGACCTGGAGGAGGCCGTGGGTGACATTCCACATGGTGACAGAGAGCTGCCCCAGCAGCAGCGCCGCAAAGAGCCTGGACCTGATTTCTAACTCCAGGTGCTGGGTGGCGCTGGCACCTGTCCTCTGAAGAGCACACTCATGAGGCCCCAAAGCAGTGCGATTTCCAGCCAGAGGAGAGGACAGGAAGATGCTGTGTCTCTTCTCCATCTTCCTGCAACACAGGAGGGGTCAGCAAGCTGGTTTAAGGCCAGACTCGTGCCTTGTATATGCCTGCGGGGAGGGAAAAACACCCCATGAAAAATTCATCTCTGGTAACTGATCTGATGATAAAATGAATGGCAGGTCCTTTGGGACACTTCTCACATAAAAAGAAAGTGCCGAAAACACCACTGCTTTGCTCCAACTTTCCAGCCCGTTCTGAATAACACAGAATCTTCTGGCTTCCTTAATGACATGATGGTTCCCAGCTCCAAGGCTGGGATGGGTTTCCCTCATGTCATCAATAAAAAACCTAGCAGATGCCTTTCCTTTCCTCGTTGTGGGCTAATTTTGAGGTACCCTGTTCCCCACAAAGCAATCCATTCCCTCCTAGGCCAGTCTTGAGCACCAGTTTTATCTCACGAAGGAACCAGAAGGCACTTCCTACAGAAGAGACCCTCACACAGTCATGTAATTGGCAGGACCATGGCCCAACCACGCTCTCATGGGCTCCAAGCATGGCCACTATCCACCGTCTGAGAAGACGGCACGACCAGGAGGGGCCAGGAAGATCTGCAAGCCCTAAACGCACTGTCCACTGACCATTTCCTTCCCCACATCCCTTCCTTCCAGTGCCATAAGGCCAACCGCTATTGGTCACACAGATAGAGCTGAGCTAGCATCTCGCCAGAGCTGGAGCACTGACAGAGAGAGCTGGCCATGCATCAAAATCAGAGAGAGAGAATATCCCAGCAGAAATAACCACTTTCAGAATGGCTGAGTAAGGACTTCCAAAAAAACGGCTCCACCATAAAAGCAATGAGAATGCTGCCAAAAGAATTAGGAAAATCAATTTTTTCCAAACTCTGGAAATTAACCAAAGGCTTGCAACACTCTGAGAAACAATGTATTCAAGAAAGCAGCAGAACCTCAGAGAGAACATTGAGTTGGTGGTATTTTAGCTTGCCCTGTTCCCATTGCTCCATCCCTGCAGCTGTCTTGAAAACCAACACCTTCCAAATCACAGCAGCCATGAAAGCCAGCAGCCGAGCACCCACCGAAGAGGTCAGATTGGGTTTGGTGCTCACCAAAATCCCCACCTCCTGATATGTTATCATTTCCAGGTAACTCCTGGAAACCCCCACTTGCAAGGGCTTGTCCTTCTATGACCTGAATTCGATCTTATTTTCAACAGCTTTTTCCTTAATGGAAACAATCAGTGGCAATTGTTTAACATCACAGCTGCCTGGGGCAGTGTTTCCAGTTGAGACAAAGAAGAAGTCAACCAAGAGTTCCCTCTGTGGCATGGTGGGCTAAGGACCTGAATGCCACAGCTCAGGTCACTGCAGAGGCTCAGGTTTGATCCCCAGCCCGTGCAGTGGGTTAAGGATCCTGTGTTGCCACAACTGTGACGCAGGTCACAGCTGCAGCTGAGAGTCAGTCCTTGACCCAAGAACTTCTATGTGCCATGGGTTCAGCCATTTAAAAGAAATTTTTTTTTTGAAGGAGGTCAACCAAAGCATAAAAGGAAAATCTGAGGAATGAGATGCCCACAGGGGCTTTGAAAGGCCCTGGCATGAGCCTAGGAACGTAGATATTGAACATCACGCAGAGAAGCGTGTTTGGGAGACTAGCACATTTGTGGAAACTAAATAACCCACTCCACACCAACGACGGGTCAAAGGAGCCATCACAAGATGGAGCGGAAAACACTTTGAGATGCATGAAAATACAGCATACTAAATACATGACATGTTGCAGCTGCCATCGTGCCTCAGCAGTTAACAAACCCGACTAGCATCCATGAGGACGCGGGTTCCATCCCTGGCCTTGCTCAGTGGGTTAAGGATCTGGCATTGCTGTGAGCTGTGGTGTAGGTCACAGACGCGGCTCGGATCCCACATTGCTATGGCTGTGGTGTAGGCCTGCAGCTGCAGCTCCTATTGGACCCCTCGCCTGGGAACCTCCATATGCGGCCTGTGTGGCCCTAAAAAGACAAAAAGACAAAAAATTTAAAAATATATAAATAAGTAAATAAAATAAAATCTATCAGAGGTCATGAGATAGCTCTAGAAGAAGTGCATAGCCATTGATACTTACATTAAAAAGAATATCTCGGGAGCTCCCATGGTGGTTCAGTGGTACCAAACCCAACTAATATCCGTGAGGATGCAGGGTCGATCCCTGCCCTCGCTCAGTGGGTCAAGGATCTGGTGTTTCCGTGAGCCGTGGTGCAGGTCGCAGATGAGGCTCGGATCTGGTGCTGCAGTGGCTGTGGTGTAGGCCGGCAGCCACAGCTCCGATTTGACCCTTAGCCTGAGAACCTCCATATGCCGCAGATGAAACCCTAAAAAGGCAAAAGGCGGAAATAAAAAAGAGTTACCTGGATGAATATTATTTTGCGTCCCGGTTTTTGAGGCTGCAGGACAACCGAGTTTTGTTCCTTTTGCCTACAGTCCTCTCGACACGGATTCGGAAGCGTGTTTTTCACGGTGTCTACGTTGCTGAGGGAGTCGAACATACGACACAAATGCTTTAAAGACACTGGGTAATTTGACTTATTTATTTATTTATTTTTCTTGCTTTTTTTTTTTTTTTTTTTATCGGCATCGAGTAATTTTAGATTTTGCCACCGTTGCTAGACTGTGGAGAGTCTTCCTGGGCCAAAGCGGTTCACTTGAATTAAATGACTCTCCGAGGACTCCTTCCCAAAGAAGAGAATGGCTGAAAGTGGTTCTTGTGAAAGGTATTCGGTGTCCGCCACCTCATATTTTTCTTTAACATTTTCTATAAAAAATTCTAACTTTAGGAGTTCCCGTCGTGTCGCAGTGGTTAACGAATCCGACTGGGAACAATGAGGTTGCGGGTTCGGTCCCTGCCCTTGCTCAGTGGGTTAAGGATCCGGCGTTGCCGTGAGCTGTGGTGTAGGTTGCAGACGCGGCTCGGATCCCGCGTTGCTGTGGCTCTGGTGTAGGCCGGTGGCTACAGCTCCGATTCGACCCCTAGCCTGGGAACCTCCATATGCCGCGGGAGCGGCCCAAGAAATAGCAACAACAACAACAACAACAATAACAACAACAAAAAAGAGGCAAAAAAAAAATTCTAACTTTAACAGAAACGTCGAGCGCATTACCTAGGGGGTCTTGATTCCACAGGGGACACCACGCGGCCTGGGTGGCCGTCTCCCCACCCCACCGTCCCTCTGTCTCTTATTTTCACACATTTCAAGGTAAGTTGCCCATAGCAGTGCTGCTAAGAGGAGGGATGTGGGGAAGGCATCCTGCTGACACCTGGGGCAACTGCTCTTTACACTGTAAGTGAAACGACCTGGGTGTGGCCTAGCGAACCACATTGCCCACCTGCTTTAATCGCTCCAGAAAAGGCTGGCAGAAGTAAAACATGTCCACACTGGAGTTCCCGTTGGGGTTCAGTGGGTTAAGAACCCGACTAGTGTCCATGAGGTCGAGGGTCCCATCCCTGGCCTGGCTCAGTGGGTTAAAGGATCCCATGTTGCCGTGAGCTGTGGTGTAGGTCGCAGACGTGGCTCCGATCTGGCATTGCCGTGACCGTGGTGCAGGCTGGCAGCTGCAGCTCCAATTTGACCCCTAGCCTGGGAATTTCCATGTGCCAAGAGTGTGGCCCTAAAAAGCAAAAAGACAAAAAAAAAAATAAGCCCACATTAAAAACAAAGATTAAATAGCTCCCTTCCTGGGACACCAGCGCTGGCACCTCCTTCCATGATAAGACCCCCTTCCCCAGGGGCCAAGGCCATGCTGACTGGCTGTGGACGTGCTGGTCTGTCGTCTTTGAAACCTTGGAAGGATGTAGCCCTGACTTTTCAATGTCCTTTGCTTTGACAAGATACAAATGGGGGCTGAAAACTGTGCTGCTCTAGAGCAGATTCTCAGTGATCTGGGGAGCTGGCTTCCGGGCTATAGTTCTCAGTTTGGATGAAATTCAGCTCTTTTCTATTCCTATTATAGATCGTGCATGGATGATTTTACAGTTCTCCCCACAAAACGCTTCAGCATACATTTCATTAACTAGAGTTTAAGCTCAATATTTACTTACAGTTCTTTTGCGTACACACACGATGAAATGCGTAGACTTGGCCGATTTCTAGCAAAGCCGTACACCTGTGCACCCAAGTCCTTATTAAGATACCGAATGTGATTGCTATTCCAGAACATTCCTTCACAACCTCCACCCTACCTCATCGAGGCCACCATCATTCTGATTCTGTTCTACTGCAGATTCATTTTGTCCGTTTTCCTTTTTTTTTTTTTTTTGTCTTTTTAAGGCTGAACCCGCAGCATATGGAGGTTCCCGGCCTAGGGGTAGAATCGGCACTGCAGCTGCCAGTCTGCACCACAGCCACAGCCATGTGGTATCTGAGCCGCGTCTGTGACCTACACCACAGCTCACAGCTCACCACACACCACCAGATCCTTAACTCATTGATTGAACCCAGGAATCGAACCTGTGTCCTCGTGGATACTAGTCAGGTTTGTCACCACCGAGCCGTGGTGGGAACTCTGCCTATTTTCATTTTTAAAATTTTATATGAATGGACTAATACAGAGCATGGCCTTTGGGGTAGGGCCTCTTTCAGCATAACAGGCTTTGGATGTCTCAACGGTGCTGCATGCTGAAATAATTCTTCCCTTCTGGGGACGAGGGCGGCTGCACCCATGGCGTATGGAAGTTCCTGGGGCACAAATTGAATCCGAGCCTCATCTTCGGCAATGCCGAATCCTTTAACCCCCTGCGCTGGGCCAGGGATCGAATCTGCGCCTCTGCTGCGAGCAGAACCCTCACGGTTGATTTCTTGACCCACAAAGCCACAGCGGGAACTCTAGTCCCTTCCTTTCCATTGCTGAGTTGGATGGATAGGGCGCAGTTTATCCAGTCTCCTGGGCTCTTTCCAGTCTGGGGCCCCTCTGACTACAGCTGTGTCGTGGACGGAGTGTTTCTGTCCCCACCAAACTTCCCCGTGCTGATATGTCATCTGCAGTGTGACAGTACTCGGAGGTGGGACTTTAGGGGGATGGGGTCCCGAGGGTGAAGCCCTCACCCATGGGGACGGCGCCCTCATAGGAAGAGGCCTCTCTCCACCTGAAGAGAGTCCACAGGACATCCGCGGTCTGCAGCTGGAAGGGGGCTCTCGCCTGAACCTGACCTGACCTCGACCCCGCCCGCAGAACGGAGAGAAGCAAACATCTCTCGTGGACAAGCCGTGCCTTCTGGGTTCTTTGTCACAGCAGCGGCACTGACTAAGATGTGCTGCATGGATGCCCCCGCTGCTGGGCTCCAGGGTCCCAGAGCGTGTCCCTGCCGTCCCCCCAGGGTCCCCAGCTCCCTGCTCACGAGAACGCTCTCCTCCCCTTCTGGTCCCCTCCCCCGCACACACACAAGGGGACCACCCTGCCGGGGGGGAGGGGGCGGGGAGGGGGGCAGCTTTGGTGGAAACACACAGCAAGACGCACTTCTTTTGTGATCTTAAATCTCTGGAAACGCCGGTCCCCGCGTGTGATACGCTGTCCAGTGTGTTTACTGTGGTTTTCTCAACCCTCCCCTCTTTGGGGGGAGCTTTCCACCCTCAAGAGTTGGGCAGGATGCTTTTTTGGTATCTGGAGTAATTTCCTAGAACAGGAATTTTTTTTTAGGCGCTGAATCGTCCTGCCAAAACGCTCTTTGGAAAAAACTGAAACGAATTTCAAGCCCTCCCAGGAGGCTATAAAAGTCCTTGTTTTATCACATGCGAAGCGGCCCATATTTTCTGGGAGGAAGCAGCATCTCCTCTTAGTTTATGAAGGAGAAAAGAAAAATCTGAGTGTTTTTTTTTTTCTCCATTTTGGGGAATGAAAGAAGAAAACAGACACACGACGACTGATTTTCACCAGCTCCTTCTCTGTTTCTCATCTGTAGCAAATCGCTCTTATTTCTCTTGGGGTGCTGGTCAGGACCCACCGAAGGGCAGTCAGGAGCACCCACAAACCGTGTCTGGGCTGCGAGCCGCATCCGTCCTGCATTTGGAGCAACTCAAGAACCCTTCACCGAGGGCCAGGATTTGAGAACAAATTGCTTTTCCATTTTTCAGGCGCTTTTTTCATTTGGCTGAAGAAACATAATAAGGCCAGAAAAGGTGTGTAGCTTGGAAAGGCGGTTTATAAAACCCAGACGATGAAAGAGCAGCTCTGCCCTTGGTCCCCAGAGAATCCGCCAGAGTCACTCCTGGCATCCGCCCGGTCCTGGAGGAGCGAGACCAGCGGGTACCACTTCGCTTTTAGTTGGTTTCCATGGTAAACAGGAGAATGACCCCCCCCCCCGCCGACTGAAGAGGTCCACGCCCTAATCCTCAGGACCTGTGGATGTGGCCTCAGGGCAAAGGGCCTTTGCGGGGGGAGGGGGGGGTGACATTAAAGATGGGGGGTGCCGGGGACTCCATGCGATCCCCAAGGTCCTTGTGCTCTTGGGCCGAAGCTGTCAGAGCAGCCCTGATGGAGGCTCTCTCTGCAGCAGGATGTTGTGCGTCCCTTCCCGCTGGGGCGGTTCCTAACCTTCCAACCGGGAGCGGCCGCCGTCGCTCACACTTCACCTTGAGCAGCCCCAGTGAGCGGGCAGGTGGGGGGAAGGGGCCGTACCTGGGCCTCTGAGAAGCCCTCGGAGAGGCTGAGAGGACCCTGGGCAGCCGCTGGGCTGGGGGCACTGCAGCCCCTGACCCCCACTTCCAGAAGGACAGAATCCAGCCCTGCCCCCCGAGCACATGCTGGGGGATGCGCTTGGCCTCTGGGGAGGCAGGCAGGCACAAGGGGCCGCTTTTGCAGAGCTGGTCTCTGTGAGAGGGCTCGGGAGAAGCAGGAGCCCCCGCCAGGCAAGGAGGCCCTCCTGATAGAGGCAGAGGCCCTCCCTGGAGGGCGAGACGCTGGCACGCCGAGGAGCAGACCAGAGCCCCGCCTGGCCTTCCTGAGCCGGGTCCAGTCGCCAGCACCTCCGGCCTCTGCACCCTCCCAGGGACGGTCACCCCGGCTGAGGGACTGCAAGCTGAGGGGTGAGTGGAGCAGGAGGGCCAGGGCTGGGCAGGGAAGGGGTGGCACCCACCCCCTACCTTCCAGAGCCCCCCCAGAGAAGCCCATCCCCACCTCTGCCCTGGGCCCGTCTTTGTGGGAACGTCAGGTCAGGTGGGAACACGGAGCAGACAGCGGCAGTGTTTGCCAGCTGCCTTGTGACGCTTGCATGTTCAGGCACGGCTGCCTGGCCTGCATTTGTCCTGCCGGCTGTGCCAGGGGCCACAACCGTGGGGGGGCCTGGGAAGCAGGTGGTCCCATGCTCACAGCCATCGGCCCTCGGGGCCACGCTCAACCCCAGGCCCAGGGAGGAGCTGGGCTCAGAGGGACATTCCAGGTTCCCAGAGAGAACAATGGAGCCACAGTCCCTGCAGGGTCAGGCCCAGGAGGCGCTCAAACGCCAGGGAGTGGGGGAGGGGCCTGCATACATTGAGCACCTGCTGTGTGCCCTCCGTGAGGCGCCTTCAAAGAGTCTCTTCACACAGTCCTGAAAGGCAGGCCTTGTTATTTGCAGGTATTGTTGTCTCCGCAGCGTTGGTGAGAACCCTGGAACAGACTGAGTAAAGGGGCTGGAAGCCACCTTTCTCCCTGCAGCCAGGGAGCCCCTCTGACCCCCAGTGTCCCCCTCTCTGAGGCAGAAGCGATGCCAAGGGCTGTGGGCCTGGGACGGTGCCCAGCCCGGAATCCACACGCACCTGAAGCAAACACACAGGCTGCTGTCGTCATCGCAGCTCCTGTACGCCGGTCACCTGCTTTGAAACCCCCCCCCCCGGACACAGCTAAGCACACATCAAACATGAGGCCACAGGAGGCTGACCAGAAAGGAATCTGTCTCTGGTCACTCGGAGGCACCCCTGCCCTCAGGGACGCCAGGGCCAACAGCCCACCTTGAACTCGGGACCCACGGACCCACGGCCGGTCCTGCGGAGAAGGGGGCCTGGCTGACCAGGCCTTCTGAACGCGGCGCACAGCCAGGCTGGGGAGACGGGCCCCTGCGTGGGCGCCGAGCAGGAGGCCGTGCCTGGCATGTGAGTCATCTCCGGCCCGGGAGCTGACGCGTGGAGAAACCGGTATTTTGGGTTCCTTCGGAAGCGGTTTCTAAAGAGGAGCCTGACCAGGCCGTCGTGTACCAGGGCAGAGAGGGCAGGGGGAGGGCCGGGAGGGGCTGGGCGGGCGGGGCCCTGGGGGGTCCTCACACCCCTTCCGGCCTCCACTTGTGCTCGGCACCTTGGGGTGGGGTGTTTCGAAGGGTCCTGGGCTGCCCGGGGTGCGCTCTCCACAGCCCTCCCCGCAGAGCCCCGCGTGTTGTCCCAGATGACGCAGGATTGAGGTCACCAGGGGACAGAAGCACCGCCTCCTCTGAGCCAAGGATCCCCCTGGGGGCCTTGGACCCGGGCTGGAGGGGACCTGAGGGACCGCAGGCTGGGCCGCTGGGCTCGTCTCGGTACAAGGGAGCAGGAGGAGGAGCTCTGGAGGATTCTGGAAGACGCATAAGACCCTTGCAGCGGGTCTGGGCCGGGGCCGTGGGGCCTGACACCTGGGGCTGAGGTCAAGGCCCCAGAGCCGCATCTGGGTCCAAAGGGCTCAGACCCCTTAGAGCCGGAGAGCAGGCCACCTCCCGGGCCTGCTTTCCAGAGCCCTGCCCTTGGGACAAAAGCGCCGATTCCGCCCCGAACAACCTAAAACCCGATCAGCTGGGGAGACCAGTGCTGCGCAGGCGGGGAGGAAACTGCTTCTGGAGACGGGACGGACGGCGCTAACCCCAAACACGACGGCTTTCGGGGCGGAGTCGCTGTGCGCGGGAAACGCTGCCTGCTGACCCCAGGCTGAAACCAGCAGCCCGGGGCCCCGGGAAGATGAATCCCACACCAGATGGACCCAGGCGCTTGGCGTGGGCTCCGGAAGCCCGTCTCGGCAGACACTGCCACGTGGCAGTGCGATTCCCCTGATCCTGGCGGCAGTGTTTTCCTGCCCAGACGTGGGGCGAAGTAGGGGTCTTCCCACGGCCAGAAGCTGGGGGCCGCAGTGACTCAGCAACGGCCCCTGAGCCAGGCCCCTGCCCTCCTGAGCCCAGGCTGGGCAACGGGGACAGGCCCACGTCCCTCTGCGCTGCCGGAGTCCAGCTCCAGCAGCCAGGGTATCCCCTCCGGGGATGGACAGTGTCAGCGAAGCACACGGAGGCAGCCTCTTGGTCCCTTCCTTCAGGGCCCTGGACTGCTCAAATTTTATTAGCACAGGTAGCAGTTTATATAGACAGCTTAATTGCAACTTACACCACAGTGCTTAGGTCATCTTCTCAAAGGTTAAATTTTAGACTACATGGTACAGTAGATATGCAGTGTGTTCTAAGAATTTTAATCAAAACTAACGGATACAATGCATCATGCAAAATTATAATGGGTACAAAACATTATGTGGGAAAATTCATGATATGAAAATAAGGCAATTCGGTATAAAAACGTCTTGTGGTTACTTTTAGCAAGCGCCACCCATTATTGTTTTAAGCTAAACTTTAACAACTAGAAAGGTCACAAGCATAAGAATTTAACATTTACAAAAACTCATTTTTTAGATTAAAGCTTAGGGGTACTAACTTCAAAGCATTATGGTCAGGGGACAGTATGAGAAAATATTTTTTACATCAGAACAACTTAATTTCATAAAACTTAAAAGCTCCCTACAAAACTTATTAAAAGCAAGATTAGGAGTTCCCGTCGTGGCGCAGTGGTTAACGAATCTGACTAGGAACCATGAGGTTGCAGGTTCCATCCCTGGCCTTGCTCAGTGGGTTAACGATCTGGTGTTGCTGTGAGCTGTGGTGTAGGTTGCAGACGCGGCTCAGATCCCACGTTGCTGGGGCTCTGGCGTAGGCCGGTGGCTACGGCTCCGATTAGACCCCTAGCCTGGGAACCTCCATATGCTGCGGGAGCGGCCCAAGGAATAGCAAAAAAAGACAAAAATAAATAAATAAATAAATAAAAGCAAGATTATATTTTTCCATCAGGAATGATGTATGTCTAACCTATTGTACACTCCACAATGACCTAACTCTAAAACCTATTTTTACTCGTAACAAACCAATGGACACTTTGTTTTTGCTTGCATTAGATCTGAATGGGGGAATTTCGCCAAGGTGAAACATTATTTTATTACTATTCCAATATTTGTTGTTCCAGTTTTATTGAATCACAAAACAATATAGAAAAATAACAAGGAATAACAAACAAATAACAGAAAAGGTTGAGTAATAAGTAAATAACAGGAAAGACTGAATTTTCCCAGAAGCAATTTTTACTCTTGCACTATTGTGCAAAGCCTTCATTGTGTTATTGCTGCCGTTGTTGTACGGGTTAGCAGGTGAGCCTCATTATTTTTAGAACTTGCCCTCGGAACTGTGCCGGCGGGTAAGCCCCCTTCCCTATTTCTAAACCCGCCCTCGGAACTGTGCCGTCAGGCTAGTTCCCTTCCTTGGCCTCCCCGCACTGTGCCAGCTTTCCGGGCTCTCTGGCCCAGCGCTTGCTTGCTCTTTGCCCCGCTGTCCTGCGGCTCTGCCAGGTCGAAGCCTGCGCCTCACCCTGCTCGGCCGATGCAGAAGCTCCCTGCCCCTCCCTGCAGCACGTGCTTCCTCCCGCGTCCACCCGTCCATCCACCGCCTCCCACCAGCTGCAGGTGCCGCCCCCTCTCCAGAAACCTCCCTCCCGCCCCGGCCTGGCTGGTGGTCCTAATTGCCAACCCTTCCCTTGCCCTGGGGCGTGGGGACTCAGCCCCCACCATCTGTGCCCCTGAGGCCCAGGCCTACCTCCCGTCCCCAGCACCCCCAGCACCCAGCATGGAGCCTGGCAGCCGTCCAACAACAGCAGACAAACAGGTGATTACAGCGAAATGAAACAGCAGTTACGCTCAGAAATTGAGAAGAGGGGTGGGACGTGAGAAGGTAAACATGGGTTAATTGAATAATGAAAACATTTTAAATCCTCGTGTCTATACCATCGACAGTGTTTGAAATGAGAGATTCAGTTCCGTAGCCAAAGACAGATCAGAGCTGTAGACATAGCCTGCTTTTCTCCAGATTCCTCGTGCTGGGGGCCGTGCCCCCAAACCCCGGAGGACCTTGGCCTAAGCTAGGCAGCCGTGATGGGCCCCACTTTCCAGCCCCCTCCTCCTGGAGAGCTCGCAGTCTTAGGGAGAGACACCCTGTGGCGAGTGCCGTGGACAAAGCAAACAGGGGCTGAGAAAAATGGACCAGTGGGGCCGCCTCCACCCAGCCCGAGGGAGGGATCTCTGCCCCCACTGCCTGTCCGATGGCCATTCTCCCCTCCTCCCTTTTGGCACAAGCCCTGTGCTGGTGGCGCAGCCGTGAGAAAATGTTTCTCAGCTCCCCTGGCCAATGAGCTGTAAACAATGGGCTGAGGCTTCCAGAAAAGTTCCCTGAAGAGGGCTACCTCAGCTGAGAAGCGCTCTCCCCCCACCCCAGTCTCCTCTTCCTGTCGGGAATATGGGTGTGATGGTTGGTGCTCCAGTGGCCATTTTGTGACATGAAGTGACCGCCTCTAACCATGTTTAGGAATCCAAAGTTTAAATAGCAGATAAGTTCTAGAGCCAAGCATTGGACCTTCGATTCTCAAACCTGTATTTTTCACCCTCTCCAATCGCTTCTGTCTCAAGACACACACACACACTCTCCCCTGAGATGGAAAACCGGAGATGCCTCTCCATGCTAAGGAGGGCTTTTAGTGGGATGGAGGGCCCCCATGTGTACCTGTGAGTTTGGTGTCAGGCAGAGGGAGGCAGACAGACCAAATGACAGCAATTTGTGTTCTACTGAGAGCTCTAAAAGCAAATTCCCAATTCCCTATGACTACAACTAGATAGTATTACAGAGTTGCAGAGCCAGCAACTTATAAATAGAAGGAAATGAACGGGGAGAAGTGAGCAGATTAAGCTGTAAGCCACCTGGGGACCTCAGAGGGAGGCATTTGCTTGCTTGTTCGTCCCGCCACGCCCTGGCTGGGCTGCTCTGCTCCCGGTCTGCTCTGCGGTCCCCAGGCTCCACCCCTTCTCACATCAGCTGGACCAGAGTACAACACGGAGCACGGCGCTCTGGGCCCCAGATGCACTTCTGACTCTGCTTAGGATGCTGAGTCCATGGAGTGTGACCCCATATTCCCTCTGGCGAGGGTCCCACCGAGGCCAGCTGGGTGGCGGAACACCAGGTCCACTGCCCAGTCAGCAAAGGGGTGTGCCTTCCCCTCCAGCACCACCTCCGACCTGCCCTAAACCAGGAGTCAGATGCTCACTGGGTTTGCAAACAGCTCAAAGTCCAGGGGACATTGATGGGCAAGACTGGCAAACCGAAGGGGGGAACGAGATTAAAAAGAAAAGATGCAGTGTTTGTCTCCGGAGCTCCCCCCTCCCTCGTCTGTGCAGAAGGGGCACAGCTGCGGTCTTTAGATGGCACTGCTCTGCCACACAGAAGGCGACACTGAAATACGGCAGATGGAAGGGCAGGCGACACAGTGAGAGCCAGGAAAAGCTCGTCTCCCCTGAGACACCCCCACAGTCTCTGGCCAAGAGGCCTCTGCCAGGGGCAAGCCTCAAGCAGTCCAGCCCGCGTCTCTGGTCTGAGTGTCTCATCTTTCTTCATAGAAAAATGAAGACTATTTTCCTCTGTTTTTTCTTTTTGGTCTGCAAGTTTCTGAGCAGGACAGAGAGGCTGCCCCAGGGGAGGCTTGGGCACAGGCACCGAGACACCAAGGAAGGGACCAGACACCCCCTACCCAGTGGCGGCACCTGTCCTGGTCTGCCGTCTTTTTTTTTTAGCTATTATTAAACTTTTAATTGTGAGATCACAGTAGATCCGCAAGCACATGTAAGGAGCAACAGGGAGATCCTCTATTCTGTTTCCCCAGGGGTAACATTGCAAACGGTGCTGCAGTATCAGACCAGGACGGCGACACGGACACAGATACAGAACGCCCTGTCCCCGCCGGGTCCCTCCTGCTGCCCTCCCGTAGCCTCCTCTCTTTACTCCCCGTCCCCCCTCCCGGCCCCACCAACTGTCCCTCTGCCCTCTGCTTCCAAAATGTCATTTTAAGGATGCTCCCTCAAAGGAGGCCTCTGTAAGGTAATCACTTAGAACTGGCTTGTTTTGCTCAGCTTAATTTTCTAACGATGTGTCCAGCTGGCTGTTTGTCAACAGTCTGTTCCTTTCTGTCCCCAGTGTCTTCGGAACAGCCTGTCTGTATTTGGGGACGCACCAGGGCATCGGCGCCCCAGTCTAGGCGCCAAAGACCTGCCCCCAGCAGCCAGGGGCAGACCCAGCTCCGAGCCCGGATGTTCCAGGTGAGGCTTCGAGTGGGGGGCGGGGCTCGGCCTGTGACACGCGTGTCTCAGGCGCAAGTGAGCTCAGGCTGCTTATAGGACCACAGCGTCCAGGGTCAGGGGGCCAGCAGTGCAGCCAGGAACTTCCAGGCACAAGCATGCAGCGCCAGGCAGGGGTCTGCCTCCTGGTCTCAGCAAGGTTTGGGGTGCTGCTTTCGGAAGCTTGCACCTGCTTCTCTGGGCTCCCAGGCCCTGCGCTCCCAGCATCCCTTCAAACAGCCCGTTTCAGCCAAGCCAGCCGGAGCTGCTCCTGCAGCTGTCCTCTGGGGACCCCACCTGGTGTGCCCCTTTGTTGAGGTAAGATGGGGTACAGGGTCCTGCCTGAATGCACAGCTGGGGACCAAGGCCACATGCCCACACGAGCCCAGGGGATAGCACTGGGTAGGGAGTCAGGCCGGCTGGGAAGGATCACACCCCATCCTTTGGTCGCACAATGCCTGTTGCTGCCAGCTTTCTGCTTAGTGGCACCGTGACGAGAGCCCCAGGCTTGGCTGCGCGGCGGCCATGTGAACGCAGGAGGTTCTCCCCAGGAGACAAGGACACGGCGTCTCACCGCAGGCCGGCCGATGGAGTCTCCTTCTGGCTCCTTTCTCCTCCCGCCCCCCGTGCCTGCTCACACGCTCACACACACACACACGCTCACACACATGATCACACGCTCACGTGTGCTCACACTCACACACTCACGTGCTCGCCCACACATACACAAGCGTGCACACCTGTGCTCACATTCACATGCTCGCACAATCAGGATCACACCCAACACTCATGCACACGCTCACACTCACATCTAGAGTCTGAGCTCACCTTCTGGGCCCTTTATGCTCAGAGACGAGCTTGAGGCAGGACCAGGGTGGAAAGAAACCTGCAGTCTGCCTGCCGCGCAGCTGCTGCATCTGTTTCTCTCGCTGCCCTGGCCCGGGCGTCAGTTCGGTTTTGGTTTCAATTTGGTTTTACTTAGGAAATGAAACCAACTATGCAGCGCAGAGCTGGGCGGGTGTCTGAGGACAGGTGTCCCCACCCTTGTCCCCCTCCTCGGGGGGAGGTGACGGCCAGCCTCGCAGCTGCCCCACCCTGGTGGTCCAGGCCCCACTGTAAAGCCCACTCCTCCTGCCTGTCCCAGCCCACTAGGCCCAAGGACAGATAAAGGACAAAAACCCCAGATGCTGGGGAGGGGGAGGGGGCGAGGCTGGCCTGGGTCCCCCAGGGAGGAGGAGAGGCTTCAGGATCCTGCAGGCAGGGCCAGGCCGGAGGGCTCATGGGGGTGAAAAACTGATGAAGGTCAAAAACTCAGCAGTGAGCTCGGAGTTAAATATTTAAGTAGTTTAATAAATCAGGAGTTCCCCAGTGGCCTTGTGGGTTAAGAAGCCTGTGTTGTCACTGTTAGGATGTGGGTCACTCCCGTGGTGCAAGTTGAATTCCTGGCCCAGGAACTTCCACAGGCCATGAATGCAGCCAAAAAAGGACTTTAGCACATCAAAATAGATGCCCCCAAATCAACAATAATCAAAACCTCAAAAAAAAAATTCTTTTTTGTCTTTTTGTCTTTTTAGGGCCTCACCTGCAGCATATGGAGGTTCCTAGGCTAGGGGTCTAATTGGAGCTGTAGCTGCCGGCCTAGGCAGCCACAGCAACCTGGGATCCGAGCTGCGTCTCTGACCCTGCACCACAGCTCACGGTGACACTGGATCCTTAACCCACTGAGCAAGGCCAGAGATCGAACCCACAACCTCATGGTTCCTAGTCAGATTCGTTAACCACTGAGCCATGACGGGAACTCCAAAACATCAAAGTTTTAAATAACATCAGAACCTGGCCTGGCCTCACAGACCCCTGACTCACCTTCCCCAACCCCGCCTGACCAGTGGGCAGCCTGACCCCGCCTGACATGTGGGCAGCCTGACCCCTGAAGTGGAGGAGGAAGGATGGGTTGGGTCCCGGGTAGCTTAGGGTTCTCAGGCCTTTGCAGCCCGTCAGACCCTCTGTGCCCGTGTGGCAGGGGGGCTTTGAGAAATAAGAGTCAAGGTCTTTGCCTGGAGGCCATTGCCTCCGGGGGTCCCCAGGGCACAGGCACACACGCATGCTGGTGTTCACACGTGCACACGCGCACATCCACACATGGAAGCCCCCCTCGCCACTGGGGCCACGGCTACAGAATCCACATCAGCCACAGTGGATCTCTGAATGCGGGTCAAAGGTCACGTGGGCAAGAACTGGCAGAGGCCCAGGCACCCCAAGGGGTTGAGTGAGTGGGCGGCACCCCTAGCCCCGGGCACCTGCTCAGGCAGCACGGACCCTCTGCTCAGGTGCACGTGCGTGTGTGTGCACTTGTGTGTGTGTGTGTGCTCAGTGTCTACTCCCCGGCTGGATGTCACCTCCACAGGACACAGCCCTCCCACACATGCACCCCGACTCTGCCGCAGAGTCACTCGTTCTGCTGGAATGAATGAACGGGGACGCTCTCAGCCGGGGGCGGCCCTCTGCTAGGCAGGCCGTCCTGGGGCGCCCCACGTGGCGGGGTGGACGCTGCTCTGGTGCAGGCTCCATGAGGCCCCCTGATCCTGGGGATGCAGTGACTGTTCAGAGAGCCCCGTCCGCACTGGCTTGGCCGCGGTGGCCGCCGGGCTGGAGCCTGAGCCCTGCAGCCGGAGCGAGGCAGAGCCTGGGCCGCCCTGTCTTCTCTCCCGGCAGTGAGCGCCCGCCCGCCCGCCAGGCCCTCACGCGCCGGCCGGGCGCCGGCCCGGCTCCTCCGAGCACCTTCCGCTCCTTGCTGCTTCCAGCTCCGATCCCGCAGCTGACAGCCCTTCAGGACACACATGACTGCCGAGGGGCCTCTAAATTTCACTGAAGAAACGTTTGCCAAAGGACTTCACGTCCCCGGCGGGGGAGCAATAACGCTGCCTCTTTTCTCCTGATGATGCGTGTGCTTTCCTGCTGCAAGCGGCTTCTCCAATAACACGGCTTCCTTGAATAAACTGTGCGGGGAGCTCCTCTCGTGGCTCAGCGGCAACGAATCTGACTGGTACCCACGAGGACCCAGGCTCCATCCCTGGCCTCGCTCAGCGGGTTAAGGATCCCGCATGGCTGTGGCTGTGGCGCAGGCCGGCAGCTGCAGCTCAGATTGGACCCCTCGCCTGGGAAGCTCCACCTGCTGCGGGTGCAGCTCTAAAAAGACAGAACTGAAAAACAAACTCTCCAGGCACTCTGCTCTCCTCGGCCGCCTTCCCGGGAGAAAAGCCGTCTCTCCACGTGTGGGTTTGGGAAGATTCCAGAATTGGCATGCGGCTCCTATTTTCACAGCTCCACAGCCCCCACCCCGGGCTGGGAGGCAGGCCGCTGTTCTGCACACACAGGCTGAAAACACGGTAAAAAATCACATCTCTGACGCTCAGCCAGAGCCACTCTGCACCCGGCGCTTCTAAGCCCTTTACACGGACGCGTTCACTGAGGCCTCAGACAACCCCAGGCGGGTGTGGCCAGTGCCCGGGTGACTGCCCTGGTGTCACTCCTGGTCGGACGCCCCTGTGACTCCCACTGGACCTGGGCCCTGCCTGCCCCTAAGCTGCTTGGTGGGAAGGGCTGGGGTCGGCGGGGTCACTGAACAGGTGCGTCCGCGTTCTGGGGTCGCTCACCAGGGAAGCCTTCATGAGCCTGCAGCCCAGTCATCGTAAATGCCCATGGGACTCAGGGCTGACAGTCGCCCTCTGGCCGCTGCACAGAAGAGGGTGTTGCTGAGAGCCCCCTGGTCCAGAGGGCGGGCGCTGGGCGCCCAGGTCGGGCTGAGCTCCTGCCTTTGCATTCCTGGAGATGCTTACGACAGCCCTGGGGGGTCGCTGCCTCGGGAGGGGCTCTGCTGCCTGAACCCAAACCTGTGGAACCTGTCGGAGCGTTCAGAGCCTGGGAGGGACTCTGTTCCGGACCCAGGCGGCCCTGCAAAGGCGTTGGCCCTGGAGGTGACACTCCCCGTGCCCCCAGCCCCGCCCTCTCCTTTCCTGCCTATTTAGTTACTTTCTCTTTTCTTCTTTTTTTTGGGGGGTGGGGTCTACTGCCTCACCTGCAGCATATGGAGGTTCCCAGGCTAGGCGTCTAATCAGAGCTACACCTGCCGGCCGACACCACAGCCACAACAACACGGGATCCAAGTCACATCTGTGACCTACACTGCAGCTCACAGCAACGCCGGATCCTTAACCCACTGAGCGAGGCCAGGGATCGAACCTGCATCCTCATGGATACTAGTCGGGTTCGTTTCTGCTGCGCCACAGCAGGAACTTCCTCCTACCTGTTTCTAACACAGCAGAGAAGACACTCCTGGAAAACCCAAGCTCACTGATCTTTGCGAGTCTCCTGGAGAGGCCACTGCAGCTCCCCCTGGAGACACAGACACTGGCGGCCACCGCGCAGGGGAGCTCATCCTAGCAGGTGGACACGATGCTGGCCGGTGCCGTCACGGATCCTCTGTCTAGTTATTGCTGCCAGCAGACAAGACACCAACTCCTAAACCCCCAGGGCCCTCCTTCCAGACACCCTGGGACCCAGCTCTGCCCACCCCTGGGCGGGCACTCACCCTAGGATCCAGCACCCACACACCAGCCGGGGGGTACCAGCTCTAGGACCCTCTGGTCCCCAACCCTGCCCACCAGCTTTGGGTTGCCCCCACCCAGGGCCCCACAACCACAGACACAATAAGCAGTTAAGGAATACACAAAACAATTACACGTAAAGTGTGATGTCAGCAAGAGTGAGGCAAAGAGTACAAGGGCAGGATTTTTAAAACGCATTTGAACTTGCGGGCTCAGCCACTTAAAAGAATCATGTATATATGCATATATGTATACTGGTACATACACACCTCATTGTATCCACAAGCCAAAAATCTATGCACACACACAGAGAGGCGTCCAAACTTGACACTGAAGGTAGTTACCAAATCACTATGGAAAAGGGCAAAGCGAGAAAAAGGGAATATAACAAAGAACTGCAAAAACAGCCCCAAACAGCGACCAAAATGGCAGTAAGTAACACTCATCAATAATTAGTTTAAATGCCAATGGACTAAACGCCCTAATCAAGGGTGGCTGGGAGTCCTCCTGCAGCGCAGTGGGTTAGGGATCCGGTGTTGTCACAGAATACTGTGGAATACTACTCGGCCATAAAGAAGAATGAAATCCTGCCATTTGCGACAACACGGATGGACCTGGAGGGCATCATGCTAAGTGAAATAGGTCACACAGAGAAAGACAAATACCGTACGAGCTCACTTATAGGTGACATCTAAAAACCAAAACAAAGGAACAAACGTGACAAAAAGAAGCAGAACCAACAGGTGGTTGCCAGGGCCATGGGGCAGGTGGAGTGGAGGAGAGGAGGTGACGGATGAAGAGGCACAAACGTCCAGCCGCAAAGGAAGTGAGTCAGGAGGCTGAAATGTACAGTGTGGGGACCCAGTCAGTCCCTGTGTGGTGACAGAGCAGAAGCAGACTTACGGGCATCACTGGGAAGCGGACAGAAATAGAGCATCGCTGTGCTGTGTGAGAGGAACCAACACAGGCAGGCAGGTCAGTTACACGTCCAGCCAACTCACAGGCAAGGAGATCAGGTCTGTGGTTCCCAGAGGCGGGGGTCAGGGCGGCTGTGGTACGCGGAGGGGAGCAGGGCGAAGGTCGCCAAAAGGCACGATGCCCAGTTATAAGATAAACGAGCCCCAGGGATGTAAGCTACAACACGGCAACTATAACTCACATGCCGTGTGCTGCCTGTGGCCGCTGTTAGGAGAGAGACTCCCAGGAGCGATCGCAAGGAAAAGGCGTTTTTCTGCGTCTTTCGCTGTGTGTCTGAGCGGACGGGGTCACTGCACCTACTGCAATGACCGTCTGATGACGAATGGAAGTCACGTCGTCAGGCTGCCCACCCTCGACTCGCCCAGAGCCGTGTGCCAACCACCTCTTCCTAAGACTGGAAGAAAATAACCCTTGCAGTCCCGTGTTCAGAGCAGCACCACCCACAACAGCTAAAGGTGGCAGCACCACCCAGGGGACCACGGAGGGACGGTGGATAAACACAGGCTGGTCCGTGCACCCGGGGGAGCGGGATTCTGCCGTCCAAAGGAAGGACGTCCTGGCACAAGGAGCCGCAGGGCTGAGGCTGGGGGACAGTCGGCTCAGTGAAGGGAGCCAGGCTCAAACCACGCACTGTGCACGCCCATTTATAGGAAATGCCCAGAACGACAGCCACAGAGACGGAGGGAGATTCGTGGGAGGCAGAGGCTGAGGCTGGGGGTGGGGAGGGACGGGCAGTGGGTGCCGGCTCCTTCTGGGGGGTGGGGATGTTCTGGAACTGGACAGGTACGAGCTGCACCACACTGGGGATGCACGAAATGCCACTGGCAGTACATTTCATGCCATGCGTAGTTGGCCCCCGATAAAAGCCATTTAGAAAAGTAATAAGCAGACAAGGGTTAAACTACGGGCTTTCGCTCTTGGGTGGGGGCCCTATTTCACCGCGCAGGCGGCAATAACCATGATGAAATAAAACGTATATTGTTGAGGCAGGACGAGAAAAATGAAACAAAATCCTCTCCGTGTTTGCTCGGGCCTCCGCCGCCCGCCCCAAGGTGCAGCAGCCCGGACCTCAGCACAGAGTAACCCCCTCCTCAGGGGGCGAGGGCCAGCTCGCTGCAAAGATGGGTGGATGTCCCCTCTTCCGACGCTGGCGCTGTCACTTCTTAGCAGAAAGGCGCTCTTTCCCAGCTCTGCAGGGGACGGCGGTGACCCGCCGGGCTGGGTGGGTGCTGACCTGGCCTGTGCGCCCCTGGTGAGATTTAGGGAAGATATCCGTGTCTTTTGATGAATGATCCTTGTTTGGAAACTGGAGAGGACCGAGCCTTCGCCTTCCATCTGGCAGAGCAGGGCTCGGGGCTGCTGAGAGGCTGCTTCCCGGCTTGTAATCCTCATTTTGGGATAAAAGTCCTTTTTTACTTCCAACCTTGATTGTTGCCTGAGTTTTTGTTGACAACTAAATGCCGAGAAGGTCGTTACCTTTGTGTTGTGACTGGGTGGGGCGCATGGATGGGACTTCTGGGGGGGCCTCCTGCCTGCCCTTATAGGGCCCCCTAGAATCACCTGCTTTGGTGTGGTTTCCGCCTCTGGTTTATACAACTGAAGTCTGATGGGCCTGATCGAGGCACGGGTGGCTGGCCCTGCCCCTCCCAGCTCCTCCCCAGCTTCCCCAAGGACTTGCCCATCTATGGGGGTCCTTGGGTAGCGTGACCACCCCCAGAGTCAGCCAGGCAGGGGGTGATGGGGGGGCACTGGTCTGTGCCCGGAGCCTGGCCAGTTCCTGGGCACCCTGGCTCTGTGGTTCCCACGTGGTGTCCCACAGTCGGAAGGCATCCAGTGCAAGGGTCAGGGGAGGGGTGGCTGGCCAGGCCCCGACCATGGTGCTGAGCTGACACGGGGACGAGCTCAGCGAGGCGAGAGGGAGGAAGGAGGGAGCTAGGTACACAAACTTATCTCCAAGTCAGGTCTGGAAGGAGAGGGCTGCCCCCAGGGTGCAACCCTCCCCCAGGCCCCGTCATGCAGGGCCCTGGCCCTCAGCCTGCACCCCAGGAGGCCCCTGCGTGTGTGCAGCACACTCACGGAGAAGCCAGGGGCCAGCCCCCCCCTAGGCGTGTACATCGCGTCTAGAGTTAGACTTTCTGTTACAAACCAGGACAGAATAATGTAAAGCAAAATGAATTCAATTTTCAACATAATATAACCAATTGATCTACTTTATTCTCATATATATACTTGGCTTTTAAAACACATCCCTTTTTTTTTCCTGGATGCCACACCCACAGCACGCAGAAGTTCTGGGGCCAGGGACCGAACCGGCACCACGGCAGTGACGACATCAGATCCTTAATCTGCGTGCCACCAGGAAACTCTTTTTTTAACGACTGGATTTGTTATTTACTGCCCTACTTGTCACCACGGATGTGTATTACATATGCTTTATTCTTATTAATACATGATACACTGAAGTATAAGTGGCATTAAAAATGCCTAGGAGTTCCCATCACGGCTCAGTGGTTAATGAACTTGACTAGGATACACGAGAATGTGGATTCGATCCCTGGCCTTGCTCAGTGGGTTAAGGATCCGGCGTGGCCGTGAGCTGTGGTGTAGGTTGCAGACGCACCCTGGATGCCACGTTGCTGTGGCTCTGGCGTAGGCCGGCGGCTACAGCTCCAATTCAACCCCTAGCCTGGGAACCTCCATATGCCACAGGCATGGCCCTAAAAGGCAAAAAAAAAAAGTCTAAATAGGAGTTCCCGCTGTGGCAAAATGGGATTAGCAGCTGGGATGAAGGCTTGATCCCTGGCCTGGCCAGCAGGTTAAGGATCTGGCTTTGCCACAGCTTCGGCTTCGGTTGAGACGGCAGCTCAGATCCGACCACCGCTCCCTCCGCTGTAGCAGCCGACCCAGTGCTTCTCCATCACCCCCACCAAGCGCCCCCTCCACCGCCGAGAGCCAGGCCAGCTGACCACGGGGCCCCAAGAGGGAGGGACGCTGAGGCTGCGCTGGGGGTCAGGGCTTCCATGTCGGACGTGACCCCAAGTTAGCATCCCACAGGCTCCGTGGGACGAAATGATGGAGGGGGCGGGGGATGGGCAGGGCTGGGCGGGGGTCTGGACTGTCCCTCCCACCCCCTCCTCTCCATCCGGCCTTGCCCACATCTCCCCTGGGACGCAGCTGCTGGGTGCCTTCGGAATGTGGGGAGACCCTCTTCTCCCCTTGCCCCCCCCCAAAAAAACACAGGCCAGTGTTTGGAAAGAAAACCCTGAGCTTCGCAGAGATTTAATCGCCGCACAAATTACGCAGGCGCCTCGTGGTCTCGGGACACGTGAGTTGCACGGAATACACTGGCTTCCTTTTTCTGTTAGAATCTGCAAGTGCCCGTCTGACCGCTGCTGTGACGGGAAAAACAGTCCCCAGAAGGATGTTGAGACTGAAGATTATCAGTGATTGCCACAACCCTGCAGAGGCAGCAGGAGCCCGCTCCCTCATTTAAAGCTCCTCAGATAACACTTTCACCGCAGACCTCGGCCTGCTCCTTAGACGGCGGCGGCGGCGGCGGTCGTGGGCTGAGTTGCACCCCCTCGAGATCCGTATCTGAAGGTCCTGACCCCCGAGCACACCCAGGTGCGACCGTCTTTGGGACAAGGGGACTGAGGTGGGAGGGGCACTGGGCTGGCCTCCATCCAAGATGCGTCCTTACCAGAGGGAGGCCAGGACCCAGGCACGCAGAGGACGACTCTGGGGACACGGGAGGAGACGGCCGTGCGCACGCCCAGGAGAGCAGCCTGTGGCCGAACCGGCCCCTCCACGCCTGGCCTCGGACCCCAGCCTGCAGCCTGAGAGTGACACCCTCCTCCGGGCCAGGGCAGAGGAGCCTCAGGACTTGGGCTGTGAACACGCGCCCCTGCCCAAGGGGCGATCGAGGACACAGGAGCGGCCAGTCAGGGACAGTGGCCACACAGGGGTGAGGAGGAAAAGGGACTTGACCAGTGGCGACCTCCCCTCCTGCTTAAGCCAGCGCGAGTCTGGGTTCTTTGAGGTGACGCCTCTCAATCCAGTGCCCCCACTTTTGAAGCTGAGGAGCATCTTCCGTTGCCATCAAGGCAGACTTTCCTCAGCTGCTCAAAGGACAGCCACAGACGGCGATGCCAAAATCCTCTGCTGAGAGCGGCCGAGGCCACTCCTCGCAGCGAGCAGGACAGGGAGCGGAGGTGCAGCTCGGAGGGGCTTCGCGGGAATCTGCCCGGCACCAAGGGAACGCAGCCGCGAGAGAGCGAGAGCTGGTCTCGAAGGCCCGTCACCCTGGAAACCAGGATGCCGGGGAGGTGTAACCGAGCAGGTGCCGGGGCGCAGAAAGCCGGCTCTGACCGCAGAGTGTGCAGCAGAGTCGGGCATCATTGCAGACTCCAAGGGGCGGGAGTGCGAGCCTCGGATCCGCTCCCGCCTGCAGGTCTCTGGGGGGTGGGGTGTGTTTAGGGGGAAGAGCGAGGAAGCCGGGGCTAAGCCTTGTCTTGGGACATTTCTGTGGCTTCCGGACTCAGGATGGCTCAGGTTTAGAAGCTCCGGCCAGGTGGTCCGTGGCTCAGGGGCCTGTGAGCTCACCCGGCCCTGGAGAAAGAGCCCGAGTCTGTGTTCCCAGGACGGCAGCGACAGCAGCCGTTCAGCTATGGCCGATGTCACCCACAGCCGCAGCCAGTCCTGACTCTGGTTGATTATTGCTGAGCACAGGATCGGGGCCAGAGGGGACAAGAAAGGGGAAAGCTTTGGAAAGAGATGACTCGACCCAGTAAGGGGACTCGGCTCCAGAAGAGGGGCCTGGCCTGGGGCAGAGGGGGCGCCTGTTCTGAGCGGCGGCTGGTGCCCAGGGAGCTGCAGGACAGACGGCCTCGGGCCTCCGCAAGGACAGCGAGGGCTTCTCTGCGTGCGGGTGACCCACCGCGTTCAGGCCAGAGTGGGACATTCTGTTCTCCCCATGGGAGGGCTGGCAAGATGAACCCCGACCAAGGGTGCCCCCCTTCCCTGAAGGGACACATCCCAGGGCAAAACCCAGATCACTCAAGTGCCACGAAGCAAGTGGGCTGCTGGGGTGCCTGAGGGACCCCCAACACGCCAGGGCCTGGGTCATCGGGCAGGAGAGGACTGAGGGACTGGGGGCTCAGAGAGCAGTACAGCCCCTGCCAGGCCGAACACTCAGGCTCAGAACTGGATCAGGACTGTTCCGCCCGCCTGGCAGTGGCCCGTCCCCGGGCCTGGAAGGAGCAGCCCACTCCTGCAGCAGGGGGCCCTGGTCGGTCATGGGAGAGGAGCCTGCCCAGGGACTCCACCCTGATGGGAGGACAGGGCCAGCCGCTGGCCCTCAGGGGGAGGCAGGCTCACACCCAGTGGAGGCACTGCCGGCCACCACGGTCAGGTGGCTGCAGACCTGGTCCTCCAGCGTCACCAGCTCCCACCGGCTCCTCACCAGCCCCGGGCATTCTGAGGGCCGCAGTCAGGGAGACCCTGGGTCGGGGAGTGCAGGGTGAAGATGAACAGGGAAATGCTGGGGGGGAGGGCGGCTGGGCTGTAGGTCAAGGTGGGGTGTCACCTCTCCCCGCTTTCCTTGTCACCCCAGACCTGGGCTGGGAAAACAGCCCCACTGCCAAGCAAGGCGAACCAGTCTGAGTGCCCAGGGAGTTTGGGGCCACTTTTTGGTTCAGTCAACCCAACACCCCATAATTTTCTGCTCCTTTCACTCTCTGGCCAACCTCCCAGGGCGAGGAATTTTCCAGGGGCAGGGGAGGGAAAGGGCCCCCGGGTCACTTGTTCCTGGGTCAGGACTCAGGAGAGGAAGAGAGATGGGACATAGGATGATGGGGGGTGGATACTCAGCGGATCCCCCCCCCCCCGGGTGTGCCCCCATCCCCTTGCCCACATGGGCGGGCCTGACCTAAGCAGGCAAAGCTGGAGCCGGGGACTAAGTCAGACGGATTAGAAGCATGAGGATTTCTGGAGCTCCTGCTGTGGTGTCATGGGACAGGCAGTGTCTTGGGAGCATGGGACGCAGGTTTGATCCCTGGCCCAGCACAGTGGGTTAAGGGTAAGGCGTTGCCGCAGTGACTGTGGCTCGGATCTGACCCCTGGCCCAGGAGCTCCATATGCCATGGGACAGCCCCCCCAAAGTGTGAGGATTTCTCCCGCTGGCCTTGGGCACGAGGCCAGAGCTGTGCAGCTCGGAGCCACCCTGGCTGACAGCCATGGAAACAGGGAGCTCCAACTCAGATGCAAAGAACTGAATCCTGCCAACAAGCAGTGAGCTGGGACAGGGGCCCTGTGGCGCCAGATGTGCCCCACGCCCTGACCCCTCACCCGCGGAGCTGCTGCTTCCACGGCTAAGTCTGCAGTGATTCCTGCGCAGCACGGGCGCCTCCTGCAGGACCGCATGAACATTTAGGGAGGAAGGAAGGGGAGGACGAGAGAGAAGGGGCCTGCAGAGAGGGGCAGTGAGGGGCACGGAACACCCGCAGGTCCGGGGTCCAGCCAGGGAGCGCGGCCACCGCCAACACCGAATGTCACAACTGGAAGCGACACCAGGGGAG
This sequence comes from Phacochoerus africanus, assembly GCF_016906955.1. NCBI lineage: Eukaryota > Metazoa > Chordata > Mammalia > Artiodactyla > Suidae > Phacochoerus > Phacochoerus africanus. The sequence continues at coordinate 286,737,656 of NC_062544.1, read as the reverse complement.
ACGCGGAGAACAGGGCAACGGGGTGGCGGGGGTGGGGGGCAGGCACGGTGCTGGGGCCACCAGAACCAGCCTCTGTGCCCGTCTCCATCCTCTGTGTGGCTTGGCAAGTGGGCGGCTGGGGCAGCTGCTGCGACACAACGGGCAAATCCTAAATGAGGGTGAACAGCCCCCCAAGAAAGGAGGGCAGCGGTGAGGCTGGATCCCAACACCCCTCCCCTGGGACCCCCGCGCTCCTAGGTGTCCGGAAGGGCAGTGCTGTACCAGGAGCAGGCACACACCCGAGGGTCCTTGGTGCTGCCCGATCACCGGTCCCTCCCACACCCCATGTACAGACAGGACCAGGGGGATGCTCTCCTGAAGAGGGCCAGGTCCCAGCTCGGCCAGGGTGCCATCTCCTCTGCCTCCACCTCCAGCAGAAGGCACAGCACCAGCATCCTCACCCGGCACCTACGCCCCAGCCTGGGCTCTAGGGCTGACCCCGGGGCCACGCCCGCTTCTCCTTTGCCTCTTCGCCTCTGCCTCGGGAATCTGGCGGCTTCTCTAAGGTGGGCAGGGCTGAAGGGCTTGGGGACCTGTTTGCAATGCATGTACGGGCCACCAGCTCTCCGTGGGCGCCCAGGCCAGCAGTGCCAGCAGCAGGGCCCTGGGGCAGCTCAGCTGTCCTCGCTTAAGGACAGGGACCCGTTCCTCCCTGGGGTCCCATTTTCCCAGCAGTTGGGAGCAAGGAGGGTGAAGACCCCGGGAGAGGGACAAGGATGAGCACAGGACCCTAGATCCTCCCCGGGTGGCCCCTGAGGGAAGGGCCTGGACAGCTGGCGGGGGCCCAGAGACCCAGGACCCCTCAGGAAGGAAGCCCCCCGCCAGGGGTCTCCCCTGCAGGCCAGCCAGGCTCGGGGGAGAAGCTGGATGTACGCAGCCTCCTGACGGCGAGGCTGGCTCCGAGGACCCCTGGGCCTGTGTCCAGCCTGGGGTCTCAAGGATGGCTGGCCGGGCCAGGAGACTATCCGTGCAACCCATTCCCCACCCCAGACTCAGAGCCCTGGTCACCCAGCCGGGACAGAGGGGACAGTCCCCAGGAGACATCTTCAGAGGCTGCCCTTGAGAAAAGCACAGACAGGGGGCACCTGGGCAGGTGGGACCGCACCCTAACCTGCCAGGAAGGCCTGGAGGACTCACAGGGCCAACGGGACCCCAAGGGCAGGTGGCAGGACTGCACCTGCTCCTTGTGGGTCTCAGACCAGAAAGGAAAGGGGACAGCACACCCTGGGGGGTGGTGCCCAGAGGAGGCTGGGTGGCCCTCCGTGGACGTCCCCCCACCCTCGCCCAGAGCAAGGCTGGAGGGCGCTGGGTGACAAGGCAACTCCTCGGAGGAAGCCACTGTGGGGGTGACACCGGCAGAGAAATGGCGCTCCTGGGGGACAGGTTACTTTGCAGACAGAATGACAATGGTCCTTCAATCCCCTCTGCTCCAGAAGAGGGACAGGAAGAAGCTGGAGGTGATGGATGACAGGTGGGTGAACAGCCGAGGGCGGGTACACAGGAACGGCGGGGGCTGGCGGGGGTGAGCAGGCAGGCAGGCTGATGGACAGACAGGCGGATGCAGGGAGACGGAACCGCCTTTGCTCACACCACATGCAGGGCTGCAGCATAGAAGTGCAGCAGTGTAACTTCAGGATGGACACGTCCGGCTGATGAAGGCAAACGAGCTCATGACAAAGAAACTCAGCTACGAAAAGTGAGGGTGCCAGCACGCTGGGAGCCAGGACTCGTGTGGGGGGTGCGGGGACACCGCCACGGAAATAAAATCAGCCCAGCTTACAGGACAGGCCTGCCCCCTGCAGGGTCAGCTCGAGTTCCTTGGGGAACACTCCCACCCCGGTCCTCACGGGCCGCAGCAGACTCAGAAGGCAAGGGAGTGGCTGCCCGGGTCCCCCACACTAGCTGGGCCCTCCCTCCGTTCTGTCGCAGGCAGGTGGCACTGGAGGGGGGGGGGCCTCCTTTGTCTGGTCTGTGGAGCAACAGGGAGGCCTGGGGTCGGGGCCCCTGTCTGCATTGTGCTGCCTGGGGGGAGGTCTCTGGGCCAAGAGTGAAGAGGTAGCCTCTCCCTGCCAAGCCTGGTGGGCTGAGGCTGTCCCCACACCCATCAGAGGGAGGATCCCCCTGCCTCCCCGCCCCGCCCTGGGTGAGACTCCTGGGGTACAGCCTTTAGACTCGGCCTGGGTCAGAGCTGCTCCCCACCCCTGAATCAGGAGTCAAAGCCTTCAGCCTGGCTCCCCGAGCGGTCCTGGCCACAACTGAGTCTGGGGGCCGGTGTCAGTGCCTTGAGAACTCCAGGCTGTGGTTCTGGACCCTTCTCAGCAAGCCGGGCAAGGCTTTAACCCGGTGACCCAGCGCAGGGGGCTGCCCCCACGACCCCCTCTCCCTGTCCCTCTGGGTGTCGTGAGGCACATCTACATGTGACACGCGGGGTGGGGGGGGCCCCAAAGCACCACTAGTGAACTAGCCCCAGGGACACTGGCCTCACGGGAAGAGCGCCAGCAGCGGAACGGGTCCTGACTGCAGAGCTATCAAAGCTCTCGTGTCACTTCAGACGCCGCGGGCTTCACCCCGACCCCAAGTGCTCCAGGAAACTGTAACAAGCATCCGAGCCTGGTGGGGGTCCTACTGGCCCCAAAACCGAGGAGGCCCCGAGCACGGGCTTCCCGTGGGGCGACCAGACTGAGATCATGGACACCCAAGCTACTGACGTACTGAGGCCCAGCAGGGGGGCCCCTCAAGCAGGAGGATGGAACAGGGCACACCTCGTAAAGCCACCTTTAAAAAAGGTGACGGCTGGCAAACCTCACCCACACCCGCTCCTCCAGGGCTGAGTGGGGACCCAGTGCCCCTGGAAGAGTGGCTGCTCCAGGGCTGGGGCTTCAGGCCAGAAAAACCCAGGGAGCACCTAGGGGACGGGTGGGAACCAGTGCTGGCCCTCCGTCCACGGACCCCCTCCAGGGGCCAAGGCCCGGCTGCCTGGCTGTAGGTGTGCTGGCGTACCTTCCTGGAACCTCGAAGGGACGTGTCCCTGACCAGTCTGACGCTCTGTGTCCTGAGGACACACAGACCTGAGCCGAGAGCCAGGCTCCCTGGGAGCAGCTCCTCGGTTGCCCAGGAGGCCATCTCCCGGGCCACAGGGCTCAGCTTGGCTCAAAAAACACCCTTTCCGTTCCTACCATGGCCTGTCCACCGACAGTTCCCGCCAGCAGAGAGGAGGGAAGGGCCAGCTCTGGGACCTCACCCAGTTTGGCTTCCCCTTGCCCCACCCGCCCGCAGCTGGGCTGAAAAGGGGTCCACTGAGTGCCCGCTGCTGGGTAGGGGACGTGCCTGCAGGCAGCTGGGCCCTGGAACTACGGTTCGGTTCCAGCCTCTGTGGGCCCTTCCTGGGCCGGGCCTCGGCTCAGCCATGACCGGGCAGGCTGACCGAGACAGTGCCCGCCTGTCAACTGGGCAGCCCTCTGTGTGGCCACAGCACCGCAGGAGATCAAGAGCACCAGAGCTCCCAGGCACTGGGCCTCGCTTCTACCTCCCGTCTCCCTGGGATGCTTGGACCAGGGGCTGAAGTGGAACTGAGGGGGGGCGGAGGGAGGCGAACTGGGCCTGGTGGGCAGAGGGGGCGGGGACAACTCAGATCCAGCTCTGCCTCCAAGTCCCAGGTGACAAAGGTGGGCAGGGAGCCGACCCTGCCACCCAAGCAGCAGGGCTGGCACGAGGCAGGGTTCACTGCCAAGCCCCAGCCCAGGGGCGCGGACAACGACGCTGCCAATCGTCGCGCCTCCTTCCAGGGTCCCAGGAGCTGTACAGGCTTCAGGTATAAAATCCACACCCTGGGGACACCTGTGAGCTCGCACCGCGGGCCCTTCTGCAGACGGGCCGGAGCAGGACCAGGTCTGCAGGCACCAAGGAGCACTTTATTTGTGGGCCCCGTGAGGGTCCCCGGCCCCACCGGGTCAGCACAGCCTCGGCGCTTTCGGGGATGCGGGCGCTAAGTGAGGGCCTGACCCCAGCCGCTTCTAGACACAGGAAGTTGGGGAGCAGTAGGCACCCAGAGTCTCGGGAAGCAGACCCGACTGTTCTATCCCCTCACTCTCCCTGGTGGTGTTGGGGGGTCCTGGTGAATGTCACTGGCCCCGTGGGGTCCACTTCCTCTTGGCCTTTGGCTCTTGGCAGTCGGCCACAGTGGCTTTGGGCCTCACCCGAGGCTGCTGCCGCCCGCTGTGGGCCCCTCTCCTGCCTCGGCCCCCAGGCTGCTCCTGGGGCACGGCAGGGTCGGCCCCCGCGCTCCGCCGCCGCCGCTGCCTCCTCCTCACAGATCTGGGGCTTGGCTCTAGACACGAGGCCTCCTCCGCACCTCTCCCTACAACGGCAAGAAGACTGGTCCACCTCCCGTGACTCTGACCGAGGCGCCCGCCTACAGGGCGGGAGAAGCACCCACAGCCTGGGGGGCTCGGCCACCCGGGGCATCCCGAGGAGGTAAATCCCCCGGCCATCGGGCAGGTGCAGCACCTACTCAGGCTCCTGACACTGGGAACACTGACCGGCTCCAAGACAGGACCAGGGCAGAGGCGCTCAAGGGGGCGGGCGGGCCAGGCTGGGGGCGCGGGGGCCAGAGGTGCGGATGGTCGGAAGGGGGAGCTGGGAAAACTGGGCTGGAGCTTTGACTCAACTCGCCGGGGGGGGACACAGAGGCAGCCCAGGGGCCGAAAGGCGTCTGGGCCAGGGCATCACCCCCCGCAGGGCCGCGGGCAGGGGGCAACGGGCAGCAGGCTGGGGAGGGGGTCACGCCTGGAGTCAGCCCTCAATCTCAGGCGACACACGGGGGACGAGGGTGCCGGGGACGCCGGCCCCTTTCAGCCCGCGCTGCCAGGCCTACCTGCCGCGTCCTGCCACCGGGCCTGCGACAAGCGTCTCTTCATTCTCACGCGCCTCCCTCCCCGCGGGTTCCTGTAGGCTTTTTCCGGGACTTCGTCCTCAGGGAAGAGGCCTAGGAACCAGGGCGGGCAGTTAGGGCGGCTGCGAGGGCCAGGGGCTTCTCTTTGGGCGCGCCCTGCCCCCAGCGGCCGGCAGCACCAGGGCCACAGGCTTCAGGCAAGAAAGCGACCCTAGGCTGAGGGCCCTCGGCTCGGGCGGCCCTGTGACAGGACGCGCTGTCCTGGGAGTGGTCACGCTGGGAACGGCAGAGCGCCTCCTGGACCCTGACGGCTGGGGTCACGCAGGAATCCCTGCCTGTCCCGACCCACCAGGTGTGGACACACTGCATGTAACGCGCCTTTTAAATGCACCAGGTGAAGCGTGGCAGGAGACAACCCGCCTGGGGAGAGGGGAACACAGGCTAAGACGGAGGGCAGAGACCAACAGCAGAATCGAGGCGGAGGAGACGGTCGCTGCACCGCAGACCAGCAGCGGCCGCCGGGCCCGTACTAGAAACGCAGGTTCTCGGCTCCCACCCCTGGGACCAGCCCCTCAGGCTCTCAGCCAAGGATCCTGGGCTTCCCCAGGACAGGCGCTGCAGAGGCCCAGCCCGCCTCCCCCGAGAAGCACCAGGGCCGCTGCACAGCACAGCCTGTTGTGCGGGTGACCACGCGCCCAAGCCATGCCCAGGCCGGGGGCCCCACTCACCTTCTGCGAGGTCCTGCAACCTGAAAAGACAGGACAGTTGGTCACCGGGGCCGCGCCCACTGCAGGGGGCCACCCCGGGGGAGCCGTCCCCGCCTGAGCTCTGACGGCAGGCCGCCCGCCCACCCCCGGGTGAGGCCACCGCAAGGGCGGGCGAGCGGGCGACCTCAGCTCAGCGCCTCCAGGGACACTCACTTGCGGATCACTTTGTAGAGGCGCTTCCGGTTCAGAGGCGGGGTGTCCTGGTGACTGGCCACCTCAAACAGCCTGTTGGCCACGGCCTCGTAGTCGAACTGTCCCACAGAGAGACACAGTGGAGCGTGGGCCAGTCACCCAGTGCTCCGGAATGCAAAGCGACAGATCAAGCACGTGGCCCGCTCACCAAGGCCTCGCGCCCACAGCCCCCAGTCCCCTCGGCAAGCGCCGGTGACAGCACACGCTCCCGGGCAGCACGGCCCAAAGGAAATGTGGGGTGCCGTGGGGTGAGCCTCTCCACGGCTTTAAACCCGGCAGGAGCCACGTTAAAACCAGCAGCAACAAGTACCATGAACCTGACACATGTTACTGAACCCAAGTGTCTAAAAGCTCACTCGCCATCCGCCGGCCAACATCCGCCACTTATCAGAAAGGACTCCACGGGCCCGATTCGCCTCAAGTCACAGATCCTGTCTGCTGAGCTGGCTCTGGGCGGGGCCGAAACCCACCACTCAGCACACACCACTCGTGGTCCCCGTGTCCCCAAGGGGCCCGGGCAGGTGCAGGGCTGAGAAGCGAAGCCTGGCCCCTGACCTCATCTGTGACAGGCCTGAGCCCCTGCAGGGGCCCCGGGCACCTGCCCGCCTCTAGATCCCCGCCACTCCCCCTGCCAGAGCGGCTCCGGAGTCGGGAGCTCGGCCCACATGCCCAGGCCACTCACCTGGAGGACGCTGCCAGCATGGTCCTCGTCGTCATCGTCCTCCACCTGCTCCTCACCCAGGACAGGTTCAGCCGCCCGGACAGAGCCTACGACAAAAGGACGCAGGGACTCAGACACACCCGGTGTCATCTGGGCCCACAGCACAGACGGCGGGGTGCTGCCGGCCTCACGCCCAGGGGAGCAGTGCTCTGCGGGCCTGGAGAGGAGGGAGCCGGCCCGTCCTCGAGGGGGAAACCGGAGGGACGAAGGGCGGGTGTGCTGGGCAGCAGAGGCAGGGCAGGGGCCCAGGAGGGAGGGACGGGGCTGGTCCAGCCTCGCGGCGGCCTGGACGGAGGGCGACGGGAGCCAAAGCTCTGGCTGAGGAAGCCGACACCGGCCGGGCGTCGGGGCTGACATCACTACCTACAGAGACAGCTGCCGCCCACAGGCCCAGGCCGCAGGGAGAGACGGGCATGGGCGGCAGGGAGGGACAGCATGCGGCCACCATAGGGCCCTCGGGCTGCCTGTGCCAGGGACTTGGGCGACTGAGAAGGGGCCGGGAGGGCCGGGAAGGACAGTCAGATGGCCAGACACAGCTGGACTGGGCATGCGGGGGGCTGCCAACCAACCGGGGCACAAGCGCCAGAGGGCGCAGAGGCCACCCTCCATCCCGCAGTCAACCTCCCACAAAGACACAGGGCTGCTCAGAGGAGAGAAGGCAGTCCCTTCAACACGCGGTGCTGGGGACACTGGACACCAGGGAGGGAAGAATGAAGGTGGACCCACACCTGCCACCTCACCCTGAAATTAACTCAAAATGCTCAAAGACAGACCTCAAACGGCAGAACTCAGATGGACGCAAGCTTCAGGGAAAGACCAGATTTGGCCAGGATTTCTTGGCTATGATGCCAGAGGCACAGGTAACCAAACAAATTAGACAAACTAGACTTGACGAAAATTTAAAAACTTCGTGCGTTAAAGAGACGACTGACAGAGGAAGACGGCCACCAGAGAGCGGGACACGGCTGCAAATCGCTTGTCTGGGAGGACTGTCCGTCATCCAGAACAGAGGCAGAGCCCTGCAGCTCGACCGAAGCCAGTCGGACTCGAACACGGGCGAAAGACGGGCGCAAACATCTCCCTCTCCAGAGAAGACCCACGAGCAGCCGAGCACGTGAAGACTCCCCACGCCGGCGATCAACAGGAGAAGGCAGATCCCAGCCACTCTGCCCCCACTCCCCCAACACCAGAGGCCAGCGAGCGCTGGTGAGGACGCGGGCACCCCGGGGCCCTGGCGCGCTGGCGATGGGAACGTAAACGATGCAGCCGCCGTGGGAGACACCATGGGGGGGGTCCCTCAAAGGAGAACCAGGGAACCACCCTAAGTCTCCCGGGCAGACTCGGCCTCAGAGACAGCGCAGCAGAGCGGGGGGCCGGAGCTGGGCGGGAGGGCGGGGCTGGCGGCAACCAGGACGGAGCTTCAGTCTCGGAGACGCGACGTGGAGGAGGTGGGTGGGCGGGTGACAGCTGCACAGCGTGAACGTACGGAATGCCACGGAGCCGCGCGCTGCCGGACGGCCACGGGGGTAAACTGGTGTCAGGGGTATGCCACCACAGTGAGAGAAAGCCAGAGGCAGGAGAGCCCTGAAGCCGGTGGACCACACACGCCCCTGGAGCCAAGGACAGCGCACGCGTCACCCAGAGGAGACAGCCACGCGGGACCAGCTGGCGTCCCACCAGGGCCCAGAGCAGTGTTGAGGCGGACAGGCCCGACCAGACACCGCTGGCGCAGAGCCCACGGGGACGTGCACACGCGGTGGCTCCCAGCTGGTCCTCCACTCGCTCGCTTGCTCGCTCACTCATCCAACGCGAGCCAGGGGCGCCTCCTGGGGGCCGGGGGCCGCTCCTGGCACCAGGGACACAGCCACAGTCAGCAGAGCCCCCGCCCTGTGCCGCTGACACCCCTGGGGTGGAAGGCGAGCTGGAAAGATGAACAAGTGACCTACGCAACTTTCAGGGACTCGCGCCAAAGACGAATGGTGGCAAGGGCGGCGAGCAGGGCGGGGTGAGGGTTGGCGGCGGCACTGTCCACAGTGGGGGTCAGGGCAGAGCCCTGGAGCCAGAGGGCAGACACCTGCCAGGGGGTGGAGAGCAGGGCTGGCGGCCTGGGGCAGGGGTGGCGGGGCAGAGTGGAGCCTGGGGCTCGGGACAGCAGCAGAGGCCACGGTGGGGGGCACGGGGAGGGTGTGGAGGGAGCGTCGGGTGCCAGTTTCCAAGGTCACCCTGGCAGCATGCTGGGAACAGACCTTGGGGGGAAGGACAGAAGCGAGGGGACAGGACAGGAGACGAAGGCAGGGACCCCGGCAAGAGCCACCAGAGGCCTGACCCAGGCCAGGCACCGCCCCCCAGGTGCAGGCGTCCTCACCCCGAGGGGGCTTCCCGGGCAGCACAGCCCGGTCCTGCTCCTCCCCCTCCGACGTCGCCTCCTCCTCCTGCGCCTCCAGCTCATTCATGAGCTCCTCGATGGCCAGTGGGGCCTGTTCCACGATGGTTTCAAAGATGCCTCGGGTGATGCTGTGCAGAACCAGGGGGCTGGGGGAGCGGGCACAGGGCCGCCCGTCAGGCCGGGCCTTCCAGGGGAAGGAAGGCCGACGCCTCGTCCCACCCGCCCCACGGCCCCGCGGCCCCACCAGACTGTCATCTCCCTGAGAGGGCACCCGGGACCCCAGAACGAGGCCACGGGGCCCGGCACTCACTCCTGGGTCCGGGCGGCCACCCTGCAGAAAGGCTCGATGAGCCGGAGGTTCTGGTCCGCTGTCAGCTGCGGGAGAGGAGGGGGCTCGGCTCTGGGGACAGACCCGGCGCCAGCCCACCCCTCCCCGCCTGCCCGCCCGCCACACCCACCTCGTCGGCGCCCACTTTGGTCAGCTCCTCCAGGAAGACCTCGAGGAAGTGGCTCTTGACCCCGTTGGGGGCCTGGCTGTCGGGGTGCAGGATCTCTGTGGTCAGCAGCTCCAGCAGCCGCTCGGTCTGCCTGCGGGAAGAAACGGCACGTCCAGCAGCCGCACGCACGAGGGCACGGTGGGCACGTGGTGGTGGGGGTTCGCTCCACCTGGGGGGCTCTGGCAGGAAGCGGTGCAGCCCGGCCCCCAGTGCACGAATAGCCAGGCACGCGGCACAGAGGGCTCTGCAGGTATAGATTTACACGGTGACAGCCGGCACCGAACCCACAGCAGGACGGACACTCAGCTGCCGAGCTGCATAAACCTTCACAGGCCTCCAGCGCCCCAGAGGCCGCGGGTGGGCATGACGTGAGGCTACTACCGCCTGGTCTGGTGTCTGCTGTCCCCACTGGGACCTGCGCAGGAAGGCTCACGGGGACAGAGAGAGCACAAAGTGAGGCAGAGACCAGAGAAGAGGACGAGACTGCCTCGCGGGTCGCGCCGCACCAGCACGTCACATGTCACGCTGGTCTCAAGCGTCTCAGGGGCCCAGGGTTCCCAGGAGCTCGAGAGCCAGTCCTGAGGGGCCTGGACGTACCCAGCTGCTCGACAGACACACGGAGAGCGATACCCCAACTGCGACGTGGGCAGCCTTCCAACAGCGTCCCGGAGACGCGGGTGCTGTACAGGCGACACAGCGCCATCCTCAGTCCAGCAGGAAGGGGCCAGGCTGGGCACCAGAGGCCTCCTCCGGCCAGGGACACTCACCAACACCCACCAGAACACAGACTCGTCACGCTGCCCAAGAGGAACAGCTGAGACTGGCAGCTGCTGACCCAGGGCAGTGGGGGGTCACCAGTCTCTTCAGAAGGGTCCAGGCGTGGAATTACCAGTGACAAGGAGGACGCAAGGCCTCTCCAAACACCGACACAAAGGGACAGAGGGAAGGCCATCCTTTGACATTTAACCCTGCTTCAGTCACCGCCACCCCCAACCCTAAGTCCTAAAAAGGGGGCGATGCCATCTCGGGGCTTCGCGGGACTTTAAGGATGAAAAGCACTAAAAACCAGAGGCACCCACATTCACCTAGTTTCTCAACCCAGAAGAAGTGCAGGAACCACAGCCCGACTCCTGATCTTCCTTACGGGGGCTGGGGGCTGGGGACCGGGCGGCGGCGCCCGGCGCGAGAACGTTAACGCCGCGTCCAGAAGATGAGAAAGCCCTAGGCCAACGCGGCCGCGAGCTGCTCTGTCTGCCCGCCACCTGGACAGCTGACAGTTCCGAGGACCACGTCCCCAGTAAAAACTGCACCGTCACGTTTTAACCACGAATCAAGTCAATACCGTTGCCTCTAAGGTCCCTCCCCAAATCACACAGCGGCACTGACACACGGGGCGTCCGGAAACGTGTCGGGAACCCTTAAAAGGCTGACAGTTCCACGTCTGAGACGGTGCCACTTTGGTATCTCGTGCAGAACAATCCAATGTCTTAAAATCAGTTGTCTGTTGGAATTAAAATTACTTCTTAATGTCTTTTAAAAGTTTTCTCAGTTCCTTCTGCTGGGTATCCATCACTCAAACAGTTAGCAAAAAAAGCTTTTAAAAGATTTTGATTTTAAAAACCTTAAAATATGAATTTTCAGAAACCCACTTTGCAACTGTGATCTCAGACCTCCCCCTGCAGGTTTGGAACCCTGCCTGGGTAACCCAGCGGTACCCTGAACGCAGAGCCTTTGGGTGACCAGGCAGCAGGAGCCGGTGCCCTCCGCCCCCTGCCCACTGGAGCAGGACCCGCCCCCTCCGGGAACCAGGCAGCAGGACCCCGCCCTGCCCCGTCGCGGCCTGGGCGGAGCAGAAAAAGGAGGCCCTTGCAGCTGGGAGGGGCCAACTGCCCACCGCAAGCACCACTGGCAAAAGTGCAGTCTGGACATCAAGCATTTCTGGAGCCGAGAGCAGTGGCCGCTGGCCCGGACGGCCCCTGTTCTACAAAAGCCGCTGCTCAGTGGCGGCACCTCCCGGGAGGACACGGTTCTGATCCACAGGGAGACCCACCATCAAGGCTCAGACGCTTCCACACACACACACACACGACCATGTGCTCACAGCACAAGGCAGCCTTCAACGCAGGCGGACGCACCAGCAGAGCAGATGCCCGGGCGGGGCGGGCAGCGCCGCGGCTGCAGGACACGAGGGCACTGACCTCTCTTCCCATGCCCGCATCTTCAGGGCCTTCAGTGACTCGTGCAGGACCATCCGCATGAGCTGTGGCACAGGAGACCCCGTCAGCGGGCACGGCCCAGAAGTCCCCAGACAGCCCCCTGCCCCTGTTGTGTCCCCACATGCCCAGCGGGTCCTGAGACAGCAGGAGCAACCCAGCGGCTACGAGGGACGGGGCACCAGGTCTGACCCAGAGGCCGCTGCCTCTGAGCCCTGATCCCAGCAGCCGGTAGCACTTCCCGTCTCCCTACCTGCTCATGTGACCCCAACATCCCACGAAGGGTCAGTTGTGGGGAAGGTGACAGAGGACGCACGCAGAAGGTGCCCGGGCCGAGACACCCGCCCACATCCCCCCCACCTCAGGGCGCCTGCTGCCCGGGAGCCCTCGCCTGGCACCTAGCCCAGCTCTGTGGGGGGCGACCCCCCCGCAGCTGCTCACCATGTAGAACTTGTCCAGGCGCAGCCGGTCGATGCCCGCCCACTCGCGGTTCATGGTCTGCCAGAAGGTCTGCAGGAACAGGTGCTCTGGAGCAGGGGAAAGGCCAGAGAGAGTCAGGAGGAAGCAGAGCCCGTCTCGGGAGGTGAGAGAACGTGAAGAAGCCTGAGCAGGACGCCACGGGGCACCGACCCACCACCGCCCCAGAGTCTGCTGGGCTGAGGAACTGTGCCACGGATTTGACTTTAAAAGGGGGGCTTTGGGACTTCCTGTGGTGGCTCTGCAGAAATGAATCCGACGAGCAGCCAAGAGGATGCAGGTTCGATCCCTGGCCTCGCTCAGTGGGTTAAAGATCTGGTGTAGCCGTGAGAGCTGTGGTGTAGGTCGCAGATGTGGCTCAGATCTGGTGTGGCTGTGGCTGTGGTGTAGGCCGGCAGCTGTAGCTCCGATCTCACTCCTAGCCTGGGAACCTCCATATGCTGCGGGTACGACCCTAAAAAGCCAAAAAAATAAATAAAATAAAAAGGGGCTCTTAGGAACCTTGGAAAGAAAAGCAAAGCCCAGCTACAACCCCGAACCTCAGCCACGTTCTCTGAAGCCCCTGCTCGAGAGGCAGTGAACAGGACCAGGCTCGGGGCATGAGGACTTTGAAAGACACGAGTGATTCCAACGGGCGGGCAGCGGGGAGAGAACGACTGGCCTTGGTCAAAGGAGGAGGACAGTTACTGAGAAAGACGCGCAGCAGGAGGCTCACAATCGCCAAGGAAGGTGCGGACACGCAGCTGCCACCATCCCAGCCTCCGCTAGAATTTTCTTTTTTGAAGGGCCACACCTGTGGCACATGGACGTTCCCAGGCTCTAAGGGTCCCGTCCGAGCTGCAGCTGCTGTCCTATGCCACGGCTCAAGGCAATGCCAGATCCTCCACCCACGGAGAGCCAGGCCAGGGATGAACCCACATCCTCGTGGATATGGCTCAGGTTCTCAAGCTGCTGAGCCAGGATGGAAACTTGCTTTTTCTTTTTTTTTTCTCCCACTGTGACTTTAAGTAGAAGGGGTCAGCCCTCGATACTCCTGAGCTGAGCCTACTGTCCCGGTCAATGCCTTGGACCCCTGAACAGGTTTCCCACAGCAGCACCTGCAGACGCCCGCTGGACCAGGGACCTCTGCCGCTCGGGCCGCACTGCAGGGTGTGACCACGGCGTGGATACTCACGTGCCTCCGTGGTCTGGAAAGCGTGGACGAGCTGGGAAATGGTCCTGCCAAGTTCCTCCTGTGCAGGAAACAGCACACACACCTCAGTCCCTGAGCACGTGTGCCTGACAGCAACGAGCCACAGCAGGAAGACAGACACTCAGCTGGCCTCACCTGAGGTGGGAACCGGCCCCCAGGCTGTGCAGCAGAAAGGGGGCGCTGGCAGGCCCTGAGGCGCCCACTGCCTGCTGCAGTCACCGTGCCAACCATCCCCGAGCCTACCCTCGACAGAGTCTAGTTCGGGAGGCAGGGGCCAGAGCACAGAAACCCGCATCCTCAGCAAGCGCCCTCACCGCCCCGCTGGCTCTGAAGAGTAAATAATTCCCGCAGTGGGAGCTCCCTGAGGGCAGAGTGCTCAGGACGTGGCACTCTCACCACTGCAGCCCGGGCTCAATCCCTGGCCTGGGAACTGAGGTCCCACCTCAGGCCACTGCACGTCGCAGCAAAAACCAGAACACCTCCCACTGAGAAACCCTCGACAGAGGCTGGCATGTCAGGGCAAGCCCCTCAGTGATGGACGCTGACGTGTCCTGCAGGTCCACGTGCTGGACAGTGTCCCACTCTGCTGTGCTTGTGTGAGGACAGGGGCGTGTAAGAAACCTCAGAACTTTCTCCTCATTCTGCTGTAAACCTCCAACTGCTCCAAAACCAAGATCTATTTCTTTTTCTGTTTACAGCCAAACCTGCAGCATATGGAAATTCCCAGGCTAGGAGTCGAATCGGAGCTGCAGCTTAACCCACTGAGCGAGGCCAGGGATTGAACCCATGTCCTCACAGACACTATGTCAGATTCTTATGCCGAGCCACAATAAAGTCTATTTTTTAAAAAGGCAATTCTAGGAGTTCCCATCGTGGCTCAGTGGTTAATGAATCTGACTAGGAACCATGAGGTTGCGGGTTCGATCCCTGGCCTCGCTCAGTGGGTTAAGGATCCGGCGTTGCCATGAGCTGTGGTGTAGGTTGCAGATGCGGCTTGGATCCCAAGTTGCTGTGGCTGTGGTGTAGGCCAGCGGCTACAGCTCCGATTCGACCCCTAGCCTGGGAACCTCCATATGCTGCAGATGCAGCCCTAGAAATGGCAAACAAACAAACAAAAAAATAAAAAGGCAATTCTAAAAATCAAGAACAGTGAACAAAAAACAGCTAGCAGGAGAAACACCTGCCTCAGAAGACTTGGGTTCTGCCCCTCAGCTCCCAGCATTTCGGTGCTCAGTGAAAGAGACCAATGGCTGTTTCACCGGTGACCATACCGGCAAGGAGCAGTGTCGCCGCAGTGCTCAAGTCAGCAGTCTGACACCCACTGCACCCAAAGGCCCCGACCCCTCTAGCTACATACGTAAACATATACTGAAGCTACAAATCTCGGCCCAGCGTGTTTGCTGTGGTCAAAAGGGGCCAACATCTGCTCACGGTGCTCCCACTGCAGCTGCTGCCTCAGCCCCTCGCCGCCTTCCCCTCCCCTCACCTGGAGGAGTGGCTTGTCCTGCATCCACATGCAGTAAAACAGGCCTTTCCACACCTTCAGCAGATCATCATGTGTGAAGCTACCTGCAACACAAACAGACCAACCATTTACTTATTTAGTTTGACTTTTTAGGGCCGTACCTGCAGCATATGGAGGTTCCCAGGCTAGGCGTCTAATCAGAGCTACAGCTGCCAGCCTACACCACAGCCACAGCCACGCCGGATCTGAGCTGCATCTGTGACCTGCACCACAGTTCATGGCAATGCCGGATCCTTAACCCACTGAGTGAGGCCAGGGATTGAACCTGCAACCTCATGGACACTAGTCAGGTTCGTGACTGCTGAGCCACGACCGTAACTCCTGAACCCAACCTTCTAGAGCCAGAACACAGCCAGAGAAAATGTGACGGCCTGAATCAGACCCAGGTCCTCTTACTGTAAAGGTACCTCTCCCTACCCCCCATCGCCCCAGCCATCTCCCTAACCCAGAACCTGCTGGGCCTAGGGCTGGAGGGACCCCCCAGGGCACAGGTTCATTCATTCTGTGAACACTGACAGATCTTCAAGCACCAGGCACAGGACTCCACCTTCACAGATTCAAAGCTGAGGGAGCATTTCCTAGGCTGGATGGTAGCTACACAGGCAAACGTGTGGGCAACAATTCGCCCAGCGTCACACCAGAGATCTATGACTTTTCTTTGTTTGTCTGTTGTCTTTTTACAGCTGCACCCATGGCATATGGACGTTCCCAGGCTAAGGGTCAAATCCAAGCTGCAGCTGCCAGCCTACACCACAGCCACAGCAATGAAAGACTGGAGCTACATCTGTGACCTACACCTCAGCTCATGGCAATGCCGGATCCTTAACCCACTGAGCGAGGCCAGGGATCAAACCTGCATCTTATGGATACCAGCTGGGTTCTTAACCTGTTGAGCCACAAAGGGAACTCCCGCTTTTCAAGTCTTCAATTCCAAGTTAGCTGCTTCAGACTCGTTATGAAAGCGGATATATAAAGTCACTCGCCGGGAACACACTGAGGTCCTGACTGCGGTGTCTGGCAATGTTCCTGGGCAACGGTTCTCGGACTCTAGCAAAAGGATCCCATCACCCAGAGGGTCTCTTAAAACACACTCTTGGCCCACCTGCCAGTTTCTGGTTCAGCGAGGCAGGGGTGGGACCCGAGAACCTGCATTCCTAACAAATGACCAGCTGCTGCTGGAGTCACATTTTGAGAACCACTGCTACATAGAACGCTTAAGAAGCACGTTCTCTGAGGAGCGCAAACCACAGTGAAACTCGGACAGCAACCCAATTATTACACGAGAGAAAACCTCCAACACTGACAAATGCCGCTCTGAGGAGAAAATAAACGGTGCCCAAACAGTGGGTACCAGGGATATATGGACTGAGGGCTGGGAGGGGGACTGCTTCCCAGAGAAGGCAGGTCTGAGCTGGGAAAAGGAGATAAGGGGCTGGGGAGGGGGAGTCCACGCTGAGGGACACGCGGCCACTGCAACACAAGGTGAGCGCCGAGAACCTTCAGAGCAGCGAGGGTGGGCGGCAAGCGGGTGGAAGCACCCACGCAGGCCCCGCCCGCACGGCCCGACCACGTGGAAGACCCACGCCGTTGGAAGGGGCCGGGGCCGCGGACGCCCCGCGTCCCCCTGCCCGCCAGGCCCCTCAGGCCCCCCCCGCCCCCTCCGCCCCCAACTCGCCGAACCGCGCCCACCTTCGGCCCGCTGCGTCCTGGCGACGATGTATTTCCGGAGCTTCCTCACCGCCCGGTCCCGGGTCACCTGTTCGTTCCCCGCCAGGCGCTGCGCCAGCTGGATCTCGGGCGGAAGCTGCACCCGCGGACCCATAGCGACCGCGTGGAGACCCCTGAACCTCCGCTACCGCACCACTTCGCCTGGGCGCGCGGCGTGATGTCACAGCCTGCGCGGGCCTAGCTCCGGCGCGGAGTCTGACGTCACCGGGCCGCGCCGGCCTCTCCGAGACTCAGAGTGACGTCACGCTTCCGCGCCGGCCTCGCCGGGGCCTGCGCCACCGCCTCCTAGTGGCCGTGGCCCGCAACGACAACGCCGCGTCAGTGTTGGCGGACTTTCACTCTGGATCCTGGGTATTAAAGGGATGTCCTTAAGCGTTTGCCCGCCTTTTATTATTATTATTATTATTATTATTATTATATTATTTTGCTGAGGGTGGGTGGCTGTAGTTAACCCCCAGCTGCTGACGGAAGGCCCTTCCTTAGCAGTGAATGTCAGGGAGCAGAGACAGAGGAGCGGTGGAGGTGGCAGAAGACACTGCGCAGCCTCCAGTGAATCGTTGGTTCCGAGAAGGTCCTGAGAAAATGCCCCAACAGGGAAACGAATCCGACCGGGAACCGTGAGACTGAGGGTTCGATCCCTGGCTTCGCTCCGTGGGTTAAGGATCCAGTGTTGCTGTGGCTGTGATGTCGCCCAGCAGCTGCAGCTCTGATTCAACACCCTAGCCTAGAACTTCCATGTGCTCGGGGTGCGACCCTAAAAACCAAAGAAAGAAAGAGAAAGAAAGTGCCACAACAGCCCAGGGAAGTGGTCAGGGACCGGGTTTGTGGGACGGTCCCGCCACCTGCAGTGGTGTGCCACCGCTGGCGGGCACCCCAACCCTGCAGCAGCACAGGTGGGGTGGGCTGCTCTGACCTCGTCCAGCCTGTTGGAGTGCACCCCAGCTTCAGGACATGGAGGAAGGCCTGTCGAGGAGGCAATCTCGATCCCAGCCCTGAGAGTCTGACTTTCTTCACAGTTACGCCATGAAGGAAGGCATGGGTGAAGCATGTGTAAAGGAGGGGGTGCAATATGCAAATCTCGATTGGGTCCTGGTTTATTTATTTTTGCTTTCTAGGGCCGCACCCGTGGCATATGGAAGGTCCCAGGCCATGGCCACAGCCACAGCAACGCTAGATCTGAGCCGCGTCTGTGACCTACACCACAGCTCAGGGCAATGCTGGATCCTTAACCCACCCAGCAAGGCCAGGGATGGAACCTGCATCCCCACGGATCCTAGTCAGGTTTGTTACTGCTGAGCCATGATGACCCTGGATCCTGGTTTTTTAAAAAGCTAAAAATTCACTTGGGGAGTTCTGGCTGAGGCCCAACGGGATCAGGTGCACTTCTGGAGGGATGGGATACAGGTTCCATCTCTGGGGGCCACAGTGGGTTAAGGATCTGGCAGTCGCAGCTTGGATCCCTGGCCCAGGAACTCTATATGCTGCTTAGTGGGAAATATATATATATATTGGGGTCATTTGGGGATGATTGGGAAAGCTTGCTCATAGGCTAGACGTTAGTGTACACTGCAGAAGAACTGTTGTCTTAGGGGTGACAGTAATGTTTGGGAGAATGGGCCTCAGCCGACTTTTTCTGTAAAGGGCCATGTGTCAGGGGAGCAGCAAGACTGAGGAAGACTCATGGATGTGATTAATTATGGCAAAAGGGGGAGTTCCCATCGTGGCGCAGTGGGTTAACAAATCCGACTAGGAACCATGAGGTTGCAGGTTCCATCCCTGGCCTTGCTCCGTGGGTTAAGGATCCGGTGTTGCCGTGAGCTGTGGTGTATGTCTCAGACACAAAGTCTTGGATCCCGAGTTGCTGTGGCTCTGGTGTAGGCCAGCGTCTATAGCTCTGATTAGACCCCTAGCCTGGGAACCTCCATGTGCTGCAGGAAGCGGCCCTACAAAAGGCAAAAAAAAAAAAATTATGGCTAAAGGGGAGCAAGCACAGGGAAAGGCCTTGTAGAGTGAGAACTAGCTGCGACAACACACCTTCAGAAGGAGCTTGTTAGGAGTTCACCCATGTTGTAGCAGTTAAGGATCTGGCATTGTCACTGCTGTGGCTTGGGTTCAAAACCTGGCCTGTGAACTTCCATGTGCCAGAGGCACGGCCCCAGAAAAAAGAGAGAGAGCTTGTGAGAGCAGAGCCTAGGCTGCCAGGCTCATCCCCAAGTTCCAGACTCCCAGAGGGAGAGCAGATGTCCGGCACACTTCATGTTGTTTGGACAAACAGTTTAGGGGAAAGCGAGGCACTCTTATCACAGGGTAATGGGACCTTCTGCGCGTCCCCATTCCCAGAGGCTGGCTGAAGGCCACACTTGTAAGCTGGGCTTTCGAAGGATAGCAGTCGGGCCTGTGCTGACTCTTCTGCCATGTTGGGACAGTGTGTGTTTTCATCTTTGTGGACCAAAACCACTGCCCCCATAGGACAAAAGCAGCTACAGCCCGTGTGTGCATGAATGGGTGTGGCTCTGTTCCAATAAAACTTTATTGTCGAAAGCAGACCACGGCCCAGATTAGGCCCAATGGGCGTCGTTTGCCAGCACATGATGGAGAACAATGTCCTTATTTTATGTTTATTTATTTAGCCTTTTTTTGGGGGGGGGGATGCACCTGCGGCATATGGAGGTTCCCAGGCCAGTGGTCTAATTGGGGCAGCAGCTGCCGGGACCTACACCACAGCCACAGCAGTGCCAGATCCAGGCCGTGTCTGTGACCTACACCACAGCTCACAGCAACGCTGGATCCTTAACCCGCTGAGCGAGGCCAGGGATCGAACCCGCGTCCTCATGGTTCCTCGTCGGATTCGTTTCCGCTGTGCCACGACAGGAAGTCCCACAGTGTCTTTACGTTTAGGAGATAACTGCCAAGAGTTTGGTGGGGGTGAAGTGTCATGACGTCAATGAAAAGATACACGTTTACCCCCGTGGTTCTCAAGGACACATGGCAGTATGTTAGCAATGGTCGGCTCCAGGGCGTTCATGCTCTATTCGTCCAGCTTTTTCCGTATTTGAAAACAGTATTTCAGCTCTTTCGCCAGTAGTTTAAGTGCTGCAGGAGTGTCAGGCTGCGCCCCAGGCAGCAGGGGTGCTGTTGAACCGGAGAAGGTTCCAGCCTCACTTGCCTGAGTCTCAGCAGGTGCGCAGGGCAGTCAAATGACAAATCTGAGCCCTCGAGAGAGGTTGGTGCTCCACGCTGTAAAAAGCCTAAAGCAGGAAAAGAAGACACCAAAGCCTAACAAGCAATTAAAAAAAAAATTTTTTTGGGGGGGGGAGTTCCCGTCATGGCGCAGTGGAAACGAATCTGACTAGGAAACAGGAGGGTACGGGTTCGATCCCCGGCCTCGCTCAGTGGGTTAAGAATCTGGCATTTTGCCGTGCGCTGTGGTGTAGGCTGTAGACGCAGCTCGGATCCTGCGTTGCTGTGGCTGCAGTGTAGGCTGGTGGCTGCAGCTTTGATTTGGCCTCTAGCCTGGGAACCTCCCTATGCCGCAGGTGCAGCCCTAAAAAGACAAAAGACAAAAAGCAAACAAAATCAAAAAGCCCCTCTCTGTCCACGGGGGCCTCTCCCTTTAAAGACTGTGCGCGTGTGCGTTATCCATTAACCAGACCTCCGCCACGGTGGGCATGTGCCCGCTCAGCCCGGAAGACCAACTTTCTCCCTTTCTTCCGAGGAATGTAACTTCTTACAAGTTCTTTCCCAGTTCTTTCTCCCTGCCGAGCTGTGTGTCCCTGCTGAGCTGTGGATATGATACCAGCACGTCCTTCGACGTACAGTCCTTTGGAAAATGGACGTGACCATGGCTTTGTCTTCCCACAGGCGGAACAGTGCTTGCATTTTCCGAAAGACTGTCTCCTGGGTTATAATCCTCAGTTGGGCTCAAATAAAACTCTTTTTTCTCCTTAAGTTGGTTGTCAGTTGCGTTCTCATCGACAGTTCTAGATGCAAAAGTGTCCCCGTTTAGGAGACTTTTCAAAGTCTCCTGGGGGCTGTCGCAGAGCTTGCTGGGTGCTGGGGGTCCCTGGGCACCGTTGGCAGCATGGCCTGGGCAGAAGGGCTGTGCCCGGCGTCGCTTTTTTTACATGTGTGTGTGTTTCACATTTTATTTAATATATCTTATTTCACGAAAGGATATTAGTTCCTTTCTTGTTTTTTACAGCTCTTAAAACATTTTTATTTTATTAGAATTGGTGCTGCCTTCTTGAAAGTCTTTTTTTTTTTTTTTATCTTTTTGCCTGGTCTAGGGCAGCTCCCTCGGCATATGGAGTTTCCCAAGCTAGGGGTCTAATCGGAGCTGTTGCTGCTGGCCTACACCACAGCCACGGCAACGCCAGATCCGAGCCACGTGTCTGCAACCCACACCACAGCTCACGGCAATGCTGGATCCTTAACCCACTGAGCAAGGCCAGGGATTGAACCCACAACCTCATGATTCCTGGTTGGATTCGTTAACCACTGCGCCACGACGGGAACTCCCTTGAAAGTCTTAATATTGGAACAAGGGCCTGAAATTCGCTTTGCATAAACCTTAGACAGCCTGTCTGTTCGGGCTGCTGTCACCACCCAGGCCCTTGTCCCTCAGACCCCCACCCCATGCCCCCACCCTCTGCTGAGTGGCTCTAGGACTCAACTCCCGTCACCTCCATATCCTGCACTTCTCCCCCCGTTTTTACACTCTCATTTTTCTTTTATGGCACACCTGCGGCATATAACGGTCTCAGGTGGGGGACCGAACCCTCGCCTCCACAGCAACCCAAGCCACTGCAGTCAGATTCTTAATTCACTGAGCCACAGCAGGAACTCCTACTCTCTCGATTTTTATTAGAGAAAAGTAAAGAAAATTAGGGAAATAAAAAAAGTTAAGGGAAGGAACCAATCATAGTCTCATGACCTAAAGGAAAAATTTCTGACAGATCTGTTCTTTATTTTCTCTGCAGTGAATTTTTATTAATTATGTTAACTTATTATATCAATTATATTAATCACACTGTATTGACATGTTTTTGCCTTTTTTTTTTTTTTTTTGGTCTTTCTGCTATTTCTTGGGCCGCTCCCTCGGCATATGGAGATTCCCAGGCTAGGGGTCCAATCGGAGCTGTAGCCACCGGCCTACGCCAGAGCCACAGCAACGCAGTATCCGAGCCACATCTGCAACCTACACCACAGCTCACGGCAATGCCGGATCGTTAACCCACTGAGCAAGGGCAGGGATCGAACCCACAACCTCATGGTTCCTAGTCGGATTCGTTAACCACTGCGCCACAACGGGAACTCCTGCCTTTTTTTTTTTTTTTTAAGGGCCACACCCATGGCATATGGAAGTTCCTGGGCTAGGGGTTGAATCAGAGCTGCAGCTGCCAGCCTGCACCACAGCCACAGAAACACAAGATGCTTGAACCCACTGAGCGAGGCCAAGGATCAGACCCACATCCTCATGGATATTAGGTTCAAAACCCACCAAGACACTTTTGAAACTGCTTTTTAATAACATGTCAAGTATTTTCCCATGATATCATTCACTTCTCAAGAAAATGCAGCATTTCAAAAACATATTTCTCAAGAAATATGCAGTATTTCTTCTAAAGACAGAGTCTTTTTTTTTTTTTTTGTCTTTTTGCCTTTTCTAGGGCCGCTTCCCGCAACACATGGAGGTTCCCAGGCTAGGGGTCTAATTGGAGCTGTAGCCACCAGCCTCTGCCAGAGCCGCAGCAACTTGGGATCCAAGCTGTGTCTTCAACCTACACCATAGCTCATGGCAATGCCGGATCCTTAACCAACTGAGCAAGGTCAGGGATCGAACCCACCACCTCATGATTCCTAGTCAGATTCATTAACCACTGCGCCACAACGGGAATTCCGACAAAAAGTCCTTTAAATAAAACTTTGGGGAGTTCCCGTCGTGGTGCAGTGGTTAACGAATCCGACTAGGAACCATGAGGTTGCGGGTTCGGTCCCTGCCCTTGCTCAGTGGGTTAAGGATCCGGCATTGCCGTGAGCTGTGGTGTAGGTTGCAGACGCGGATCGGATCCCGCGCTGCTGTGGCTCTGGCGTAGGCCGGTGGCTACAGCTCCGATTCGACCCCTAGCCTGGGAACCTCCATATGCCGCAGGAGCGGCCCAAAAAATAGCCAAAAAAAAAACACTTTGGGACAATACAGAAAATCGCAGAGAGTGGTTCAATACCCCCCCACCCCCGTGGTGGATACTGTTACCATGGTGACCCTCCACCAACCCCACAGGTGCCTGGACCCCACTGAGCCCCAGAGACCTGGAATCCCCAGGGAAGAGGGATGGAAATTTGACCTTTCAACAGGAGCCAGTGCCACCAACAGCGGGTCCTGGGAGACACAGTTCTACAGACACTTCTTCCCACGTACACAGGCCTCTCGCCAAAGGTGAAGGCTGGGCATTGCGGTGGCTTCTAAATTCCAGAATGGACATTTTAATAG
Source organism: Phacochoerus africanus (assembly GCF_016906955.1). Taxonomy (NCBI): domain Eukaryota; kingdom Metazoa; phylum Chordata; class Mammalia; order Artiodactyla; family Suidae; genus Phacochoerus; species Phacochoerus africanus. Next base: position 286,714,538 of record NC_062544.1, on the reverse strand, counting down.
ATAAATCTTCTGTCCGTCATTAATTTTCCCTAAAATAAATTCTTGGCATCAACTGCTTTAATGGTGAAGTTTTATTCTGGATTTGCAGAAGTATGTAAGGAGTCAAATATTTATTTAGCAACTCCTATGACAGATACAGAGGCCTGTCTGCTGGGCAGCCACACAGGGGTCCCCAGGTCTTTAGGAGGCACAGAACAGCTGGGATGGCCTGGACACATAAACACGTGTCCCCAGAGACTCGCCTGCCCCATGCGGGTCCCAGCCTTTCCCTTCTGATTCTTCCGAAGCCTCTACGCTTAGGAAACCTTTTGCTCACGGTGGAAACAAATCCAGCTAGTATCCATGAGGATGCAGCTTCCATCCCTGGCCTCCTCAGTGGGTCGGGGATCCTGCATGGCCACGAGTTGGTGTAGGTTGCAAGACACAGCTCGGATCCCACATTGCTCTGGCTCCGGCTGTGGCATAGGCTCCAATTTGACCCCTAGCCTGGGGACTTCCGTGCGCTGTGAGGTCAGCCCTAAAAAGAAAAAAAGTACAAGAAAAAAGAAAAGATAAAAGAAAGCCCTTTGCCTGCGTTAGTCTAGAGCAACAGCCCTTCGAAACGAACATCTATTCTCTCCCTTGATTCGTCCAATGTCTGCACCTCCGTCCACCCTGCAGAGGGGGCTCAGAGCTGCCTGTGTGCTGCTGGCAGCTCCTCGCAGGCATGGAGAAGGACACTTGCTCAAGAGGGACTTGACTTGAGGAGGCACACCCTAGGCTTCGGGTCACTGAGTGGGGGTGGGGTGAGGCCAGCGTTCGGGTTCAGACCAAAGGGCGGGAGTTTAAGGACCTCCCTTCTGCTGATTTGGAAAAGCACCCTGACAGTCCTAGTTTGGCCTCATAGGGTCAAATTCTCTCTTGGATGCCAAGGAGGAGCTACTACTCTAAGAAAGAGGAACCCTAAAAAATAAATACATAAATAAATAGGAGTTCCCGTCGTGGCGCAGCGGAAATGAATCCTACTGGGAACCCTGAGGTTGCGGGTTCAATCCCTGGCCTCGCTCAGTGGGTTAAGGATCGGGCGTTGCCATGAGCTGTGGTGTAGGTCGCAGACACGGCTCGGATCTGGTGTTGCTGTGGCTGTGGTGTAGGCCATCAGCTGTAGCTCTGATTAGATCCCTGGCCTGGGAACCTCCATATGCTGCAGGTGCAACCCTAAAATAAATAAATACATAAAAGAGGAAGAGGCGGTCCTTTCCCACTCCCACGCCCCTTGGATGATAAAACTATAGCCCACCTGATCCTCGGGGCAGAGCCTTCGTGACTGGCTGCTGGCATCTCTCACAAGCATCCTACCTTAATAAATCTCTTTCCTGAGTTCCTGTTGTGGTGCAGCAGAAACAAATCTGACTAGTAACCATGAGGATGCGGGTTCGACCCCTGGCCTCTCTCAGTGGGTTAAGGATCTGGCGTTGCCACGAGCTGTGGCAGAGGTTGCAGATGTGGCTCAGATCCCGAGTTGCTGTGGCTGCGGTATAGGCCGGCAGCTGATGCTCTGATTGGACCCCCTAGCCTGGGAACCTCCATATGCCTCAGGTGCAGTCCTAAGAAACAAAGAAAAGAAAAAAATCTATTTCTTGCCTATTACTTTGTCTCTTGGTGAATTCCTTCTGCACAGAGAGAGGCAAAAGAACCTCAGTAAATCCAGACACCAGGTGAGTGACTCTAATTTAAAAACTGTGGGTTCAGGAGTTCCTGGAGTGGCTCAGCAGTTAGCGAACCCGACTAGCATCCATGAGGGCACGGGTTCGATCCCTGGCTTCAATCAGTGGGTTAAAGATCTGGCATTGCCATGAATTGTGGTGCAGGTTGCAGACGAGGCTTGGACGCTACATTGCTGTAGCTCTAGCGTAGGCTGGTGGCTGCAGTTCTGATTGGACCGCTAGCCTGTGAACCTCCATATGCTGTGAGTGGTGCCCAAAAGACAAAAAAAAAATAAGAACTGTGGGTTCAAGTCCCGATCCCGGTTCTGGCTAGGTTCAAGTATCAATGCTGTCAGTTTCACTTTGAGGGGCCAACCTGTCTGTAAAGCCACCTTCTGCTTTTGCTCTCAGCATACCCAGGCCCCCAGGCCTGTGATGGGTGCTGATGCAGGAGGCGGGGAGTGATGTGCCCACGTGGGCGCCTAATTCCAGGTCGACTTCCACTATAATTTCCTTGCTATTGAAGATGAAAACATAAATTTAATAAATGCTTCGTTGTTGAAACATTTCACCTTTCTTTTCCTTTTTTTTTTTAAACCTCGCAACCCCCCACCCCCACCCCCAACACAGGGTTTCTTGGGCTAGACTCTTTCTTTTTCAATGCCCACACCTGTAGCACAGGGAAGTTCCTGGGCCAGGGATTAAATCTGAGCCACAGCTGCCACCTACCTGGATCCTTCCACCCCCTGCACCAGACCAGGTATGGAACCTGCACCTCCACGGCGACCTGAGCCACAGAAGTTGGATTCTTAACCCACTGTGCCGCATGGGGAACTCCACGGGCTAGAATTTAATTAGCAACAAATTCTGGTGATGAAACGTCTCCATGAGGAAACACAAGCTACTGAGGAGAAGGGAGGAGGGGTCACCCGCCTAAGCGGCCAGGGCCTCAGCGGAGCCGGGTGGGGAGGGAGTCGAACAAGCCCCCCCCGGCACGTGGACTATTCTGAGTCTGCTGCCATCCAGAACCCGCCGACTCAGGAAAGCCTATCACCTCTTCCTTAATGACCCAAAAGAACTGCGATGGGGGCCTGCACCAGACGAGCACCGCTACCCGAAATAAGTTTTATCGGAAAGACTCCCCTGCACGGCTCACGTCTGTTACCAGCCTCTGCTCCCCGAGGCCTGGGAGCCCCCGGCCCCGACCCTCGATTGCCAGGCTTGCTCTTGGTCTCACGTCCCCGGGGCTCCTACATGTAAGAAATGAACCTGGTTTTCTCCCACTCATCTGTCTGATATCAATGTAATTATTAGTCCAGCCGAGGAATCCAAAAGGCAAGAAGGAAGACGTGCATGTCTACGACGGCCTCGCGGGAAGAAGGGACCATGAGACGCTGAAAACAAACCCCTGGGCTTCTGCCAACTCTGGGAAAAGCAGCGATCGCAAGCGAAACTTCAAAACTGCTTGAATTTAAAACTGGGAATCCCGTCCTGACTCACCGGGGCAAGGATCTGGCGCCGAGACCGCAGTGGTGCGGGTGGCTGCTGTGGCGGGGGTTCTGTCCCTGGCCCAGGGAACCTCCGCATGCGGATGTGGCCAAAGAGAGAAAAGAAAAAAAAAGAAAAAGGATAAACTTGATCCTTCTGCCTCCAGATTTCAAAAGGGAATGACGGTGGGGAGACCGGGTTCTTGCGAAATGAAACGCCATGGCATTGGAACGAGAGGTGTCAGCATCGCTCAGGGGCCTCTGGATAGAAAACTAATGCTGAGTATGAGCAAGACTCCTGTTAGTACAGTAATTACTGACAAGGACAGTGACAAATTATCACCTCCCCCTAGGGCTCAGACACCGTCCCAAGCATTTTACGCTCATTGACACTTACTGCTTAATTTGGGCACAGAGAGGTGTAGCAGTTAGTCCTATGCCACATAGCAAATACCAGGAAGGGCTGGATCAGCACCCAAGCATTTGACCATCAGAGCCTGCCTTCCACGGCAGCTTGAAAACATGCATCTGGACCCAGACATGCAGCCATCAAGCAACACTGACTTGATGACTTGATAAAGCATCACGAGAGGGTGACTAAACACAGGGACCGTGGCTGAACCACATACATGTGACGAGAGAACTCTGACCCACAACCTCTGCAAAAACCATCGGGAAGCCAACCCGCAGCCTCTGCAGCCATTGCCCCAGAAGGCTCAGCAGCCGGCCAGCTTCCCTAATTTTTGCCCCTCATCCTTCTCACTCAGGACAAGCAGAGAGGGCCAAATATGGCCCTGAAATCAATCCCACAGGATGCGCAGCATGGGGTGAGCCCGCCCCAGCTTCCTCGGGCCCATAGCTGCCATCGGGGACCCCCACCCCCACCCCCCAGCCTCCCTTTTCTCTGGTAGAAGCCCCCCCCTCCCCCGCCTGCCTGGGAGTCTCTGCCAAACCCAAGTGACATTGCCCTTCTTGGTCATTATTTTCGGCTTTGTTTTCGACAGAGACGAGTTCTGCATTTTTATGGGGTCAAATCCCGCTCTCATTCATTCATTCAATCATGAATTATGTCTGGTTTATAATTAATAGTAGGAGTTCCCCGATGGCCTGGTGGTTAAGGATGCAGCTGTAGTCACGGCTGCAGATTGGGTCACTGCTGTGGTGTAGGTTTGATTCCTGACCCAGGAACTTCCGAATGCCGTGGGTGAAGCCAGGGGAGAAAAAAAAACCAAACTCACGTCCAGTGTGTTTCCTCTTGGCTTTCTTTTCCCTCTTTTTGCTCCCTTCTGTGCTGGCCATACCTGTTCAATCACATTTTTGTCTAATCAACGAGGAGCAGGGGACACAGGGCCCTGGAGCCACAGCACTCCAGGAAGCATCACTGTTTATGGGCTCTTCTGAGTCATCCTCAAGGGCAAGATGACACTTCCAGATTCTATGGACACAGGCCCTGGGGTCAAAGGCCACCAGACTCAAGACACGTAGACTGCAGGCCAGGAACCCCAGTTCCTCCGTTCCCTTTTAGGACCTGCTAATCCAGAAGCCAAGTGGGAGTGGGGCTGAGGCTCACCTCCCCTTCCCCTGCTGGGATCCCTGCTGCAAATCCCCCACCGGAATCTGGCTCCTGCGCTCGGGCCTTTGCTGGATTTGTCTCTCCCCGGCTCCCAGGCCTCAACCACACGCGACCTCAGGTGCTTTCCTGCACCTGCCCTGGCAGGCACTAAAGAGGCTCAGCTCCCAGGCACTTGCTCACAGGCCACTCCTACTGGGGCTGTGCCCTGGGCCCACCAGGAGGCGAGGCTGGGCCTGAGCCCATAGTCAGCACCCGGTCATGGGAGAGTACCAGCGCCCACTGAGGTGCAGCCCTGCAGGGAGGGGGCGGCTGAATCCTTCTCAAAGGCAGGTCCTGTCCAGGCAGCTCCATGGGCCCCACCCTCCTGGATAAGACAAGGGGCCCTTCCCCTCCCAGGTGGTTGAACCTCACCTAAATCCTAAGCCAGATCCCATCAGGACCAAGCCCTTTACTGATATCCGGATCTGACCCCCGCCCCAGCCCGAGGCCTTAGGAGTCATCAGCTCACCATCACTGGACTCCTTTGTGCCTTTTCTGTCCACCCACGTCAGCACTGGGCCCCCAGCGCACACACTTGTGATGCGCACAGCAGCCCACACAGCAGGTGGACACAAGTGGGGCACCTTTGCTGGTGCCAGGGCCAGGCGAGCAGAGGAACAGGGCAGTGAGGCCCTGTCAGGGCGGCGACTGCGCGTGGGGCCTTCTCTCCCCTCTGTCCGCACGTCTCAGGTCCAGCTGCCCCCCTCCTCTCCAGATTCCAAATGCCGGCGTCATTTCTGGACGTCCCCCCGTCATCACATCAAACTGTTTGGGGGGGACGAAGGCAGGGCAGAGGGATCAGGGAACACTGTGCGGTCTGGGGGGCCAGGATGGAGCCAGGCTGGACCATCTCCACCCCGCATGCTACCGGGCCGACATTCCCCACAGGGCAGCGCGGGACGGGGACAACCCCCACCCACCCACCGTGCCCACCCCGCGCCCACCCCCACCACCCCTCTCCCGATATTCCCCGGGCCGCATCCCCACTCCCACCCCCCATCCTGCAGGGCAGCGTCCACCCCCGCGGGATCGGAACCCCACCGTCCCCACCCTCCGCCCCCTCCCGCTGGGCGTGGGCCACACCCGCCCCGGACCCCGCCGGCCCTGCCCGCACTCCCGCCCCATCCTGCGGGCCCCGCCCCCCGACTCGGCAGCTGGGAGGACGCCACCCAGCTCCGGGGGGGCGATGGCCCTGCAGCACACGACCCTTGGCCCCGAGACGGTGCCTGCCGGGGGTCCCAGGCTGCGACCGTGCGCCTTCCCCCAGCCCGTCGCGAAGGGGATGCCGCGCGCCCCATTCCCAACCCGGACGCCCCGCGCCGTATTCCGATCCCGGCATCCATCCCCCCCCCGCCCCGCCTTGCGTAGTGGTTCCGCCCGCGCGTCACATGACCGCCACCCTAGGTACTTGTGCTCCGCGGAGGTCCGCCACTCCGCCACTGTCCGCTGCTCCTGCGTGACAGCCGCTCCACGACCGCCGCCCGGTGTCTGCGCCCGTCCACCGCCACGATGATGTGTGGCGCGCCCTCCGCCACGCAGCCCGCCACGGACGAGATCCAGGCCATCGCCGACAAGGTCGGGGCTGCGAGGGGCGGGCCGGGGTTGGCAGCAGGCCTCGCCGCTGGGAGGGAGGCGGTGCGCCCGTGCGCATCCCCCCGCCCCGAGGGCCGGGCTGGGCGCTGGACGATGCCCCTGCACGCCTGGCAGGCGCGAGCCGAGATGTGCACAGAGGGAGGGCCGCGAGGGGACGATTCCGCAAAAGCGCTCAGCAAACCCTACAGCCTGTGAGTGAGGTCACCGTGAGCGAGTCTGGGGACGGGGCACATCGGCGCCCTAGACTCAGACTTGCACGTTTGTTGTGTGCACGTTTGAAACAGTCACCAGAACCAGGCAGAGCCTGGTCCAGACCCTGGGCGGCTGTGGCGCTTCCTCCAGAGGCACCTGGTGGGCAGGAGCCGGTGAGGATGGAAGGAGCCGGGCCTGCACTACCTGTCATCGGTGAGGCAAGGCGGGCTTTACGAGACAAGTTCAGGGCACAGGAAGGCTGAGTTGCGATAAGAGGAAAAATGAGACAAATCTTCATCTCCTTTAATGCGGCCCCACTTCCTAAACTGGAGGCATGAGGTCAGCGCCCTGTCCTTGCTCAGGTGGCCCTGACCGTCTGCAAACCGTGGTGGCGGTGAGTCCGTCTCTCGGTGCTTTTGAAAATGAGCGAGTTTCCAGGGTGGAGTGTGAGCGGGGCTGGGAGGTGGTTCCTACAGCTCTTAGCCCACAGCCACCCAGAGCCCAGCCACCCACCTCTTCCTGGTTCTCCAGGCTGAAAAGTCCCCGCTTGTCACGTGAACTCTGTGTGTCACCTCCCTCGGGAAAACGGAGTTGCTGTCTCGAGGCCCGCTGGGTTAGGTGTCCCTCCCTTGAAAGTGACATGTCAGTGGACAGTTGTTGTTGCTGCTGGGTAGGGGCACCGTCTGGCGGCCTTGGCACTGACGCTTTGGGGAGCGGTCTGGGCTGCAGACGAGCACCGAGGCCGGAGACGGGGCCCCGGTCAGAAGCCGGCCACGGTGGTTCCTTCTGTCCCACCTCATCGAGTGGTCGGCTCCTGTCTCAGAGCCTTCCCTCCGTCCCTCCTGGGCCCCTCAGGGCTGGGAACTGGCAGGTCCTCTTGGCCCGGCCCAGCCCACCTTTCTCCTGGTCAACAACTGCCGGCCCCCGGGCTGTGGCCTGGCCTGGCGTTGGTGGCCTCTGCATTCCCTGTTCCGCCGCCTCTGTTGGGGCGGGGGTTTCTCACCCATGCTTGCAAAGGGCAGGGGCTTTCCTGCCTCTACGCCTGATACCGAGAGATTGTTCCCACCTCCCGGGGGGCTTGGGGCTGTCCCTCAGCCCCCTGGGCTTGTAAACTGTCTGCAGGGTCACTTCCCCGCAGACCTCGCCCGGCACCTCCCAGGGAGAAGGCTCCCCAGGTGAGAATTCAGACTCGGGTGGGCACTGGCCCCTGGGGCACGCACACCGCCACCTTGGCAGCTGCGCGGAGAGAAGGCAGCCTGGCTTCTGGCTGACCCTCCGTCCTCTCCTTTCTGTCCATCTTCTCCGCCCTGGAAGGCCCCACAGCCTTTGCCACAGGGACACACTAGACTGAGTGACAGAGATCCCCTCGTCCCTAGCGTGCTTCCTGGCTTCACTGAAAGGTCCGGTGACTCCAGTACAGAGTCACTATGCCCTAGTGCCTGCCGGTAATCCTGAGAGCAGCCAGGTTTGAAACTAGATTAGGGTATTTTTTTCTAATTTTATGATTATTATTTTTTTGGCGTTGATCCTGGCATGAGGATGTTCGCCGGCCACGGATCAAACCCTCGCCAGGGCTGAGACCCGGACCGCAGCAGTGACAAGGCCAGATCCTTAAGCTGCTAAGCCCCCAGGGACGTCCTATATGAGATTCCAAAGTCAAAACCAAACCAAACCTGCCCGCCCCTTTCTCTGTACAGATGCTCAATTCCTGAAAGGCCAGGCGAGACCTTGGAAGTCAGCACTGATCCAAAAGCCCAGTCACTGTGTGCCAGTAACTGCTCCCAAAGGAAAGCATCTAAAAATGCAGCAAAGCATTTTACCTGCTGTATTACCTGTTACAGGAGAGCATGGGAATGCTTAAGGAAATGAAGGCCTATCTATCAGACGGAAGATTAGATTTAAATTGAACATTAAATTTGGCTTAACATATTAAAATGTTTTAGTTTCGGAGTTCCCGTCGCGGTGCAGTGGTTAACGAATCCGACTAGGAACCACGAGGTTGCGGGTTCGATCCCTGCCCTTGCTCAGTGGGTTAAGGATCCAGCGTTGCTGCGAGCTGTGGTGTAGGTTGCAGACGCGGTGGCTCGGATCCCGCGTTGCTGTGGCTCTGGCGTAGGCCGGTGGCTTCAGCTCCGATTAGGCCCCTAGCCTGGGAATCTCCATATGCCGCGGAAGCAGCCCTAGAAAAGGCAAAAACACCAAAATAAAATAAAATAAAATGTTTTCGTTTTGAAGGGTCACATAGTAAATAAAAAACTATATACATGGAGACCCCTGGTGGTCTCGTTGGTAAGGATTCAGCTTTGTGACGACTGTGGCTCAGGTTTGATCCCTGGCCAGGGAAATTCCGCATGCCACAGGTACGGCAAAAAAAAAATTGGTGTATATTCTCTGGTCCTAAATAAACAGAAACAAAGCCACATAAAGTACAAACACACACATTTTTAAAAACCTGTATAGTCTTTCAAATGCGCTGGCTACGTAACAAAGAGAAATGGGGTGTGAACTTGTCATGATGATGAAAATATAAAGCGCTATATCTCACACCTGGAGAAGAAAGGCAGGTCGTGCAGGGAAATGGTACCGCTGACCCCGCAGCAGAATTAAGGGACTGTTTTCTGTAGTTTGTCAACAGAGCCGACAGTTTAACGGTCGGGCCAGAGTTCCCACTGTGGCTCAGCAGGTTGAGCACCGGACACAGTGTCTGTGAAGACCCCTGGCCTCGCTCAGTGGGTTACGGGTCTGGCGTTGCCCCAAGCAGCTTGTCACAAAGTCGGCTCAGATCAGGAGTTGCTGTGGCTGTGGCGGAGGCTGGCAGCTGCAGCTCCGATTCGACCCCTAGCCTGGGAACTTCCACATGCTGCAGTTGTGGCCTTAAAAAAAAAAAAAAGGTTAAATTAAAAAAAAAAAAAGGAGGCATTCCCATCCTGGCTCAGTGGTAACAAACCCAACTAGTGGGGGGTCAACCATGAGGATGTGGGTTCGATCCCTGGCCTCACTCAGTGGGTGGGGGATCTGGCATTGCCGTGATCTCTGGTGTGGGCTGCAGACGTGGCTTGGACCCCGCGTGGCTGTGGCTGTGGGGTGGGCTGGCGGCCACAGCTCCAGTTCAGCCCCAAGCCTGGGACCCTGCATATGCCGCGAGTGTAGCCCTGAAAAGACAAAAGAGCGCTCACGCTGTCGAAGTCAGCCGAGGGCGGCTCGGGACGCGGCGGATGGCGGTGCGCTCACCTGTCTGTCTGCGCCCAGGTGAAGTCCCAGCTGGAGGAGAAGGAGAATAAGACCTTCCCGGTGTTCAAGGCCGTGGAGTTCAAGAGCCAGGTGGTCGCTGGCAGGAACCTCTTCATCAAGGTAGGCGTCAGCCTCGCAGGAGGGTCTGCCCTGAGGTGGGGGCTCGTGGGAGGGCAGGGGTTGCAGGCCCTCAAAAACAAGGGGTGCATGTGCGCACGTCGGCCTGCTTGGAGGGGGCTCTGATGGAGGGCGCGTCGGGCCGGGGCTGGCTGCGGCCGTGAGGGTGTCCCCTGCGCGCTTGAACGAGGAAGGCTGGGCGTGTCACCCGCCCGGTTGCTGGGGATCCGACGGGACGCAGCCTCCAGGTGTCCAGGACCTTCCTCCCGGCCCTGCCAGGTCCAGCGGAGCCGGGGACGAGGGGACGGGGCGGCGCCTGCCCCTCACTCGGCTGTCATTCCAGGTTCAAGTTGCTGATGACGACTTCGTGCACCTTCGGGTGTTTGAAAGCCTCCCGCACGAGAACAAGCCCTTGACCTTGTCCAGCTACCAGACCAACAAAAGCAGGCACGATGAGCTGACCTACTTCTAGGCCTGAGCTGAAGAGAGCCCGTCGCCTGCGCGGGTCTGTCCGCCGCCAGCGTGTGTCGGGGACCCTCCGAGGTGCCCCTGGGTGGGGGACGGGACGCCCCTCTCCTGTGTCTAACTTCTATCATGTTCATTCCTTTCCTCCTGCGGTGATCTTAACCGCGTTACTTTCAAGAAGAACCAGCGTGATCCTTAAAGATAAATATATTTTCAGTCTTTGGGAATTTCCACTGTTTGGGCTTTTTGCTGCCTTCATCCGAAGCCGTTATCATAATGTAGACGTCACCAGATGAGAGCTGTCCTAGGTGGAGCCCCCGCTGGGCCTTGTGCTGCCTGAGACCCCTCCAGGTGAGCAGCTGAGCCCGGGGTTGCCCAGGTCAGGCTCCCCAGACAGGGCCGAGCCCCTCGGGTGGGCAGCCCCTTCCCTGGCGCACCCCACCCTCGCCCGGCGCCCTCAGGTGGGGCACTTCCTCTGCACCCGGAGTTCTCCGCCAAAGCCTGGAGGCTCTAGCGCCCAAGTCCTCATTCTGGCCAAGAGGGTGGCTGCTGAGTGATGCTGGGGCTCCAACCCTGGGGGCCAAGGGGCGCCAGCACAGCTCACGGAGAGGAGCAGCCCTGTGGCACGCTGCTCCCCAAGTGCCTTTGGTCACGGCCTTCTGCTGACCAAGATCAGGTCACACTTGCCCCTATCAAGGACAGGAACCTGTAACTGGGGCAGCTCGTGTGCTGCAGACACCTGCTGCCATGGCCATCTGTCTCATCACCAGCTGGGGTGCCCGAGGGGGCCCTAAGGCAGCTGCTGGGGCGGCAGCCACTCGCACTTCCTGTCCTGGCCAGAGCAGGGGCCTGGATGCAGCACTTCAGAGCTGGTGGCCCTCAGGCCTCCCCCCAAGGCCCAGCCTTGCCTGGGGTCCTGCTGGGCAAAGCCATGACGGACTGGGCTGAGCTGAGTGTCCTGTGCACCAGACCGCTTGCTGTCTGGGGCGAGGATGGACAGACGCAGACAGGCTCCCTCTCTGACGGAGTTTATGTCATAGGTGACCAGAGGCTTATCCTTTCCCACCCAGGTCTGTCCTCTCCACCCCCCTGGGGGGGAAGGGGGACCATATCATTGGGACAGGTAAAAACTGATACTTTCCAGACTCCTTTGCGGCAAGTGTGGCTACATGACCATGTGGGGCTCAGGCACAGCCTGATCAAGGGGCCAGCGCCTGAGCTGCTGCAGGATGCTGGTGTCTCGGGGGTGAAGATCACCTGTGTGTGCTGGGGGACACAAAGGACGGACCCCAAACCACACATCCAGGACACAGTGGGCTGCCTAGTGGCTCTTCCCCACGTTCCAGTGCCCCAGCAAAGGGGCTCTGCAGGTGCGATTAAGCGAAGGGTCTTGAGATGGGGACACGGTCCTGGAGTAGCCGGGTGAGCCCAATGTCCCATGGGGTCCCCATGAGAGGGAGGCAGGAGGGCCAGTGTCCCACTGAAGAGGAGACTTGAAGGTGGAGGAGGGGCTGTGATCCGGAAAACGCAGGTGCCTCTAGGAGCCAGAAAAGGGGGGAACCTGCTCTGCTCACGCATGATTTCAAACTTTTTTTTTTCTTTTTTCTTTTTTTTCTTTTCTTCTTAAGGTTACACCCACGGCATATGGAAGTTCCCAGGCTAGGGGTCAAATAGGAGCTGCAGCTGCCAGCCTGCACCACAGCTCACAGCAATGCCAGATCTTTAACCCACTGAGTGAGGCCAGGGATCAAACCTGCATCCTCGTGGATCCTAGTTGGGTTCCTTAGCCACTGAGCCATGACGGGAACTCCTCGGACTTTTTTACGTTTACGTGTAGTCGATGCACAGACCGTTTTGTAAGTTTCAGGTATACAACAGAGAGTCACCGTTTTTGTTAAAAGTTACATTCCAAGGAGCTCCCACTGGGGCACAGCGGAAACAAATCCCTTTATTAGGAACCATGAGGTTGCGGTTTGAGCCCTGGTCTAGCTCAGTGGGTTAAGGATCTCGCGTTGCCGTGAGCTGTGGTGCAGGTTGCAGATGGAGTTCGGATCCTGTGTGGCTGTGGCTGTGGTGTAGGCTGGCAGCTGTAGCTCCAATTTGACCCTCAGCCTGGGAACCTCCATATGCTGCGGATGCGGCCCTAAAAAACAAAAACAAACAAAAAGTTATACTCCATTTAGTTACAAAACACTGGCTACGCCCTGTGCTGTACTATCTCCCAGCACTCACCGGTTTTGTACATAGCAGTTTGCATCTCTTATTCCTGGGCCCCCCCTGCCCCCACTCGCTCGGTCTCTGTATCTGTGACTTTCTGATGCATTTAGACTCCTGAGAATGGAAAGGAATAAATCTGCGTGGCTCTGAGCCCCCCCAGTCTGTGGGCATGTGTTACAGCAGCCGCCCGGGCCTGACCCAGGTCAGGCATCTGGGCCAGGAGGGCCTTGCTGGGAGCCCAGCGGCACTGGGCGGCACGCGGGGCTGGAGAGGCGGATTTGGTGGTGCTGCAGACCTCATGTCCTTGCCCATCCTCCTCCCTGCCTGTCCCGCAGCCTGGTGCTGCCTCGGGATGAAGGACCGTGGGTCGCCCGCAGGGAGAGTAGGACCAGCGCTGTCACCACCCAGGTGTGAAGGACTCCGAAGGAGCGTGACGCTTGGTCAACGACCGAAGCTGGTCCTCGGGATCTGGCAGGGAGGGGCCGGGGAAGGGGGCCCCCACTCTGACGCCCAGCGCAAACCTGCAAGAAGCCCGACCTCACTGCCTGGAGCATCCGGCAGTGAGCACCAGGGCAGGGAACCGAGCAGGCTGGATGGAGGGCACCTGGCCAGGGCGGGGAGGGCAGCACATGCCTCCCAAGAATCGGGGTGATGGGAGGGGGACGGGCTCCCATCCCTCCCCAGCAGGAACCAGTGCTTGGCTGGCTGGACAACACGGCTTCAGGAAATCATCACACTTCAGCACAATCACCATGAAAATATTTATTTGTGATAATCCTAAGTCACTAAGACCACAGCAGACAGACACGGCCTCTACAGCACTGGAAGGGCTTTGTTTATAAACACGTGCACAGAACACAGGGCTGGTAGCCACAGGGCTCGTGAAAACGAGAACCCTCACAACCGGGACGGAGCTTTGTCCTAGGCTGCATCACCCCCGCAAGAAGCCTCCAGAATCTGAGCTCAATTCGGGAAGGCCCAGGTCTGCATCAGCTGGGCTGAGTCAGGGCCTCAGAAAGTATGCAGCTTTAAAGTCAAATCCAAACCCCCACCCACAGAACCCGTCCCATCAGGGCCGTCAGGGCCCTTCACTTCCTTTTCCCCAAATGCCAGCACCTTCACCTTCGTCAGGACACGGTCCCAGCTACTCTGGCCCCGCTCAGCACCCTTCGACGCCCGAGGACCAAGGCCCCTGTTTGGGGACTTCCGGAGCCCAGGGACCTAGGGCAGCAGAGTGTCCTCTCCGTGGCAGCTGGCAGCCCCGGGAGGCGCAGCGTGGCCCTTGCAGGACAGAGGTCCCCGGCCAGGGGGCGTGGGCCTCGGCCTCACAAAGGCACATCCTCCCAGCACAGCTGCCTGCTGACGCCTGGGGACGTGCCCACCTGGGTGTGTGGCCGGGAGCCGGGGCCCCTCCCCGAGGTGCCCCCTCAGCCTGGACCAGAGATGGAGGCGAAGCTTCTGAGCTCCGTCGGCCCCGTCGGCACGGACAGTGGAAAGTTTTACAACACCTGTCTACTCCGCCAGAAGTTAAAAAGAAAATTCTAGGAAGAACTTTCCAGTCATATAAATATATTTAAATATAAAGTAAGCTGGACCTACAATTACTCAAGGGTCAGATGGACACACCGGGTCACGGGCACAGACCCCTAACGAAGGCGGGCGTGCAGGCTAAGACATGGGTTGACGTCAGTGCCTTTGCTGACAAGAGAGGAACGAAGGGCAGGAAGACACGCGGTGGGGAAAGCGCAGGGTTTTAGGAACTGGGACCCCCAGGCTGCGTGGCAGCCTGCCAAGCCTGGTTCTTGTCACCCGACAGCAAAGACGTGTCCCAGAGAAACATCCCCTGGAAGGGAGGCTGCCACCTACCAGGGTGGGGGCGGGGCCTCTGCCCACCACCGCCTCCCTTCTGCCCCCTGCTGGCAGAAGCCTGAAGTGCGGGGCTGGATCGTGAAACCACAGCACTGTCTATACAATTCCTGACTCAGTGGCAGCACAGACACACGCCCGGGGACGCCAGCTGTGCACACAGCCCCGAGGCCACATGCGTGTGGGTGCTTGACCTGTTCTGCGAGGCACCAGCCTGACCGGGGCCCGTGGGCAGACCTGGAGAACATGGGAGGGGCTCCTGGGCGGGGGACAATGTACACCCTGAGACAACCAAGCCCAACCAAGCCCAAGTTCAAGGCTTGCTGGCTCAGAGCAGTAGATCTAGACAACCAGAGCCGCCTCCCCAAAGCCAGGGCTTCCAAAGCGCCCACGTGGCTTAGCAGGTGATGAGAAGGGAAGCTCCCTAAGCCTGAGGTGGCAGGGGATTGAACGGGTGGGCTCAGGAGCTGTGCCCCTCCCACTGGCAGAACTGAGTCAGGGGCCACGTGGCTCTGACCTGGACTCAGAAAGCCAGGACCAGGGCCTGCACCAATCCACACCGCTCACCCCCCACTCCCCTCTTGGCCCAGGCAGGTGCTGGGGGGCTGCTGGGTGGACCCCTGCCCCACAGGACAGTGCGTGCCAAGCCTGAGACCATGTGGGCCGCAGAGAACCCCAGGGAGGCAGGTTATTCTGGCACGGGGACTCAGCCCAGTCTCATGGCCACAGAGTGCTGATTCCCAGGGATGTGGGTCCCTATGCCCCAGGCCGGTGGTCCACCGTGGAGGCCCCAGGCCAGGACACTCCCTCCTCTCTGTGCCTTTCAACAGAGGGGACAGCAGGAGGCTCAGGCACGAGATGGGCGGCATCTTGGGAGACACGCAACCCCAGGCCCGGGGCATCAGGCTGGGCAGCGTGTTCTGGCCTCTGGCCGGGGGCATCAGGCTGGGCAGCGTGTTTTGGCCTCTGGCCAGAAGCCTCAGCAACCAGTTACACATCCGAGCAGCCATGGCAAGCCAGGCTCAGCCCACCGGCTCTCAAGACCGGTTCTAACAAGCTTAAGAACACGACCAGGGAACAAAGCATCATTTACCATCACGGGTGCATATTGCAAGAAAATAGCAGACTAACCCAGCCACCTTCACACGATTTGACAATGGTTCAAGACTGGTTAAGACAGGACATTTTTAAATTCCTCTTTAAGGCCTACAGGGGAAGGTTTGAAATCTATACTCTGGTAAAAAGCAGGCAAGTCAAGACCAATACATTTCTTATCTTAAAATAAATTATTTTGCATGATACTAAACCATGAAAAACATTTTTTTAAAAAATGGCTAATTCTCACTTGGACCCAAACCATCAAAATCCACTGTCATTGGCCCTGGGAACCTTCGGGGCGGCGGGGGGGGGAGGATTCTGAACACAGAGAGGCTGGGGCCGCCGCTGTCATCAGGACAGGTGGACAGGTCCCCACGGAGACTCGAGAGACACAAGTTCGGCAACATCATGACAGGAAGGTCGCTTTGCTGGGGGGCCGGGGGGCCGGCAGGGGTTTCCCACAGCGGCTAGGGTTCTTTCCGCAGAGGCTTTCAGGAGACAGAGGGCTGGGGCCACAGCCTGTCCTCGGGGTTGGGACTGTACAGCCAGGGGGACAGAAGAGCCTTGGATCCTGCCAGAGTTCACGGGTGGGATATTCCGTGGACAACACTGAGAGCCAAGATTTAAACCCACTGTGGGGCCCAGACTCTGGCCTCAAAGAACTAAGAGGCAGAGTGTTTGTAAAGTGCATCTTCCTTCAAGGTCACGGGGCTCAGGGCCAGCCCGGACCCCAAAACCACGTCTTCAGGGGGAGTTTTCACCGTCTCATTCGAGAGGTTTTCCCTAGTCTTATACTTAGAGACTCTCTTTTTTTTTTCTTTCTTTGTTAAAGCCAAGAGAGGTTTCCTGCTGGCTGGTGGGGTGGCCGTCTCCCCAGCTCTCGTTGGCAGTGACGGCATGAAAGGCTCCACGGAAGCCTGGGGCCCTGGGGAACTGTGGCTGGTCCCTGAGCCACCCCGTGCCAGGCCACCAGCACCGCCTTCCTCCTCCTGGGCCAGCGGGCCCTGCAGGCCCATGACACATGACAGGCGCCCAGATGCCCTGACCCGCGGGCCGCCGTGGGGAGCTGAGGACCCCTGACGCCGCGTCTGAGCATTGATGCCCGAGAATGTTACCTAGAACGTTCCCGGAGCTGGGAGAGGGAAAGGCAAGGCTGCAGGGAGCCCTCCCTACACAGGACAGAACGCAGGGCTGAGGAGGCACGAGGCCCAGCCCCATGAGTGGGCAGGGCTGGGCTTGGGGCACTGCCCGTGGAGGGCCTGCCTTCCAGGGGCCCACACCTGCCCCGCAGCCTGCAGCCTGCAGTCGGGGCTGGGTGCTGCGTCTTCAGGATGGGTACTCCTGCCTGCGGCCATGCCTGGGGCCTCATAGTTCTGGGCAAAGGGGGACCAGGGCGGTCACCCCAGCAGTGGACAGCAGGACTGTGTCAGGGCCAATGCCGTGGCCTTCGCTGCCCCAGCCCATGTGCGGCGTCTTGCCAGCTGCTCCTCTGACACGCTGCCCCCTGCCCGCTGTGGGGAGGGGTGGAGGGCAGAGGCTGGCTGGGGGTGCCTCCGGCTGGTCCAGCACACAGAACTGTGGGGTTCAACATGCCAACAGCCTGTCCTCTACCTGCCTGTGAGAGATGTGGTGACACAATGCATGTGTCACCAGCAGCAGGCGGCAGACACACCGTGTTCTACCAGAAACTGGAGGAGTTTTCCCAAAAGAACCTGGCGCGTTCTTCCACAGGCCACCCTGGTCCGCAAACTCTGTCCCGGCCCCCAAGGGGACCCTGGAGATGCCGGGCGTTACAAGGCAGCCCCCCGACACAAGTTAGATCTGCAGACCGACTTGGGACTTTCGGGGTCCCGCGAAGGCCCCCACCAAACTAACTGCAGCGCCTGTGCACCTGAGCTGCAGGATCCCATCCACACGGCGAAGGAACACAGAGCATCTGAAACCCCCAGGGGCCCA
This sequence comes from Phacochoerus africanus, assembly GCF_016906955.1. Taxonomy (NCBI): domain Eukaryota; kingdom Metazoa; phylum Chordata; class Mammalia; order Artiodactyla; family Suidae; genus Phacochoerus; species Phacochoerus africanus. Next base: position 286,697,019 of record NC_062544.1, on the reverse strand, counting down.
GCCCGCCGCAGGCAAGAGGCAAAAGCTTCTGAAGCAGGAACACAGAAAGGGGGGCGGGTCGGGACCAGGGCACACACACTTGGCCTCCTCCTTCCGGAGGTGACCGGCCACCCCCGACGCGTCCCCGGAGGCTGACACCACGGCCTCCCAGGATGGGCCCGAGCCAGCCCGAGGGAGGACGTCCCGAGCTGGTTTTCGGGGGAGGCCCAGGAGCCTTCGTGGGAGGGGAACTGGGCCTGCAATCACGTCGTTCGTGTGAAAAAGCACAACTGGCACATTTTGACAATGACGACCCATTGAGGCTGGACACTCGGAAAAGAAAAAAATACCAAGTTTCGGTCACAGCTCTAAGGCAGATGTTACATCTTTCACGAGGACGGAAACAGAGACACCGGGGCACTGGGCGTTGGGAGGCGGGCGCGGGCGGCCCTCACAGCACCGTGGCCTGGACAACCACCTCCGGGTCCTCAATGTCCCTCTTGCTCTGCACCATCCTCAGCTCCAGCTGGGCCGGGCTGGGCTTCCGGCCTTCGCCAGCCTTGGCTGCAGGAGAGACCACGCTCAGGACGGGGACAGAGTGGGGATGGGGTGCCCCCCCCCCCCCGGGGAAGAGCCTCCTTCCCCTGCCTTTGGCTGAGCCCCCAACTGGAGACCCCCGCCCCCCCCCCACGTCGGAAGAGAGCGCCACAAGGCTGCCCCCGCCCCGGGGGGCCCAGGCCCAGGCCTGGGAGACGGCGGGAGCCGTGGGCCGGTTCACGAGGCCACACCGCACCCCACCAGCCCGGCCAGAGGGTACCTTTGGCACACTGGATGGTCCGCCGCAGGACGTGGTGCATGGCTGACACCGTCTTCTCACAGGCCACCTGCGGGAGGAGAGGCCACTGAGCCCGGCCCAGCCACCCACGACCCGGGTGGGACTGTCCTTCGTCTTCCTAGAGCCACACCCACAGCACATGGAGGTTCCCAGGCTAGGGGACGAATCGGAGCTGCAGCTGCCGGCCTCCCCCACAGCCACAGCCACAGCCACGGCAGAGCTGAGGCCCATCTGAGACCTCACTGCAGTTTGTGGCAACGCTGGATCTTTAACCTCATGAGCGAGGCCAAGGATCGAACCCGCATCCTCTTGGATACCAGTTGGGTTCTTAACATGCTGAGCCACGATGGGAACTCTGGGACTGTCCATTAACACCAGCACTGGCTCCGGGGTCACAGGGTCCCCCCAGGTGGGCCACGGCCACAGAGGTCCCAGGAGAGCAGAGGCCTGTGTGCTAAACGGACCATGGCACCTTTGGCCAATAGATACTGCCTGGCACATAGTAGGTGCACATGGTAGGTGCTTAGTGAGCATCTCCGGAATGAATAGTTATTAAAAATGTACACAGGAGAGAGCTCCTGCCCCAAAGGTGGCCTAGGTCCCTGCCTGCTGGCATCTTAAGGGACCCGGGGCTTAGCAGGTGCTGAGGAGGAAGACGGACTGGACTCCCTCCCGACTCGGGGACCCAGGGCTGATCCCGGGCTTGGCCTTCTGGGCACCAGCTGGCCTTGGTCCCTCGAGTGAGGAAGCAGAGGGCGAAACCACCGCGGAGACCAAGCACGCGAGCCGCGTCGGTGATGGGAAGGGCCCCAGCCCTGAATTTCATGTCCTGACTGCTGGGGAGGGTGTGCACCTGCCCCTAGGGGAGGGGACGCTGCAGAGGGAGGTCAAAGGAGGCAACCGTGACCCCGCGCGGCACAGCAAAGACCCCACCCCCAATTTGCCAGCCCACCTGCCCAGCAGGGGGCAAAACGGCTTTAGCCCCACCCGGGGCACCAGGGACAGTGACTCACAAAGCGGGGGACAGGGGGGGACAATCCCAAGAGATGAGTCTCTGGCACGTCCGACCACCCTGTCCTTTACCCTCCAAGGGACCTGTTGTAGGACAAGCTTTGATTGGTCTCCCTGCCGGCGGTGCTTCTAGATCCCGAGGTGCTGAGGCTGCACCTCCTCTCGACCCTCAGGCTTCATCTGGTCAGGACCCACCCCCTTTAGGCCCCCGGCTGACCTTGAGGTTGTTGGGGTGCTTGTGCGTCCACGCCAGCAGCATGGCGGCAAAGAGGTCCCCAGTGCCCACGAAGACCGCGTCCACCTTGCATATCTCCATGCGGATACGCTGCGTCGCCACGGAGCCGTCGGGGGATCCTGGAGGGGAGGGGAGGGGAGGGCGGCTGGGACCCCAAGCCCGGGCCGGGAGAGGCCTGTGGCCTGGGAAGCGGGCTGCCTCTCCCACACAGGTCAGGGGGCTCAGCCCGCCTGTATGCCCGACACCCCCCAGGGACCGTCCAGCCCAAGTAGAAAAAGGGAGGAGGCGGGGCTTGAGCATCTTTAAAGGACACGGCAGAGCAGGACACGCCCTCCCAGTGACATCGGCATGGGGACCAGCCGCGTGGCAGGGTGGCCCGGGTAGGGGGAGACCCGTGGGCACCTGGCTCCCCAGGAGCTGGGCTCCAAAGGGGCTGGTATGAGGGGGTGTTAGCCCTGTGCTGCCAGCGTGGGGGGCACTGGCCGCCCCCAAGTCTCAGAAACCTCTTCCAATTGTGTGCAGCCTGACCTCTCCAGGGCTCAGGAGACTGGCTACCTGCCCAGTCTGGTATGATTTTCTTTCTCTTGGACCCCAAACCTCAGAAACCTCAAGGGTCACGTGGCAGGAAGGCAGAAGGCGGCCCCACACGGGGTGGCGGGGGGTCGGGATGGCCACTCACGCGTCCTCTGGCTCCCCAGCGCGATCAGGTAGTCTTTGCCCCTCGGGGACGGGAGGTCCGAGCTCGTAATGACCACTGTGTCAGGGCCCATTGCGTGCAGCATGTCCATCACCTGCAGGACACGATGGGGCCGTCAGCCACACCCTGGCCACCTGTGCCGGGCACTTGGCAGCCGTGCCCCTCTGCCCAGCCCCTCAGATTCTTCGAGTCTGCTGGATGGACGGAGACGAGAGGCTGAGAACGTGGGAGCCACCCCCTGGGCCCGGCCCTGTGCCCATTGGCTTTGCTGGGCTAGAGCTGCCTTGAAGTCCAAGGGGGCATGACTGTCACCCCACCCTGCACCCTACCTGTGTCTGACCCTGCAGGAAGGAGCCAGCTGGTCAGGCCACCGTCCTTGCTCACCTGGGCTCCAGGGTGGCAGAAGCCACGCCCAGCAACCACCAGGCCAGAAGGGCTTCCTGCCCCTCTGCTTCTGGAAGCCCCTCATGGGCTCCTTTACTCACTCAACACGCACGCAGGGCTGGAGACTTCCTGCGTCCCACCCTGAGGGCCCGATCCCCAAACTAGGGTGAGCTTGGGGCTCAGGAAAGTGCCAGCCACACCAGCAGGGCCTCGTACCAGGTAGAAGGGCCCTTCCCTTGCCCTCCACAGGGTGGGGCAGCTCAGCTGCTCAGAACTCCCATCCTGTGGGGTCACGCTGAGCTCGAGCAGGGTTCTGATGCCAACCCTGGATTCTAAGGGCACCCTCGGGGTGTCTGGTGCCGCTCATCAGCTGCGACCCGCGGGCGGGGTGAGCAGCTTTCACAGGAGATGGGCCTCAGGCAAATGAGCCAGAGTGGTGAGGGCGCGCAGGCGCCCTCTGCCCAAGGCCGAGACTCACACGCACGTGCACCCGCAGCACCCATGTGAACATACCTGTGCAAAACCCACACACGCTGTGTGTGCACCCGTGAACCTATCTGTGCAAACCCCACACACGGACCCACACAAACACATGAGCACTCCCCAACCCCCCCCCCCCACAGGCCCAGGCCCCTCCCACACAGCAGGTGTGCCCCGCCCCCGCCCCCTGCAGCAGCCACCCTGTAGTGGGGACCCTGCAGGAACCTGGGTCCTTTCGAGACGAGGGTCATCACGCCCACAGCCCCGTCTCCCCGGCCCCAGCGAGCCCTCTCCCTCTCAGGGAAGCGGCTTCGCAGCCCCACAGGCCCAGGCATGGGCCCCACTGGCCGCCGACAGCGCTGACCCAGGGGCCAGCAGACTCTGATGAGGCCTGGATGTGGGAGGTGAGGCCCTGGCAGTGCCTGGCACTCTGGGCAGGGCCTGGGGCTGGGGGCGCGGCCCAGGGGTGCTAAACCCCACCTAGGGCTTGTCAGCATGACCAGAGTTTGAAAGAACTTTGAAAAACCTCGCCCAGGGCTGTGGTGTCACCCTGACCGCCCTTCTGTCTGAAATCCTGCCCTGTGGCTCCAGACACACCCAGCCAGACATGTGCCAGTCTCCTCACTGGCACACTCTCACCTGTGCTCCAGACACATCCTCCTCCCACCCAAGCAACACCCAGGAGACCCTCCCACTGGTGCACTGTGGGACCCTGCCTGGTACAGAGCTCAGTGGGCACTGGTGAGAAAGGTGCCCAAAGCGCCCTCTCCTGTGCGCTCACTGCCCTGACCGTCCACCAGGCAGCGTAAGCCTCAGCCCAAGCAGCGCCCGGCAGGCAGGCACTCTCCGCGGGCGCCCAGGCCCCTGCTGTGCACACAGGTCATGGGCACAGGCCACTAAGCAGGAGGGCAGGGCCTCGGGGTGACAAACCCGTGACAATACCTCTGGCAGGACCCGAGAAGCAAGACTCACGCAGGGCACAGTACACAGCAGGCGCTCTATAAATGCTGCACCTGTCATGGCTGAACTGTGACCCCCCCCCCCCCAAAGAGATGCGGAAGCCCTAACCCCTAGCACCTCTTCTCTCATGTGGCAGAGGGGGCCTGGGCAGGTGTAATCAAGGTAAGATGCGGTCACCTGGCCGGTGTCCTTGTGCGAGATCAGGACAGAGACACAGAGAGGAGGCCAAGGAGCGAGCTCCAAGGACCACCTGCCGCCCCCAGCAGCTGGGGGAGGCGGGAAGGGAATCCTCCTGCAGGGTCCAGACAGAGCAGCCTGCCCCCCGCCCCAGCCCTCCAGCCTCCAGAACAGAGAACAAACTTCTGCTGTTCTCAGCCGCCCCGTGGGCAGCACTCGGAGGCTCCAACGGGACAGCTGTTGCGAGAATGGAGCGTGGGCCAGCCCAGACCCAACAGGCACGAAGCTGCAGGCAACCAACCCAGTGGCCAAAACGGAACTTAGGATGCGTCCCTGGGGCCCTGGAGACTGGGTGGCAGCAAGTGGGATGCTGACCCCTCGGGGTGCCCACTCCCAGGCCTGCTCCCCCCCACCCCCGGCCCCCCACCGCCATGAGCGGCGCTGCCGGCTCCAGGCCAGGCCTGGAAGGCCTCTCACCGCCAAGGCTTCTTCCTCACTGTGGATCCTCCTGCCAGTCAGCAACCTGGAAGACAGGGAGGTACAGGTGAGCCACCACTCCTGAGGCCACCGATAAGACCCCTGGGGCCACAGCGCACTGGGGACCCCTCCTGCCCCACAGGGAACTCACAGCTGCCAGCCATCACAGACCACACGGCCCCTGAGGCTGGGGACGGCTCAAGAGTCAAGTTCAATTCCAAAAGGGGACACAAAGCCGCCCGGGTGAGACCGCGGTTACTGCTTGGAACCAGGAAGCACAGCCACAAATGGTCACAGCACGTGGTGCCAGCGAGTCCCAGAGCTGCCCACGGTCAGTGCACAGTGAGCCACCAGGCACCAGGCTCCCCTGGGTGAGCCGCTCGCCCCCAGGATTGATGTGTGCGGGGGGCGCAGGTCAGGGAACCCTGGGCCCCACCAGTGCCTGAAGGGGGACCTCGGAGCCAGAGGGGACCTGGCTGAGGGGCCAAGGGAGACACACACACCGCAGAGCCCAGCTGCGCCCCGCGGCTCTGGGAGGCCCTTCCTCCCTGGGGCCTGACCCCTAGGTCATCAGAGGCGGAGCACCCCAGGCCCTGGGAGCCAGGCAGCAGGGCCTGCTCTGTTTCTTTTACCCACGTGGGCATTTGGGATGTGGGTTTCAGAGCTCCGGGGTGGCAGCCCGTGTGCACGGGCATGGCTCTCTGTGCTGTGGCCTGTCACCCATGCGCCAGAGCCCCTGTGCCCGCCCCTTCCTGTCCCCAGAGGCTCTTGCTGTTCAGAAAAACGGCTAGGGGGTCCTCAATACCATAGGGCATTGGGGTGAACCCACCACCGACGGCGCCTTTGACCCTGGTACTCGGTGGGGTGCCCCGCCCTGCAGATGGGGACGCTCCAGCTGGTGCCAGCTACTTACTCCGCCTCAAACTGGTTGGGGGTTATGATGTCTGCCACTGGCACGACCTTCTCTCTGTAGACTGGAAGGAGGTCCTCGGGGACGTACTGTGGGGCAGAGACAGGGACAGCGCAGGTGCACGTGGGGGTCCCCGAGGCAGCGCTGGGGGAGCCCTTCCACCCTGGTGCACCAGCCTTGGTTAGGCCACACCGGGGGACAGCGCCCACCATGCCCGGGTCAGTTCATAGGCTAAGAGTGATTTTAAAAGGTTTTTTTGTTTTTATTTTTTAAACGTTAGTGTTTTTATTATTTTGCTTCTTAGGACCACACCCATGGCATATGGAGGTTCCCAGGCTAGGGGTCTAATCGGAACCACAGCCACAGCAATGCAGGATCCGAGCCACATCTGCAACCTACACCACAGCCCAAGGCAACGCCAGATCCTTAACCCACTGAGCGAGGCCAGGGATCGAACCTGAATCCTCATGGATCCCAGTCAAGTTTGTTAACCACTGAGCCACCCAAGAGTTTTTAAAAGGTTAAGGGCGGGGAGTTAAAAGAAAAACATTCATTATGTGACACAGGAAAACTGCAAACCTCCAGGGTCCACACCTGAGATTTTACTAGAAAACAGCCAGGCTCATCCATCTACAAATTGTCTGTGGCTGCTTCAGCTTCCACAAAGACACATAACCTGAAACACCCACCCACCCTCAGGCCCTCCAACGAAGCCTCCTGTCGAGCAGGCCTCTCCACCCAACAGGGCCAGGTCTTCACCCTGAGGGCGGGGCTCGCCCAGCTCGACATGGGGCGCGGGTGCCAACAGTGCCACCGACCCGCGACACGGGCGGACGCACTCACCATGGAGCCTTCTCCGTCCCACTTGTCTCCCATCACCGGGTCGCACACTGCGGGACACAAAGGGCGTTTCATCAGCAAACTGCAGCCCCACGCACACGCCCTGTCTCCTCACCCGGCACTTCGCACTGATCCTCCGGCCTGGGAGGCGCCCACCCCACCCTGTGCCCCAGAGGCGGGGGCTCACACACCCCAACCACAGGGCCTGGCATGGGGCCGCTGATTACAGCCGCTGTCACCTGCCTCTCCCACCCGCCCCCGACAGACGCCAGGTTCAGACATGGCCTGCAGTCCACTTGTCCCCGGAGCCCCGGCTGCTACAGGGCCAGAAGGGGCAGGACGTGAGGTGGGAGCCCCAGGCACGCGTGCGGCGCGGGCCCAGTGCCTACCGTACACCAGCCTCGGGTTCTGCTGCTTCAGCTCCCGCACGATGTCCACCACCATGGCCAGGAAGGACTTGTCCCTCGTGTAACCTGTGGGAGGGCAGGACTCTCGTCACCCGCCTGGAGCCAAGGGGGACCAGTGCCATCACAGCCTTCCGCCCCGAGACCAGCGGGCGGTGCCCGGACCCTGCGACCAGGGTGAAGACAGGGGCCACCTGTACAGTGACAACTGTAGACACCGAGGGGACACGCATGTCCCAAAAGCAGCGTTAACTCTCGCACGAAATCACAGAAAACGGAGAAGCCGCGGGTGTACGAGGGGCAACCTCGCCCTTTTGCAGAATTAACATGATAAACCGACCACGTGGGTTTGCTGATGAAACCAACGTAGCAGGTGGCAGCCTGTTGCCTACCTGGGTGTTTTCGTCCCCGACCCGCCCGTCCCCGGCCGGGGGGCACCGACGCCCAGGGTGGCGACGTGGCCGTCAGGACGGCCACCGTCCAAGCAGGCGCCCCGGGGCCTCACCCGTGAGCACGTAGTCATACTTGTTCACGTTGTTCAGCTTCAGCCCCTCGTACAGCGTGTGCAGCTCGTCCGAGTTCAGCACCTGGCCCTTCCAGTGCGCGTAGCCTGCGGGGAGAGCGCGCGGGACCCTGGCACGTGGGCTCGAGGGGCCGGACACGGCTTCAGCCGCTGGCCTGGCAGGCCACCCATCCCCCGCTGCGTTGCGGGGATGGTTCCTCTGAAGGCCTGAGTCCCAGTCGCCTCCAGGGCCACCCATCAGGTTGGATGAGGTACCCGAACCTGCCCCTTTTAGGATCTTATCTCCAGATCCAGTCAGGTTCTGAGTGCCCAGGACTCTGATCTGAGGTGACCCAACCTGCTCAATTTACAAATGAAAAAACTGCAGAGGTTGAGCCACGGACGCAGAGGGACCCAGCTCCTCACTGCATTATCGGCCGCAGGCCCCTGTCTCCCCACCCACCCTACTACGGGGTCACTGCCAGGCCTGGCAGCTGGTCACACGCCACGTGCTTGGACAACCAGGCCTGCCCCAGCCGCCAGCCTCCAGCCCCGATGTTTGCTCCGGGCGCCCGCCCAAGGGCTGGGATCTTGGTAACAGGAAACCCCTGCTGAAGTAGCAAACCACAGAGGCTGCTCCGAAGCCTTGGCACTGCCCTGGGGGGAGCCCGCGGGCAGACGTCCATCACTTAACATCTAAGCCAGTCTGGCTCCTTTACTTTAAAAAAAAGAGAGCAGGAAAAAAAAATGGGTAGATAAAACTGCCAGTAAAACCTGTCAGCTTCAGGGAGGTTCACTGGCTTGATGACAACTTTTGGGGAGCCTCCCAATGTCACTGTGCCCAGGGCACAGGTTCTCGTCTGAACCTGCACGTAGCTCCTCTCCTCCCCGGATGACCTGACCGCACCCCCCTGAGAACGCGGGCTGAGGGGGACCCTTCCGCCTCTCTGATCGGCCTGCGGCCAGCTGTTTCTGGGACGTTCTGTGCTCTGAGATTCTGAGTAATTTCAAAGAAGGGATATGGGGATGTTTCTAAGAACTGAGTGGCTTTGTTCTCCTGCCACTGCCGCAGTGCCAGATTCCAGGGCAGTGCAGCGAGGCCACGGGGGTGGGGAGCCCGGGACACCTTGGGGGCTTTCCAAGGTCCCTGACCCAATGTCCCCTGGGGCCAGCCTACCTGGAGAAGGCTTTCTGTGCCCAGAAACCTTGGGGTCCCAGAGACACTAGGCTCTGGTTTTTAAGAGAAAATCTGCCTCCTCCCAGCCTGCCGTGCCCCCCGGGCAGAGGGGCTCAGGCAGGCGCACTGCACGGGGCTGGCCCGGCCCGGAGGAGGCGCCAGGGGAGCCACCCCCAGTCTATGGAGGGAGGAAACTGGAGGGGCTGAGAGGTCCCGTTGCCTGGCCAGGTCAACCAGCTTCAACGCAGGCAAACCTGCCATCCCTGCCCACGCCCTGTGCCCAGGCAGGCCCCCCACCTGGGCTCCATTTCCTGTCCGTGGGGGAGGGGCTGGCCCATTTTCCAAAGAGCCATTTCTCCTCCCACACTCACCAGGACGGCTGAGGTCGCCTTACCTGTGTGGTTTGAAAACTGGACAGAATTCACTGCATCGACCTCGAACCCCAGAACCTGCGAGAAGGGACAGAGAAGGGTCTGGGGTCACTGCTGGGGTGGAAGGTTCGATCACGGACCAGGGAACATCTGCAGGCAGCAGGCACAGCCAAAAAAAAGCTTATGGAGTAGGAGCCCCCTCCCCATTTATGGCCGCACCTTCAGCAATGCAGGATCCTGTGCCAGGCTGGGGACCGAACCTGCGTCTCCCCAGCCATCAGAGCCGCTGCAGTTGGATTCTTAACCCACTGTGCCAGGGTGGGAAGTCTGGAGCTCCCCGCTTTATTTAGGGCCACACTCGCAGCATATGGAAGTTCTCAGGCTAGGGGTGGTACTGGAGCTACAGCTGCCGGCCTACCCCACAGCCACAGCCACGCTGGATCCAAGCCGGATTTGCAACCTACACCACAGCTCATGGCAATGCCAGATCCTTAACCCACTGAGGGAGGCCAGGAATTGAACCTGCATCCTTAAGGATACTAGTCGGGTTCATTCCTGCTGAGCCAGGACAGGAACGTCACGGGCCCCCCTTTTAATGAAAGGGATGAAAGGCTGGAGTTCCCTGGTGGCTCAACGTGTTAAGGATCTGGTGTCACTGCTGTGGCTCTGGTGACAACAGCACTGGGTTTGATCTCTGGCCTGGGAACTTTGGAAAGTCTCCAGTGCAGCCAAAAGAACAACAAGAGATGAAAAGTTTTGTATGTTATCAAGTCTTTCCAAGAATTTTAAACCAGTATTATGAGGACTTAAAGGAACAAAAACCAACAACCTTTTTATGAACTAGAAAGTTAAAATGGGCACTTTGCAATTCCTTGCCAGATTTCATGGCCTCCTGGACACAGAGTCCGCAGTGGTTCGGGTCCCTAAAATTCTCATCAATTCCAAAAGAAACAGAGTTGAAGCGATGATGACGCAAACCCTGAAAATCCTGCCAAAACAGCCTGCTCCATCGCTTCTGGAGATAATTAATCCTTTAGAGCTGGCACCTCTGAAGGTGCTATTTTCTGCTTTTCAATGACAGCGCTAAGCCCTTGTGCTGGCATCTCTGTTTCCCAAACCCGCAGCTTATAAAACAGCATCACACGCTAGCATGAGGGTAGCGACCAAACCCACGTGCCAGGCTGAGGGCACAGGGCAGACCCACAAGCGCGGGGGCCGAGCGAGCTCGGAGAGGAAGGAGGAAGGAGGCTCCTGCGGTTAAAAGCCCATCTTCAGCCGCCCCCGCCCCTTTGGTGCTCGGCTCTGGGATGCTGGGGCTGCGACTCTGGACATCAGGGCCCCACTCAAGCCCAGGGCTCCCGCTGGGCACTCACTGGGCCAGCGGGGGACGGGAGATGGGGAGGGTCCTGCCGCAACAGTGCTCTCCACCTGCAGAGGCAGGGCCCCCAGACGCAGCCCCTCACCCTGAGGTCCTCCCGTGTTTGCGGTACCCCCATCACACAACGCTACGCTCGCCTCTCTCTCCAAGTTCCAGGGGGTCCAGGCACGGCTGGTTTTGTTTGCTTGTTTGTGTTTGCTTTTTAGGGCCGCACCCACAACTTAAGGAAGTTCCATGCCTAGGGGCTGAATTGGCGCTGCAGCTGCCCACCCACACCACAGCCACAGCAACGCTGGGTCCTTTAGCCCAGTGGGCAAGGCCTGGGATCGAACACGCATCCTCATGGACATTGTGTTAGGTCCTTCACCCACTGAGCCACAACAGGAACTCTTGGTATGGCTTTTTTTTTTTTTTTTTTAATAGTGGTTTTTACTTTTTGTATTATAGTTTATAGTGCTCTGTCCATTTTCTACTGTACAGAAAAGTGACCCAGTCACACACGTATATATGTGCACATTCTTTTTCTCACATTATCCTCCATCACGCTCCATCACAAGTGACTAGATACAGTTCCCAGTGCTATATGGCAGGATCCCATTCGGTAAGGCTCTCTTGGCTCTCTTGACATAAGAGAAGCCACTTTTGGAGTTTCCGTCGTGGCGCAGCGGAAATGAATCTGACTAGGAACCATGAGGTTGCAGGTTCGATCCCTGGCCTCGCTCAGTGGGTTAAGGATCCGGCGTTGCTGTGAGCTGTCGTAGAGGCAGCAGACGCGGCTCAGATCTGGCATCAGTTGCTGAGGCTGTGGTGTAGGCCAGCGGCAACAGCTCCGATTCGACCCCTGGCCTGGGAACCTCCATATGCCGCAGGTGCAGCCCTAAAAAGACAAAAAAAAAAAAAAAAAAGCCACTTTTGGCCTAAGCCATGTGGTGACCTAAGCCTGGCCACAAGGCTTGTCCTAGAACAGGCCCCAGTAATTAATGGTCCTAAGGGAACAAACAGCTGTTAATAAGCAAAATAAGTAACCAGAGCAAAGACACGACAGATCCCCAGGTCTGTTTCTCCCTCTGCCCGCCCTTGCAACCTCCAGGTGAGTCCAATCCACTTACACACACCCAGCGTTCTCTTCTCCCAAGGCCGAAGAAATAAGAGCAAAAGTGAACAAGTCGGACTTAATAAGACTTAGAAGCTTCCGCTGTAGCTCTGATTCTGATTCGACCCCTAGCCTGGGAACAACAGTCTACAAGTAATAAATGCCAGAGAGGGTGCGGAGAGAAAGGGGAGCCCTTCTGCGCTGTTGGAGGGAATATAGGCTGGTGCAGCCACTATGGAGAACAGAATGGAGGTTCCTTAAGCTAAACAGAATCCAGCAATTCCACTCCTGGGCAGCTTATCCAGAAAAGATGGAAACTCTTAATGGGAAAAAATACCTGCGCTCCAATATTCATAGCAGCACTATTTACAATAGCCAAGATACGGCGTGTGAGATAAAGTTCCTATGTTATGCCACCATAAAAGTTTAACCATAAAGTGTCCTCTGCCCTTCGGCCTCCCCTCCCCGACTCTGCACCGTGTATCTGCCTGGTGCACAGACCAGACCAGACCAGACTTCCCAGCAGCAGAAATACTTGCACCGCAAAGAGCAATGTTCTCCAACCAGATAACATTGCTGCTCGGTAAGGGGTCCCACGGCGCTTAGATCTGATTATGTCAACTCTAGAAAAGACCATTCGATGCCAGTCTTTGCCCTCAAAAAACATACTGCTGTGCCTTGATTTCCAGCTGCGGACACAGTCACCCGAGCTTTTCGAGACGCTCTTCCTGGGCTATATGCCTCCAATTGGGCTCCCGTAAAATTTTCCGTTTCTACTCAGCCATGAAAAAGAATGAAACGCCATGTGCAGCAATTACGAATGGACCTAGAGATTACCATACTCAGTGAACCAAGTCAGAGAAAGACAAATATCATGAGGTCACTTCAGGTGGAACCTGATCCACAATGATACAGAAGACTCACGTGTAAAATAGAAACTCAGACTTTGAAATCGAACTTGGGGTTACCACAGGGAAAGCCACCATGGAGAGGGATGAATTAGGAGGTTGGGACTAAACCGTACACACTACGCCGTACAGAACGGCTCACCACTGAGGCCCTCCTGCAGCGCACAGGGAAAAGGACTCAGTCAGTGCTCCCACTAACCTGGACGGGACAGCAGGGCAGATGTGAGCATATGCAGGTGTACGACTGAGTCACCCTGCAGGGCACCTGAAACCGACAACACCGCAAGCCCACGACACGCCAGTGACACTCAGAGAAGACACACAGCCCTGTACATCAATCAAACGAGGACTTACGGTAGAACACAGGGTACTACGTTTGACACCTTCTCATAACCTATAAATGAGAAATAATCTGAAGAAATACACAACTGGATCACTTGGCCGTACACCTGCCACAAACACCATGCTGTCAGCCGCCCCTCCACCTGTTCCAAAAGAGCCGTGTGCCCGGGCCGCAGGCAGGAGAGGAAACCAGGGCGCAGGGGAGAGGACCCTGCGCACGCCGGGCCCTGGAGCCGGGCAACCATCAGCCTCCCGTGCAGCCTACTAAACTCACGCGGGAGAGCCATCGAGCCCACGGGGATGCTATAGAAAGCAGGCAGTAAGTATCCCCGCTCACACCCCCGTCAGTTCACGGCAACTCCCCAGTGCGCTGGCCAAGGAGGAATCCTAGGCTCTCTCCCAACTCCGGCTGGGAGCTGGCGGCAGCCGGGGGCCAGGGCTCACACTGACTGGCACGGCCCCACCCCTGCCAGCTGTTCCACACTTACCAGCAGTGAGACTCTTTTGAAGAAAAAAGAGGAAGCCTAGTTCCGTGGCAGGGAGGGGAGGGGAAGCCAGGCCTTGAGAGATAAAGGGAAACACCGCCTGAGGCAGGACAGCAGGAGCAGCCACCGGGCCGCCCCCACCCCCAGCGCCAGCCCAGCGCCAGCCTGGGGCAGGTGCTCCTGGAATTTTCTGCGGAGACGCCCAAGCGGGCCTGCTTCGGGTCCCCACTCCCATGCCCGGAGCCTCTGTGCTGCGGCCCCCTTGCCCCGGCCCCCAGATGCCCCCCGGGGACAAAGCCCAGGCCCCAGGCTGCGTGTCCCACCGTTCTGGGAATTCCACGCTTTCTTAACCCCCCAAAGCTGACACCACCTCCGTGCCTCGGTGAGCCCCTCTCAGTTCAGACCCGGTGGAAACCGAGCTCTCAGCTCCCTCTGCAGCCCCGGGCTGGAGGGGTTTTGAGAAGTCTGTGCCAAGGGGCCCCCCTGAGCCTCTGAATGCAGGCTGGTGGCCAAAGCCAGGCCTCAGGCTCCACCAGCAAGTGCACTCCCGCTTCTGGAAGAACTAGAGCCTCAGCTGAGAAGCCCCACAATGACGAGCCAGCGCTGGGGACCTGGGGTCGTGCCAGCTCCGCTGGGCTGTGGAGGAGACGTGGCTCCACTCAACGTCCACTAACACTGAAGCCACGGTCTCTGATCAGAGAGGGCCGCCGAGATGCACAGCCAAGACGGACGCACCGTGGCCAGGTCCTGGTGACAGGCGACAGGCGCTGAAGGCAAACGTGTGACTCGAGCCCTAGAAGGGCATCGCAGCTGCCACATCTTATCTGTCAGGACAGGCGGCCGCCTCAGCCAGCCTCCAGCCCCCTCCGGCTTCTTCCAGGGCAGGGGAGACCCCAACAAACTTTGTACATGCACACCCGGGGAGGGCACATCAGATGTCCCGGAGGCATCCGGCCACCAGGAGCAGTGACAGGGGAACAGGGGAACAGGGGAATGCAGCCCTGGCTCCCGCGGATCCCTTGGCCTGGGGGGTGGCAGGTGCGCCCAGCCAGGCACCAGCCTCCAGCCCTGCAGGGAGACCCCGTGGGGAGCCTTCGGCACAGCAGGAGTGGGGGAGCCCCAACCGCCACGTCCTTCTAGGGGGAGCAGCTCGTGTTGGGCAGGAAGACGGGTCACCTCCCTGTCTTCAAAATCCTTCACTTGTTTTGCAAGCCCTTTAGTCACCCTTCCGGGAAACTGGAATCAGGAAAGAGGCGACACAAGCCATGTGCCTGTGGTCATCCTGATCCGCCCCCCGGCCGAGTGCCCTGCCCCGTGTCCACAATTCAGCCCACACCTCTCATCCCTGACAGCCATGTGTCTCCTGAAGCAGAGCCTTAAGTCCCAAGGCCACCTTCGCCCCATGAATGTCCTTGCCTCAGCATCACATCCCTGGACCCGGTCACTCGGCCTCGGTCCCACTCGCAGCGCAGTGCACCGGCCCTGGCTTGCAGGCCGCACAGTAGGTCGGGTTTTGCTGGGCTGCGCTGCAAAGCCCTAAGAAAAGGGGTCTCACCCCAAATTCCCAGCACTGGGGCTGGGGGCCCGAAGGCTCTGGGTGGGGGGGGTCTGCATTCTACCCCCCACCCCGCCCCACCCCACCGTCCTTTCTCCTTGAGAAACTCCATTTGTTCTCCTCTTTGGGTCACTCTTCTGGCTCCCCCTGAGAAGTGGCTGATCTTATTTCAACAGCTCTGTGTGGTGAGCTCCAGGGGACATCCAAGCCCCTGCTGTGGGGGCCACAGAGGCCACCTGCTTGCAGACTCACCCACCCCTCCAGAGGGGTCCCTGTGAGGCATCACGCAAACACAAGACAGGGCACCGCACCGGACAGCCAGGCCACCCCACACAACTGCACACCTGCTCACGCGTACACACCTACCCACACCCCAAAGACACGCAGACCCGGTGAGAAAGGGCAGAAAATGGGGCGGTCACGTTCCTGCTCTCAGCCAGGACAGGCGAGGAGTCCCAAACAGCAGCCCCAACGTAAGAGTCAGAAAACCAAGACGTTAAGCAATTCTGGACATTCACGGAAAAACACCAAACGATGACGCGACAGGTCCAGGGCTGGGACGCGCCTGGATCGGAAGGGGACTCCAGAGGCCGGGGAAGCGGGCAGGTCCCGCGCCTGCAGAGCACAGGCCAGAGGACACACCCAGGCCACCGAGCCCAGACCCCCCGCCCCCCCGCCCCGGGCAGCACCCCTGGGAAGGAGCGAGCTTTTGGGCGACGGCGCCCCTGCGCTCTTTGCCAGCATGTGTGTCACCACGAAAAACACACAAGCAAAAACTACATCCTTTAAAGGGCAGGTGACATTCTTCCAGGATCTTGCAAACATACTTCTGGTAGAAAAAGGTCCTTTTTAGCCTGGGAATCCTAAGGAAAAAATGCAAAGATTTTCTTCTCAAGGACCAGGCATTTTAACCACTAATCCATTCATCCTCTGCGGAAGGCCACCCTGCAGCTCAGAGGGCTCTGAAAGGGGCCCCCCCACCCCCCTCCCCGGGCCAGAGTCTGTCGGCAGCTCTGCGGTCTCTGCTCTGCTCCAGAGCGGAGTGGGCCGGGCAGCCGCAGGGCCCTCCAGCTCAGCTCCTGGGCACAGGCAAGGGTCTGAACCCAGGTTTCCAGGCCTCTCAGCACACCCCGCTGCCCGCCAGCCTGCTCTTCCAAGCCACAGTCCACTGGCAAAGAGGCCTGGCCTCGAGGTCCTTGTACCAAGAAACAGAATCATATTTTGGTTCTGTTTCTGCAGTGAGTGATGAGCAGAGATTCAGAAAAGGAGGCTGATGTCTACAGACCCAAACTGAGACCCCAAACTGAGGTGTCCCCCTAAACCACCGTCCACGGTCACCAGCGGTCCCACCTCCCCTTCTCATGGTATTTCTATGTATCTATCTATCTATCTATTTGTCTTTTAAGGGCCGCACCCGCAGCATATGGAGGTTCCCAGACTAGGGGTCGAATCGGAGCTGCAGCTGCCGGTCTACACCACAGCCACAGCAACACAGGATCTGAGCCACATCTGCGACCTACACCGCAGCTCACAGGCCATGTCGGATCCTCAACCCACTGAGCAAGGGCAGGAATCGAACCCTCAACCTCACGGTTCCTAGTCAGATTTGTCAACCACTGCGCCATGACGGGAACTCCTTATTTCAAGGGTGACTCTCAGAGTTCCCGTTGTGGCTCAGCGGTTAATGAATCTGACTAGCATCCATGAGGATGCAGGTTCGATCCCTGGCCTTGCTCAGTGGGTTAAGGATCCAGCATTGCTGTGAGCTGTGGTGTAGGTCGCAGATGCAGCTCAGATCTGGTGTTGCTGTGGCTGTCTGTGGTGTAGGCCAGGGGCTACAGCTCCAATTCGACCCTAGCCCAGAAACCTCCATATGCCACGGGTGCAGCCCTAAAAAGACCAAAAAAAAAAGGGGGGGGTGACTCTCAAGGCCCTAGAATTCAGAGTCATGTCACTGTCCCCACACGGCCCTTCAAGATGTCACCTCCCCGGCGCTGTGAGCCTCCGGGAACCCGCAGCAGAGGTCACGCGTGCCGGCAGCTGTGGTGCCAAGTTCAGTCAGCATGAAGCCAGCGACCTACCCGCCTGGGCACCTTCGAGGGCTGCCTGCCCAGCAGGGCGGCTGCCGGCATCCTGGCCGCAAGGGAGATGGGGTCGCGGCCGCGGCTCAAAGGGCAGCTTGACTCTCGACTGCTCCGTCCCTTCCAAATAGGTCGGCTCTCGGATGTTGTGTTATCTACTCTGGGCCTTTATGTGAACCCCCAATTTGTGCCCCCTTTAAATTTCGATGAAGAGGATCTTTCTAAGCTACCTCGACCTGAATGGTGGCCCCTGAAACCCATGTTGGCTGGGGACTCGCGCACACACGGAGTCGGAGACGGGGGCGTGCGAGACACGGTCAAGCCAAGCATCGTCCTTAAAAAAAAAATCGTTTCAGGGCCACGGCCGTGACATATGGAAGTTTCCAGGCCAGGGGTCGCATTGGAGCTGTAGCTGCCGGCTTACACCAGAGCCATCTTGCGGCAACACTGGATCCAGAACCCACGGAGTGAGGCCAAGGATCGAACCCGCATCCTCACGGACACTACTTGGGTTCTTCACCCGTTGAGCCACAATAGGAACTCCGAGAACCGTCCTTGATGGACGGACCCTGGGCCCAGTGACAAAGGTCCTTATAGAAACACACAGGAGAAGCCACGTGACAGAAGCAGAGACTGGAGGTACATGGCCACAAGCCAAGGATGCCCAGAGCCACCCAAAGCTGGAAGAGGCAGGAAGGACCCCCTCACCCCTGTCTCTGGAGGAACTGCAGCCCTGCGACCATGCCAGACTTTTGGCTCCTAGAACCATGAGAATAAATCTGTGGCCCTTTGTTACCGCGGCCCCAGCAAACTCATACATAACCCTAAGCCTCAAGAACCCAAAGGATTTTCTCCAAAACGGGAAGCAAGAGGGCAGAGGCAGAGCTGCGGGGGCGGCTGGAAGATGTGCACGGCCCTAGGAAAACAGGGGAGATTGTGAGCTCCCGTTGACTCAGGGGGTCAGGAACCCTACTCGTGTCCACAAGGATGCAGGCCGGATCCCTGACTCACTCAGCGGGTTAAGGAGCCGGCATGGCCACAGGGGCTCAGAAGAACCACCCCTGACAGCCCACTGAGACGGTGCCTCTTGCAAGAGGAAACACGCCACCAGGGTGGGGGTGAGGGGCTGCACGTCCTCTATCCACACCCTTTCCTTCCCCAGAACCAAGGCCAGAGCAGCGGGAGGCCCCCACCCGGCGGAGGGCACCCCAGGGGCATCCCATGCACTCGCCAGCCCCCGCCCCCATGAAGGCCGAGAGCCCCCTCACGCTCCCTGCGGGGTCACCCCGCCCAAGGCTCTGCCTCCAGTGCCACAGTGGCTTGTTCCCCTCAGCCACTAAAACGGACTTTGGACTCAGCCCAGAAACAAATCCCAACCAGGGTCAAGGTTCTGGTCCTTTCCCTTTTTGGACAACGTGTTTCTCCGCTCAGAGAAGGTAGCTGCCCACCTGCCAGCACAACCATGTGCTGTGGGACCCGGGGAAAAGCATTTGGGAACCAGAGCCCAAAAGCCTGTGTCCAGCCGGGTTCCCCTGGGCCATACCTCCCCTTGGGCACAGCTGACTTAGGGTAGGGAGCAAAAGGCCTGCAGGGGCCTGGGCTCTGCAGCCTGGGCCAGGTGGGGCCGTGGGGTCCGGGCAAGGAAGAGCTAAGGGGTTAAGGGGAGGAGTGTTCAGTGAACTGGGAATGTCTGGAGATTATTTCGTTGTGGGCCTGCTCTGCGCCCTAAGCGGGCCCTCTAGCCAGGGCGGTGTCTGCGCTCGGGCTGGGAGTTTCTTCTCACCCTCCGTCAAGGTGGACTTGGTTCGGCGGAATGCGTTTGTTCTGAGGCCTCTCCCTCTCCTTGGCTCTCCCCACCCCCAAGGCCACCCCCTACTTCTGTAATCAGGAGGAGGAGGAGGAGGAGATGAGGGCAAAGGACCCAGTGAGGCCCCAACCCGCATCCAGCCCGGCTCGCCTCCGGTTCCACGAGGCTAGTGGAACCCACGGCAGCCACCCGCCTGAGGGATGCAGGGAGGAGGCGCTCACTTCTCTGATCAGCCCTCGCTAGTTACATGCACACCTCGGAGAGCGTTTCAACGACCCCAAACTCCTGCATCTTCCCATACACGGGAAAGCACTGAAATCATTAAGTCAGGAGATCCGCTTTCTGGCGTCGGCAGGAACCTTCGCCCTAGACTTATGCTTGAATGCACGCAGGCCGCAGCCAAAAATGTCACGCAAACTGGCTTCTGCCTGCCCTCTCTGGAGCTGTCCCGCGGGGCCCCTGGGCTACAGACAGACCTCAGCAGGTCCCCAGATAAAACGCAAACTCACAATCTCACAATGACAAGGTGGAGGACGTCGAAGTAGACAAAAGTGCAGGGATGGATTAAATCAGAGGCAGAGGCGTCACCCCCACCCCAAGGGTGACAGGAGGGAGTGACAGCGCCACACCTATATCCCTCAAGCCCACAGGTCCGGGTGCAGGATGCCAGGCACTTGGGAGACCCCAGGTAGGAATCAAGGCGTTGTCCTTTTTTTTTTTGTCTTTTTGCCATTTCTAGGGCCGTTCCTGCAGCATATGGAGGTTCCCAGGCTAGGGGTCGAATCGGAGCTGTAGCCGCCGGCCTACACCACAGCCACAGCCATGCGGGATCCGAGCCGCGTCTGCAACCTACACCACCGCTCACGGCCATGCCGGGTCCTTAACCCACTGAGCAAGGCCAGGGATCGAACCTGCAACGTCATGGTTCCTAGTTGGATTCGTTAACCACTGCGTCAGGACGGGAACTCCGAGGCATTGTCCTTAAGAGGCGCTTCCCCACGTGGGTGCCAGGAAGCTGGAAAGGGGCACGACGGTGTGGAAGCCGAGGGTTAGTGCCAGCATTCAGGAACAAGGCCCAGGGCCAGCAGATCCTGTGCTTGTCTGGGGACCAAACTGGCCGCAGGTGGACGGGGGCTTGGGAGAGGCAGAAGCACAGGGAAGCTGACAGAGGCTGGCACAGCTCTGCACACCTCTGCCAAGGGCGGCGCCCCAGGCTCCCTCCAGGTGGGGGAGCAGCGGCTGCTACCACTCTGGGGGAGGTGTGCTCTGTTCTCAGGGTTCTGCCTGGTCCCCCACCCCCCCTACCCCGGCTGCCCCTGCTTCAGAGACCCTGCACCTTCCCCTCTGCAGGGGCCCACCCCAGGGGCCCTGCCCAAGCAATCCGTGACCGGGCCTCAGGTCAGGTGGGCACCCTGACTGTCCCCTCTGGCCTGCCCTCCACCACCTGGAACAGGAGGACCAAGGACCAGGTATCTGAAGCACCACACACAGGTGTGCTCACAGATCAGGGCCAGCCAGGCAGGTCACTTTGGCCTTGAACCCTTGTACTTTTCACCTTCAAGTCTTTGCCCCACTCTTTCCTCCTCTGGGGACAAGCAGGCCAGCCTGAGGTGGGCCCTCGAGCTCCACCGAGGCAGCTCCACCCCTCCCCACGGTCCCTCTAGCCAGCCGGCACCCCACAGGCCATTGTGAGAGTGGCCCCTTATGTCCTCAAGGGCCCAGCATGGGAACAGAGCACACACAGCAGGGGCCTGAGGTCTGCTCCCAGCTTAGGGATCCGGCCCAGGGACAATGGACGGAAGGTGAGTGGTCCAAGAGCGCAGCCACCCTGCTTGGACCGCCAGCCTCCTGCTGAGCCCGCCGGTAAGCACGGGCCTGTGCCCCAATGCCGACACCCGAGCATGACTCTCCCCTGCACTCAGGCCTCCACCTCTCCTCCCAGGGCTGCCCAACAGTAACCTTGAGGCTGCAACAGGAAGCAGCAGGTGCTGGCTGATGAGCCACAGGGAGACCCGAGCCTCAAGGAGGCCGGGCAGGAGGCGGGAGGAAGCCCAGTGCAGCCAGAGAGCAGGTGCTAAAGCCAGAGCCTGCAGGGGCGGGAAGTGGCCTCTGGGCCTGCCTTCTTCAGCGCCAACACCACACCTGCAGGCAGGCCTTCTCCGCCCCATCGCCCTCCAGGGGACCACCTCCCAGGAATGATCAGCCGCAGGCCGGCACCCTCCCTGGCCTCCCCGGGCCTCACTGCGAGATTACTCCTCCCCTTCCCTGTTGCCGTCCTGACCCGCAGGGGACAGGGATGGAGGGGGAGCTCACCAGGTGAGCAAAGCAAACACCTGCCTACCCAGGCCCTCTTTCTCGGGATCTCGGGTCGCGGCGCCGCTCTTTCTTAGCCCCGGGGTCGCGCCGGCGGGAAGGGGCGGGGGCTGGCAGGTGCGCACAGCTCAGGCACCCGGGCTTCATCCTAACCCGATGCTCCCATCCCTGCCCCATCCCATCCATCCGCAGGGGCTCAAGGGCCACCCCGCCCCCGCCAAGCGCCTGCCTCCCGCGCCCGCCTGGGCCAGCCCGCGCTCCCGAGGGGGGCCTCGGGGCCGCCCGGGTGGCCTGGCCAAGGTCACGCAATCGGGCTGCGGCCACTCCTCCGCGGGCCCGCACGGCCGGGCGCGGGGACACCGCTGCGTTACGTAAGCGTACCTGCAGCGGGAACGTTGCCGCTCGGTTGCCCACGTAGCCGCGGACGACGTGGCTCTGAATGGAGAGCACCCGGCACTCCTGCTCCATGCCGGGCCAGCCGGGGCGGCGCGGGGCCGGGCGGGGTCAGCGTCTCCGCCGCGCGCTGGGGCTCCGATCCGCTCCGCTCGGCTCCCGCCGCGCTCGGGCTGCGCTCCGCCGCGTCCCCGCTCGGCGCAGGCGCTCGGCTCGGACGACGGGCCGCCTCCTTCTGACCTCAGCGCGGCTGGGAACCCGCGGGGCCCGCGCTGCGCGGGGCGGGCCGGGGGGCGGGTTAGGGAGGGGCATCCGCGAGGCCCCGCCCCCGGGCCCTCCCTGGGGACCGGCAACTGCAGACCGCACCCCTGGCCCCGGCAACCCGCCGGCGTCACTCGGCGCCCCGGGCACGTGGGCGGCCACCGTCCAAAACGCCGGCTTTGCACTTTCGATTTTACCGAGGAAGGCGCTGCGGCGTCCCGAGCCTTCATTATCCGCTCCCTGAGTCGTTCGTTCGCTCCCGAGGTCCCCTGTCCTGCTCCTGCGCGCGCCTCTAACCCCAGGGCTCCGCAGTCATTGGCGCCTCCCCGGCGGGGGCACCCTGAGCGGGTCAGACAAGGACCCTTCCCAACGTGGAAACGCAGGGACGTGGCGCCCTGGGAGTGGAACCCGGCAAGGGTGCGAGCGGAGGGCCGCGGGCCTGCACGTTCCCTCGCCCAGGCCCCATCGGGCCAGGCGGGTCCTCGCCTAGGGCCTCCAGAGCCCAGAACCCGGTGCAGTGCACTGCCCCTCCGGCCACCGCGCGCCCAGCGCTAGGCCGCAGTGTAAGCGTGCTAGTGTCCTGTGGGGCTCCTGGACACACAAGCCTTTCTGTGGCCTCCATGTCTTGTTTTTGGGGACTAAACCTCAGCCTCCTGGACCTTCCCTGAGTTCCCAAGGGCAGCTGCTCCTCAGGGAGGGGAGGGGATGCAGAGAGCAGGGAGGGGCAGGACAGCCTTGGGGCAGGGCGGTGGAATAGCAAGACTGTCTTTGAGCCTTTCTGCAGAACTAAAACCCCCAGTAAGGGGAAGAACTGCTCCCGAAGCATCTTCCTTCCAGGAGAAGCATCTTCCTTCCAGGAAGAAGGAGGACCGCCAGCACCAGACCTGGGGCCACTAAACACCAGCTCTGAAAGACAATGCAAGCTGGCCTCCACCCTGACCCTTATCTGCAGCCCTATTTTCCACTCCCCAAACCATAGAAAACCATAAAGACCGTGCCCTCCTAATCCCTTCCAAGGCGGGCACAGTCTTTAAGGCATTTGCCCGCTGCAGCCGCCTTCCCTGGCACAACAATAAAGCTGCCTTTTTCTCCTGCACCCAAAACTCTTTCTCTGCATTTTCATTCGGCACTGGCAGACAGAGGCCGAATTTCGGCAACGACGGGCTCCATGCCCACCCCACAGCATCAAGGCTCCGGGGGCGGGGGGGGGGGGGGGGCGCCTCCTCAGAGGTCTGGGGCCACATCTCTGCGGGGCCATGAGAACCTCAGGGACATGAGACCTTGGGGACGCCCAGGCCCCTAGGTCTCCAACCCTGGACACGTGGCAGGCCCTCTGCCTCAGGGTGTTGCAGCTGGGCCACGTGGCCCGTGCCCCCCCCCCCCCCCCGCCCCGCCCCTCCCCGACCCCGGTCCTCAAAGTGCTGTTTGGAGCTGGACCTTGTGGGAGGTGATCAAGGTTAAATGAGGCCATAAGGACTGGGCCCTGGTTACCCAGAAAACTGGGATTTGCCTCTTGGCGGGTGTCCAGCCAAAAGAGACAGCCAAGCCGAAGAGGGAGAGATGATTAGTCACAGCAAGTCAGGAGGACACGAGGGATCTTTCCAAAAGCAGTGTCCCCCCAACAGCAAAACTGGGGAGGTTTGAAGCGAAGGGCTCATGCATATTCAAGAAGGGCATTGAGCAGCGGAGAACTCAGCTTCGAACTGGGACGAAGGCGGACAGAGACCAAGCTTTAGTTCAAGTCAGGAGGGTCAGAAAAGGTCAAGCCCGTCACCCCTTAGGTCCCAGGAAATCTGGGGGCTCGGCCTGTGGGTGTCCACTGGGGCCCGATAGAAACGCGGAGACCGAGTTTTGGGTGAGGGAGGAAAAAAAGCTTTATTGCTTTGCCAGACTGAGGAGGCCCCGGCAGGCCAAGGCCCTAAAGACTGTGCCCTCCCTGGGGCGAGGTTAGGAGGAGGTTTTAGAGTTTGGGCGTGGAAAATAGGGCGGCAGAGAGAAGGACCAGGATAAAGGCAAGCTCGCTTTCGTCTTCTAAGCTGGTGTTTAGGGGCCCCGGGACAGGTTCTGGGGGTCCCCCTCTCTGGTCTTCATTTGTTGGGGGTTTAGTTCTGCAGAAGCGGCTCCGAGATACTGGTCCGTATCTTCCTTGAAGAGGAGCCGGGCCCCCGCCCCGAGGCTCCTCCCTGGTCGCTGCATCCCCTCCCTTCCCTGCGGGGCGACTGCCTGAGCCTGCCCGTGGGAACGCTGGGAAGGTCATGGAGGCCGAAGCTTATTCCCTAAAAACAAGACCCAGGGCTGTAGGAAGGCTTGTGCCCAGGAGCCCACAGGCCCTGCTGGATTTCACCCTCCTCCACCTCGGGAGGGGTGAGGTGGAGTCATAACTCAGGTCGTCAGTGCAGGAGCTTGGGCTGCGATGCCTTCTTTGATACGGCCATTGATGAACCTGTGTGGCTTAAGGGCTCCAGGGAGTATCATCCCCACAGGCCTTGCTGACTGTAGGGAGGGGACCTACGCCCAGATGGACGCTAATCCCTAAACCCCTGTGCCTCCTCTACTGGAAGAGAAGGGCAAAGAAACCATAAAACTTACGGGACCTTTCCACTCCTAAGACCCCTATTGGCAAGGACTGATAGAGGGCAAGGCCAGTGGGAGAAAACTCCATCTTTCTGGACCCCACGTGGGTGACCCCCCATCTTTAAGGGATGAAAACTCTTATAGGACAATGGAGAAAGGGGGTGCTCCTCCCCGTCCCCCAGCTGGCCTGGGAGCTGTTTGCTTTCCTGTAATAAAGACTTTCTTGCTGCCTGTGTGTTCTCGAAGTTCATTCTTTGGCTCCAAGGACAAGAACCCGGATTCCGGTATCATCTTTCTGGCATCACGGGGATGGGCTTAGTTCATACCACACACCCCTTGAGGAGGAATTAGGACTCTCTTTTATCTCTGAATTTTTGTTTGGCTTCGTTTTGTTTTGCCTTTTGTCTATTTAGTGGCACGTGGAAGTTCCCAGGCTAGGGGTCAAGTTGGAGCTGCAGCTGCCGTCCTACACCATAGCCACAGCGATGCTGGATCCGAACCGCGTCTGCAACCCATTCCACAGCTCACGCCAACGCTGGATCTTTAACCCACTGAGCGAGGCCAGGGGTCGAACCCGCATCCTCATGGATACTAGTTGGGTTCGTTAACCACTGAGCCCCGATGGGAACTCCTGAGCTATTATTTTTTGACTGCGTTTCCTTGGTTGCTAAATTCCCTCACGTCCCTTTCAGATCTGCGATTACTCTTTAAGAGCAAAGCACTGCAGCCAAGCTTGGATCACAGAATGGCTTGGGCCAAATATGGCTTCTCTTGTGTCATGAATGCCACACCTGCTTCTCTTTCTCTGGAGACCCCCGCCCCTATCGACTTACACCGATGTCCTTAGAAGAAGAAACCCCGCGAGCTCACGCTCTCTGGGCACGCAAGGCCAAGCCCTGTGAAGACGCAGGGAGCAGGGAGCCGTCGATGAGCCAGGAAGAGCGTGGGAAGCAGGAACTGAGTCAGCGCTGCCTTGACCCCCAACCTCCAGCCTCCAGAAAATAAACGTCTATCATGTCGCAGCCGAGCTGACCAACGGTCACTAAAAACATTCATTTACCTTTTCTTCAAAGCCCTGGCCCTATTTTTCCAACCCCACTGCGTGGTCCTGGCTGTGCCACATTCCACAGGGCCACTCCCTGCCCTGCTTTGGAGCAGTTTTGTTTTATTTGGCTGAGAGGCAGTAGCCGAGTGTTTTAAAATGTGGGTCATATCATCATGATTCACATACGGGGGGTCAACCAGTCCGAAGACACTTGTCACCAGAGGCAGGTCGTCACGACAGTTGCTAAGAGGTGGGGGCAGGCTGGAAGCAGACAGGGTTGGGGGGGTCCCTGGAGGAAGAGGAACAGGCATCACTTTCCTGACATAAAATAAGCCATTTTGGGTCTAAGCCGTGTTGTGACCTAAGCCTGGCCACAAGGCCAGCCTTGAACACATCTCAGTAATTAACCATCTTAACAAAAGGAGGCAGGAACAAACGAGAGACGTAAGCAAGAGACGTAACAATAGCAGAGGTAACAGATCCGTTGGAAAGACTCCCGGTTGTTTCCACGGAAAGATCAGCCTGCAGGTCCACCACCAGCTCAGCTGAACCTGAAGGGGGATGACACTGGCCGCGCCTGGCTTTCGGACTTCATTTTTCCCCTTTTTCGCTCGCCCCTCCGCATATGGAGTCCCCGGGTCAGGGGTCAGATCAGAGCCACAGCCACAGTCGTGACCTAAGCTGCAGCAACACCGGATCCTTTAACCCACTGCGCCGGGCTGGGGACAGAACCTGCATCCTGGCACGTGGATGAGATGGAGACGAGCAGATCCCGTTGCGCCCCAGCAGGAACGCTGACCCTTCTGACGTGACGCTGACCCTTCAGCTTGGACGCGGTCGACTGCCTCCCCCCCCCCGCCATGAATACGCGTGCGCCCTTAGTTTGAAGCTCCCCCCTTTCTGCTGATGGGGAGACCCTGCTTTGGGAAGGATTCCGAGCTTCTCCTTACCTGCTGCAGTAACACCTCCTTCCTGCTCCTGAGCTTCGGCTTGGTTGTGGCTTTAGGTTCAAACCCACCAAGAGGCTAACCCAGCTCTTCGGGGTGACAATGCCACGCCAGGCAGGGGCCTGTGGGGAAGAAGGGGGTTCGGTCAGGAAGCACGGGGGCAGGGGCGGGGGAAGCTTTGGGGGGGATCCTTTCTTGCTGTTTCCACGAGAAAGGGGAGGGCAAGGCAGCTAAGCAGGCTGCATATTGACGAGTCGGAATGACTTTGGCAGGCTCTGGGCAGAGGGGCTGTTCTCTAGCTGTGCCACCCCTGGCCCGGGGCAGTCAGGGCTGAGGGGCCGTGCCTCCCAGAGTGTAAGCCCCACGGAGGTCTGGTTTGGAGCCCAGGCTCTGGATTGGTGAATTCGTAGGGGAGAGGCACCTGTGCCAACACTGAGAATGGGCCCCCATCCTCCGGAGGCCAGAGCGCTGAGCATGCGGGGAATGCTGTTAATGCAGGACCGTGAGCTCTGGACTCCGAGCCGCACCGCCCAGGCTGGAGTCAGCTCCTCCGCTGTCGCCACCTCCCCTCCCGTGGCAGGTTGGAGCAACACCGGGACTCAGTTATCCCACTGCCTCAAGCAGACAAGGAACCCCAGGGTCTGTGTCAGGTGGCTTTAAGGAAATGCAGCCGATTGACCCCTAAGGAGCTGAGGAGGGGCCGGCGTAGGGAGTGTTCCACACTCCCCCAGGGTGTCCCTGGCCCTGCTGGAACAGAAGCTGGTGGAAAATGCCTTCTCTCGTGCCCAATGGACTCCAGGTGCCATTTTCATAGAATGAAGACTCGGGTTTGAAATCCTTCCATGTTTAAGAAGTTGTTTCATCCTTTCCAGGATGTTTCCGAGTGTCAGAATGTCTTGCTTAAGAAGCAACAGCTGAGGAGTTCCCATCGTGGCTCAGTGGTTAACAAATCCGACTAGGAACCATGAGGTTGCAGGTTTGATCCCTGGCCTCGCTCCGTGGGTTAAGGATCCGGCACTGCCGTGAGCTGTGGTGTAGGTTGCAGACGCGGCTCAGATTCCGAGTTGCTGTGGCTGTGGTGTAGGCCGGTGGCTACAGCTCCAATTGGACCCCTAGCCTGGGAACCTCCATATGCCGCGGGAGGGGCCCTAGAAAAGGCAAAAAGACAAAAATAAATAAATAAATAAAAATAAAAAGAAGCAGCAGCTGAACCTGGAGTCTGGATTACAGATTTTTTTTTTTTAATTAGGATAGGTTTTTGTTTGTGTGTTTTGCTTAATCTTGGGAATAGCCAACGTTTTTTGAAACTTTGAAACACTCTGAGGAGTTTCCTGGTAGCCTAGGTTAAGGATCTGACTTTGTCACTGCTACGGTGTGGCTTTGATCCCTGAACTGGGAATCTCCCCATGCCGCAGGTGAGGCAAAAACAAAAAACAAAACCCACTTTGGGTCCATGTCTTCAAAACACTAGAAAAGCCCCTGGATTCTGGGCTGTCTGGGTGTAGTTTGACTTTTTTTTTTTTTTTTAAATTTTTTATTTTATTTAGTTGTTGTTGTTGTTGCTATTTCTTGGGCCGCTCCCGGGGCATATGGAGGTTCCCAGGCTAGGGGTCCA
Source organism: Phacochoerus africanus (assembly GCF_016906955.1). Classification (NCBI taxonomy): domain Eukaryota; kingdom Metazoa; phylum Chordata; class Mammalia; order Artiodactyla; family Suidae; genus Phacochoerus; species Phacochoerus africanus. The sequence continues at coordinate 286,668,783 of NC_062544.1, read as the reverse complement.
ATCGGAGCTGTAGCCACCGGCCTACGCCAGAGCCGCAGCAACGTGGGATCCGAGCCGCGTCTGCAACCTACACCACAGCTCACGGCAACGCTGGATCGTTAACCCACTGAGCAAGGGCAGGGACCGAACCTGCAACCTCATGGTTCCTAGTCGGATTCATCAACCACTGCGCCACGACGGGAACTCCTAGTTTGACTTTTTAATCCTCGAACACACTTGTCTGGTTTGAAGCTCACCTTCCATCCTCGGGTCACTGAGCTGGCCACTGAGCTGGCCTCTGGGACAGCCTCTCAGGCTCCATCTGCAACAGCTCCAGGCCGCTGGCACAGTGTTCTCCCAAGTTCACGGACATTTCAGTGTGTCACCGCTCGGGGTGCCCCACCCCCATGGAAATAAACACAGCCCCACCCCCCTTCCTAACCAGCCTTCAGTGGAAGTGTCTCCCGTCTCTCCAAAGTGATAGTCTACCTCAGGAAAGATTCAGAAGTTCATGGTGTGGCTCAGTGGAAACAAATCCAACTGGTATCCATGAGGTCGCAGGTTCGATCCCTGGCCTCGCTCCGTGGGTTAAGGATCCGGCATTGCCCTGAGCTGGGGTGTAGGTTGCAGATGCAGCTCGGATCCCGCGTTGCTGTGGCTGTGGTGTAGGCTGGCAGCCACAGCTCTGATTCAACCCCTAGCCTGGGAACCTCCATATGCCACAGGTGCAGACCCCCAAAAAAGCAGGGAAAAAAAAAATAGAGAGAAAACACAAGATGCAAACTCTGGGTCAAGAGCCAGGAATTTTAGACCCTCAAGGGGCCTCCTGGGGTGAATTATTCACCAAGAAAGACAAGAGAGAGATAACAAGGGGCTTTTCTCTCCTACTGCGAATTCTTCCAAGGTGCCTCTGAGCTTTCCTCCCAGGTGACGGGAAGCAAAGTTTGCTGTCCCAAAAGGTTTGGGAATAGCTTTGCAGCAAAGGCTTCTGTTTGTTTGTTTTTCTTTTTAGGGCCCCACCTGAGGCATATGGAGGTTCCCAGGCTAGGGGTCAAACAGGAGCTGTAGCTGCTGGCCTACACCATAGCCACAGCAGCATGGGATCCAAGCCATATCTGCAAACTACACCACAGCTCATGGCAACTCTGGATCCTTAACCCACTGAGTGAGGCCAGGGAGCAAACCTGCATCCTCATGGATACTCGTTGGGTTTGTTAACTGACGAGCCACCATGGGAACTCCTTTCTTTTAAACTGTTTTTGGCCAGTGGCACAAGGAAGTTCCCAGGGCCGACACGAGCTGCTGCAGTGACAGCGCTGCATCCTCAACCTGCTGTGACACAAGGGAACTCCTCTTGTGGTCTTCCATGACTGCATTATTTTCATCACGAGGAGTTACAAGAATTTCCCTACTCCTCTACTGTTTGATAGTCAGTTTGTCCAACTTTTGAGTGCTATAAATATTTCATTGGATTTGTAAATAAACCTTGGTGTCATTTCCGGTTACTTTCTTAGCAGCGATTCCTCGAAGTGAATGACAGGTGCAAGGGAAGTTTATCCTTAGTTTCCCAGTGAGTAGTGCCAAGTGCCACTCTGGGAATGTGTGTATGGGATCCTCCAGTCAGCAGCCGATGAGAGATTTAGCACAGACTTGTCAGGACGAGGTATCTGTATTTTTAAAGAATCCTTGAAAATTGGAAGATGAAAAGCACACAAGACATTTTTAGACAAGGATTTGTGTAACTTCTCCCTAGAGTTTTACGGACGCTTTACATGTGAATGGAAGGGACTGCTCTAATCATAGAAGCTGGAATTTTAGTGTAACCAAGAATTCCAAGAATGGGAGTTCCCGTCATGGTGCAGTGGAAATGAATCCCGACTAGGAACCTTGAGGTTGCGGTTCGATCCCTGGCCTGGCTCAGTGAGTTAAGGATCTGGCGTTGCCGTGAGCTGTGGTGTAGGTCACAGATGCAGCTCGGGTCCTACGTGGCTATGGCTGTGGTGTAGCCCGGCGGCTACAGCTCCGACTGGACCCCTAGCCTGGGAACCTCCATATGCTGCCAGTGCAGCCCTAAAAGACAGAAAAAAAAAAAAAAAAAAGAATTCCAAGAACGGAGATGTGGCTGAAATAAGGAGGCGTTTCTTTGGCGTTTGTTAGGACTGTAGCCCGGGAGACACAGATTCAAGAAGCCCTTGCATTGTGTTCTGCCAGACTGCAGGATGGGGGAGGCTTATAAAGGTCAAAGAAGGCGAGGTTACAAAAACTGTTTGCCAAGAAGTTCCTCTGTGGCTCAGCCGGTTGAGTTGTCACAGCTATGGTTTGGGTCGCTGCTGTGGCTCAGGTTCAATCCCTGACCCGAGAACTGCTGCTGCCACAGGCGTGGTGAGAAGATGGAGCAGCAGCAGCAGGTGCTTGCTCAACACGGAGAACTGGGCTTGGAGAGGATTAGTGTGGAGACGCTGAGGGACTTTGAAACTACAGGTTTGCAGCTGGCAGCTGCGAGTAGATAGATCCTGTTTTGGAAATGGTTTGCGGTGTCCTTGAGTTGATGCAGTTCAGAAAATTCGAGTGGCGGAGGAATGCATCTGAGACCACAGCCTCGATGGCTTCACAGCTCCTTTCCGGGTGCGTGAAGCATGTGCGCTCCGTTTAGATTTTTAAATGAGCTTAAACACATCATCGAGAGGCATATGATTGGATTTCTCGTTGAGCAGCAAAAAACGAATCCGACTGGTATCCATGAGGATGCGAGTTTGACTCCTGGCCTCGATCAGTGGGTTGAGGATCTGGCATTGCCCTGAGCTGTGGTGTACGTCGCAGACAAGGCTTGGATCCAGTATTGCTGTGGCTGTGGTGCAGGCCGGCAGCTGTAGCTCTGATTCGACCCCTAGCCTGGGAACCTCCATATGCTGCGAGTGTGGCCCTAAAAAGACAAAGAAAAAGGAAAAAAAATGGTTAAAATGGTAAATCTGTGTATTGTATATTTTACTGCCATAAAAAAAAAAAGTTGAGTAAATTCTCAGCTCTAGGAGCTGACACATCAGATTTATGCAGAACAAACGCAGCGACAAGCCAAGGTGGTAAACACAGGGTTCTTTTAGAAGGAAACACAAGGCTGGAGGTGTGGCCAGAGGTTCTGGATCATTCCAGATGCTGCGGAGGCTTCAGCAGAAGCTGAGGGGGCTGGGCCTGTGGGCTGCCTGTGGACAGGGGCCTGGACACGGCGCCCCAACCCGAGGTCCCCAGTGGCTGGCGTGGCCTGGCGCTCGGACCCGAGCAAAGTGCTGCCTGCTCCTCTTGGGCCACCCTCCCAAGGGGTCTCCTCGGCTGTGAGTCATCCCAGGAAGTGGGGGGAACCACTGTGCTGACCTCTCCCCTCCTCTGTCTCCCCCACCTCTTCCCGGGGAGCTCCCCACTTTCTCAGACCCTCCAGGCCCACCCCCAGCCCCGCTTTCTGCCTCCCTCCTCTGACACGTGTGACTCTCCTGCTGTCCCCTCTGCCGGGGGCTGACACAGGGCCCTGGACAAGAGATAGCCTCCGGGTGGGGCGTCCTCACTGGCAGGTGGGGTCCTTGATGCGAGACGGAACCACCTGGCAGTGGCCCCCCATGTCTGAGCCCAGGGCTCTTGGCTCTGCCCAGGGGGACCCCCGAGCTCAAGCAAGGTTGCACCCCAAGCCTCCCTGTCTCCCCCAAACCCTGAGGCAGATGACTGGTCTCCCCTAAACCCTGAGGTCAGTCACAAAGGTCCCGGACCACGGGTTCCATTCCTCTGAATCGGCCAGAAAAGGCAGAGCCGGAATCCTCAGTACCCGAAAGCAGATGAGGGGCTGCTCATGGCTGGGAGTGGGGAGAGTGTGGCACTGAGAGCTAAATACCCACACGACTGTGGAGTTGTGCCGAAAATGATCTAAAATTCCGTTATTGCATAGATGCGCAATTCTGTGAATATACTAAAAATCATCGGAATGTACACTTCAGGGAGCTCCTGTCGTGGCGCAGTGGTTAACGAGTCCGACTAGGAACCATGAGGTTGCGGGTTCAGTCCCTGCCCTGGCTCAGTGGGTTAACGATCCGGCGTGGCCGTGAGCTGTGGTGTAGGTTGCAGACGCGGCTCGGATCCCGCGTTGCTGTGGCTCTGGCGTGGGCTGGTGGCTACAGCTCCGATTAGACCCCTAGCCTGGGAACCTCCATATGCCACAGGAGCGGCCCAAAGAAATAGCAAAAAGGCAAAAAGGCAAAAAAAAAAAAAGAATGTACACTTCAAATGGGTTAACTTTGTGTCATGTGAATTATAGTTCAGTAAAGCTATTTCAAAATATTTAAGGCCTTCAAAGCAAAACAAAAAGAAAAAATTGAGATATCTTAGAGAAAAATCCACACTTAAGAGGAGAGATGCACTGGGGAGGTGATCCTTTTAAAACTGTGTCTTTCCCTCCCTTCCCTTCTTCCCTCCCTCCCTCCCCCCTTCCCTCCCTCCCTCCTTCTCTAAGTGGAAACAAACCCGATTAGCATCCATGAGGATGTGGGTTCGATCCTCAGCCTCGCTCAGTGGGTTAAGGATCTGGCGTTGCCCTGAGCTGCAGTGTAGGTAGGTCAGACGCGGCTTGGAGCTCGCGTGGCGGTGGCGGTGGCTGCGGCGTAGACCGGCAGCTGCAGCTCTGATTCGACCCCTAGCCTGGGAACCTCCACATGCCGCGGGTGCAGCCCTTCTCGGGTTCTCTGCACACAGCCCCTCCCTCTGCACCTGCTCACACACGCATTTACTCGCGGTCCCCAAAGAACCGGGACCTAAACCCATCGCGTGCTTCAAGAAAGCTTGCTTCCCTTGGAAAAACAGAACAAGTGAATGGCGCCACTGCCAGGAACCGTGAGACCAGTGCCCTTTCCCCCGGGGCAGGGTGGCCACAGGGGCAGCCCTGGCTGATGGGTCCCCTCCCCGGGGCAGGTCGGGCCCCAAGCGGACGCCAGCGGCCCTGAGGATGCAAAGCCGCCCTTACCTGCCGTCATGTTCCTGCTCAACCCGAAGGTCACCTCCCTCCCTCCTTCCCTCTCTCCCTCCTTCCTTCCCTCCCTCCTTCCTTCCCTCCCTCCTTCCCTCCCTCCCTCCCTCCTTCCTTCCCTCCCTCCTTCCTTCCCTCCCTCCTTCCTTCCCTCTCTCCCTCCTTCCTTCCCTCCTTCCCTCCCTCCTTCCCTCCTTCCCTCCCTCCTTCCCTCCTTCCCTCCCTCCTTCCCTCCTTCCTTGCTTCCCTGTTTCTCTCTTCCTCTCCTTCCCTGAGCCTGCCTGACAGAAGGGGAGGGCAACCCCTCCAACTTGCTGTCTGAGGAGAGGAGAGAAAGAAAGACACAGAGATGCTTCTGCGTGGACACCTAGGGGATTTCTCATACCATTTCTTGGGGGGCAGGTCTACCGGCAAAAAAAAAAAAAAGAAAAAGAAAAAAAGCCTTCCGTTGCGTTTGTTAGATTCTTTACTTCCCTTCCCCTGAATGTGGAATCTTGGTGCTGTTTTCTTTGAACACAGCGAATGCTTTCCCCCACCCCCTTGCTCATGTGCTTTCTGAGGGCATGCCAGATATAACCCTTATTTTGTTTTGTTTTGTTGTCTTTTTGCCTTTTCTAGGGCCGCTCCCGCAGCACATGGAGGTTCCCAGGCTAGGGGTCGAATCGGGCCGGCCTACACCACCGCCACAGCAACTCGGGATCCGAGCCGCGTCTGCAACCCACACCACAGTTCACAGCAACGCCAGATCCTTAACCCACTGAGCAAGGCAAGGGATCGAACTGGAAACCTAATGGTTCCCAGTCAGATTCGTTAACCGCTGTGCCATGATGGGAACTCTGTAACCCTTATTTTTGTGCCTCTTCTTGGTAAGGGGTTTTTTCCCTCTGACCTCATTCATTTGTCTGTCTCTGACTTCCTGGGGTTGAAATGATACGCCTGGATGTAGAGTTTTTGGTGTTTCCTCTGTTTGGTGATCTCTTAGCTGCCTGAATCTGTGGCTTGGTGTCTGTTGCTGATTTGGGGAAATGATCAGCCATGGTTACTTCCGACATTTCTTCTGCTCCTTCTTCTCTCGTGTCTCCTCTGGTATCTCCAATACGCACACTAAACTTTTTGTCTTGTCCCACAGTTCTTGGCTCCTCTGTTCACATTTTTTTCATTCCTTTTTCTCTCTGCATTTGAGATACTGACGTATCTTCAAAGTCACTGGGTCCTTCTCTGGTCATTGTCAGTCTTCTGATGCCCGCCGCCCAGTTTGGAGCTTGAGTAACGGAGTATTCTGCCATTCATTGCCGGGGCCAGCTCAGCAGGATGGGGCTGAAGAACGGGTGCTGTGGAACTTAAGGAAAAATAGTTAACATAAAACAAGACACAGAGACATTATCTTAAGTAAAGGTGGGAGCCACGGAACTCAAGGTCTCAGGGACCAAGAGCGCCGCCTCAAGAAACCACACTGCTTTTATTGTGCTCTTCAGATGAGATCAAGTGAGGAGTGGCTATGGGTGGATGATACAGGGTTTGTTTACTATTATATAAGTTCTTTTACTATTTAGAAAGCCACTTAGGTGGTAAAGGGTTAAGCTCTTACTCTGACCTCTAGGCGCATAACAGTTCCTAAGCTTAAGTCACTTATGCCTTTAGGTCTTTGTTCTTAAGCTTAAGTCATTTACCAGCACTGTGACTGTTTTTCAAAGCAGGAAGATGGGATAAAGTAAGTCAAGAAGATGGGATAAAGTAAAGAAGGACAAGATGGAGTTTTCAAGGAAACATGTCTTGCAACAATTCATCTGTCAGCATCACTGTACTGTGTCCTACCACAAAAGGAAATCTTTAAATCTTAGAAAACACTGATGAGAGACCCGTGTCCAAAATATCCAAAGAATTTGTGAAACTCAAAAATAAGGAAACAAACACTCCAATTAAAAATGAGCAGGAGTTCCCATTGTGGCTCAGCAGGTTAAGAATCCAACATAGTGTCTGTGAGACATGGGTTCAATCCCTGGCCTCACTCAGTGGGTTAAGGATCTAGCTTTGCTACAACCGGTGGTGTAGGTCACAGAAGTGGCTTGGATCCCGCATTGCTGTGGCTGTGGCATAGTTCTGCACGGGAAGCTCCACGTCTGCAGAGGGCACAGGACCGAGGGCACAGGACTGAGGGCGCCCTGTCATGAACTCTGGACCTCAGTTAATAACCCTGCTGTGTAGAGTTCCCATCATGGTGCAGCAGAAATGAATCTGACGAGGAACCATGAGGTTGTGGGTTCGATCCCTGGCCTTGCTCCGTGGGTTAAGGTGTTGCTGTGGCTGTGCTGTAGGTGAGCAGCAATAGCTTCGATTGGACCCCTAGCCTGGGAACCTCCATATGCCGTGGGTGCGGCCCTAAAAAGACACAAAGACAAAAAAACCCAAACCCAAAAAACAAACAGAATATGCCTGCTATGATGCTGTGTCACTGTGGTGACAGCTGTTTTCCATGATTGCCGAGGGTGATGCACCCGGCGGCGGTGGGTATCCGCAGTTCTCTGCACCATTTTTCCATAAACTTAGAACTAGTCTGAAAAAATAAGATCTAGGAATTAAAACCACACAAGTTTATAAATAAGAATTGCATGTCTTTCTGTGACCCACGGGTAACATTTTGATGTAAATCTAGATTTTTTTTTTTTTTTTTGACTGCAGAGTGCAATGGCTTGAGGTGGGATCTCCGCTCCCAGACCAGAGGCTGAATCCAGGCGGCAGTGCTGACAGGGCCAAATCCTAACCATCAGACCCCCAGGGAACTCCTGTGAGATGTCAATCTAGCATTTTAATGTTCTTTTCTTTTTAAAGAGTAAGAGTCAGGACTTCCTTGGTGGCCTAGCAGTTAAGAATCTGGCATTGTCACTGTAGCGGCCTGGGTTGCTGCTGTGGCACGGGTTCCATCCCAGACCCTGGAGCTTCCACATGTGGCCAAAAAAGAGTAAAACAGTCAGATCTCTAATGCCTTTTTTTTTTTTTTTCCTTTGGCTGTGCCTGTGGCATGAAATAGTTCCCAGGCCAGGGATCAAACCGGAGCCACAGCAGTGACAACACCGGGTTCTTAACCTGCTGCACCACAAGGGAGCTCCAGATGCACCACTTTCGTTACCATGTGATGGTGGGTATCTTTCCATAGCAGTAATTATTTTTAGGAGTTCCCATTGTGGCTTAGCTAGTTAAGATCCCAACACAGTGTCTGTGAGGATGCGGGTTCCACCCCTGGCCTTGCTCAGTGGGTTAAGGATCTGGCGCTGCTGTGGCTGTGGTGTATGTAGGCCAGCAGCTGCAGCTCCGATTCAACCCCCAGCCTGGGAACCTCCATATGCCACACCTGAGGCCTAAAGAGACAAAAAAAGAAAAAAGGGAAAGGCCGTGGGTGTGGCCAGGGCGGGGCTCAGGGTCCCCAGGAGAAGGGGGACCCCCCAGCTCCTCTCTCTTCCCTGCTTGTCTTGGGGGAGCAGAGGGAAGCTGAGCGAGTCTCTCACATCCAAAGACCGATTCTGAGCCATGTGGCCTGGAAACAGACAGGCACCTTCTCTGGGGCTGGACCAGAGCCACGGGGATGGCCTGCAAGGAGTTCCCAGGCCCAACTCGGCGCCTGCACCCTGAAGGCTCTGGGGGGCAAACACCCCTGACGGCCTCTGCGGATCTCCTGCTGCCCAGTCCGAGCGGGGGGAGTTTTGGATTAAAACGGGCGCATAGTTCTGAGAATCCAGATGCCAACTGCCAAACCACGTGGTGTAGATGCGTGCCCAGGACATGCCTTCCAGCTGTGCATGAGGACAACGGCCAAGGGGCAACATCTGGAGTGCAGAAGCCGGGGCGGACTCGACTGGGGCTGGACACAGGCAGGATGAGGGAACCCGGGGCGGATGGACCGGAAACGTCCAACCCAGAGCACAAAGGAAACAGAACTTTTGAGAACCACACGTGGGAGGTAGCAAGGCTTGTGCGTGCAGCGGGCTTCTGTAATTGTTGGCAATGGCGCTTTGTGTCAGCTCAAGCGCGGTCCTCATTCCTGAATTTACACGTCGATATCAGTTGATCTAATTATAAATGTTTTTCCCCTTGATACTATAGTTGAGGCATAATATTGATTTTTTAAAAGTATGTGAGGGGTTCCCATCGTGGCTCAGGGGTTCCTGTTGTGGGTCCTGACTGGTATCCATGAGGATGCAGGTTCGATCCCTGGCCTCATTCAGTAGGTTAAGGATCCAGCATTGCCGTGAGCTGTGGTGGAGGTCAAAGATGAGGCTCGGATCCTGCATTGCTGTGGCTGTGGTGTAGGCCGGTGGCTACAGCTCCAATTCCACCCCTAACTTGGGAACCTCCTCGGGTGCAGCCCTAAAAAGCAAAAAAAAAAAAAAAAAAAACGCCGTGACTGTGAATGTGGCAGGTTCATTTCAGGCCAGAGGATCCAATTTTTGTTATCCTGGGGCCTTGGGTCTGAAAGGAAGACATATTTTATTCTGGATTAGCATCTTCTACATGAGACACGTAGGCTTCTGATAGGATCCTAAGAAGCTCACCTTCTCAATTTGACTCCATCCCCAAAGCAGTCCTACGTGTCTCCACGCATTTCAACAAATCCTGGTTCAGAGCGACTGCAGACTGATGGTCAGCCACAGCCCGGGTTCAAAACCAGCCTCACCACTTAAACACTGATCCAGCCTTTCTCTGCCTCATTTGTTTTGCTTTGTTTTTTTTAAAGGCTTTATTTATTTATTTATTTATTTAGTCTTTTTGCTATTTCTTGGGCTGCTCCCACAGCATGTGGAGGTTCCCAGGCTAGGGGTCGAATCGGAGCTGTAGCCTCCAGAGCCACAGCAACGTGGAATCCGAGCCGCGTCTGCAACCTACACCGCAGCTCACGGCAACACTGGATCCTTAACCCACTGAGCAAGGGCAGGGACCGAACCCGCAACCTCATGGTTCCTAGTCGGATTCGTTAACTACTGCACCACGACGGGAACGCCTCTGCCTCATTTTGAAACCATGGACAAGCCCCTGCGTCCTTGTGTTCAAAGTCAAAGGCTTTTCCTTCCACCTCCCAGGCCTCCCCTTAGTCTCAAAAGGCTGCCTCAAGAGTTCATGACTTAGGAAGCCTTGACCCAGCTAACAACGAGTTAAAAGAGTCGCCATTCTGTCCCGCCCTGTCCCGCTCCACTGACCCCCTGTAACCGGCTTTTCACAAATGATTTCTCCCTCGCATGATTGCTTTTTTTTTTTAACGAATGGTTACTTTCTGGTTAGTCATATTGTACCTGGCGCCCCCTTCCTTTCGTGAGAGAGAAGGCCAGGGTGTGATCACCCCAAGGACCACCAGAAACGGCCACTGGGGCCCCCGACTCCAGCCTTGACGACTTTGAAATGACCGATGGAGGGAGACGAACGCAGGCCCCCTCATCCTTGCCCACAGCCCTGTTCTTTCAAGCTACACCCCTACGACCCCGTGCTGTCCCTCTCAAGGCAGGACCGTTCTGCCGGCCCGAGCCTGCTGTGGCCTCTGCCGGCTCTTTCTGCTTCGCCCGAATCTCTGTCTTCGAGACGTCGTCGTCGGTGCCAGTGGGTGCACAGAAGTTGGGGTTCGGCTATGGTTCCCCGGCCCATCTACAGTTTTGAGGGCTGTGTAACCAACGAGGGCCTGGCAGGTGCCTTCCACAACCGAGACTTCTTCTCGCTCAGCTCTGGAGGCTGGGAGTCCAAGGTCAAGCTGTGCTCAGGGCTGCTGGTCCCTTCTGAGGCCGCGAGGGACTCCGTCCCCAGGCTCTTCCGTGCTGGCCGTCTCCAGGGTTCTTTGTTTTCTGGAAGCATCGCTCGGTCTCTGCCTTCATTTTTACGTGACATTCTCCATGTGTGCATTGTCTGCATCCAAACTGCCCCCCGTCTTTTTTTGGCTTTTTAGGGCCTCCCCCGCGGCATGTGGGGGCTCCCAGGCTAGGGGTTGAATCAGAGCTGCAGCCACCGGCCCACACCACAGCCACAGCAACGCCAGGTCTGAGCCGCATCTGCGACCTCCACCACAGCTCATGGCAATGCCGGATCGTTAACCCACTGAGCAAGGCCAGGGAGCGAACCTGCGTCCTCATGGATCCCAGTCGGGCTCGGTATAACTGAGCCACGACGGGAGCTCCTAAACGTCCCTGTTTTATAAGGACATGGTCCCAGTGGATTCGGGTCCAGCCTAACGCCCCCCTCTTACCTTCATCACCTGCAAAGATCCCATCTGTGTGCCGGGGGACACCTGTGGCGTCATTTGGGGACGCAGTTCAGCGTGTCACGTGGGGCAATAACATGAGGAATGAGAGGGGGGGTCCGTGTGCTGGACGCACCCCCAGGTTAATTTCCTGCGCTCGGGGGGCTCTCAGACGTCACCTCAGATGCACCTCTTCAAACAGTCTACAGATCCGGGGGGTGGAGTGGGGGTGGGGGAGTCTGCGCTCAGCGGGGAGGGGCCCACCGAGCTCGAGGCACACCGCCACGTGGTCTGCATCCCGCCACGGGGTCTGGGATGCAGGACTGGCTGGGGAACAGGTGGGTGTGTTCGGGGACGAATGATGAGCTGTGCGCTGCGACCGGGGTGGCTGAGGCTGCGGTTGGGGGAGGCCTGTGGCTCTGAAGGCCAAGAGGGGATCTGTCCAGCACTTCAGAAGAACATGTGGCAGAGCACACCTGAGTCCATCTGTCCTCGTTTCCAGTCCGCAGCCTTCTTCTTGGCAGATTTCAGCCCTCATGCACCCATCATCTAAGATAAAGTCTCGGGCTCAACTGTGTTAAAACCAGCAGCATGGCAGGACTTGCTCCTGTGGAAGGAGGAGCAGTCTCCTCTCACGGACAGGAACCCAGGTATTGGGGGACGTAGGAGCGTGGACACTGCTGCGTTTTCAGCGTCGTCATGGTCAGCGTGGGCCTCGGGCCAGGATGCTGGCACAGTGGTGGCCGTGCGTGGCGCTCCAGGGAAGGCGCCTAGAAAATGGGCCTTGAGAATTCCCACTGGGGCTCAGCTGGTTAAGAACCTGACTAGTAGTCATAAGGACATGGGTTTGATCCCTGGCTTCGCTCGGTGGGTTAAGGATCCAGCATTGCCGTGGCCGTGGTGTAGGCCGGCAGCTGCAGCTCCAATTTGACCCCTAGCCTGGAAACCTCCATATGCTGCGGGTGCGGCCCCCCAAAGACAAAAAAGATAAAAAATTAAAAAAAGACCAATGCACTAACGCTGGGAAGAGCTGCAGCCGTTCTCAGATCTGTTCAGAGGGCCGGAGTGCTGAGAATGGAAGCCCTGCCGAGGCGTCTGACATGCAAGCCTGGACTGAGTCAAGATGCAGGCTGAGCTTCGGGCTCCGTGTGGTCTGGTCCCCGAGAGGGAAAGGTGCCATCATGACTCCAGGTAGCAGGTGCGGCTGAGTCACTGTCTCACTGGCAGGGCTGGGGGGCCCTCGGTGCACCCCAGGCAGCCAGGCCCCTCCTCGGGGGCAGTGCGGAGTCCTCCTTGGGGTGGCTGTTCCCAGAGAAAGGTCATAGGGTGCCCAGGCATGGGAACTCACTGGCCCTGAAGCCCCGCCCGTCATTTCCCATCAAGCCTGATCATGAGCAATTAATTAGTCTATCGGAGAAGGAAACGGAAACTTGCATCTGAGCCCAGTTGGAGGAGCACAGCTGGGAAGAGCGTCTCAGAAAGCTCGCTGGACTCTTTCCCCAGCTGGAAACCAAGGCACAGTTGTCTGTCTTTGGAAGGCAAAGGCTGGCATCAAATGACGCATTATCGAGAGTTGACATAATCCAGATCTAAGCAGCGGGGGACTGTTATCTTTCAGGAGCTGTCCAGTTGGAGCCGGGAGAACACTGCTCTTTGTGGTGGAACAGGTATTTCTGTCGCTGGGAGGCCTGGTCTGGTCTGGTCTGGTCTGGTGGACACACGGTGCTGGGGGCAGGGGAAGGGGGGGAGAAGGTCAAAGGGCAGAGGACACTTTTTATGCTCAAATTTTTCTTATCTTGCTGTCACACATGAATTTTATCTCACAAGCCCCCTGGAAAGTAGCCTCAGGCCTGCTTCTCCTCCAGGCTGGGAGCCGAGGTGCCGACTGAAAAGCCCGTCCGTTTCCAGGTAAAGCGAGGGGCAGCCTGCTCTGGCTCTCCTGATGGAAGGGACAGGTGGCCTCCCCTTTGCCAGCCTCTGCGGGGCCCCCGCCTCACTCGGGGCTCCCGTCTTCAGCCAGTGAGCCTGGGGGACCCCATGAGCTGCCTGCGGCTGCTACATGTGGCCAGGGGCAGGGGGTGGGATGGAGGCAGGGGTGGGGGTCACGCAGGCCGGGAGCTGGGCCTTCTCCCACTTTCCCGAATCCCCCAGCAGGGTCACCATGGAAGGTTCAGACCAGTGAGCAGAGCTGCTTCCAGCAGGCTCTGGAAAGATATGGAAAATTTTATTTGAGCCAGATTTGAGGATTATAACCTGCAGAAAACTCCCAGGACTGTGCTGCCTCTTAGAATTTGGGGCACAGTTACACAACTTTTTTGAGACATGGGACCAAAAAGCTGTCACTCTTCTGCCTTCACATTGTGTTTTAATTTTTTTTTTTTTTTGTCTTTTATCTTTTAGGGCTGCATCCATGGCATATGGAGGTCCCCGGGTTAGGGGCTGAATCGGAGCTGTAGCTGCCAGCCTACACCACAGCCACAGCAATGCAGGATCTGAGCAATGTCTTTGGCCTACACCATAGCTCATGGAGGACACAGGATCTTTAACCTACTAAGCAAGGCCAGGGATCGAACTTGCAACCTCATGGATGCTAGCTGGATTTGTTTCTGCTGAGCCATGGCAGGAACTCCCATTGCTTTTTTTTTTTTTGCCTTTTCTAGGGCCGCTCCCGCGGCATATGGAGGTTCCCAGGCTAGGGGTCGAATCGGAGCTGAAGACACCAGCCTACACCACAGCCACAGCCATGTGGGATCCGAGCTGCGTCTGCAACCTACACCACAGCTCACCGCAACTCCGGATCCTTAACTCACGGAGCAAGGCCAGGGATCGAACCTGCAACCTCATGGTTCCTAGTTGGATTTGTTAACCACTGAGCCACGACGGGAACTCTTCCCGTTGTGTTTTTAAACAAAGCTTCGGCTTGGCCTCTGTTTCATTTATAGAGAAGTGACACTTGGGCAGGTGTTGGTGGAATAATACATTTTATTTCAGGTCCCGTTGACCCCTTGTGCCCCGAGGTCACCTGCCATGCGGTGTGCTGCCCCACGTGCTAAGCCTGGACTTGATGGAGGTCCTGGGTGGACCCATGGCTGAGACAGAAGGCAGACAGTAACGGGCGTGTGGGGAGGCAGGACCCTTAGGCAAAGATGCTGTCTGCTTGTCCCTGTGGTGTCTGGCTCACACCTGGCCAGGTGAGCAATGGCCTTGGGCTGTTTCCCCAGAGACCCAGGACTGGGCCAGACCCCGTGCTGGGTTCCTGGGCTGCCCCAGGGCCCAGGTCTCAGAAGACGCCAGCCTGCCTTCTCGGGGGGCTGGGGAGCAGTCCTGACCCTGGGCCAGGGGGAACCCATCTCTTCCCGGAGTGGAAAATAAAGCCCCTCTGTGTACCAGCTTCCTGAGAAAGCTGAACACTCAGGCTGAAGGTTGCGGCAACCAGATCATCGATCTAAGGCTCAGCCTGGCCAGCAAGGCCGCCCACCCTGAGGGGCCGAGACAAAGGGGAAGGCACGACCCCTGCTAGACCGGCCCCAGGGCGATCGCGGTCCAGCTGGCGGATGGATGCTGGGTCCAGGCTGGACACGCCTCCCAAGCGCAGTGTCAGGAGAGAAAGGGAGGAGAGGCTCTAGAACAGGAACCCGATGACACAGGGAGTGAACGAGTGCGACCCTGGCGACTTCCTAGTTCGAAGAAGCGTGTTTGGGGACAACGGCGGCGGGGAGGCTGACCGTGGACCTGCGTGAGGGTGTGTAGACCTCCTTTGGTTTGGCGGGACCAGGGTGACGCGGGTACAGCCCGATGTCACTCAGGCAGAGCAGGCTGCGGTGTTCGGGGTCTGGGGGTGTCTGTGGGGCTCTGTGTTCTGCCCTCGTGTAGCTCAGAGACATAAAGGCTGAAAGGGGGCAGAGGCGGGGCCTCTGCAGCCCCGACCCGAGCACGTGGGGCAGCTGGGCTGGCTCGGTCCAGCGGCGGCTGAGGAAGCTCCTGCGCCAGGCGCCCTGGGCAGACACGGCTCTCTGTGCCAGCGCCCCTGTGTCCAGAGCCCTGTGCAGGGTCTGGGGTCCACATGGTGGCCATGCAGATGGCTGAGCTGGGATCAGAGCCTGCTCTGGGGGCGACTCCAGCCTTGTGTCCTTGCCCACCGGTGAGGACTGGACACGGTGACATCTGCGAGCACGGAGCCTGGCAGAAGGGAGGGCTCCAGGGGCAGGGGCTCCTCTGTAGGGGGTCAGAGGGTGGGACCTCAGAGCCCCTACACTGCCCCTCTGCTGCCTCCTGCCTCCCTTGTGGCTGGGGTGGAGCTGTGGGCATGTGGGTGTGGCCTTTGCTTGGCGGGCCCCAGCCTGCGCTGTCCGGTGGGTCTCGTTGGATAGATGCTTCTCAGTCTGTCCTAAGCTTTGATCCATTTCCAGGGACTCTGAAGGGTTGTCTTTGCCTATCAGGTCCCTCCTGGGAGTGGCTTTCCTGAGCTACGCACCTGGCTACTCTCCAGGGCCTCTCTCCTGCTGCTCTTTGAATTCCTTGCAAGTGCACCTGCCCCAGGGCCTTTGTATACTCTGTTCCTCTGCTTGCGGTGCTTTTTCTTTTCTTTTTGGTTTTTAGGGCTGCGCTCGAGGCAAATGGAGGTTCCCAGGCTAGGGGCTGAATAGGAGCTACAGCTGCCGGCCTGTCCCACAGCCATAGCAACACAGGACCTGAACCGTGTCTGCATCCTACATGCAGCTCACGGCAACACTGGATCCTTAACCCACTGAGCGAGGCCAGGGATCAAACCTGTGTCCTAATGGACGCTAGTTGGGTTCGTTAACCACTGAGCAACGACAGGAACTCCTTTTTTTTTCCTGCGACGCTTTCTTTTCAATTTCTGTCTCTGTTCAAACGTGACCTTCAGAGTTCCCGTTGTGACACAGTAGAAATGAATCTGAATAATATCCAAGAGGATGCAGGTTCGGTCCCTGGCCTCGCTCAGTGGGTTAAGGATCTGGTGTTGCTGTGAGCTCTGGTGTAGGTCGCAGAAGCGTCTTGGGTCTGGTGTGGCTGTGGTGTAGGCCGGCGGCTGCAGCTTCTATTTGACCCTATTCTGGGAAGATCCATGTGCCACGGGCGCAGCCCTGAAAAAAAAGAAAAAGCATGTTAAAAATTAAAACATGGTTTCAGAGTTCCCGTCGTGGCACTGCGGAAACAAATCTGACTAGGAACCATGAGGTTGCGGGTTTGATCTCTGGCCTCGCTCAGTGGGTTAAGGATCTGGCATTGCCATGCGCTGTGGTGTAGGTTGAAGACGCAGCTCGGATCCTGTGTTGCTGTGGCTGTGGTGCAGGCCGGCGGCTGTAGCTCCAATTAGACCCCTAGCCTGGGAACCTCCATATGCTGAGGGTGTGGCCCTAAAAAATAAAAAAATAAAAAAATAAAACATAGTTTCAATTTAATTCTCTTTCCAACACTTAACAAAAGTAGCACCTGCTTCCAGGGTGTCTTCCTAGTTCTCTGTGCTCTAAGTTCAGTCGAAAGGACGACACATCCGTCAAGCCTGATCCTAATCTTTCCAAACTGGCCGGAGTGTGGTCAGGGTCACGGCCCTTCCCCGCAGCACAGGAGAGGGACTCCGCCAGCGGTGGCTGAACGAACGCAAGGCCAGTCAAGGATACGCTATCCCTGTAGGAGGGAAAAATGACCGGGCTCCTGGCACATGCATGGCTGTCGTCTGCCACAGGGGCGATGGGACGCCAGGGGCTGGAAGGACAGACCAGACCCTTGACTGGTGGAAGCACAGGCACCGGCTGACGGCCCCAAGCGCAGAGCTCCAGGCTTGGAAGTGGTGAGAAAGCCCCAGAAACCCCTCTGGAAGGCGTGTTTCGTATATGATTTTAGGTTGTGGTGGGAGTGGCACGACCCTGCCCCCACCCCAACATTTGGGAACAACTCGGCTCGCTGGGGCCGCCAGGACCTTGAAGGGTGGGCCAGGCCGAGGCCCCGGCCCCGTGTGCAGTGCAGGGACGGGAAACCAGATCGGGGCGGAGGCAGACCGCAGAGTCTGCGGGTCCCCGAGGACACAGGTCCCTTGGGACTCCGCATGCACCTTGGGATGCCCCCTCCCCAACCAGGTGCTCCTGGAGACCCCTGGCTGACATCTCGGCTCCATCTGTAACGGCCACATGACAAGTGCCACGTGGTCCTGCCGCTGGGGGGGTGGGGGATCCCGCAGGGTCAGTGGAGGCGCCTGCCTGGCCCTTCAGGCGGTTTTCCACAGGTCAGGTGACCCTCTGGGATCTAAAACCCAACGTGGGGGTTGTTCCAGGAACACACTCAGGTCAAGGCCAAGAGCCTGGCAGCTGCGCTCTGCTCGCCTGATGGCCAGGCCATGAGGGCCCCGGCGGCCGAGGGCCACCCACCTCTGCCCTCGGGGGGAGAAACAACGGCGGCAGGCCCTTCCCTGGGGGGAGCTGCGTGTCCCCACTCAGGCTCTCTCGCCGAGGCTGGGCAGCTGCGCTGGCTCCGGGCAGCAGACGCACAACAGGACAGGGGCCCAAGGAGTTTCCAAAGCCTGCCCTGCACCGGACCCCTTCCAGCCTTGCCCGGCGCCGTCACAGGAGCTCCCAGAGCGGCGTTTTCATGAACACGGAGTCGAGTCTGAGGGCGAAGACCAGTTTTTATTGGACTTGGCTTTGAGGAGCCGTGACAAACCCGGAGACGCAAATACAAACGGAGTGTAAACAAACAGTCCTGGCCAGCAGCGAGGAAAGTTCAGAGAAAACACACACACGCGTCAAAAGATGACTCAATTTCATATTCTTTCCAACACTAACAGCTGCTTCCTGATGGTGTGCTTGTCTTTGTGCTCTGAGCTCAGCAAAAGTTAGAAAGAATAACACGCTGGCAAAGGGTGACACCAAATTGTACAAAATCGGGGCGCCTGTGGGGTCCGGGAGATGACGGTTTTACAAAACGCTGCAGGATCGCCAGCATTAATTTAAATGACTTTCTTTTTTGGACGCGCAGGCCCCCCTGGCGACTTTACCTAGGAAAACATCGGGCGCCCAACAGAAAACTGGCGGGGGTTTTAAATACGCTTTTGTTATGGGACATGCTCTTGTGTGCGGAGTGAGTCTTCCAAAAAATTGTATTTTTTCTTCTGTTGTCAAGATTTAGGCAGTAAAAACAAGCCACAGGAACCCCCCTGAGCTCACCACAAGACAGAGGAGGTCAGGACGACTTTAGACAAGGACACGTGGAACCCAGGACGCCCGGTCCCTCCGGCCCCCAGGGCACAGGCAGGACGTCCCCCTCGGGCACACCTACAGGACGGCCCACCGAGCAGAGGGAGCCCCCGCCCCCGAGGGGAGAACATACGGCCACTTTGCTGCCCCCCGTCTTGCTGAGGCCTTAGCACACGGCCCACTTGGCATGGGACCCGACGTTAAAGCCCAAATAAAAACTGTTAGGAAGACGGTCTGACCAAGGATAATGAGACTTAACAGCAGCAAGACGTTGACAAGCTCTGAGTACTCAAATCCCGCCTTCCACACCAGCAGGCGGGTCTGGCTGGACGAGGCAGACGCAGCCCCCACGGCAAAGGTGGACGGCTCTCTCGTCCGTGGGGCTTCTCGTGACAGTGGCTGTTTTACACACGACGCTAACGACTTGCTTCTTCACGGCCTCGTCATGAGCAAACTACGGGAGAGCAGGCAGAGGACGAAGTCCACACCTCCTCCTCCTCACCGGGCCCCCGGGCCCCACCGAGGGCCCCTCCTGAGCACACGCTCCAGGGAACCAAGCGAAAGCAGCCCTGCCACCCCTGGCAGGGCTCCCTCTCAGCCCAGTTGAGGCGGGGGCGCTGCACTGGGGCGGGGGGGGGCACCGATGGGGTTTTGCTGAGAAAGTTGTGCTTCTGCCTGGGGGAGTGGCGTGGGGAGGCCTGAGATGCCCTGAGCCCAGAGCTGAAATGACGTCCTCCCCAAATCCCGCAGCCCCCTTAGGGCTGCCAGGCCAGTGTGCACACTCCAGAGAGAGCCGGGCTCCTGGGGCTTCCCTGAGGTTTGGGAACCTGCATCTCGTCCACTGTTCAGGCTCTGGGGACAGACGCAGCTTCCCTGGGCCAGGTCCGTCACCCGGCCCCGCTGCCCCACGCTGCAGTTCTGTTTCCCCAAAGCAAATCTGAGCGCCTTCAGTCCCTGACTGTTCTAAGTAACTAAAATCAGAACTTTATATAAAACCCTGCAAGTGCAAGCTTCAATATTTGAAAAAAGGTATCTATGAACAAATAAATACGCATGGACAAGTTTCTGAAAGGCTGCTTCTGTCTGCCTTCCCGCAGGAACCCAGGTTTTCAGACACGGCTGTCGCGCCTCTGAAGACATGAGTTTGGCTCCAAGATGGGAAAGCTGCTTTGGGGCCACCAGCTCACACGTCTGCCATCAAGAGCAGCCGGAGCCCAAGGACCGGGAAGCAGGAGGGGAGGCACTGGGTGCCTGGGGGGTGGGGCAGGGGCCAGGCCTGGGCAAGAGCGAGGAGGGTGGCGGCTCTCGCCCGGAGGACACCCTAGGCCGGCCCAAGGTAGGCAGCAAAGCCAGGGCGCGGGAAGGTGAGTGGGGGGCCCGCGGCAGAGGCTCCTGCGCAGGAAGAGCAGGCGCTGCTGCTGTGTCCCAGGTCAACAAACCCCACGAGCAGGGGACGGGGCCCTACAGGCCCTCACAAGGGAGAAGCACTCTCGGCCCCGCAGCCCCCGGCAGCCGCGGCCCCAGCAGGGTCATGGAGGTCGCCCACGGCAAGGAGTCCTGGAGACTCAAGTACAAACGACGTTTGCAGCAAAAGCTTCAGCTGGGAGGCCCGGAGTGCGGCCGCGAGGCCGCGAGGAGCAGGCCACGGCTCCTGCCCAGGCCCTCCCGTGCACGATTTATGGGAATTTATAAAACAGTACAAAGCCCCATCTTTGAAACGTTATAATTTATGGGTTTTGCTGTACAAAAGCGGTCTTTAAAAGGACTCTGCTACGACCCTAGAAGAAGTCCATCGCCGTGGGCCTTCTCTTTGGTGTGGCCGTCAGCGGCTGCCTGGTCCCCAGGGGCGCGCCGGCCGGCGAGCTGGTGGGCGTCTTCAGCACCCCGTGCAGCGGCCTCTGCGCGGGGTTGAAGGCCACGCGGGAGGGGCCCGTGGGACTGACCAAGAGGCTCTTGTCGGTCTTCCTGAACTCTGCCCGGAGGAAGGCGAAAGCCCCGCTCAACAGCTGGCACTTCCGTCCTGCACCCGCCCGCCCCCGGTGCCGTCACAGGGCCTGCAGAGGGACCCGAGCTCGGGAGGCGGCGGCGACGCCAGGGCGGCTGCCTCTCTGAGGGAAGGTGAGGGGCGCCAGGCGGGCCAGCGCCGGGGGCGGTCTGGACCTGGGATGAACCCTAGGTTCGAGCAGCTGGAGGAGGAGCCTTCCCGCCTGGAGGGTGTGCTCCCCCCATTCCCCCAGCTCCAAAGACAGAGCTTCTCAGGGAGCTCCTGGCGTGGCGCAGCGGAAACGAACCCGATTAGCATCCATGAGGATGTGGGTTCGATCCTCGGCCTCGCTCAGTGGGTTAAGGATCTGGCGTTGCCCTGAGCTGCAGTGTAGGTAGGTCAGACGCGGCTTGGAGCTCGCGTGGCGGTGGCGGTGGCTGCGGCGTAGACCGGCAGCTGCTGCTCTGATTCGACCCCTAGCCTGGGAACCTCCACATGCCGCGGGTGCAGCTCTTCTCCGGTTCTCTGCACACAGCCCCTCCCTCTGCACCTGCTCACACACGCATTTACTCGCGGTCCCCAAAGAACCGGGACCTAAACCCATCGCGTGCTTCAAGAAAGCTTGCTTCCCTTGGAAAAACAGAACAAGTGAATGGCGCCACTGCCAGGAACCGTGAGACCAGTGCCCTTTCCCCCGGGGCAGGGTGGCCACAGGGGCAGCCCTGGCTGATGGGTCCCCTCCCCGGGGCAGGTCGGGCCCCGAGCGGACGCCAGCGGCCCTGAGGACGCAAAGCCGCACTTACCTGCCGTCATGTTTCTGCTCAACCCGAAGGTCACCTTCTTGGTGCCGGACGGTGTTCTATTTGGCTGCAGGAGAAAAGTGACAACGAGAGGCATCAAGTGGCGGCTGGGGTGCTGTCTCCGCCTGGCGTGACACCCCGAGAACCCACAGGTGCCACCAGGACCCAGCTCTGCAGAAGCTGTCACTGGAAAGCAGAGGAAAATAATGATGCCTGAAACTCCCGGGCACAAGAGGAAGCTCGCCGCGGAAAGAGAGCAAGGCGCCGCGTCCTTGGAGCCACAGGGGCCCCGTAAGCGGGGCTGGCGGGCGCCCCCCGTGTGGTGGGCCCTGACCTCACGGGCCATGGACATGCAGTTCCCAACTTTTCATGCACAAGGCCTCCCAACTGATTTGGAGATTCTAACAGTTCATCCGATTGAAGAAACCGTTTCCCATGTGACAGGTTCCTAGACCGCAGACGCCTCGCGATCATGAAGCACCTCAAATTCCTTAAGATCCCAGGTTTCTGTGCAAATCCCTTCATTCTACCCTATGCCATTTCTGCTTCAACGTCATAACATTTTCTGAGAGGAGCTGGACTTGTATTAAGTCTTAGAACTATTTAATAAATATCCCTAAAATATTGTGAAATAAATATTAACACAGGCAGTGGCCGCTCTGCTGGTTTAAGCAGGCGTGTCCCCAGCAGTGCCAGCGTGGGCACGTCTGCTACTGCGGCTCCCCCAGGACCCGTCTCATCGAGGCTGACTAGACGCAGCCCAGGGCACGGCCCGTACCCACCCATCTCCCAGTGACACTTGGCAGAACTGCCCCCTGGGAAGTGACCGTCCCTCCCACTCCCCTGTGTCCTGGGAAGAGCCAGAGATGCAGGCTCTCCCGGGTGCCCCCGGCCGCCGGTCATTCCCGAGGATCTGAGGAAACAGCGCCCAGTCCTGCTGATGCAGGAAGGTGTCCTCAATGCACCTGAGGTTCCCTGGCCGACCCCTTGCTCTGCCCCAGCCACCCAGAAACAACCCCCGGCGCTCCCTGGGCTGAGGCTGTGAGCCTGGAGCCACTCCGGTTCCCTGCACTGGGGCCTGGGTGAGCGGGCAGAGACCTGCAGGGTTGGGCAGAGGACCTGTGAGGGTAGGGGTGGGGGACAGAGGACCTTGGGGGGCCGTTGGGGGTGGAGGACACAGTACCTACGGGGGTGGGGGTGGGGGTGGGGGACAGAGGACCTGCGGGGGGGTGCCCGGCGGGGCAGTGGTGCTGCTCTTGGCCTTCCTGAAGAACAGGGGCTTCGGGGAGAAGGCGGCTTCGAACTTCACAAAGTCCTTCTCCGTCCTCAGCTCCTTCCTCAGAGGGCGGAGGATCCCGGCGCCGCCCTGCGCAGGAGGAGGGGCGAGACGGGGTCACAGCCATGCACACGGGACGCGAGCAGACACGACGGGGGGCCTGCTTACCAGCTCACCCCCAACCCGCTTCCTGTACCAGGTCTGCAAACACCTCGCCTCCCGAGCAGGCTTCACACTCAACGCCCACCCGCTTCCTGGCACCGGGGCCAAGGGTGTCTGCCCGTCAAAGACCCCGTCCTCCTCCGAGGCCCGGCTCTGATCACCGCCGCCTTCTGCACAGAGGATGAGTGTGGCGCTGCCAGACCCGGTCGGTCCCTTACAGGCAGAGCCAGCTGCCCACGGCCAGGGTCCCCCATCCCAGGGCCTCGGGTCTGGGAAGCCCAAGGCAGGGGCGTCGCCAGGTGGTGGTGGCAGTGTGGTTCCCGGGGCCCCCACGGCAGGACCCAGGCCCCTCCAATCCTCTCCAGGACGGGCTGCCAGGGCCCCGAGAAGCAAGCCTTGAAGGAGGACACTGCTCTGATGCTACGTGAAAAAAGGGCACCAACGCCCAGTGAGTGAAGGGCAGAGGCCTGCATCAGGGGAGGTGACACGGGTAACGCAGAAGCCAGGGAGGGTCTGAGACAAGCAAGACTTTCTACCCGTCGGGGTCCCGCACTGCAGGGCCTGGAACCAGCATTTAACCAAGTCCACATAAGGCCGCGCACACAAAGGCCTCGGTCTCACAACTGCTGCACAGCGGAGATGCGCCTACGGCACTGAGCAGGGTCAGGCTCTGGAAGGGAGCAGGCGGCACACGCTTCCGCCTGCGCAGGCCCCAAGGTCTGTCACAACCAGGCAGCCGCCTGCCGCGAGCAGCAGCCGGGACAGCACGGGCACCGCCAGAGTGGCCGGGCATCGGCCGGACTGCCCGCCACAGTCTCAGGCACAAACGCATTGAGACATGTCCCGAGAGAGGGCGTGAAACACAGACCAGGACCTGGAGGCTCGCTCACAGCCGCCCTTATCTAGAGACCCCCGTGGAAATAGTCTCTTCCTTAACACGTGATGCGATTCTGGGCTTCCTCTTCTGAAGGGGCCCAGGCTTGGCTATGAGTTGAAGAAGAAACGCAAGACAGCCCGATGGAGACACACCCGTCCACACCACGGGGAGGCGGTGTCTGTTTTGGCTGTGGCGGTGACTGTCCCAGCTTCAAGTTAGCCCTTCCGTAGCCTCTGAGGAGGGACCTGCGGGCCAAGGAGGCAGGACCCTGAGGCTCCCGCCCCTGAACTCAGCCCCCGCCTGGCCCGGCCTCCTTACCAGAGCCTGGACGAGCTTGAGCCCTCTGTGCGCCGCCAAGGGGGACATCTGGCTCACTTTCTTCCTCTTTTTCAGAACGGCAGCTTTCCGAGCGCATGGGGGGCGGAGGTCAAGGCCGCCGGGCTCCCCCTTCTTTCTCCCCAGTTCCCCAATCTGGGGCACGGCGGCAGGGCAGCCCCCTCCATCTGCTGGCCTGGCGGGAGGGCCCTCCTGCGGGGGCCAGGCCCGCGTGGGCGGGCCACTGCCATTGACCAGAAGGGCCCCGAGTTTCCGCTGCTTCTTCAGGACTGGGGCGCCGCCGGCCAGGGCCACTCCCTGAGTGGGACCGCTGCCGGGGCCACCTGGAGCCACATCCTCTGGAGGGGACGCTGCTGCCTCTGGGCTCTGCACCTGGGCCCTCAGGCTCCTCTTCCTCAGGCGCTTCCTCCTGCTGAGCGAGGGCGCCGCCCCTGCCCCCAGCTCAGCCGCACTCGTCTGCTGGGCCTTTCCTGGACCAGCCTCTGGCTCGCGGCTCCCATTCTGCTCCGGGCACACAGCTTCGCTGCCAGGCCCTAGATGTGCAGGCCGGAGGTGGTTCCTCTTCTTCCTCTTCCTCTTCCTCTTGCGCAGCCCGCCTTCGGCCTCCTCCTCCTCGGCAGGGAAGGACTTGGTTCCTAGAAGCAAGCAAACCAATGCACAAGCGCCCCCCTGGGGGCTGGGGGCCCGGGCAACGCCAGGGGCCTGTGCCCCATGCCTTTCTCCTCTGGTCCCCCGCCCTCCCCGCTGCGCGGGCAGCAGGAAACCTCCCCCAGGCCCAGCCCCTGGAACCAAGGCTCCGAAGGGCTGTGTCTGCACGGCATCCCCACGCCCACCCGCCTCCCGAGGGGCCGGTGCCAGCAGCACTTCTCGTTGTGGGAAAACTGTAGCCCGGGCAGAGGCCTCTTCCAGCCCAGGCCCCCGGGCCGGGCTTCCAAGCAGCAGGGACCCCAGCCGCTGCGCGCCGGCGCCTCACCTTGCTCCCGTCCCACCTCCGCTTCCCCCCGGAGCTTCGCGGCCTTTCTCTTGCGCCTCCCCCGACTGAGGGCTCGGTCGTCTGGGGCAGCAGGAGCGTCCTCCACAAAACCGAGGCGAGGGATCCTGCCTGCTGGACGGCAGAGCCGCGGCCGCTCAGTGTGCAGGGCCCTCCCCACCCTCCACCCGACTGAGGGCCGTGCGCTGTCACGGTCCCATGTGGCCTGTGCTCCGCAGGCTTGCGGACAAGGGATCACCCGGCAAATGCAGGGACTCGGGGGTCGTTCCCTCTTTGTAAAGGACCAAACTGGACCCGTCCTGGACCCACAGAACCCTCCTGCTGACCGAGCCCTGCTGGGTATGCCCCCCCCCCGCCCCCGCCATGGCACTGACAGCTGCATCCAGCCTGGCCTTGGTCCCAGACGGGGAGCGGGGCTGGAAAAGGTCCAACACCGAGCTCCCGCCAGGAGTCCGCGCAGCAGCGCCGCAGGCCTTTCCAAGGTAAGAGCTCCGACTTCTCAGGCCTTCGGTCGATGGCTTTCAACCCTGTTTTTCAGTATTTGGCATAAATGCCCTCAGTGGGGTCCACGTTCACCAGGAGTTCCTGCTGCGGTGCAGCGGGTTAAGAACCCGACTAGTACGACGAGGACACGGGTTCGATCCCTGGCCTCACTCAGTGCGTTATGGATCTGGCGTGGCTGTGGCTGTGGTGGAAGCCTAGCCTGGGAACTTCCATAAGGCCACATGTGTAGCCCTAAGAAGACAAACACAAAAACCCCCCAAATCACCAGTTAGTCTCCTGATTTTCCTCACCTTCCGAGAGGTCCCGGAATCTGAAAAGGAAACAACAAAGGTTCCTAAGGAAACCTAGACGCTTTGCTCTCCACACGCACCTGCGCTAAACCTGCAAAACCGAACGAGGCCTGGAGCGAGCTAACTGCTCTGCTCCTCTTCCAGAGGAGGCGAGGCGAAGGCCGAGAGGACGAAATCGGCCGGCACCATCGGCGCCTCAACGACGCGCTCGTCCTCGGGCTTTTATCTGGGCACAGCCTCCTCTACTTCTTTCTTTTTTTGCCACGTCCATGGCATGGAGATGTTCCCTGGCCACACCACACCACACCACAGCAGTGACCCCGCCAGATCCTCAGCTGCTGTACCCCACCGGAGCTCCAAGGCCGTCCTTCTCAGGCTGGAGAAGCTGAGCTCTCTCCTGGCGTTCCGTTCCCCTCTCTGCTCACAAGCGCAGACCGGCCTAGCGGGGCTCTGCCCTGCGGACGGTGGCGCATCAGAAGGAAGTGGGGGCGGGGTGTGGGCAGAGGAGCAGAGCGCTCAGAGCAGACAGGCCTGAGTCCAACTCCTCTCAAGGCAATGGGTCTCCTCCCCTCACCCGCCCGGTAAACGGGGCAATTAACAGAGGCCCCGTGGCAGCGCTCTTCTTAACGTGAAATCATGTCCCCCAAGGGCTCGGGAGCAGGCCGCTCCGGGCCTGGCCAAACTCGGCCTCACTTTACCCTCGGTCACAAGCAGCCTGGGGCTCTCTGGTGAATGCCACAGGGTCATTATGGCCGAGACACTGGGGGGTGACAGCTAACCTGCCATCTCAACCGTGGGCGGAAGGAAGACAGCCAGACAGTGAGGTCAGGCTGCAATCTCGTCTACAGACGTTGTGTGCCATGCAGACTCCCTTCTACCTTACGGAAGAGCCTAGAGTCAGTTGAACTGCATTTGCACAACAGACCTTGAGGGGTGAGGGGGCAGCCGTTTTCAGGGAACCTCTCCATTTGTGTGAACTGCAAGGCTCTGACTAAAAACACTGAAGGAGCAAGAAAAAGCGGGAAGCAAGGTGACAGCTCCTCTCCCACCTTCTGGGAGAAACAGAGGGCTGGACGGGAGCACAGCGGGGAGCAGCTCAACCTTCCCGCTCACTTACTTCCTGATCAGCCTGGAGAGGCGCTTCCTGTTGAAGGGAGGGACGTCCTTGCTGGTGGCGACTTCCCGGAGCCGCTCGGCCACCGCCCGGTAGTCGAACTACGCGAGAAGAAGAGCTACGCGTCAGATTGCAGCTCGGCGCGGCCTGGCTCCGGGCTCGGCCGGAGCGCGGACACCCAGAGCTCGGGCTTCCGGGCGGGACGTCTGCCCAGGCCTGCCAAGCAGACACCGAAGCATCATCTTCAAAAACTTCCTCCGATGGAGTTCCCGTCGTGGCACAGGACTACGGTCCTGGGGGGAGCAAGTCGGATCCCTGGCCTCGCTCAGTGGATTAAGGGTCGGGTGTTGCTGTGGCTGTGGTGTAGGCTGGTGGCTACAGCTCTGATTTGACCCCTCACCTGGGAACCTCCATGTCCCACGAGTGCAGCCCTAAAAAGCAAAACAAAAACAAAACCAAAAAAACCCCCCACAAAAAAAAAACCTGTGGGAAAACACACCAGAGAGAATTTGTCTGGATGTGCCTTTGTGGAAAGTGAACTGAGACGTTCAATTTGTACTTGGTAAGGTAGTAGAAAGCCTGGAAGAACACCGTGAGCTGCCTTCGTTGTACAGAGCAGAACACATCTTAGTAATTCAAGCCCAAACAAAGATGATGTCTTCCAAAATTTCCTCATGTTGAAGCTTCTTTGTCTCCAAGAGGCTCATTATAAAGAAAAGCGACATCAGTGACTGAGGGATGAGAAAGCCCCTTACTCGCTAGGCCCAGGGTTTAATCAGCTCTGACCCCAGTTCCCGATTAGCCAGGTGGCCCCATGGCAAATGTACGTTCTGCAGAAGCAACAACCGCTGCCAACCTGGAGAAGCGGCCCGGCGTCCTCCGAGCTCCCGGCGTCGTCCCGTCCGCCGTCCCCGACGCCCTCCTTTCTGGACTGAGGTCCGCCCGGCGCTACCGAAACACAGCCACAGACAGAACCCTTCAAACAGACAGCGACGGCTGCTTCCCGAGGAGCTGTCAGGCACTGAGGTCTCTTAGTGAAAAACGACACGGCTTTACAGCGGAGACCCTGACAGCACAGTTATTAGCTCCCGGACACCCCCCGCTTTGCCCTTTAATGGCCCCACAGGCCAAGCCCCATGCTGAGCGCCGTGGACACGGGCAGGATGCTCAGGCTGGGGCTCAGGCCGCTGGGGGCACAGCGGACTCAGAGCCCGGGACGTGCGGGCTGTGCTGAAATCCCTACAGGAGCACAGGACCCTCCCAGGGCCGCCCCGGGAAAGCACGGCCAGCTAATCCCGATCTATTTTTAATTGTTTTACTTTCTGGCTGCATGCACAGCATGTACAAGTTCCTGGGCCCGGGACAGAACCCACACCACAGCAGTGACAATGCTGAGTCCTTAAGCATTAGGCCACCAGGGAGCTCCACAAAAACCTACGACTTTTAACATTTAAAAAAATAATTCAAAGGACATGAAAGATCACGGAGAAGCAGACACAAACTACTAGTAAAATCTCACAACTTTTCAAAGGAGTCCTGTTCCTGGAATCTGTCAGCTCCTCAGTGGGGGGGCCTCAGGACAGAGCCTGGAGGACAGAGCGGCTCCCCCCACATCTGATAAAGGAACTGGCAGGGAATCTTCGAGGCGCCGTGAGGCGGGGGCACATCTCTCATTCAGACAGACACTCGGCGAGGAGAGGTCTGGGGACAGC
This sequence comes from Phacochoerus africanus, assembly GCF_016906955.1. Classification (NCBI taxonomy): domain Eukaryota; kingdom Metazoa; phylum Chordata; class Mammalia; order Artiodactyla; family Suidae; genus Phacochoerus; species Phacochoerus africanus. The sequence goes on along the minus strand of NC_062544.1, from coordinate 286,640,328 downwards.
TCACGATTCGCTCAAGGCCATTCAGTCACCCTGTCACCCACACCCAATCCGAATTGAGACGACTAGATCTGGTCTTGGGAAGCCCCGACTCTACTGACTACCGAAAAAATAGAAATCACCCGTGATGGAGCCACAGACGGCTCTCACCTCCTTCCGTGTGTGTGTGTGTGTGTGTGTGTGTGTGCACGTGCGCGCGCGCAGACGTGTCTCCACACGTGAATGTTTGAAGCTCCAGTGCTGTGCGTGGAGTTCTGTGTCCTGCTATGGAGAGACTTGACTTAAACCTCCTCCGGCCACGGCTTTGCTCTCCAAGGGCGACGCAACATTTCAAGACGCTTTTACTGGGGTGCGATAGGATCGGCGGCATCTTGGCTACGGGAACTCCGTATGCCACATGGGGGCCCTGTGCCTTCTCCGAACGCTGTGGCACTGAGATGCCATAAGCCAGAGGGTTCTGATGAGGCTGCCCTTTAAACACAAGCCCCACACGATTCCCGCAGATAGAAAGCAGCGTTAAACATGAGCTCTGCCCACGGTGGGTCCTCCCCGCCCCCCGCCCCGAGAAAAAGAACCCCGAAGGAACCTGGAGCTAGAAGAGCCACAGAGACGTGTATGCATTCCTAACATGAGTGCGAATGGGGTCTCCCACCAGGGACCCTACTACCGACGTTAAGATTTTTGTCTTCTTAAGGCTGCACCTGCAGCACATGGAAGCTCCCAGGCTAGGGGTCGAATCGGAGCTACAGGCGCTGGCCTATGCCACAGCCACACTGGATCCAAGCCACATCTGTGATCTATGCTGCAGCTTGCAACAACGCTGGGTCCCTAACCCACTGAGCAAGGCCAGGGATTGAACCTACATCCTCATGAATGCTAGGTGGGTTCTTAACCTGCTGAGCCACAGTGGGACTCCAGCATTTTTACTATTCATTATTTTATTTTATTTTTTGTTTCTGCCTTTTCTAGAGCTGCTTCCGCGGCACATGGAGGTTCCCAGGCTAGGGGTCACATTGGAGCTGTAGCCGCCGGCCTACACCACAGCCACAGCAACGCGGGATCCGAGCCGTGTCTGCGACCTACACCACAGCTCACGGCAATGCTGGATCCTTAACCCACTGAGCAAGGCCAGAGATCGAACCCGCAACCTTGTGATTCCCAGTTGGATTCGTTAACCACTAAGCCACGATGGGAACTCCCTTATTATTCATTATTGACGGCACTCGTGGCTCATGGAAGTTCCTGGCCCAGGACTCGAACCTGTGCCACAGCAGTGACAAAGCTAGATCCTTAACTGCTAGGCCACCAGGGAACTCTTCCCATTACGATTCTTAAAAACATCAAAAGAAAGCTAAAACAACAAAAACACACCATGGCAATGAAAATGATAAAACCCCCAAGGGAAGCCCTGATCCCGGGAGCTGCAGAGCTGCGCTGGGGTGGGGTGCAAAGCGGGGCCAGCTCTGTCAGTGCGATGCCCACCAACACATTCCAAGTGCCCGGTGGGGGAACCTGCCCTCGGCAGGACCACCCAGGCCCAGTGTCTCACCTGGCGGCTTTTTACCGGCGGCTCTCCTCCAGGCCACGTCACTCTCCGAGGTCTCCTCCTCAGAGAGGTCGCTGTCACCCTCTCCGGCTTTCTGTACCCCGAGCGTCCCTTCAGGCACGAGAGGAGACTGATCTACAATGACTTCAAAGACGCCCCTGGCTATGGTCTGCACCAGAGCACGGCTGAGGGCGGAAGCAAGCAGAGAGCAGGTGAGTGACCGGCGGCCTGGGCTTCGTCACCTACAGAGAGGGGCGGGGTGGGATGGGGGGTGGCCGCACTCCAGGCTCAGCCCGGTGGCACCTGCACATCTGACCTCATTCTGTGTTGAGCACGGCAGCCGCGAGGCCAGCGAAGCGCGGCCTGACGCTGTGTGAAGGGCTCCGGGGGTGGGAGGGAGAGACCCTGGACCCGCGGGGCAACCACCGGGGGACTCAGGGCCGCACATCTTGCTGTGGGGAGTTCAGGACGGTCTAGGTGTCCTGCACCCTGTGTCACCCCCAACCCCACGGGCTCACCCACAGTGAGGACCCACCGCTGCGCTCAAAACCAACGCGGGAGCCACTTACTCCTTGGCCCTGGCCGCGACCTTGCAGAATGGATCAATAAACTTGAGGTTCTGATCTGCCAAGAGCTGTGATTTAAGTAGGAAAAAAAGTGAGGGGAAAGCCCCTCGGGCACCTTGGTGCCAAGACCAGAGAAAACCGCCCGCCAGCCCCGCACTGCTCAGTCCTCGCACGCCCTCCTCCACGGCCTCCCCCGACCCCAAGGGGAGGGAACCAGGAACCTCTGACGCGCTCAGGCTTGCTTTTAACTAAAACACCCGTCCACTGCAGAACACCCGCGGAAGAAGGTCAACGCCTCACCTCCCAAAAATGCACACTCCCGGAGCTTCCACTGTAGTGCAGCGGAAACTAACCCGATTAGCATCCATGAGGATGCGGGTTTGATCCTGGCCTCGCTCAGCGGGTTAAGGATCCCGCGTTGCCGTGGCTGTGCTGCAGGCTGGCAGCTGTAGCTCGGATTTGACCCCTAGCCCGGGAACCTCCATATGCCACGGGTGCGGCCCCCCAAAAGCAAAAGACAAAAACATGAAACAAGTACACTCCCCTGGCGGCCTCGGTGCACACATGCGCCATGCCGTTCACGCAGCTCAACCACTTTCTTTCCCTTTTTTTGGGGGGGGTCTTTTTGTCTTTTTAGACACCACAGCTACAGCCACGTGGGATCCGAGCCGTGTCTTCAACTTACACCACAGCTCACAGCAACGCTGGAGCCTTAACCCACTGAGCGGGGCCAGGGATAGAACCCGAAACCTCATGGTTCCTAGTCGGGTTTGTTTCTGCTGCAACACGATGGGAACCCCTCTCCCTACAGCTTTTTAAAAACTCAGCACGGGAGTTCCCGTCGTGGCGCAGTGGTGAACGAATCCCACTAGGAACCATGAGGTTGTGGGTTCGGTCCCTGCCCTTGCTCTGTGGGTCAAGGATCCAGCGTTGCCGTGAGCTGCGGTGTAAATTGCAGACGCGGCTCAGATCCCGCGTTGCTGTGGCTGTGGCGTAGGCCGGTGGCTAAAGCTCCGATTCGACCCCTAGCCTGGGAACCTCCGTATGCCGCAGGAGCGGCCCAAGAAATAGCTAAAAAGACAAAAAACAAAACAAAACCAAAAAAAGCCAAAAAAACCCCTCAGCACCACGGGTGTTTTCCTCACGTCATGGGATTCTTCTCTGGACCGTGTAGGTCATTTCAATTCTGCCTGAGGACTGCCGTGTGGCCGGGACACCGCCGTCTTTGCTCACACGGCTGGCACGTGCTAAGGACCCCCGCCTGCCCTGGCAGGGCCGCACTTCCCCAGCCGGGCGTGCTGAGGCCCCGGCCCTCGGCCGAAGGGGGTGGCCGCTTCTTACCTCCTTCCCTCCCACCCTGGACAGCTCCTCCAGGTAGATATCGACGAAGTGCAACTTCACGCCGTTCGGAGCCTGGCTCTCCGGGTGCAGGACCTCCTTCATCAGGACGTCTAGAAAAAGCTGGATTTGGCTGAGAGGACAACACACAGTCCTGTTAACCCCACACGGCAACGTTCTCTTCTGTCCAGAGCAAACGGGCGTTCAGCCTCGCGCCCCACCGTCCAGCACCAGGCCAGGCTGGAGAGGCTTCACGAGGAGGAAGCGGGCGCTGGAGCCAGTGTAAAGGCAACGGTCACGGGTGCCCAGCCCTGGGCCTTAGGATGCCTGGCTCTCAGCACTTAGAGCGGCAGGCATCCGCCAGGCCATCTCAATGAGTCCACCCATCGGAAGGCTTGCCAAGCACAGCAGTGCCTCAGACGCGTCAAGGCCCCCGAATTGCAAGCTGAATGGTTTACCAACCTTTCTTCCCAGCCGCTTCGCTTCAGAACCTCAAAGGACTGCCTCAGGACCAGACGGGTCAGCTAGGGACAGACAGCTCCAGTTACGAGAGGGCAAGTGAGAAATGCCGCTTAGCTTAGCCACACGCAGAGCCCGGGGACACCGGGAGAGCAGGGACTCCCGGCGTGAAAGGGTCTCCGCGGCCATCGTGCTTCACTTCTAGTTAACTGGGGTGTCAGTTAACTAAAGGCCCCCACGCATCCCCGGCAGCAGCAGCAGCGGAAAAGGGGACACGGACGCCCCGCGGCCCGTGTTCAGGTGCCACCTGCTGCTCCCGTGACATGCACCACGTGGAGCCTGGAGCCTGCGCCGCGTGGGAACCGTGTGGCCCGTCTCCCGCAGGACCATCCTCCCGGCCCACTCCGTGCCGGGGCCGCTCACCACGCAGAGCTTGTCCAGGCGCCGCCGGTCGATGCCCGCCCACTCCCGGGTCACCGTCTGCCAGAAGGTCTGCAAGAACAGGTGCTCTGCGGAGGACAAGGGCTCTGAGGGCGCGGGGCTCCGGGCGCCGTGTTCCCGCGGTGCGAGAAGGCCTCCGAGAGAAACCAGGGCTGCGCACACACGCGACTCGACAGCTCTTGGGCCGCCAGAGAACCGGGTCAACACGGACGCCCAGGACCCTCTCCTTCGTGTCGGCCGAGCACGCGCCGGCAGCAGGAAGGCTGGCTCGCTAGCACGCTCTCGGGAGCCGCTTTCTTCCCCACGGCAAAGCCCTGCTGCCGGCAAAAGCCAAGCATTTCCCGAAGCACAGCTCCGGGCCCCTCCCGCCCGCCTACGCCTGACAGTCAAGGCAAAGCCACTGAGCCTGATGAAGGCGTGGTGAGCCACGCAGAAACCTGGCTTTTGTTTCATGGTTAGTGTCAGCTGGGAGAGCTCTAGCAAATCACTCTCTTTTTCTCAGTTGTGAAATTAGCACTTTCTCATCTAAAAAATAATCTTTGTTTGCCTTTTTGCTTTGCTTGTTTTTGCACAATCCTTTCTTGAAATGTGAGAAGCTACGGCATAGCCCATGTGCATTCTGCTCCTCAGAGCCAGCTGGGACCCTGTTACAGTCCAGAGGACCCTTGGGGGTTGAGAAGAGGCCACTGGGCAGTTTTGCTGAGGAGGGCTCAGCCAAAGAAATTCTGCTTTCTCTTCCTTTGCTAGTAATCAGGGCCTGGATGTCTCAGAAATAACTCCTGTCTCTCTGCATTTATTTATTTTTATTTAGGGCTGCACCTGCAGCATATGGAAGTTCCCGGGCTAGGGGCTGAATCAGAGCTGCAGCTGCCGGCCTGCCCCACAGCCACAGCAACACGGGTTCCGAGCCACATCTGCAAACTACACTACAGCTCATGGCAACACCGGATCCTTAACCCACTGAGCGAGGCCAGGGATCAAACCTGCATCCTCACAGATACTATGTCAGGTCCTGAACCTGCTGAGCCACAGCAGGAGCTCCTCCCGGTGTTTTTCCTGGTTGGTAAAAAGGGGAATACTGGACAGGTCATCCCCAAGGAGGACAACCTGGGACCCAGGTCACTGCCAACACCAGCGTGTTCACACAGCCTCTAAGAGCATTCCGTCAGCTCCGAACTTGGAACTCCAGAGGACTTTCTGCAGTCTTGGAGCTGTCAAATGTAGTTCCCGCCAGCCAGTGTCCTCGTTCGCCTCCTACAGAGCCCAGAGCTGAGCGCAGGGCAGTCTGCACGCAGGACGGTCCGTCGCCTGCACCTGTACACCTGCAGCCCAGGCTCACGGGAAACCAGCCCACGGGCAACACCCGAAAAGGTGAAGGAAGGAGAGGGAGCAGCCCTGACTAGACATCTCAGGCAAGATACCCAGGCTGATGAACAAGGGAGTTTGAAAGTCGTGACAGCGTCGGGACTTACGGGCCTCGGGGGTGTTAACAACATGGATGAGCTGGGAGATGGCGCTCGCGAGCTCCTCCTGCAAAGGCGGGGGTGGGAGAGACATCGGGTCAGGAGGCGGAACCGCTGGGAGGCGCCGGCAGCGCGGCCGGCGCCTCCTTCCGTCCCTGCTGGGGAGGGGACCTGTCCCGCCCGCCTTCCGTGTCACCTCCGTGGAGAAGAGTGAATCTGAACATCTGCGCAATATCAAACGTCAGACTCCCAATTTCAATGGACCGCTGCCTCTGAGAACTGTTTAGGCTGCACGTTTCAACAGGCATCTCTAGTTATGAGCTCAAGTGCCCTACAGAAGCAGCACAGCAGCTGCCAACGATTCCTAACTTCAACTGCGCTTCCCCCGAACCCCCACGTAACGGAAACCCGATGCCAACGAGGGGGGATCGCCGGCAGGCAGGCACCTGGACGGCCACGCCACCGGTTCCGTGCGTGCGACCAGAACATCCTCTGCTGGGCTTGCTCGGGGCCGGCTGCAGAGCCGGGGTGGGGGGGGGGGCAGAGGCTCCGGGCCTCCCAGCACCACATGACGGGCCTGTCCTGCTGAGGTGCGCAGGCCTGTCTGCAGGGAGAGTGCGGGGTCCGGGCCTGTGACAAAACCTGCCCTGGGCAGTGCAACCAGGGACTCTGCCTGGGAGTCCCCTAAGAACACAACAATCCGGGGACCTGCCTGGACTCGAGGCCTCCTTACTCTTTTTTTTTTTGGCTTTGTAGGCCCGAACCTGCCCTAGGGAGGTTCCCACGCTAGGGGTCGGATAGGAGCTGCACCTGTGACCTACACCACAGCCCATGGCAACGCCGGATCCTTAACCTGCTGAGCAAGGCCAGGGACGGAACCCGCGTCCTCATGGATCCTAGTCCGGTTCATGACTGTTGAGCCGCAACGCACCTCCTTCCTCACCCGTTCACCCGTTCGAAGAGAACCCCCCGACTTGGAAATGAGGGTCCCGTTCCTTTGTTTTCTTCCTCCACTGAAGCTGTCGGTTGTCACTCTGAACCTCACGTAAAAATATTGTGCTCGGCTCGCCTACTCAAACCATGCTCAGTGGAGCAGAAGCGACCCATCAAACCAGCCACTAGGGGCTCAGGGCAAGTGGCACAGTTGAACACGAAACCCAGACAAGTCAAGCCCACCCACGCTGTTGTGCAGTCCGGGAGCTCCCAGCAGGCACCTCGGCGCTCACCCTCCACTGCCACGGGGCGCTCTGCCTCCACACACGGCAGAGCCAAGCTCTTCCCAGAGCCCGGGCACTTTCCTCGGGAGTGTCGCCAGTGGGGCTCAGTGAGCTTGGGGCACCCGCGCCCCGGGACCACGTCTCCACCGACTCGAAGGCTGAGGCCATCGGGTCTGGGCTGCTGCTCACCGCATAGGCCCTGGTCAGCCAGGTGGCTGCCCGGTCCTGGGCACCCAGTTAACTGTGGCAGGGGTGAGCCTGCAGCCTGGGCAGCTCGCCGGATCTCAGGCTACAGTCATGCTATTTCGGACCATGAACAGAAACTTTCAAATTAGTCACGTCAAACCTACTGTGGAACCTATGAAACTGTGGCACAGAAGCAGTGAGTCTGATTATGTGCACTCTTCACTCTTTGCAAAGACAATTATCCTCGACACTTGCTCCCTTCCCGCAGGGACGAGAGGAGAGAAAGGCACTCCTTGGGGGGGTGGTTTTCGGTTTGTTTCTGTGCATTCGGCACAGAGTCAGCACGAAATGGGCAGTCTCTATCGGCCTGTGTGCGACAAAGCTCCTGTAACGTGACAGAGGGCGGTGCGTGTTACCTGCAGAAGGGGTTCATCCTGCACCCACATGCAATAGAAGAGCCCTTTCCATATTTTGAGAAGTTCTTCTTGACTGAAACCTCCTAGAGGGCAAAACAGCACAAAAACCTGATTTTAGAGCCCACGCATTTCCTTGCAGGGAGAAAATGAATGAATGAGGTGGTCATTGACAAGCCCCCGGTGGCCCTCTGTGCAGAGGCAGCACACACCCGCCACCCCAACATTTTCACTGGTCTCAAGACTGCAAATCCTACGAAAGATGAAGGATTTGCTCAAGACCCATACAACTGGCCCAGGGACAATGGCAAAGCTTCCGGGTATTTCTGCAAAGATGACCTTTCAAAGGATCCTGGGGTGAGGTCAGACCTGGCTGTACCTCGGTCTCCTCTGCTGGTCACCGTTTCCATTTAAGGGGCCAAGCGCAGTCTTTGGCGGCACTGCCTGCGTCAGCCCTGCTCTCTCTCGTTACCCAAGGCCTCTGCCCTCCCCAAGCCACCTACGACCCAGTCACAGGCTGTGGAGACGTCTGTCTCCCGGGTTGACCCCAGGTGTCAGGGAACGGCTGTGGAGGAACATAAGGACTCACGAAACCAGGCAAGTGAAACTCTCGGAGTTTCCACGCCTACAGGGAGCAAAGAAAATCCTCAAGTCGGAAGCACGTCACAGACGGCTGTTATGAACACATCACCTGAAAGGTCCTGGGAAAGGGAGTCCCCATCGGGGCTCAGCGGAAACGAATCTGACTAGGATCCACGAGGATGCAGGTTTGATCTCTGGCCTTGCTCAGTGGATTAAACATCCGGTGTTGCCACGAGTTGTGGTGCAGGTTGCAGATGTGGCTCGGATCCCGCCGTTGCAGCTCCAATTCGACCCCTAGCCTGGAAATCTCCACATGCCGTGGGTGCAGCCCTACAAAGCAAAAAAAGGTACTAGGAAGAATCTTCTGGAACAGCAAAGGATAAGCCAGGTGAATCCAAACAAGTATACATTCGGAACCAACATGATTTCAACATCTCAAAAGAGAAGCAAATGTAAAAGGGCCACACACGGGCCTTTGATAGCCAGAGGCTTACGCAGTGTGTGCCAAGCACACCTCACAGCTCTACGGGGACAATTTCCAACCTGCCGACCGCCTTTCTCACACCAACAGCCTCGGTGCGATTCTCAGGAAGCCTCTCCCTGTCCTGAGACTACAGCAAACACGATCCTTTGACTCCACCGACGGGCTCCTGGCCCTCCTGCTACAGAGAAGCCACACCCAGGGTCGCACCGCTGACACCCGCGGTGTGAGTGAACCGCCCTGGCTCTGGTCACGTGGCAGGACCTCTGTCACAGTCGCCTGTGTCTCCAGCCGATCTGTACGCCTCATGGACCAGTGGGTCTGGGCAGGGCCTTCAACGGCTGCTAAACATTAGAAGACAGAACCCCGAGGAATCAGACACCGCCACCCGGACCCTGTGACCCAGCCTAATGGGCACAGGCGACTTCCATTAGGTGTCCTGGACACACAGCAGAAGCACGCGCACCGCCTGCGATGCAGTCTCACAAAACCCGGCTCACGCGTCGGGTCTCACTGGTGGCATCGGCCCACAGGAGATACAGGGGACAGAGGAGCCGTCAGACGAGACCATGGGACGTGGTCCACACACCCCGCGCCTGGGGAGCTCTGCGGGGCAAACGACCCAGTTCCTCCAACGAACATACTTCAAGGAAAGAGCCCTGGTGAAGAACTGTTAGAGTTTTAGAGACACGCTGACCCAATGCAACGGGTAGGTCTCATCTGGACTCTGATGTGTCATAAAAAGCCAACATGAGGACAGGGCAACTCAACAAACTGGATGTTTCACGTTACGGGAAAATTTTAAAAAGGTGTGCAACGCCGCGGCGGTTATGTTAAGAAGGGTCCCTATCGCTCAAGGACGCGCCCTGAGACACCAGGAGATGAAACGAGGTGCCGGGGTTCACGTCCCACAGAGCTGGGGGAGGAGGCCGACACGGCCACCTGGCCAGGGAGTGAATAAATGCTGCCACCAGGCCCTGGGCACACTTTCTACACATCTGAAATATCCCCTGATGGAAAGAAGAACTGTGTGAGATTACCAACATGTCAGCACGGCCTGTCCCTCCCACCCACCCACCTCTTCCTTTTAAAACTTGCTTAGGAAGCTCTTCATCATGAAACTGGAAGAGCATGAACACTGATGAACTTAAGAGCAAAGATGGCTTAAGTGACACCAGTTCCTGCCATGAGGCCAGCTCCAGGGCCTTCCTGGTTTCTGCCAAGCAGCTGCCCTGTCCCCCTCTAGGACAGGCCTCCGGGGTGGGGCCTGGGTGGGAGGCAGTGGGCTGGGCTGGGCTCACCTGAGTGGAGAGAGTGGCCAGCTGGCTTGTGCCAAAGCACCAGAGTCCCCTGGCCACAGGGCTGGTGCGAGAACAGATGGTCACCTGCCACAGGCCAGGATCCTCTTGCCCCCCTTAGGCGAGACCAGACCCGCCCCCCCACCCCCAGGAGACCTGAAGAGATGACCCAGGTGGATGCCCGTGAGAACGGAACCGCTGGGGAAGCAGAGCGGGGTCATGGTGCCTCCGTAGGGCTCCCGCATGACGCTGTGCTTCCATTTTTCCCTGAAAACCAGCACGGCTTGGATGCTCTGTCAAGTTCCAACCCGTAAGAACACGTTTTTATTGTAAAAAATAAAAAATCACACACTATGTGAAAGTGTACGATGGAAAGTGCCTCCCACGGCCACGCCCTCGCGGAGGCCCACGCTCCCTGCCCGGTGGGCATCGTCCCGTGTGCTGCCACGAGAGCGGGCGCAGAAGTGCACGCGAGGACAGGGCCAACGTGGACCTGGCCACCGTGCATACCTGTCTGAAGCCTGGGTTGGGGACAGCATGTCAGTCACAAAGGTCCACTGGAAAGTGCCGTGTCCAAGGCCCCTTAGGGCAACCGTACAGGCAACAGGCTGCACACACTCCCGAGACAGCTGCTGTCTGCAGGCCCCATGAAGAAAAGAGCAGTCAGCTCGAATGGCCGCAAATCAATTGCTTGTTTATTTTTTTAAAATTTTTATTCTTTGTCTTTTCTTTTAGGGGCAAAGCAACACCAGATCTGAGCTGTGTCTGCGACCTACACCACAACTCAAGGCAATGCTGGATCCTTAACCCACTGAGCGCGAGGCCACAGATCGACCCCAAGTCCTCATGGATGCTACTCAGATTTGTTTCCGCTGAGCCATGACACGAACTCCAATTTGTTTCTAAAAATCAAAGCTATCTATATTGCTAAAAGACAATAAGACTGCCATTTCGCACTGCCTTTACTGTGCCTAAAACAAAATACAAAAACGTAAGCCTGTTAATGAGACTCAAAGATCAGGCCAAGTTACCTCCACACCTGTTTCTATTCTGATGGAGCACAGCTGTGGCACGGATCTTGTTTATTTCGTCCCATCATCACCGTCTACGACCTTCACTGTGAAAACCTTATTTAGTTTTGGTTGTGCCCGCGGCACTTGGAGGTTCACTGGCCAGGGCCTGAACCCAACCGCAGCTGTAGCGAGAGCCACAGCAGTGACAATGCTGGATCCTTAACCCGCTGAGCTGCGAGGGAGCTCCTACGACATGCACTTTGCGTTTACCTTCCTCGAGGCCCACTCGGCTCCCCACACTGCGGATGTGGTGTTGAACAGGAAGCAGCTCGAGGTGTGATGGGTGCTCGCCAGGCAGGACCCTGGGCACCGCTGCATGCCCTGGCCTCCTGCCCCTGCAGCACCTCAGCACTTCAGAGACAGAGCCTGTTCCCCACAGAGCTTTGAGCACCGGGTCCTGTCCGGCTGCCTCAGCCCTGTGCTTCTGCATCTGGTCCCTGTTCTTGTGCCCTGGCAGCCCTGGGACCTCGGGATGTGCTCCCGCTTCCACCTAAGGAAGCAGACGGAGGCTTACGGCATTTTGGGGGAAGGACAACACACCAGCAGATAAGCTAAGTGCCACAATGGGGACATATCAGACACTTCAGACTCGTAGAGAAGTGGGGGGAGAGGACAGGGAAGGCATTTCAGAAAAGCGATACTGGACTGACTGCTGCGAGTGGATCAAGTGGGTGGGGGAGCTTTTCAGAGTGAACAGAGGCGAAAGCGGGAGAGTGTGGAGGAATGGTGTACGGTGCCCCAGGACCCAGTGTGAAGCAGCCACACAGGGGCTGAGGTGGGGGACAGAGGAGGACATGTCACCACCAGCAAGGCCAGAATTTCAGGAAGGTGGTGATACAGTTGTTTTAGGAAGATGGGCCAGGCTGTTTCAGGGAGCATGGGTTTAAGGGGGGCACAAATGCAGGTGTTAGATCAGTTAGGAGGTAAGCATGTCAAAGCCTCGATGAGATGGAGGGGCCTTCAGTAAGGGCAGAGAAATTTAGGAGATGCGACCAAAGGACCAAAGGACACTAGATGCGGGGCTGGGGGACAAAAGGAGGAAGAGGCGCCCAGGACCATATACCCTGCGTCCAACTGGAGTCTGAGTGGAGGATGGGAACTAGTGCCCAAAATAAAAGAGCAGCAGAAGAAGATGAGCCTCTGAGGGGCATTCTGAAGCCGGAGGACATCCAGGTGAAGGTGCCAGGTGGGAAGGGCATATCTGAGCTGCAAGCAGCAAAGGTCTGGGTTAGAAAGTTCGGTTTAGGAACGCACAGCATTTATGGAATAAGAGGAAATCAAGTCTGTCAGGAAGACAGGAAGTCAGGAAGTCTGGCTTCGTTCCTCTTCCTAGGACTTCCCAAGAGAGTTTATCTTCTTTTTCCCAAGTAGCCTTCAAAAGAAGGCTAACTGAGCGATCAGCACAGGGGGAGACATCCATTCTTTAAGAGACTCAATGTATTAACACTAGCAGTAAATCGGACTTTTCCTCAGTGCAATAAAAAACTTCATCGCACTGTAATCCATGCCTTCAAAGGTTTACAGGTGATATACCGGTCCGGGTAAATACGATTCCTCAATGGCACCCCGCTGCAGTTAAAACCCAAACTGAAGAGCCTACTTTCCCAACTCGCGCCCTAACACCCTCCCTCTCTCTCACTTACCGCTCTTCCAGCTCCTCATTCCTGCCCCGGCTCAGATCTGGAGAACATCACCCCGAGAGGCCTCCCTGCAACAGTCTTTGGAGAGGAGCTTCCCCGTTCCTCGGTTTTCATTTCCTTTACTCCACTTACACAGTTCCGTTTCAGTTATCTATTCTCCCCCCCCCCCCCCAGATTTCCCGGGATAAATTCCTCGGGGGTAGGGATTCGAACTTCTCCGTCCTGGTCAACTGAAGGCGTGACTCAAGGAAGAGCGCACCAGAATCAAACAGGTGAGTGCACTGATCCCACGTGCAAACTCTGGGAAGGCAGACTGGGACGGTTCTCGGCTTTCCGGTTCACCGGGACCCTCAGCGGACCACCTAACCCCCTCCGCCGCCGCCGCTCAACCGTAGAACCGGTGGAGACCCCGCAGGAAGTGGACACAGAGAGAAGCACACGGCTGTGCCGCCCGCTCTCCCCGCTCCGCCCGCGGCTCCCCGGGCCCGCCCCCCACTCCCGCCAGACCCCCCCCCCCCCCACCGCGGCTCCCTTCCCTCACCCCCGCTCCCCCACCCCGGCCGCCATGTGCGCGGCGGACCGCCGGGAGCCCACCTGTCTCCCTCTGTGTCTTCACGCTGATGTACTGGCGCAGCTTCTTCACCGCCCGGTCTCGGATGCCCTTCTCGTGGGACGCCAGCCGTTGAGCGAACTGGATCTCGGCCGGCTGCATGGCGGGGGCCATCGCGCCCGTTGGAGCATCCCCGGCCGCAGCCCGCCGCCGCCGAGCGCCCGCCGCCGTGCCGCGACTGCGCAGAAGGCGGCGGCGCGCGGGCTGATGACGTCACAAGGGCGCCGCTCGCCGCTCGCAGAGCGTTCCGCGAGCTGCGGGCCGGGCCCCGGCGGAGCGACGCTCCTCTGGTGCGCGTCGCGCCTCTCCGCCGCTGCCGCCTCTCGGTCGCCAAGGCTCGGGCCGTTGAGGGCGAGGTTAGCCAGCGCTGGGTGTAGGCCGGGAAGAGACGGAGGGCCAGTTTTGCGTGGTCTAGAATCTTGCCCACTTCACAAAATCTCCATCCAACTGACTCGCAGCTGTTCCCGGGAGATACAGGGCACCGAGTTTTTACGTTGGCCTCCTCGGGCCGCGGTGGGAACGGGGTTCTGGCGGGAGGTTGCGGGCAGCCCCCTGGAGGGGCGCCCGGAGCCGGGGCGAGGACTGGGTGCGTGTGCTGGTGCGTGCACCCGCGGGCCTGGAGAGCGCGTACTCCGGGGACTCGGACAGTGTCGGCTTGTGTCCGGCTTTGGACAGAAGTCCTAGTTGTGCGATAATCGGTACCTTTTTTTTTCTTTGGTGTTTTTGTATTTTTCTAGGGTCGCAGCCACGGCATATGGAGGTTCGCCGGCTAGGGGTTTAATGGGAGCTATGGCCGCCGGCCTACACCACAGTCATGGCAACTCGGGGTCGAGCTGCGTCTTGGACCCACACCACAGCTCACGGCAACGCCAGATCCTTAACCCACTGGGCGAGGCCAGGGATCGAACCTGCAACCTCATGGTTCCTAGTCGGATTCGTTAACCACCGAGCCACGACGGGGACTCCTGTAACTGGTACCTTTGAACCCAGAGCCTGCACCATATGTTACGAACTCAGTGGGCATATGGGGGCTAGTGAATGGACCAAACGATGTCTCCCAGTCCATGGGGGTCGTCTCAGTTACTTAACCTGCTGGCCGGACTGAGGCTCCCTTATCTGGGGCAGACACCCCCGCCGCCGCTGGAGCCTGTTGTCAGAAGGCTTCGACCTTTGCGAATGGAGTTTGGAGCTGAGCGCGCGCGAGGGGCCGCCGGCGGCTGCTTCGCGTGAAGGCATGGCCCCTTAGTCTAAATAACACTCCTCGCCAAACATCAAGGGCCCGATTCGAGTGATTTCACTGGACACTGACACGTGGGTCTCCCTGTTCTTCTTTGCAGTTAACAAGTTACGACTCCGGCCAAAGCCCGACGAGCCCACGCGGGATCTCGCCTCCACACCCCCGGCGCGTGGGGACCGCGATGCAGCGAGAGCTCTACGAGGTCTGAGCCTCGCGGCTCCCTGTACCTGACCCCGGCGTGGACGCGTTCCCGCGCCTGCCGGCGTGAGGGGTCTGCGCGCGCGCCCCCGCGCAGGCGCACGGAGCCGAGGCCGCGCCGCCATGGGCGAGGCTGGCGGCGCTGAGGAGCCGCGCCGGGTCAGTGCCGAGGCTCGGGCGGCCGCCCGCGAGTTCGCGCTCTTGCCCTCGGCTCCCCGGCGCTCAGCGCGGCCGGGTCTGCCTGGGCCTTGCCCAGGGGCTCGGGGAGGCCCCGGGCGTCGTCTGCGGGCAGCGTGGCCAGGGCCGGCGGTGGGGGGCGGCGGGTCGGGGCGGATTGGCGGCCCCAGCGGGAGCTCACCTCCGGCTGCGCGCCCTGGAGCTGCGTTCCGGGAGAGCCCCAGCCTCCCGGGGCCCGGGGCCCGTCTCCTGGCGGGTTGCGAGTGCGGAGCCGGGTGGTCAGCCCAGCGCTTGGCGCCCGGCGGGAAGGGCCTTTCCTCCTGAGAAGCTTGGTGCTGGCGCGTTAGGACAGCGTTGCCGGCGTTTTCCTTGGCCTTCGGGAACAGGGCCTCGCTCGCCCTGAAAAAGGTGGCTCGGAGGTCCCGTCGTGGCGCAGCGGAAACCGAGCCGACTCCTCACCGTGAGGTTGCGGTCGGTCCCTGGCCGCGCTCGGTGGGCTAAGGAGCCGGCGTTGTAGGCCGCAGACGCGGCTCGGATCCTGCGTGGCTGCGGTGTAGACCGGCAGCTGCAGCTCTGACTGGACCCCTAGCCTGGGAACCTCCCTGTGCCGCGGGTGTGGCCCTAAAAAGACACACCAAAAAATTGGCTGGCGATTCGAGGCCGGGGCTTCAACTCCGGAGGCGGAATTGCGGAGCCGAGGGCTCCTCCGGGGAAGCCGCGCTTTCGAAACAGCCAGGAGCCCGAGGCTTTCCGGAAGGACGCGGCCGACCGGGCTGCTGCCCGGCTGGCGTGGGCCGTCGGAGGAGCAGCGCGCTGGTGCCAACATGCGCTTGCTCTTTCAGCACGTGGGGACGAAAGAAGAGTTTGTCAGGGTGAGAAAGAAGGACCTGGAGCGCCTGACCACCGAGGTGATGCAGATACGGGACTTCCTGCCCAGGATACTCAACGGGGACGTGCTGGAGAGCTTCCAGAAGCTGAAGATGCTGGAAAAAAGTGAGTCTTCCTCCACCTCGAGCCGACAGTGCCGGCCGGCGGTCTGTCTCGCAGGTTCGCCTCCTGCGGATGGCGGGCCACGGTGAATAAGCCAGGAGCTGCCCTTAGAGCTTCTGTGATCACGTTTGGGGAGACGGAGGCACAGACAGAGAGAGAAGCCGGCTCGCGTGTGTGCGCTTGTGCTGAGGAAGGCTCGCCAGCTCTCAGGGCATCTGGCAGCAGCTCTTCTTTCTCCCCCTTCCTTGTTGGGCAGAGGGATTTTCTACCTTTATGACTGAAGAGCTCTAAAAATTAACTCCTTTCTGATGCGATTGAGGATCTTGCTGTGTGGCAGCCTTGCAAGGGGGCAGCCGTGTCTGGGTTGAGGGGTGGGTCCGTTTCCAGCGCTGATTTAAATTTCAAGGACTTGTCCATTCGTCCTGAGGTTTGCACTCAGACGGACACCAGTTGTCAGTCTAGGGCCCTCTGAGTTCTTGAAGGCACCTGGAGGTGGATTTCGCCCCTTGCCCTGTCGGGGCTGAGCTCCAACCGAGTCAGCCCTCAGCGGTCAAGGCTAACTCGGCGCAGGGCGGTGTCTGCCCTCACGGCCTAGCCGCTGGGGGAGGGGTGTCTCGGGCCCAGGTCGCATCTTTAGCGCTTGTCCAGACAAGAAGGCGTCTGGACGCCCCGGTGCGCATCGCGTCCGGTCGGGTGGGGAGTCACGTCCCGTCAGAGAGGAGGATGCTCAGGGCCACCGCCGTCCCCGCCTGCTTAGTGATTCTCTTTGGCGTCCTCAGGTGCACGCGCCGCTGCCCGGGGCTGTGCTCTGGGAGACGGGCTCCTGCGGATTCTGTGCCTCTTGCTTCCTCTCTGGCTGCCAGTGGGGCTGCCCGATGGAAGGCATCAGTGGGTGGAGAGGGTCGGGTGTTTCCTCCCGTTCCCTCTGCAGCTGCGAACATCCCCCCCAGTCCCAGCTCTCACCGGGCTCCAGGAACGCTGTTCCCCTCGTTTGTCAGCTCCAGGGCAGCTGCTAGAACGTGGGTGCCTTCCCTGCGCTCGTTGGGTCTCGTTGGGTGTCTCAGCCCTGCGCTCTCCCCCGTGGGCAGTCTCTTCCGTAGAGTCAACGCCCGGGGTGCTTCGTTCCCCTTGGGACCCTGCCGAATGTGCTCTCGTCCCTGGTTCCCGTGGCTCCGGGTCTCCGGCATCTTCATTTTCTCAGTTCTGCTCTCAGGCTCATTCAGCCGTCTCCCGAGAGCAGGTAGTTATCCTGTGTATGTTTTTTTTTTTTTTTTTTGGTCACACCCACGGCATGTCCAAGTTTCTGGGCCAGGAATGGAGCCCGAGTCACAGCAGCAACCCAAGCCACTGTGGTGCCCGTGCTGGGTCCTTAACCTGCTGTGCCACAAGGGCACTCCTGCAGTTATCTCTAGGAAGGGAAAGTGCCGACCAGCAGTGGAGTGTGGGATCCCGCTGGGTAGTCATGTTTTTTAATGCAAGGTGATAAAAACGTTTTGGAAAATACATCAGTGTGTCATGAGTTGGTTAGCACAAGTCAGTTTTTGGAGATTAGTCTTCTGCCAGAATCAAACTGAAACAGGGCCCACGAGGAGTTCCCATCGTGGCGCAGCGGAAACAAATCCGACTAGGAACCGTGAGGTTGTGGGTTTGATCTCTAGCCTGTGCAGTGGGTTAAGGATCCTGCGTTGCTGTGGCTGTGGTGTAGGCCGGCGGCAACAGCTCCGATTAGACCCCTAGCCTGGGAACTTCCATGTGTCTCGGGTGCGGCCCTGAAAGGATGAAAGACAAAAAATAAAAATAAAAAAATAAAATTAAGAAAGAAGAAGAAACAGGGCCCGCGAGCTAATCCATGGTGACTTGACCCAGGTTAGGCTTCGGCTGGCTTGCCTCCCATTCCTTGGCCTCCCCAGCCGTGTCTTCGCCTCGCTTCCCCTTGGTCTCTCAGGACGTTTCTTCTCAGGCTGCTTTGCTGATTCACTCTTTGCGGCAGCCTTTCCGCTGGTGGAGGGGCTGGAGCCTGGGGCCCCGGCCCCTTTCTCACTCACGGCGTCTCCGAGTGGTCCGTGCACGTACACAGCTTCTCTCACCATCTCTGTGCCGCTGGCTCCTGGTTTTATCTCTAGCCTGATCTCTTCTCCAGGCTCAGGGCCCTGCGTCTAACTCCTCCTTGACATTTTTTTTCTTGTCTGCTTCACAGTCATTCCAAATTCTAAATGTTTTTCTTAGCCTGATCAGCCTTCACCCATCAGGAATGACCTGGGTCTGATGAGGTCGGGTCACTGGCTCGTTGCAGTGGGAAGACCACACACCGGAGTGACTGGGCAGCTTGCCAGCAAGGGACAGGACAGATTTGCTCCGGATCTGGGGCAGGGCAGAGTTTAGATGAAGTGCAGATGAAGCTGTGGTTTTTTGTTTTTGCTTTTTTTTCTTTTTAGGGCTGCCCGTGGGGCATATGGAACTTCCCAGGCTGGGGGTCGAATAGAAGCCGTAGCTGCCAGCCTGCACCATAGCCCCGGCAACACTGGATCTGGAATCCGAGCTACATGTGACCTGTGCCACAGCCCACGGCAGTGCCGAAGACCTAACCCACTGAGCGAGACCAGGGATCAAACCCACATCCTCCTGGATGCTAGTCAGGTTCTTAACCTCTGAGCCACAACGGGAACTCCTCAGAGTGTGTTTTGAGGGCCTCTAAGCCCAAAGTGTGAATGGGGTCAGCATTGGGTCTCACTGCCGTGGACTCGGGTTCTGTTGCTGTGAAAACCACAACATTCGGATACACGGTGGAAGGCCGTGACTAGAAATCCTTCACTGGAAGCTGTTCCCCTGGCTGGATGTCGCCGCGACGTCGGTCCTGCAGGCGAGAGCGGGTATCTCCTTCTCCTCGCTGCTGTGATTCCGAGCACAGTTTCTCGTAGTCTAGGACTTTGCAGACGAGGCCTTTCCTGTACAAGCAGTCAGCAGCCGCTGGAGGAAGGGGCATGACGACACTTTACTCCTGCAGTGTGCTCTTGACAGAAACATCGCTTCCTGTTCACGTGACAGCCAGCTCTTGTGTGTCTCTTGTCCCAGCCCAGCAAATCACAGGCCAGACCTTCACTTTCTCACAGCAGGCCCATTTTCTGCCTCACATCTGACTCCTGCTAGCCCTCCCCACTCCACCCCACCGGACACCGGGCTTGCCAGCCTCCCCGGGGCCCCACCAGCCAGCCCGAGACCGAGGGTCCTCCTTGTTGCCTGCCTCGCCTCTCACCGTTTGCTCCCCTTCCACCCCCAGTACGTCTTCCAGTAAGTCCTGTACCTTTCCTCCCGTGGATGCATCCGGAACTCATCAGCCCGTCTCCATCGCCTGATTACATCATTCCCTGCTTGGGTCAGTTTCAGTGCCTTCTCCTTGCTCTTCAGATAGAGACCAACAAACAAGGAAAGCCCCCGTTCAAATCTACTTTCATCCAGAACCTTCAAGCTGTACTAAGGCCTGAAAGGCTTTGTATTATTGGACTGGGGCTCGGGCCCAGACTCCCTCCCTATTTGGCTGCCCAGACTAGTTCTGTGTTCCTGGCAGAGGCTGTCATAGCACCTGTGCTTTTTCCTTCAGCTGGAGTGGTTTTAGTCCCGTCTTGGAGGATGTGTTGGTGGGAGGGCAGAGACTGCTGCTAGATTGTCCATGCCTGGCTGAGTATTTTGTTCTGAGGCACCACCCACACTCCTGTTCACAAATTTGTTTTAAACTGAGAGAATTTTTTTGTTTTTTTTTTGCTATACCTGCAGTACGTGGAACGTCCTGGGCCAGGGATCGAATCTGAGCCACAGCAGTGACAACGCTGAACCCTTGGCTACCAGGGAACTCCAAGAATCCTGTGTTTTTTGTTTTTTTTCTTTGGCTTTTTAGGGCCGCATCTGGGGCTTATGGAGGTTCCCAGGCTAGGGGTCTAATTGGAGCTACAGCTTCTGGCCTACACCACAGCCACAGCAATGCCAGATCCAAGCCACATCTTCGACCTACACGACAGCTCACCGCAGCACCGGATCCTTAACCCACTGAGCGAGGCCAGGGATTAAACCCGCAACCTCATGGTCACTAGTCAGATTCAAGATGGGAACTCCCAAGAGTCCTGTTTTTTTTAAAGGAGATGTTTATGTAGTGTGTACGGTTGTCGGATGTGTAAAGTAAGCGAAAGTTAACGTTCTCCATAGTTTAGAAGCACAGAGATAAGGAGTGGCAAATGGTAACGTTTTTTAAACAGCTCACCTTGCAACATCAGGGTGGTTTTTCTTTCTTTATCTTTTTAGGGCCACACCTGCGGCATATGGAGGTTCCCAGGCTAGGGGTCCAATCAGAGCTGCAGCCGCCAGCCCACACCACAGCCACAGCAACGCCGGATCTGAGGTGCGTCTGTGACCTGCGCCACAGCTCACGGCAGTGCCGGATCCTTGACCCACCGAGTGAGGCCACGGATCAAACCTGTGTCCTCATGGATACGAGTCAGATCCGTTCAGCACTGAGCCATGATGGGGACTCCAGGATGGTTTTCAATTTAACTGATTTTGAAGCTTGAAATCAGAGGGGTCAGATGTTTTTGTTTCGTGATTAAATCACAAAGTTAATCACAAATTTATTTAAATTATTAAATTTCTTGCCTTAGTTTAAGGCAGGTGTTCATTTTGGAGAGAGGTGACGAAAAAGCCACTCGTTTTAAATACTCATTGTCTTATAGAAATCACTTTCCAAATGCATTATGTTGCATTTGAGATGTTGGAAACAACTTGACGCCTTAGTGGCAGTCTGTCAGGTATTTCCTTAGAGTCTCCGAGGAGTTGGAATTACTTTATTTCTGCAACATTAGCTTTAACCTTTTAACATTTGTTCAAATATATGTGTATTAAAAAGATACGTATTCAAATTTTTTTGGCTATGCTTGTGGCATTTGGAAGCTCTCAGGCCAGGGTTTGCACCCATGCCACAAGGGAGAATCCTCAACCGCTAGGCCACCAGGGAACTCCTTTTTTAAAGACATTTAAGTGTTAATACTGTGAACCAGCCTTGTCTTGTTCATTGAGTATCAGCAGAGAATACAAAGTAGTGTACCCATGATGGAATGGAGACATACTTGACTAATTTTTAGCAGTGAGAGAAAGTTATTTTGTGCATTTTTTTTTTTTTTTCCTGGCCACCCCATGGCATTTGGAGTTCCCAGGGTAGGGATCAGGTGCCACAGATGTGGCAACACTGGATCCTTAACTCACTGTGCTGGGCTGTGGATGGACCCTGCATCCCAGGGCTGCAGACCCACGGCTGATCCCGGCGTGCCACCGTGGGAACACGTGTGTAACTGCTGTCTACAGCAGCACCTCGCCTCCGTGAGCACGGGCCAGTAGAACGTTCTGGGATGGTGGAGGTGTTGTATAATCCATGCTGTCCGCTAGCCATGTGTCACCCACTGGCCCAGCACCATTTACAGAAAAGGGGATTGTCTCTCCTGGGCCACAGTGTCTTTCTGTTACAGTGGTCATTTAGGTGGGGTCTTGTTCTTTACTGGTGTCATTATTTATTTTAAAATTATTTTTTGAGGTGTTCCCGTCGTGGCGAAGTGGTTAACGAATCCGACTAGGAACCGTGAGGTTGCGGGTTCGATCCCTGGCCTTGTTTAGTGGGTTAAGGATCTGGTGTTGCCCTGAGCTGTGGTGTAGGTCGCAGACGCGGCTCGGATCCCACGTTGCTGTGGCTCTGGCGTAGGCCGGTGGCTACGGCTCCGATTAGACCCCTAGCCTGGGAACCTCCATATGCCGCGGGAGCGGCCCTAGAAAAGGCAAAAAGACCCCCCAAAAATTATTTTTGATATTAGTATTTATTAATTTCTGTATTGGTTTTCTTCTTGGTTGGTTTTATTCTAGCTCCCGATGAAACTTTTGTTGCCTGTTTTCTGGAACGTGCTGATCACAGTTCTTTTAAAGTCTGAGTCTGGGTCCCTAGATCCGTTGATGTGGTTGCGCTGTCTCTTCTTCCTCGTGGAGGTCCTGGTAATTTTCCGTTGATGAGTGGATGGTAACGTGACACCTGAAGAAGCCCTGGGTGGTGGTGTTTTGCCCTGGTTTCTCTCCGTCTGTTAGAGTCAGGGTTGATCGCCCTAGTCCAGCCAGGGACTGAGCCGGTTCATGGCTGGTTTCGGCCCTCGTTCGAGCTGGCCTGTTTCCAGTTCATTCTCCCTCGTGGGGTTTCAGTCCTTCGGGGGGGGGGGGGCTGGGGACCAAGCAGAGCTTGGTTGTTTCCCAGAGCCCCTCTGTCGCGGCCGGCCCTGACCTTCAGTTCCCGCCCCTCCAGCACGGTGGGACCGAGGGTGGCTCTGCTTGGCCTCCCGGCCTTGCGCCACTCGCCGCCTGTCTGCCTGCACGGCCTCTCTGAGCTTCCACCTTGCCGCGGGCCTGCCGGGAGAGGTGCCGCGGCATCGGCTTCGTTTTCGGTGCGTCTGTCTTCTCCAGGACCATGGGCTGCCCTGGTCCCGGTGGCCTCCTGGTGCTCGATCCCCAGCATGGTGAGATGCCTGCCTTGCCGCCTCTGCCTGTGCGGCTGTGGAATGTGCACATGCCTTGGGTGAGGCGGCGGGGAGTCGGGCTCGCTGGCTGCAGTGCAGCCCTCTCTGTGGCGCGGTAACGCCCGAGAGCCTGGAGACACCTTCTTCGTGGCTTGTCTCAGTTCTGCTCTTCTCGTTCTTCTTGGGGGAAGGCTGATGGCTGCATCGCCTGCTGGCTGCAAACGGGAGTTCTTCATGGCCACTGTTAGGGTTTTTAAGTGCTTGAAGATACCGCGTGATAGCACACAGTGAAGACAGGCTGTGGAGGTGCTCCAGGCTAGAGGAGGCTTAAAGATAAGTGCGATGCCTGATCCTAGACTGGATGCTGTACCCGAAGGAAGGTGCCATAAGGGCTGCCGTGCTTTTAGGTCATTTGACGGAATTCTCACGTCGCCGGCGGATGAGATAAAGGTAGTGATATATCTGAAGCTGACATATTAACACATTAGATGCTGGGTATCTCGGACATCTCTACTCTCGGAAAACATTCACTGGAGTATTTAGAAGAGAAGCCCCACAGTCTATGTAACGTAGCCCAAACTGGCTAAAAACACACATCGTGTGTGCACATGTGTGTGGTACGGGTGACGAGCAGATGTGGTGAAATGTTAACAGCAGGTCGGGCTGGGTAAAGGTATGTGGGTGTTCTTTGTGTTATTTCTACTTATGCAACATTTTCTAAATGAGTGAAATTGTTTTCAAATAAAACATTTACAAAACTTACTGTTGGGACCTCCCTGGTGGTCTAGTGGTCAGGATTCGGCCCCTTCACTCCTGTGGACCGGGTTTGATCCCTCATCTGGGAACTGAGACCCCTCGCCAGTCCACTGCACGCCACAGCCAGAACCAAACAGCTGACCCCCCCCAGCCAATGAAACACTGTAAAGTGGAAATATGAGTTAAAGCTTTTCAGAACCATAAGCATCCCTGAGGCACTTGGGTTCTTAGCTGTGGGGTTGAAAAGCCCTGTACTACAGGATTTCTAAAGTGGGGTGTTTCAAAGCTAATTTCTCAAGAGTTCAATGTCTTTTTTATTTTTTTGTTTTTTTTTTTTGGTCTTTTGTCTTTTTAAGGCCGCACCTGTGGCATATGGAGGTTTCCAGGCTAGGGGTTCAATTGGAGCTGTTGCCACTGGCCTACACCACAGGCACAGCAATGCCAGATCCAAGCCATGTCTGCGGCCTACACCACAGCTCACAACAACGGTGGAACCCACTGAGTGAGGCCAGGGATCGAACCCACAACCTCATGGTTCCTAGTTGGATTCGTTTCCGCTGCTCCACAACGGGAACTCCAAGAGTTTCATATCATTGAGAAGGGAGGGGACCTCTGTTTCTGCTCAAAGAGGCATCATTCTGGCCCATAGAAACATGAACCGAGGGGCAGTTCCCTTGTGGCGCATACAGTGAGTTGGGGACCTGGTGGTGTCACTGTAGCGGCTTGGGGTGCTGCTGTGGTGTGGGGCTTGCACATGCCATGGGTAAGAAAAAAGAAACGTGAACTAGAGGGAGACTCATTAAAGATGGCTTCATCATTGAAGTTCCCATGCAGCGCAGTGGGAATGAATCTGAGTAGCATCCGTGAGGACACAGGTTCGATCCCTGGCCTTGTTCCATGGGTTAAGGATCCAGTGTTACCATGAGCTGTGGAGTAGGTTGCAGACACGGCTTGGATCCAGTGTTGCTGTGGCTGCGGTGTAGGCTGGAAGCTACAGCTCTGATTTGACCCCTAGCCTGGGAACTTCATATGCTGAGGGTGCGGCCCTAAAAAGACAAAAAAGAAAAAAAAGAAGATGGGTTAATCATTAAAGAGTGAGTGCCAAGAGGTTATTTAATTCAACTGAAGGTTTATTGTGGCTCAAATGAGACAATATCCAAGTGCATCGAGTCCCCGTCCTGGGTCCTGGCGGGCAGGGAACAGGAAAGGTAAACAATACGTCTTGATGAGACTGGAATTCCCGCCCCAGTGCAGTGGGATGGGTGCGTCTCTCCAGCGCACAGGCTCCCTCCTCAGCCTAGCCGCTCCGTGTCTGGGAACTCCGTATGCTGCCAGGTGGCCAAAAAAAAAAAAAAGATGACAGACAAAGGTGGGCAGGGCTTGGGGAACCAGCGGAGGGAAGTGAAGGCCCATGACCTGTGGAAGGGTGGGTGCTGGGCAGGACCATGGCCTCAGCTGGAGGGCGGGGGTCCCTGCTGCTGGACCGGGCAGGGGCGATGCCGTGGGGAAGTGGGTGTCCCAGCCTGGCGCCTGTCCTGTCTCCTGTGGGCATGTCACTGCTCAGATCCAGCAGGAAGCCCTGAGCAAAGGTGCTCGGCTGCGATGGACGCTGCCGTCAGCCTTTGGGGCAGAGCAGCGGGCAGAGTGGGTCTGAGGTGACGGTCCTGAGTGCGGGGGCTGGGAAGGGAGAGAGCAGACTGACGGGGGCCCCGGGGCAAGGCGGGGCGGGGGGGGGGTGAGACCTGTGGGACTTGCAGGGGTCACTCCCGCCCCCCCAGTTAGTAGCATCGTGTTTTATGCGCTCCGTGAAAACCGAGCTTCCCTGACTCTCTGGTTTGGAAAATACTTCATTGGAGTTCAGTTGAGGTCAGCAAGCCAGGTGGTGGTTTTCTGCGGCAGAATTCAGTTGGTACATCAGGTGTTGGCTGGATGCGCAGCCCTCGTCGAGCTCTGCTGGGTGGAGTGGGGCTGTGGGAGGGGTGGGATGGGTCCTTTCCCGGGCAGTCCCAGGCAGGCTGAGGAGCTCCAGTGTGGGCATGTGACAAGGCAGCTTCCTGTTGGTCACACGCTTTCCTCTCCTGAGAGTGCTCCCGTGGCCTTTTTGTTCGAGGAAGAAGCAGACTTTTGGCAGTGCAGGAAGACGTACTCTTTCCATATTCTGGTTCCAGCTCTCCGCCACGCCACCCGTCTGGGTTTGTTTTAAAAATTTGACAGCTAATTAAAGTGTCGTTTGGCTGGAAGTGCATTTAAACCCCGAGGTTTTTTGTTTTTTTAAATGAATCTGGAATGTTCTCATCTTTTCACTTTTTCAATTTATGTTTTCGGACAGGCCGATGAAGTTAGAATGGGGTCTTTCGGGCCGCCCCAGTCCAGGATGACTGGGGTCCTTTATGCAAGGAGGCTTTTGGGTGCAGAGCAGGTGCTCAGGGGGGAAGGCTGTGCGGAGAGGCGGGGCCGGGGCCAGAGGCAGCGTCAGGTCCAGGTCACCCACCCGCCAGAAGGTGCACGAGGCGGGAGGACTCTTCCCCCACAGGTTTCAGAGGGAACACAGCCCTGCCGACACCTTGATATCGAACTGTAGCCTCCAGGTGGGTGAGAGAGGACACTTCTGTTCTAAGCCACCCGGTTCGTGGTTCCTTGTCAGGGCCAATCTAGGAAACTAGTACCCCCTCCGGATCTTAGCTCAGAGTAAAGACGGACTCCATCAGGAGCTCATTCCAAATTCTTTTAAAAACTTGTTGGTAATAAGAAGTTAAAAGTGGATGCCTGTTAAAAAAGTGCTTGTTTTGGGTTTGAGACTCTTTATGAGCTTTTTTGTTTTTTAAAAATTTATAAAATTAATTTTTTATTTTAATTTTTAATTTTTTTTTTGTCTTTTTGCCTTTTCTAGGGCCGCTTTTTATGGCATATGGAGGTTCCCAGGCTAGGGGTCCAAGCGGAGCTGTAGCCACCGGCCTACGCCTCAGCCACAGCAACGTGGGATCCGAGCTGCCTCTGCAACCTACACCACAGCTCACGGCAACGCCAGATCCTTAACCCACGGAGCAAGGCCAGGGATCGAACCTGCAACCTCATGGTTCCTAGTCGGATTTGTTAACCACTGCGCCACGATGGGAACTCCTATTTTAATTTTTTATATTTTACTTGAGTATAGTTGACTTACAGTGTGTTATTGAGCTATTTTGATGAAAACATTTTCATGTTGACATGAAATATCTGATAATTTATTGTGTTATAGTAATAATGTATTATAAACGTGCCAGATAATAAAGCTTAGGAGAAATTCTTTTTTTTTCTTTTTTTTTTAGGGCTGCACCCATGACATATGGAAGTTCCCAGGCCAGTGGTTGAGTTGGAGCTACAGCGGCCGGCCTACACCACAGCCACAGCAACACAGGATCCAAGCCATGTCTGTGAGCTACACCCTCGCTCACGGCAATGCTGGATCCTTAACCCACTGAGTGAGGCCAGGGATTGAACCTGCGTCCTCATGGATCCTAGTTGGGTTCGTTACTGCTGAGCCACGCTGGGAACTCCAAATGTAGGAGAAATTGATCCCCTGTTTATAGTTGAAATTTCTTGGGCTGGGTTAGCTCCACTTTTCACTTATGGCTCCTCATGTCCTGCCTGTGTATGGTTCTCTGTACCCTTCCTGTGAGGAAACTGACGGTCATTCTCATGTTTTTAAAACTATCAAAAAAGGATCGTAGCGCGTTGCCCTTGTGTTTGGTGTGTTGGGGGCCTGGTATTGTGGCTCACAGTCACCGCTGGCCCCGGAACTTCCATCTGTCTTGGGCGTGGGTTTCGGAAGGTGTCTGGGTGTTGGAATGGCCTGTGGTTTAGATTGCTCCCACGACCCATGTGCTGTCTGGGCCACCCTTTTATTCAGTTAACAGTGAACAGATTGCTCCTTCGTTTCGAATGCTGAGCTTCACAGTTGAAATGCAGTCTGGGCTGGGTGGCAGCCCCTTTTCTGTTGTGATACTGAGGCTGGGTCAGATAACATCTTGACCATTGGTAATGGGTCATTCACTGTCTGTGTTATTTCTGCTCCCGATGTTTAAAAAAAATTGCAGAAGCAGTGTATTGTCATTGTAGAGGAATGAGACATCATCAGAATAGACGTGTTTTTTCCTCCAAGGATTAGCAGAAGGAATATGTCAAGAAGAGACATTTATTTGCCTGACAAAATTGATACAGTGCTTACCAGGTGCCCTGTACTGTGGTGGGCAGTTGGGATGCATTGGAGCACCTGTTTGAGCGGGTTTGCTGGGGGCCTCATGGGGAAGACCCGGGAGGGAGTTTGGTCTGGAGGCGGTGGCCATGCTCCCGTCTGGCCACAAGGCGGGGGCCTCGCGCAGCACAAAGGCGCCCGCCTCTGCCTTCTCCGGGACAGGCCACCTGACTGGACAGGCCACCTGACGCTGCCTTAAAATTCCCCGGGCGCAGGGGAAGGTTTAAACCTGTCCCTTTGTTATGTTCATGTGAGGTCCTAGGCGGCTCTTTGGCAGGAGAGGTTATGAGATTACGTAACGAAAAAGTCTTTGGTGGTCGTAACTAATTCCTACATATTTTTACACGTAAGGCTTGTAGAAATGTAATTTCCTGTCTTTTGTGTGTGTGTGTGTGTTTTTGCTATTTCTTTGGGCCGCTCCCGCGGCATAAGGAGGTTCCCAGGCTAGGGGTCGAATCGGAGCTGTAGCCACCGGCCTACGCCAGAGCCACAGCAACGCGGATCCGAGCTGCGTCTGCAACCTACACCACAGCTCACGGCAACGCTGGATCGTTAACCCACTGAGCAAGGGCAGGGATTGAACCCGCAACCTCATGGTTCCTAGTCGGATTCGTTAACCACTGCGCCACGATGGGAACTCCTGTAATTTCCTGTCTTTACCATGTGTGAGTAGTATCCAGTTTAAGAAGAAGAAGAGATTAAAAGTTAACCAAAGAAAAAATTTTATACCACCGAAGATTTTGTCTTAGTTTTTTTTTTTTCATTTTGTTTCTTTTTGCCTGTGACCATATGCGGTTCATATTTCATTCGTAATTAGATATGTTTTTGTTGTCACCATAGGCAGATCAGTAGTTTTCAAAGCGTAGTAGTTGATGGGTAGAGTTGATTTCTTGGGTGGCTGGGAGGAGTGGGACAATATAAAGAATCCCAGTGCCAGTCAGGTTGTGGCATAGGACAACCAAAGGGCAGAAGAGAACACTGGTGTGAGGGGGACGGCCCTGTGCTTCTCCTCCCCAGTGGCAGAGAAACTACAGCCTGCGTGAGTTACTGGGCCAGGGATTGGACCTGCACCGGTGCAGTAACCAGGGCCCAAGCAGCCAAAATGCGAGAGCTTTGGGTGTCTGAACTGTTCTTGGCATTAGTCCCTTGTCCCCCCAGGCTCTTGTTTGGCCTTTCCCAGAGCCCTCGGTCACAGAGCCACCTTGTCTCTGCTCTGGGGTCTGCTGGAGGGTGTCTGAGCCTCTTTTCTAGGGTGGAGCCATGCTGCGTTTTCCAGGCATCTCAGGGCAGGCGGCCTTCTGCCGTCCTCCGTTTTTCAGCTCTTGGCATTCCTCGGGCTGGGTTCTCTGGTTTGCCGTTGCTGGTTGTGTGTTGATTTTGTTTTGTTAGTGATGAGAGACTGCGGTTGCCCGGAAGCAGTTCTCCACGTCGGTTCCCAGGCTGGCTGGCCCAGCCTCCCCCGGGAACCCGTGCAGGTTCCCAGGCCCGCTCCAGGAGTCCTGAGGCGGAAACTGCGGGCGGGGCCGGCGGGCTGTGCTTGACCCAGCCTTCCGGGGGTTCTCTTGGGCCGTTTGAGGGTCACCATCCCCAGGCATCGCTGCTTTAATGAAGTTAAACCAGTAGCTCTGAGCACACGCCCCCTCGGGTCGTGGTACATGCGAGCACCGAAACGGACGGTATCCTAGTCCTTGAAATCAAGGTACCTCAAACTAAATTATCTGTTTCTTTGCTTTTTGGACGTCAGTATTTCTGTAGCATGATGTCTTTTATTTAAAGTTGATAATACTTTTGATTTCAGACTGATTAACGTGGATGTCTCGGGGACTTTTGTTGGCCGTTTGAACCTTCATCTGGACGAATGCGTGGAGAGGACGCAGCCCAGGGCTCCCGCCTTCCCTGGGGCCTCTTCTTGCTGCCAGCAAGGGCGCTTTCATTGCTCCATTGACTACTCCCCAGCTGTTCCCATTGAGTCCGTCTGCCAGTTGGTGAGACAGGCTTTGTGAATCAGCCCCGGCTGGCACCGTCTCCTCGCTGAGCTGTTCTGCCGTTTGTGGAGCAGATACGCAAGTCTGTGGCATGAGACAGTCGGGCTGCTCAGCTCTGCCTTCTGCTCTTTAAATAACACACTTTCTTAAAACCTTGCGTACAAGTCTGGCAGTAAGATGAGGTCTTAGAAACACGAAAAGAAAACAGCAAAAAGCTATTGGCTAAAACCTGACAAAAACTTAAAAAGCAGGACTTTTAGAATATTGGTTACTCGAGGGCTGATTAGGTGAATAATCCTGCCCAAGAAATTAGGTTTTCCTAAGAGAAGATTAAGCAAAATGGTGCTTAGGAGAGATGAGTGATTTGAAATAGTATTTCTGTGTCTCTTATAGACCTGGAAAGGAAAGAGCAAGAATTGGAGCAACTGCGAATGGATTGTGAGCACTTCAAAGCCCGCCTGGAGTCTGTGCAAGCGGACAGCGTGCGAGAGAAGAAGGTGCGATGCCCACAGGCAGCGACGCGCAGGCCAGGGCCAGGCCCGGGTCGGTAGGGTGGTGCTGGCCACGGCCTGGCCCTTAAGCCTCAGGACATTGAGTTTTTAACTGTGTTTATTCTGAATGGGTTGGAAAATAGCTGATCATTTGGATTTTACAACCAGGTAATGCGGAGATTGTTTACTTGGTGTCTTTTTTCTCCTTAATGGCTGGACCCATGGTATATGGAAGTTCCTGGACCAGGGACTGAATCCAGGCTGCATCTGCAACCTATGCTGGATCCTTTAACCTGCAACACCGGGCCGGAGATCCAACCTGTGCCTCCTCAGAGACCTAGGCTGCTGTAGTTGTGTTTTTTGTTTTTTTTTTTGTCTTTTTGCTATTTCTTGGGCCACTCCCGTGGCATATGGAGGTTCCCAGGCTAGGGGTCTAATTGGAGCTCCAACTGCTGGCCTACACCACAGCCACAGCAGCACCAGATCCGAGCCGCATCTGTGACCTACACCACACCTCACGGCAATGCTGGATCCTTAACCCACTGAGCAAGGCCAGGGATCGAACCTGCAACCTCATGGTTCCTAGTCGGATTCGTTTCCTCTGTGCCACAGTGGGAACTCCTTGGTGTGTTTTAATAATGGCTTACTGTTATTTTTTATGTTTGAAAAACCGTTTTTCACAGTATTATTATTATTTTTTAGGACTGCACCTGTGGCATATGGAGGTTCCCAGGCTAGGGGTCTAATTGGAGCTACAGCTACCAGCCTATGCCACAGCCACGGCAATGCAGGATCCTCAACCTACTGAGCGAGGCCAGGGATAGAACCCACAACCTCATAGTTCCTCGTCGGATTCATTTCCGCTGTGTCATGACACTGTGAACACCGTATGATAAGAATCTTGAAAAAAATCATGTATATGATGATTTACGATGAAGATAGATACATGAAATAGAAACATTTGTAATTAACTTAGAGCATTTACTGATATTTTAGAAATAACCAATTTTATTTCATTCTGATATTTGGTTCTTAAAAGTTACACATTTATTTGTATGGAATACATTATTTCCTCTTCTCTTCTATAAAGCTGGAACTATTCTGCCACTTCTGCTGAGATTTGGAGCTTGAGTGTGTTTTTATTTTGGAATAGTAAAATAGGAATAGTACCAGTGACGGCAGCTGGGAGGTGCTGTTTCCTGTGTGCTGACAGGTGGGCAGCAGCTGTCCATGCAGGTGGGTCAGCAGGTGGTGTTAACCTGCAGGCCGTCCGGTGCTGGTCCAAGGTCCCACCCTCTGCCCGCGAGCCCAGCTCTGTTTTGTGCTGCCTTCTCTCTCGAAGGAGCTCTGAATGTTTGTGGCTGTAGTGGAGGTTTTCCAGAACTGGTGGACTTTGTATAGACTTTAATATCGAGCAGGTAGGACAGATGAGAGGATGAGTTTTAGTCTCAAAATTGAGGTAGGCTGGAGTTTCTTTTGTGCACAGCAGAAACGAATCCGACTGGTAATGTAAAAAAGCCAATAAATAAATCAACAAAAAAGGAGTAATTCAGTCTGTAACCTTCTGATACTGGCTTCTTCATTAGATGCAGCCAGGTAGTTGCGTGCATTACTAGTGGGTTGCTTTTTATTGCTGCGGAGTGGTGCACGGTATGGACATACTGCGGTGTAATAACCATGCTCCCATTGAAGCACATTCGGTTGTTGCGTTTTTTTCTTGCTGTCTTGAATAAAGGCATTATGAACCTCTGCGTATAGGTTTTTGTGTGAATGTGTGTTTTCATTTCACTGGGGTAAATGCCCAAGCGTGCAGTTATTGGGTTGTGTGGTAAGTGATTGGTTTTGTAAGAAATTACCATATTGTTTCCCGAGTGGCTGTACCATGTTACATTCTCACCAGCAGAGAATGAGTGAGTCACTTCCTCCCCCTCCTGATTAGCATTTGGTGTTATCGCTGTTTTATTTCAGCTGTTCTGATAGATGTGTCTCGGTTTTAATTTGTTTTCCCTGTTGGCTAATGATGTTGAAACCTGTTCGTATGCTTATTTGCTGTCTATGTATTTTCTCCTGTGAAATAATCTGTTTGTGTCTTTTGCCTATTTTCTCTCTTTTTTTTTTTTTTTTTTTTTTAGGGCTGTACTCACGGTGTATGGAAGTTCCCAGGCTAGGGCTCAAATTGGAGCTGCAGCTTCTGGCCTACGCTACAACCATAGCAATTCGGCATCCAAGCTGCTTCTGCAACCTACGCCACAGCTCGTGGCAACACTGGGTCCTTAACCCCTGAGTGAGGCCAGGGATGGAACCTGCGTCCTCATGGTTACTAATTGGGTTCTTAACTCACTGAGCCGCAATGGGAACTTGAGTTTGCTTTTTTAAATGTTGATCTTCTATCTTGTGATTTGGCTGAACTCACTTAGGGGTTCTAGGAGCTTTTTGTAAATTCCTTGAGGTTTTTTATCATGCACAGTCGTGTCATCTGCAAACATAGAGAGGTCTACAGAACTGTGTTATGTAAGAGCGGTGGGAGCGGACATTCTTGCCTTTTTCTTGATCTTGGGGGTAATCATTCAGTCTCAAGCAATTCAGTATGATTTTTTTTAAAGAAACAGACTTTGTTTTTAAAAGAAGCTTTAGGTTTATAGCAAAATTGAGTGAAAAGTACAAAAATTTCCCACATACTCTCTTATTTGTGGATGCTCTTTTTAAAAAAATCAATTTCCAGGAGTTCCCGTCGTGGCGCAGTGGTGAACGAATCCGACTAGGAACCATGAGGTTGCGGGTTCGGTCCCTGCCCTTGCTCAGTGGGTTAAGGATCCGGCGTTGCCGTGAGCTGTGGTGTAGGTTGCAGACGCGGCTCGGATCCCGCGTTGCTGTGGCTCTGGTATAGGCCGGTGGCTACAGCTCCGATTGGACCCCTAGCCTGGGAACCTCCATATGCCGTGGGAGTGGCCCAAGAAAATGGCAAAAAGACAAAAAAAAAAAAATCAATTTCCAGAGTTCCCATCGTGGTGCGCAGTGGTTAACGAATCCGACTAGGAACCATGACATTGTGGGTTCAATCCCTGCCCTTGCTCAGTGGGTTGGGGATCCGGCGTTGCCCTGAGCTGTGGTGTAGGTCACAGACGCGGCTCAGATCCCGCGCTGCTGTGGCTGCGGCGTAGGCTGGTGGCTGCAGCTCCGATTAGACCCCAGACTGGGAAGCTCTATATGCCTTGGGAGCAGATCAAGAAAAGGCAAAGAGACAAAAAAAAAAAAAATTCAATTTCCCTTTTATTCCTAGCTTGCTGAGAATTTTTATCATGAGTGAGCTGGATTTTTGTTCCATTTTTAGAACATTTCCATCTATTTTATTTTAATTAGTCCTTGTCCTTTTGCCCTACCCCAAGCAACTGCTCATCTGCTTTCTTTTTTTTTTTTTTTTTGTCTTTTTGCTATTTCTTTGGGCCGCTCCCGCGACATATAGAGGTTCCCAGGCTAGGGGTCTAATTGGAGCTGTAGCCGCCGGCCTACGCCAGAGCCACAGCAACGCGGGATCCGAGCCGCGTCTGCAACCTACACCACAGCTCACTGCAACGCCGGATCCTTAACCCACTGAGCAAGGGCAGGGATCGAACCCGCAACCTCATGGTTCCTAGTCGGATTCGTTAACCACTGCGCCACGAGAGGAACTCCTCATCTGCTTTCTATCTGGATAATTTGCCTTTTTTGGATATTTTGTAGAATTGGAATCATACACTAGTAGCCTTTTGTGTCTGGTGTAATGTTTTGGAAGTTCATTCATGTAAGCCTACATCAATTATTTGTTCCTTTTTCATTGCTGTATAATATTCCATTGGACGGCCATATGGACGTGTATGTGTATATATACACCACATTTTCTTTATCCACTCACAAGGTGATGGGAATTTAGCTTACTTCTAGTTTTTGACTTATGAACAATGCTACTATAAACGTTTACGTGCAGGTCTTTGCATGTACTTATTTTAAGATTTTTTTCTTGGGGAGATACATAGGAATGAAACTGCTGGGTTGTGTGGTGAGCATCTGGTTACCTTTCTGAGAAACTGGCAAACGTTTACCAGACGTGCATTCTACATTCCACCCAGCAGTGTTTGAAGGTCCTACTTGTTTCCATATTCTTTTTTTAAAAGTGATTTTTATTTTTTCCGTCATAGCTGGTCTTTTTTCCACATTCTCGTGAGCATTTGTTAGTGTTGGTCTTTTAGGCTATAACCACTTTAGTGGGCGTAGTGGAATCTCGTGAATTTGCATTTTCCTCACAACTGATTTTGTTGAACATCTTTTCTTGTGCTTATTATCCATTTATATGTTTTCTTTGGTTAAATGTTTATTTAAATCTTATGGAATTCCCAGGAGGCACAGTGGGTTAAGGATCCGGTATTGTTACTGCTGTAGCTTGGGTCACCGCTGTGATGTGGGTTAAGTCCCTGGCCCCAGAACTTCTGCCTGCCGCAAGGTTCAGCCGAAAAGATAAAAAAAAAAAAAAAATCTTTTACCTATTTTTCTCTGGATAGTTTGTCTTTTTGAGTTGTAAGCATTCTTTATATATTCTTCACACACATCCCCCCCTTTTTTTTTTGTCTTTTTATGGCCGCACCCATGGCATACGGAGGTTCCCAGGCTAGGGGTTGAATTAGAGCTGTAACTGTTGCTCCCCAGCCACAGCAACGTAAAATCTGAGCTGCATCTGTGACCTACACCACAGCTCGTGGCAATGCTGGATCCGTAACCCACTGATTAAGGCCAGGGATCGAACCTGCGTCCTCACGAACGCTAGTCACATTCATTTCTGCTGAGCCGTGAGGGGAACTCCTACACATCCCTTTTTAGATATAGAAATATTATCTTTTAGTACATGGCTTGTCTTTCCACGTCCTTACCGAATCTTTTGAAAATAAAAATTTAAAATTTTGGTAAAGTTAAATTCATAATTTTTAATGGATTATGATTTTGTTTTGATATTTAATAAATATTTGCTTAACCAAGGTCACAGAGCTTTTCTTCTCACAGTTTTTTTTTTTTCGCCTTTTTAGGTCCGTACCCACGGCATTTGGAGGTTCCCAGGCTAGGGATCTAATCAGAGCTGTAGCCTCCAGTCTACACCACAGCCACAGCAATGTGGGATCTGAGACACATCTGTGACCTACACCATAGCTTATGGCAATTCGGATCCTTAACCCACTGAGTGAGGTCAGGGATCGAACCCACAACCTCATGGTTCCTAGTCGGATTCGTTAACCACTGAGCCACGATGGAAACGCCTCTTGTCACAATTTTATATTTAGGTCTATGATTCATTTTGAGTTTTTTTCTACATATGGATGCCCAGTTGTTTATTGTTGAAAAGATTATTTTTTTCCATTGAATTGCCTTGGCAGCTTTTTTTTTTTCTTTTTTGGCTGCCTTGTGGCACATGGAATTCCCTGGCCAGGGATCAGATCTGAGCCACAGTTGTGACCTACCCTGCAGCTGTGGCAACGCTGGATTCTTAACCCAAAAACTTCATCCCGGTGCTCAAGAGATGCTGCCAATCTCACTGCGCCACAGGGGGAACTCCTCGCCTTTTTTTTTTTCTTAGGGCCGCACCCGCAGCATATGGAAGTACCCAGGCTGGGTGTTAAATCAGAGATAAAGCCACTGGTCTGCACCACAGCCATAGCAACGCCAGATCTGAGCTGTGTCTGCGACCTGTACTACAGCTCTCAGCAACACCGTATCCTTAACCCACTGAGCAAGGAAGGCTAGGGATCCAACCCGCATCCTCACGGAGACGAGCAGGGTTCATTTCTGCTGAGCCACCGTGGGAGCTCCACTTGGCCGCTTGTCAAAAATCGATTGTCATGAATGTCAGCGTTTCACTGCGCCGTGTGTCTGTCCTTGCGCCACCGTCTCACGGTTTGATTTCTGCAGCTTTAGTGTAGATTCATGGGGGTTTGTTTTTTAAATCAGCTGGTACGCATCCTCTGTCCTTTTTTCAGACGTTCTTTTTGTGTTCCCATTTTGCACGAAATAAGAATTTCAGAGTCAGATTGTCATGTGTGCAGAGGGGCCTGCTGGAGTTCGCACAGAGGTTGTGTTGAGTCTCTAGATTGACTTGAGGATTGCCGCCTTAGCCTGTGTGGGACCGCCTGCTCCTTGAGCGTGATAGAGCTTTCCCTTTCTCTGGGTCTTTCCCTTTCTCCATAATGCTTTATAGTTTTTACTGTACAGGGCTTGAACTAAGTTTGTTAAATTTATCCCTAGGGTTTTTGTTTGTTTTTGCTTTTTAGGGCTGCACTTGTGGCATATGGAGGTTCCCAGGCTAGGGGTCGAATTGGAGCTACAGCTACTGGCCTGCACCACCGCCATGGCAATGCAGGATCTGAGCTGCATCTGCGACCTATGCCACAGCTCATGGCAACACTGGGTCCTTAACCCACTGAGCGAGGCCAGGGATCGAACCTGCAGCCTCGTGGTTCCTAGTCGGATTCGTTTCCACTGCGCCACAGTAGGAACTCCCAAAGTATTTTCTTGTTTTTGATGTTATTGCGAATGGATTTCGTAGCTTTGCGCGCCTCGTGGTTTTACTGTACTCTCTGTGCAGCCCCGTGTTGGGGCTTGTCTGCTTGCCGCCAGCAGGGGTGACCACAGAAGACAGTTCTCGTTGACCTTGCGGAGGAAGCAGCAGAGCCAGACTGCTGGGAATGCAGCCTGCTTCCCTGCGAGCAGAGCCAGCGTCCCGGAGGGAGGGCGGGGTGCGGATTCTGCCTATGTCACCCTGGCATGAGTGGCTGAAGAGGGGGTCTAGGAGCCCAGACTGCTGTTGTGATGAAGCCGTGTACTAAAAACTCAGAGTTAGTATATTCCAGAAAACAGCTTTATTAGCAGGGGTCCCTGGCTCAGGGACCATGGTTCCCCTCAAATACATTCGACCACATGTAGGAGTGTGTGTGAAGCTCTGCGTACCAAATGCATCGCCCCCAGGCAGCTGAGAAGCAGGGCCCTTGGCCCGCAGGGTTTGGTCTGTGGGCTGCTGCTCCCTAGTCCCCCACAGGCGGAAGCCCCTCTGCCTCACCTGTCCTGCACTCACCTCTGTGAGAGGAGAACCGAAACCGTCTCGTGTGCTTCACCTTGTGGGCTCTTGGGCTGCTGGGGTTTCTACGTGGGTGCTTTCCATGCTCTGAGGAAGGAAACGTGCTCGTGTTTTAAGGGAACAGCGGGTAACGGGATAGTGACCCTGGGGCGGGCAGGCCCCACATCACCCAGGCCCCACCCGAAGGCGAGCCTGTGGGAGTGCTGGTGGGGCCGGAGGCCGCGTGCTGGGGACGGTGTGTTGGTGAAGAACCCTGGCTGAGACTTGCCAGCTCTGTTCCTTCGGAAGCCGCCGGTGGGCGGGGAGACGTCTTGCCTGGCCTCCGACCTGTGGTTGTAATGGGCTGAGCCTGCCGGGATCTCCTTCCTTCTCACTCCTGGCCTGCCCCCGCTCCCGCCTGTCCTGCCTGGTCTGGGCTGCCTCGTGTGGCGTTTCTAAAAGTGGAGACCAACCTGGTGGTGGCAGGCGCCGTTATCAGAGACCTTGCTGTGCGTGCGCACTGCTGCGTTGGGTTGGCGCTTTCTGCAGCTGCCCGGGTTGGTGCTCTCCTGGGTCTCGCCACTTGGGACCTGAAGACCTCGTTTTCCAACTTCCTTTAAGGAAGATGAAGTCAGGTCTTTGGAGGGTTTAGGAACGCTGATGTGCTGGTGCGTTCTCTTCCGTTGGTGTTATGTTTGCCTCTGAAGTTTAAAAAGATACGGCTTACGCCTTTCTAAGGGCTGGTTTTCATTCGCCAACTATTTACTATATTCTCTGTGCATTTCTTTTCTTTAAAAATGTCTTTGAAAGGAGACACGGTAGAGATGTTTTGAGGTGGAAGGCTATTCATTTCTCTGATTTTACTTCGGTTTGATTTCAGGAGAAGCTGGCTCTTCGACAGCAGTTGAATGAAGCAAAGCAGCAGCTCCTGCAGCAGGCAGAGTATTGCACAGAAATGGGGGCAGCAGCCTGTACCATTTTGTGGGGCGTCTCCAGCAGCGAGGAAGTGGTCAAAGCCATCCTGGGAGGCGTAAGCACGAGCCGGGGCATCTGGGTGCTGTGTGACCAGGACGGCGTGCCCCCCCCGAGGCGCCTGCAGACCAAACCCATTTCTTTTGTCCGCCACAGGGCTTTGGAACACAGCCCTGTCGGGCCCATTGCCACCTGCCGCCCCAGGGGACGCGTAGCACGAACGAGATCCCTCCCCTCCTGGGATCTGTGTGGCGTTGTGGGGGTGGTCCCGTCTCCTTGTTAACGCCTGGCATTTATGTGCCTAACGAGGTTGAAAGTGCTTGTACATATGTTACTCCATGGGTCACGGGGCGTATGACACATGTATGTTAACAGCATGTGCACACACACGCATCAGGAACTGAACAGGGGAAGAGAGATTAGAAATGAACTTTTTTTTTGGTCTTTTGTCTTTCCAGGGCCGCACCTGCGGCGTATGGAGGCTCCCAGGCTAGGGGTCTAATCGGAGCTGCAGCTTCTGGCCTACACCACAGCAACGCAGGATCTGAGCCGCGTCTGCAACCTACACCACAGCTCTCGGCAACGCCGGCTCCTTGACCCACTGAGCGAGGCCAGGGACCGAACCCGCAACCTCATGGTTCCTAGTCGGATTCGTTAACCACTGAGCCACGACAGGAACTCCTCGAAATGAACTTTGATTAAGGTGAACAGTTAGCAGTGGCAGGGAGGAAGGCCCTTGGCATAAACTGAGTGAAGCCTGCGGTCTGTTCTAGGGACAGTGCCTGAGTCACCCGACCCGGGTGCAGGGAGGTGGGCAGACAAGGCCTAGCGGCGAGGGCGGGATGGGATTGTGGAGGAACTTTCATGCCTGGTCGATGGCTTTGTCCTGGCCGTAGGACTGGAGTCCTTCAGGGGCTCCGAGTGAGTGAGAGGACGAGGGGAGAACTTGGGATGAACCTGACAGTGAGTGCGGGTAGAGGGGTGGGGTTGTAGGGTGGGACTGGCCGGGAGAACTAGTTGGAAGTTCGTCCAGCGGCTCAGGCCGCACCTGCGGTGTCGGGGGTGGAAGTGGCGGAGCTGTGGATTGAGGCAGGAGTGGCGGCACGGTGGCCCCGCAGTGGAGAGGACAGGAGGAGCTCACGGGGGACTGCGCTTTGACTCTGGGGCGTCACGTGGTCCTGAGTGGCAACATGTCGGGTGGAGGCCAGTAACACGTCACTCATCACTTGCAGAAATAAAAATGATGGAGAAACTAAATGTGTTTC
The DNA here is from genome assembly GCF_016906955.1 of Phacochoerus africanus. Lineage (NCBI taxonomy): Eukaryota > Metazoa > Chordata > Mammalia > Artiodactyla > Suidae > Phacochoerus > Phacochoerus africanus. The sequence goes on along the minus strand of NC_062544.1, from coordinate 286,601,108 downwards.
AGAGCTTATTGAGCTTTATTGAGGTATAATTTACATGCCATAAAATGCATTCCTTTGTACATTAGTGGTTTTCAGCTAAGTTCTAGAGTTGTGTAATCACTCCACTCTCCTGGCTTAGACTGTTTATCTCACCCCGTGATGCTCCCTTGTGCCACTCGTAATAAAATATGCTGGTTTTCACGCTGTTTCTCAGATCCCTTCCCTGGCCCCCCAAGGAAGCACTTTCAAGGGGCTGCAAACTTGGAAATGCTTTTTGCTGAGTAATGAAGGTTTAAACTGCCAGATGAGCCTGTTCACTGTCTTTTGTGTTGAAGTTTCACTTAAGATTTTATTTGAGGAGTTCCCGTTGTGGCGCAGTGGTTAATGAATCCGACTAGGAACCATGAGGTTGCGGGTTCGGTCCCTGCCCTTGCTCAGTGGGTTAAGGATCCGGCGTTGCTGTGAGTTGTGGTGTAGGTTGCAGACGCGGCTCGGATCCCGCGTTGCTGTGGCTCTGGCGTAGGCCGGTGGCTACGGCTCCGATTCGACCCCTAGCCTGGGAACCTCCATATGCCGCGGGAGCGGCCCAAGAAATGGCAAAAAGACCAAAAAAAAAAAAAGATTTTATTTGAAAAACAGTCTTGCCAGAGGCTTGAGAACCTCTGATTTCATGCCTAGAACAAAGAACTTATTTTTCTGGTCTATTTCTAGTATATTTGGGTGAATTCACCCAATGCTTCTGTCACTGTAAATTTGAAGTCTTTCCCATATACATAAATATGTATATGAAAATATATATATATACTGGCCACCCCGTGGCATGTGCGAGTTCCTGGGCCAGGGATTGAACCCAAGCCACAGCAGTGACAACGCCAAGATCCTTAACCTGCACTGCAAGGGAACTCCTCTTGTATATATCCCATGTATATTTTTATTTTATTCTGTTCATCTCAGGGTAGTTTTACTACATGCCCCGAGCTCCTTTTTTCTGATCTTTTCAATGGAAACTTTTAACGAAGGAATAGGTTTTAAAATATTGCTTTTGGGAGTTCTGTCATGGCTCAGCAGAAACACATCTGAGTAGCATCCATGAGGACATGGGTTCGATCTCTGGCCTTGCTCAGTGGGTTAAGGATCCAGCATTGCCATGAGCTATGGAGTAGGTCGCAGACGTGGCTCAGATCCTGTGTGGCTGTGGCTGTGGTGTAGGCCAGCGGCTACAGCTCTAATTCAACCCCCAGCCTGGGAACTTCGCATGCCGCAGGTGTGGCCCAAAAAAGACAAAATACAAGAATAAAGCGAAGTAAAACATGGCTTCTGTAATTAAAACCAAGGTCTGTCCTCTGGCATTTTGAAGATGACCTGGTGTCTGTGAGAGGCTGTGAGACTTCGTTTCTGACCTTTCAGGGTAAAGCTGTGAAGTTTTTCAGCATCACTGGCCAGACAATGGAGAGTTTTGTGAAGTCGCTGGACGGGGATGCCAAGGAGCTGGACTCGGATGAAAATCAGTTTGTCTTCGCCTTGGCCGGGATCGTCACGAGTGAGTAATTCTCTCCACACGTAGCGACGTTCCGATGGGTGTCCCGGAGCGGTGATCAGAGGCGGGTGTGTGCACACACCTGTCAGCAACCTTTTCCCATCGGCTTCTGCCCTGGCGGGTCCGACTCGGTGGGTGTGGGGTCGGGAGCGCGTGTGTGAACCGCGGACCGTCAGCCCAGATGCTTCTGAGGCGGGTCGGTCGGTAAGAACAGCTCGTTTTAGGCAACACAGGATGCGTTTGCAGGTCCTGTTCTCCACGAATCGTGGAATTTCTCCCAGAGACGACATAGTTCGAATTCTATGGCCAAAGTGCTGTAGAGACAAAGGCACGTGACTGAATGATTAATACTGAGATCTTCGTATAGCAGGAGGCGGTATAGTCTAGTGCGTTTTAAGACTCTTCTTTCTCTTTTTTTTCTTTTTACAGCCACACCTACGGCATAAGGAAGTTCCCAGGCTAGAGGTCGAATCAGAGCTGCGGCCACCAGCCTACGCCACAGCCACAGCCACTTGGGGTCTGAGCCGCCTCCGGGACTTGTGCTGCAGCTTGTGACAACGCCAGATCCTTAACCCCTGAGCAAGGCCAGGCATCAGACACATCCTCACGGGCACTCAGCTAGTCGCTGAGCCACAACGGGAGCTCCGAGACTCTTCTTTTGAAGTCAGTGAAGGTGTTCAATGTGCTGCTGTGCCTGTTCGTTTCCACCTTTTTGCTCGTTTCTCTCCGCTGTATCTTCCGCCACTCTCAGGATGGCTCTGCCGTCAGAGAGAGAGGAAGCTTTGCTTTCTTCACGGCATCGTCCTTCCTCCGCTGAAACCCTGCAGAGGTGGACCTCGTGTGGACAGTCTCTGCAGCATCCCTTGGAAGCTGGTGCTCCTCCTCCGGGCCAGGGGTTGAGATGCAGATGGTGTCGGGAGGGTCCTGGTGCAGCCCCCACTTTCATCTGCTGTGGGGCAGCGTTGTGTGCTGTCATCGTAGCGCTTTTAGTTGGTGGAGGCTTGCATTGCTCTGCCTTTTAGAATTGCCTGAAGGTGTTTTTTTAGCGGGAAGTATTTGCATATTTGGTAATTAGATGTTCTGTTATTTGCGAGTGACCTCAAAGGTCTCTGACGTGTGTGACTTTTCCTTCTGCTGAGCTCTGAGTTTGAGCTGCTTGACTTGCCAGCTGGTGGGTGGTGGGGGGGCCGGTGGGGGGCCGTGGGGGGGCCGTGGGGAAGGCTGGCCTGCTGCCCAGCAGACGAGCTCAGCTTGGCTTCGTTTTCCCTGCCTGGAGCGGTTCCCAGGGAACCCTTGCGAGGAGGAAGGCGTGCCCTCCTGCGCTGCTGCAGTTTGCAGGACGCATCCGTGTGGTGGTGGTTCAGCCGAGTGCCGCTCTCCAGAGGCCCCAGGGCACCTCGGATACCAGGCTCCGCTCCCCGGGGCGGGTCGTTCAGCAGGCGCCGTGGGTGGCTCTCAGGCGATCTGCCTCCTCACCAAGCCTCCTTCTTTTACGTCCGCGTCCAGTGAGCCCACCCCTGAGCTTTCCCCTCAGCTCTGTGTGGCTCCGCACATTTGGACACAGGCGTGCGGGCCTGGGTGGGGACGCGCAGTTCCGACGTGGGGCGGTCCTATTACCTCCCGCCTCTCCCCACTGCCCCCCATTTGTAGTCAGCCCCTCTGCCCACCAGCGGCGCCATCTCGCTGTCGGCTATACTTTTTTTAAATTGCAGTTCTCATTGTTTGGCCGTGCCTGCAGCATGTGGAAGTTCCTGGGCCTGGATAGACCCTGTGCCACAGTCGTGACAACCCCTAGGCCACCAGGGAGTGCTGATTTGTGGTGCCTTTTGGCCGAGCTGTTCCTGCCAGCCCTCGAGGTGTCCGGCCTCCGCCCCGGGTGGGCAGGCAGCTGCCACCCAGCTCCCCCCGCCGCACCTGCCTCTTCCTGCCTCGCGTGTCCGTTGATCCTCGGCCTCCACTCTGATGCCTCTGGGCCACGCTGTGGGTTTTCACATCACCCCTCTGCCCCTTTAAGGAGTGGAGGTGCAGCTCTTTCCAGTTGACCGCGTCCCGAGCGACATCTGGATGCCGAGGATTTGTTTCCGCGTCGGAGTGGTTCAGGGTCCTCCTCACCGTGGTCCCCGTCCCTCACAGGGTAACACCGTGTAGAAGCCGTGGGGCCAGGCCCAGCGAGTCCACGTCCCAGCGTGGAACCTCTGGGCTTCACCCTCCTCGGCGGCGGGGGAGTGGGTGGGGGGCGATGCTGCTCTCACCACGCGGCACGCCGTCACGAGTGTCCCGAGCTGGGCAGGCTGCGGCGCGTTGCCCAGCAGGCGCTCTTTGCTCCAGGGCGGGCCCCGTGGTCACTAACTTGTATAAGTGGACAAACACAGAACTTAGAAGAAGGTGGGAAATTGGTACCGCAGCCCCTCTGAAGTTTAACTTGCTTAGCTTGCAGGTGGAACACTTACTTTTTCTAACCCCTTTTTCTGCTTTTTGATTACTTGGAAGTTGTAATTGTACTCTTTGCCTCTTAATTCTGGGTTGTTGATTTAAACAGTATCAGGTGATGAGAGCAGAATCAAAATTACTTTCTGGCAGTGGATCATGTATGGTGGGACTGGATCCAGCTCACTGACACGGACGTGGTAGTGCTGCAGAGCTGCCAGCCGAAGCCCCCTAGTGTCCATGACCACGGCCCGTGGAGCCTCAGGTCTCCTGCTCCCTCTTCCCCTCGTCCACACTCGCGCCCGGACCCGGGGGCGGCGCGGCGGCTGGGAATGAGGCCCAGGGTCCATTCTGCCCCCACCCCTGCGCGGCCCTGTGTTCTGGAGTCCGTGAGAAGAGGGGCCTAGACACGCGAGGATGCCTGAGCCTGCGCCAGCCCCGACCCGCGTGGGCCTGTGTGTGGGAGGAGGTGCCGGATCTGCACGGCCAGCTCTGGAGGGACGGGTCAGGGGACGGGTGTTGGGCCGCTCTCCTCTCGGGCGCCGGGGCCAGGGCCGCTGCGCACCCTCGAGGCCGCGTTCTCAGTCTCCAGCCCGGGGTCTCGAGGAAAGCAGTGGGCCGTGGGGAGCTCCGCGTCCTGCCCTTTGAGAGCCGCGGGACTGTCCCGCTGCACCGCTGCGCGTCCTGGTGGCTCCTCTCCCCTGCGTCTTCAGAACGGTCTGTCTTTTTCCGCGCGGGGCGGCGGTGTTGTTGGCAGGGGTGGTTCTTTGAGCTCCCGGAGGCCCACCACGGAGTGGGGAGCTCACTCTGCTGTCGGCCTCCTCGTAGGGGAGGTTGGCTGGTCGAGGGCCGACTTGCAGTGTGAGCACCGCCCTGAACTTCCTCCTCTTTCTGCCCGAGTCCCTTATGGGAGCAGCTGTCAGGACAGTGGCTGACCAGGGGCGCCTGGGACTCAGGGGCAGACGGGGAACACATGAGCCGAGGCCCGTGAGAGGGAAGACAGCCCGCGCGGCTTCAGAGCCAGCCTGCCGTCACCCTCCCCTTTGGGGGACCCCACAGAGCAGCGCCAAGGTCGGCTTCGGAGGGGGCACCTCCTGAGCCGTGGAGGCAGCCAGGAGGCCCTCTGTGGTCAGGCAGGTGTCACAAGGTGCTGGCTCTGATGATGATGTACTGTTGCACGAGAAGCAGAAAGTAGGGCTGCTCCTCGATTACCTGGCTGGGGAGAAAGGGCCGAGCTTTTGCCCTTGGCAGTTGGGACTTCAGGCGCCTGCTGCCCCCGGGCTTCAAGGAGGTCCTGGTTCAGACGGAAAACCTCTGGCAGGAAGCCCCCCCCCGGGGGGGGGGTGTCCAGTGACAGGCTCTGGGAGGCGCAGGACTTTGATGTGCATGTGTCATTGGGTCAGGGTCCCTGGAGCCATGCTTTTCAGCCTCCTTGTGGGGCGTGTTCTCTGCCCTGGAGGAGTTTGAAGGCCTCCCTAGACTCGCCCTTTAGAGTCTCCAGATGCAGCCGGATGTCTCCTGGGGGTGAAACCGCCCTCCTTGGCCACTTTGAGAAGCACTGCCCGGAGCACGGCCTTAACCTTTCAGGCACTAGACAGAAAGCTCTGTGACAGTCTGCGATATTAGAGGTCACTGCGGGGGAGATTTTGAGATCCTGAGGGCTTTGGGGCACGGTTCGGATGTGTTTGATTTAGTCAAGTCACACAGAGGTCTTGCTAATTCAGGAAAATTTGGTATCTGTTATCTACAGTTTGCAGTTAATCACAGAAATTCCCATCATTGCCTCTCGGTGGTTTGTCTTGGGTAATTTGGGAGCTTTGTAGTCATTCTTAGCCAGCACCGTCCTTCTCTTCGCCTAGATAAAGGCTGGAATGGGGAGGGTTTCCTCAGAAGCTCAGGTGCCTTGTTCGAGGGCTCAGTGAGGAGAGGGCGCACAGGGAGCCTTGGAGGGTCTCAGGTTGCTGGCAGTAGGAGGAGGTGGATCAGAAGACCCACCAAGAGCTGCATTGCGCCTTAGGGTCTATCAAGTAAGACTGCAAGGTCACCTTCAGTGAACTCCTGGGGATGTAACTCTCGGGGTTAAAGGTTGGTCCTTCTAGGTGAAGGCAAGCCAGTTGGCCAGTTTTATCGAATGGGGCACGAAGGAGGCCTGAGCATTACTTAGCCTGTGGCTGTGAAGAAGTGGCTTCAGGTGGTTCAAAGAAAGGATGGTGTTTGGGGCTGGCACTGTAGCCAGGCGGGGTGTCGTTACTTTGTTGCTCGTTTGCAGATCTTGGAGGAATCCATGTGCTCAGCCATTGTGGTTTCTTAGAACAGGTAGCATTAAGTGATTGCAGGGACTGGCACCAGGGATTAACTAGTCCTTTTTCATTTTTAAAAATTATTTTATTTTATTTTATGTATGTATGTATTTATTTGTTTGTTTTTTGCTTCTTAGGGCCACACCCATGGCACATGGAAGTTCCCAGGCTAGTGGTCTAATCTAAGGTACGGCTGCTGGCCTACACCACAGCCACAGGCACAGCAACGCCAGATCTGAGCTGCATCTGCGACCTCCACCACAGCTCATGGCAACGCCAGATCCTTAACCCACTGAGCAAGGCCAGGGATCGAACCCACAACCTCATGGTTCCTAGTCAGATTTGCTTCCGCTGCGCCACGCCGGGAATGCCTGACTAGTCCTTTTTCTGCTAAGCTGTTCCTGGGGCCTATGGCCTCCCATGCTTCAGCTCGGTGAGCATTGAGCAAGTTTAGGTAAAGCTTTAGCAGAACCATCCGCTGCCTTTTGGCGTCTGCGCCAGCTGCTTGACTCGGTCCGTAGACTCTTTTCCCTGTGCGGATGCTGGGGCTAAGTCAGTTCTGTGGTTATTTCTTGAATCATACGCAGCGTGGGCAGATCAAGGCTGTTGTTTGTGTGAAGGAGAATTTCCCCGGACTTCTAAAAATGGTCCTTCGGTCGGGCCTTTTCCTTTGCCCCCCATACCCTTTGCAGGGCTCTGTCCCAGACAGGGCGGGCGGCTCTTGTGATAGTGGCCTCCAGTCACAGTGACATGTGGGAGGAGTTTTTCACATGAGAGAAAATATGGATCAGGTTCAAATCCATTGAAAAGAGGTTAGAGTTGTGTCAGGGAAGCGTCCTGTCTTCAGTAAATTTGTAGATGTCATGAAATTACATACCAAGTCAAACCCAGCACCAATTTATGAGGCCAAAATTGCCAGAAAGATAAGCAGAAATGGGAAAAAACCCCGTCAGGTTTTGATTCTTCTCAGCCAGACCAGCACAGGTAAACGGGCCTCTCCAGGACCTGGTAGCCGAGCGGACACTGTATTCTGCCTTCAGGTTACAGCTAATCAGAGGCGGAAGGATGAGTGGCGGCACTCCTCCTCCGTCCTTTTTTTTTGGCCACCCCTGAGCACGCACAAGTTCCCGGGCTGGGGAGTGAACTGTGCCAGCAGTGACCCCAGCCACACACCAAGTCCTTAACCACGAGGCCACCAGGCTACTCCTCTTTCGGAAAATCCTCCACTCAAACTGAAGCGAGCCGGCGCCCTTCCCGAGCTAGAAGAGGGCCGTCTGCGGGGACCCCGGGGGCTGCCACGAGCTCCTCTTCCAGACGGGCTCACGGCGGGGAGGAGCTGTGCTCCCTTTGGCAGAGCCGCTCAGGACCGGTCCTGGCCCGCACACGGGATGTTCGAGGTGCCCCTGCAGGCCTTTGGGCGGGTGCGGAGCTGCCTCAGCCGCAGGGAGCCCGCGTGATGACGCGTGAGGTCTCCGTGCTGGTGCCGCAGGCCTCGGGCCTGAGGATTCGGGGTACTTGCCGACCCCCCCCCCCCCACAGGGTGTGCCGTTTCGGAACAGGCTTTTCGGAATCCGTGTTTCTGCTCCCTTTTGACCTTGTGATCTCAGTTTCGTGCGGTGGGTCAACGTCAGCAGGAGTGCACGCCCGGGGCTGAGAGGGAGTTGTAGTGTCCTCAGTCCCAGGCTTGGACCTCGGCTGCCCGTGGCTCTTTAATCCGGTAGCCTGGAGTCTGGGGTCCGCTTCTGTGCTGCGGTCAGGCTGCAGACGTGCTCAGAGCCAGTGCCCTGTCCACTGCCGCCGAGGCCTTCTGTCGCCAGGGCCTCCCTCCCTGTCCTAGTGACTGCCCTCGTGGTCAGCTGCCCTCTCTGGGCTGTCAGCTTTGTGGATAACACCATTTTTTAATGCCTTGTCGGCTGTTTTGTGTTTTCCTTGGGTCTGCTAGGAGAACAGCAACCTGTCTGTCTGTCTGGGACAGATTTTGTAGGTGCTGAGGTAACAGTGATGCTGACGCCTCCTCCCCTTTCTCTGTTGCAGATGTTGCTGCCATAGCTTGTGGCCGTGAGTTCCTGGTCACCTCCAGTCGGGTGCTCCTGGACACCATACTGCAGCTTCTGGGGGACCTGAAGCCAGGACAGTGTACCCGCCTCAAAGTGTACGTGTGCGACATTGACAGGCTCGTGGTTTGTTTCGTTTCTTTGTTTCTTTGTCTTTTTAGGGCGGCATCCACGGCGTTCCCAGGCTAGGGGCTGAATCGGAGCTGTAGCCGCCGGCCTCCACCACAGGCACAGCAGTGCCAGATCCGAGCCGTGTCTGCGAGCTACACAGCCGCTCATGGCCACGCCAGATCCTTCACCCACTGAGCGAGGCCAAGGCTGGAACCTGCATCTGCATGGACACTAGGCAGACTCGTTTCTGCTGCGCCGCGACGGGAACTCCGAGAAGTTCCTGTTTACTTATGTATTAGAATTTGCTGATCGGGCCTCTCTTTCAAGTAAATGTGCTCAATTTGGCCATGGTTTGAACGAACAGAGGATGCACGTTTCCTGGAGAGTGGAGGGACGCCGTCTCTGTTCAGTGCCTTTAGGAAAGCGGTGTAAACAGAGGGAATGCTCTCACCCGAGAGCAGTCAGTGGGTCCCAGGTGCTGTCACATGACCCTCGGGGTGCACTGAAAATAGGGGTCTCTGTGGCCGCTCCCACTTCCAGGCCCCAGAATCTGGACTCAGTTCCGGGGGGTGTGACACATGACCCCACTTAGGGCTGAAACAGCACCCACTTTCAGGTCTGTAGGTCAGAATTGGGCAGGCTTGTTGCGTTCTCCGACTGGGGCTCGCTTGGCCCAGATCAAGGCCGTGTCCAGGCAGCGCTCTTTTCTAGAAGCTCTGCACCAGAACATGCTTCCAGGACGTTCAGGTTGCTGGGAGATTCCTGTTCCCTGTGGGGCAGGACTCGGGTCCCCGTTCACTTGCTGGCCGTTGTCAGGTGGGGCACAGTCAGCTTCCAGGGCTGACTGGACTCCTTGTCACGTGACACCACCCCATCTTTAAGGCCCAGCAGCTCACCGAATCTTACTTGCGCCCTGGAGACACTTGGATTTCTGCCACCAGCCAGAGAAAAATCTGCTTCTGATGGGCTCATGGTTTAAATTTGGCATAGTTGGATGAGCTCCCTTTGATTAACTCAGTTAGCTGGTTAGTACTGTTAATTACAGCTGCAGGGTCTCCCTGCTGTGACCGGCTTGTTAAACGGACAGTCTTGGGGATCAGGCATTTTAGGGTCCTGCTCCTGCGGTGGTTGTTGATAACCGAGCATGTGCTCTTACTCCTTGGAGCGCTTGTGTGGTGGCTGCCTGAGTCCCTGTTGGCTACTCTGACATCTCTAGTCGTGGCCACGGCACCTCCTGTTGTCTTGTCCCAAGTAAGTTGGGGTTTTTCCCGTGTCCTTTGTGGGTGGAGTCATTTTTGGATTGTATCGTGGACATTTGAATATTATGTTTTGAGACCCTGGGGGGGTCTTGCTGTTTAAATTCTGTGGGAAATTTTTTTTTTCTTTTTTTTGTCTTTTGCAGCACATGGAAGTTTACAGGCTAGGAGTCGAATCGGAGCTACAGCTGGTGGCCTACACCGCAGCCACAGCAACTCGGGATCCAAACTGTGTCTGCGACCTACCCCACAGCTCATAGCAATGCCGGATCCTTAACCCACAGAGCAGGGCCAGGGATCGGACCTGTGTCCTCGTGGGTGCTAGTCGGATTCGTTTCTGCTGAGCCCCGCTGGGAGCTCCCTAGATCTGGTGGAAAATGTTGATGTTTTGTTTCAGCAGGCAGGGAGCCTGGCTGGGTTCAGGTTGTGAGGTCTGAGCAGCCTTCTCTGTTTGTGGCTTCCGTGTCGGCTCCCCTGTCAAAAGCCTTTTTCAGTGCTCCTGGGTCTGCCCCTCGTGGACGCTCTCGGATGCCTGGGTGGTGGTCACTGCCTCCGTTCTCAGGGTCTTGGCTGTGCTGTTTATGATCAGTGCACACGTGCACGCTTGGGGCGAGGCCAGGACGCCCCCGTGTGCCGTGTGGGGTCACTTGCCTGCGCTCTGACTCTCCACAACGTCCTGGTCCTTGTGAGTCCCCAGGGCTCCCTCCTCGTCCTCCTCGGGAAGGTTGGCTGGGCTTTTATGTAGCCTGAGGTGTCACACGCCTCTGCAGCTGTGCCCAGGTCCTGGGCGAGCTGCAGTTTGGGGGGGGGGGGTCCCCGTTCCTCTGGTGGTGAGGAAGGTCCCGGGGGCTCCCACCCCTGCAGCCTGAGCAGAGCTTCTCCTGCTGCCCGCCCTGGGGCGCGGTGCCGCTCGGGGTGCGTGCTGAGTGGGAAGCTCACTGCTGGTTTGGTGCTTCTTAGAGCTCTGGTCTTAGTCCCACTCCGCCTGCTGCTGTTCCCGTTTCAGGGCCCTGACTTGGCTGCTCCTGGATCCTGTTCCCAACTCACAGCCGTGTTGGGCGGAAGCAGGCGGCTGGGCTGTTCGCCCCCCCTCGCCTCCGGAACCGAGCTCCGCAGTCTGTTTTCAGCTTCTTTTACTGGCATAGCTGCGCGTGAGCGCTGCCTAGAAGACAACGAAACGCGCAACTTAGCCCGTTTGGTGTGTTGTCCACCAGTTGCCTATGGATCCACTTCAGTCCTTTTGAAAAGCGGGAGGTGGGAGAATTGCTGGCAGAGGCATTGGCTTGCTGTCGCCAGTCCTCCGTCTGTCCCCCGCCCCCACCCGGGTCCTCCCTCCCCGCTCTCCTTGGCTGCTTCCTGCTGCGCCCAGCGTGTGTCCACTTTCTCCCAGCTGCAGCCGCTGGGGCCAGGCCCTCTCTTGACCGCACGCATACTTCCTTCTTTTCAGCCTCTCTCTGCTCGGACTGTCACTTGCCTCTTTCTTGGGGTTCAGCCCCTGGCCACGTCCGTGATCGGAGGCTGCTCGTTTTCAGGAGCGCAGGTGCCTCAGACCCAGAGATGGGGATTTTAATTTTTATTTATGTGGGTATGTATTTTTTGGCCACACCGTGGCCTGCGGAAGGTCCCGGGTTGGGGCGGTGCCCCAGCAGGTGGCTTTCTTTCCCGCTGCCCCGCCCAGGAGGACCGGGGAGGACCTGGAGGCGGCCTGCGGGTCCTCCTCTGGCCGCTCATCATTTATACCCTCCCTCCCTCCCTCCCTTTCTTCTCCCGTGTGTCAGAGGAACGTGGGGCCTTTGGGGGTGTTTGGGGTGTAAGCCGTCCTCCCACCTCTGGTTTGGACTTGCTGAGCTTTTGATTAGCTGCCCCCTGGGATTTTGCTCCATCCGTTGTCCTCTCTTGCTTCAGCATCTCCAAGTTCTCCCCCAGCCCCCACTGGCTCCTTCTTAGCCTCTTTTCTCCCAGTCGTGCTGTGACAGCCTTCAGCGCCCTGGGGTCCCTGTGGACCGTTTGGCAGCGCTGCCGGAATGGGGCGGCTTTGGATTTATCACGACATGACACGTTTTCCCAGAATGAAGGGCTGGCTTGGGCTGCCCTGTTCCTTTTGCCTCCCTTGACGTCCCTGTGGGCCCTGGGTGTCAGTGGCCTTATAACCGACTCGATTCTGCTGGGGGGCGCCAGGGCCACCTCTGGTGGCAAGTGGGACGTTGTCGCGACTTGCCCTCTGTGACTGTTTTCAGGGTTACATCTTCTCGGGCCCTTTAATTTCTTGCTAGCCCCAGTTGGTCTGCCTGTTTTTTCAAGACCTTTTTAATTTGGTTTATGTTGACTTTTCTCAGTCAAGCTTTGAATGGAAAGATCATCAGGCCGCAGCCCCTCCTCCTCGCGGGTCAGGCTGCGCACGTCCGGATGGAGAGCTGGGCGGACACTTCACTCCGGCGCTTGAGGCAGCCTGCCTGCAGCCCTGACCTGAATTTATCGAGACTCTCAAGGGAAGTGAACGCGAACTTGACATTAGAGACCCTTTTTTAACTTTGCAAATCTAGAAGCTTCCAACGTCTGGTGGCCAGACACACCAGCCAGCCCTCGGGGCCTCTCAAGGTGCTTTGTGCCGCCAGCGGGATGACTGGGTTGCTGTTGGCTGTGTGTTTTTACGCCTTGACACCCGTGCCTCCAAGGAGGGGACCATCTAGCCATAGCAGGACTGTGTTCTCTGTTGATAATTTTTGCATTCACATCAGCCTCTCAGGTGTCTGCTGTGTGACAGGACTCTGGGCACCCAGGCCAGCCCTGGACCAGGCTCCATCTGCCAAGGCCGGGGGAGTCAGTGCTGCCAGCTGAGGAGGAGCCCCTGGCAGCGGATTTCGTCCTCTCCTTCTCCGTGTGCTTCTGCGCACTCAGCCAGCCCTCGGCCTGAGACGTGCCCAGGGCTGCCCCGTCCTCCGCAGCATCTGTCCTTGTCCTTCACCTCCGGCCATGGGTCATCAGGCCTTGCCCACACAGCATCCCGCACAGGCAGGGCGTGTGCCGTGTCTGGGATGGCACCCTGCCCCTGGGGTTGCAAAGCACCGCCAGGCCCCGTGCTAGCGCCGGGCCTGCTCTGTGGGCCCCCAGGGACTCCTGGTTGCGTCTTCTTTTGCCTCACTGCCATCCCTGGCACTGGTCTTGCCATGCTCCTTGACACTCAGTAGGAGCTGGACAAACAAAATTTTGGTTTCACATTAGAGATCTGGGCTTCAGGAGTTAGGATTTTACTTCCAGCCTCTTAAATCCTCCCCATTTCTTTTGTACTTAATTCCTCATTAGCGTTTCCTCATTGCCCATCATCTGTCATTACGATTCTGCCAGTCTCTATTGACACGGGCCACATGAGGCCTTTTGACACCTTGTTCTAGATGTTCCTTAGGGTCAGTATGGACCACACCTGGGGGAGGTCCCAGCTGGAGCGAGGGGCCTGCTGGCAGGGCGGGCTAGGAGACAGGGGCGGGGAGGGCGGCTCCCCGAGGCCCCAGGTTTGGGGTTGGGCTGCAGGCCTCACGAAGTGCAGGCTCTCCCATAGGCCCAGCTTCCAAAGAGCAGGAGACTCGTCTGCGTAGGTAGGGCTCTCGCAGAGCACGGTTCTGGAAGCGTTTCTGTAAAGTGTCGTAAAACAATGGCAGTGCTGTTGAGCTAAGCTCAGGGCACTGAGCCTGGAGTGCGGCTCCTGACTGCTCATGTCCAGTGTGCTCCGGGGTGCTTCCGTGTCTGTCTGCCCTTCCCTGCAAACCTCCAGAGGCCCAGCTCGCCTTCAGCTCTGCCGTCCCAAGGCCTGGTGCGCAGAGGTGCTTGGCGCAGGCTGTTGAGTGAGCTGTGAGTGCAGAGATTCACTTCCTGGTTGGTGGGAGTCAGACGCAGTGTCACCTGGGTGGCCTGACACCTGTTCACATTGGGGGGGGGGGCTTAGTGCCACTTGAGAAGACTCTCCAAACTTGATCAGGTTTCTAAATATTGTTTCCACTTGAAACTTAGTAATCCTAGGTAGTAGGAAAGTCATCTTAAAGACATTCTAACAAAATTTCTAGGATATTGGTTAACAGTTACATATTTTGAAGAGGAAAGTACAATTTGGAGACAAACCTTAGATAATAGTCAAATTCTTTAATTTGGAGTTGGCAGCATTTTCAGATATTAACAAAGGTCAACCAAGCTTCTAAAATGCTGATCTCCAACATTTGAGGTCTGAAACCAATATATATTATTTTCCAGGCAATAGAGCTTTCAGCCGCAAAATGTTTAACATCTGCTGAATGGGTCTAGTAACTTGGTAGCCAGTGTTGAACATAACCTCAGTTCTTCCTTTTTTGTGGGGAGGGCGTTGCTGTGCTCACGGCATGCAGAAGTTCCCAGGCCCGGGATCGAACCTGTGCCGCAGCGGTGAGAATGCTAGAGTGTTAACCCACTGAGCCGCAAGGGAACTCCATCCTTGGTTCTTGTGAAAGGCATTTTCAAAATGAGGGTTTCGACCGCTCTAGTTTGATCATTTTTTGTACATTTAAAAAAACCTTTCTCTCTAAGAAAAAGGCAAATAATCGAATGCACGTTTGCATAAGAGAGGGGGTGGGCAGCTGCCAGAAGATGCGCCGTGAGCTGTGTCAGCGTGAGCGGCCCTTGGCCTCGGCTGCGCTGCAGGCGGCGACCATTTCGTTCCGTCTCAGTGAGGAGCCGAGTCTGACCGCTCTGAGCTTCCCAGGGGACATGAGGCCGCTAAGGCCTTCTCCTGCCTGCTCGGAGGTGGGAGGGAGACACGGCAGCGGGGCTGAACCCACTGAGCTGCACGGGCGCCTGCCTGGGCCACGCCGTCCACTTCTGCGTGCTTAGTCCAGAGAAAGTTCTCCCCTAAGTCCCGGGACGCGTGTGTGCGGGACCGTGGGGGCCGCGGGCTGTGACGGCCCACGCACGGGGAGGGCGCCTGAACCTGCCGCTGGAGAGCAGGTGGCAGGTCGCCCTCCGTGCCTTGGGACCCAGCAGTGAGAGTCGTTGGAGCTGTGCGTTCAGCGCAGACAGACGTCTCCCGTGGGGGAGGACGTGGGGGAGGACGCAGGCCGCGGCCACCGGCGGTGTGGATGGGGAGCCGCCCCGGTCAGCTCGGGCCCCGAGGGCATGTGGCCCGGCCTGCCTGCCTCTGCAGCGAGGATGGCCTTCCCACCTTGGGCCCTGGAGCGCAGGTAGGGCTCCCGGAGACGGGCCTGACCGCGCCGAGGCGGCCCCTCTTAGCCAGGGCCGGGGTGTGCTGCTCCGTCTCCTTGTGTGGACGGCAGGGAGTCGAAGGCGTTTGATTAGGATTGCATGTGGTATGGAGCATGGAGCTTGGGGTTCTGACTTGACCGGGGAGGGGCCGCGTGTCTGAAACAAGCGTGGTTATTGGTTTATGCTGCATTCCTCTTAAAAAATGTGTGGGCCTCTCACTGCCAGTTCCTCTCCGTCATCTGATCCGAAATGTCTGTGTTGCTCTGCCAGCTGCTTCGCCCTCGCGTCACGTGTGCAGAGTCTCTTCTAAGAATTTTATTGCTCCTTGTTCCATAGAATTGCCTGATTGATGGTGCTAATTTGGCTACTTCAGATGTTAGTTTTGGATGACTGGTGTGTGGGCTTTGTTTTACTGCTGGTTTGTTTTGAAGTCCTGCCTGTGCTCATTCTTTGTAGCTTCTAGGTTACACGTTCCAGTTTCTTCCACCGTGAAGGACAAGTTGCGTCACCTTTGCTCCTGGTGACTCAGCCACGGACGTCAGGCTGTCGAGGGCTCTCTGACTGCTCACCAGGGGGCCTGTTCCGCTTCCGGCCGAAGCCTGGTGTGTCTGGTCAAGAGAGGGCCTTTTCATTCAAGGAGAGTTACTGCTTTTGTGGTGTTTCAAGTTGGCTGATACCTAGGTTGGCCTCGCGTTCGGTTCTTCTGTTGTCAGTGTCAGATGTATCTCAAAACTCTCAAGCCTGCCGAGTTTGGGAAGTTGCTCTTTGGAGCCCATTAATCCATTTTTTACGTGCGTTCTGCTTAGGTTCATGGTGGGAAGCAGAATTTGCCTACTTCTTTTGGTCATTGGAATAAAAACTGGCTCCCAGTCCTACCTCCCAGTCCTACTGTGGTTTGGAAAGTGATGTTTGCTTTTAATGTGAAAAAACCTGAAGGGGACTCGAAGGGGCAGCCTCTCTCTTTTGCAATTGGGAACTCGATACAGTGTTTACAAAATACTTTCCTCAGAGGAGAAATCTCGGAATGGAAAACATTTGCATGAGGAACAGAAGTTGGTTCTGGGTTTGTTATTTCCCAAGACCTGGTGTGTGTGACCTTGGAGAAGTCTCGGGTCCTCTGTGTGCAGCATAGCCTGGCGATAGCTTGGGGTCAGGGGGCACCGTGGGCCTGGCGGTTACTTTTGCTCTGTTTTAGCTTGTTAAGGATGGCTGATTGTGACCAACTATGAAATTTTAGATATTTGTCAATTTCTAAATGTTTTCGCCACCTTAAAGTTAAATGACAGTCAATGAAGAATTCAGCTAGATGTATTTTCTGGAGTTTGCCCCACATATTTCAGTTATAAGCAGATGTTAGCCTTGCCGTTTAAGCCATGGAGAAGCCTGACTCGGCCTCGTGCTATGCTGTAGAGCAGGAGTAGGCAGACTTCCCCTTCAAGGGCTGGGTGGAGGTGTTTCTGGCTCTGTGGGCCATGCCATGTCTGCTGCAGTGGCTCAGCCCTGCTGCTCTAGCCTGGAAGCCGAGAGGAAAATACGTAGACTTTTTTGTAGAGTGTAGTTGATAGACAGCGTTTCTTCGATTTCCGTTGTACTGCAAAGTGGCCCAGCCCCACACGGTTCCCTGTGCCGGGCCGTGGGAAACGCCAGCTCTCTGCGTTGTGCTCTCAAGGGGGGACATTCCTCTTCTTGAAATCCTGGGTTGGAGATCATAGAAAATTCTGGTGAATGTGCTGAATTTTCCTCATGAATATGACATTTGAACATCCCCTAATGACTCCTTAAACGAGTTACTGGTGCATGGCCTTTGGATATGGGTAGAAATTGTCAGGAAAACTTGAAAACATTTGCAATTTTGGCTCCTCTTGTGGCCCGTGATGAGGCTGAGGGTCGTAACTTGAGAACCTGGTGTCACTGCTACCAGCGGTGCTGGTCTGGTCTTGTCCTCTGGTCGGGATGTAATGTTGCCTTGACTTTGAAATGCCCTTGGTGCTGGGAGGGGGGAAGCCTGGATCCGCAGGCACCCTGCTGGGCTTGCTCCACCTCCCCATCGAAAACAGTGCTGGCACTGGTCACTCTGCAGGTCCCAGGTGCTGTGCCAGCCTGGGTGTCTGCAGAGACAGATAAGCCGTGGAGCTTCATTCTGTCAAACCAAGCATAGAGGGGAAGCCAGCTCCTTTAACAGAACACTGTAATAAGCATTTTCCCTGGCAGGCATGTGCTGTGATTTCCTTCCTCCTTTGTTAATGGACTGAATCACTGTTACTGATTTTCCTCTTGCCGCAGGCTCTCGTATGTCCCGCAGGGTACTGTTGCTGATCCCACCTTGATTTAAAATGTTGGGACTTCCTGGTCCCCTAGCCAGTTAAGGATCTGGTATCGTCACTGCCAGTTAAGGATCTGGCGTCACTGATGTGGATCAGGTCACTGCTGTGGCTTGGGTTTGGTCCCTGGCCCAGGAGTTTCTGCATGCTATGGGCCAGGCCCAAAAAAATTGTTTTTCTCTACGGCTTGTTATGGAATTTTTGCAGTAGTTTTGATTTGAGAAAGTTGCGTCACAGTGTACGTTAAAAGCCTTGGCTGCTAAGCTTTTCGGCGCCCCCGAAATGGGCAGCCACACCCAGTGCCCACCTCCTCACCTCGACCGCCCTGCTGGGTACACACCTGACCGTGCAGCGCTCAGTTGGACCCTGAGCAGGGATGCTGGGCGCGCTGGACGCTGAGGCCCTTCCTCAGGGGAGCCGTCCAGCCGTTGGCCGGCTTAGCCGCCGCCCATCCCCGCTCCCCACCGTGCTGCTTGTTTCTTCTCACTCGCCCCGGGGCTCCTTCGTGTGTGGCTGCACCCAGGGGCCAGTTCTGGGGTCTCCGCGCTCCCCTGGTGCCGGCCCCTGCCTCCCTGGGCTCCTCCTCCCTGGTTCTGCTCTGCTGGCTGCCGTTTCTCACGCTCCCTTTTCTGTTCAGGGTCACTCCTTTCTTTCCCAGGGGTCCGTTACTCTGGAGTTTCACGGCTTATTATAGTTCTCATTTTTGTACGTTCTGCAAGGTTATCTTTTGAGCCGCCTCGTTGTTTATAACACTCAGTAGCTCTCTGATTCTGCATTTCATTTCCATCTGAATTATGGGTGCTTCTTGAACATAGGTAGCCGTTTTCTATTCTGTATTTGATATTGTAGTATCTGATACTGTTTAAATTTTGGCTCTGTCAAGGGTTCTTCGTGCTGTTACTTGTAAGTTCTTATTTTTCGTGTGTTTCATGGTTTTTATTGTGAACTCACAGTTGTTGGTAACTGTGTGTGGGGATTCTCTGAAGACCTAGGTCAGGGTCCTTTCCTTTGAGAGAACGTTTACGTGGCCAGGCAGCCGGGGCAGCTCCGGTCCCAGATCTCCTTTCTGCTTCAGCGGCTCGTGGATTTTCAGGCCATGTAAGTGTGGATTCATGCCAAGCTTGACCGCTCAGGGCCTGTGCTCCAAATCTCTGTCTTGTGTGGGTCAGTCCCTCTGCACTGACAGAACGCTCTGTATCTGTGAAATCTGTCATCTTTAGGGGTCACCTTTTTTTTTTTTTTCTACATGTGGCATGTAGAAGTTCTGGGGCCAGGGATTAAACCTGCACCAAAGCAGTGACCTGAGCCACAACAGTGACAACACTGGGTCCTTAACCCACTGAGCCACCAGGAAACTCCTGGGGCTCATCCTTCTGAATTTGTGCTCTAAGTTCCTGAGCAAAGGTATTTTCCCTTCATTTCTGGCAGGCTCACCCATTTCTTCAAGGGTTTGCAAAATATTTGTGTAGCCTCTTCCGTTGCTTTGCCGTATGAAGTTTTTGGGGTCTCTGTATTGTGCAGGGTTTCAGAAGTCAGTCCAGTAGATTTCCAGTTGTCCTTTGCCTCTGTCTTACCGGTTGTGGTCCGTGCCGAAGACCACTTGCAAAGGCTCGTTTCACTCCGGGTGGATGGGGTGTTGGGCTGGGGGGCTGGGTTGCGGTGCTCCCCACCCCTCGTGCCGTAAATTAGACCAACTCACAGGGCCTGACTGGCCACCCCAGCATCACGGGGAACATTCACTGAGTGAAAGGGCAGGATGACATTTTAAACGGTGAGTTGAACGTTTAGAGTGTCGTGGGCTTAGGCATTGAGGCTTCCCTGCACATAAACGCAGGGGCCGAGAGGAAGGGAAGGCTCGGCACCTCGGGCTTCGCAGTGTCCTGTGCCCGGTTTGCGGCCATGTCTCCGGAGTCCGTGCGCTTGTCCAGGGCGGGGCTCTGTGGTCCTGTTGCCGGCGTTTGCCGTTGGCACCTGGCCTCGCAGAGACAGGTGCCGTGTCACCACGCTCTGCTCGGGAGCGGGGGCGGATTCCGGGGGGGAAGGGGAGGGCCGCGTCTCAAGGCCCTTTTCCTCCGCGTTTCAGGTTAATGCTGATGGCCCTGTACAACGTGAGCATCAACCTGAGCGGCCTGAAGTACATCAGCGAGAGCCCAGGCTTCATCCCGCTGCTGTGGTGGCTCTTGAGCGGTGAGGCAGGCTTTTCCTCTTGGGCTCCCGTGGGCCGGGGCGGGGGACGGTCTCACACACGGGGCCTGATTATCCCAGGGCGTTCCCATTTCTTTAAAAAAAGAAGATTGCAAACCATTGAAAACTCACCGGTATGCTGTTTTTAGTTCTGTTCTTGAAGTATTGCTTTCCTTTGGTTATGACTCTGTGACACACGCGGAATCATCGGGGAAGACATCCAGCCAGTGCGGGGCCCTCCTCCTCTGGGAGCAGCGCAGGGCCTCGCCTGTTGTCCGAGGCTCGGGACGCGGGTCCAGGGAAGCCCCGTCGGTGAGCAGCGTGGGGAAGAGAGCGGGAGGCGGCTGCTCGGAGGTCGCACACAAGCTGTGTGGCCGTGCGTTTTCTTTGGAATAAAACCCATCTTTACTCTTTCTCCTCCTCTTCTCTCTTCCCTCCAGTTTCACCTAAATTTTTTCCCCCAGTCTCATCAGCATTTTTACTGCTTGGTCTTCGGTGGGAACGTTATTTCATTCAGGTTTGCAGTAAAATCTGCTTGCCTTGTTTTTTTGTCATTCAGCTCCATCTCTGTCTTTGCGCTTCAGTTCCATTGGGTGGTAAATGCTTATTTTTTGGTAGCAGGCTTGTTGAGCTCTCATAAACCGCACACACTTAAGGCAGACAACGGAGAAGTCCTGACGTAGGTAGACACCTGCTCGCAGTGGAGACAGTGGCCTGCCTGCCCCTCCCAGACGGCGCTTGGGCCCCTAGGGTCCCTCCCTCCCGTCCCTGTGTCCCCTCTTCCCAGAGACCCCGCACCTCCTTCCTGGGCTGCAGGGTAGTGTTCACTCTCTGCGGTGTCTGAGCGGGATCCTGCGCTGCAGATTCTCTCTTGCCCGGCTTCTTTCACTTGCAGTCCTTTCCGTGTGGTGTGTCTTTTTTTTTTTTTGCCTTTTTGCCTTTTTTTTTCTAGAGCCGCTTCCCTCGGCATATGGAGGTTCCCAGGCTAGGGGTCGAATCGGAGCTGTGGCCGCCGGCCTACTCCAGAGCCATAGCAACGCGGGATCCGAGCCGCGTCTGCAACCTCCACCCCAGCTCACGGCCACGCCGGATCCTTAACCCACTGAGCAAGGGCAGGGACCGAACCCTCAACCTCATGGTTCCTAGTCGGATTCGTTAACCGCTGCGCCACGATGGGAACTCCTCTTCGATGTTTTTGCAGGGGCTTTTACTTTCTTTTCTCCGGGCAAATACCCGGGAGTGGAATGTCTGGCTCATACAGTAGGTGTGTGTTAGTTTTTATGAAGCGACCACGCTGCTTACAAAGTGGCTGTGCTGTTTTGCACGCCCCCTGCCCCCGCAGTGAGTTCTTGCCAGTGCTCCGTGGTCGTCATTCTTAATTTCAGATACTCCGGGAGGGTCTTCATGTGCATTTCACGTGCTGCCGGGTGATGTTGAGCATCTTTTCCTGGTGTATCTACCCATCCATGTATCTTCCAAGGTTAGGTGTCTTCTCATATCTTTTGCCCTTTTAAAACTGGATCGTTGCAGTGGAGCATGGAGATTCGTGGTGTATTCTGCACACGGATCCTTCGTCAAATGTGTAGTTGGCAGATGTTGCTCGGTCTGCTGCTTGTCTTTTCACTCTCTTAAGGGCATCTTTAGAGAAGACAAGTTCTTTGAGGAAGGTTGATTTCTTCTGTTTATTCTATGAATCACGCTTTTCATATAGCAATTGTTGCCTAACACAAAGTTACAGATTTCTGAAATGTGTTTTCTGCTGTTAGTTTTATAGTTTTTTGCCTTTTACATTCAAGGCTGTGGTCCGTTTTGAGTTAGTATTTTTATGTGGTGAGCGGAAAGACTCAAAGTTGGGTTTTTTGCCTACGGCTGCCCCGGGGGACCTAATGCCGTTTGTCTGACAGACGCTCCTTTCTCCGCCACGTGGCCTTTGCACCTCGCTGACAGCCGGGTGGCGATGTAAGGGGGGTGCAGTTTTGGACCCCATTCCTCTGTTCCGTGGATCCGTTTTTATGTCATTCTGCCAGTATCACACTTTACGGTGAGTCTTCAAGTCAGGTAGTGTGACGCTTCCAACTGTGTTCTTATTTTTCTTTTAACTTTTTTTTGCTTTTTAGGGCCTCACCCATGGCATATGGCGGATCTGAGCTGCAGCTGGGCCTACACCACAGCTCACGGCAATGCCAGATCCTTAACCCACTGCGTGAGGCCAGGGATGGAACCTGCATCCTCATGGATACTAGTGGGGTTCGTTACCGCTGAGCCACGATGGGAACTTCATTGCTCTTACTTTTCAAAGTTGTTTTGACTCTTTCTAAGTTGTTGGCATTTCTATATGAATTTGAGGATTAGCTCGTCACTTTATACCAAAAAACCCCCAAAATTCCGTGGGAATTTTGATTAGGAGTGTGTTGAATCGGCAGTTGCACTGGGGAGAATTGACATTCCAGCAATATCGAGTCTTCCAGTCAATGAGAACAGTGTATGTCTGTCCATTTATTTAGATAGATACTGTGGGGAGGGCGGAGGAGCTAACCTCCCTTGTTTCTGGCTGTCTTTTCAAGGCTGCTTATGTAGTAACCCGCCACAAAGGTGGTAGGGAGGTCGTCTCTGCAGGACTAAGGGGGGGAAGAGCTCTGGCAGGCCTACTCCCGTCATGAAAGCTTTGGGTTCCCTGAGCTTGGGGCTCCTATTCTGAAGTGCAGCCCTGGTGCGTGGCCTGTGCCTGGCCCTGCAGAATTGGGTGTCACGGGCCTGCCGCAGTGCTGACCCTCACAGCTCTTGCTGTGCAGGAATGCACAGGGGTCTCGTCTCTCCTGTCTGCCCCCACGAGGCTCTAGGGTAGGACCCCAGACCTTCTGAAGTTGTGGGCCGAGGGGCTGTGTCTGTAGTGCATCCACCAGGCTTGGCTTCTTGACCAGACAACCTTTCTCTCTTGAGAATGTGAACCAAGGGTCCCACAGAGTCAGAGGTGGGTCTTGGACTTGAGCTGGCTCTGCAGGCTGGCTGTCACAGGCCCCGGGTGGGCAGGCGGTACGGTTGGAGGGTCGGTGAGAGGGAGACTTGGTAAGAACCCCCAGCTTTCTCTGGCTGCCAGTCACCGCTGGAAGTGCTTTGCACACATTCACGTTGTTTCTCTAAGTAGCCTTGTAAGGCAACATCAAATTTATGTTTTGCATGTGAGTCAGTCAAGTGCCTCCTCCAGGTCACACAGCTCCTGGGCAGAAGTCTGGGCAGTGGGCTCCAGGTCCCGTCTCTGCAGGAAGTGCCTCTGAGATGGGCCTTCGTTCCGGGGGGGGCTTCTGGCCTTCCTTGTCTCAGGGTCTGGCGAGGCTTGGCCTCTGAGATAGAGGTCCCGGGACCATGTGTTTGCAGCCAGGGCTCCTCCAGCACCTCCTGCCGGTTGTTTGCTTTCTCCCGAAGAGGAGGCCTTAGGCCGAATGTCCTCTAGGGCCTTTCTGGCTCTGCTGCTCCAGAAACTGTCCAGGGCCAAGTGCACGTCCTCATGAGTTTGGTGTTTTGTGCGCAGCTCTTGAGGTTGCGGGTGACCCAGGAGTGCGCGTTGCTGATGCTCACCAGGGGTGGCGCTCTTTAAGCGGGATGGATCGTGCCTGCTTCGACCCTGGATGCTGTACTTCGGGGGGTCGGTTGAAGTTGCCTCAGTGACACTTGATGCCCCTGGGGCGTCAGGCTGTCTTGTTCGTGAAGATGGTTACTGGCTCTTTTGACGCAGTGAGCACCGCCCAGAGCCTAATGGATCTTTGGCAAGGCCGTCCTACTTGATATTTTTGGAGTTCTGTGTTACCACAGTCAGGTAAAAGCAAGGTCTCTCCAGCCCAGGGTGTTTGACTCCTGACGTATGTGTGGAGTTAGTGTAGCTTAAGATTGAAATTTGGTGTGTATTTTGGTGATAGCCTCACTGTCAGCTTGGTCCCGTCTCCCCGTCTCCCATAGCAAAGCACGGGAAGGTAGACATTTTACACCTTTATTAAGGCAAAAGTACACTTTCAGAGAAGGGAGAGGAGTCAGGGGCTTGCAGGTTCCCAGAGGGCCTGGCTCCCTTGCAGTGCTCTCCGTGACCCACGGTGCGACCAGAGTGAGGACCCAGGGCCATCCTCGGATTGGTCGTGGGCAGGAGGCCTCGTTTGCAGGGGGGGCAGGTGGCCCAGGGGCGGGTGAGGCCTGGGCCAGGGTCCATTCCAAGCAGGGAGTGAGCAGCCCAGGCGGGTCAAGGTGGGGGAGGGAGCTTTGCAAGGAGACATGGCCTGAGGCTTTGGGGGTTCATCTCCTTGAAGGGGACTTGGAAACTGTAGCATTAGAAAGAGGAATATGTATTTAACTATAGGATAGCAAAATAGAGGCTACTTGTTCTCTGAAAAATGGTATGTGCTTCTTGGTGCCTGGTGGTGGTGTGATTGTTTTCATCATTCTAAACCATCCTGACTGCTTAGGACTAAAAGAGAATTTTCAAACTGGCTTATTCTGCTTTATGAGAATATACTCGAAAATAAGAACCTCTTTCAATTTTTAAAAAAGCTAGGGAAAAAGGTTTTGTTGGGTCCTACGCTTATCAGTTTTCCTCTTAGCAAATGTGATATGTTTAATTTAATTTATTGCTTTTTAGGGCCGCACCTGCGGCATAGGGAGGTTCCCAGGCTAGGGATCCAGTTGGAGCCTCAGCTGTGCCTACACCACAGCCACAGCAATGCGGGATTTGAGCCTTGTCTGTGACCTACAGCGCAGCTCACGGCAACGCCGGCTCCTTAACCCCCTGAGCGAGGCCAGGGAGCGAGCCCGCAACCTCGTGGATCCTAGTCGGATTCGCTTCTGCTGTGCCGTGATGGGAACTCTGAAATTTGATGGGTTTTAAAGAACAGGCGCTTTGCTTCCTTAGCCCCGTCTACTCGGGCACTTCCTAGAATCCCCGTCCTGGTTCACGGAATGGGATTTGCCTCAAGGGCCTCAACGCGACCGGAAATGCAGGAGCCCCGGGACCAACCCCTCCTGTGGCAGGTGTTAAATTGGAGTTTGTCCCCTTGTTGTTTTTATTCTCAGTCTTTCTGCCGCGCCGAAAGCTCATGTCCTTTTCACCCCTTTGGCCTGAAGGGGGCAGGCTGCTTTCACGTGTCCGGACTTCTTCGACGGCGGCGGCGGCGGCGGGACCAGAGCAGCTGCTGTCAGGCGCCCTCGGACTGAATCCTTGCACTTCCCCTGGCCTCGCTCGGCTTGCCCGTCCTTCCCCGTAGGCGGCTCGGTGCTGCTCTTTCCCAGGCTTCTGCACATTCCTCACGTGCCTGTAAAGCTGCAGAGCTGGCGTCACAGCCTAGCAAACAGCCCTTGAGAACAGAGTGTTTTGAGACGCCGGCCGGGTGTTAGGTAACCGTTAGGACAAAGGAGGAATAAGATCGCACGCGTCCCTCGTGCGTGCCTGTCTCCCACCCTTTTGCTCCGTGTCGCCGCGGCACCGGGACGTTCGCCTCTGGGCTGCCACGCGCTTGGTTTGTGTGAGCGAGCGCCGGGAGACACGGGCTGCCCTGCGCGGGTGTCCCTCAGCCCAGACCGCTCTCCCCAGCCCCCCGCAGGGTCCGACCCTCCGTCGGCCGCGGCTCCAGGGGTTTTTACGTGTGATGAGCGTTGCCGGTGCGTGGATGCCTCGCAGTGTTGTGTTCGTTTCAGGGGTGCAGCAGAGGGAGTCAGCCCTGCGTGTCCGGGTCCGTCCATCCTGTGACGGCCTGTGTCTTCCCCACACAGGCGGTCGCAGACCACGGGCTCGAGCCCCGAGCTACGCGGTGGGGCCCCGTGACGATGCATGTGGTGTGTGTTGTGCACCCTTGCGAACCCCAGCCTCCCCGTCCCCCCTGCCCCGAATGTCTCCCCTTCGGTGACCACACATTTGGTTTCAGGGTCTTTGCGTGGAATATCTGTTCTGTGAACAAGTTCTTTTGTTTCACTTTTTAGATTCCATGTGTTGGTGATCTCGTGTGGTCTTTGTCTTTGTCTGACTTCCTTCACTTGGTATGATAACCCGTAGGCCCATCCACGGCGCTGCCGGGGGCTTTATTTCATTCTCTTTATGGCCGAGTAATAGTCCATTGTCTGTATGGACCACATCTTCTTGATCCACTCTTCTGTGGATGGACATTGAGGTTGCTTCCATGTCTTGGCTGTTGTAGATAATGTTGCAGTGAACATAAGGGTCCGTGTATCTTTTTGTTCTTTGTTTTTTAAGATCTTTTTTAGGGCTGCATCCACAGCACATGGAAGTTCCCAGGCTAGGGGTCTAATCGGAGCTGTAGCTGCCGGCCTACGCCACAGGCACGGCAATGCCAGATCCAGGCTGTGTCTTCGACCTACACCACAGCTCAAGGCAACACTGGGTCCTTAACCCACTGAGCAAAGCCAGGGATTGAACTTGTGTCTTCATGGATACTAGTCGGGTTTATTAACTGCTGACCTATGATGGGAACTCCTCTTCTGCTCATTTTAAATTTGTTCTGTTGTTTTGTTTTATTTTGTTTTGTTTTTTTACCACATGGACTCAAACTCAGTATGTTCAGACTAAAGTCATAGGCTGCCCCCATGAACTCGAACCATGGCCTTCGCAGTCCTGGCTGACGGCAGCTCTGTCTTTCCAGCCTCTCCGGCCTGTGAGGACATTGGAGGGGTCCTGTCTCCTTTTTCTCTGACGCCCACCTGCAGTCTGTGAGGAGATCCTGAGGGCTTTGCTTTCAGAATACACCGTCACCTGACCCTAATCTGCCTCTGCCCCTGGGTTGGAGCCCCCCCCCCCCGCAACCCACCGCAGGCCGTGCAGTGGGAGGCACCGACGGGCTGGACCTCCTCGCCGAACAGTCAGAAGTAGTCATTGCACCCAGAGCACAGACGCCCAGTGAAAGAGGGGCGCCAGAGAGGTTCCCAGAGCCCTGCTGGGGGCCGTTGGTCAAGGTGACCTCCGTGTCCATGTGCTCACGGGCCGTGGGGCAGGAGACAAAGCCCGGGTCCCGCCCTAAACGCGTCACCGATCGAGGGTTCCCAGGGGTATCTACCAGCATCCGAAGGGTACCTTCAGGTGCCCTGCCAGCCCTTGGCGACTGCAGGAAATGAACCCAGTGGGGACGCTCTTCTGAGACCCAGGCTGAGGTGGACCAACCCTCCTCTGAGGACTGAGCGCCGTAGACGGGCTTTCCTGCAGCTTCGAAGCCTGGGTCCAACCACCCGGGCGGTCCCCATTTCGAGCCCCGTGCACATCCTTCTGTAGGATTCTTGACTTCAACCAAGTCCCTAACGACCTCTTAAGGTTCCGAGAATCAGAGCTCACATCTTAAACGCCGCAGAAAGCGCGGCAAATGTCCTTAGTGAAATCGCAGGTGACACAGACCTGAAGAAGATCCCAGATGTCGGATTATCAGATGCGCATACAGTGAGGCTGCTGGACGTGTGTAAGGAGTGGACGGGATCTACCACGGGAGGGAGGGAAAGGGATCTTAGGAGCGGCGGGCAGATACGAGGAAGGGCCAGACTGTTTCTGGAGATGAACGGTGTACTGGCTGCGGTGGTAGACGAGCAGCCGGTTACGCACGGCGGAGAGACAGCGGGACGGCTGCAGGCAGGCCTGGAGAAATTCTCCAGGGTGAAGCACCGAGAGGCAGAGAGGAAACGGGAGCAGGAGACGGAGACAGAGCCCTGAGCACGGGGGTTCTGCGGAGGGGGCAGAGGCAAGGGGCCAGGCGGGACCAGCTGGCTTACACCCAGCCTGCGCGGCCCACCTGCCTGAGAGCAGGGTAAACGGAAGGGAGTCCGCCCAAGGGCACCCTGTGAGGAAACCCAGCCTGGAGAAGAGAGGCGCTCTTGGGGGCAGGCGGGCGGAAAAGGCGGATGCCTTCAGAGCACCAGCCCTTAGCCTGGCGGGGGCCCCTTCGCAGCAATGCCGCCCATCCTGGTGCCCAGAGAAGAGCCCTGTGAACCCAGATTTGCCTGCCCCCAACAGATATCTTTCAGAATTAGGGTGAAAAAAGGCATTTCAGACAATCCAGAGCTGGGAGTCTGTCCCCCACACACCTTCCCAGTAGGAGGGTCTAAAGGGGACACTGCCGGAGGCGTTTGGTCCCGGATGGCAAGTAGGAAAGGCAAATAAGGACGGCGAGGTCGGGGAGCAGCCAATGACTCGGTGAATCTAAATGAACACACAGAAAACGGGGCGTTCCTGTCGCGGCGCAGCAGAAACAAAGCTGACCAGGAACCGTGAGGTTGTGGGTTCAATCCCCGGCCTTACTCAGTGGGTTGGGGGTCTGGCATTGCCGTGAGCTGTGGTGTAGGTCACAAGACACGGCTCAGATCCTGCGTTGCTGTGGCTGTGGTGGAGGCCAGCAGCTGTAGCTCCAGTTTGACCCCTAGCCTGAGAACCTCCACATGCTGCTAGTGTGGCCCTAAAAAGCAAAAAATAAATTAAGTTAAATTAAAAAAAAATGGAGTTCCCGTTGTGATGCAGTGGAAATGAATCCGACTAGGAACCATGAGGTTGCAGGTTCGACCCCTGGCCTCACTCAGTGGGTTAAGGATCCGGCGTTGCCACGAGCTGTGCTGTAGGTTGCAGAAGTGGCTCAGATCTGGCGTTTCTGTGGTGTAGGCCAGCAGCTGCAGCTCCGATTAGACCCCTAGCCTGGGAACTTCCATATGCCACATGAGCGGCCCTTAAAAAAAAAAAAAGAAAAACCAAGACACGCAGGAAAAGTGCCAAGCGCAGGGTAATAGTGCCCGCACGCCCGACCGCACGGAGGGGGAGGCAGAGGCGGGGGGGGGAGGCGGAGGCTCAGCACTGCGAGGCCCAGTCCTGCTCACAACAGAGCCCGACCCATGGTGCTTCAGACTCGGTGGTTGGTGTGCAGGCTGCGGTTTCCAGGGTGCCGTGGGGTGGGAGAAACAGGACACATGCCGATAACATTAACACCGGACACAGTGGGATGTGAACACTAATTCGAAAGATGGCGAGAAAGAGAAACCGAAAAAGAAAAGATGGGAGCAGTCAATGCAAGTGCATGCTCAGTAACAGCTGTAAATAGACCAGATGCCCAGTTCAAAGGCAGTCATGTCAGGCCGCATTTGCAGCAGTCAGCCAGGGATATGTTATGTCAGGGACTCACTTAAGACTGAAGACTGCATAGAGGTTGAGAACGAAAGGAAGACGGACAGGGCCGGTTCTCATCTCCAGATTCTGTATCTCTAGGATAGAACCGTTCGGAGCTTAGCGCCTCCTGTGGCGTAGTCTCAAAGTGAAACAACCGCACAAAGTCTAAGGGGGAATTCGCAAACCCCATGACCAGGTCCATCGTAACCCACTTTTGCTCAGGACTTGATGACTGAAAAGGAGCAGACACTTGGTCGGGCGTGAGTGAAAAACGCAACTACCCAGCCCACGCCGCTGGGTGCTCACAAGGCTCCGCCCGTATCCTTGTTTCTCGCACACGCGGAAGATTACAAAAATGAACGTTTTCTGGGTGTGGAAGCAAGGCTCAAAATTCACATGATCAGAATCACATCAAAAATGGTGAAATGCATCTAAATCCGTATTTAGTAGGAAGTTTAAAGAAGAAAGCAGAAAATCGTTGAGCTAAAGCATCGCAAAAAAACTTAATTGAAACAAGTCAAAAGTCCAAGGAGGAAAATAAAGCAGAATTGAAGTTCATGGATTTTACTGGGCAGGTTCCACAGCAGATTTGAGCTGGTAGGAAGAATCAGCAGACTTAAAGGTAGCTAAATAGAGATGCTCTGGCCTAAAGAACAGACAGAAAAGAATGAAGAAACGTGACCAAAGCTCAGAGGCCTCCGGGACATCGCCACGCGCACCAACTTAGGCACTGCACGTGTCTGGAGGACGTCCTCGAGAGAGAGAGAGGGGCCAGGAAACATATTTGGCAGAATGATACCTGGAGACATCCTAACTGATGAAAGGCAATCCATACATCCACGAAGTTACGTGAACTTCAAGCAGGATAAGTGTTACTGAGTTCAGGATGGATGGCTTGCTGCTCGGAAGCCAGGGATTGGAGGGGCCAGGGTCCGTCGAAAGGAAGGTGCTGTAATCAAAAAGCCAGCGATCTGGGGGGAAGGGGGGCCTCACGTCTAGAGACCAGCTCCAGAGATTCTGCTCAGAGCGCTAGTTTTCAAAGGGGAAAATTGGGGGGGAAGAGACCCTGCACGTTAACGCCAGTCCGGGGACGCTGGCAGATGCCACCTTGCTGTGTAGGTGGGGCTGGTGTTTTGGAGATGCTCTGTGGAAACTCTTGTTTAAAAGACTTCTAGGCGTGCCCCTTGCATACTAGTACACCTGACTAGCATCCATTAGGATGCAGGTTTGATCCCTGGCCTTGCTCCGTGGGTCGGAGATTGGCATTGCCGTGAGCTGCAGGGCGCAGATGCAACTTGGATCCTGTGCTGCTGTGGCTGTGGTGTAGGCCGGCAGCTGTGGCTCTGATTCAGCCCCTAGCTTGGGAACCTCTGTATGCTGCAGGTATGGCCCTAAAAAGCAATCAGTCAATCAATCAATCAAAGGCTTTTAGTAAGAATGAAATATCATATCCCACCTCTGGGTATATATTCAAAAAGAATGGGAGTTCCCCTTGTGGCTCAGCAGTAACGAACCCAACTAGTATCTATGAGGATGCGGGTTCGATCCCTGGCCCTGCCCAGTGGGTTAAGGATCTGGTGCTGCCGTGAGCTGTGGTGTAGGTCAAAGATGCGGCTTGGATCTGGCATTGCTACGGCCGTGGTGTAGACTGGCAGCTGCAGCTCCAATTTGACCCCTTGCCTGGGAACCTCCCTATGCTGTGGGTGTAGCCATGAAAAGACAACAACAAACTCTGGAACGTTATTGACTTGAAACTTGGCCTTCAGAACGTCTGATAGGGCAGTGAAGCCAGCCTTTCCCCAGGAGGTTGTAGAGCCTGTTCTCTCTGATTAATCAAACTGTACATAACAATTTTAACATAGGCTAAATATTTGGTTTGTAGCTGTTGGTAGCGTTGAAGTGGTCAGATGACTTCTTCATGTCTTCAAGGATGTCAGGAAACCTTTGGCTTATACATGTTAAACCCAGCGAGCTGAGAACAACTGAAAGTGGACTTGGTTTGATCAAGGTATAATTAACTCATAGTCATAGTTTAGAAAAGGGAGCTAGTTTATGTGGAAAGACGAGTTTGGTGTGGGACAGGCTTAGTTTTGGGTAACAGTTAAAAAAAAAAAAAGAAGAATCCAAACGGAGCTATCCAAGAGGTCACTGGAGATGCTGAAGCTTGGCGTCCATATTTCATGGCCAGAGCCACGGGGTGGGGAGCAGCTCTTAGAGAAGGAACCCCGAGGAGGACTGGCAGCTGGGGCCTGGGGCGCAGCTCATCCGGGCGCGGGGCAGGGAGGCTGGAGCCAGGAGAGGCAGGCGAGGGCCCACGACGGACCTAACCCCTCTCTGGCGGAGGGTTCCTCGTTTGTGGCTCTGGGCGAGTCCTGTAAATTAGGTGATAAGCAGGCTTGTCATCTGCAAAGTAGAATGACCGATTCTGTTTCTGCATACCTCAGAGGGAGGCCGAGAGCATTGAGTGCAATAGTAAATGGAAATGCTTTGTAAGTTAAAAGGAGAAAGTCGTTTATTTGAGAAGAGGGGGGTCTAGTATTCATGTGAGATAAAATCGAAGGTCAGGAGAACGGCTGCGATAACAGAATGACAGGCTGTGGCAACAGCGCCACTGGTGGTCTTTGGGAGGATGTTTCGAGAGCGAGAACCAAGGACGAGGGGCTGCAGGGGAGGGTGGGGCTCGTGGCTGAAAGGAGCGTCTTGTGTGCTGGTGTTAAGGCATCATGTTCACGTTTTCACTTTCAAACAGAAAGGAAATAATTAAAAGCAAGAATCACCACATCTTACTCCAAAACACACTGGGCCCCTGACGTGTGTCCTGGGTAGGGAGTTACTTTCTCGTGTAGCTCATCTTTAAATGGCGACTTCTTTTGGTTACTACCTGCCGCACTGGCTTCATGTTTGGGAGTTTGTCTTAATAGTTCGTTAATATTAGAATGATTTTTATCATCATTCTTAGCGTGTGAGTTCTGCATCATTCCTTACGACAGGACGTCCTTAAGTATTTTTCATTAACTCACTGATGAAGGCTCTGCTGTTTCGGATGTTTGTTTTGTAAGATTCTTAAACGTCAGCTGATGAAGATTTGTAAGCCCTTCAGCTGTGAACACATTCTGCTGTTAACATTTGTTTTCAGTGGCTTTTCCAATAAAAAGCCGTTTTATTGGACTTAAAGCCTTTAGAATGTGGAAATTGGGAGGTTTAGTATTTATCGCATATTTGCTAGGTTGTATTTTGTGGACACAATTTTATTTTGTGTTAAAATTGTGGATAAAACCTTTCATGCCCCAGAGTCCTGTGGTTCCAGGAGAGCTCCTAGCTGCAGCCTGAAGGGACACGACCTGAGCATCTTCTCGTCTTACCTGCGCTCCCCTCAAAGTGAGAGGGTCCTGCCAGGCCACAGAGGCTCTGCCCGCAGCCGGAGGCCACCGTGACTTCAAGCCGGGAGCAGCTCAGGAGGCAGGAAGGTGCCTCTTAGAGTTTGCGCTTTTGCCGCCGCGCGGGAGGGGCAGGACTCTTCCGTCCCCTCTTACGCTGGGCCGGGCCAGAGCCCTGGAACGTCCTGCCCCTGTGTGACAGGACATGAGGCCGTGCCCCACGCAGCCAAGGCCTGCGGCCCCGGAGCCTGCAGACGCCCGGCTCGGGAGCCACGCGGCCTGCCTGCCGTCGTGTGCCGGGCTGTGTCCGGGGGTGGGGGCCGCAGCACCCTGTGTCTTCCCCCGCAGCCTGCCGCTCGGGCTTTCCCTGTCCCGTTCCTGGACCGTGCGACACGGCATGGAGCTCCTGGAGCCCAGCAGGGGCCTTGTGGAAAACAGAGAAAACCCACACGCACCCACGCCCCAAGAGTCAGGCCTGGGTCCCCACCCACAGCGGTTGTGATTTAATCGCTTGGGCGTGGGAGCCACCCCTTCTAGGTGACTCTGATGGGTAACACAGGTGGCGGCGGTCACGGCCACCCTGTCACTGACTCAAGGCTCCTCCACTCGGTGCCTGGCCACGCTCATCCCTCTGCCCACGCTCACGGTCCGGGAGGGGACGCGCTGGCGGAGGCAGGGCCGTCCGGGCTCACGGGTGGTGGGAGCGTCTCTTCCCTCGCTGGACCTGAACCAGGCGGTGCGGAGCCGGCGTGCTGGCTGCACCTCCCGGGGAGCGGGTGCGCCCGCCAACCACGATGCCGAGCGTCCTCAGGCCCGGCCACCGCCTGCCGGCCGTGCTTTTCCCGGCAGGTGGGATGAAAGACCCTTGGGGGTCCTCTGTTCTCCGCAGGCCCCGCGTCGGGGGAAGCTCTCCTCACGTGTGGCTGCCCTCCTTGACAGCAGCATTTCCTTCCCTTTGGGCCTGAAGGGGCTTCCCGGGGAAGATGCAGCGTGAGGGCCCTTTGCACGTGGTGCTGGCTGGTCCGTGGGAGCTCGGCTGGCGGAGGGAGGCCAGCACACCGCGGGTCCTGCAGCAGCTGGATGTCAGCCCTCCCCGTCCCGCGGCTGCGGAGAGCCGGGGCTGGCTGCGTCCTGACGGTGGAAGAGCTGGTTCTCGCGGCGGGGTGCGGCTCCTCCGTGGAAGTGCGCAGGCTGCGAAAGAGGGGCTCTGCTGCCAGCGTGGAGGGACCGATCTGCAGCGCTCAGAGGCCGGGCCGAGGCGCTCCAGGCTCCGGACCAGGCTCTTCTCAGGTGCCGCCGACGCCGTCACCAGGCGGGATACAAACCCTAGAGGTGCAGACATGCTGAGTCCGAGGCTCAGGTCGGAGAGGAGATAGGAACAGCCTGTTTGAAAGGCGCAGCGGGAACCTAGCTAGACGTGAGGAAGGGGCGGGGAGCCCCCTGTAGGTCTTGCCCCTGGGGCGCCCCACGCACATGCGGGATCCCAGCGCCCCTGTCTCAGCCGCTGCGTGAGCAGGAGTGGAGGGGGCCTCTCTTCCCGGCAGTCCCGGGGGGCTGCCAAGGGGCCAGGACGGCGTCTGCCTGCCAGCAGGGCGAGCCCCGGTCTGCCCAGCAGGCTGCCGCTCTGCTCCAGAAAGCCTCGCGACTAGGACCTTGGGGCGGGGGGTGGGTGTGTGTGCATGCGTGTGCATGTGCGCGCATTGGGGAGGGTTCATTTATAGCTTTTATCAGAATTTGAGAAGAGTTTTTTAACTTAAAAAATAAAGGTATTAGGAGCTGTTGCTCCCAAGGTGAACACCGCGGTTCGGGGCTGAGTCGGGAGGTTTGTCGATTGACATCAGAGCTGAGGGGAGCCGGAGCTTGGAAGGGCGTGCTGAGGTGGCTGGTGTCTTCCAGGCCCTGCGTCCTCCCCTTTAGGGCCTGGGATGCCCGGGGGGATGGAGGCCGCCTCAGGTCAGCTCACGTGCAGCATCTGGGGATGCAGAGCAGGGGGCTAGCGGAGCACTGGACCTCGGGGTGCTCATTGCTCGTGACCAGGGTGCTCTTCACAAGCCCAAGGGCCCGTCAGAGCAGCCCTGAAACTGCGGGCACGAGAGCAGAGGGCAGGACGTGCAGATGAGCTGGGAAGCCGGGGTGGCCTGCCCCTCGGCACTCGGCTCAGTACCGGCCACGTCCTTCACCGTCCTTGGCCTGCTGCTCCCTCTGGGCCCCTCGAGTGCAGAGATGCTGAGTCCTGTTCCCTGCCTGATACTCAGCTGCCACCAGCAGCTTGAGGCGGATCAGATTTCTTATAAACAGCATAGAGTTGGACCTTGAATTTTTAAAATTAATAATCTCTGCTTTTTAATCGCAGAATTTTGGTCATTTATATTTCGCATAATTACTAATTTGTATGGGTTTAAAGGTCATCTCACTGTTTGTTTTCTACTTGTCCCATCTGTTCTTTGTTCTTGTTCCCGTTTCTTTTTTTGGGTTAACTTAGCAGTAGTGTGTGATTCCATTTTATGTCCGGTATTGGCTTAGTAGCTATTTTTCTCTCTTTTTTTGGTTTTCCTTTAGCGGTTACACCAGGGTGTGAAAGGTGTATTTAACTTAGTGTGGGCCGCTTTCAGAATGTAGCATCCCATGCGTGTATAGGCTGTAAAGCTTCCAGCGGTATTCCTCCCCTTTCCATCCGTACGCACTTGTTATACATGTGTTGAAAACCTCAGAATACATTTTCATTACTTTCGCTTTCAACATTCCTTTTAAAGAGATGGCAGGAGTTCCCATTGTGGCTCCGTGTCCACGAGGACGGGTCTGGCGTGGCTGGGGCTGGGGGGCAGGCAGGCAGCTGCAGCTCCCATTCGACGCCTGGCCCGGGAACCTCCATATGCCGCTGGTGCGGCCCTGACACAAGGGCAAGGAAACAACTTGGACGCCTGGTGGGGCTGAAGACCCGTGTCCGCGTGCTCGCGCTCGCTCGCTCTCGCGTGCACGTGGCCACCTTCTCTTAGATGCCAGTTTCCTCCCGGTGGCGTCCTCCTCCTCCCTGACACACTAACATTCTTGGGGCGCAGCTCTGCTGCTGCGGGGCGCTCCGTGTCTGTGCTCTCACAGGGGCCCCTTCTCCACCGTTCTGGACACGCGGCCCCCCGCCCTCGAGGTGCTCCCCTCCTTCGGCCCCACCTGCCTCTGCCCCTGTTGCTTCTAAGAGTCGCTCTGTGTCACTGGCCAGGCCCTGGATTCTGATGTGCCCCATGTGTCTTGCTGTGGTTTTATCTCCCCGATCTGGCAGTGCGTGGGTTACCTCACATTTGAGTATTGGGGTCATTAGCGCCTCAGCGTTTGCGTCCCCCGTCTGGTCCTTCGAGGAGCCTGGCACATCGTGATCCTACCCCTCGGGCCATGGGCGCTTGTCTTCCCTTTGGATGTGTTGTCCTCTCTTGTGAGGCCAGAGTTCAACGAAGGCAATGACAGCATGAGGAAATGTGGTGGCTTCGTGTTTCCCTTGGGCTCGTGGCCATCCCCGGCCCCAGAGCTTGGAGGAGCAGGCTGTCTGTGCTCACACGCCTGCCACCCCTGCTCCCCACGCTGCGTCAGTGCGGCCCCCCGAAGCCTGTGCCAGCACAGCTTTCCAGAAAAGCAACCCGGAAGGGGACCCTCGGAAAGCTCTTTCAGGTCAGATGCCGGAGTCCTGCCAGGCCCTGGGTGCGGCGTCATCCTCATGGCTGAAGAGGCCCAGCCGCCAGCCCCGCTCTCCCGCACGGGCTCACATGCCTCGTCCACGCTCCCCCCCGCTCTGCTTCGCTGACCAGGACCCGGGCTCCGAGTCCAGGAGCCTCACCTGCCAGGCCGGTGCTTGGGGTCCGCATCTCGGCCCTCTGACTCCGGACCCTCTGCCTGAGCACGTGCACTTTCTCTTGGCCACGCGGGGTTACGAGGTAAACCGACGTTTGCTTTGAGATGGCAGGTCGTGTGCTGCCTCCCTTCCGTAGACGACAGATGCCATTCCCAGAAGTCTGTTTTCCAGCGGCCTCTCTGTTATGGTGGGTGGCGTCCGCCTGTTGTACTGCATGTTGACGTGAGTTGAAGGGGGACTGATCCGGTTGTGAGTCAGGCTCTGCGGCTCTGTCAGGGCTGACCCTTCTGCCGCGCAAGTGTATTTTAGAAAAGGAGCTAAGTAACACTCTTTCCACTTCCCCGTGTGTGTGACCTCTTGCCCGCAGTGTGGTGTTGGAAAAGTCGAGAAGTGGTTTGGGAAGGACGGAGGTGAGGCATCAGTGCCCGAGTGTGGTTCAGACACGGATGAGCTGCCGGGAGGGGCTGGGATGCTCCAGTTCGTGCAGGCTGCGGTTTGTGCAGGCTGAAGCTGGAGCGTCTCTGTGGGTTTGGGAGAAGAAAACTTCAGAAAGGTGAGGGGGCCTCCTGGGGTGAAGAGTCTCCAGTCCTTCTCACGGGCACCTAGTGACTGGATCCATTGTGTTCCCAGGCGCCCACCCCCCGGGCTCCGTCGGGGTGAATATTACAGACTCATATTTGTACTTCCTCATCTGTTGTTTGTTAATGGCCCGGAACTATCTTGTTAAAAAAAATCTAACTAGGTAAGAAAGTAGAGGAGTTCCTTTCATGGCTGAGCGGTTAACGAAACCAACTAGCATCCGTGAGGACGCGGGATCAATTCCTGGCCTCGCTCAGTGGGTTAAGGATCTGGCATTGCCATGAGCTGTGGTGTAGGTCACAGATGCTGCTTGGATCTCACGTTGCTGTGGCTGTGGCTGTTGCTGTGGCTGGCGGTTGGGGAACCTCCATATGCTGCCAACGCAGCCCTAAAAGACAAAAAAAAAAAAGAAAGAAAGAAAGAAAGTAGAAACTAGAGGTTTTCTTTCTCTTTGGTCTTCCACAGAGTGCACTGCTGGGCTGACATCCCTCTGCAGACCCTGCTGCTGAGCTGGGGCTTTACCTGCCCCAGGTGGCTGGTGCCAGGTGCAGGGGGGGCTGTGGCTTGGAGCCCTGGGCATCTCCTGTCTTACAGGTATTCCTTGAGCTCCGAGCTGCACCTTAGGAACAGGGGGTTCACGGTGCACAAGTCAGCGTTCTGCCCTCGGAGCTCGTGGTCGGGTGGAGGGACGTGACGGCAGGCGGAATGGTGGAGATCCTGCTGGGGTGTGTTTTCCAGGTGGGAGTTCTGATCTCTGGAAGTGCCTGTCTTTCACTCTGTGGCTTTTGCGGGCTGTTTTCCAAGGTGGTTGTCCCCAGGGTAAATAGGACCAACCTCAGGGGCGTCCTGGCTGCTTTCTCTCCACTCTCACCAACCCCCACCCGGCCTTCGACACCGTAGCCGGTATGATTGGCTACTGTGTTATTTCATTCTGGTTTGGTTTTCTTTTCTTTCTTTCTTTCTTTCTGTCTGTCTGTATATATGTCTTTCTTTCTGTCTGTCTGTCTTTCTAGGGCTGTACTGGCAGCATATGGAGGTTCCCAGGCTAGGGGTCCAGTTGGAGCTGTAGCTGCCGGCCTACACCACAGCCACAGCCACAGCAACGCCAGATACACGTTGCGTCTGCGACCTACGC
Organism: Phacochoerus africanus; assembly: GCF_016906955.1. Classification (NCBI taxonomy): domain Eukaryota; kingdom Metazoa; phylum Chordata; class Mammalia; order Artiodactyla; family Suidae; genus Phacochoerus; species Phacochoerus africanus. The sequence continues at coordinate 286,563,660 of NC_062544.1, read as the reverse complement.
CACAGCTCATGGCGACCCCAGATTCTTAACCCACCGAGCGAGGCCAGGGATCAAACCCGCAACCTCATGGTTCCTCGCCGGATTTGTTTGCATTGAGCCACAACGGGACCTCCAGAAGCTGTTATTTTTGTTCTCTCATTGTTCTTTCTTCCTTCTGATGTTCCAGGATTCTTTCTGTTTAGAGGATTTCCTTTAGCCATTGTCCCTTGCTTCTTCCTTTAGATTTACAGCAAAGCCTCGGATACTGTACAGAGAGTGGCCCTCACTCAGCGTTGCCCACTGACGGCGGCGCAGGGACGGGAGTGAACATGGTACAGCATTGTTACCTCGGCTCCAGCCCTGATTAGAGTTCTTGCCAGTTTTCCCTCTACTCTCTGTTTTCCTTCGTAATGGTTTTTGTTTTTTCCATCATAGCTGGTTTACAGCGTTCTGTCAGTTTTCTGCTGTGCAGCAAGGTGGCCCAGTCACGCATACATATAGACATTCTTTTTCTCACATTATCAGGCTCCACCACAAGTGACTAGACATAGTTCCCAGTGCTACACAGCAGGCTCTCATTGCTTTCCATTCCAAAGGCAATCGTTTGCATCTATTAACCCCAAATTCCCAGTCCATCCCACTCCCTCCCCCTCCCCTTGGGCAACCACAAGTCTGTTCTCCAAGTCCACGATTTTCTTTTCTGTGGAAAGGTTCATTTGTGCCTTGTATTAGATTCCAGATATGAGTGATATCATATGGTGTTTGTCTTTCCCTTTCTGACTTACTTCACTCAGGATGAGAGTCTCTAGGTCCGTCCATGTTGCTGCAAATGGCATTAGTTCGTTCTTTTTTATGGCCGAGTAGTATTCCATTGTGTGTATACACCACATCTTCCTCATCCAGTTATCTCTTGATGGACATTTGGGTTGTTTCCATTGTCTTGGCTGTTGTGAATAGTGCTGCACTGAACATACAGGTGCACAGATCTTTTTCAAGGGCAGTCTTGTCCGGATAGATGCCCAAGAGTGGGAGTGCTAGGTCATATGGTGGTTCTGTGTATAGATTTCTAAGGTACCTCCATACTGTTTTCCACAGTGGTGTACCGACGTACATTCCCACCAGCAGTGCAGGAGGGTTCCCTTTTCTCCACACCTGCTCCATCATTTGTTATTGGTCGTTTTGATTTGCATTTCTCTAATAATCAGCGATGTTGAGCATTTTTTCATGTGCTTATTGGCCGTCTGTATACCATCTTTGGAGAAACATCTATTCAGGTCTTTTGCCCATTTTTCCATTGAGTTGTTGGCTTTTTTGCTGTTTAGTTGTGTAAGTTGTTTGTATATTTTAGAGATTAAGCCCTTGTCCGTTGCATCGTTTGAAACTATTTTCTCCCATTCTGTAAGGTGTCTTTTCGTTTTTTTTATGGTTTCCTTTGCTGTGCAAAAGCTTATCAGTTTGACTAGGTCCCATTGGTTTGTTTGTTTATTTATTTATTTATTTATTTTTTGTCTTTTTGCCATTTCTTGGGCTGCTCCCGCGGCATATGGAGGTTCCCAGGCTAGGGGTCGAATCGGAGCTGTAGCCACCAGCCTACACCACAGCCACAGCAACTTGGGATCTGAGCTGCGTCTGCAACCTACACCACAGCTTACTGCAACGCCGAATCATTAACCCACTGAGCAAGGGCAGGGATCGAACCCACAAACTCATGGTTCCTAGTCGGATTCGTTAACCACTGCACCACGACAGGAACTCCCCCATTGGTTTATTTTTGCTTTTATTTCTGCTGCTTTGGGAGACTGACCTGAGAAAACATTTGTAAGGTTGATATCAGAGAATGTTTTGCCTGTGTTTTCTTCTAGGAGTTTAATGGTGTCTTGTCTTACATTTAAGTCTTTAAGCCATTTTGAGTTTATTTTTGTGCATGGTGTGAGGGTGTGTTCCGGTTTCATTGATTTACATGCAGCTGTCCAGGTTTTCCAGCAACACTTGCTGAGAAGACTAATCTCCGTTTTCTAAAAACATTTTGTTGAAGAGTTCCTGCTGTGGCTCAGCAGGTTAAGAATCTGACTAGTGTCCACGAGGATGTGGGTTTGATCCCTCTCCTTGCTCAGTGGGTTAAGGATCTGGCGTTGCTGCAACGTGCAGCGTAGGTCATAGATGCAGCTCAGATCTGGCATTGCTGTGGCTGTGGTGTAGCCTGTCGGCCGCGCTCCCACTCAACTCCTAGCCTGGGAACTTCCATATGCCGAGGGTGCATCCCTAAAAAGACAAAAGACGAAAACCAGTTTTCTTGAGCTGTAACTCACATACCATGAAATTCAACCACTTATGGTGTATGATTCAGCACTTTGTGGTGCATTCACAGAGCTGTGCAGACATCACCACCATCTAACTTTAGACTGTTGCCATCACTGCCGAGAGCGACCCTGTGCCCATCACAGTCTGTGCCCGTCTCCTTTCCACCCTGCCCCTGGCAGCTGCCACCCTGCTCTCAGTCTCCGTGTTTACCTGTTCTGGCCAGTGCAGAAATGGGATGTGTATAACGTGGGGCCTTCTGTGGCAACTTCCGTTCCTTAGCGCGTCTTCCGGGGTCATCCGCGCTGCGGCGTTTCGCTGTGCCTCAGCCCTTGTCTGGGCCAGGTGACAATCAGCCGCTTGTGTGGCTTCGCCACGTTTTCTGTTCACCCATCACTCGATGGACATCCTTCCACTGTTGGGCTGTGGTATGAGTGGTCAAGTTAACACTTGTTAAGTGGAGCACAGGTGGCCAGGTGTGAGCTGCGGTTCAACAACGGACCACAGAGGGCCTGACGCGGAGAAGTTCTTACTCACGGATCTTGGGGGGGGGACAGGGCACCCCACGAGGGGCCACACGGCAGGTCGGGGCCCAGTGCAGACCGGGAGGCGGGGCCTGGGGCCCTTCATGAGGGTCTTTGTGGGGGTCGCTGGCTGGATCGCTCAGTTCAGACCACAGAGGGTTTGGGTGAGCCCCACGGGGTCTCCCCGAGGGGCCCATAAGGGGGAGGCGCTGGGAGGCGGGGGGACTGCTGATGACAAGGGACCGACAAGGACTGACACTCGGGACTCTGCAGGCTGCCGTCCGGGGCGGGTGCTGCGCGAGGGCCAGTGTCGGGTGGCGGTCCCTGTGGGCCGCGGGGCCCTGCGGCGGTAGCAGAGTGGCTGAGCTGCACTCTGGCCGGGCCCCCGGGGAAGGAGCTTCCCTTCCAAGGGCAGCTGCCAGCACGCGGGGCCGGGCCATCCTCCCCGAGCGAGTGGTGGCAGGTGTGGACAGAGAAGTGCAGAGAAGTGAGCTGCGCTCTGGAAGGCTGGTTCTGAATGATGCGAGTGCTTGTGTGGTCTAGCCAGTCTTTGAGTAGGTCTGCTGGAGACTGTTTCTCTGAATTTTCCTTCGTCTCAGAATGTCCTGAATTCCCCTTCATTTTCTGAAGGATTCGGGGTTGACACTTTTTCCTTTCAACATGTGGAAAAGGCTGTGTTCCTTCCCTCTGGCCCCAGGTCTCTGCTGAGCAGTCGAGTCTCCTTGACTTGCTTTCCTCCCATCGATGTGTCTTGGCCGAGATCTCTTGAGGTCTCTCCCAGTTGCTCTGGGCTCCGCTTCCTCTGTCTGTAGGTTTGTGTCTTTTGCCAACTTGGGTAAAATCTCAGCTGTTACTTCTTAGAGCATTTTCCAGCCCTGCCGCCTGTCCCCCTCTTTCCCGAACTGCAATGACATGAACATTGGATCCTTTTTATGGCCTCACGGACAGAGGCCCTGCTCCTCGTCTTTCTGCTCTGCTTCCTCCGTCGCTCGACTGAGCCTTTCTGTCGTCCTTCCTTCTGGCTCACCGAGTCTCTCCTCTTCCTTCTGCTTTATCTCCCGCCGGGTTTGGAACGGCAGGCTCTGTCTTGTTCCGCTCTGACGTCTCCATTTTGTGACGAAATGTAAGGTGGCACTTCAAAGCCCCCGTCACCCACACCCTCTCCCCCGAAGTCACTGGTGGACATGCGTCCGCCGTCTCCAAGCCCCAGACCGAGCCTCCTACCGGAATGCTCCCGGTCTCAAGTAAGGAGGCGCCCGTGATTGTTGCAAGATGAGTTGTGTCGCTGTCACCCAGAACGTGCTTAGCTGTGCCCCCCAGAGATACGGTCTGTGTTCTTCTGCTTGTACAGCGTGGGCGTCTAAGCTGTTTTCCTTTCCCTCGGTCCACGTTCCCTTTAGACGCTGTCACTGAGCTGACAGCGTCACTACATCAGGTCTGGCGGCTCGCCGCTCAAAAATCAATACTTGAGACAGAGACCTGACAGGGAGAAGGGCTGTTTTTAATCCGATTGCCAGCAGTCGGGGGAGAGGGTGGACCCGGAGCCCTCAAAACCGTCTCTGAAGACTGCTCGGCCATGAACGTTTTCAAAGGGAAAGAGGAAGTCATCTCAGTTAGTCATGGAGTCGGGGGTCAGAGGCGTCACCGTCCCCCACCACGTGCAGGCTTGTGGACTTGGTGTGATCTTTAGCGGGGGTCCTGGTCGCATAGTTTGTCCCTGAGATGACTGCAGGGGCTGGGAGGAGAGAGCTGCTAAGTGCTCTTCATTTCGCTCTGTTCATCCTCGGAAAAAACACGTAGGCCAGGCCAGTGTCACGTGACCCAAAGATTGGAAAGGTGCTTGGGGCACAGCCGAGCAGAGCCTGAGGGGCCCTGGTTGGGGGTTCGTGGGGGTTGGTGCCCTGGTTGGGGACAGGGCCTCCTGCAGAGCGCTCGGGCTCTCTCCAGGGGCTTTCCTTATGGCGATGTCATCGTGAAGGCATGTCTGTGGCTGCGCCCTTGGCAGCACTTGTCTCATTTGTCACTTCCAGTGGCTGGTTTTCTTTTACGCTTCTTTGGTGGCCGCACAGCTATCTTTTCAGCGGCCTAGTTATTTTGTTTGTTCTGAAATGCATTACATCAGCCTTGGCCACATGCAACAGTCTTTTCATTTGTTCAGCAAATATTTATTGTATCAGGGACACGGTGATGAGCAAGACTGACAAGGCCCTTGACTCCCGGAGCTTTCCGTCCAGCGGGGAGCAGAGAAGGTCATGTGGCAGAATAAACGCTGTTCAGAGACTTAAAATTGGGCGGTGGGTGCGAGGCTGAGCAGGTAGTGTCTTTTACATTGGGCGGTGGGGGAAGCTTCTCTGAGGAGATACTATCTAAGCTGAAATTTGATTCATTTTTGGGATCTCCACCTCTCTGTTTATATTTCTTTTCTGTTGCATTTTTTTCCATTAGAGCCTGTTGTGGGCTGAATTGTTGAAAATTCATAGGTTGAAGCCCTAATCACCACCCCTCCTCCTGCTGTCTCAGAATGTGGCGGTATTTGGAAATAGGGCTTTAAAGAGGCAATCAGGTTAAAATGAGGCCTTCAGCATGGATCCTAGTGCAGTTTGACAGGAGTCCTTCTGTGGAGAAGACACTGGGACCGAGAGGTTCAGGAGGCGTGGGGGCCGTGAGAAGGACACCTGCCTGACAAGGAGGGAGGCTGCAGGGGCCTCTTCCTGCTGGTGCTGTGATCTTGAACTTTCTGTCTCCCGACAGCGAGAGAATTTCTGCTGTTACTACTTGGTGGTATTTTGTTACGGAGGCCCAAACTGACTAAGATAGAGCCCTTAGGGTATTAGTCATAGTTACTTCACATATCCCGTCTGAGAATTCCGAACTCTCTGTCCTAGGAGAGTGTGGCTCTGATGCTTCAGTTGTCTCTTCAAACTGTGTATTGTCTTTTCTTTTAGCACGCCTTGTCAGTTTTGGTTGAAAGCTGGATGCTGTTTATTGGGTAATAGGAACTGAGATGAATAAGGCTTCAGCTGAGGTTTTCCGTTAATCTGCTAGGGCTTAGGCGCTGTTTCATGGAGGCTCCACGTTAGAGTAGTTTCCTTTCTCTGCCGGCTCACTTCCTCTTCATAGGAGCATCTATTATTTGATATTGGGCCTCTTTCTTTTCTTCTATTTTCCATCTCTTTGGTTTATTTTGAAATTTTTTATTAAATGTTATATGATGAAGATAAACAAGCTTGAATAAATGGAAATATAAATTCTTGTTTGCCTGAGAAGAATCTATATTGTAAAGCTGATATTTTGCCTCAACATGCCAAGTAAAAATACCAACAGGGAAAGTCCTCGCCACAGCACTCGGAGAAGAAAAAGAAATAAAAGTTACCCGATTAGGAAGTTCCCGTCATGGCTCAGCGGAAACGAATCTGACTAGGAACCATGAGGTTACGAGTTCGATCCCTGGCCTTGCACAGTGGGTTAAGGATCCGGCGTTGCCGTGAGCTGTGGTGTAAATTGCAGACGAGGCTCAGATCCCGAGTTGCTGTGGCTCTGGCATAGGCCACCAGCTATAGATCTGATTCAGCCCCTAGCCTGGGAACCTCCATACGCCACGGGCACGGCCCTAAAAAGACAAAAAGACACACACACACAAAAGGTACCCCATCAGGAAAGGACAAAGTTAAAGCTGTCGCTGTTTGCAGATGGCATGATATGAAGGGTAGAAGACAGGATAGAAAATCCTAAAGACACCACCAGAACACTGCTGGAGCTCATCAGTGAGGTTGGTAAAGTTGCAGAACACAAAACTAATGTACAGAGATTGTTGTATTTCTGTACAGGGAACTATCAGAAAGTGAAATTAAGGAAGAATCCTATTTATAGTCCTATCAAAAAGAATAAAATACCTAGGAATAAATCTAACTAGGAGATTAAAAGACCTGCTCACTGAAAACTTTAAGACATTGATGAAAGACACTGAAGACGCCCCTGATGGGAATAATATACCGTGTTCGTGGATTGGAAGAGTTAATATTGTTAAAATGACCGTGCTACCCACGGCAGTGTACACATGCAGTGCAACCCCCATCACAATGGTGATGTCATTTACAGAATTAGAACAAATACATTTTGAATGGAAACACAAAAGACCCTGAAAGCCAACACCATCCTGAGAAAGAACGGAGCTGGAAGAATCATAGTCCCTGACTTCAGACTATACTACAAAGCTACAGTAACCAAAACAGTATGGCACTGCCCCAAGACAGGCACATTAATGGAACAGAATAGAGAGCCCAGAAATAAACCCACACACTTATGGTCAGTTTTTCTGTGACAAAGGAGGAATGAGTGTACACTAGGGACAAGACAGCCCGTTCAGTAAGTGATGCTGGGAAAACTGGATGGACTGTAAAAGAGTGAAATTAGAGTATTTTCTTATACCATATACAAAAATGAACTTAAAATGGATGAAACACCCAAATGTAAGACTGGAAACCGTAAAACTCCTAGAAGAAGATGAGGCAGAACTCTCTTTGACGTAAATAGTAGCAATATGTGTGTTGTGTGTGTGTGTGTGTGTGTATCCTGTCTCCTGTGGCAAAGGAACAAAAGCAAAAAATCTGAATGGTACCTAATTAAACTTAAAAGATTTTTCTCAGGAAAGAAAGCATCAGCAAAAAGAAAAAAACAGTCTGTTGAATGGGAGAAAATATTTGCAAGTGATATTACCTATAAGGGATTAATATCCAAAACGTACAAACAGCTCGTACAACTCAATATCAAAAACAAACAACCCAATTAAAAAAAGATGGGCACAAGACCTGAATAGACCTTTTTCCAAAGAAGACATTCAGATGGGCAGTAGGCACATGAAAAGATGCTCAGCATTGCTAATCATCAGTTAAATGAAAAGCAAACCCACAGTGAGCTGTCACCTCACATCTGTCCCAATGGCTATTACCAAAAAGACCACAAGTAACAGATGGTGGCAAAGATGTGGAGAAAAAGGGAACTCCTATGCGCTTGGTGGGAAAGGAAAGTGACGCAGCCACAGCGGAGCGCCTCAGAAACAGAATAGAAGCACCACCTGTGACCCAGCGGTTTCACTCCTGGGTATGTATCTAAGGAAAACAAAACCACTAGTTCAAACAAATATGTGCACCTCAGTGTTCCTACATCAGTATTGACAATGGCCAAGCTGTGGAAGCCCCCGGAGTGGGCATCCACCGATGGATGTGGTGCCTTACACGTCCGGGGGAGCAGCACGCGGCCTAAAAAGGAACGAAGTGTTGCCATTTGCGACAGCATGGATGGAGCTGAAGGGTATTATGCTTAGTGAAATCGAGTCGGACGGAGAAAGACACGTACTCGTGACCAGTAATACGTGGAATCTAAAAAAGTGAAACCAGTGGTACAATGAAATAGAAACAGACTCACAGATAGAAGGAAAAAACTAGCAGTTATCAGTGGGGAGAGGGAAGAGGGTAGGGGTGAGATACGGGGGGAGGGCTTAAGAGGTACAAACTACTGAGTATGAAATAAATAAGTTACAAGGATACATTGTACATCCTGGTGATACAGCCCATGTTTTGTAACAACTTCACATGGAAAACAGTCTATAAAACTTGAACCATTATATTGTACACCTGAAACGTAATATTGTGAATCAACTGTGTACCTCCATACCAAAAAAGAACAAACGCTGGGGGGAGTACCAGGAGGGATTTTTTCTCTAAAAGACATTTGCTTGTTTTATTTTTTATTGCTTTATAATATCATGCAAGTTTCCCAGGTACAGATTCATACGTGGAGTTCTGCGTACACTACCGTGTGCCCACAACCAGAAGTTCAGTTTCCTTCTGTCACCACACAGGTGACCCTCTTCTCCCACTTGGCGCCTCCTCCACTAACCACTCCTCTGTTCTCGGTATCTTTGTGTTTGTTTTTGTTTCGTTGGGAGTTGTTCATTTGAAAAGTTCCGTATGAGAGAAATCACACACAGTATTTGTCTGTGACTTATGTCACTTAGTGTAATACTTGCCAGGCCCATCTGTGTTGTCTTAAATGGCAAAATTTCATCTTCTTTATGACTGTTGGTCCGTTGCGTGGGTACTCCACATCTTCCTGCTCCATTCGTCCGTTGACGGGTGCTTGGGTCGTTTCCCCGTTGTGGCTGCTGTAAATACTGCCGTGATGAGGATAGGAGTGCAGATGCCATTTCCAAGTAGTGCTTTCCTAGTCTTTTTCTTTTCTTTCTTTCTTTCTTCTTTTTTTTTTTTTTTTTGGTCTTTTGTCTTTTTAGGGCCACACCCATGGCATATGGAGGTTACAGGCCGGGATCGAATTGGAGCTGTAGCTGCCGGCCTACACCACAGCCACAGCAACGCTGGATCCGCGCCAAATCTTCAGTCTACACCGCAGCTCATGGCAACACCGGATCCTTAACCCACCAAGTAAGGCCAGGGATCAAACCTGCATCCTCATGGATCCTAGTCAGGTTCGTTAACCACTGGGCCGCGACGGGAACTCCGTGTTTTCCTGTTCTTTGGATAGATGCCCAGAAGTGGGAATAGCTGGAATATGTGGCAGTTCTGTTCTTACTTTTCTGAGGAACCTTCGTGCTGTTTGCACGGTGGCTGCACCGCTTTACGTCTCCACCAACCGAGCCTGAAAACGCCGGTTCTCCAGGTCCTCACCGGCACGCACTTCTTGCCTTGTTGATAGCAGCCGTTCTAACGAGGCAGGAGTTGAGGGCTCGTTGTGGTTTTGGTTTGCGTCTCCCTCGTAGTCATGCTGAACATCTTTCCACGTGCCTGTTGGTCATTTGTACGTCTTCTTGGGAACAGTGTCGCGTCAGCTCCTCTGCCCACTTTTTAATCAAGTCTGTGTGTGTGTGTGTGTGTGTGTGTGTGTGTGTGTGTGATTGAGTTATATGAGGTATGTATTTTGGAGATGATTGGATATGTACTGTGCAGATATCTTGAGTTATATGAGGTATATATATTTGGAGACTTATTGGATATATGCTTTGCAAATATCTTCCCACTTGGTTGGTTGTCCTTTCTTTTCCTTGCTGTGCAGAAGTTTTTAGTTTGATGTAGTCCCATTTTTTTTGTTGTTGTTGTTTTGGCTGCTTCCAAGCATGAAGAAGTTCCTGGGCCAGGGATTGAACCTGTGCCACAGCTGTAACCAGAGCCACAGCAGTGATAATGCCAGATCCTTAACCCACTGAGCCATGAGGGAACTCCAGTCCCATTTGTTTATTTTTGCTCTTATTTTTTTGCCTGAGGAGACATAATCAAAAAGATATTGCTAAGACGGATGTCAAAGAACATACTGCCTTTTTTTTTTTTTTCTAGGAGTTTTATGGTTTCCATTTTTCGATTAGAATCTTTAATTCATTTTGAATTGATTTTTATGTGTTGTGTGAGACAGGGGTCTAGTTTCATTCTTTTGCAGATAGCTGCTCAATTTATTTATTTTTTTTTTGTTTTGTTTTTTACGGTCATATATGTGGCATATGGAAGTTTCCAAGCTAGGGGTCCAATCAGAGCAGCAGCTGCAAGCCTACACCACAGCCACAGCAATGCCAGATCCACCACATCTGCAACTTACACCACAGCTCACGGCAACGCCGGATCGTTCACCCACTGAGCAAGGGCAGGGACCGAACCCGCAACCTCATGGTTCCTAATCGGATTCGTTAACCACTGCGCCACGACGGGAACTCCAGGTTCACTTCCTCCTTTCCAATTTGGATGGCTTTTCTTTTCGTTTCTTACCTAATTGCTCTGGCTAGGACTTCCAGTACTGTGTTGAAGAAGAATGGTGAGAGTGGGCATTCTTGTCTTATTCCTGATCTGGGGTAGCTTGCAGTTTTTCCCTATTGAGTATGACGTTAGCTGTGAATTTATCATATATGACCTTTATTTTGCTGAGTTACATTCCTTCTCTGCCCATTTTATTGAGAGCTTTTACCATAAACGGATGTTGAATCTTGTCAAGTGCTCTGTCTGGATCTGCTGAGATGATCGTATGATTTTTATTTTTCATTTTATTAACGGTATGTATCACATGGATGGATTTGTAGATGTAGACGTTGGCTATTCTCGCATCCCTGGAATAATCCCACTTGATCACGGCATATGACCCTTTTAATGTATTCTTGCATTTGGTTTGCTAATATTTTATTGAGGATGTTTGCATCTGTGTTTATCAGAGAATGTTATTGGCCTGTGGTTTTCTTTTTTGTGTTGTCCTTCTCTGACTTTGTTATCAGGGTAATGTCAGCATCATACAGTGAGTTAGGAAGGAAGCTTCCTTCCTCCTCAGTTTTGGGGAAGAGTTTGCATAGATAAAAAGATAAAAAAAGATTTGCTTTTTAGTACCACTTTTGAGAGATTTCCTCTGTTCTGTTTTCCATATGCCTATTGAAGTCTTCATCTGTACTCTCATGCAGTTAATTTCCAACTGGCTTTTTTGGAATTAAAAAAAAATAGCATCCCATTCTTGCTTAGTTGACGATCGGGCTTTTTAAAGAACTCTCCTTGGGGAAAAGATTGATGAAGTTAAAAAAAGTTTTCTTCTCATTGCACATTCTCTCTTTTGCCCTCCTTTTGTTGTTGTTGAAAATGATGGTTATCTTTTTCTCAGGGCTCTGGAAATGCACGGTTGTCTGCTTGTAACTGAGGGTGGGATTCACAGTGCTGATTGGAAGCCCTGCGCATGGGGGCGGGAGGGGGGCATGCGAGTGTGGCTGTCCTGGGAGCTGGCTCAGCCAGTAGCTGGGAACCCACGAGTCAGTATCTTTAGGTGTTTCTTCTTGAGTTGCTCACATTGCCCAGAGAAGGCTCAGCCCATCTCCAGTCTGTAGTATAAAGGTCTGGAAACGGAGTAGGGGAAGAAGGAGCATTTTAGAATTTGTGGGTATGTTTCAACTTAATCCAGTGTGTTTTTCAGACAGAACCCCCATCTTCAGTTGTGCCTGATGCCCCCTGCTCCAGAGGTTCTTTAAAAATCCACTCCCAGTCCTCTAGGAAAGGAGTGATTACTTAGAGGAAGAGAGTAAGAGGAGGGTCCAGGGATTTAATGGCTTCCTCTTTCCAAAAGTCGCATTTATTGAGTTGCAGTTCACACGGAGTGAAATTCACTTTTTCGTAGAGCGTTCTGCACCTTCTGACAAGTGCACACACCCTGTAACCACCATCAAGAGGCATTGGACAGTTCCACCACCTCAGGGTGCTCTCTGGGATCCACTGTCAGTCAGCCCCTGGCAACCTTGCAACTCCTGGTTCCCAGGCCCTGGCAACCTCTAATCTGTTCTGTGTTCCCGTGGTTTTACCAGTTCCAGAATTGTGTATAAAGAGAATACGAAGTATGTAGATTTTTAAGTCTGGCTTTCTTCCTTAACGTTAGTCATTTGAGATTCGTCACGTTTTGGGTGTATCAGTTGTTGATTTCTTTCGTTGTTCTTCTCCTGTGTGGAGGAGTCATGGTCTTTTTATTCATTCATCTATTGAAGAAAATTTGGTTTGTTTCTTGGTTTTGGCAACTGTGAGCAAAGACACTGTCAATAAAATATTTGAAAAAATACTTAACCAAAGAAGTTCCTTGTTTCTGCATATATGTTCAGTTTTCCAGCACCATTTGTTGAAAAGGTCATTCTTTCTTGGTTGAATTGCAGTTACACTTTTGTTGCGATTTAACAAAACTGTGATCTGTTTCTGGACTCCATAATTCTGTTTCACTTACATCTATTCCCTTCACCAATACTACACTGTAAATTTTTCTTTCTTTCTTTTTTTTTTTTAGGGCCAGACCCACGGCATATGGAGGTTCCCAGGCTAGAGGTCGAATCAGAGCTGCAGCTGCCGGCCTGCACCACAGCCACAGCAATGCGGGATCCGAGCCGTGTCTGTGACTTACACCATAGCTCACGGCATCGCTGGATGCTTAACCCACTGAGTGAGGTAAGAGATCAAACCAGCATCCTCATGGACACAAGTCGGATTCATTAACCACTGAGCCATGACGGGAACTTGTAAATATCTATTCTTCACGAAATATTGTTCTTTTTACGTCTTACTGGATCCACCTTGCTAGTGGTTTGCCTGGGATTTTATATCTGTGCTCACCAAGGATACTTTTTTTAAAATTTTTTATTTGAGGAGTGTGCACATATTCCGTAATTATTTTTAATTACAACAATAATAAAAACTCCATTAATGAAGCAAATCTTGTTAGAAGCTAATTAAGAAAACTTGGTAGAATTCAAGTTGGAAACAGTTTGAATTGACAATTCTGAGTGCATAGTGGTAAGAAACTATCTATCATACAGTAATTAAAGAACATTTTAAATCTTACCCTTCAGCTATATCTTCATAGCTCTTTTATAATTGTAGGTAACTAGCTAGTTAACTAATTCCAAAGCAAATATATTCATCACTGTATACAATTTTCTTTTCATGTTCAATAATATCTAGTGATTGGTTTGCATGGTTTAGGAAGAATGCCTGTTCTTAAAAATTTTTTTTTTCAAAATAAAATACATATATTTAAACACAATTACATTCACACAGATTATTATATCATGGATCTTAAGAAACATATTAAGCGACTCCTTTTGGAGAAGTGGAATGGAAAATATGCTGAGACAAATAGGAAATTTATTCTATACTTTATCCCATTTTGTATGGCTTTCATCTTTACTATTTAGTATTATCTATTACATTTCAATTTTTCTTTAAAATTAGCATTATATTAAAATTGTGTCTATTATGCAACTAAAACTTATAAAGAAGAAAGCCTTATATACCATTAAATATTTTATATAGCATAATAAAAAGAATAACTTAACTGGTAAGAATAACAAAAATAATACACCCTCTGAAAATAAGTAAAATATAAAATGCATAAGTTGGTTAAAAAACAGTGTAACTATATAAATATGTCCTCACAATTTGTTCCATTATATTGATTCTTCAATAAAGGCATTATACCATTCTAGGTGATGTGATAAACAAGACATTATAGACTTTACATTGTACCATGGAGAGAAATGGTTATTAATAATGCAATTGTAGAACTATATTATTAATTGTACAGTTGCATTATTTAATTATAATTATCATAAATTCTTTGATGGAGAGGAAATCAGAATCAGATCTAAGAAGACTTCAGCATTCCAAGAATGATGTCAAATGACCCCCTTCATGGTGGATTATGCACTTATTTATTTACTATGAGATATATTTCTTCTTCAGAGATTCCTTGTTTATGTATCAATTGTAGATTTTTAGTTTGCAGTTATTCTGAAGTTTTGATATGAGTCTATATGTATACGAGATTGTTTTAAGTTGTTGTTCTCTTAATTGCAGGTTCATCTCCAGTGTTCTGCATTTGTACCCACCTCTTCTCATGATTTCTGACTTTGGGGGTATAATTGTGCATGGATGATTTCATATCTTTACTGTATAGATACCTTTACTGGTGAGCCTTGTCATTTGTGGAATTTTTGTTTCCTGTTGCTGGTGTTTTCTTTTCTGCCGAGAGAAGTTCCTTCAGTATTTGTTGTAAGGCTGGTTTAGTGTTGCTGAATTCTCTCAGCTTTTGCTTATCTGTGAAGGTTTTGATTTCTCCTTCAAATCTGAATGAGAGCCTTGCTGGGTAGACTAATCTTGGTTGGAGGTTTTTTCCTTTCATCACATTAAATATATCATGCCACTCCCTTCTGGCCTGCAAGGTTTCTGCTGAAAAATCTGCTGATAACCTTATTGGGGTTCCCTTGTGTGTTACTTGTTTCTTTTCCCTGGCTGCTTTCAAGATTTTCTCTTTGTCTTTAATTTTGGTCAGTTTGATTAGTATGTGTCCTGGTGTATTCCTCCTTGGGTTTATTTTGTATGGTACTCGTTGTGCTTCCTGGGTTTGAGTGAGTGGTTCCTTTCCCATGTGAGGGAAGTTTTCGGCTATTATCTCTTGAAATATTTTTTCTGTCCCCTTCTCTCTCTCTCCTCCTTCTGGCACCCCTATAATACAGATGTTGGTGCATTTCACATTGTCCCAGAGTTCTCTGAGACTCTCTTCATTTGTTTTCAATCTTTTTTCTCTTTTCTGTTCTGCATCCGTAATTTCCACTAATCTGTCCTCCACCTCGCTTATTTGTTCTTCTGCCTCCTGTATTCTGCTGTTGGCTGCTTCTAGTGAGTTTTTTATTTCAGTGATTGTATTTTGCATCTCTTCTTGTTTAAGTTTTATATCTTGTATCTCTTTGCTCGGTGTTTCCTGTAAATTATCCATCTTTGCCTCCAGTTTATTCCCAATGTCTTGCATCATCTTCAGCATCAACAGTCTAAAGTCTTTTTCCTGGAGGATAAGAATCTCCTCATTGCTTAGCTGATTTTCTGGGTTTTTCCTTTCTCCCTCATCTGAGTTATAGTTCTCTGTCTTTTCATTTTTATAGGTTTTTGGTGTGGTGACCTTTTTACAGATAATAGAGCTGTAGCCTCTCTTACTTCTGGTGTCTGCCCCCCTTGTGGCTGAAGTCGGAATGGCGGGCTTGCTGTAGGCTTCCTGATGGGAGGGGCTGATGCCTGCCCCCTGGTAGGTGGAGCTGATTCTAATCCCTCTGGTGGGTGGGGCTTAGTCTCTCAATGGGATTAGAGGAGGCTGTGTGCCTGAGGGGTCTTTAGGCAGCCTGTTTACTGAGGGGCAGGGCTGTGATCCCACCTGGATTGTTGTTTGCCCTGGGGCTTCTCAGCCCTGACTGACTGATGGGTGGGGCCAGATTTTCCCAAAATGGCCCCCTCCAGGGAAAGGCAGCTGCTGAATATTCCCAAGAGTTTTGCCTTCAGTGTCCCTCCCTCACAACAAGCCACATTCACCCCTGTTTTCCCAGATGTCCTCCAAGAACTGCAGTCAGGTTTGACCCAGATTCCTATGGAGACCTCGCTCTGCCCTGGGACCCAGTGCACGTGAAAGTCTGTGTGCACCTTTTAAGAATGGGGCCTCTGTTTCCCCCAGTCCTGTGGAGCTCCTGTGCACAAGCCCCACTGGCCTTCAATGCCGGCTGCTCCAGGGGCTCTTTCTCCCAGTGCCAGATCCCTGCACGTGAAGGTTTGAGGTGGAGCTCAGAACTCTCATTCCTGTAGGTGAGTCCCTTTGAACCAGTTAGTTTTCAGTCTGTGGAGCTTCCCACCCAGGAGGTATGGGGTGGTTTATATCGCGAAATCGCCCCTCCTACCTCTTGATGTGGCCTCCTCTTTCTCTTCTGGAGTAGGGTATCTTTTTTAAGGTTTCCGGTCCATTTGGGTGGGGATTGCTCAGCTTTTAGTTCTGAATTTTGTTGTTTTTAGGAGAGAAGTTGAGCTCCAGTCCTTCTGTTCTGCCATCTTAATCCTCCTCTGGGATCTCACCAAGGGATACTGACCTTTGCCTGTAACGTCTTTGTCTACTGCCGGTCTTGAACTCAAAAAAAGTTGACTCATTTCTTCCTTTTCTATATTTTTGAAGACTTATATAGAATTACTGTTATTTCTTATTTAAATATTTGATGGAATTTGCCAGTGGAGCCCTTTGAGCGTAGATTTTTTTTTTAAATAGTTGGAACATTTTAAACTACAAACTCAGTTTCTCTAATAGATACAGGATTGTTTAGGTGATCTTTTTTTTTTTTTTTTTTTTAAGGAATCTTAGTATTTTATGTTTTCCAAGGAATTTGTCCTTTCCACCCACGTTGTAAAATTAACGGGCACAGATTTGTTCATAGTATTTCCTTATTAGCTCTTTAGTGTCTGTGGGCTCTGTAGTGATGTCTCCTCTTTGATTTCCACATTTATAATTTGTGTCTGTCTTTTCTTCCACCCTCCTTTCCTTGTTTAGATTGGCTAGAGTTTTATCAATTTTATATGTTTTTATTTTTATTTTTTTAATTTTTATTTATTTATTTATTTATTTGTCTTTTTGCTATTTCTTTGGGCTGCTCCCGCGGCATATGGAGGTTCCCAGGCTAGGGGTCGAATCGGAACTGTAGCCACCGGCCTACGCCAGAGCCACAGCAACGGGGGATCCAAGCCGCGTGTGCAACCTACACCACAGCTCACGGCCACGCCGGATCGTTCACCCACTGAGCAAGGGCAGGGACCGAACCCGCAACCTCATGGTTCCTAGTCGGATTCGTTAACCACTGCGCCACGACGGGAACTCCGATTTTATATGTTTTTAAAAAACAGGTCTGGCTTTTGGGTTTATTGGGGGTTTTTGTCCTTGTTTATATTGATTTCTGCTCTTTATTATTATTATTGCTTTCCTTTGAAATGTTTTGGGTTGGTTTTTTATTTTTTTTAAGATGAAAGCTAAGGTAACTAATTTGAGACCTTTATTCTTTTCTAATACGAGCATTCAGGGCTGTAATTTCCCCTCATAAGCAGATTTAACTGCATCTGCACATTACTGTAATGTTTTCATTTCATTCACAGCATTTTCTAGCTTTCCTTGTGGCTTCCTTCTTGATCCACAGATTGTTTGCAAGGGTATCATTTTCCTTCTCAGTACTTTGAGGTGTTTTTCACGTCTTCTCCTGTTATTTATTTTGTATTTCTGTTTTTTTTTCTGTGATTGTGAATTTCTCTCATTTCTGACCTTATTCCTTGTGATCATAGAATACTTTGAATTCTCTCAAATGTATATTTGGTCAAATTGGTTGATAGTGTTGTTTAGGGATTCTGTGTATTTTTACTGATTTCTTTCTTCTTTTTTAAAAATCAGTAACGAAAATAGGAGTATTAAAGTTTCCAAGTCTAATTGTGAATTTATTTGCGGTTGGATTTCTACCAGATTTTGCTTTTTTCCCTGGAAGCTCTGTTGTTGGGTACACACGCAGTTACGACTGTTTTGTCTTTGGTGCGTGGACCTCGTTAGAATTTCACGGTGCGTGCTCCTCCGTATCCACTGTAATGTTCTGTTCTGAAGGCCTTGTCTGGTAGTAATAACGGCTCTCTTTTTTCTGGCCACGCCTGTGGCATGTGGAAGTTCTGGGGCCAGGGGTTGAAGTGACAGTGTTGGATCCTTAATCTGCTGTGCCACCTGGAAACTCCTGCAGTGCTTCCGTGACATATTTTTTTATGTTCTTTCACTTTTAATCTGTCTTTATATTTATCTTGGGTGTTTTATAGACAACGTATAATTGGGTCTTGATGTGTTTTGAGTTCTCTGTCTTTTAATCATATGTCTATAGAGTTTTCATCTAATGTGTATGGGAAAAACACAGAAATATTTCTAGTTTCTTTTTTCCTGTTTTTTGTCTGCTACTGGATTGAGTTTTTAATATTCTATTTTATCTGCACTGTTAGTTTATCATTTACAGTTTAAAAACTTTGTGTTTCACTTAGGGTTTACAAGACAGTGTTTAACTACAATTAATTATTAGCAGTTAATTAAAGATTTCTAATTAAAACATTAAAATCTTTATAAACAATTTATAATGGTTCAAGTACACTCCAAGAACCCTAAAACAATGTCTTCCCGTCTATTTAATCTTATTTGTTTCAGATTCCCTTTCTAATGGTTTCTGCGTCTGCCCAGGATATCTCTGAGTCGGGCTCGGTTGGTTACTTTATTTCTTCAGTAGGCTTGTTGTTTCCTGGCATTGTCCTTGTCATTTCGGATTGGCTTTTGGGTGCTGTGTGTAGGGCAGTGGAGCAGAGTCAGCAAACTTCCTGTAATGAGCCAGGTAGTAAAAGCACTTGGAGGGTCACAGTGGCTTCTAGTGCCGGTTATTCTTCTGTTTTGTTCTCTTTTCTTTTCTTTTAAAATACCCCTTTAAGGAGTTCCCGTCGTGGCTCAGTGGTTAACGAATCCGACTAGGAGCCATGAGGTTGCGGCTTTGACCCCTGGCCTTGTTCAGTGGGTTAAGGATCCAGCCGTGCCGCGAGCTGTGGTGTAGGTCGCAGACAGGTTCGGATCCCGCGTTGCTGTGGCTCTGGCGTAGGCCGGCAGCTGTGGCTCCGATTGGACGGACCCCTAGCCTTGGAACCTCCATATGCCGCGAGAGCGGCCCAAGAGATGGCAAAAAAAGACACACACACACAAAAAATACATATATATATATATCCCTTTAAAATAGGAGAATCCCGCTTCGCTCACAGCTTGTGCAGAAACCCGCTGGGCTGCATGTGGCCTTGGGGCCGCCGTGCGCCAGGCGTGCAGGGGAGGCTGCGGCGAGCTCTGTGGTTTGGGTTTAGTCGTCGCTTTCTTAGCGTTCCCTTCTGTGCGCTGCTGGTTTCACATCATCCCCTGCCTTGTGCAGGGTGAGGATGGAGCTGTCCGAGCCCTTTCTCAGCTGCGGGCCCTCCCCTTGCGGCTGTGCCCCTCCCCTTGCGGCTGTGCCCCTCCCCTTGCGGCTGTGCCCCTCCCCTTGCGGCTGTGCCCCTCCCCTTGCGGCTGTGCCCCTCCCCTTGCGGCTGTGCCCCTCCCCTTGCGGCTGTGCCCCTCCCCTTGCGGCTGTGCCCCTCCCCTTGCGGCTGTGCCCCTCCCCTTGCGGCTGTGCCCCTCTTTTGTCCCCTCCGCCCTCGCCCCTCCCCGCCCTCCCGCCCCCGCCACAGGCAGCTCGGTGGCTCAGGCTGGGACGGAGGGAGGGAGTGCTCTGCCCTCTGGGGTCGGCGCATCCATCCATCCATCTGGGGGCGGGGCCTTCGGCGGCCCCGCCCTCCTCCCGCGCCGTCCGCTCTGCCCCCCTGTCTTTGGCAGTTTTTGTGCCAGAGAAAGTCTCCTTCACGCCCCCAAATTGGAGGCCCTCAGATAGAGCCGGGATTTTTCTGCTTCTCCATCTGCACTCTGCCCTAGGTCGGGAGGGGCTCGGGCCGTTCCCTCTGCGGCTTTGGTCCCTCTCTTTCCGTCCCCTCACCTCTTCAAAGGGTCTTAAAGCATCGTGCTAAGAAAGAGGAGTTGGTTTTGAGCCAGGAGTGACCCACAGCCTATTGAGGCCCCAGCAGAGGGCCTGGTGGGGACGACTGGACCGGCCCTGGTCAAGGGCTAGAGCCCGCGTCCAGGTCTGTGGGTGCAGCTGCCCTTAGTGGTTGCACAGCGGCCACGGGGCTCCCAGGTGCTGCATCTCTGGGGCATTCACGTGGGAAAGGGACGCAGCCCTGAATGATGCAGCCTGTGACTTAGTGGGACTCGGTGGCCCTGGAGAGAGGCCGTTCCTGTTGTGGGCAGGGATTTGCTGCGCTGGAGGGAAGAAGAAGTAACACCTTTGAAATGGCCAGAAGTGGACAGAGTTACCACGGACACCTGGAACGGCCTCAGGTTTTCAGTTGAGCATTTCAGTTGGCTGTGAGGAGTAATATTTGAAGATGGGGCGTGACTGAGTTTTGTCACGTTCCTCTGACGAGCTAGGCTTTCACATCAAGAAGTGACACTGTCGTGGGCTGGTGCACGCTTTCCTCAACAGTCACCTCTGTCGTTCAGAATGGCCAGGAGCCCTTGCCCCAGACCCTGCAGGGCTTGTTCTAAGCACACGTGTCCCCTCTCTCCCCCTAGATCCGGATGCGGAGGTGTGTCTTCATGTTCTGAGACTTGTCCAGTCTGTGGTTCTGGAGCCAGAAGTCTTCTCCAAGTCGGCCTCGGAGCTCCGCAGCTCCCTGCCCCTGCAGCGCATCCTGGCCATGTCCAAGAGCCGCAACCCCCGCCTGCAGAGCGTGGCCCACGAGCTCCTGGAGGACCTCCGTGCTCTGGAGCGCGACGCCTAGGCCGCTCGGGGGCCCGTCTTCTCCCAGGCCCCCGCTCTGTGTCCGGAACCACCAGCCAGTGCCGTGTGTCCCAAATGGCACGGTGGGGGTGACTAGAGGTGGGTGCGGATGGATACGTGTCTGTGCAGCTTCCTGCTGGAGGGGGCTTGGTCACTTTTCCCCAGGGGAGCCTGAGAAGGGGTCCCCTCTGCGAAGGCCCAGGTCAGCCTCCCCCAGAAGGAGGCCTGCCTAGCTCGGCTTCTGCTGCTCGGGGACCTCAGACGGCCGCTCCCCCTTCAACGCCACCCACCCTCCTGGTCAGCAGGTTCCTGAGATACGTTTTCTTGGAAAGCAATTCATTCTTTCTCTAATGACCATAATTAATCTCCCCCAATCCAAGTTGACTTTTAAACCTTTGGCGAACCTGCTATTTCAATGACTGGACGTTTGAATTCTATGTTTTGGTGCCTCTTTTTTGAATAAAGAATGTCAGAAGGGTCACAGGTGTGCCACAACTGTTGTTTTCTGGAATGTGAACCTCACGTGGGGGGTCATCGTTTACACGGTGTCCGCCTCTTGGCATTATTCTGGGCCCTTTGGCTGTGGACTCAGAAGTCCAGGTTTTCATGAAACAGCCTCACGGATCAGAGCCTGGGCGGTTGCTTGAGGGTCTCTAAATGGCACGCACAGGCGGGCACCACGCGCTCCCTCCCTGTGTGTCCCCTCCTCTGCAGCAAGGCCCCGGCAGAAGCCGCCCACGTCTCACGGGCACGGCAGCGCCGCCCGCTCCTCTCTGGGACCCGCGGGCTCTCGGGCTCGGGCGTCCCATCAGAGCAAAAGCAAATGCAGGCCTCGCTTCCTGAGGTGCCACCTATTTTGGTGCGCTGCCCCTGCTCTACGCGCTGGTTAGAATAACTTCATTTTTCTTGTGAGTAGATTTTTATGGACAACATGCAGTTTGTGGCTGAAGCTGAGTGGAGGGCCTTACGGGGAAGGCATAGTTGCTGGAGTCTCACGAGCTGACCTGCTGTGGGATCTGGCTCATCCTGACCAGAGAAAGGTCATAAAAGGCCATTCACAGAGGCAGCGATGGGTCCATCTGTGGGTCCTGATTGTTGGCAAATAAATTGAGGCCGGCGTGTTTTGATGATGCTTTTCCTCGCATAGCATCATCTTCTTTCTGGATATTTGTTTGATAAGGTAATGGGAGATAAGCGAGCATGATTAGTCTGTGCTGCTTCTAGAAATGCAGTCTTTTTCCTGCCAAAGACGGGATCCGTGGCATATAGAGAAAAATGAAACAGGGCCAAACCCACGGATGTGTGTAGTTGAGCTAATTAGTAGGTGGATGTGATGAAGAAGGATAAGCTTTTTCCTCCCAGTTTGAAAGTGCTAAGGATAGCCAGAGTTTTTATGAAAGTACCTTCAGGAAGAAACATGTCAGATACATATTTTGAAAGCATTTCACAGGAAAATACTGAAGCCCAGTTTTTAGGCATGACTGGCCTTTCTGCTATCTTTGCTCTTTTTTTGAAGGTCAAGGAAGAAACATGGGCTCTTCAATTTCTTACATCAAAAGACGTAAAGAACACTCAGTTCTTAAAATTAATTAATTAATGCCACTCCTCAAGGCATGTGGAAGTTCCCAGGCCACGGATTGAACCCACGCCACAGCAGTGACAACGCCAGATCCTTAACCTGCTAGGCCACCAGAGAACTCTGAAGACCCAGTTTAAAAAGTGTGCATAGGAGTTCCCGTGTGGCTCAGTGGGTTAAGGGTCTGGTGTTGTTACCACACTGCATGAGTTTGATGCCTGGCCAGGAAACTTCCGCATGCCATGGGTGTGGCCCCCCAAAAAAGTATGCATAAAAGCAGGTATGTGGCAGCGTCAGAGTTCTCTTGTATTTGTTCTTTCTTTTTCTTTTTAGGGTTGCATCCATGCCATATGGAGGTTCCCAGGCTAGGGGTCCCATCAGAGGTACAATCACAGCCAAGGCAACACCAGATCCGAGCTGCATCTGCAACCTCACCGCAGCTTGTGGCAATGCCGGCTCCTTAACCCTCTGAGCGAGGACAGGGGTCGAACCCGCATCCTCTTGGATTCTAGCTGGTTTTGTTACCACTGAGCCACGATGGGAACTCCTCTTGTAATTTTAAAATCAGAAGTGAAGTAAACGGTATGCCTGTCGACCTTTAATTTTTAAAGATTCTTTTTCTGTGTAGTGAGTTAAGGAGCTTTTTCTCTGTGATGCCGTCCATTTGTATGTAAAGGCGTGACAGCGGCCCGCCCAGCAGCCGGACCTCCCCCCCAATCCCGGGTGGCTGTTTGGTTGTCAGCGTGGCCTCTCCTTAGCCGTCGCATCTGCTTGCTGTGAGGTCTGGCCGGAGCGGCTCCTCGGCGCGGTGCAGCTGGGTGTCTGCTCCCGGGAAGCGTGCGGGTGAGCCCGGCGTTGGGAGGGTGCTCTTCACCCCAGAGGCGTATGTAGCCACGCCTTTCACGTCTTCCCGAGGGTGTTTTGCATTAGAGGACCAGGCGTGGCATCCAAGTCAGGGACCCGAAGAAAAGCAGCGAAGCCTGAAGTCAGGCCCTGGGCAAGCAAGGCCTTTACTAGAAGCTGTAAGTGTGCCCGTTATGCTGCTTCTGCCCGACTTGCCCGTGGCTGTAGAGTTGCGGCATTAATATGAATCGAAAGGTGATAAATACTCTTAACTTACTGGTTTTCCAAGAAGCCCGAAAGCTGAAGTTTGCTCTGTGTTCTTCCATGAGGTGGATGCATAGACTGCTTCAGAGGCTGCTTCAGAAGGGGGTCCCGATACAGTGTGGGACTAGTGTGGACTGCTTCCGCAGGGCCTCTCTCACCAGCCTGGGGCTCAGCCGTAGACCCTGGTACACCGTGGGACTCAGCACAGGGCACAGCATCCTGCCGGGAGATGCGGCCTCGGGAGGTGGAGCAAAAGGACAATAAAGGTCTTTGGATACTTTTCAAATCCAGGTGGGGAGGGGAGGGTTCATCTTTAAATTGCACCTGTCTCTCCGCTCCAAGGATGTACACACTTAAATCCGTGTCTGGACGTACCGTGAGTCCTGATGTGCTAATGTGGGTTACACAGGGAAGACTGCTCCTGTCCTTGTTTGTTGTTTCTGGTTGTAATCCTGCAAGTTTTTTGAATTTAAAAACTGACCACAGAAGTGTAAATGGCGAACATAAAACTTACCATTTAAACAGGGACATTAAACTCAGTGACGTTCATGTTGTGTAAGCAGCACCCCTGCCTACTGCCAGACCAAACAGGAACTCCTTTTCCAACTGCCCTCCCAGCCCTGACCTCCTGTCTGCTTCTGTCTCTGTGAATCTGACTTCTCGAGCACTCCACACGAGTGGAATCGAGCATTTGTCTTCCCGGGTCTGGCGTAGTCCACCTAGCATGCGGTTGTCAGGGCTCAGCCACGTTGTAGCCTGTGTCAGGAGCTCATTCCTTTCCATGGTATGCAGTATTCCATTGTATCTTTGTGACACAGCTCGTTTATCCGTTTGTCTGTTGAGGGACACGTGTTTTAACCTCTGGCTGTTGTGAATGATGGAGTGGATGTTGGTGTGCAAGTCTCTGTATGAGGCCCTGCTTCCAGTCTTTGGGATGTGACCTCACGTGAAATAGTGGGACCTTTCAGTTTAGGGTTTCTCTGTATATAAAATCATGTGTCTGCAAATAGTAATCATTTTTGTATTTTTCCTTTCCAATTTGGATGCCTTTTATTTCTTTTTCCACCTGATTGCTCTGGCCAGGACTTTCTTTACTATGTTGGATAAGAGTGGCAAGGGTGGACCCATTTGTCTTGTTCTGATATTAAGGGAAAAGGCTTTAATTTTTCATGGTCGAGTATGGTGTTAGCTCTGGGCTTGTCGTTCACGGCCTTTAAAATGTTGAGGTTTATGTTCCGTTCACACCTCCTTTTTTGGGCGTTTTTATGATAAGCGAATGTTGGGTTTTGTCAGGTGTTTCTTCTGCATCTACGAGATGGTCACGTGACTGTCATTCTTGCGTTTGTCACCATGGTGTGTGTCACACTGATGCGGGCGTGTTGAACTACCCTTGGCGTCTTGGAATAAATCCCCTTGATCAACATGTTGTTGAATTTTGCTTGCTAATATTTTTTTGAGGATTTTAGTATCTGGGTCCAGGGATATTGCCCTGTAATTTTCTTTCCTTTTTTCTTTTTTTTCTTTTTTTGGTATCCTTGTTTGGTTTTGATATCAGGTAATACTGGCCCTGTAAAATGAGCTCGGGAGCATTCCCTCCTCTTTGGGTTTTTGGAAGAGTTTGGAAAGAATAGGTATCAAATCTTCTTTGAATATTTGGTAGAATTCACCAGGGAAGCCATCTGGTTCTGGACTTTGGTTTGTTTGGAGTTTTTTGAATACCATGCAATAAATTTACTAGTAATCAGACTATTCAGATTTTCTATTTCATCATGATTCTGTCCTGGAAAATTGTATGTTTCTAGGACTTTATCCGTTTCTCCTAATTTGGGCTAATTCTGATGTCTAATTTGTTGGCATATAATTGTTCCTAGTCGTCTTAAGATCCTTCGTACTTCTTGGGTGTCCGTTGTAATGTCTCCTCTTTCATTTCTGAATTTATCGATTTGAGCCCTCGCTTATTTTCTTAGAGAACTTATCTAAATGTTTGTCAGGTTTCATTTTTTTCAAAGAACCAGCTCTTGATTTCATCGATCTTTTCTATTGTCTGTTTTAGCCTCTTTTTCATTTATTTCTGCTCTGATATTTATTATTTCCTTCCTTCTGTTAACTTTGGGTTTTGTTTGTTGTTCTTCTTCTGGTTCCTCTAAGAGTGGTTACATTGTTTGAGATTTTTCTTGTGTCTTAAGGTAGGACTGTATCACTAGGAACTTTTTCTTAGAACTGCTTTTAGTGTATTCCAGAGATTTTGGTATGTTGAATTTCTATTTTCATTTGTCTCAAGGTACTTTTTGGTTTTTCCTTTGATTTATTTGCTGAGTCATTTTAGGAGAATGGTTTTGTTTTGTTTTGTTTTGTTGCTTTTTAGGGCTGCACCTGTGGCATATGGAAGTTCCCAGACTAGGGGTTGAATTGGAGCTACAGCCACTGGCCCACGCCACAGCCACAGCAACATGGAATCGAGCTGCATCTGTGACTACAACACAGCTCATGGCAATGCCGTATCCTTAACCCAGTGAGCAAGGCCAGGGATCGAACCCACAACCTCATGGTTCCTCATCGGATTCGTTTCCACTGCACCACAGTGGGAGAATGTTGTTTAACCAGCACATATTTGTAATTTTTCCAGCTGTCTTCCTGTAGTTGATTCTGACTTCCTACCAGTGTGTCAGGAAAGATGCTGCGTGTGTCTGTGTGTCTTCAGTCTTCTCATATAGGCACCAAGACTTGTTTTGTGGCCTGGCCTGTGGTCTGTCCTGATGAGTGATGCATGTGCACTTGAGAAGAATGTGTATTCTGCTGCTCTCGGGCTGGGATGTTCTATGTGTCTCTGTTGAGTACATCTGGTCTAATGTATCATTTAAGGCCAGTGTTTCTTTATTGATTGTCCGCCCGGATAATCTATCCATGATGTAATTGGAGTGTCAGAGTCCCTTACTGTTACCATATTGCTGTCAATTTCTCCCTTTGAATATGTTAAGTGCCTATTTTGGGTGCATAAAAGTTCACAAGTGTAATATCTTCTTGCAGGATTTACCCCTTCCCTTATAATTTTGTAATGCTCATTTTGTCTTTTATTAGTCCTTGTTTTAAAGTCTATTTTATGGGAGTTCCCATCGTGGCTCAGTGGAAAAAAATCTGACTAGCATCCATGAGGATTCAGGTTCAATCACTGGCCTTGCTCAGTGGGTTAAGGATCCAGTGTTGCCGTGAGCTGTGGTATAGGTTGCAGATGTGGCTTGGATCCAGTGTTGCTGTGGCTGTGGCATAGGCCGGCAGCTGTAGCTCCAATTAGACCCCTACCTAGCCTGGGAACCTCCATATGCCACAGGTGTGGCCCTAAAAAGATCAAAAAAAAGAAAAAGTATTTTGTCTGATAAAGTGCAGCTACCCTGGCTTTCTTTTGGTTTCCATTTGCATGAAACATCTTTTTCCATCCCTTTACTTTCGGTCCTGTGTGTGCTTTCACATCTGAGGTGAGTCTCTTGCAGGCAGGAAATAGATGAGTCTATTTTTTTTAATCCATTCAGTCACTCCGTGTCTTATAATTGGAGCATTCGATCTGTTTTTAATGTGCTCACTGCCGTTTTGTTAATTGTTTCCTGCTGTTTTGCAGTTCCTCTGTGTTCCTTTCTTCTCTTGCTTCCTTCCCAAGTGTCATGCCTAGATGGGTCTCACTGTCTTCAGCGTGTAGCTTTGGCCTTGTGGTTACCGTGAGCTCCCATGTAGTGCTGACACACGTAACAGTCCATGTTAAGCTGATAGCAGTTAAGTTGGGACACATTCTGAAACTGCGTTTTCACTCCCCTGCCCAGGTTTTTGGTGTCACGTTTCGCGTATTTTAATTTTGCGTGTCCCTTAATTATTGTTGTGGTTTTTCATACTTTGGTGTTTCACCCTTCTTACTGGCTCTGTAAGTGATTAATCTCCTTTCTTTATTATGTACTCAACCTTCAACCAGCAAGATGTTTCCTTTTATGTGTGTGTGTGTGTTACGAACTGGTGCCCTTTCTTTTCAGCTTAAAGAAGTCCCCTTAACGTTTCTTGAAGGGTAGGTTAGTGGGGATAAACTCCTTTGGCTTTTGCTTGTCTGGAAAACTCTCTCTCTGCAGTTCTGAGTGATAACCTTGCTGGGAGAGTGTTCCTGGTTGGAAGCTTTTTCCTCTTGGGGCTTTGAATTGAGCATGCCACTCCTTTCTGGCCTGTAAAATTTCTGTGTCACAGCAGGAAGCCCTGATCCTGGCTGGGGGAGGGGCCGCATTTGTGCCCTGGGCGCCTCCCCCCCTGCCCTGGGGACTAAGGAACGGCCCCCAGGAAATTTTACTTTGATTTTTTTGCTTTTTTCTTTCTTTTCTTTTCTTTTTTTTTTTTTTGCTTTTTAGGGCCACACTCATGGCATATGGAGGTTCCCAGGCTAGGGGTCCAATAGGAGCTGCAGCTGCTGGCCTACACCACAGCCACAGCCAACACGGGATCTGAGCTGCAGCTGCAACCTACCCCACACACAGCTCATAGCAATGCCAGATCCTTAACCCAGTGAGCTAAGGCCAGGGATCGAACCTGTGTCTTCATGGATACTAGTTGAGTTCATTTGCACTGAGCCACCAATGGAAGCTCCTGAGCCCATATTTTTGTTGTTGTTGTCTTTTTGCCTTTTCTAGGGCTGCTCCCGTGGCATATGGAGGTTCCCAGGCTAGGGGTCTAATCGGAGCTGTGGCTGCCGGCCTCCCACAGCAGCCCAGGATCCCAGCCGCGTCTGTGACCCACACCAAGGCTCATGGCAATGCTGGATCCTTAACCCACTGAGCGAGGGCAGGGATTGAACTCTCAACCTCATGGTTCCTAGTCGGATTCGTTAACCACTGTGCCACGACGGGAACTCCCTGAGCCCATATTTTTCACCAAAGTAATAAAAGCTGTTTATGACGTCCTTAAATTCACGGGGTGCTCGTGTGTCATGCCCTGGGAACTTGAGAAACCCGGCCCCTCTGCAGTAGGACCGTCGGCCACACCATGAAGGGGGAGGAAGCTGCAGCTGTGAGAAGGTGCCGAGAAGGCGCTGATGACCCAGACTGGCTTGGTGTCTGTCACCTGATGCCTCACAGCCGTGACACGCCCACTGTGGCGAGCTCGTGTGCACGTGTGTGTCTGCCTGCCTGGGTGGGCTTTGTCCTGCTGCCTCCAGCGCCAGGAGGGGGGCTTGGCTCCGGTCCAGCCAAGTTCCCCTGTTTTCCTGGTCTCCACGCCCATGAAATCCTGGCAGGAATTGGGCCACAACTAAGAAGCGCCAAGTCTCCCCGGAGAGGTTTCTCTCCCGAGTGGAGGGGCAGCGAGGCCAGAGTGAGCATCCAGAGGCGGCCGCGTCCTTGCCCGCTGTCTTCCAGCCGCCGCAGCCCGTTCTCGAGCCAGTGGCAGAGGTGGGGCCTGGCCCGGGCAGGCCTGGGGCTCCCTCTGTCACCTGTCTGGTCTGAGCAGGCCTGTCACAAAGGGCCTGTCCTTTTCTATCTGATGTCAAGTGTTTCCTGGGCGGAGCTGGGGAAAACCGCAGGGAGATGGGCCGCTGCCGAGGGGTGGGCCTGGGGGTCAGGGTGGACACCTGTCCTCCGGTCCCTCCCTGTGTGTCCGTGGTAGGTGGACCTGGGTTTGCGTGCTGGCGGCAGGGCCGTGGCCGCCGGCCTCCTGGGACACGGAGGACGCTCACCCCCCACGTTTTGGGGGCCGCCTTGATCCGTTCAGCTCCTTCTGGACCAAGCATACAGGGCTCAGACGCTGGGCAGGAGGCTGTGGCAGGGGACAGGGCCCGGAGCCCCGCAGGACAGACCTGGATGCCCTGCTCATCCGAGGTTGGCTGTGCACATGTCCCCTTAACCAGCAACCGAGGGATCAGATGCCGGGCGGAGGCCACCTGAGGCGGACGCCCCAGGCTGCTGGTCCTGCTCCCCAGGGTCCTGCCGCCCAAAGCCTCCTTCCTCATCTTGTTCCCTCTGGTGCTGGAAAAATTCTGCTCCTGCAAGTTGCCCGAGCAAAGCCCTGTCTTCGGGTCAGGGAGCGGGAGCAGCCGCGAAGTCAGCAGCCGGGTCCCCGGCCACAGGTGCGGGTGTGGGGACAGGGCCCCGTCTCCGAGGCCCCGGTGCCTGCGGGACCAGCTCCCGGGCCAGACCAGACCGGACGCGGCCTTACAGCCACTGACGTCACCGGCCCAGAGGCTCGGCGCAAAGAACAAAACTGCCTGTTCCCGCCGGGCGCTGTCGTTTCGTAGGAAACGCCGGGGGCTCTGGCAGGTGAGAGGCCTTCCTGTTTGTCCTGCAATTATTCGTCACGGCGACTGCGGGCCAGGACGTTAATCCCCAGCGCCAGCCGGCGGCCCTGGGTTTGCACAACCCAGGGCGGCTCTCCTGTCCCCGAAACTCGCCACCCCTGCCCTACTCGGCACACGCTGCCCCTTCCAAGTCCTGGAACAGCGCGGCCTGGGCGGCCTTTGGCCCCGCGGGGGGAGGGGGCGGGGGGGGGGACAGGACTGTGTCACAGCAGGAAGCTCTGATCCGGGCAGGTGGGGGGGGTGGCTCGCCCTGGGTGCCCCCCCGCCCCAGGGACTAAGGAACGGGCCCCCAAGAAAGCCAACAGACAAGGGCAACTGAGTTCTCATCTTCCGGGAGGGGATCGGGGACGGTCTCTGAACAGACACTGTCCCTTCCCTCCTGGCCAAGCCCACAGCTCGGATCGGCCGGGTTTTCATTCTTAGAAAGTCAGAGTCATGGAAAGGGGCGTGGCCGCGTGGCAAAGCCGACCTGATGGGTTGGGGTCCGAATCCACTTTCACTTCTGCCTTTGGAACGTGCCCCGTGGTTTTGCCCTAGTTTTCCTTTTCCTGAGGGCATTTAGTTTGGGCTCCCGTTAAAATCTGTGCATTTCTTTCACACGCCCCAAGCACGTGAGAGCCGAGAGGTGGGGCTCCGGCCAGAGACCCGGCTGGTCCTGCAGGCTGTGCACCTCGGAACCAAGTGATGCTGCCAGGGTGAGTCTGTCCTGAGGCAGTGTCCCCGAGGAGGCTGGATGGGGCAGTTGGACACCACAGCCCTGACCACACTGCTGGCCCTCGGCCTGTGCCTGGAGGTGTGGGCTTGTCTTGAGATTCACCGGCCTCACAAGTCCGTCCCTCTGGCATCTCTCCTGTGTCTTCCAGAGGCTACCAAATAGGAGAAAGTTTGCCGGGGCTTTTGTAGTTTCCAGCCTGGCACCCCAAGGGGGTGTCTCCACTGGGCCCCGGAAGCTCTGTCTCTCGTGAGGTGACGGTCTGAGCCCTGGACCCCCGGCTCATCTTCCCGCCAGCCACGGCTGTCCGCGGGTGTGGCCACGTGGTCCTCTGCCCTCTCCCTGGGCCCCTGAGTGGGGCCTCTGGGCCGACTAGGCCTCTTGCAGGGCAGGGCACTGGCTGCCTGCAAGGACGCGGCTAGGAGCAGGCAGCCCTCCGTGAACCCGCAGCTGCTGGCACCTCTGTCTTGGATGTCCAGCTTCCCGAACTGCGAGGAGTAAGAGCCTGTGTGAGGGCTGGCCACGTGGCGGTCTGTGACAGTGGCTTGAGCTAAGACAGTTGCCCTCAGAGATGGTCAGCCCAGGAAGGCACAGTGTGGCTGTCTGCCCTCTGTCCCTGGCACCTCTTCCCTGGGATTCTCCAGAAACACACCAGGGTCTGCTCCTGAGCCCCCTTTGTTCTGCTGTAGGGGCAGGCCTGGGTGGCCAAGCTGGAGTGTGTCTGTCCTGAGTGTGTCTGTCCCGCCCGGTCAGGCTGGAGTGTGTCTGTCCTGAGTGTGTCCCGCCCGGTCAGGCTGGAGTGTGTCTGTCCTGAGTGTGTCTGTCCCGCCCGGTCAGGCTGGAGTGTGTCTGTCCTGAGTGTGTCCCGCCCGGTCAGGCTGGAGTGTGTCTGTCCTGAGTGTGTCTGTCCCGCCCGGTCAGGCTGGAGTGTGTCTGTCCCTCCTGGTCAGGCTGGAGTGTGTCTGTCCTGAGTGTGTCTGTCCCTCCTGGTCAGGCTGGAGTGGGTCTTAGTCACCCTGGCGTTCAGCGCAGTCACTCATCTTGTGAGATGTGACGGCAGGTGCACAAATGGGCAAGCCCTTCTCGGAAACCTGCCCTGCATACCCCCCTTCTGGGGGCTCCCCCAACCTGGGCATGCTCTCGTGTGATGGCTCCGTTTCAGACCTCTGCGCTGGCCCTGGGCTAGACCTTGTAGCCTCGGACCAGTGTCAGGCTCGGACCCCCAGTCACCGTCAGAGGGCCTGGGCAGATATTACCTGAGCGCTCAGCCCGTCCCCCATGCTGGGGCCTTGTGGGGGCCATGTCCCCCCACCTCCTCCAGGCCTTGCGGGCAAAGACGGAGGTTGTCAGTTGTCTCACCGGGGCGGAAACCGAGGCTTTGAGGGTTAAGTGCTGTGTCCAAGGTCACGTTTCCAGGAACGTGGACTCGGGTTTGAATCAGGCCGTCGGATGGTAGAGCCTTGGCCTAACAGGAGGAATTGGGTGTTACTAGGAAGAACTGGGGGTTAAGACAAAAAATTGGGGGTTTATAGGCGTTGAATGGAGGATTGGGGTTCAGAGAGGAGCACAGGGGAGGTGCTGCCTGAGCCGCCCTGAAGGACCGCAAGGTAAGAGCAGATCCTGGGCAGCGGGGAGGGGGCCCCGCCGTTGCTGGGAGGGGAGTGGGAGCAGCTGGGTTTCCAGAGCCCACATGGCTTCACAGCTTGTGTGTCTTGTTCCCCGTCAGGCTGTCGACTTGGGGTCATAGAGTCTGGACAGAGCCGGCGCCACGCCCGGTAGACAGTGCTGACTCAGGGGGCCCTCGATGGAATGTTCTAGAGGGGGCCCTGTAGGGGGTGGGGGGAGGCGGGAGGAGCAGGGGCCCGAGTGTGCTGGGCTCGGTGCGGGAATGTCTGAGATGCGTTTCCTAGGACGGCCTGCACCTGCTCTGGTGAGGCCCGGTGGGCGTGGGGTGGGGGAGCGATTACCGGCCTGAGGTCACTGTTCTCTGGGGTGACTCACACCGCAGAAGAGCGACCCTGTTGTTCCGGGGGGGCGGGCTGCCGGGAACCAGCCCCCAGCCCCAGGCCTCTCAGGGGGCTGCCTTGGGAGCCATGGAAGCTGGGTCAGTGTAGCTCGGGGACAGGATGGGCCCGAGGGGTGTTCTTTCTTGGCAGAAGTCTCCTTGGCACCAACACCTTTCCAGCCGATATGCCTGGGTGGACAGGGACCCCACCTGCCCCCAGCCTGACCCCGGGCCCATGTGCCAGCCTGGCCAGGGGGTGGACAGTGGGCAGAGGGCTGGCGCCAAAGCTGTTCTGGCAGGAGAGGGGCACCGTCTGAGCCTGGGCGCCGGGGGCAGGGAGGGCAGGCCTGCTCACCCGCAGCGGAATGTTCCAGCGCCTCAGTGCCCTGGCCTTCCCTGAGCACTGCCCTTCCTGACATGGGCCCCACCCTGTCCTGCAGACGCACGTCAGCAAGGCCTGCTCTTCCTAGAAAGCAGGTTGGGGTTTTCCTGCCGAGATCCCTTCTGGGGAAACAGGAGGGCCGAGCAGGAGCAAGACTTGGTTTCGCATCTGGGATGACACACCCATTGAGCTGATGACCATGGGCTATCGCAGCTCTTGGGGGCCCGGGTCCAGTCTCTGTCCCCATGTCCCCTGGTTCAGATCTGCCTAGCCCTGCACCCGGCAAGGGGCTCTGGGCCAGGGGAGGCTATGGGCGACCCAGGGGACCCAGGACGGCATGCAGAGTGGGGGAGCATGGTGAAGAGCTGGGGCCTGTTCCAGGCGCCCCTGGAGCTGGTTCTGGAGCGGCATCTGGTGCTAGGCGGGATATATGCGCCTAGGTGCATACGTGCACGTGTGTGCGCTCGCGGGTGGCTGTGCAGTGTGCGTGTGTGTGTGTGTGTGTGTGTGTGTGTGTGAGAGAGAGAGAGAGAGAACTGGGACCCAAATCGGTGGAGCGCCTCTCTCGGGGGGCCTCTCAGGATGAGTCTCCAGCCAGGGGAACGCAGGGCTCATCCCCCACTCCTTGGTCAGCTGTCACCACCAGCCTGCTCACTTTTTGCAGATTTTCTGTCCAAACCCCTGTGGAACCTCCTGTGGGGTCTCCCCTGGAGCACATGGATGGAGGTCCTTGCCCCGTGGCTGAGTGAGCAGAGGGTCAGTAAGAGGAAAGGCCGGGACCCCCAGGCACTGGACCAGCAGTGCTGACTGAGGGGTGTGGCCCCAGGCCAGTGCAGGTGGCTGTTCTGGCTGGGACACCCACCCAGACTCACAGGTTGCCTTCCTCCCTCTCCACCTCTCAGGAGTGGGAGTTAGAAGCGGCCAGGAGGGGCTTTGCCACAGCAACCAGAGCGATGGCCCCCAGGCCAGCCCTGGATCCTACGGAGAAGCCCCTGCAGCCCTGCCAGCCTTCCTGGGAACAGGAGGCTGGGCGACCTCGGCCTTAAGGGCATCTCTGGTCCAGCACCTCCATTGCTTGATGGCTGAAATGCAGCAGGAAGGCTTCAGGCTGGGTGGGGCCCACGTGGGCCACCTCGATTTGGGTGGGGCGGGGGCACACAGGACCCACCCGAGTGTCAGCGTTTGGCCACACTAATGAAAACCCCTGTGGAGAAGCCAGCTTCTGACGGGGGTGGGGGCGTCTCTCTGGAGCCCTGGGGGGTGGGGGTCTGGCTCATGATCTTGTTGGAAGCAGGGCGTCTCACCCCCTGCCCTGGCCTGGGTGGGAGCTACTTTCAAAGCCAGCAGAGCTTATCCCTAGGGAGGCCCGGAGGCAGGAGGGAGAGTTTGGGGACCCACGCCGGGACCGTCCAGGCTCACGTCAGGTTTGGGGGTGGGGACTGGGAGGGTAGGCTGGTGCAGCCCCTCCATATCCCGAGGCCCCACCAGGGTCAGGGCAGAGGGGGTCCCCGGCCACCGCAGAGGGGCCACGCCTGGGCTCTGGAACACTGGTCCCCGGGGGACACTTTCAGGGCCAGCCGCTGTGCCACCTGGGAGGCAGGTGTCTCTGGGGGAGGTTCCTCAGACACCTTGCGCACCAGGGAAGGCAGCTCGGGCTCCCCGTGTCCCCGCTTGTCCCCCACCCACAGTGGCCCCTGCTCCTTGGTCACCCGTGGGG
The DNA here is from genome assembly GCF_016906955.1 of Phacochoerus africanus. Taxonomy (NCBI): domain Eukaryota; kingdom Metazoa; phylum Chordata; class Mammalia; order Artiodactyla; family Suidae; genus Phacochoerus; species Phacochoerus africanus. Next base: position 286,529,316 of record NC_062544.1, on the reverse strand, counting down.
CTGGTCCCCCCACGTGGCAGCTCGGAGGGGGCCTGGGCCCAGCAGCCCGCAGGGGGTCTTCCATGGCCCGTGCTGGAGGAGAAGCGGCACTCACGTCGCTGTGGTCCATGCCTGCCTGGAGGAGCAGACCGGCCTCGGGCTGGCCCCGTCCAGACACCGGGAGCTGCTCGCCGTAAGGCACTTAGAACCCCTCCCCCTGCACTTTGTGCCCCCAGAGGCTGAAGCACGGGACCAGGCAGAGCGGTGTCCACACGGCCAGGCCAGAGCAGGGAACAGGGACTGCAAGTGCTGCGGGGCAGGCGGGGGCAGGGCAACCTGGGAAGTGTGGCTGCACAGGGTCCACCCAGGCCTGTTGGATGAACACGCCTGGGAAGCCGTGCTGCCCGGACCCCGATTGGCACCACTTTGTTTTACTTTATCTGCTCGAACGAGAGTTTCGGCCTGGCGAAGGGCATCTGTGAAGACCCATAGCTAGCATCCCGCTTCCCGGGGAAGGGGTAAGTCGTGCCAGGTCAGTGGGGGCTGCAGTGACAGGCCTGGAGGTGGACGTCTAAGACCAGGACGTGGGCAGGCCGGTCCCTTCCGAGGGCTCTGAGGGCGAGTCTGCCAGGCCTCTCCCCGGTGGCTGGCGCGTAGACGCACCACCCGATCGTCTTCGTCCTCTCCGTGCCCATGTCTGTGCCCAAACTCCCCCTCTGCCCGAGGACACAGTCAGACTGGGCTTAGCAGCCCCTGCCCCCTGCAGGGGGGCCTCGTCTTAACTCATGACGTCTGCAAAGACTTTGTTTCCAAGGTCACACCGTGAGCTGTGGGGTGTGTGTTGGGAGGGGCGTAAGGACTTCCAGGTGGGAATTTTTTGGACACGATTCTGCCCCTAATAATCCCGAAGATGAGGCGAAAGGCAAGGATGTTCTGTCCACTTGACTCGGCATCGTCCTGGGTGCCCAACCCTGCGCCAGGGCAAGAAGAAGGAAGAGAATGTCCCTGTTGCAGCGGAGGAGACGTCCGTACACACAGACCGGGGCCCCGACCGAGTGGGAAGTGCTGAGTCAACGTGCAGAAAAGCTTCCCGACCCCAAAGGTGCTGCGAGGCTCACACAAGCTCGCTGTGCGGGAGTAGACGGTTGTACTTAAGAGCAACAGCGATTCACAAGGGAGCGAAGAACGCCCCCCGCAGGTCAGCCCTTCGAAGGCTACTCTCACAAATAACGTCAGGTTCTAGCGGAAAATTCCAAAGCTTTGCTGAAGGAAATGCAAAAGTGAATTAAATCAGTGGACAGATGGGCTGGGTTCATGGGCTGGAAGATGCCGCCCTCTTAAAACAGCAGCTCTCCCCACGCCGACGTTCTCCTTCAGAGCTGCCTCGATCCAAGTCCTATCAGGCTCTTTGGCCGAAGTGGACAAGCTGACCCTCACGGTCACAGGGAAACGTGGGGACTGAGGCCCCCCCGCGGAGGCCCGATAAAGAAGAACCCCTCTGGCGGACTTGGATGGCCCGCAGCCGCGAGCCGGGTCGTGTGGGGCTGGCCTCGGGGTGGAGAAACGTCAGGGACAGACGGCCCACAGGCAGGCCCACAGGCTGGACCAGGACAGACGGCCCACAGGCAGGCCCACAGGCTGGACCAGGACAGACGGCCCACAGGCAGGCCCACAGGCTGAACCAGGACAGACGGCCTGCAAGCTGGACCAGGACAGACGGCCCACAGGCTGGACCAGGACAGATGGCCCACAGGCTGGACCAGGACAGACGGCCCACAGGCTGGACCAGGACAGACAGCCCACAAGCAGGCCCACAGGCTGAACCAGGACAGACGGCCCACAGGCTGGACCAGGACAGACAGCCCACAAGCAGGCCCACAGGCTGAACCAGGACAGACGGCCCACAGGCTGGACCAGGACAGACAGCCCACAAGCAGGCCCACAGGCTGAACCAGGACAGACGGCCCACAGGCTGAACCAGGACAGACGGCCCACAGGCTGGACCAGGACAGACGGCCCACAAGCAGGTCCACAGGCTGGACCAGGACAGACGGCCCACAGGCTGGACCAGGACAGACAGCCCACAAGCAGGCCCACAGGCTGAACCAGGACAGACGGCCCACAGGCTGGACCAGGACAGACAGCCCACAAGCAGGCCCACAGGCTGAACCAGGACAGACGGCCCACAGGCTGGACCAGGACAGACGGCCCACAGGCTGGACCAGGACAGACAGCCACAAGCAGGTCCACAGGCTGGACCAGGACAGACGGCCCACAGGCTGGACCAGGACAGACAGCCCACAAGCAGGCCCACAGGCTGAACCAGGACAGACGGCCCACAGGCTGAACCAGGACAGACGGCCCACAGGCTGGACCAGGACAGACGGCCCACAAGCAGGCCCACAGGCTGGACCAGGACAGACGGCCCACAGGCTGGACCAGGACAGACGGCCCACAGGCTGGACCAGGACAGACGGCCCACAAGCAGGCCCACAGGCTGAACCAGGACAGACGGCCCACAGGCTGGACCAGGACAGACGGCCCACAAGCAGGCCCACAGGCTGGACCAGGACAGACGGCCCACAGGCTGGACCAGGACAGACGGCCCACAGGCTGGACCAGGACAGACAGCCCACAAGCAGGCCCACAGGCTGAACCAGGACAGACGGCCCACAGGCTGGACCAGGACAGACGGCCCACAAGCAGGTCCACAGGCTGGACCAGGACAGACGGCCCACAGGCTGGACCAGGACAGACGGCCCACAGGCTGGACCAGGACAGACAGCCCACAAGCAGGCCCACAGGCTGAACCAGGACAGACGGCCCACAGGCTGGACCAGGACAGACGGCCCACAAGCAGGTCCACAGGCTGGACCAGGACAGACGGCCCACAAGCAGGCCCACAGGCTGGACCAGGACAGACGGCCCACAAGCAGGCCCACAGGCTGGACCAGGACAGACGGCCCACAAGCAGGCCCACAGGCTGAACCAGGACAGACGGCCCACAAGCAGGTCCACACGTATAAGGACAGTTTTCAACAACACAGATGCAGAGGGTGAGAAAAGTGTTTTCTTTCTTTAGTTTCTGAACATTTTGATTATACGGTAGTGGATTTACATTCTTGGGCCAGTGTCCGCTGCACAGTGTAGAGACCCAGTCACACGCGCACATTCCCTTCCTGACACGACCTTCCGCCACGGTCCGTCCCGAGGCTGGACACAAGTTCCCTGTGCTGCACGGCGGGACCTCATTGCTCACCGTCCTAGACGTCGTACTTGGCTTCCGACCCCAACCTCCGCGTCCGCCCCTTCCCTCCCCCTCCCCCACGGCAAGCACAGGTCTGTTCTCCACGTCGTGGGTCTGCCTCCGTTTCGAAGGGAGGTTCATTTGTGCCGTGTTTTAGATTCCACTTATAAGTGACATCACATGGTATTTGTCTTTCTCAAGGTTCAGCCAGAGGTTTATACAACAGCCATTTCGGGGCGTGACACGGGGTTGGAACTCCGCAGGCAGCAGACGGCGCTCTGGGGATCCGGACGGGCAGGCGGAGAGGCCTGGAGTCTCCGGGCGGTGAGACGGTCAGGGCACACGATGTGCTGGGGCTGGAGACCCCGGTCGGTGTGCGGGGCTGGCAGGCCGGCTGGCTGCAGGTGGACAGCCGGGGGCTGCCTGAGGGTCACTGCCATTTGGTGTCCAGAGTCGCTCTGACCCTCGGATGTGGCCTCGGGGTCAGGAGTCTCCGTCCGATGGTGAGAACAGAGGTTCGGTTCTCATACCTCGGCTATGAGACCACAAGTGGGGGGGTGGCCACTTGGGCACCAGGGTTCCTTTGAAGGCCGAAGTGTTCTGGAAACAGAAGGAAAAGCCCACCCTCAGGCTGAGGTCTTCCTGCCCTTTGAAAGGATCTTGGTTCCATGGCCCACACTCAGAAGGTTCTAGAATCAGCCTGGTTCTCCTGCTCTCCTGCCCCAGACTACCCGAGGGGTGGGGGAGGCCAGCCAGCCAGGTGGGTGTTTGTCTGGGAAAGCTCCCACGCTGGCTGGGGGCACACTGCCCCTGCGTTCAGGGGGCAGGCGGTTCCAGAGCAGTGGACAGAGGCACAGAGGGTGGGGAGGGGCGCTGCTCCAGGAGCGCCCCCCTCAGCTCCCATCAGAACGGGGTCCAGCCCCCCGGGACAAGTGGTCTGGGGGAGAGGGGCTGGGACTTGTACCTCCCCAGCGGGGGCACAGCTCCGGCCATCGGGCAGGGGGCACCCCAAGCGTCCTGCCCTAGCCACCTGTGGGCACTGGCAGCTCCAGGTCCACCTCTACTGCAGCGGGTGGAGGCTCACCTTCCTCCTCTGCCCTCGGGGGTGCTGGGGCAGAGCCGAGGCCGCCAAGCACAGTGCCAGCCGGGGGCAGCTGGCCACCCTCCCTCCCCACCTTCCGAGGCCCTGGTTTGCAGCACGAGCCCCCACCCTCCTGCCACCTGTGTTGAAGGCACGGGGACACCGTCCGGCAGCCTCCACGCACATCTGAGCTGGCTGCTCTCAGCTGCCAGGCTGTGGGTCTGTGGGTGACTCCTGGGAGCTGCGGGAAGCCCTGCCACCCCTGCCCTATGATCCCCGCGGGCCTCCTGCCCCCCCCTAATGCAGGGGCAGTCTGCCCCCATTTCTGAGGCCCCCTCTCCTCAGAGGGCAGAGGTGGCTCTTGTCCCTCTCTTTCCCACCCCCAGGAGCCGCCCCAGGCTGCCGCCCTGGCTTCCTGGTTCTGAACCCACAGGTATCTCCGTCCTGGGTGGTGGGTGATGCCCAGCCATGTCCTGGTCCAGGCTGTGCCCTTGGTCCAGGCACCAAGTGACCGTTTAGCAGAAGAGATGGAGGGGCAGCGCCCGCACTTCCCGAGGTCACAGACCCGAACAGGTGGCCCTGCGGTGCGTTCTCCTCTCCTCCCCCTGCCCCCCATCCCGTCCAGACAGAGTCCGGACCCTCTGCCGGGAGTGCTGTCAACGGCAGGGGGTGCGTGCAGCCTGCCCGCACCCTGCCGCCCCCCACCCCCTTCCAAACAGAGGCCGAGCCCTTCAGGGCAGCCCCGCCCATGCCCCTAACCTCCACCCAGCCCCCCACCCAAACCCCTCCAGCCTGCCTGCCAAGAATGGGTCACAGGGGAACCAGATGGCCACCCAGGCGAGAGTGGGACTCCTGCATCTTCTGGCCCCAGTGCCATTCTGCACGCGAACGCACTGCCCTGCACACACGCAGTCCATGCGCGAGCACGCTGCCGACACCCACGCAGGCACACACTCGGGCAGCACCACACTCACGCACTGCGCTCGCCCTCAAAGCCACACGCGTGTGCGTGAGCCAAGTTTACAGACAGTGAGGACCCCGCACAGGTGTGTCTGAGACGAGTGTGGCCCTGGGGGTGGGGGACTGGGTCCCTGGGGGCCCGGCTGCCTTCTCCCAGGCCTGTCACCAAGTCAGCCCGTCGCTGCAGCCAGAGGCGCTCCTGACAGGTGCAGGGGTCCGCTGGCCTCGGCTGGACGCCCCCCGCCCCCGCCGTCCTCCCCTCCGCAGATGCCCCTCCGGCCGCAGCCCCCGCCCCGCTGGGCTTCCAGCACCTTCTGTTTATGCCCCACCTGCTCGTGCCCCACCTCTGCTTTTTAAAATTTATTTTGAGATGTTTACGAAGTCAGAGAAGCACAGTGAAGATCACAGCCGCGCCCGCGTCCGCGCCGGGAAGGAGCAGCTGTCCACGTGCAGCACGTCCCGGCACCTCTGCTCCCCGCTCCCTGCAAAACGCTGAAGATCACACCCAAACCGGTCCTGCTCCTGCTGCCCCGGGCACCCCTCCGTCCTCCTGTGGCGGCTCCTCTGTGCCCCTCCCCCGGCCCCCCGCAGTCTCAGGGCCAGGCGTCCTCCAGTGTGTCTCCTGCTGGTGACAAGCCCCGCCCCCCACATACCACTCCCATCCTATCGGCATTGCTGCTTGTGGGTTGTGTAGACAGCCAGGTGGTCCTCAGAAGCATGGTCCCGAGGGGTGCCTGCCCCAGGGGTGGGCAGGACTCTCGGGCCCCCGTCTGGGCAGCTCTGAGGACTGTCCTCTCCGAGGGCAGGGCTGGGCCTCCGGCTCTCTGCTTGCTCTCGGACGCAGGCCGCATGCGGCTGAGGCTGGTGTGAGCACCAGGGCGCCGGGGGTGGGGGCACACAGACTTCCAGGGCTGTGGGGACCCTGGAGCAGCCTGAGGGCCCTCAGCCCGTCTGCTTCCCCTGCAGAACCCACGGGTTCCCACAGCCCCTCGGGTCTGCCTCCCCCCCCACCCGGCTGACCCTCCCCGCCAGGCCCCACTAGCAGCGGGGACGTGGGGAAGGGTCCTCCCTCTCTCGGCCTCAGCTGCGCTGCGCCGGGAGGGCTGCGGGACCCGGCACAGGGGCACCGTGCACGAACCCCCCGAGGTCTTGGGGATGGTGTTGAGACCTTCCTGTCGCCGCAGAAGCGGCGCAGAGAAAAGCCCGTCTGTGACCTGGTTCCCAGCCCCCACCGCACACAGGCTCGGGGGCGCTGCCCGCACTCCTGCCGCGCTGGGGTCCCGGGGCTGGGGGTCTTGGGCGGGGCCAGGATGGATGGGCCTGGTGTTCAGGAAGCTGCAGGGGGCATGAGGAGTGTGTGTGTGTAGCCTGTGCGGTGTGCAGAGTGTGTTGCGTGTGTGTGGTGTGTGGGCTGTGCAGTGTGTAGAGTGTGTATGAGGGCAGAGGGGTGGGATGGGGACAGGCCGGTCCCCTCGGGGGGTCACTGTTGGCAGGGCTGGGGGTTGGCGCCACGAAGCCGATGCCCAGACACGCCTTCCGGACCCGCCGGCAGCTGGCGCCGCCTGAGAGCTACAGAGCAGAACCGGTTTGGGGAAGTTATTCTTTGGGGTGAAATGGCACCACTCACAACTGTCGCCTTCCTTGCAAACTCAGGGAAGCAGGGGGCAGGCGTGGAAACGTCCCCTCCCCTCGGCGTGGCCTCAGGGCGGTGCAGACCCCAGAAAGGGCTGGGCCTCCGGGCCGTCAGCACCTGCAGAGGTCCCGGCGGGGGCGGGGGAGGCTGCCCGGCTCGGGCCACGTGGCTCGGCCCCAGCACATTCCTGAGGCCCCGTGGGCCGCCCGGAGGTCACTGTCTGGGGAGGAGGCCGGGCACCTGTCGGCAGCCGGCCTGCGTCAGTCCTGGCTGGTGGCCTCCGTCCACCCGCTTGGGCAACACCGCCCCCGCCTCGCCCCCCCCCAGGCCAGGCCGTGTCCGGAGCTGCCCTTGGCCAGCTGACCTTGGGGCAAATCCCTGGGCTGGCGGCCTCCTCTGGACACCTGGCCGGCCCTTCCAGGCCCTCTGCGGGCAGCTGGCCATTTAGTCCCAAGTCCCTTCCTTGGGTCTTCTTTGAGGAAGGGCTCTCTGTCCTGCCCACTCCTCCGGCTGGAGCTAAAAATACTCGGGGCGCACCCGGCCCGCCCTGCCTCTCGGAGGGCCTGGCCTTCCAGCCCTGAATTCCTTTGCTCTCAGTGCAAGACGCTGGCACCCCCCAGCCTCGTGTGTTTCTTCTCTACGTTACGTGCATGTTGTGTCCTCGTGGGCACAGCATCTTCAGTGACGTTATCCACCGTGACGGCAGGTGTCTGCCCCCCCGTAAAGCCCTGAACCCGGGGCTTCGAAGGTGCCTTTCCCCGCGGCTCTGGGATTCTAGTCTGAGTCTGGGTGACAGCTGGACTCCTGGGAGGTCCCTGCTCTGCAGCCCCCCCCCCCGGGTACTCGGAGCCTTGGGACCAGGGTCACAGCTGGATCTCCCCCCTCCCGGGGAGCCAGGTGGCGAGAGGAGGCTGGGCTGCTCCTGGGGGCCAGGCCTGCAGCACCTCAGCCCCTTGGGGGACTCCTCTGTCCGGGAGCCTTTCCACATTCTGAGACTCCAGGGCTGCCTGGGCCCATGGCTGGAAGTGCCCGCAGTTGGACATGGCTGTGGTGACAGAGGACCCTGGGACTTGGAAAGCACCCCCTCAGCTCAGTGTCTCCATGCTGGGGTCCCACAGAGGCAGCCAAGGCTGTGGCTCGAAGCCAGCGAGGCCTGTGAGGTGGGCATGGACCATGAGCTGTGTCCAAGAGCCGTGACCCTGCCTTCGGCCCTGCCCTTACCCCCCAGAGATATTCCTGCCCAGGCAGCTACTCTGGACTCCAGGAGAGACCCTGCCTCCCCAGCCACCGGCTCCCCCCAGCTTGGGTTTTTTTAGCCGTGTTGGTGGCATGTGGAAGTTCCCAGGCCAGGGACCGAACCTGAGCCATAGCAGTGACAATGCCAGATCCTTAACCACGAGGCCACCAGGGAACTCCCCCAAACCCCGATTTGTTTTTACTGTGGTAACACACACGTGATATGAAATTCACCGTCTTAGTCACTGTAAAGTGTCCCCTCAGTGGCATCAAGTGCACTTACACTGTTGTGCAAACGTCGCCACCATCCATCTCCCAAATGTTCCAGTCTCCCCAGAGGAGAACACCGTCCCCATTAAACCCTCACTCCCCGTCCCCAGCCGCGGGCCCCACCCCTGCTTCCTGTCCTTGGGAACCTGACTCCTCCAGGGACCTCGTCTCGGTGGATCGCACAGCGTTCGTCCCTTTCTGGGCGGGCTCGTGTCACCGAGCCCAAAGTCTTCAAAGTCGCCCGTGCTGTGGCATGGCTCAGAATCGCCTTCGTCTTAAATTCTGATTGACAGTCATCCTTTGGGCTTCCGAGGCGCCAGACCTCGCCTACGTCCCCCGGCCCGTTGCTGTCTGGCCAGCCTGCGGGGTGGCATCATGTCCAGGATGGTGGCATTGAGGAGGGGGTGTCAGGAAGGGTGTCGGGGCTGCCCTGACCCTCAGAGTGAGATGGGCCTCGTTCCAGAAGCTCCGGCTGGATGGGGAGGGGCTCAGGCTCCCCAGGCCACAGGTTGGCCAGCCTGGTCGAAAGGCTGCTCGGGGACTCAGAGACAACACTGAGCGCCTGTCGCCCTGGGCGGGGGCGGGGGGAGGGGGGGCCGTGATGAGACCTCGCCTTGCCTGGATCTGGGCTCCCGGTGGGCTCAGGGTCCAACCGACACCCCGTAGACCCTGGGGCTGGGTGGTCCTGAGACGCAGCTGCGAGGGCCAGCTTCTCCCTGGGGTGGGGGCAGCGGGAGGACAGCTGGGGGCTGCCGTCTGTGGGGGTGCGAGTTCACGTGTGCGCGTGCACGTGGGAATGCCGGTGGCGTGTCTGCGGCCCTGCGTGCGTGGGTGTGATGTGTATGCGCGGGACTCTTTCCATCTCTGGCCCAGGAAATTCTGCCGGCTGCAGGTGCGGCCAAGAACAAAACAAAATAAAAAATGAAAGGAAAGGAGAGGAAAGGAAATAAAATGAAATAAAGTAAAAGGAGACAGTGTGGTGGGGGCCGTGCTTGGTGGATGAGAGGAGCTGTTTCCCGCCACCCTCACCCCTGCTGCACACACGTGAGCTGGCTCGTCCCGCGCCGGGGGTCAGAGGTGTCGCGAGGGCCAGTGGACAAGCCAGAGAAGGCTGGGGCCTGAACGGACCCTCGGAGGAGGCAGTGTCACATGGGATGCCACGAACCCATCGCCACCGCTGTCTTGCCATCTGGCCCGCCCCCACCCATGGCCGTTCATCGCTTGGCCCAAGAGGAGGCAGGCTGGTGGCCGGCGGGCAAGTTCACCTCCTCAGCCCTGCAGCGGCCCCTGCCCCGCTCAGCACGCCTCCCCTGCGGCCAGGCCGCCTGCCCCGCACCCTGGCCTGGCCACCAGGTGCTCTTTGGGTCCCAGCCCTGCTCCCCAGGGATGCCCCCACCTGCAGCCTGTGCCATGCTCCCCGTCCTGGGAGAGCCGTCTACACTGGACACACCCATTCCCCTGCTCCGAGGACACCCGCTCAGCTGCTGCGGAGTGAGGACGGTCGGCCCGGGTAGATGGCTCTCCCAGAAACGAACCCCAAGTCTCACCTGCTGCCCCCACCCCTCACCCCACTGGGACCTTGTACTCCCCAGGGCCTGGGCTTAAAATCCCACGGCCTGGGCACCGACCCCACTTTCCCGTCCCTGGCTGAGGCCCTGGGCTCTGTGGTCACCATGCTGTCCCCTGCTGGGGGTTCTAAAGCTGTCCCACAGCTGCGCACATGCGTTCATCCCAGACTTCTAATTCATGTCCCTCCCCTACCATTCCCTCTGGGTGACCATAAGTTTGAGTTTGAAATCTGTGACTTTGTTTTTGTTTTATAAATAAATTCTTTTGTATCATTTTTATTAGAGTCCACATGTAAGTGCTATCATGTAATAGTTATCTCTAAGTTCACTCAGTACGAGACTCTCCAGCTCCATCCATGTTGCTGCAAATGGCGTGATTTCATTCTTTTTTATGGCTGCCTAGTATTCCATTGTGTGTATGGACCACGTCTTCTGTATCGTCCCTCTGTGGATGTGCATCTAGGTTGTTTCAGTGCCTTGGCTACTGTGCATAGAGCTGCTGTAGACACTGCAGTGCGTGTATGTCTTTGAGTTTTCATCTTTTCTGGATTCAGGCCCAGGGGTGGGACTGCTGGATCATATGGCAGCTCTATATTGAGTTACAAAATTGTGATGATGTCACAGAGGGGTCCCACCTGCCCGGCCTGGGTCTCCCCGTTTTTGCCAGCTAACATCGGCTGTTGCCGAGCCCACTCGGACAGTAAAGACAGACATGGACACGGTGATGGGGGGCAGGGGAGGGGGGGCTGGTTTTGTCGTGTTGCTTGTTTTGGGCATGTGCCTCCTTTCGGGCAAACGCTCCAGCTCGTCTTGTAGATTTCCTGCCTTTTCTCCAGGGTCCTGGTCCCTTTCACTAGCAGCTCGTCTGAGAGCAGCCACGGTGCTGCTTGCTGCTGGGTCGTTGCTTCCAGGGCCTCTCAGCCCAGCCCGCAGGAAAACGCTGACCTGGGTGTAGACACACATCCATAAATGGTCCTGTGTGACCATCCGCATCTTCAGAAGCCAAACAGGCATCTACCCTCCCGCCTCTGAGCCCCTCCACCCTCCACGGGCCATTCTGGCTTCCGACCCTTGCTTATCTGGACGTTCTCCAGTCTCTTTTGACGATGCAGAGGAGAGCAGACTGGCTCAGAGCCTGCTGGTGTCTTGTAAGCCCCCAGAGCACCATCTCAGGGGTGTTCTTACTGCATTCACTCTGGCCCGCGAGGAGCTGCTGACGGCCCTCTCCAGCCGTGCTTCCTTGACCACTGAGCAGAGCCCAGGGGCCCACGCCTGCCCCAGGACCTTTGTGCATGACAGGCGGATGTGGACAGAGGCCCTTGATCCTTGGTCACCGCTAACAGTGGCTGCAGGTGCGTTGGGCACTGGCTGTTAACTGTGCTCCTTCCTCTATGTTGGTGCGTGTTGGACAATTTCCTAAGAGAAAGTGGGAAATCAATCAACAGGCCGATGGCTCTTCCTGTGGTCCCTGTTGGTTGAGAAGGTAACGAAGTCTTTCTTTTTGGTTCTCATAGGACCTCGGCAACCCCAGGTCGTATCAGCCTAATACGACTTATACTCCAGGAAGACTTTAAAGCAAGCAGTGCCAGGAGCTAGGAGAGCTTAAAAACAGGTACAAAGATGAAAGTAAACACTGCTATTTTAGAATGTATTTTTGTGCACCGGTAGCCATAATTTTGGTGATAATTGTATTTGTGTAAGTTTTGCCTGCTATGTAAGAAGTTAAAAGTATTCAGAAAAATCATTCGTACTAGATCAGAAATTGCAATCTTAATGGTGAAAGGGAATTTATTTTTCCTTCTGCTTTTTAGGGCCGCATCTGCAGCACATGGAGGTTTCCAGGCTAGGGATCGAATCAGAGCTGCAGCTGCCGGCCTCCACCACAGCCACAGCAACACCAGATCCGAGCTGTCTGCAACCTACACCACAGCTCACGGATCCTTGACCCACTGAGCGGGGACAGGGATTGAATCCACATCCTCATGGATACCAGCCAGGTTCTTAACCTGCTGAGCCACTATGGGAACCCCCTGTGTCGGGTTCTTAACCTGCTGAGAGCTTGAGCCTAGGGGAATTTACTTACACTTATAATCAAGCCTTAAATGGCTAAAAAAAAATTGTGTTTCAAAGTTCCTTTTCTGTTTATATTTATTTATTTATTTTTTGTTTTTTGTCTTTTGTTGTTGTTGTTGTTGTTGCTATTTCTTGGGCTGCTCTCGCGGCATATGGAGGTTCCCAGGCTAGGAGTTGAATCGGAGCTGTAGCCACCAGCCTACACCAGAGCCACAGCAACGCGGGATCCGAGCCGCGTCTGCAACCTACACCACAGCTCACGGCAACACCGGATTGTTAACCCACTGAGCAAGGGCAGGGACCGAACCCGCAACCTCATGGTTCCTAGTCGGATTCGTTCACCACTGCGCCACGACGGGAACTCCCTTTTCTGTTTCTATTAAGTTTGAAACTTTCGTTAAGAAGATAAATGCGCGCTGTTCAGAACTCCTGCTTCCCGTTTCTTCCCGACACTTCAGGGACCGGTCATCGCCCTCGCCATTCTTCCCTCGTTTGTGGCAGCTGCCCCTGGGGTGGGTGCGCCAAGCGGGGGCTGGGGTTGAAGGGGCCCTTGGGTGGTGGGACTGGGGCTGGCAGGTGGGGGCTGGGACTTGAGGAGGGGCTGGGATAGGGGGCTTTTCCTTGGCGCTTCCTTCACCCCCGGGGAGTGGGCAGGATGCAGCCCTGGGGTCATGGCCCGTCCCGGGGTGCCTGTGGGGCAGAGATGCCAGCTGCGGCCGTGGCCATCAGGCCGCCTCGCTGCACAAACAGAGAGCCTCGGTGGCTCCAGACAGAGCTCCCACTACAGGCAGGACACCGCGTGCGTCTCCAGCGTGGCTGCTCTACGTTAAGCCTCTCTTGTCTGAGTTACAGAAACGGCACGGAGGGAGGGGTGCTGTGCTGTGCCTCGAGGTCCCTTCCCAGGTAAGTGTGGGGAGCGGATGGCCCAGGCAGCTGCCCTCCGGCGGGGGCGGGGCGGGGCGGGGGGTGACTCTGGCCCCGAGGGCTCCCCCACAGGCCTGACTGCACCCTCTGCCGCCCCAGGGAGCAGGCGGGCACCCCCCCACCCGAACCCAGTCCACCTGTCTGAAGTGCGTTTCATTGGCGAGGTTCAGCACGTTCACCAAGTGGTGCAGCCGAAACCGTAAATGCCTTTGGGACATTTCCCACACCGCCTTCGTCTAATCCCTGTTTGCGCCCAGCTCTGGGCAACCTCGAATCTGCTTCCTGTCTGTAGTTCTGTGGCCTGGACGTTTCCTGTAAGGGGGACCCCCCCAACCCCAGCATGTGCTCTTTTTCTGGCTTCTGTGACTCAGCACAGCGCCGACGTCCCCCAGGGGGGCAGCGTCTCCCTCCTGCTCAGGACTGAGTGATGTTTGGTGGTGTGGGCCGCACTGCGGCGCCTCTCACCCCGCTGGGTGTCTGGGCGCTTTCTGCCTCCTGGCTGCTAGGGATCCAGTCGCTGAGCGGTTATGAGGGCTGGAGGGCAGGTCCTTCAGGGGGCCTGGGTTTCATTTCTCTTGGAAGGAGACTTTGTTACTAAAATTATATTTTTGGAGGGGGTTATTCAGGCCCAGGATACAGGACTCAAAAGGAGCAGACGGGGAGTTCCTGTCGTGGCTCCGTGGTTAACGAACCCGACCAGTAACCACGGGCGCTTCGCTCAGTGGGTTAAAGATCCGGCGTCGCCCTGAGCTGTGGTGTAGGTCAGACTCGGCTTGGAGCCCGCATTGCTGTGGCTGTGGTGGAGGCTGGCAGCTGTAGCTCTGAAAAAAAAAAGGAGCAGAAGGAATAGAAGGGGGAGTGAGCAGCGAGCGTCCTACCTGCGATTCCCCCGAGGCTGTCACTGTCACCACCCACGTGCCTGGGACATGGTGCGGCCAGAGACCGTGGCCTCCCAGCTTCCTCCTGCACGGCTGAGGTCCAGCGAAGTGCAGCTGAAGGGCCTGGAATCAGGAGGTGACCCGTGTGCAGGACCAGCCTGCCTGGTAAAAGCTCGGAGAAGCGTCTGACACCGCCCGACACGGAGGAGACTGCCCCTGACCTCGGGGTCACGGATCCGGAGTGCCAAGCCCAGTCGTGATGCGAGGTGGCCCCTCCCAGAGCTGCCCCCTCCCACCCCCCCCTGCATGCCTGCTGGTTCATGGGGTCCCAGGACGAAGGGCCAAGTGGTGTCCTCTCCAGCGGACCATGCAGGGACCCCTTCCACATGCTGGGCGCTGCTCACCCCCGTTCCAGGCCTTCCCTCTACTCCCAGGGGCCCAGGGAGGCTGCAGCGCAGGTGAGCTGCTGGTCCGGCCACCTGGCTCTCAGCCCCTCCTGTCTGCTGAGTGAATTGCTGTGTGACTCTGGGCGCGTCCCCCCCTCTCTAGGAAGCATGCAGCATGTGTGACAGCCCCCAGGCTGGCCTGGTACAGGCTGATTCTGCCAGGTTGGGGGTGGGGTTCAGCCCAAATAGGCTGGGAGCAGGGAGGAGAGAGAAGGGGGGAAATACTGGGGTAGGGTGCGGGGGCTCAGGGTGCACCTGCTGCCAGGTTTGCACCGGCTGTTGTGACAGTGGCTTCAGAGAAGAGGCAGCTGGAGCTGGGCACCCCCAGGTTGGGGACAGAAGGGCCGTGGGCAGGGGCAGGAACACCAGCAGGTGTGTGCGAGGTGGGGGCGGCGGAGGTGGTCGCATAGAGACAGAGTGTCAAACAGCAGCTGGAGCTTCCGCTGGAGGCACGCCTGCTGCCGGCTGCCGGGGGCTGAGCTTTGAGAGACTGGACTGGCTCCTAGCTGGTGTGTGGGACTCAAGGTGGGCTGGGCTTTCGAGCTGAGCTTTTCTCCTGGGACCCGAGTCCTTTCCTGTCCCCGCAGGGCCCGGGTGTGTGGGATGGCTGGGCAGAGCCCAGAGGGCAGCCCCAGCCTCAAGGATCCAATTCTGGGGTGGGGGTGGGGTGGGGGCATTTGCACTGGAGCTTAGAGTAGACGTTGGAAACCGTGGGCCTGCACCGCATGGGGGTCTCGCTGATACACCCCAGCACTCAGGGACTCAGACCACAGTGAACGGAGCAGTAACAGTGAGGCCCAAACTGCGGACCTGCCATTTAAAGGTTTGATCCGCAGGCATCAACTGCTCCAGAGACTCAGGTGCGCCAGCTGCGGGGGACCAGCTCAGGGGTGCGCAGGGCAGATAATGGTGCCCCCACTGAGGTCCAGCCTGCACCGGGGGAGACCGGGAGTGACCCTGCTGGCCTGCTCCCCTCTTGTCCCCTGGCACTGTGCATGGCGGGGGCAGTCGTGGTGGGAAGTCTGGAGTCCCTGTCCCCGGTGAGCGTGGGTGGGCGGACCCCAGAGAAGGCCCCGGGAGGTTGCTGGGCCGGGCCGGGAGGTGGGGGTCGTCAGGGCCCCATCCTCCTCCTGTTCTTAACTGCATAGATTTTCATACGAATGCTGCCTGAGCCGAGGGTGGAATCTGGTGGCCTCCTGACATGCATGAGCTGAAAAAGAGGGCAGGCAAAGCTACTTCAGAGAATCTGCTAAAAGGGAGGGGCGCCGGGAGGGAGGAGGGAAGGGGGAGGGGCCAGGAGGGGGGAGGGGGCCAGAAGGGAGGGGGAGGGGAAGGGAGGGAGGGAGGGAGGGAGGAGAAGGGAAAGTGGGAGGAGCCAGGAGGGGGCGGGGCTGGGAGGGAGGGAGAAGGGAAAGTGGGAGGGGGCGGGAGGGAAGGGGAGGGGTTGGGAGGGGGCGGGAGGGAAGGGGAGGGGTTGGGAGGGGGCGGGAGGGAAGGGGAGGGTTGGGAGGGAGGGAGGAAGGAGGGAGGGAGAGGTGCCAGGAAGAGTGGTGGCTCGGGAAGGGGGAGTGGCTGGCACGTCCCCTGCGCCTCCACTGCGGCGGGGGGGGGGGGGGAAGAAGCGGGAAGGAGAGAACATTTCTGGGGGCTTCCAGGAGAAGCCCCTCTGCGTTCCCCCTTCCCAGGGCTGGGTGGGAGAGGGTCTGCAGAGGCCGCTTGCCCCTGAGCAGGCCCCTTGCCCTGAGGGGCAGCTGGTGAAGGGAGCTGGAGGTGGGCCTGAGGGCGGAGGCACAGTGGGCCTGTGGAAGGCTGTGACCTCTGCAGACACTCACTGGGCTCTGTGATCCCTTGTAATCCTTTGAACTGCCCAGGTGGGGAAACCCGGGCACAGAGAGGGTGAGGGACCAGCCTGAGGCAGCACAGCAGCGGCGGTAGAAGAGCTGGGATCCACTGCAGTCCTGACGTTTCCTCTCTACTGCGCCTTCAGAATCAGATCGTCTCGCTGCAGCCCACTGGCCCAAGCCAGGTGGCCCCAAGTGACCTGGTCGGTGAATAACGGAGGGTCTGTCCCGGAAGCGTTCTCTCTCCGGCTGCTTCCTGGCGGCCGTTTTTGCCAAGTGCGTCGGTCCAGCCTGACGGGCTGTCTTTTCTTCTGAATGCGCCCTTGACCCCGGTCGAAGGTATTTGTCCAGAATTTCCCACCTCTGCTCCTATCCTGCTGGCAAATAGCTGTGGCCAACTGCCCAGACCAGGTTTAAAAATCCTGGCTGCAGTTTTGGTAAATGGATCATTTAGAGACGGGACTTTCAGAAAACTGGTCAGTTAAGGCCCTTTCGCTAATTGGCGTTTTAGAGAATCGATTTCCCGTATCTTGATCCAGACTCTTTGCCAGGCCACCCAGGGTGCTTGAGCAGGTTTGTGGGGAAAGCCAAGGGAAGGGGTGCCAAGAAGCACCTGCAGGGACCCCGTGGGGCTTCCTGAGCTTGTTCAGGGACAGAGCTTTCCCTAACCAGGGGACAAGGGGTCATGGGCGCGTCCATCCCCTGGCGTGGGCGGGCTGCCTGCAGGGTAGCCCCAGCCCCGTTCCTGCACCTCTCTCTGGGGCACCCTCGGGCTGGCAGAGTGGCCCCCTCAGCCCCCTCTGCCTGCAGCCTTGCCCGCCTGCCTGGGCTCCTGCTTTTCAGCAGGTGTGACAGTCCCCACCCCACGGCAGACGTGAATCTCTTCTCTGGGGTGCTGGCATGTTCATCCCGCCTCCGATGTCGAGGTGGGTCCAGTGTCAGCGTCGGGTGGGGGAGTTGCTCAGGGCTGCACCCTTGCTTGAAGCCCCCGAGAGAGATCACAGGCCTCTCCTCCCTCAGGACAGCGCTGCTGCCAGGCGCCCAATTGCGGGGCTTTGCTTCCACCAAAAACAGGAGAAGGAAGGCATGGGCCCCCAGTGAGACAAGCACCTGTGCGCTCACACCCCACACCCTCTGTGCCCTGCAGGTCCCTGGTGAAGGGCTGCCTGGGGTGGTGGAGGGTGTGAGCAGGGCTGGAGCCGAGACCTGGGGGCTCGGGCTCAGGGTGGAGCTGATGGGTCTTGCCCTCAGCCCCTGTGAGCCCACCAGGCAGCCAGGACCCAGGCCAGGAACTAAGGCTCGTGCTTCAGCTCCAGCCTGGCAGGACGCTGTGGGAGGGGGGCGGGGGCGAGGGCGCCCCCAGCAGCCTGGCATCGGGCCGGAAACCCCAGCTGACCTGCCAGTGTGAGCCCCGGGGCTAAACTGGCAGCTGGAGGCACCCTCACCACTTCCAGACTTGAAGGGGGAAAAAAACCCACAAAAACAGGAACTCCAACAACAAAACAGCAACAAACAACTACTCAAAATAAGTCTGCAAACACACATCGAAAACCCAAGAAGTTTTTTTTAAGGTTAAGAGGCAAAGTTGCATAAC
The DNA here is from genome assembly GCF_016906955.1 of Phacochoerus africanus. Taxonomy (NCBI): domain Eukaryota; kingdom Metazoa; phylum Chordata; class Mammalia; order Artiodactyla; family Suidae; genus Phacochoerus; species Phacochoerus africanus. The sequence goes on along the minus strand of NC_062544.1, from coordinate 286,511,586 downwards.
TCTGAGGCCATATTAAATGCCACCAAAGTATATGTTTTAAAATGGTTAATTTTATCCTATGTGGGTTGTACCTCATTTTTTTCTTTAAAGAGCCAACCAAATCCACATTCAGAATATGCCTCCCGTCTGGACGGAGTTAAACTTACGGAGCGCCTGAAAAGCCTGTGATGCTTGAAGAAATCAATGCGGGAATGACATTCGTTCAGAGACTCCGTGCCATCCAGCTGGCAGCTGCATAGCTGGGTCTGGAACTGGCCCGTCTTGGAAATGGCGAATCCAGGCCCCGAGACCCAGAGCTCAGAGGGGGAAGAGGGTTGGGTAGTCGGCGGAAAGAGGATTGGAGAAGCAGAGGACCAAACTGAGGAGTCTTCCAGAAAGTAAAACAGAGAAGAGAGAGGCGAAGTCGTAAGCACGTGTGCCAGCTCACACACACGTGTGCGTGCGCGCACACACACACACACACACGGGCACCTGAGAGATGCTCAGGGCGGACAGCACACGTCCACGAAGAGCCCCCAGAGCGGCGCAGAGGCGGCGTTGCACTTGAAGCTGCAAGTGGGCCGAAGATGCGCCCAGCACAGCGGGGGAGCCGGGACGCACAGGGAGATTCTGAGACGCAGCCGGAAGGATCCATCCCTGCGGCTTTGGCGCAAGGGGGCTTGTTAGCAGGTGTAGACAGCCCTCAGACCACCCGGAGGGCCTGGAAGACAGAAGAAAGCAAGCCTGGGTGCCCCCCACGGAGCCGGACGCCGAGAGGGGGCTCAGGGTTCGAGACCCCTGCAGAGAAGGCGGGGAATGAGGGGACCCTCTTGGAAGCCGCTGGGCAGAGGAGGTCACGTGTCTCAGGGGAAGGACAGCGCCAAGGAAGCAGCGGCCAGCAGGGTGGACGGAGGCCGGAGCGGGCGGGCCACACGGGAAGTGGCCTGACAACCTGTGGATGATGGCAGATGGGGCTGATGGGGAGAGATGCGAGCGGAGCTATGGGACAGCGGCCAGGGCAGGCGGTGGTGGGGGGCTGCCTGGGTGGCCACGGGTTACCCGGAGGTCTAGGCAGCGCCCGAGGACGAAGACCACACAGGAGGGAAGGCCATCGCCTGCCCGCCTCCCGCCTGGTCCTCGGCCCCCAGCCTCAGCCCCTCCTGCACTGACAGTTCACCCACTGTCTGCACTGGCGGGGGGATACCCCCTGCCTGAGCCCCGCGCCCCTGGCCTGAGCTTTTGTCAACTTGGCATCTCCATCTGCTGAAGGGAATGAGCTGGTGGAGGCGCAACCAGGCAGGGCCAGGAGGGCTGGGAGGCTGTGGGCGAGGCTGGCGCTCACTGGTCACCTGGGAGCTGGCCTGGCGTGCACGTGGTGGTCAGGCCATCGTGCAGAGGACGGCCTGAGGCAGCATCCCTCCCGGGCAGGGCCAGGAGGCCCCGGGCAGCAAAGCCAGGGTGAGATTTCTCCAGAAAACTCCGCGTCTGTGCCCTCAGCGGGCAGCTGGCTGCGCCCAGGGTGGGGGCCCCTCTGGGGAGCCTGGGTGTGGACACCTCCTGCACAGAGCTGGCCCTTCTCCCCCTAGAACATGCCTCCCCTTCCTATAATCCAGGCTGGGGGCGGCAGCAGGCCTGACCCGGGGGGATGTCGAGTGTCGAGGTCACACCGCTGGCCACACGTGGTTGTCTGATGGCCACGCGTGTCTGCCTCTGCCCGCTGCAGGCGGCAGGCCCACCAGAACCCACACGGACCGTGGTGGCCAGCCCGGGCCTGGAGCCAGCTCCCCTCTACCTGGTGGCTGAGGGCGGGGAAGGGCCCTTTGGGTCCAGAAGTGGGTGAGCGTGGCTGGATCTCTGTGTGGGGCCTTGTGACCGCGGACATTCCACAGAGATCCCTGCAGCCGGCCCTCTGGCTGCGGGTGACGCCAAATTGAAGTTACAATGCGTGATCCCTGTTCAGGCAAACAGAGGTCGGGTGGCCACGGCGGGTCTGGTGTCAGGCACGGTCCTGCCCCACTGGGACGGTGACTGCCCCCTGACCCGCGCCTCAAGGACACCCCACAGCTGGTCCGAATGACTCCTGCCAGCGGCCACCTCGTCCGCCAAGGTCTGCCCTTGTGACTCTGCGCTGTTTCGGGCCCCAACCAACACTTTCTTAGCAAGAACGTCGCTTCCCATGGGCTCCGATGATCATTCTTGATAAGCCGCTCATGCAGCCACTCTGGCCTGCGGTTTGCCTTGTAAGCCCCCCACTTCGTCGTCCTGCTGAACCCCCCTCTGTGTCTGCGGGCTGCCATCCCAACAAACCCCAAATGCCCTTTCTATTTGCATCCAGGCTCCGTGGCGGCAATCTCAGTTGATGGGGAGAAGGCCTGGGGAGGGACCCCTGGCCAGCGGGCGTGTTCGTTTGTGAGTGGGAGTGACAACAGCAGAGCCTGCTGTGGAGGCGGGGGGGGGGGGGCGTCCCTGTCCCCGTCCCCAGGGCGGTGATGGCAGCGACAGCCTCGAGCAGCAGAGAGAGACGTCCGTTCCCCCTGCGCCCCCCCAGGGGACATAACCGTCGCCTCCCCATCCCCAGGCCTTGGTCCTCCCTCCTGCTCACCTGTCCCCGAGCCACCCGTGCAGTCTCTCCCCGGGCCCTCGGCCCCGCCGTGCTCCACCACCACAGCCAGGCCTGCACCTCCGCGAACCCCCCGTTTCCCCGCCTCAGGAGCGACAGATGGACCATATTCAAGCTTGGTCCCCACCGACCAATTGCAAGGCCTCGGCCAAGCCACTGACTCTCTCTTTTTAAAAAATTTTTATTGTATTTTTAATTTTTTATATAGTTTTTTTCTTTTAAGGGCCGCACCTGCGGCCTATGGACCTTCCCAGGCTAGGGGTCGAGTCGGAGCTACGGCCAGCGGCCAGCACCACAGCCATAGCAACGCGGGATCCGAGGCGTATCTGTGAAAGGCGATAGTTGATTTACACTGTTCTGCCGGTTTCTGCTGTGGAGCGAAGTGACCCAGTTATAGATATATATACATTCTTTTTCTCACATTATCCTCCGTCATGTTCCAGCCCAAGGGATTGGGTAGAGTTCCCTGTGCTGTGCAGCAGGATCTCATTGCTTCTTCTTTCTTTCTTTCTTTTTTTTTTTTGTCTTCTGTTGTTGTTATTGTTGTTGTTGTTGCTATTTCTTGGGCCACTCCCGCGGCATAAGGAGGTTCCCAGGCCAGGGGTCGAATCGGAGCTGTAGCCACCGGCCTACGCCAGAGCCACAGCAACGCGGGATCCGAGCCGCGTCTGCAACCTACACCACAGCTCACGGCAACGCCGCATCGTTAACCCACTGAGCAAGGGCAGGGACCGAACCCGCAACCTCATGGTTCCTAGTTGGGTTCGTTAACCCCTGCGCCACGACGGGAACTCCTGCTTCTTCTTTCTAAGCGCAGTGGGTCTGCATCTGCTACCCCGAGTCCCTGTCCATCCCACCCCCTCCCTCCCCTCAGCATCCACACGTCTGTTCTCTGTGTCTGTGGAGAAACACCAGAACCGACGTGGGCTTTATTTTTTATTATTTTTCTTTTTATGTATTTATTTTTTTGCTTTTTAGGGCCACACCCTTGGCATATGGAGGTTCCCAGGCTAGGGGTCGATTCAGAGCCACAGCTGCCGGCCTCCACCACAGCCACAGCAACATGGGATCCAAGCCACATCTGTGACCCACGCCACAGCTCACGGCAACGTGGGATTCTTGACCCACGGAGCCAGGTCAGGGATCGAACCTGCATCCTCCTGGATACAAGTCAGATTCATTCCTGCTGCTCCACAACGGGAACTCCTTGACGTGGTTTTTATTTTTTATTTTTATATTTTTGCTATGTAGGGCCGTACCCGTGGCATGTGGAGGTTCCCAGGCTAGGGGTTGAATTGGAGCTACCGCTACCGGCCTACACCACAGCCACAGCAACGCAGGATCCAAACCACGTCTGCGATCTACACCGCAGCTCAGGGCAAAGCTGGATCCTTAACCCACTGAACAAGGCTGGGGATCGAACCGGTGTCCTCATGGATGCCAGTCAGATTTGTTAACCACCGAGCCACGAAGGGAACTCCATAATGTGGTTTTTAGATCAAGGTCCTTATTTAGATGCAGTTTGTTTTGGGGAAGGGAATGTGCAGAATTCTAACACGGAACTTTGTGGTAAAGAAAAATTTGCTGAAAACGAAGTCCACCATCAGTGCTGGGCTGTGTCCCTCCCGCCTGCACCCTCGCCGTCTCTGGTCAGGGCTGGAACTGCCCCATCTCTGCCCATGACGAAGGGTGCCTCCCTCCTGCACGACCCCAGCTCCAGGAGGAAAGCGGAAGGGACTTTCAGTGCCTGCAGCCTGGAGGCCCCAGGGCTGGATTTAAGGATGTCGCTCCCAGGCGGCCCTCCCCGCTGACCAGCTCTGGACAGGGGACCCACAGGCGGGCACTGCTGCCTCAGAGCAGCCCCCTGGGGAGCCAGGTCGCCTCCCCTTACAGAGTGAGCTTACGGGGCTGGGTGTCCGGCCAGACACCTGTGGGCTCTCTGGCGTCTTGTCCCTACACGAGAGGTAGTGCTGTGAGGGTCGCCGGAGGTCACCTGCAGCATTTGGTGACTTCTTGTCATCAGCACGGATGAGAAAGCCGACTCCGGGGGGCCAGCCCGCGGTGGCACAGTGCTAGGCTTCCCAGGCCTCAGCAGTCCTGCCCTACCCACGCCCCCAGAGTGGCCCCCACCCTGCCTCGCAGCTCCCTTGGGGGCACTGGGGCCTCAGCTCCCTGTGGGCCCACCAGACTGCGCCCCCACACTTGGTACCATGCACCAAGGTCGCTGCCACCTGCAGGACCGGCCCGGAAACACTACAGGTGAGCCAGGAGCTGGAGCCGGGCAGCCGTTTAGCTTGTGGCTGGAGCTTCTGGGGGCACAGAGAGCTTTGCTCTGGTCAGTCCTTCCAGAAGCAGGAGGGGGTGGAGGGGGCACAGGTGGAGGAGGAGAATGGTCCTGCACTTGGACACCCCGAGTGGGTCTGGCCCAGTCCCCGCCCCTCCCCACCCCGCGTGTGTCTCCCCAACAACCACGAGATTCTGCGGCACTCGGGGCCCAGAGCCCGGGCCGGTGTCCCCTGCTGCCGCCCGGAGGGCTGTGTGATGGCTTGGGCGCTGGGAGGCAAGGGGCCGATGTGGCTGGTGCCCTGGGGCCCCCGAGTCCCGTGGGTTTGCAGGCTCCAGGTTAGGAAGTGAGGCCTGAGCGGGCGGAACCGCAGAAACACCAACCAGACGGCAGAAGGCCCTGCTCTGGGCGGACAGGCCCGCCTGGCTCTCTCTGGGGACAGCGGCCCCTTCGTGCCCCACCAGACCCACGGGGACCCTCAGGGCCACTCCTGCACAGGAGCTGGCGCTCAGGCTGAAGTCAGCGTGTTCTCCCAGTCCACCTCGGCGCCGGTGCCAGTCGGGTTCATTGGTTTCGGGAGAACAGAGGGGATCCGCCTTCTGACGAATAATTACAAGGCGACCCATCTGCCTGCTGAAAACTTTTCTCTTTAGAACAAGTTCCCTGTCGTGGGAATACTGGTGAAACAATAATATTTTAATTTTTAAAAAATTTATTTGTATTATTAGGGCTGCACCTGCAGCACATGGAAGCTCCCAGACTAGGGGTTGAATTGGAGCTGCAGCTGCCGGCCGACCCCACAGCCACAGCCACTTGGGATCTGAGCCACGTCTGTGACCTGCACCACAGCTCATGGCAACGTCAGCTCCTTAACCCCCTGAGCGAGGCCGGGGATCGAACCTGCGTCCTCACGGATCCTAGTTGGGTTTGTTATCGCTGAGCCACAGCAGGAAATCCTAGGAATATTTTTAAGTGGGGGTGTTTGGGGGAGGGGCCCTCTTCTGTCCCTGTTCAGGAGCTGAGAGGACAGTCGTGGCGGGGGTGGGGTGGGGGGGGAAGATCGCTCTGCCCAGTTCCCCTCCCCGCCCCCTTCCTGCTGGTTCAGGGCCGGATGCCTTTCTCCTCGGGGGCCCTTATCAGCTCTGTTAGGTAGTGAGGCTTCCTGGCGGCTAATCTCTGAAGTCAGCTCCCCATGTATTTGGCCGAGGGCTGCGAAGACTTCCTATTTGGGGAATGAGAAGGAGCGAGGCCTCCGGAGCGCTCGGGAGTGGAGAGCCAGACTTCCGGAGCAGCGGGCGGGGAACAGGCAGGGGACAGGGCTGCGCGCGTGGCCTCCCCGGGCGGAAGCGGGCCGCCGCCTCCACCGCCCAGCGCCCGGCTCTGGGAAGTCTGCTCGGGCTCCCCCGCTGTGGCCTTGACCTCGGCCTCCCTTCTCAGCCTCTGGGGGCACACGGGGTGCAGGGCCTGGGTCCCCAGACCCCCTCGCTGAGCGCGGCTCCGGGGGCAGAGCTGACCCCGAGGCTGCGGTCCGCCGCCTGGCTGCCCCGTGTGGCCAGTGTGCTCGCTGGGAGCGCAGAGGCCGTTCCGGGGGAAGCGGGGTGTTTCTCCCTCTCGGCTCCAGCTGCATCTGCAGGTGCTTCTGTAGCTGCAGCCGCGGCTTCTGCAGCACGATCCTGCCGGAGTCACCCCCTCTCCTCGTGTCCCTCCAACCTGGGGTGGAAGCAGCCTGTGGCCAGCACCGCCGGTAGCCTGCTTGGGGCCCTGGGCACTCAGTGCCCTGTGCAGCCGAGGGCCTGCAGGCTCCCTCTGGCCACAGGAGCCCCACCTCCTGGGAGCTGAGGCCCTGGCAGCCCCTTGCCAGTGACACGCGCAGTTGGAGGATTAGGAGCCCAGCTCCTCTCCTCCTCGGTGGGCAGCCCCACGGTGTGTCCTCAGCCTCAAGGTGGCTGCGTCCCCCAGAGACACGTTGGCCCCTGGCCCTTCCCACTTTGCTCCTGGTGCACCGGGGTCCCCCCGCCCCAACATAGGCCGACCTGGGTCCTGTCCCAGGCTCTGGAGCTGGGGGACCCGCCAGGCCAGGCTCCTGCTTTGGCCTCCACACCCCCTGTTCAGCCTCTCAGCAGGACCCTCGCTCTGTCTCTCGGGGCCCCCGAAGCATCGCTGTCCAGGCAGAGGGTGCAGCGGGCCTGCCTTTTGGCCGAGCGGCTTGTGAGAGCAGGGGGAGGGCAGAAAGTGGGTGTGGGGGTGCGAGTGGGCTGGGTGCCCTCTGCGCCAGCCCGTCCTTTTGCTGGGGACTTGGGTCAGTGTCCTGGAGCACTGGTGCAGCCCCCAGGCCTGGGACGGGAGCCTGCTGCTTCCATAAAAGGCTCCTTACATAACCCGCGTGCAGCTACTCGAAAAGCCTGGGCGAGTCCAGACACCTGCAGCTGGGCTGGGTGCCCGCACACGCACGGGAAGTGGGCAGGACACGCTCCAGCCCCGCAGGAAAGGGACTCTGGGCGGGGCGCCTGCCAGAGAAAGTGCTGGGACACACGGAGCAGGCATGGTTCCGTGGCCGGCAGAGCCTCCAGGGCCGCGGCCCAGCCCCCGCTCCTCCAGCAGCCCGGGGCCTCCAACTGCTGTCGCCGCTGCGCTGTGCACACGTGCACGGCGCTCTTGCTGGTACCTACCTGCCCTCATAACTGGGCTGGGACGTTGCCTCTCATCTGCGCTGGCCCCTCTTGTCACGCTTGGATTTAAGGTCCACCCAGGCACATCTGCAAAGACCCCACTTCCAAATAACCCTCCTAGGCTCCGAGGGTTGGGACCTAGGCATATTTTGGGGACCACCATTCAACTCCAGTTGGGAAGGAAAGGCCCCCCTGAGCTCCTGGGGGCACAGTTCAGGATGGAGCTGGTGACCTGGGGCCCGGCCTGCTTGAGCAGGTCTGCCACCCCTCGAATCCCAAACAGGCGCTGATGTCAACTCTCTGAGCTGAATTAGGTCATCGGCACCCCAACCTCCCCTCTGTCCCCCTTGGCGGCTTATCTTGGGGGTCTGGGTGGCGGTCCCCTCCGTGGGGCACAGAGTGTCATGGAGACTCACCTGGGCGCACCTGGGCCCACCTCAGCTGGCCTGGTGCCCGGGCTGCTCAGAGTCTCCAGGGAATGAGGATGGTGCTGGGGGCGGGGGAGGGGACAATGAGAGGGGAACCCTAGACGGTGACCCAGGCCGGGCCTGTCCCTACCTCCAGCATGAACCCCCCCTCCCCGCCCCGCACCCCGAGCGTCACCAGGCCCCTTTCATCACCACCACCTGCTCCCACCCAGGTCCCAAAGCCCGGGCCCTCCTGCCTGGCTTTTCTCCTCCCAGGGCTGCAGGGCCCCGGGGAGCAGCCCAGCTGCACATCTAACGGGACGGGGCCCAGAGCGGGTGTTTTGATCCCAATTCTTCTGGCGGGTGCTGCCCCGGCCTTGCCCCTCCGGTCTCTACCTGAACTGCATTCCTGGTGGGGGAGCAGGTGCTGCCTCAGCCCCTGGCCCTCCCCTCTGCGGCTGTCTCACCGCCTGCATCTTTTGGGGAGGCCGGGCCCCACTCCAGCTTCCTGGGTCACAGCCCCTGATGCGCCAGAGCTGGGCAGCTTGTGTGCAGGCCCAGGCGTCCCAGCTGTCAGCCATGCCTCCCTCGGCTGCCACATGTCCCAAGGATGCTGCCCTCTCTGGGGACCCTGAGAGCGCAGCTCACGTGTCCCGCTGGCCTCACAGGTCCCTTTTGAGGGCAGTGTCTTCACCTGGGGAGGTGCCCTGCTCACTTATCCATCCAGTGGCCCGGGGGTGGGGAGAGCCCTTCCACACCCACCAACAGGGGCCCCCAGCCCCTCCTCCTTCAAGACCGGAAGGGGTCTGGACGTTTTACCCCCAGCAAGTGGCCAGACAAGGAATGTTCTCAGGATGAGACATGGGGGTGCTCCCATGAGCCCCAGGCCACTGAGCCGGCATCTCCAGCTCTGAGGGGGCACCCACTGCTGTCCCCTGCAGTGGAGGGACAGGGGACCCCAGGCTGCTGCCCCCTCCAGGGAATGGGGGAGCCTGCTCACGGGGGATGGGGTGATCCAGGCCAGAGTGGCCAGCAGATCCGCCAGCCCTTAAACAGCACCTCCACCCATTTTGGGGTGGTGGGGGCAACACCTCTACTCTTCCCCCCTCCCCCCAGCCCCTGGCAACCTCTCCTCGATCCCCAGTTTTCCTGTTCGAGAAGGCTGTGCGCTAGAGTCACGCGAGGTGTAGCCTGTGCAGAGAGACGTACCCTGAGCCATACGCGGTCAAGCTTCCTCCATGTCCTTCTGTGGCCTCCGTGGTTCTGGATGAGAAAGGGAACCGCCGTCCCTTGCGTGTAAGGCATCGTGCTCCTTTAGCTGCTTTCAAGCTTTGTATGTTTTTTTGTTTGTTTGTTTGTTTGTTTGTTTGTTTTTAGCAGGATTTCGTGATGTGTCTGGACATGGTATTCTTTGATTTAGCCTGTTTGGGATTTGCTGAGCTTGTGCAAACTACATTTATGTCTTTCTCCGAATTTGGAACGTTTTAGGCTATTCTGACTTCAGATGTTTTTGTGTCATTTCTTCCCCTTCTCTCCCTGAGGACTCCAGTGACACACACGTTCATTTTCGTCTACCTTTCCTCTCTGTCGTTTAGGTTGGAACTTTTCTTTGATCTATAAGTTCACTGACGCTTTCCTGTGGCTGCCATCTCGCCCTTAAGTTGTCAATGAAAATAATCAATCGACAATCAATAATAAGAACAGAAGAGGATTCTATTTGCGCCAAACTGAGGACTCGCCTAGGAACCCACGTCCCAGATTGCTCTGAGAAACTGCACAGTTTTATATCTTGTCAGAAGAAAGAATATTCAATAAGTCAAGGTGACATTTTCAAGGTTAAGGAAACGGGGAAGGAGACCCGATCAGCACACATGGAGCCAGTCAGCATGGCCTTGGTACCTGCGAAGCGAGTCTTATCATGGAAGGAATACAAGCACTGGTGTCCTAGGAAAGGTGGGGTTTAATCTTCATTTTTTATTTATTTTTTGTTTTTTCAGGGCCGCATCCATGGCATATGGAGGCTCCCAAGCTAGGGATCGAATCGGAGCTGTAGTGGCCAGCCGATGCCACGGCCACAGCAACACCAGATACAAGCCACATCTGTGTGCTATGCCGCAGCGTGCAACAATGCCAGATCCTTAACCCACTGAGCAAGGCCAGGGATCGAACCTGAGTCCTCATGGATACTAGTTGGGTTCTTAACCTGCTAAGCCGCAATGGGCACGCCTAGTCTTTATTTTTAACCTGGACATCCTTCTCTTCTGGTCAACGCACCCTTTCCTCTACTAAGTAAAGCAGATGCACAGTGTGCTGAGAGGCCACAGGCAGGCTGCTGCAGTTACCACAAAATACAAAGTAACTCACGTAGAAGCCCGAATAATGACTTCCCCACACCTCACTACGTGAAAATTCCTTTTCTCAAAGTCCATCCAATGATTTTGTAAATTTTAAGATGTTTTCTTCTTTTAGCTCTAAAGTTTCGATTCCTTCCTCTTTTGTAGTTTGTTTCTTTGTCGAGAATTTCTCTCCCTCCCTTCATTTCAGACGCAGTTTCCTTCACCACGTGGCGCATGCTCGCAACAGCTGCTTCATCGTCTTTGTCGGAGAATTCTAGCAACTGGCTCATCGTGGGGGCATCTAGCAATTGCCTTTCTCTTGCTAATTTTGTTGTTCCTTGTGTGTCATGTCACTTTGGATTGTGTCTGGACCGTATCAGGATCACGTTGGGTCGACCCTGGGTCTTTATGAAATCTTCTGGAAAAATTTTCTTCAAGTTTTAATGAAGTAGAGTCGATGTGCCCTGTCGCGGTAATTTCTGCTGTACAGCAAAGTGATTCCGTTCTCCGCACACACATCCATTCTCTCTCAGATTCTTTGCCGACATAGATGATCACAGAATATTGGGGCGAGGTCCCTGTGCTGGACAGCAGGTGCCCGTTGGCCAGTCAGCCCATAGACCTCAGTGCCAGCCCCACGCCCCCAGTGCATCCCTCCCCTGCCTCCACCTGTCCCCTGTGACAACCGTAAGTTTTTCAAAGTCTGTGAGTCTGTTTCTGTTCTGCAAATGCGTTCATTTATATCCTTTTTAAGATTCCACATATTAGTGGTATCATATGAAGTTTGTCTTTCTCTAATTTCACTTAGTATGTGGAAAGTGTTGATTTTTCTTTTCCATTTTTTTAAAGCAAGCAATGAGTCTGGTTGGGTGAAGACCACAAGTTCCGTCTCACCTGCTGTGGGCTGTGGCCTCCGTCCCGCTCTCAAGGTCTTTGGGGCCGGGGATCAGTCCAGAGCAGGGTTCAGCTGGGAGCCCAGGATGAGACCAGACTGATACAGACTCAGGAATCCGTTCCGCCAGGTCGTCCTCTGCAGAAATTCTCCCCCGGCTTCGGCCCACAAGGACCCTCGTCTCTCCCTCTGTGCAGAGGGATGGAGCCCTCCCAGGGCCATGCTCCTGCGTCCGCCGGGGTGAGCCCCTGAGCCGTACCAGGCCGTCTCCTACGCCAGGAGCAGAAGCCCTCCGTGGACGGTACAGAGTCATTCTAACGGGTGCCGCTGGCACAGTATTTTCAGGCTTTTTAGGGAGGTTTCCAGGCTAGGAATTGAATCAGAGCTGCAGCTGCCAGCCTGCACTACAGCCACAGCAATGCCAAACTACACCATAGCTCACGGCAAAGCCAGACCTTTAACCCACTGAGAGAAGCCAGGGATCGAACCCGGGTCCTCGTGGATGCTAGTCGGCTGACAGCTGAGCCACGATGGGAACTCCTTTTTTTTTTTTTTTTTTTGGTGTGTTAAGGTTGTCACTGTATTCTTCAGAGAATCAGTTTAACCTGCATTTGAAAACCTCCATTCCTATTAACGGCAAGAAATATAGTCTTTTTTTTGTTTTGGTTTTGTGTTTCTTTTAAAGCCAATGCGGCATGTGGAAGTTCCCAGGCTAGGGTTTAAATCAGAGCTATAGCTGACAGCCTACACCACAGCCACAGCAACGCAGGATCCGAGCCACACCTGCGACCTACACCCCAGCTCACAGCAATGCCGGATCCTTAACCCACTGAGCCAGGCCAGGGATTGAACCCATGTCCTCTTGAATACTAGTCGGGTTCATTCGTAGCCCACTGAGCCACAACAGGACTGCTAATAAATATAATTAATCAAATCAAGGAAAACCATGTCTTTCGTATCTCAAATTATTACATCTAGAAGTTTCTCTTCCCCGTCTTACTGGTAAATAGCCATCGAGAGGGTGGTCAGTGGGTGACCCTAGTGAGTTTCTGGGCTGCCTGGAGAGGTGCGGGGGCGGCGGGGGGCTGCCGCAGTGGACCCTGCCAGTGACCAGCTCCGCAGGCAGCTCTGCAGGTGGGGCCACAGCCCCGAGGGGCTTGATTCCTGACGCAAAGCTGCCTCCCTGACCACAGAAGCCCCTGGACACTCTGTGGGGTCTCTCTGGCCCTCTCCCAGGGTCCCACAGAGGACGGAGGGCAGCGGCGTGACCAGCCGCAGCTCCTGGAGACAACCATGTGTGTCCCGCTGTGCTCCGGCTCTGCACCTCATGGGCTGGGAGCTCGGGGCCGCAGGCTCCCTGCAGCTGATCCCCTGCTGTGGGCTCCACCCTGTGCTGGGGGATGGTTGTGGGGTTTGGCCAAGCCCATGTTCTGCCCCACATCTAGGGGCAGTGCCATGGCAGGTCCTGGCAGCCACCCCTGTGATCTGGCTGTCCCAGATTTGTGCGTGTTCCGGCTTACCTTCCAATTGCCTAGGGATCCGTGGTTATGTAAGTCCCTTCCACTCCAGCCCACGTCTTCCCATGCAAGAGAAGTTCCAGGAAGCTGGAGCATGTCCACGTGGCTCCATGCACTGCCTGGCACGTGGGGGCCCACGGGAGCCTGGGTCCAAGACCCCGGCCCGTGAGCGCCACGCTGCAGCAAGCTCACCTCTTGGGAGCCCTGAGGATGTTTTTGTCGTCGTGGACACTAAACAGATGGCGGGGGTGATGCTAGGGTTTCGGAAGCTGAGCTCCAGACAAGGCTAAGAAGCAGACCCCGGGCTTGACCCAGAAACCCGCATCCCGCAGAGCTGTCCAGATACCCTTCTTCAGCTGGGGGTGGGGGGACGTGTGTAGAGATACGGGCAGAAAAATGCTGACGGCCTCCAAGAAGGACCGGGCAGCAGATCTGACCCCCTCTACAGGGAGGAGGGTGGTTCATGGCTGGCGTGGCCGGCGGGCTGCAGAAGAGGGTCCTGGGGCTGGGCCTGGGGGTGGCAGGCCAGGCAAGGCTGTGGCGGGGGCGGGGGTGGCATGGCTGTGGCACAGCAGGATGTCACCAGAGCACGCTCTGCTGCTCGCGGAGGGCGGAGCGGTCCTGGCTGAGCCACACGGGTCCCTCCCCCACCAGAGCTCACGTTCTCCAGTTGGTGGTGAGGCCGTGACACCCGTGGGAAGCCCCTGAGGCTGGGGGGCCTTGATCTGGGGCGAAGCCTCGAACTTTCCTCTTGGCAGAGCAAAATTCGGAGGAACACCAACAGCCAGCACAATGGGAGGAAAGCCTGTTTCCTTTACTTTCTTACGGGAAAAAAACCCACGTTGAGAACAAAGTGCAGCAGGGGTGTGCTCAGTTCTGTCCCCTGGGATCCGCAGGTGCCCGGTGTCACGGGGGGACGCGGAACCGGCGGCGCGAGCTGGGTTTCAGGCCGCGGTGGCGCGAAGGCCCTGCCGTCCCAGCCGCTTTCCCCGTTTGCAAGTGAAGGGTCGGGAGAGAGGGGCGTGGGGCCTGGCGTGGCTGCTGCGGCGGTGACACCGGACTCTGCTGTCTGCAGCACTTTGGACGCTTCAGAACGGATTGCTTACGTGTACAAAGAAGAAATGTCACCTAACAGCCAGCTTTCCCGAAAGCCGTCTGCACTGGGGCCACCTTTTCCGTCCACCCCCAAGGCCTTCCTGACCTGTCTATGCTGGGAAATGGGGGGGCGGGGGGACGGCAGGGAGAGGGGTCCGTGGAAGGAACGTGGGCCTGGGCTCCAGAAGGCGCTGGTTGGCCAGAGATAGGAGCAGGTGCCAGGCCTTAGGGGTGGGTGGGTGCCCAGCATCGGTGGGGCGTCACCGGGAGGGGATGTGGTCTGTGGAGGGAGGCTTCAGCGTGGGGGCTTGGGGAGGGGCCGTGGTGGTGCAGTGATGGCCGGGAAAGCCCCCCCTGGCCCTGAGCCCTGTGGAGGGAGAGGGCGGGAGGACCCCACAGGAGGGTCCAGGGAAGCAGGAGGCGGGGCCTGCTAACGGGAAGCCTCTGTGGCTGCCGGTGACGCCCGTGCCCACTTGTCTCAGGAGGTGCAGGCAACGTGAGGGGCTGGGCGGGGTGGGAGGTGGGTGTGGCTTGGAGTGCAGAGCCACGTGGGCTGGGGGGGGTCTTTGGAGCTGTAGGCTCATCATCTGTCTGATGGTGGGAACAGGGGTGCAGGTGCCTAGAGATGGGTTTGCGGGTCTCAGGCAGGCTGGGGGACCTAGGGCATGAGCGGATGGGTGTGTGTGTGATGGGTGTGTGTGCGTGTGAGGGGTGTGTGCATGAGATGTGCGTGTGCACACGAGCTGATGCCGGGCCGGGGGCCCCCGGAGCTCAGCCCCTCTCTCCATTCCCACAGGCGGGGGTGCAGACCTCAGCCACCTGCTCCACTTGCCATGTTCAGGCGAAGGGGGCTCCCCAGGCCTGCAAGCTGGGGGTTCGGCCCTGAATTCAGGGTGTGTTTTGAGAGTGAAGAGGGAGGGCCCTAGAAGTCTTAATTTTAGTATTATTATTTTTTTAATGCAAGGGATTTGGGAAGAAAGGGCCAGTTACTTTTCCGGGCTGTCCCGAGGTCAGGATGTGGTCCGCGTGGTGTGTTGCCGGCCCTGAGCAGTGAGACCAGCATTCTGGAATGTTCTGGACCCCCAGAGTGTCAGCTAGGCCTCCAGTTTTCTTTCTGAGCCAGGAGTGGAACCAGCAGATTTAAGGACATTTTCCACAGTGCTTGAAGCCTACGGGCTGCATTCCTGTTCTGAGCCGGCCTGACGCCCCCTTGCCAGGCTGGCCTGCTGTTGGCAGCGTCCCCATAAGGTGCGGCTGTGTTTGCTTTGCTTCCAGCGTCAGAGGAGGAGCTGTTTCTCCGGGTTTCTCTAACGTGTAGCCCTGTGCTCTTGCCAGAAATGAATTAAATTAACCCAAACCTCAACCCTGGAACTGGATGGAAAGTCAATGCAGGGTCTCACCATGCTGGGGAGGGGGCCCCAGCCTGTGCACTGAATACAAACGCTGCTGCGCTTCCACCCCCCGGGCTCAGTCCCTCCCAGCGTGGGAACGACGGAACCGACCCATCCGTGCTCCTCCAGAGTTTGGCCATGTCCAAAGACTGAACATGCGTGGACTTTGCGATTTGCGATCTGATGACATCAAAGAAAGTGCCCTTGAGTGACGTCTGTGAGTCCTGGCGTTCCTGGAATGTTTGTAGTGTTTAGTCCTGAGAACGTGGAGGAGGCCCGGGCAGCCGAGGGAGCACGTTTGCAGAAATGTCCACATTGCCTGCGGCCGGCGGGGAGGACGGGGTCTGCGGGTGGCGGGGGGCGCAGGTTGGGACGGCTTTGTTGGGGCCACTCTGTCGCCCCTGGGGAACCCTCTTGGGGTCGGGGGAGGGTGTCCGTGGCTTCCGTCCCCGCTCGCTGTTGGGGGGGTTCTCAAAGATGTGACTGGAAATGCAGCCTGGCGTTTCTGTCCCTCTGGGGACACGGCATCTGGGCCCCAGGGGCACCAGCAGCCCCAGGGAGACTGACTTGTGGCGAACACCAGGGTGACGGCGGTGGCAGAGGGCACGACACAGCTGCTCAGCCGCGGCCCAGGCTGCGTGGGGTGGGAGCTCACCAGGCAGGACGGCCTTGGCCAGTGAGGGACGGCATTTGGTGCCAGTCGGGCCCCACGCGCTCTCCAGAGGGTGGTCTCCAAGGTTGGCGATTGTTCTGGACTGAAGGTTTGTGTTCCCCTCACTCTTATGCTGAAATCTCCACCCGCCCCAGCGGGGGGTGGCATCAAGAGGGGGAATTTTGGGGTGATTAAGTCAGGAGGGCGGGGCCCCCATGAAGGGGACCCATGCCCTTTAAAGATGCTTCATGGAGCGCTTGCCTCTCTTGGCCACAGGAGGACCCAAGAAGATGCCAGATCTGCCACGGCCTTGATCTTGGACTCCAGACTCCAGACTGCGAGACATCAGTGTTCATTTTGTCTAAGCCCCCCACCCGGAGAGCTCCTGTTGAGGCTCGGCAGGTTAAGAGCCTGCCTACTATCCATGAGGACTCGGGTTCGATCCCTGGCCTCGCTCAGAGGGTTAAGGATCTGGCGTTGCTGTGGCTGTGGTGCAGGCTGGCAGCTGCGGCTCTGATTCAACCCCTAGCCTGGGCACGTCCATCTGCTGTGGGGGTGGCCCTGAACATTAAATAAATAATAAACAAGCAAGCCCCCAGCCTGTAGCAGGTTTTCGGAGCAGCAGGAACTAAAACAGCGACTCCCCACTCCTTAACAACAAAGCGAATTTGAACGCTCTCCCGTTATATGCGTCTGCATTTATGTTTGCATGTGCCATGGGCCAGCGTACTAAAATATTATATACGGTAGAAAATAGAGGCATTTTCACCACTGTGGAAAGACGAGATAGAAAGCAAGTCTCACGGCCGAGTCAGCAGGTTCTCCTCCTGGGTTCCTGGGTCGCTGTTTTGACCCTGGTTTAGGGCTGGGGGGCTGCAGAGAGTTGAGTCTCCCGGGAGGACAGGCTTTGGCTGTTGTTAATGTGGGGTCGTACGTTGTAAACCATTTGTGATGATTCTTTTCAGAGAACACTAGACCGAAGAGGACCAGGGCCAGGATTGGTGGGTAATCACCCAGCCTCCCCTCAGCCCTTCTCTTCCCGGACCTCAGTTCATCAGAAAAGTGCTTCACTAGGTAGCTGCACAGAAACCCACTTTTTAGAGTTGGTTTCTTTGGACCAGGGCCACAGCTTGGTAGGACACTGAAGGCTCTTTGGAACATTTAGCCTCCCCTCCCCCCTCCCCTCCCCCACCATGTCCTCCCTCCCCTCCCCCTCCCCAATTTACTCACTGATCGAAGACATCCGGTCAGTCGTTGGTCCAGTAGAGTGACCTGTGCTGTGGATTTGCTGGCCCCACCCCCAGAGTGGCATTTACCTGTCCCTCTGTCCCCAGCCTCCAGTAACCAGAGGCGTACCCGGATTTCAACGTGGTGATGGCGCCCACGCCGGCCAGTCCCCACCAGGAACCCGTGAGGCTGGGTGCTCTCTGGCGCAGGCTTGAGCAGGGGATTCAGGCCCTCGTGACAAGTGCCCCTCAGCTCCTCCTCCGACCCTCGCCGCCTTTGCCCGCTACGCGTCTCCAACATTTTCTGTCGGGACCTCACCGAGGCGTGCTTGTTTCTGATGTGCCACATGCCAGTGCGACGTTCGTGTGTATTATGAACTTATCCACATTCACACCAGGTTATCATTTATTTGTCTTTTTCAAAAACGGGCTAAGATAAGAGATGAGCTGCATCGGTTACCAGGAGCCGCAGAAGCTGGGTCACGAGGAGGCGGGCCCCTCAAGGACAGCAGGTGGCACAGCCCCCTCTCGGCCCGTGTCACCAGCAGGACCTCAGGCAAGCCCTTCCCTCCCCGGGCCTCAGGCTGTGTGCAGTGGAGGCTGGGCTGCTCCAGGGCATCCAGGAAAACAATTCCAGGGTAGAGGAGGCACCTGTGTCCCCCGCTGGGGATCCAGGAGGGGGGCAAAGCCGAGCCTGAGACCCTCGAGTTAATTCCCCCCACCCACCCCGCCCCCATCGTGAAAGGTCCCGCCTCCCACCGCGCTGGCCAGATGGAGAAACAGCCCCCAGAGGGTTTAGCAAGGCCCCTCCGCTGGATTGAGAAAAGCTGGGGAAAGGAGGCTCTGGAGAGAAAGGGTTAGGTATGCGTGTGCCCAGCAGAATGCACTTGCTCAGAAAAATGGGCCTCGGAAGAGAAAGAGGGGCTGCTGCTCCCAGCAGCTGTTGTCAAGAGCAGAGTGTTGCCACCGCCCTGCTGGCTCCAGGCCCTGAGGCTGCTGCGGGGAGGCGACACTGGCCTCAGGGCCACGGTCACGGATGCCATGGGCATCCAGCTCCAGGGGCAGGCGGGGTGGGCCCAGTGCCCCCACCGCAGCGCTCACAGTCCTCCCTGGCTAGTGACGCCCTGGAGGAGGCACCCCAGGGGGGCCCCCAGCACCGCGCTGCAGAGGCAGGCACCTGCTGTCATCCCCGCTCCCACTGGTCATGTGCCTGGCACCGCGAAGCTAAGCGATTTGTCAGCACATACCTGAGCTCATAGGCCTCGCCGGGCAGGCTGCCCAGGCCCCTCAGGGTGTCCCGAGGTGGCCTGTGTGGGCCACATCTGCCGGGGCACAGGGGCCTCAGCGAGACTGCGGGTGACCCACCCAGGCTGGACGTGTTCAAAACGGCCACGTCTCAGCCTGATTCTCCTCTTTACAGCCACAGACCGTGTATTTTTTGGCCACGCCCACCGGGAGCAGAAATCCCAGGCTAGGGATCGAACTAGCGCAGTAGCATCAGCCTGAGCCACGGCAGTGACGACGCCAACCCTCCCCCTGCTGAGCCACCCGTGACCTCTCATAAACAATTTTCTAAAGAGCAGTTTTCCCCATCCAGAGAAACTGCTGAGCACAGACTCCCCGGCCCCGTTATCACGTTGGGTGCGTTGTTACCAACTCAGCTCCACTGTCGGCATCGGGGCTCACGCCTCGGGGCGGATTTCTACAGGCTGACAAATGTAGGTTGACATACGTGCCCAGGACATACTCACACAGAACCTTCTCTGCCTGAAAAAGCCCCTGGGCCCCGCATATTCGTCCCCCCACCAGGTCCTGGCAAACCAATCTTTTTACTCTCTTGCCTTTTCCAGAGGGTCATGGATTTGGAATCATACGTGTGTAGCCGGCCTGATACCTTTTAAATGACACAGCGTGTGAGAGTCCAGAGCCAGGCAAGGAGGCGACCCCATCAGGGCTGCTTCACTGTTTTTCTTCTTTTGCACTTGAACCTGTACTAGCCAGTCTGGATTTTCCTCGGGTGGTGGCCTTGTGTCTGGGATGGTTCACTTCTCAGGATCCAAAGAGGCCTCGGTCTCCCAGGGCAGATGAGGAAACTGCGCAAGCCAGCAGCTTCTCCAGAGCCAGCAGCTTCTCCAGGGCCTGCGGCTTCTCCAGGGTCTGTGGCTTCTCCGGGATCTGCATTTCCTCCAGAGGCAGCTGCAAAAAGAGCGCCCCCCCATGAGGTCAGTTGGGTTAGTCAGCTCTGATCCCGCAGGTGGCCTTCGTCTGAGGCCCCAATAGGACAACCCGTAAGAATACCACACAGTTCTCATCATGCTGGTGTGCCTTGCCCGAGTGCGTGCTGGCTGGTGTGTGTTTGTGTGATGTGTGAGCACGTGTGTCTTGGGGGAGTGAATTGCACGTGTGTTGCATGCATGTGGCATGAGTGTGCGTGGCATGTGCATGCGTGTGGCAGGTGGTTCCCTGGATCCTGGGGGGATGGCATCTTGGTGACTGTTGGTTAGAGGAAGGAAGTGACGCCTGTCCGAGGAGCCCTGGGAAGTGGACACAGTGCAGAGCCGAGGCTGCAGCTCACTCCCCCCTGAATCTCTGTCTTCTCACCCCCAGGTGGCAGGAGGGAGGGTCTTTCTTGGCCTCTTTCCAGCCGGGCTGCGGCGGTTTGATCCTGTGTCCTCTGGCTCTGCCCACACTGGGGAGCAGAGGCTGGGCTGGCTGGCGGCCCAGAGCAGAGCCGCGGAGGGTTGTGGCCGGACCAGGGCTTTCTGGTGTCCAGCCCATTCCACTTGCTACTTGCGCTTCAGCTGAAGGCAGGACTTCTGATGAGGGCACAGCCGCACTTGCAATGACGTAGAGGTCACAGTGGTTCATTTGTGCCATATTTTAAGTTCCACGTATAACTGATACCACATGGTATTTATCTTTCTCTTTCTGACTTACTTCAGTTAGTACGAGAGTTTCTAGCTGCATCTTTGTTGCCACAAATGGCACCATGTCTTTCTTTTTGATGGCTGAGTAGTATTCCATTATGCATATGCACCATGTCTTCTGAATCCATGCATCTGTCGACGGGCATGGAGGTGGTTTCCATGTCTTGGCTGCTGTGAATAGGGCTGCAGTGAACATAGGTAGGGGTGCATGTATCTTTTCGAATTCGAGTTTTGTCTGGATATATGCCCAAGAGTGGGATTGCTGGATCATATGGTAGCTCTATTTTTAGGTTTTTGAGGAACCTCCATACTGTTTTCCACAGTGGTTGTGTCCATTTATATTCCCTCCAGCAGTGTAGGAGGGTTCCCTTTTCTCCACACCCTCTCCAAAAAGGTCCTACTGCTCAGGACAGGGAACTAGATCTAATCTGCTGGGATAGACCATGATGGAAGATAATATTAAAAAAAGAAGGTGTGTGTATATATGTGTATGACTGAGTCATTTTGCTGTACACCAGAAATTGGCACAACATTGTAAATCAACTATATTTTAATTAAAAAAAAAGTTGCCGTGGGCACAACAGAGGGTGGCGACCCGCCCAGGTGGGGACCCACCCAGCACCGCAGTCTGCCGCTGCCCATCTGCCCCACCCAGGGTCTCAGCTGCCATCGTGCACAGGTGGCTGCTTCTGGGAGTGACCACCTATCTTTGGGAGGAGGCCCTGTGGTGACATGCCCCTGGCTGGGGCTGCCACCTCTTCCCTTCTCCTGCTGCCCGGCAGTGGGAGGGGTGGCCAGGTGGAGGGGAGGGCAGTGGCTGCAGGAGCTGGACCCCTGCCCACCTGTGAGCAGCGCCCTGTGGGAAGCAGAGGACAGCAAAAATCCAGGGAATTCGGTTGCAATGACCTGAAGACAAGATCGGGTTGGTCCAGGCCCCTGGGGAGGCTCGTGTGCCCCCCCCGCTGTCCCCAGAGCCTCTCAGCTCCCTCTCCATGTGTGCCCTCTCCCGTCATGAGGAGGCGTGTGATCTGCTCTGGGCTTGGAACTTGAGAAGGGAGGGCGGGCCCATGGAATCAGCAGGAGCCAAGTCAGAAGGTTCCCCTGGCTTTGCTCCTCGTCTGGGGCTGGCCTCAGGGCAGGGGTGGGGCAGCTGTTCCTGCTCCAAGGCTCCCTGAGGGGTGGTGGGCCCCCCTCCAACTTGAGAGCCTCCCAACCACGGCAGGGGGTGGGGCTGGCCCTGTCCCGTGTGCCCCAAGCTGTTGGCTGGTCCTGAGCACAGCTCCCAGGCACCTCGACTCTGGGGACCCCAGCCTCATCTAGGAGCAGCCACTTGGGGGTCTCAGCCCCCCCTCCGGGGGGGGGGTGCTCCCCCAGTCCCACCCTCCAGCTTCTTCCGCGGTGTCTCTGTGACCTTGGAGCAAATGACTCAACCTCTCTGTGGCTCATCTTTAAAATGGGCCCAGCGGTGGAACCCCTCTTAGGGGGCTTGGAGGGACCCCAGCCCAGAGTCCAGCGCAGGGTCCAGCTGGTCCTTGAACGCTCAGCGAACCTTGGCTTTCCTGCCCCATCGATTTCCATCTTCCAATATCTGCTGCAAAAAGAAGACAGCAAATTGCATCCGTCCTGTGGCACCGCAGCCAGGCCGGCTTCCTGAACTGCCCCGTTGGCATCAACTCCGCCTACCCTGGCGGCTGCACTCAGAGGGCTCACGGATCTGGGTCCAGCCCCTACACCCACGGTCTGCGCCCAGGCCTCCCTGGTCAGCCCGCCTAGTTCACAGGTTCAAGCTCCAGGCCCTTTCCACACGGTCCTTCGCCTCCTCACCCCAAGTCCCAGCGCCACCAGAGGACGCTCCCTGGGCAGAGAGGGTGGTCATGGGGCGGTGGGGCGTGCTCTGGGCGGGTGGGAAGCCCCCCACGTCCCCAGCCTGGAGGCTGGGCTCATTCCTCTGCAGTCTTGTGAGGCCCCTCGAGTGGTTGAGTGTGGGGTCTCTCTGCCCACTGCCCCCGAGACCCTCCACTCGGCACTGGCTTCCGGATCTGGGCCCCCAGAGAGGAGGCTTGTGGCAGAGGGTCCCAGACGACCCTTGCCAGGGCTCTGGGCAGCGTCCCCTTGCTCTGAGGGGCCGGTCAGCAGGAGACCCCGCGGGCTGCTCTAGGGCTGCCATCCGTTGTCTTGAGAGCCTGGGCCCTGGGGGGAGCACAGTGCCAAGGTCCAGGGTCAACTCCGCTGGCTGCTCCCTCCACTCCCTGCCCCCCCAACCCCTTTTCCTGCCCTGCTTCTCCACCCTCTGGGCCTGGCCCTCACCTCCTCAATGTTCTCATCTCGCCCTGTCCTGTGTGCTCCACTTCTCCTGTGGTCACCCTGCCAGGTGACATGAGGACAAGAGGAAGAGGGGTGTGCGATGCGAAGCGGCCCCAGTCAGATGGGGTGGGGGGCAGGGCGGGGAGGGGTTCCCGGAGCCGAGGAGGGGGTCGTGCTGGGACAGAGCAGGGCTCATGCTGAGATGGAGGAGGGCTCATGCCAAGACCCAGGAGAGGGTCACGCTGAGCCGGGCCCCGGCCGGTCGGTCTCAACTCCTGCGAGGAGACGACTGGGCCGCGTCTCTACCTCCGCCCGCCCCTTTCTCAGGCATCCCCTCGGCTTCGAGATTTCACTGCTGACTCTTTAACCAGAGCTGGCTTCCCTCTGCCCGTTTCACAGAGAGCACAGAGGCATGACCACTTGCTCGAGGCCACACAGCTGGGCAGAACTGGGGGTGTGATGTCTGAAAGCTGGTGGGGCTCCCCTAGACCACCGGTGAACATGAGGGGCAATGTGGGACACCGGCGGGGTCACTGGAGCCCCTGTGGAGCCCCCGGTGTCCTCGCATGCAGGGGGCTCTGGCTGCAGGGACAGAGGCTCTTGGGGCCTGCGGACCCCAGGGGTGGCTGTGAGGCAGGGCGGCTCCTTGGACACCACGGGGAGCCCCGCACTCACATTCATTCCTCAAGTGAGGCTCCCCTAAAAGGAGCCTGTGTTTCTTTTTTTTCTGGTCTTATTTTTTTAAGGCTGCACCCGCAGCATGTGGAGGTTCCCAGGCTAGGGGTTGAGTGGGAGCTGCAGCTGCCGGCCTCCACCACAGCCACAGCAACGCCGGATCCGAACCGCATCTGCAACCTACACCACAGCTCAAGGCAACAGTAGATCCTTAACCCACCAGGGTTTGAACCCCAGTCCGGTTACCAGTCGGGTTCATTAGCACTGAGCCACGAGGGAAACTCCCAGCTCCGTGTTTTCTAAAGCGAAGACCCCTCCCCACACTAGCTGGCTCTCAGGAAAGCCTGGGGGGAGGGTCACGCGCCTTTCCGCGAGCACACAGGGGTCTGGGCGGTTGTGCCCCCGCTGCTCCTGCTGCCATGGGCCTGGGAAATGCTCGGTCACGGGCTGGGCCTGGCCTGGGTGCCCACGGGCCGCTTGGTGAAGGGGAGGCACGGCTGTGACCTTCACCTCAGGCGTGGCTAGTGCCCCCTCCCCTGTCTTGTGTGCGCAGGGGACCCGGGCTGCATGCAGCCGGGCGCCCAAGGCCCAGGAGAGGAGACGAGGGTGTAGCTGCAGAACACAAACCTCGACCCGTCATCTGTCTCCACGGGGGTTCCTCTCCTCTCTTGATTCAGGCTCTTAAAGGGACCCAGGCCGTCCAAGGACCATTTCTTATTTAAACACGGGTCTTCACTCAGAAGCTTGTTGCGGACTGCTGGGGGGTGGGTGTGAGGATGGCCAGGGAGCCGGGGACGGGGACACGGGGGTGGGGCAGGGAGGGGCGTTGTAGAGGTGGGTGTGGGAAGGACTTGGGGGGTCGTAGGAGGTGGGCGCAGAGGGGGCCCCTACATTGCCACATGACCTGGGATTCAGCAAGAGCCTCCGTGTCCCCGTCTGAGAAGTGGGTTCATGAATGCCTTCGACGACCCGGGAACCCACCAAACCCCAGGAATGAAGAGAAGGGTGTGAGGGGGCCAGCAGGGCCTGGGCGCGGTAAGCTGGCTGCCGGGGAGGGCACTTGTTTGCAGAGGAAATTGGGGTGGCCTTGTGACCCAGGAGTCAGGCCTCAAACTGCACAGGGAGGGCGGGCGGAGGCGGCGTGCAGACCCCCTCCCCGGCCCCCTCCGCCCCATTGCGCCCGTGGCTCTCAAGCCCCCAGGCCCCCCTGCCCCGAGCATCCTGGTTCTCGCCCGCCGGTCACTGCCCTGGACCACCAGGGGCTCAGGGGAACGTGTGTCTTTTAGAATCAGGAACAAATTCCGTTCATTTGCTGTTTCAGTTTCAAGACTTGTCCATGTAAAACTCATCTTCAAAAGCTTAGGCTTTCTTTTTTTACTTTGAGAAAGGAGTTTTGGGATTTTCCTGTTAGGACACACTCAGAAGGCAGGCGGGGCTGTTAGGGGGGTGTGTGGCGTTAGATTTACCCACTGCTCTTCTCCTGTGGTTTTCGTGCCTCTTGAGGCTAAGTCTAAACTTGGGGCTGAAAAATTCCGGTGGATTCTAAGAAAACACAGCCCGTTCTGGGACAGAGGGTTTTTTTCCTGAGCGGGAAGCACAGGGTGGCGGGCGCTGGCCGTCCTGCAGCGTGGCTGAATCTGCCCTCGGCAGCAGGGGTTGGAGGCGGCGCCTAGGGAGACCCGACCTGGGGGCCTCGCTGCCTTCGGGGCCCTTCCCAGCTCCTCCCTGGGACCCAGCTCTGGCTGTGGTGGTCCTGACCCCCAGGACGCCTTACCCTTGTCTGTCCCGCTGTGGCGGGAACGGCGCTTCCACCAGCGACGGCTCCCGGGGGACAGCGAGACGTGGCAGGTGACTGAACCCAGAGCTGATGACCAGTCCGGCACGACCAGGCCACGCCTGACCACCAAGGAGCCAGGCTGCTCGGAAAGCCCTGATCTAGAAAGGCGTCCCCTGCGGGGAAGGTGAGCCTGGGCCGGCCTCGCCCCGCTCCCAGAAGGCGCTTGGCCGGGGCAGCGCGGCCCTAGCTCTGGGGGTCTGGATCCGGACACCACACTGCGACGGTTAATGCAGGGAGACCCCCAGACTGTTCTATGGCAGACGAAGCTTCGCCTGTGCCGTGTTCGCCCACCCAGATCCCCTCTTCTTGGGCTTTGTGCAGGTGTCAGGTGGCCCTGTGTGTGCACGCCTTACTGGCCCTGGATAAATGCTCGGTGTGGCCTCATAAGTGAAGTTTCCCGTCTCTCCAGTTTTGCAGGTGTCTCAGAGGTGAGGACCTGGGTGGGGTCTCAGCCGCGAGGCCACCAGGTCTCCGTCAGCCTGAGGCCAGCTTGTTCACCTGAGGCTCCCAGGGAGAATGGGGGTGAGACCGGCAGGCCCCCGGCGGGTCCTGGGCTGTGCTCCCAGCTCCACGCCTGCGGCCCTCCAGGCAGAAGCAGGCTCCTAGAAGGATGTGTACGAGCCCTTGGGCATCCAGGGGTGGCCTGCCTCCCACGAGAGGGGCAGGGTCCTCGGGGTCCAGCTCACGCGTCTTCACGAGTCCACACCGTGTAACCACCGTCCGTGTGGGGCGACGTCAAGAGCTCCCCCTCGTGCCCCCTTCCCCTCCCCGTCACCACCCTGGGATACCCACTCTTCTGACCTCTAACCTCTGCCGGACCCCATTCTCCTGTTCTTGACCTTCAGACGTGCAGGCGCGCCGTCGCTCAGCGCCACGTCCTCGGGCAGCCCCGGCCAGCAGAGGTTGGTTCTTTCCTCCCAGGGCTGTGTGGCCGATGACAGACGCCAGGTGTTTCCTCCTTGGGAGGTGGGGGGACATGGGGGCGGTCCCCATTTCTGAGTAAGACTGGAGGACAAAGACGACGCCCAGCCTTCCTGCACCCACATGTTCTGGGCATCACTGGTTTCCGCTGGGTTCCCAGCAGTGGCATACTGGGTCCTGGCGGCCTGTTCCGAGTGGGGTCTCCAGGCACCTCCCTGCCGCAGTACGAGGAGTCCCAGGGACACCACCTGCCATCATCGGTCTTTAATTCTGGGCTGCCTGATGGGTCTGTAGGAATGTGGTTTTGCTGGAAATCATAGGACACCCATCAGGCATGAGAGGAGTCTGGTGGCATGTTCTTCCAGAGTTTTCCTTCAGTGCCAGGAGGCTGGCCTGGGGAACGGTGTCACTGCAAGGCCCGGGCAGTGAGGGGCCAAACCCCGGGTGCGGCCCCCAACCCCTCTTTCCAGGGATAATGGTGGCCGAGAGACGGTGGCAGGCCCCGTGCCACGCCTGCCAGGCAGGGTGCTGGAGTGGCCGGGTGTTTGGGGGACACTTTGTGGACAGGATGGGCTCCCCATAGGTGGCAGCCACCCCCCATCAGCTCCAGTGAGTGGTGACTGCGGCAAGAAGGGCTCCTGACGAGCCCGGGAGATGCGGCAGCTCCCGCCTCCGTGGACGTGGCATCCCCTGACAGCCGAGCGTTTGTGTATCAGCCTCCTGGGGCTGCTGTAGCGGGTACCACAACTGCACGCTTCAAACAGGAGGAACTGGGAGTCCCGTCGTGGCTCAGCGGGAGCCCAGCTGGTATCCATGAGGATTTGAGTTCAATCCCTGGCCTCTCTCGGTCGGTTAAGGATCTGGTGTTGCCATGTGCTGTGGTGTAGGTTGCAGACGCGGCTTGGATCCCACGGCTGTCGCTCTGATTCGACCCCTAGTCTGGGAACTAGGTGTGCCACAGGGGTGGCCCTAAGAAGCAAAAACAAAAACCAAACCAACCAACCAAAAACAGGAGAAACTACCTTTGCCCACTGCAGGGCCTGAGGTCTGAGGCCGGGGTGTCCAGGGCTGCGCTCCCTCCAGCAGCTGCAGGGAGGGGCCTTCTTGCCTCCTCTGGCTCCTGCTGCTGCTGGGGGTCTCGGGTGTTTGCCGGGGTGTGGCTGCACCGCTGCCTGCGCTGTCACGTGGCCTCTCCTGTGTCCAGATGCCCCTCCTCTTGGGAGAGCACCGGGCACTGGGTTGGCGCCCACTCCATTCCCCCGGGACCGCCCCCCCGCCCCCGCAGAGTTAGTTCCCAGTCAGACCACGCTCTGACCTCTGAGTCGACACGAATTCGGGGCTCTTCTACCCACTCCAGTGTGCGACTTCAGAAACTCATCCCGCCAAATGACACGCCCCCAGCAGGGGCATCTGTGGTCTGGACCTGGCTCCCGATGTCGGGTGCGGCGGGCCAGGCCCTGCGTGCACCGCCTCCCCAGCGCCCCACCCCGAGGAGCCGCCGCAGCGCAGGGCGCGGGGCGCCCACGGCCTCTGGGAGCCAGAGCTGGCGCTTGTTTTCTTCTTCACGTAGGAGGCTGGGCCGTGAGCGGGGACGTCTGACCCCTCGGGTGGCACAGCTGTGTCACTGGGCCCGCCTGGGAACCACACGTCCCTGCCCCCCAGCAAGACGAACCCCAACATCAAGACGCCGATAGCTGGGTGACCCGTGGCCCCGCGCCTCTGAGCACAACAGCGAGTATACTTTGCTTCTCTGCTTCCAGTTTCATCTTGCCCCTTGTCACTGTATTTTGCAAAAGCATCCACCCGCAGCGCGCTGACAGGCAATAGTGGGGCCTCCCCGAGTCGGCAGGAGAGAAGGCAACAGGCCTTCGCCTCCGAGCGCCCAGGCCCGTTTCAGAGCCTCAAGGGAGGTGGACTTCCTGGCCTCCGCCAGCCCCACTGCGGCTCGTGCCCTCTGACCCCACCTGCCTACGCTCAGAGAGACGGGAAAGGGAGGGGCTCTCAAGGCAGAGGTTTGCTCTGCCTGGAAGGGTCCACCGTCTTGGGAACACAGCTACGCCGGTCAAGAAGCTGATCGAGGCGTTCCCCGTTGTGGCTCAGCAGAAACAAATCCAACCAGGAACCGTGAGGTTGAGGGTTCGATCCCTGGCCTCGCTCCGTGGGTGAAGGATCTGGTGTTGCCCTGAGCTGTGGTGTAGGTCACAGAGGCAGCTCGAATCTGGCATTGCTGTGGCTGTGGTGTAGGCCTGTGGCTACAGCTCCAATTAGAGCCCTAGCCTGGGAACCTCCACATGCCGCAGGTACAGCCCTGAGAAACAAACAAACAAACAAAAAGCAACCAATCGATAACCTCAGGGGACTGGACACCTGTCGTCCCCAGGTGGGCTCTGCCAGGCCCCACACCCCCATTCCTTGTCCGCAGCCCCGGCTCTGCCCAGTTGGTTGAAAAATGGAAGCAGGAGAGAGGTGGTGGCCTGGAGAAGCCACACGCAGACCAGGACATGCACAGAAGAATATTCCAGACCCTCAGGTCATTGCCGGTGATGCCACGTGGCATCGTGTAGTTGTCCCCGGGGGAATAATATACAGCAGATCCAGAGTGACCCGTGGTTACTTGCAACCACATGGGTCATCTTAGAAACGCAACCCAGCCACACCTTGTGCTGCTTTTCGGGCTTCATAGAGGTCGCTTTAAAACAGCGACAACAGCACATCAGAGGTTTGTGGCAACCCTGAGTCGAGCGGGTCTACTGGCACCATTTTCCAACGACATCTGCTCACCTCACATCTTGGGGTCACTTTTTTTTTGGTCTTTTTGCCATTTTTAGGGCCACACTCGCAGCATATGGAGGTTCCCAGGCTAGGGGGTCGAATCGGAGCCGTAGCCGCCAGCCTACACCACCCACAGCAACTCAGGATCCGAGCCGTATCTGCAACCCACACCACAGCTCACGGCAACGCCGGATCCTTAACCCACTGAGCAAGGCCAGGGATCGAACCTGCAACCTCATGGTTCCTAGTCAGATTCATTAACCACTGAGCCACGACGGGAGCTCCTGGGTCACATTTTGTTAATTCTCACAGCAGTTCAAACATTTTCATTAGTGTGATATTCGTTAGGCGGGTCCATGGTCTTTGGCGTGACTATTGCCGAAAGACGACGACTTGCTGAAGGCTCGGGTTGTGGCTAGCATTTTTTAGCAATGAGGTCTTTTTTTTCTTTTCACAGTCGCACCCCATGGCACGAGGAAGTTCCCAGACCAGGGACTGAACCTGCGTCTCAGCAGGCATCTGCGCCACCGCAGAGAATATGCCAGGTCCTTAACCTGCTGTACCACAGCGGGAACTCCAATAAGGTATTTTTTAAATGAAGGTCTGTGCTGGGATTTCCCGTCATGGCTCGGTGGTTAATGAAGCTGACTAGTACCCGTGAGGATGCACGTTCGATCCCCGGCCTCACTCATGAGGATGGGGGCGGGCATGCTCTCTCAGTAACAGACAGCGGTGGTCCCTGGCTGCAGGACCCCCGAGCTGGCTGCCACCTGGGTCTGAGTCAAGATCGAAATGCAGAACCAGCTGACCCACGTGACCAGGCTTTGCCCAGAGCCCCCCACGCTGCAGGGGCTGGCGTCTCCGGGAGGAAGAGGGGGTGCCCAGCAGCAGGGCCAGAGCCTGGCGTGGGACACGCACTCGGGGTCACCTGCTCCCCTACCCTCCCGGGTCCCAGGTCTGATCCTGGGGCCTCTGACCAGAAAGGGAGCTGCCGCCCTTTGAGGTCAGATCTGCTGACCAGAAGCCCAACCCGCCACATGTCGCCGTGTCCTGCCAGGACGTCCTGGGAGGCCTGCAGGGCAGAGTGCGGTCTGTGTCGGCCCGTTTCCAGCTCCACTTCCTCTGGTGTCTGTTTGCTCAGACACTGACTGGCCCCTGGCTCGGGGGGTGACCTCGCCTCTGCTGGGGTCAGGAGTTCACTGCCGGCATGGCTGTGACCCACGTGACTCTGGCTAAGAACCTTGACCCCCGCTGCCTGAGCCTCCGCTCCACGGCAGGACTGTCTTCGCTCCTGAGGATGCTGGGAAACCCCGAGACTGCCCCCCCCCCCGGGTCTGCTTCTCTATCCATCCTGTCCCGCCCCGAGGAGCTCTGACCCGAGGGGTTGCACTGTCTGTCCCAGGTGCAGCCTCCTCGGGTGAGGGGAGGCCAGGTCCCTTGTCACGTCCATGGGTCAGCCTCCCCTGTTCGGGCACATCCTGGGTTTGGTCCCTGGGGCGTTGAGCAATGTGGGCGGGGGGAGCCACCCAGCTGGGGTGGCGCTGGCTCCTCTGCAGCCCCGGGCATTCCTGCAGCCCCGTTTGGCCCTGGCCGGGGAGAGGTCAGGGAGGCGGGGAGCCGGGACCACCACACGGACTCTGCAGACGCAGGAGCTGGATTCCACACCAGCCGAGACCCGAGTCAGCCTCAGAGGACAGCGCTTGGGGTTATGAGGCTGAGTCACAGCGGCCGGGGGCGGAGGGGGCGGGAGGATGACAGGCGAGGATGCTCACGCCTGGCAGGCCCGCCGGGTCCCGGGGCCGCCCGTCCCGAAGGGATTACAGGATCACAGGCAAAGGAGGCGTGGGCGGTGTGGCTCCGGCAGCCGTTCCACCGGAATGTGCTGGAATAGAAGCAGAGGCGGGATGCAAAGCCTGCAGGGAGTTTGAAATGGGGAGACCCAGCCCCAAACCGGGTTCTGACCTCAAACACAAAATGCGGGCTGGCAAAAAGATGCTGCCGAGTCTTGCTGGTTCCAGGGCAGGGCCGGGGCTCCCCTCCCCTCTGTACTATCTAGGGGTGCTCCAAGGGGTGGCCCCAGGGGGGTGGGCAGCCCTCCCCAGGGCCGGCTCCTCTCTGAGGATACCCCCCAAGCGGCCCCCTCGAGAGCCCTGGCTTTGCATCAGCGGCTGCTCCACGGCTGAACCTCCCCACAACGAGATGGGCTGTGGGCAGTGGAACCAGAGCCACGAGGAGCCAGCAAGGGCACCGGATCCCCACCTGCAGGGAACTGCGGGGCTGGGGGCTGAGCAGGTCTGTCCGTGGACGGGAAGGCTCTCCCTGGGGCTTGGAAGTCGCCAGGCCTGTGCAGGGAGTTGTGTGTTTTGTGTGGGTTTTTTTGGCCACACCTGGGGCATGAGAAAGTTCCTGGGCCAGGGATCAAACCTGTGCCACAGCAGAGACAATGCAGGACCTTTAACCCGCCGCGGCACCAGGGAACTCCTGGGAGTGTCTTTACATGAAGGTTCATTAGTCTCTGGTGTGGTGACACTGGCAGATCAGGAGCTGCCTGCCCTCCTCATGGACCCCCAGAGGAGGGGCACTGCCCTCCGCACAGGGGGAAGCACCGGGCAGTTGTGGGTCTTGGAGGGGGGGATACGTGGGCGGGAGTTTGTGGTGGTTCCGGCCGGAGGGAAGGGACCAGGCGGGGCAGCAGCCTGGGTGGGCAGCAGGTTGGGTGGGCAGCTGGCACAGTTTCGGCAGCTGGCGCCTGGCTGGAAACTCTCCTTTCTTTTCTTTTCTTAATATCTGTTGCCCTGTCCTCCTTCTGCCTGTGGGAACCTCCCACCTGTACCACCCCTGGAGCCCTTGTTTACTAGATGAGACGCTGCCCACAGACCCCCAAATCCTTGATAAAATCCAATCAGATGCTCAAATTCTCTTGGTAGAATTTTGTTTGTGAACCGGAGTCAGGAGGCTGGTTCTCTGCTTGTCCTGCTCGGGGGCCAGACAGAGTCACACTTCTGAGCTGCCACTGACCCCAGGCCTTCACATCTGGGGAGGTCTCCACCCCTGTCCCTCATGCCCACATAACACTTAGGGACTGTCTGGCTCGGCCCTGTCCCCAGGGCTCTGGGTGCACCTTTGATGAGGAAGATTTTGATGGGGTGCGTCCGGCCTCACAGCAACCTACCTGGGACACAAGGGACAGTTTGAACCTGCCTCGGGGCCTCCGGTCCCACTGGGCAGCCCCAGAAGCAGGGATCCAGCCGGCCTGCTGTCTGTTGGCCTTCCTGTCTTTGGTCTGGCTGCCAGGCCCCGCTCTGGCTCCTGCTTGCAGGCCTGGGGAGGGGGCCCTTCTGAGAGCTCAGGAACAGAGAGGCCAGGGCCGGAAGGGGCCTGGGAACTCTCCAGCGGCTGGGCCTGGCCTGGAGCCCAGTGGGCCAAGCTGAGCAGAGCCCTTGAGTCAACCTTGGCCTGGACCGCCCCCCGCCCAGGTGCTGCTCTCCTGTGCAGCTGTGGGGATGCAGGTGGAGGAAACCCCAGGGGGCTGACAAATGCCACCAAGAGTGCCCTGAGTTCATGCTGCGTCCCCACCACAATGGGGCCCAAGAACTGGTGCCGAATGGGGGTTCCGTTTTCAGGGGCAGGTCTGGGTCGTGAGGCGTGAGGACCCCTGTGCTGCCTGGTCCACGGCTGCGGGTGTACTTGTCTTTCATCTGGACATGGAGACAGGCTTGCAGAACAGGCTCGGCTCCAGCTGCCAGCGGCCTGGCGGCACCCCATTGGCACACGTGTGCCAGGGGATGTGGCTGTGCAGCCATCCCCGCAGGCCTTGCAGAGAGGCAGAGCACTTTCCCTGCAGTGTTTCCAGGGGCCTGGGTGCAGGCTCCATGCCCCTCTTGGGGTTCCAGCCTCATCCTCTGCCCCACAGGCAAGAGCGATGACTGACCAGCTATAGGGACGTGGCCAGCGCATGGGGTGTGGGACACAGACCCACAGCCAGGCGGTTGGGGCCACACGCGTGATGAGACCCTGAGGGGCCGGGAGCTGAGCGCTGGTTCCTCCTGTGACTCCCCTCGCTTACAACAAGGTATAACACGGAGTTCCCTGGTGGCACAGCAGGTTAAGGATCCAGTGTTGTAGCTGCAGTGGCACAGATTCAATCCCTGGCCCTGGAAGCCACGCTGTGTCTATGGCCAACAAAACAAAACAAAACAAAACACCCAAAACAAGACATAACACGATTTTCAAGCTGACAGATGAATCCGTTTCCAGCAGCTGCCCTACTGAAGCCCACCTGTATGTCACTGTCGCGGGCTACGTGTCCCCTGAATTCATGTATTGGAGACCTGGCTCCCGGCGCCACAGAATGTGGCTATACCTGGGGACACAGCCTTGAACAAGGCGAGGAAGGTTGAATGAGGTCACGGGGTGGGACCTGCTCGAATCTGACAGGTGTCCTGGTGCCAAGAGGAGTTTAGGACCTAGAGGGACGGCCCCGAGCGGACAGCGAGGGGGGCGGCATCCTCACACCTGCGCATCCAGCGGCTGTGTCCTCATGACGGCGGGCAGGTGCTGCCGTGTGAGCCACTGGCCTGTGGCACTCGTGATGCCGTCTCGGACCCCGCGGCCACCACAGCCGGTTATTAGGTCACAGCGATGTCCTCCTTGGGCCTGGCGGTGCTCCCAGGACCGGGGGGCCAGCGCGTCACCCCATTTTTAGTCGAGGACATATCAGGCAGGATGGGCTCGGTTATGCTGCGCTCACAACCAAAACCCCACAGCTTAGGGCAGCCTTCTGGGAACCACGACTCCGAGAAGATAATGCCTAAGGAACTTGGCTTTTATTCCAATTTGGTTTTTAAACACAGCAGTTCCTGAAGGCGTGTCCCCGGGAAGCCTCCGGATGTCATGCCGGGGGAGGGGCTGGCATGCCCTGGCGGGATTTTCCCAGGGTGCCCTGCTGGCCCCAGGCAGAGGCTCAGGCGGGCACCCGGGGACTCTGGGGTAGAGACGCCCTTGGGGGGGGGGGGCCTCCCACAAGGTCAAGGCTGTGGCCAATAAGGGCCACCGTCTCCGCAGGTAACAACATCATTCCCAGGGGTGTTCCAGCGGCCTCCCTCCACCCGTTTTCACCGATTTAATCAGCCGTTAGCTGCCGCTGCACTTATTTCCAACCTCGTCTAAATAAGGAGAGGATTCTTGGGCTCAGCTCCGAGAAAGGAAGGGTGCGAATGCAGGGTGACGTCCCAGGGTGTCAGGAGGCTTTGCTGTGACGCAGTGACGACGTCTGTGCCTAAAGGACTCACAGCGTCTCTCCCCGCCCGCCCGGCTCTGAGTAAACCCTCCCGGTCTTCACGGCTGAGCCAGGCGAGCGGAGCACCCGGCCCACTCTGCGTGCCCGGCTCAGCACCCTCAGCCCGAGCTGCTCAGAGCTGGTCCCTTGGCCCCCACTCGAGGTCCCCAAAGGCAGACCCGAGGCAAGGGTTTGGGGGAAGGTGGTTTGTGTGGCGGTGACTCCAGGGGTGAGAGCTGGCTGCCGGCTCTGGCCCGTACTTCCCCACTTCCCCATCTGCCCTCAGCCCCTTGGCTTGGACTTTGCTCTTGGGTTTTGGAGGGAGCCGTCCACACCCTGGGAACACCCTCGGGCATGGGCGGAAGGGCCGCCCCCCCCCCCGCCCCCGAACCTACGCAGGTGAGCTATTGTCTGCCCTCGCCTTGCCAGGCGTCACCCGGGAGCCAGGGACTCGCTGTCTGACTCAGGTTCAAGGCTGGCACTCAGGAGGGTGTGGGGAGCCCCTGAAGGGCTGGGACAAGGTCAGAGCCAGGCCTGTCTCTGTGTGAAATGAGCATGAACTGCACAAGCCCACAGGGCCGCCGGCCCACAGCCCGTGGGAAGCTCTGTGGTGTCCGATCGTGGCCAAGCGTGCGGTCATTAGCTCGAACCTGGACAAAGGACCCTGGAGTTGGCACCCGGCCCTGGGCTTCAGCCGCTGCCCCGCAGATGGGTGTTCCCCGGGGTCCCCCCAGCCTGCTGCCTCCTGGCTGCTGGGCATCCAGCCCCTGACGTCCCCTCCTTGCTCTGGGGACTGTCTTCCAAGTGTGCCGGCTCCCGCGTGATCCTGCAGGAGGGAAGGCGCGGGAACCCCTGTGGGCCCCGGGTGGCGGCTCCTCTGCCATCCTGTGACTTTTAGGGTCAATTTAAAAGAAACTGGCACCTCACAGACCCAGAAAACAAACTTATAAGGGGCAGGAGAGGGAGGGATGAGGAGTTTGGGGTTAACAGACATGCACTTCTCTGAATAAACAGACCCCCGCCAAGGGCCTGCCGCGCAGCACGGGGAACCCGTCGCCTGGGAGGACTTCATGGGAAAGGAACCTGGAAGGGAACAGATACGAGTCTGCGTGTGACCGAATCACTTTGCTGCCCAGCACTGCAAAGCGACTGCTCTCCAAAATCTAATAAAACTATGAAGATTAAACAAAGGGAACCTGGCGCCTGCTGTACAGTCACTGTTGGTGCCGCACATACACGCTTGGTCCAGGGACTCGGTCGGGGGGGACGCTTTCTCGGGCCCCCTCGAATCCCACTGCGGGAGGCCTGGGCTCTAGCCCCTCCTCTGGCCCTGACCCCCTCCCTGCTGTCTCCTGCTCACCCCCACCTCCAGCCTGGGCCCCTCGGACCTGCTCCCCAGGCCTGGCCTGCCAGCTAAAGCCTCCAGGGGCTCCCTCCTGGGGTCTCTCCTCCCTCGGCTGCTGGGGTGGGGGCTGCCTCAGGGCCTGGGAGGGCCTGCCTTCTGTGCCAGCCGATGGCCTTCTGCTCCTGTGGGGCCAGGACCCCTCCCTGCGGGGGGGGGGCCGCATCCCGCCCCTTCCTGCAGCCAGGGGACTGTGCAGGCCAGGCCAGCCCCTGCCTGTGGGGAAGCTGGCTGACCTTGTCCTCACTGGCTGCAGGTCCAAGGTGCTCCGGGCGGGGAGCACGGCCAGCAGGCCCGAGGGGCAGCCTCCTGTACCAACTGCACCAGGCGTGTTTACACGGAGTTCGGCTGCGTGTCCGCTGGCACGAGTTCTGTCGCATCGGCCAGGAGGCGGCTGGGTAGGGAAGTGAGGTCCGGGGTGGGAGGCATGCTGGGGACTGCGGGGAGGTGGCGGAGGGCGGGCGATGGCTGCACGAGCATGGGACGGGGCGGGGGGCGTGGGGAAGCCTTGGGTCTATCTCTGCCGGCTCGACCATGAAGGGCTGCAAGCATTTTCCTGATGTGTGAGGTTATCTGAAGTCCACAAAGAAGGAAATTAAGGCGTATGGACTGAAGACAAGAAGGCAGAACTGTCCTCACAAACCCAGCACCCGCCTTGCTGCTCTGGGACACCTGGCGCCCCTCCCTGAGTGCAGGCCTGTGGGGGCGAGCCCCCACTCCCCGCCAATGCCGAGCCCCGCCCTGTCCTGCGTTTCTCCCCCAGAAATTGGTACCCCCCCCAAAGCAGCCCTGGGGGGGCAGCAGGAGGGGTTGGGGGCTGCCTCTGTGTGACCCCCTCTATGGACCCCCGGCCCATGGTCCCGGCCCCCACCCAGGCAGCTGGCCCTGGACGGCTTCTGACCATGGCCAAGCCCACCCCTCTTTCTGAGGCCTGGGGAGGGAGAGAGGGCCAGCCGGAGGGGCTGCAGGGGAAGAAGACGCCCACCCCGGGGGGCAGGGGGAGAAAGGGGGCGTGGCTCTTTGCCGATGCTGAGCTGGGCCGTCCCTGTCCTCCTGCCCTTGGGCCCAGACAGGGGCTCGAGCTTCTGGTTCTCAGGCCTTCACACTCCGGCTCTCCCAGGCCTCCAGCCTGCAGACGGAGGCCACGGCCTCAGAATGGATCTGTCTGCTTCCCTGCCTGCCTCGCGTTGGTTCTGCTGCTCTGGAGGACCCTGACTAATACAATGCCTGCTCGTTGAGGGGTCTCCCCACTGTTCATGCCCTGTCCCCTGCGGCCCCCTTCCTATGGCCCCTCCAAGTCACCTCCCTCTGCTGCTCTGTCAGCCCTGGGCCTGGGTCTGCCTGTGGGCCCCGCAGGCCCAGCCCCCTTCCTGCAGCTGGGGGACAATGTAGGCTGCCCAGGGGGACAGGGACGGGCTCGGCCCCTGTGGCCAGAGCCAGCTTGCACACTGAGGGGTGGCCGCAGGGACCCTGCCCGCTCTCCAGGGACGCCTCCCCTGTGTGGGGGCACAGGTGCCTCTGTGACTGTCCACAGCCCTCACTGCTCTCTGGGCCGCGGGCCAGCCCGTCCTGCTGGCTGTGTCCCCCCCGGGCCCAAGCCCTACAGCCCCCTTCTCAGGACCCTCCCGGTGCTGTCACCCTTGAATTTAAACATAACATCGCGACCTGGGACCCCAGTGGTGGAGGGAAAAGTAGTGTCACCAGGATATCCTCCTGGGCTTGGGGTCTACACCTTGGCAAGGAGAAGGGAGTGGGCCCGGGGCCTCTCCTTGGGGGTGGGTGCTGGGGAGCTGGACCTCGGGTGCCACCTGGCCCAGGGCCCACCTGGGAGTGCCTCCCCCGCCGCGGGCAGGGCAGCCTCTGGGAGCGTCAGGGCACCCGCTCTGGTCGCCGGTAGTCATAACCCGATGGCAGGTTAATGAGTTCAAAGTCACATTCCTTATCACGTTTCGGAGACTGAGCGGGGCCCTTGGCGGCCTTCGTCTTTTGTTGCACAACCGCAGCGGCTCCACGGGCTCGGCCGTTCTTTCGCTCGGGTGTGGAGACGGTTCTCCGCCTCCGCCTGCACCTGTGACGTCTGTACTCGAGAAGATAAGATTTCAGATGCCAACTCGCTTAGTGACCTACTAGCCACAGGTTTTTTTCTCCTCTGCTTGGTGGCATTGTCACACCAGAGAACGTGGCCTGACAAAACCCTCTGATAGGACATTATCAGACAGGGATAGCCTATGGCAAGGGTGGCATAGCAGACATGACCCAGAGGCAGCATTTAGCCTCCAGGAAAAAACCCACAAAGATAAACATAAGAAGACCGTGTGCAAGAAAGACGTAAAGGGCTAATGTCCTCACTATATAAAGAGTTCGCAGAGGAAATAAGAAAAGTGGTCCCCCTTGGAGGCGACGCCTTTGATTTTGCCCACGTGGCGGAGCCCGTGTCCCCTCCGTCTGGTGCAGCTCCAGGAACCTCCCTCAGTCCCTGAGCTAAGCAGGCTTGACTCTTCACCTCCAGAGGTGGAGCCGGGATGCACGCGGCCGACAGAGGGTCTCCTTGGGCCCCCTGGCTGGGACTATGGGGGGAAAGACAGGCTTTCCCTGGGGGTTGTGAAATGGTGCGATGCCAGCCGTCGCTGCTGGGAACTGGGATGAGCTGCACGAGAACAAAGGCGCAGGGGGAGCGGGGCTGAGACGGCAGAGAGCATCGGGCCGCCGGGCGAGGACCTGGACCCAGCGCGGCCCGAGCCCTTCAGGTGTGTCCACTGCGGACTTTCCGCTTGCAGCCGTTTGGGCTGCATTCCTGTCGCATTCCTAACCAAGGAGTCCTGGCCAAGACCCACGAGCAGAAAACAGAACTGACCCGTAGCAGAAACCCAAAAGGCCAAGAAACACGAAAGCAGAATAAGTCTGAGACCATTCAAGAATTCCACGTGAAAATGAACGCACGCTGTTACGGGTCGAACTGTGCCCCCGCCCCCAACAAGTCCCAGTCCCTCTCCCCGAAGAAGGTCACCTTACTTGGCATCAGGGTCGTCGCCGATGTAATCAGCAGAGAGGAGGTCGTCCTGGAGGAGGTGACCCCCTGATCCGAGGCACGCAACCCCCCAAGAAGAAGCCCCGTGACGGTGGGGGCGGGATGGGAGCGAGGGGTCTAGACCTGCTGAGAGCCGCCAGGAGCTGGGGACACAGGCAGGCTCCTCCTCTAGAGCCGGGGGTGGGGGAGCCCCAGCCGCCCACACCCTGACCTCCGCCTCTGGCCCCCAGCCCTGGGGAGAGGGGACCAGAGTGTGCGGTCCTTTATGCCAGCAGCCCTGGGAATCTGTTGAGACACGGTTTCCACGGCTGCAAGGAGCAAAATTCCTTCCAGATGAAACTTCCTGAAGGTTGGGACTGTTTACAGTCAGGAGTATCTGAGCAGCTTGGCAACGTGTGCCCGAGGCTCGCGACCTGCTCTCTTGCTTATGCGGCAACTCCATTTTTAAGGCTTTAGCCGAAGAAAACATTTCACGTGGAGAATTAAGAGATTCGGAAAAGATGCTCAAAATAACATCGTTTTAGAACAACGCGCGAAACAGATAAATGCCTGCAAACAGGGGAAATGTTAAGTCAATTGAAATATGACGTAAATGTGAGACGTAATGGAATATTAGACGTTAAAATAATGTCTTTAAATAACATATGGCCCAGGGAAATCCCCTTTATACAAATTCTAAAAAACGGGACATAAGAGTGTTCATGTAAGTTATAGCCTAAAATTATTTTTTAAGGAACTGCAACATATTTTTATATAACTAGAAAAAAGCCATCAAAGTAACAATAGCGGTGGTGTCTGGGTGGTAGAGATATGTGTTATTTTAACTCTATTGTTCATTATTTCTTTTTTTGGCCGCCCCGAGGCATATGGAGGTACTTGGCCAGGGATCAGATCTGAGCCGCAGTTGCAGCCTAAGGCGCAGCTGTGGCAATGCCGGATCCTTAACCCACTGTTTGGGCCAGGGATCAATTTGAGTCCCAGGGCTCCCAAGATGCCACTGATCCCGTTGCACCACAGTGGGAACTCCCTGTTTATTATTTCTTAGTAAGTCTTGTTCTTTTTTTTTTTTAGGGCTGCACCTGCGGCATATGGAGGTTCCCAGGCTAGGGGTCTACTTGGAGCTATAGCCGCCGGCCTACACCACAGCCACAGCAACGCCAGATCCGAGCCACATCTTCGACCTACACCACAGCTTACGGCAATGCCGGATCCTTAACCCACGGAGCGAGGCCAGGGATCAAACCTGCAACCTCATGGTTCCTAGTCAGATCCGTTTCCTCTGCGCCATGACGGGAAGTCCTTGTTCTTTTTTTTTAAGAAGTTTTTTTTAAATTGAAGTATAGCTGACTTACAAAGTTGTATGAATTTCTGCTGTACAGCAAAGTGATTCCGTTACACATACATACATTCTCTTATATTCTTTTTCCATTGTGGTTTATCACAGGACATTGAATACAGTTCTCTGCTCTACGGTAGGCTTGTTCATTATCCATTCCGTGTGGAATAGCTCACATCCGCTAACCCCAACCCTGACCCCCTCCCCCCTTGGCAACCACAAGTCTGTTCTCTGAGTCTGTGAGTCTGTTTCTGTTTTGCAGTGAGGTTCATTTGTGCCGTATTTTAAATTCCACATATAAGCGATATCATCCGGTATTTTGTCTTTGTCTGACTTACTTTACTTAGTATGAGAATCTCTAGTTCCATCCATGTTCCTGCGAATGGCGTTATTTCATTCTTCTTTATGGCTGAGTAGTATTCCATGGTGTATATGCCACATCTTCTTTATCCATTCATCTGCTGATGGACATTGAGGTTGTGTGCATGTCTTGGCTATTGTGAATAGGGCGGCAATGAACATAGGGGCACAGGTAGGTTTTGTCGTTTGTCTTTTTAAGGCCGCACCTGTGGCATATGGAGGTTCCCCGGCTAGGGGTCTAATTGGAGCTGCACCTGCGACCTACACCACAGCCTCAGCAACATGTAGGTTTTGAATTAGAGTTTTGTCCGGATAGACACCCAGGAGTGGTTTTGCGGCATCATATGGCAACTATATCCTTAGTTTTCTGAGGAAGCTCCATACTGTTTTCCATAGTGGCTCTATAGAGTCTTATTCATATTTCTTGTAATGGTCATCTACGTATTGTTATCAGGAAAAGAAGTTTTAAAATTCCAGATTCCTTAATGTGCACTAATTTTTGATGGAAACGAATATGGAAGAAACATCTTTGGAAATCCAAGATGTGATAACAGGGCCTACAGAGACCACAAAACCTACCCAGAGTTCAAGCAGTAGAACAGCTTAAATTTGGTAGAAATGCTCTCACTGGCCAGCATCTCTGGTAGAACCAGAGGAACAGGCAAGCGCCCTGGGGAGCTGGGCAGACCGGGCTCTGCTGTGCTGGGACCTCGGGGTCTGGGAGCCCCTCCCCACCGCCCTGTGTCTTTCCCTGTTTATCCCCATCTGTGAATGTTTGAACTGGGAGACGATCACCGGCTGAGAGGTCCGGGGCCAGGAGCCTGCCTGACCTGCTCTGGGTCACCCCGCAGGTCGCAGGTCACTCTGTGAGGCTCCTGGTGGGGCTTGGGGGTGGGGAGGGGGTACAGGGAACAAGGAGCCCACTGTGAGCCCACACACCCACACACACACACAGACACGCCCTGCACAGATTCCCAACACAAGACACATAAGCGTGCCACACGTGCCACACGCACACCCTCCCCCGTGACACACAGGCACAGACACACAGACCGGAGGGAGCAGCCTTGCAGGTCTGGAGGCGGCCGCACCCACCCAGAGAGCTCGGGCTGCCTCGGTGCCAGAGGAGCCTCTGGTTTGTAAGGACGAGGCTGGAGGGCTCTGGAGGTGGGCCTGGAATGCTTCTGGTCCTTGCTGGACTCTTGGATCTGGCTTTAAAAAAAAGAGTTTGTTTCCTTGCGTAAAATACACATACATAACGTGTCCCCTTTTAACCATTTTTAAGTGCACGGTGCCATGGGTCCCCCAGTCCCCCGCTGCCCACCTTTCACCACCATCTCCTCCTGAACTTCTACTTCACCCCAAACGGAAACTCTGTCCCCACCAAACACGAACGCCTGACCCCACCCCACAACCACAGTCGCCCTGACTGTGAACGGGACACGCCAGGAATCTCTGCAAGGAGAGTCAATGGAACATTTGTCCTTTCGAGCTTGGCTTTCGTCATTTGCGGGAATATCCCCCAGCTTCGGCCGGGTTGTCGCATGAGGCAGAATTTCCTTCCTCCTTAAGGATGACGAGAACCCCCTTGCGTGGATGGGCCACACGGGGTCATCACTGAGGGACACTGGGGCCGCGCCAACCTTTCGGCCGCTGTACGAAGCCGCGCTGCACACGGGAGCGCAGGCATCGGCTCTAGTCCCCGCTCTCACTTCTCTCGGGTTTGCACCCTCGCACCCTCGCATAGACGTCCTGGGTCACAGGGAGCCTCTAGGTTTAACTTTTGAGAAGCGGCCCCACTGTCCGCAGCGGCTGCGTCATTTTGGGTTCCCACCGACAGTGAGCAGGACTCCTCGTCAGTCCGCCTCCTCACCA
Source organism: Phacochoerus africanus (assembly GCF_016906955.1). Lineage (NCBI taxonomy): Eukaryota > Metazoa > Chordata > Mammalia > Artiodactyla > Suidae > Phacochoerus > Phacochoerus africanus. The sequence goes on along the minus strand of NC_062544.1, from coordinate 286,469,803 downwards.
ACTCTGGCTGTGTTCTGGGGTGTGTGTGTGTGTGTGTGTGTGTTTAAAACAATGCACATCCAAATGGGTGTGAAGGGGTATTTTGAGAGGGGTGAAGGGAGCTCCCTGGTGGTCTAGTGGTTAGGACTCAGCACGTTCACTGCTGCGGCCCATGTGCAATCCCTGGTCTGGGAGCGGAGAGCCCACCTCAAGGCGCTGTACCCGTGGCCAAGATAAAATAAAACGGAGATGAGACAGCGGGAGGGCCTCCTAGGACCAGGGTGGCGCCCCTACGCCCCGGGTCTGGGCTGGCCTCGCCTGTCACCACCTCCCTGTTCAGGGGACACCTGGCTGCCCCTGCCCTGGCCTGGGCTTCTCCCCAGAGCTGGGAATGTGGCCAGAGTGGGAATTCCAGGGTCCAAGGACATGCCCCCCCCCCCCCCGCCCCATCCTGCCCGGGCCTCCTCCCAGGAGGTCGGCTTCTTCCCGAGGGTGCGGGCGTCTCTGTGATGTGCGTTCTAGCTCCGCCCCGGGGCAGATGCAGTTATGTCCATAAACCAGCAAAGAGACAGATAGCGGCGAGGCCCGGCCCTCGGCTTGTCCTGGGAAGAGGGCCACACGCAGTGGATGAGAGACTGAGGCCCAGGCAATATGCTGCCACCTGGGTGTCCCAGAGAGGCAGCGGGAGCGGGGCTGGAGCTGGCTTCAGAGTCAACAGAGCCCAACTCTCCTGCCACCAGATGCCGCGATGCTGGCCAGTGCCCAGTCCCAGAGCAGCTCCGCGGGCTGCCATGGGCAAGGAGGGTGTCAGGTCAGCCTGGGCCCCGCATGTCTCTGCAGGCCTGGACGGGGGCTGGGCTCTCCCCAGGGCGTGGGGGCGCCTGGATGCCCCTCTGTCCCAATCCAGCAACGCTGAAGCGGCCTGGGTAACCAGCCTTGGCGCTTCCTCTATGCACTCAGTGCTTTAGCTTTGGGATCCCAGGTGGACCATGACCTGGTGTCGTCACACACCATCTCAAGGCTGCTGTCAAACGAGGGGAGACAGAAGGGGGCCCGAGGCAGCCTCGTGTACTTGACAACGTCCTGAGAAAACGGGGGCGGAACCGGCTGGTTCGGGGATCGGAGGCTCTGGTGCTTCCAATCCCAGGGGCTGGGTCTGGAAACCCGGCCTGTTGACTTCTGGTCTGTGGCTTATTTGTGAGAAGAAGCGTCTGGAAACCTCCTCCCAGGCCTTGGGTGACCCAGAGACGCCTGGCCTAGAGGCAGGGCTGCGTGGACCTTCTTCCTGGTCGAGGCATCAAACTCCCGCCTGTTCTGAGGAGTTGGGGACTGGGCTGTGTGTACACCCAGAGTGGGCTTTTTCCCACCCAACTTTCATCCTCTCCCATTTAGCGGGAGATGCTTGCTGGACAGTGGCCTACTAAAGCCACCGCACCTTGTCGCACTTCGTCCACGTCCTCTCCTTTGCCTGGCTCATGAGTTGTCGCACTCCATCTGCCAGGTGGCTGCTTGGTCTGGGGACGAGTTTATGGTCTTTATTATTAGTTGATGCCAGTGGCGTTTTCTCCTCTTTGTGACGTCAGATCCACGCGTTTTCGTTCTAAACAACACAATACCCCAAACCATGGAAACCAGGGCAGAAAGCATGAAAACACCTTTGCAGGCTGAAGCAAAAAAAGCCCGATGCTCAGTCTTCCTGGGTAATCAGAGGCTTCCGCGTCACCCTGGCAACCGGGGATGAGGGCTCTTGTTCTCCACCGCCTGCACCCCTGCAGGGTTGGCCTGAGCCCGCAGGTCCCCAGGGCCGCCCGGGAGCCCCTCGGTTTCTGAGATTCTGCTCTTGATCTCCAGGAACCGTCTTCCTCCCGGGGCGGCGTGGTCCTGAGCAGGCTGGGCCAGGCATCCGACCTTGACCCCGGAGGCCTCTCAGCCAGCCACATCATCTCCAAGCAAGTGCCCCCCAGGATGTGTGAGCAAAGACTTGTCAGAGGGACCAAAACATCAGCAAGGGGAGGGGGACCATGAGGGGAGAAGGAGGGGATGGGACAGCGCTTCCACCCTTCGGGTCTGGGCGGGCCTCTGATGACGGCCTAACGACCCGCCGGGATGCTTCTGACGCTGGGTTGGTGAAAAGGCAGGATGAACCTCATACACGGAAGGGCCTCCTCGCTGCTTTATGAAAGGACTGGATGGAAACGGCAACCACCCGCAGCACTGCCAGGGCTTTTCGGGTTTGTCTTTACTTCTTTCTTACTTTGTTCTCTTTCTGGGGCCCCACCTGCCGCATATGGAGGCTCCCAGGCTCGGGGTAGAATCAGAGCTGCAGCTGCCAGCCTACACCCCAGCCACAGCCACGCGGGATCTGAGCTGCGTCTGTGACCAACACCACAGCTCACGGCAACGCCGGATCCTCACCCCGCGGAGTGAGGCCAGGGAGCAAACCCATCTCCTCGCGGACACGGTGCTGGGTTCTTCGCCCACTGAGCCGCCACGGGAACGCCATCTTTACTCATTTCTCTATTTTCTAAATTTTCTGCTGAGGTTTTCTATTGATTTTTATGCTTAGAAAAAACAAAGTGCTTTATAAGAAAAGAGCGATGTGCTCAGAGAGCATTTGTCTGGTTCCATCCTGATGATGCTGAAACTCACCGGGAACCATCTAGAAGCTGCAGGAGTTCCCAGGTGGTGCAGAGGGTTAAGGATCCAGTGTTGTCACTGCTGTGGCGTGGGTTCGATCCCTGGCCCAGGAAATTCCACATGCTATGGACATGGCCGGAAAAAAAAAAAAAAAAAAAAGATCTGGGGCCCTGGTCCTTGTCATGGCCTGTCCCTCCCTCCGCTCACCCAGGAACCTGCTCCCAAACAGGGGGTCCTGCCCCTCGTCCTCAGGGTCCGGGCTGGCCATCAGGACCTGTCCCCGTTCCTGTCCCCGCTCCCTCCTCCCGGCTTGGTAGCCACACTGGAGATCTGGCTTGTTGCCAGTTCTCATCCCAAACTCCTCCCCACCCTCCCCTCTTTCCCCCACGTGGTCCTTGCCTGACGATGCCCCAACCCGCGAAGCCAGATCCCACTTTGCCACATCATCCGGGGGCCTCCAGAGACAGAGGTCCCAGCCCCTCTGGGCGGCTGTTTGTAAAGGGAGGTTTGACCGCGCTGGTGCTTCTGCCACCCCGCTGTTCCCTCTCAGAGACGGCCGGGGTCTCCTCCACACACGCCCACCCCCGCCCCCAGCTGGTCCCCCCCTCTGCCTTCTCCGGCGGAAACGGCTGGAGCCCCGTGGAAGGCCACGTCCCCTGCCGAGCCGCTCGGTTCCATCCCTGTGTTTCATCTTCTGCCCAGCAGCTGCCTGCTGGAAGCATCCCAACCACCAGCCTGTCTTCATTGTCTGTCCCCTTAGCTGGATGACGCCTCTGGAGAAGGCGTCTTGTCGCCCTCCTACTGTTCCCACGGCCTCAGCAGCGCATGGCACACAGCAGGTGCCTCACGAGGCTGGGTGGACGCCGGCGGGGGACGCCCTGGGCCCTGGCCCGCCAGGAGGTCTCACCTCTCTCTGACCCGGCCCCTCCTGTCCTGCTGTCCCCACTAGCTGCCTGCCTGTCACAAAGTTCACGCATGTTCAGCGGCGGCCCAGCCGCGTTCTTGCAAAGAGTAGAAGTTCGCCTATTTGTGGAATGAGTGAAGAGTGATGCAAGCGACCGTGGGACGCTGGGGGGGCCGCGGACAGGCAGGGGAGGGCTCTGCTCAGCCCCGGCAGGAGCCCCCACGGCCCCACACCGGGCTCCTGGGCCTCCTCCCCGTGTGCCGGGGCCAGCCCTCCCTGGGGGCTCCGCTCTGCCTCCCCTGACCGCCCCAAACGGCCCTAAAACAGCGGGGAAAAGGCAGGCATTTCCTGCTGCCGCTTCCTTCCACCGGAGGATCGCGGTTGGCCCCCGGGGAGGGGGGCCCTCGGGGCCCGGGGTCCCCCCGCAGGAAACCGGCTTTTCTCATCCAGTCCCCCCGCAGGTGTGTAGCCTTCACACGGGCCCTGGCGGACCCTCACCTGCGGCCTCACCTCCAGCCACCGTAGGACCACTGTCCTCGGAACCCAGCTCAGGGAGACAGATGCCCCAAGGCCTGGTGGGCCCCCAGACGCCAGATCCGTCACGGCCACCCCATTAGCACACCTGCTTCCTTGCTGGTGACAGGAAAACAGCTACAGGAAGAGAAAGTCTAGGGCTTTGGGGTCCTTTGGGGTCCTGCTGGTGCGATCAAGAAACCCAAGGGGTTGGAAACCTGCCCGGCCATCCCAGGCCACCTCTCCAGGTCCCCCGGCCCACACTGTGGGCCCGATGTCCCCAGGACTCCTTCCCTCCCAGCCTGTGGGGGCCTGGAATGAGGCACCTGCCCCTGCCCCTCAGTCACGGGAGAGGTGGTATCGGAGCGGAAGCCATCGGAGGCTGATACTCCTGGCTGTGTGGCTGGCTGGCTGGCTCACCCCGGCCCCTGAGCTTCCTCCCACCTGCCGGCCCCCAGGCCGGGGGCTGGACCTCCCAGACCCGGTGCACACAGGTCTCAGCGTGTCTGTGTCAGGCTCTGCAAACACGAGGGCAGCAGACGGGACCGGGGCCACCCTAGTGCTGCTGGGGGTGGTGGGTCTTATTTTCTCAAACCTGAAAGTCACTGGGCTGATGCCTTCAATAAACCACACAAAACCAGATGAAACAAAGCCGGGAGAAGGGCCTTGGGCATCTCGGGGGAGGAACCCAAGAAAGGAAAGTACCTCGTCTTACTGTTGGGGACCACGGGGGAGCCACCTGGACAGAGGTGCCAACACGCCCCCACCTTCATTCACGAAGGGGAGCAGGCCCAGGACACCTACTGGGGACAGGCTGGAGCCCCTCTGCCTGTGTCAGTGCGGCTTCCCAGCCCCGCTCCCCACATTTATTCACTTGTCCACCCCTAGGGTGCCCGGCCAGGAGCCCAGGAAGGTAGGAGACCCACTTCTTGCTGAGGGGGGACGCAGGCTGGCCATCTCGAAAAGGCAAGGTGGCATCCAGAAACACGGCAGTTCGAAGACGGGCTTAAGACATTCCAAAAGGAAGAGAAATCCGACTCAGGGTTCCTCCCAAAGTGCAGTGACCCGCACACACGCACGCGCCCCGAGCACCATTCTTGCAGAATCTGGGAGACTCTCCCATCGTGTGCGTGGAGAACTCACTCTTCAAGCTGTTTGCTTACATCTGTAGAAGGACACACGTTTTTTCTCCTCATCCCTTGTCCAAAGCACAGAAGACTAAAAATCTGACAAGAAATCAAGCATTCCGGAAGGAATGAGAGCCTTCAGAGGCCAAGGATACCAGCAGCAACTAAAGTCACTTAGAAACAGAGGCTTGTCTGTGGCACCTTCATGGGGGTGCCAGGAGGAGCCCCACTGTGGGGGGTGACAGCCTTTTTGAGACCAGCTTCTCCCTGCCCTGCCTGCGGGCTCCCCACCCAAGGGTCAGATGGTGGGGGCTCAGGAACTGCTGCGAGCCGGGCCAAGCACACCTGCGTCCAGGGGCCTTGGGGAAGGCAGCCTTGGCTCCTGGGTGGCAGTTTTTATTCGGCGCTGACAAAATGTTTCCAAAACAGCCAGCCGGGTGTTTGCAAACATCTCAGGCTAGATCTGGGGCGGTGGGGGGGGGGCGGAGTGGGTGGAGGAGCCAGTCTCCTGGGTGTCACCTGGACGAACCAAGGAAAGCCGAGAAGCGACGGAATGCAGGACGATAGGCAGTGCACTCGGGTCCCGGGTGTCATCTTCTCCTAGGAAGAGACAGACGAGCGGGGTGCCGGGACCCCAGAAGGGGAGGGGAGCAGCCGTACACTGTTCAGCAGGAAGGAAGTCAAAATGGCCCTCCAGCTTCTCGGGGTGGATAAACCTGGGACGGAAAATGAAGGCACCTCTGAAAGACTAAAGAAACCTCGGGGACTATTCGTGTCCTTGAAAGGCCATTCAGAACAAGTTCAACCCACAAGCAACTGCCCAAGCAGAGGGTGATGGGAAATATTTGGCCAGGAGGGCAACCGGGCACCAGGAGAAGCAGTGGGAGTACCAACCAGTGCCCTGGCCGGGCAGCTGCCCACGCCACGCAGAAGCCTCCCAAGAAGGTGTCTAAGTTTTGTACCCACTTTGATTCATTCATTTTTTTTTTGTCTTTTGTCTTTTTAGGGCACCTGCAGTATATGGAGGTTCCCAGGCTGGGGGTCGAATCAGAGCTGTAGCTGCTGGCCTACACTGCGGCCATAGCAAAGCGGGATCCGAGCCACATCTGCGACCTACACCACAGCTCACAGCAACACCGGATCCTTAACTCACTGAGTGAGGCCAGGGATCGAACCCGTGTACTCATGGATACTACTCAGGTTCATTAACCACATGGGAACTCCCACTCTGACTGATGCTTGTTTCCCACCCCCTTCTCTTAAGTGGTCTTTTTATTTAACACGAGGGAATATGATTCTAAGCTGGAGGCAGAATTTAACTCTCATGATGCTGTCTCCCTAATATTTAGGAAATACGGTTGGCCACACTCTCTGTCATCCCTCAGGAAACATTTCCTTTTCTGGTGAGGATGAAGGAACGTGAAGTGAGCCGTGATGCCGCTGGATACCCCTCATCTGCTGCCGGGTGGGGACGAGGCTGTGGGCACCGGGGTCTGGAGGGCAAAGTCCCCACCCCTGCAGCCCTGGGCACATGGCGCGGTGGACCAGGCAGCAGGCAGAGGAAACTGAGGCCAGGGGACCTGCAGGGTCCAGGCTCGCCAGGGATGAGGCTCTTGCTCCTGCCCCTGTCTGTCGGCCGTCTTGGGAGGGGCTGCTCCTCCCAGGGACAGGGCTCTTTTGCCACCTGTATGCAGAGCACCTGGACGCTCGTCAAAGGGCCGACCTTTATTGAGGGTATTGTGACTGGGTTTCGCAAATCTCCGGCCCCAAGAACGGGAAGACCTTGAGTGGAGTCCCTTCCCATCCGTCCTCCGGCCATCCCAGAAGCCAGCCCTTGGGGACTTTCCTCCTCTCTCCAGCCTGCGGGTTCTTCCATCGAAGGGAGGAGCTTCACAGCAGAGAACTGCCTGCAGTCATCAGCTGGCTTCTGACCCACAGGCTGGACGGAGAATGAGCTGAGCAGGCGGCTGAGCCACTCCCCTGGCCCGCCTGGGGTGGGGCGAGGCAAGGCGGGAGGACAGACAACGAACAGCGTTCCCCTGCCCCCAGCCCAGGGGCTCAGTCACAGCCCCCACGACACTCTGATGCACCCGGGGAGCTTGCAGAGATGCAGATCATGAGGCCCCTGTTGAAGTCTCTAACTAGCTAAACAACTAGGAATCCTAACTGGAGTTGGGCTGCCCAGGTCCTCCATGTACGCAGCTGCCACCCTCTGGAGGGCAGCCAATTTGGGGTGTGGGAGCTGGCCTGCTCTCACCTGCACCCTGTGCCAGATCTGCGAGTCTGTGAGGGTTCCCAGGCCCCACCCCGTACTTCCCCTAATAGGCTCCAAGGCCTTGTCTCTATTATTTCCGAAAGAAAATGGGGGACACACATGAGATCCCCATCGGGCTAATGGTGACCCTCGAGTAGGGGGTCCAGGAGGACGCAGCCGCCACTGTGCTGCACGTCAGAGGGTTTTGGCACCGCGCTAGAACCGACCCTGTTGGGAGGGTCCCCGCACGCGCGGGCAGGAGGGAGGGTGGCGCCCGGGGATGGAAGGGTTAAGCCGCCCGCTGCGCCCGCGATGTCCGGTAGGGGGCGCGCGCCGGCGGGAACGCGGGCGCGGGCTGGCGGGCTTCGGGCGGCCGGCGCCCCTGACGTCACCGCCCCGCGGTCGCCAAGGCGACGGCCTCGTCAGCGCGCGCGTCAGAGCCGCCAGTCTCTTGGCAACCGCCCGATCTCCCGCTCTCCCTCCTCCTGGCGCTCGGCCGCGCGTCGCTCTGGCGTCAAAAGGACGTCAATGGGGATGTATCAATCCGGCGGCGGCGGCGGCGTGGGCGGGGCCGCCGTGGGCGGGGCCGGCGACGTGGGGGCGTGGCGGGGGCGGGCCCGGCGGGCGGGGCGCGCGGCGCGTGCGGCCGGAGAGCGCCGCGCCGGGCTCAGAGCTGACATGCGGCGCGGCCCGGGCGGCGGGCGGCCGAGCAGCGGGCGGCCCGGCAGCGCAAGTGGCCGAGCGGGCGGCAGGGGCCGCGGTTCGAGCGGCGTCCCGGCCTCGGCGCTCCGAGGGCGTCGGAGGTGAGGCGCAGCCCGCCGGGCGGGCGGCCGCCGCGGGGCTCGGAGCTGCGGGCTCCGGCGGCCCCGCAGGTGCGCGCGCGGGGGGCGCGGGCCGGGGCGCCGTCGCCGGCCTCCCCTTTGTTGTGCGGCGGCTGGGAGCCGGGCTTCGAGGTTCGGGATGGAGCCGACCACGGTCGGCGGGCGGGTCCGCGACCCTCGGCGAGGGGGGGCTTGGAACCCGGAGCCCGAGCGGGGCGGCCGGCCGGCTTGGGAGCGGGGCGCACGTCCCGCGGGGCTCCAGGATCGGGGGTCGCGGTGGAGCTGATCGCCGGCGGGGGCGGGTGGCGGCGAGCGGCGGCGCGTCCGCGCGCCCCGCGGGCTGGGGGCTCCGGGGGTCGGTCGGCCAGCGCCGAGCTGAGCGGAGCGCGCTCCCCCCCCAGGTGCGGCCCGGAGCCATGGTGATCATGTCGGAGTTGAGCGCGGCCCCCGCGGGCTCCGGCCAGGGCCAGCAGAAGCCCCTCCGGGTGGGCTTTTACGACATCGAGCGGACCCTGGGCAAGGGCAACTTCGCGGTGGTGAAGCTGGCCCGGCATCGAGTCACCAAAACCCAGGTGCGTGTGGCGGCGGGACCTGGGGTGGACGCTGCCCCCTGGGGCCGGGAGCTGGTGAATTCCCTCCCTGCCTGTGGGGTCCTTCGTCCTGAGGTCTGAATGCTGACAGTTCTTAGTTTGATGAAGAGAAAAAAAGCTTTATGTTATGATTATGCGTAATTTGTATGAATATTGGGGGCAGCAAAGAGAATAATGATCCAGAGCTGGAGCCAGCAAGGACGAGGCATTTATTGAACTTTGACTTTTTAAGTAATATTAATGATTACTTCAGTTATTTTCCTCCCTGAACTTTATGTGACCTTTGGGAAGGCAAAGTGTTTTAGAAATTAACCTACAAAAAGTGAAATGTGTAAATTAGCTTAAGTGAGAAGGTTTTTTTTAAGACAAAACTTCCTTTATCTTTTAAAAAACTCTAGGTTGCAATAAAAATAATCGACAAAACACGATTAGATTCAAGCAATTTGGAGAAAATATATCGTGAGGTTCAGATCATGAAGCTTCTGAATCATCCTCATATCATAAAGCTTTATCAGGTAAGGACTCAAGTTTGCCTGTCACTGTTACTTCTGGCAAGTGTATCATTTTTAAATTTTCATCAACTTAAGCCTCCAGTTCTGGAAGGCTGTCTCTCCTTGGGTGTATGTAGGAGTCGGGGTTGCTTGTATAAGGGAGAGAGATTGATTTTTGTAAGCTGGGCAATTATTTTCTTGCTTTCGGATCATAATTCAGATCTGCTTCATTAAAATTTTATTTAGTGTCGTCGTTCATTCCGGTTTTAAACCCGCGGAGGTTCATTTACTATGAAAACAAACGAGCAGATCTCTGTAAGGCAGCCCTTCCTTGAGGGTGGAAGGACCAATTGGAGTGAAACTGGACACTTCCACCTTAGCAGATAATTATTAAACGTTAAAATCGGCTGCTCTTACCCGTTTTTGGAAACTTATTTCTGCAAAGGCAGCAGCAAGCCGTCGTCCTGTTTCAGCTCTTCCGTTGAACAAGGAGCGATGAAATACTTTGGCGGGGGTGAGAGCAGGGATCTTGCCACCTAATCCACGTTAGGAACGTGCCTCACTCACCCTGTTTTTTGCTTTGCTTTGTGACTTTATTTTTGTTCTCCCGTCAAAACTAATAAATGATATCTTTGGCACCTACATGCTGATTTAATTAGGACAGTAAAGCCGTCTCTCCCTTAGCCGATCCCTTCTGCAGAAAGAACTCAGATCTTCTTGCAGGAGGATACGTTCTTGTCAGGTGCTCAGGATCTCGCCCAGTTGTGTTGGGTATAAGTTCCTTTTGGTTCTCACGAACCCCTGGGGTCCGCGGTGAATATGGATGGGCCGGTGGGGGTATGTGTATGTGTTTGTGTGTGGTGTGTGCGTGGGGTGTGTGTGCAACACGCGCGCCCCTCGTAAGGCACGGTGTACGGTGTGGTGGGAGAGAGGCTTGTGATGCAAACCCCGCGCCCAGAGGCCCCCGTGCGCAGTTCCCGTGAAGGTGGGAGAGTCACGGGGCTTGTGTTCCCCTAATGACAGTTTACTCAGCGTCGCTAAGGGCCCAGCTCGAGTCACGTGCACTCTGGCTCATGTTTTGTTTCTGTTGTCATTTCTGAGTCGTGAGGCCGAGAGAAGCTGTTTCCTCCGCGGTCCCTGATGGCCGTGCCCGGGCAGCGTCCCTGGCCCGTTTCCGCAGGACTGGGCTCAAGCCCGCCTGCCTTGGCCTTGGCCGGGGGTGGGGGCGGCGGGGCCGAGCGGCCCCCCCTGTCCTCCGCTGGCCCTTTGCTGGAGTGGCCCCGTATGCCAGACGCCTTGCCCGCGGGCTGGACGTTGGAGGTCTTTTCTGGGGGTGAGTTTCCTTATCGCCCCCTGCGCGGCTGTAAGTGTTTGCAGACAGGGTTCAAACAGGGGGGAGCCGGGACTGTTGCGGGTCTGGTTCTGACCCCAGTGTCTAGTTGTCATCCAGCTGGCTCAGGCCCCAGAACCTCGGTGAGACGCTTCAGTGCTTCCCTTGAAGTGCGTTTTTTTTAAAAACTGGAAACACGTGGCCGCCCCATTCTTGATCCGGCTCATTTTTAAGCGGAGGAAGAGGATGCTCGTCCACGCCGCCGGCCGTACCACACACGTCGCGGGCAAGGGCGGTTGAAACTGTCGCGCCGCCGCCCTGGGTTCACTGTTCTTGTTAGATGGATGGCTCTCAGCAGCTGTCTTTCAAGTGCCTTTTAAAGGAGTAACTGCGTTTTGAACCCTGAAGAGATCTTTGCCTGTAAGGATGTTTTCTCTCTGAAATATTTTGAAATGAGTTTGCTTGACTCCTTTCGGGCCCAAAGATTCGAATCCGACCTTGTTTCTTAATGAGGTGTGTTTTTAACTCTTAAAAAACACATCGCGGTCTCCATCTGTACGTGAACCCTTGAGGTGTATTTGACCTCGACGCTGGCTGTTGACACGTGGCAGGTGCTTGGCTGTACCCAGAGCAGGGCTCTGCAGCTTACCTGGCAAGGCTGGCTTCCCACGGCCTCGGGAGCAATGTCAGTCATGCGACTGGCAGGGGGGCATGTTACCTGTTATTCAGCCCAGGCTGGCGGGGGGGGGCTTGACGAGTCCGTCGCCTGCTGGGCTTCTAGAAGAACCCTGGCGACCTGTCGTCCCTCTGCGGGCTGCAGTCTTCACTCGGCGTGAGGCCAGTGAGTTAAAAATGCGGTGGAGGAGACGTTCCTGGAGGGCAGAGCTGGGCCCGGGCGGACGGGTGAATGGACACCGCGTCGCCAATGCGCAGAGCGTTTTCTGAATCGGGTCCCCTTGGTCGGTTCGTTCCTTGTCGCGGAAGTTTTTCTCTTCTTTCTCCTTTTGAAACAACACACGCGCTCTGGAGAAGTGACACGTTGACGGGGGTCAAGGGGCCGACTTCTGCCGTGGGTGTGTTCCCTTTGCGTCCGGTTCAATGGCAGGTCTCTGTGTTTTCAGGTCATGGAAACTAAGGACATGCTGTACATCGTCACCGAGTTCGCGAAAAACGGAGAAATGTTCGGTAAGCCACGCTGAGTTTTGTTTTTGTTGGAAAAGTTTGGCCGCACCCGCGGCATGTGAAGGTTCCCGGGCCAGGAATCCAGCCTGCACCACAGCACTGACCTGAGCCACTGCAGGGACGGTGCCGGATCCTTAACCCGCCGAGCCACACGGGAACTCCGCCACGCGGGTGTTTAAGGCCTGTGGAAGAGAAATGGTGCCAACGGGCCCGGAGTCGCCCCGTGTTGGGTCTGCCCAGCCTTCGGTAGGACCGGGAGTCTGGGGTCCCAGCTTCGTTGTGTCCTCCTCAGATTACTTGACGTCGCACGGGCACCTGAGCGAGAGTGAGGCCCGGAAGAAGTTCTGGCAGATTCTGTCGGCCGTGGAGTACTGCCACAGCCACCACATCGTCCACCGGGACCTCAAGACCGAGAACCTGCTGCTGGACAGCAACATGGACATCAAGCTGGCAGGTGCGGGGCCAGGAGCGCGCCCTCGCCCTGCAGGAGGGGCCCGGTGCCTGCGAAACCGGGGCCCTGCCGTGCCCTCCGGCACTTCATCGCCTGTTTCCTTGTCTCTCAGATTTCGGATTTGGGAACTTCTACAAGTCAGGAGAGCCCCTGTCCACGTGGTGTGGGAGCCCCCCCTACGCAGCCCCCGAAGTCTTTGAGGGGAAGGAGTACGAAGGCCCCCAGCTGGACATCTGGGTAGGACCTGCGCGCACAGCCCGGGTGGGGCGGGGGCCGGGCGGGAGCAGCAGGTGCGGGCGCTGACCCCCGTCTCTCTGTCCTCCTCAGAGCCTGGGTGTCGTGCTGTACGTCCTCGTCTGCGGCTCCCTCCCCTTCGACGGGCCCAGCCTGCCGGCGCTGCGGCAGCGGGTGCTCGAGGGCCGCTTCCGCATCCCCTTCTTCATGTCTCGAGGTAAGAGCCGGCGGGTGCGCTGCCGGGACTGTTGGGTAACCCGGGACGCGCGCTTTGGGGGAGGAACAGGAATTCATTTCCTGAAATGCCTGCTTGACCGTCTTCTGAGTCGGGCCTGGGAGCCAGCGCCCTGTCACCGAGGGGCGTTGGCTGGATGCCTATGGGGGAAGCCCCACCCTCTGGCTCTTTCCTTGGTGCCCTGCTTCTCGGGCGGGCGGTGCCTGGGTGCCTGCTGAGGGCCCAGCGCCAGCGCTCGGGGCGCGTCTACGGGCCTCACCTGCTCCACACCCGTGCGTCTCTTCCCCTCTGGAAGGTGTTTGACCGCTGCCCGCTCTCACACGTGGCCATAGCAGGTGGTCCTCAGCCTGCTGGACTTCAGGCCCGTGTCCCCCAGGGACCCGACCCCTTGGTGGGTGGCTCTCCTGGGCGGCAGGTCTGAGCTGACACCCAGGCCTCGGCATTCTTAGGGGCGGTCGCTTGTCCGCTGGCCGTGTGCCGGGAGCTGCATCCCCCGCGGGGCCCCGGGCGGGCGGTGGGGATGCATGTGCAACCCGCCCGCGTGGACTCAGCGCGCCTCCCTCATCCCCAGACTGTGAGACGCTGATCCGCCGCATGCTGGTGGTGGACCCTGCCAAGCGCATCAGCATGGCCCAGATCCGGCAGCACCGCTGGATGCAGGCCGACCCCTCCCTGCTGCCGCAGGCCTGTCCGGCCTTCTCCCTGCTCAGCTACAGCTCCAGCCTGGGCGACTACGACGAGCAGGCGCTGGCCATCATGCAGGCGCTGGGCGTGGACCGGCAGAGGACCGTGGAGGTGGGCCCGCCTGCTGCTCTGCCGGGGAGGGCGCCCCTTCCCGGGGTGGTGGGGCGGGCCAGCAGGTGCTCGCCAGCCGAGTTAAAACGGGAGCCCGGCTGATGCCAGGGCCGCTCGTCCCACGGCAGGGCCTTCTTGGCCACCCCAGGACAACCCTGGGAGCGGCCCCCCGCGACCCTCCCTGACCCCACCCTCTGCCCCCAGTCCCTGCACAGCAGCAGCTACAACCACTTCGCGGCCATCTATTACCTCCTCCTGGAGCGGCTGAGGGAGCACCGGCTGGCCCAGCCGCCCGCCCGCCCCGGCCCCACACGCCAGCCCCCGCAGCGGCCCAGGAGCACCGACCTCAGTGCATTCGAGGTGAGGGGGGAGCGCCTTCTGTGCCCACCCCCGGCTCTGCCTTGGACATGTCCCCAAGTTAGGAACCCCCTGCACAGACACGCCTGGGAGGGGGCCTAGGTCGCATCCCCCACCCATTAGGCAGTGAGTGGTTCCCGGGAGCCGCAGACAAGGCTGCGTGGTGACCAGGGTGCCGAGGGCTCTGCCGGGGGAGGTGGCGGTTCTGCCCAGTGGCCTCTTGTTCCTTATCTGGTGCTGCCTCTCGGCTCCTCCTGGTCCCCCCACATAGCGAGGCCTTGGACGGGGTGCCGCACGGGTCCTGGGCCTGGTGGCTAGTGGCTGAGGCCTGTAGTCAGAGGGAGGCCAGCTCCTCTGTCCTTCCACGCTGCCTGCCGCTGTCCCCTGAGCCACTGCCCTCATGGCCCCCGTCCCCGTCTGCCGGCCCCCAGGTGCCCCAGGAAGGCCTGCCCGGTGCTGCTTTCCGCTCGTCCCTGCTGTGCACACAGGCCCAGACCTTGGGACCGTCTCTCCTGTCGCCCGAAGTGGACTGTGACCTCCACAGCTCCTTGCAGGTGTGTGAGTGCCTCGCTGGGCCGTGTCCGGGGGCGGGGGCTCTCCTGGTTCCCTGGGGTGGGGACATTTCCTGCGCCGGGCCTCGTGGAGCACAGGGTCACCGCTCTGTCTGTGTCTGTGCCCTGCAGCCCTTGCTCTTCCCCGTGGACGCTAGCTGCAGCGGCGCATTCCGGCACCGCTCCGTCTCCCCCAGCAGCCTGCTGGACACGGCCATCAGTGAGGAGGCCAGGCCGGGCCCGGGCCTGGAGGAGGAGCAGGACGTGCAGAAGCCCCCGCCCGGCAGCACGGGCCGGAGGCACACGCTGGCCGAGGTCTCCACCTGCTTCTCCCCGTGCGCCCCCCCATGTAAGTGTCCCTGTGGCACAGGAACGTGGCCCAGTGGTGGGCTTGTGGTCCCGCTGTGATGGGCAGCCTCTCCTGATGACAGTTCTCTGGCATTGGCATTTGTAGAATGCCCGAGCCCACGTGGACCACAGTCAGGGCTCATGCTCTGGCTCTTTGGTGGCTCTTGAGTAGCAGGGACAGCCTGGGATCTAGTGGCTCTCAGGAACGGGGAGGGCATGTCCTCAGCCCAGGCCCCTCTGTGTCCCGGATCTAAGCCCCAGCAGTCAGCCGTAGCCGCCCCGCGAGGTGCTGGCCCTCAGGCCCCCGGACTGTGGTGACCCGGTGGCCATCACAGGCTTTCATCCCCGGAGTTGAGGGTAGGGCTGGGAGGGCCACTCACTGGGTCAAGGGCCATCTGAGGGCCCGGGAGATGCCACAGCAGGCTGGAAGCCCCAGAGTCCTGGGTACTGGGGCTTGCAGTGCCAGTGTCAGGCACTGGGGGCGTGTCTGGCCTCGGGGGCGCAAAGGCCTCACCAGTGCCTGCCGGTCCCATAGGTATTGTCGTCTCCCCATCCGTGGCCAGTCCTTCTGAAGGCACCAGCTCCGACAGCTGTCTGACCTCTGCCGGCGACGGCCCAGCTGGGCTCAGTGGACACTTGGCTGCTCAGGGCCTGCTGGGCGTCTGCTCCCCGTTCAGACTGGCCTCGCCGCTCCTGGGGGCCCAGTCCGCCACCCCTGTGCTGCAGGCGCAGGGGGCCCTGGGAGGTGCCGCCCTGCTCCCCGTCAGCTTCCAGGAGGGCCGGAGGGCGTCAGACACCTCGCTCACTCAAGGTAACTTCTTTCACGCCCGCTTCCACCTGCCCCGGGAGAGGCTGTGTGTGCCCTGGGCCATGGCTCTGTCCTTAGTGGCAGGTGGTGTCCCCCGGCCCCAGCTGGTCCTGGTGGAGCAGCAGTGCTTCCTGGGTAGCTGGAGGTGTTGCCCAGATTTTGATGTCCTGGCTTCTGGGACAGACCCTCACGGCCTCGGGTGGCTGGTCCTAAAAGCCCACAAGCCGCTCGGCTGCCAGGCAGCAGCTCCCGACCTGGAGGAGGGGCGGCTTCGGGGGGCAGCCGCTACGCAGACAGCCCGCACCTATGTGCCCGGGCTCTCCCGCTCCCTCCCAGGCTGTGCTGCCCCCACCCCCTCGGTCCTGAGGCCCCCGTCGGGCCCTTTTCTGAAGGGTCCCACTGCCCGGTGTGTGGGTTGGAGCTGCTCCTCCAACCTAGACCGAGGATGCTGCCCCCGCTGGGACGGGCGCTCTTGGGAGGCCATGGATGGAGTGACCACAGCGCACCCTTGACCCTGTGGGAGGGCACGCGGGCCCCTCGTCCTGCCACCTTCACGCCCCTCGGCCCCGCGACGCCACCCCCACTGTCTGGAAGCAGCGACAGGCCGTTGGTCGTGGGTGGGGACGGGTCCGGATTCATCTCCGTTTGCCTCTCCCCAGGCCTGAAAGCCTTTCGGCAGCAGCTGAGGAAGAACACGAGGGCCAAGGGGTTTCTGGGGCTGAACAAGATCAAGGGGCTGGCTCGCCAGGTGTGCCAGCCCTCCTCTGGCCGGACGGCGCGGGGCGGCCCGAGTGCCTTCCCGCTGCCTGCGCAGAGCACAGGCCCGCCGGGCGGCGTGGCCAGCGGCGGGGAGGGCAGGAGTCTCCTGAAGGAGGTGCTGCACCAGCAGAGGTACGGGCGCAGGGTGCCAGGGCGGGGCTGCCTCTGCCCCCTGAGCGCCCCCCCTCCATGTAGCCAGCCTCGGGGGAGCTCTGTGCGCTCCTGCCGGAGGTGGTGGCGCAGGTGGGGCGCGTCAGCCCGCAGGGGGACGGAGGGGACCTCCAGTGGAAATGTCACGTCTGGTCGGCAGCTCTGAGTGGCTCCGCCAGCGGGACGGGGTCGGGACCGGGATGGAGACGTCAGGAATTGCTCAGGGGCTTCGTCACACCCAGCCTCATGCCTTCCGAGCAGCCCAGCGGGCGTCCCCCGCGGGGCGGAAACCCGATAGTGTGTGAGCCTGGCGCGGGAGGGGCGCGGCAGCCAGCGCTGACCTGCTCTCCCTGTTCCTCCGTCCGGCCAGGTTGCTCCAGTTACAGCACCACACGGCGGCCCCACCCAGCTGCCAGCACGCGCCACCGCCGCCACCCCAGGGCCCCCTGGTCCTCGGCCCCTGCGACGGCGCCCTCCTCGTGTCCGGACTGCAGAAGGAGCTGGGGCTGGGGACCTGCCCGCTGCTGCCACCCCACCTGCTCCAGGCCGGGGTCTCCCCGGTGGCATCGGCCGCCCAGCTGCTGGACACCCACCTGCGCATCAGCGGCCCCCCGGCCCCTGTGCCCGCTGCGGCCGCCCCCCAGCCCTGCTTCACCATGCTGCCCCCGAGCTTTGCGCCCACGGGGCTGCCCCAGGGGGACTGTGAGATGGAGGACCTGACGTCAGGAACACTGGGCACCTTCGTCCTGGTGCAGTGAGGGACCAGCCGGGCAGCCGACTTCTCCAAGCAATAACTTCAGCGTATGTGAAGACGTCTCCGGACTCAAAGCCAATAACGTTCCAGAAGCGAAACAAGCAATACGTTTGGTGTTTTGGCTTTTTAGTTTATTTTTGTTTTACTCTGACCTTGCACTGAGCACCTGCGACTCCAAGGAGGGACTAGAAACTTTTGCTGAAGAAAAATAATAATCCAGGGGCGTGACGTTGGGGGGTGGACGGGACGGGTTGGGGGGCAGTGGGGTGAGCGCCCCGGTCGCGGTCGGGGTCCCAGGGAGGGGCGCGGGGCTTGCCTCCAGGAAACCAAGGTGGGAGCCACGCTCCATGGGAGCCAGTGGGCGCGTCCCCGGTGGGGGGGTGTGTGTGCGCGCGCGCGCGTGTGTGTGTGTGTGTGTGTGTGTTGAGTGGGGGTTTTTTGGTTAACAGTTCTCCACTTCCTGAAACATTTACGCTTCACTTGAAAACTGTGAACTTTCTGCTTTACATGTCGAGTTTTTGAAAAGCTCTCCATCCAGCTCACGGGAAGATACTCTCCAAGGTCTTGGAATCTCTGCCCTGAGATCAGAGCCCAGAGAGTAGTTTTTCTTATTTTAGAGAAGACGTTCTATAAACTGCTTGGTTTTCCGGGGGATGCTTTGGAGGGGTCCCAGAGGCGCCTGGGCGGGGCGGGGCGGGGCGGCAGCTCCCCTGTTACCCGCAGCCCCGGGGCACCCTCGTGGGAGCCGGGGAAGTTTCTTCTCCTGTACCTCTAATTTCCGCTGCTAATTAAGTTTTTATGCATTTCATTATCAGGGTCCAGAAAGAACAGCTGACTTGGGTGGGGTTATGTGCAATATAGGGGGCGGTTCTGGGCGGGGGTGGGGGGAGGCGCCGGCCCACCTCGTCCAGGCCCCGCGCTCGGTGGGCTCTCGTTTTAGGAAGATGAAATGAGAGGTCAGGTCAGTGCTGTTCAAGCTTTGTTCCTTTTTAAAGCCAACACTGTACATGTATATATAGATAGACGAACATACACTACTTATTTTTTATATTTTTTGCTACACTGTTGTGTTCCTGGTTTGAATTTCCCTCTCTGGGAACGTGACAAAGTGCCGGCACCAGGTCCGCGTGGAGACGGGGCCGGGCAGCTGGAGACAGGTGAGCTCACCTGGCAGGTGAGCTCAGGTGGTGGCTCCGTGGAACCGAGGGACGGCTGCTGCCGCCGCTGTGGCCGGTCCACGCCGCCCCTCTACCAACCAGGTGCCTTCAGCGGACGTCAGCTCTCGCCACCCACAGTGTTAGGCCCCGGTGGCGCCGACCCGGGAAGGTGGCATCTGTAGAAGCCAAAGACTGTCATGCCCCCAGGGGCCTGGAGGCTGCCCCACGCCGTGTTTGCCTGGCTCTGCTGCTGCTGCTGTATGGCTGTTTCCAGGATTGGGACAGAGGACAAGCCTGGCGCCTGGCCACCAAGAAGTCCCCAAGGCCTCCCAAGACTCGCAGGGAAGATGTGGGCTGGGAGAGCCCCAGAGCCCCGGGGGCGCCGACCTCAGCCTTCACCTTGACGGAGGCACTGTGGACCCCTCGAGGCCGCCTCCCTCCTTGACGCGTCTGTCCTAACGCCATCGATCAAAGGCCTCAGAACCGTGACAAGCACTTTACTCTCACGCGGTTTTCTCTGTCACCGTCAGTCGCGTTCCGTGTCGTCCGGTGTGTGCCACGCGTGTGCCATAGATTTCTGGGCAGCGCCGTTCCGCAGACTGAGCGCGGGGGCCTGTCCCCAGGCACCGCACCATCTGAGATGTACATAGTTTGGGTTGCCTTTTTTTTTTTTTTTTACCATAACTGAAATTATTTTATTTCGTATGTTAACATGAGAAACGTATGCCAAATGATTAGTGGACGTATGTTTTTTAATTTAATATTTAAATAAAACTTCTGGGGGAAAACCCTTGACTTCTTCCCTGGGTGTTTTGCTGTGGGAGCGCCTGCCTTCCGAGCTGTTTCTCCCAGGTTCCATGAGGTGCAGGTCTTAGAGGAGAGAGTGGGATGACACCTGCTCCTGGGGTCAGCCGAGCCACAGGCACAAGCCCTCAGCTGGTAGGAGCAGTGGGGTGCTCGGTGGTCCTGGCTGGGGCAGGGGGCCCGCGGGCGCCCAGACCTCCCCCAGGGAAGGCAGGCACCACTGGATGTCTTAGCCCATCTTTGTTTTCAGCTGGCCTCACCTCCCCAGGCACCACTCAGCTGTCACTCTTTCCCCTGCAATGTTCTCCAAATCCACCTATAAATCAAGGTTTTGGAAGAATCTCATGGGCAAACTAGTTTATGGTCTTCAAAAAAAAATTATTACCACTTTTGGCCACCCTGCAGCATGCAGAAGTTCTGGCATCCGGGTTTAACCCTGTGCCACAGCATTGACTGCCAGATTCCCAACCCGCTGAGCCACCAGGGAACTCCCTTCCCGGTCATTTAAAGCTGTCCTCACCACCTTCTAGCAGTAGGGCAGAGGTGACTGCTAACACAACAAAGCATTCTCTTCATTTTGAGGCCTGGCAAATATTTTTTGTAAAAACATTTTTTTTTTTGGCCGTGGGGTGAGGTCTCAGTTCCCAGACTAGGGTTTGAACCCAGGCCATAGCAATGAAAGTGCTGACTCCTAAGCACTAGACCCCCTGCAATAAATCCTCGAGCCTCTTCACACCCGTTAGAATGGTCATTAGCCAAAGAAGTGAGTGTCGGAGGGATAAGCCATGAGATCCTGCTGTAGAGCACAGGGAATTAGAGCTCATCGTTTGTGATGGGACGTGATGTGAAAAAGAGAGTGTGCATAAATGTAAAACTTGGTTGCACAGCAGAAATCGACAGAACATTCTAAACCCACCATAATAAAAATTAAAAAAAAAAAAAAGTGTTCGCAAGGATTCAGGGATCGGAACACTTGAAGGTTCCTTGTGGGAAACCGCTATTTCAGTTCCTCAGAAAGTGGAACAACTACCATGTGCTCTAGCAGTGCCACTTCTGGGTGGAGACCCCAAGGAACTGAAAGCAGGGCCTCAGACAGATGATTGCACACCCCCACATTCATAGCAGCATATTGACAACAAAGAGTCGAAGCCACCGTGTCCGTCAGTGGATGACGGATAAACAAAATATGGTCCAGCCATGTGATGGAGTATTATTCAGCCTTAAAAAGGAAGGGCATTCTGACACCTGCTGTGACATGGATGGACCTGGAGGACCTTATGCCCAGTGATGCCAGCCAGTCACAGAAGGACAAATACTGTGGGTCCACCAACATGAGGTCCCTGGAGGAGTCGGATCCCTAGAGACAGAAAGCAGGAATGCGGGCACCAGGGGCTGGGGGAGGGGAGGGAGGATGAGTGTGAGTCGGGGCAGCGTTTCAGTTTGGAGAAGATGGAAAGTTCTAGAGACGGGTAGTGATGAAGTTTGCACAATGTGAGTGTACCCAACGCCACTGACATGTACACTCAAACATGGCTAAGATGGTACATTTTATGTGTATTTATCCAAACTGAAAAGAAAAAAAGATGCTTTCAGGAGGTGATGCTGAGAGGTGGACCACAGCTTCCTCCAGGGACAAGAGATGAGCGCCATGAGGGGGCGGCTGTAGAGACCGACTCAGGGTGTTTCCACACATTCTGGGAATACCAGTGTGTGCCGCTTAAATGCCAAGCCCTTCCGACCGCCCCCAGGGCTGAGAGGCGAGGGGGTTCGTGGCCGTGGGAAGGAGGTCCGCAAACAGCTCCTTATTTTCTGGGGCATCTAGGCAGGTTCGGGGGCTCACTGCTGAGCAGAGGAGCTTAAATCAGGAGCTGTGGTTCTCAGCGAGGCTGGCTTCTGACAGGAGGGCGGGTCAGACGTGCCTCCAGGGGAGATTGGCAACCCCAAGGGGACCCCTGCTCAGGCCTCCCTCAGGCGTGGCCCACGGAGCTGGCACTGCACCCCTGGCACCTCTGACTCCTTCACCTGGGATGGAGCTGGCTTGGCTGCCAAACTCAGGCTTTGCGGCTTTACCATCCAGAAGACTAAAGAGAAATCCAGAATCCAGTTGACTTTGGGGTGGAGAGTCTTGTGAACCAGCAAGAACCCTGTGTCTACACCTTTCGATACGTTTGGCTTTTGTGTGTGTGTCATGTTGGCGTCCTGGCATGTGTGTATCTTGGCTCCCCAGCCAGACGTTCAGCTTCTTGCGGGCACCACGTGTCTCATCCCACGGCGGTGGTCCTGAGCGAGCCCTCCGTGGAGTGAGCCCCAGCTCTCAACCGGCGGTGTGATGTGCCCTCATTATTATTATTACTATTGCCGTTGTTGTTGTTATCAAATGGCACTTTCTAGAATTCCCAGGTTGGAGATTGCAGTCCCACTCAGGGGGCCTTGGAGAGACCCCACAGGGCATTAGAACTCTGTCCTGGGCTTCTGGATCTGCTCCTGAAACCCTTCCTTTTCCCAAGACAAACAGAAGGCCAGTGGCCTTCAGATGCTGTCTCCTTATCAGAGGGACGTGAACACTAACCACCTTGGCAGCCCCTCTGCACAGCGCTTGGCACCCTGGGGGGGCCCGGGAATGCAGCGTGCCCTGCGGGGTCCCAGTAGGGTCGCCACAGCCCGCAGGCATGTGTCCATCAGAGAGGAAGGGCGGGTGGACCGGGTGGCTCAGGCTCAGCCCCATCTCCGTGCTGGTGTTGAAAATGCTGCCTCTGCAGAGAGAGGAGGCCTCCCTTAAAGGCACCTGTGTGCCGGCAGTGAGCCTCTGCCGCACGGAGCTGGTGGCGCCTTCACAGCTGGGCCACGGGACATGTGCGCCAGAGACCGCCCTGCTCTAAGGGGGAGGCTTTCTGGGTGTCCAGAAGTGGGGTCGCTCAGAGTGGGCCCAGACCCTGCCGGGGCTGGGGCGTGGACGGCCGGGCAGCAGGGATGAGAGCGAGGGCAGTCCTGGCTGGAGGCGAGAGTCCCTCTCCCTCCGAGGCAGGAACTGAATCTGGCCTAAGAGGAACCGGCTGGCTTGGGTGGAAGGAAGAGGCGGCCCATTAGTTTTCCTTCCGGAGCAATGGCAGGAAGTTTCAGATGAGCACAGGCCCTGTGGCATGACCTTTGACCTTGGGAGGGGGCCCTGAAGAGGGTATCCAGGGTGGGGATTTCTTTAAGGGCCCACCTGCCGGTTTCCAGGCCTGGGTCCGAGGGCGGCTGTCTGTCCGTGGCGAGAGGAGGGACGGAAACCAGAAGGGCCTGGAATCTGGGCAGGGGCTAAAGGCGCTGGGGTGGGGGTGGGGGGCCGAGGAGAGCGAGGAGGGGGGAGGGAGAGGGGGAGGGGGGGGAAAAGAGTGAACAGGTTCAATCCCTCTGCTCAGGGAACGCCTGGGTCTCGGTCTGATTCATTCTTCTTTAATTGCCATCATTTCACTTATTTGAAGGCGATTTCTATAAAAAATAGAAACATCACTCATGAGGCCCAGGTGACAGAGCTCTGCCCCCGTGTCTCCGCGTCTCTGGGGAGCCGTGTGCTGGCGTGAAGCTCACGGGCCCCGGGCCAGCCACCCTTCTCCAGCAGGTTTGGGGGGCTTTGGTTCCATCCGAGGGGACCTTATCTTTCCTCCTTCATCACTGTGTCCACTTCCAGCAGCAAGGGGTCACGTGACCAGCCCGGGTCCCCCTGGATTGAGGTTTGAAAACAGCAAGGAGCTCAGGGGACACGAACCCCCAGAAACAAGGTGCCCCCAGAACCAAGCAGCTGTCATTGACGCACCATCAGACGCACCTGTCATGCAGTGCAGTGAGCTTGGACAAGGCACAGCCTATGTGCCCACCAAAATCCGCACGCATGCTTCTGTCACCTGCCGCATCCTGAGCCCCTGGGTGGGTCCTCCCGTGCTCCTAGCTGCAGGCAGCTGCTCTGCCTCCGTGGGCTAGTTGGCATTTTCTAGACGTTCCCACAAGTGGGTCCCAGAGGGTGTCCTCTATTTGGCGGCTTTTGCTCGGCAGGATTCCGGGCACACCTGTCCGGGTGCTGTGGGTACCAGCCCCTCAGTGCCAGGTTGGGTTCCCTGGCCCAGGTGGGGCGGAAGATGCTTATCCACTCCCCAGTCCACAGCCACTTGCTGGCTCTCAGTTTGGGGCTATTCACATGATGCTGCCCTCGGTGTTTGCGTGAGTCTTTGTATGGACAGGTTCTGTTTCCTTGGGGTGACAGGTGGCAGGATGTCTGGTGGATGGTCTGGCAGCTAGTAACTTTGTCAGGAGCTGCCAAACTGCCACCCCCAGTGGCCGCACCATATACCCTCCCCCCTACACTGTGGGAGCGTCCTGAATGCTCCGCGTCCCTTGGTAGTGTCAATCCTTAAAATTTCAGCCATTCTAATAGGTCCGTTATTCTGATTTATTTTGCATTTCCCTGATGATGCGTGATATTGAACATCTTTTTATGTGCTTGTTAGCTATTCTGTTTATTTAAGACTCTGCCAATTTTTAATTGGGTTGGCGGAATTCTTATGCAGCTGTAAGAGGTCTTTATATACTCTGCATCAAAGTTTCTTTGGCGTATGTGTGTATAGATATAGACACATGCTCACACACACACACACGCACCCACACAACTTCCCCCACCTGTGACTTGCCGCTCATTCGAACAGTGGAGTTGAAGGTTTTAATTTTTATGAAGTCCAATTTACCGCTTCATCTTTTATGGTCAACCAAGAAATCTCCGCGGACCCGTGTTGAGAAGATGCCCTTGTTTCCTTCTGGAGGTTTATACTTTCAGCTTCTCTTTTGACATCTGTGGTCCACTTTGGGATGACTCCCCCGTGGTGCGGGACAGCAGAGAGGTATATTCTTTCTCTATGGGTAGTCAATTATTCCAACGCCATTTATTGAAAAGACTCTCCTTTGCTCCATTGAATTAACTGGATACATTTGTTACAATGTAAGGACCTATTTCTAGACTCTGTTCTGTGGATCCACCTATCTATCCAACGGCCATACCTTGTTGCTTTAATTATTTCTATTATTAAAGCTTAAGTCTTGATAAAAGTGAGAAATGTTGTCTCATTTTTTTTCCCCTTCTTTGTCTACACTAATTTTGCTTTTCTAGGTCCTTTGCATTTCCGCAGATTTTTTTTTCTTTTTTTCTTTTTTTGCCTTTAAGCGCCACACCTACGGCATATGGAATTTCCCAGGCTAGGCGCTGATTTGGAGCTGTAGCTGCCAGCCTATGCCACAGCCACAGCAGTGTAGGATCCGAGCTGTGCTGGCAACCTACGCTATGGCTCATGGCAACACTGGATCCTTAACCCACTGAGCAAGGCCAGGGATCAAACCCTCATCCTCATGGACACTAGTTGGGTCCATGAGCTGCTGAGCCACAGTGGGAACTCCCCCCATAAATTTTAGAGTCAGCTTGTCAATTTTTAGAAATTGTATCCAATCTATTTATTTGTGTGGCACTGGTGTTATTTCTTCCTTGAATGTTGGCTGGAGTTCATCGGTCAAGGCATTTTGGGGCTGGGGTTGCTTTGTGGGAAGGTTTTCAATTACAGGTTCAATTTCATTTATAAGTTTAGAGCTGTTCGGGTTTTCCACTTCATCTTCGCACGAGCTTTGGAGGTTTAGATCTTTCGGGGCATTTGTCCCCTTCAGCCGAGCTGGCTTTGTTTCTCTGCACATGCTCTCGGTATGTTTTATGGTCGGGAGGCTCTGCAGCAACGCCTTCCTTTTCACTGAGACTTGTTTGGCGGACAAGCACATGGTTTATCTCAGTGAATATGCTGCGCGTCCTTGAGAAGAGCATGCGTCCCGCTCTGTTGGCTGGCATGCACCATGAACGTTGCTTGGGTCAAGGTGGGCGATGATGCTGCCAAAGTCTTCCCCATTCTGCCAAGTTTCTGTCTTCTTTTCTGTCCGCAGTAACAGAGGAGCACTGAGCTCGCATGGATTGTGCGTGTGGATTTGCTTCTTTCTTCGGTTCTCTGAATTTCTCAGCGATGGACCCTGAGCCGCTCTCACCGAGTGGAGGCACTTTTAGGATTGATACGTCCTGATGAATTGACCCTTTCATCACCATGAGCTGTCCCTCATTTTCTCGTTCATCTTCCTTGGTCTGAGGTCTGCTTCAATGCTGCCATTCTAGTAGTTTGGGTCGGTGGTGGCATGAGACATCTGTCACCGTTTTTGCGCTTTCAGCCAGTCTTTGAAGTGGACTTCCCGTGGACAGCACGGAGCTGGGTCCTGGATGTCGATTCAGCCCAGTGTCGCTGCTTCCGGCTGGCGTGTTTGGGCCCCTGAGCGTTTACGGTCACCAGTGGCCCAGTGTGTCTCTCTGCCACCCCTTCATTTGGGCTTGTTTCTTCCTTCCTGGCTCCTCGTCATGACCTCTTCATCCGTCTTCTTCCACATTGACTGTGTTTCATTGTGTCATTTTGTCTCCACGTGGGAGGAGGTGTGGCACACGTGCCCTCTGTCCACTTCCTGCTGGTCGTTCTGTGGACCCACGGCCACTTTTACCGTGTTTTGGAGTCTTTGCGTAAGGTTTCTTTTTATGATAGCATCAACAATAGTGACAAAGGTTCGGAGGCCCCATGCTGACACGAGCCTTCACTGCTGGATTCAGAGATGAAGGCTTAGCGGGACCAGGGGGTGGGCTTTTCCGGGAGCTCCAAGCATGGTTCCACCTGCAGCACTGGACCTGTGGCTGCGGGCCCGTGATAGGTGGAGGCGGCAACTCCCCGGCCAGGCTCCATGCAGCTGGGTTGTAACCCACCCCCTTCTGCTGCTGTCACGTGGTCAACAGCATCCCGTGTCCCCAGCGTCTGAGGCACGGGGGAGAGCCGGCATGGGCAATGCCGTGCAGGGACGCCAGGCGACATATTTATCACCGCGGGTGTTTATTATCACTGTGAAGCTTGTCCCTGACCTTTGCAGGTGGCTGCTGGTCTATGGACTCTGCTGGCGAGGACGGTGGGGCCTAGAGACTTGGTACTGGTGGTTCAGCTCTGGTTAGCGGAGCCTGGCTCCCAGCCTGGTCCCTGGACACAACAGCTGCCCATCTCCTCCCATCGGACAATCGGAAGACCCCAAAAAACAGGTAGGGAAACGAAGGGGATGGGGTGAGATGCTATCCAAAGAGACACCCTGGGGCTCGGGGGCTCGGAGCCCCTCCCCCCACCCCCACCCCCACCCCTGGCGGACATGGACCAGCCAGGGTTCCCTCATCAGTGAAGGATGGCGGGACTAAGGCCCCAGGTGGAAGGGTCTAGAGCCCTGCTGCCCACCGTGTGGGAGCCTCCGCAACACCTGGGGGTACGGCAGCTCCGCCCACCCCTGTCCCAGCCAGGGAGCTGCAGGCAGGCCCTGCTGTGGCATTCCAGGCCGGTGCATTTAAGACATTTCATGGGCGAGTTCCCTCTCCATGTGGGGTATAATTAATTTTCCTGAAATAGGCTTGACAGCCCAATAGGCTTTGCCTGTCTGAGTCAGGCGCTGATTAGTGCCTCTCACGGGCACAGCGTGCCGTTGGCTACTGGGAATTCAAAGTGCCTGCAGCTCCCTGGCCCTGCCGCAGTGGTGCAGGGGGTTCTGGCCACTGCCCACCACAGCCGCCCTGCCCGAGCTTGGAGCTTCGGGGGTGGGGAGGGGGCCAAGAGGCGTGTGTGGTTCGCAGGTGCAGGGTTGGAGCAAGAGTGGGGGAGGAGGGTCAGGGGGAGGCATGCATCACGGGGGCTGCCCCCTGTGAATGGAGTGCGAAGCGGGTCTCGCAGAGAGAAAGGACCCCGCGTGCACTCAGCATTGCCACTCCTGCAGGAGACAGCCCCCCACCCTCCCCGGGACCTGGTGACGTCAGGCCAGCCGTGCGTGGTCGGAGTGGGGCTGGGCAGGGGTCCAGGTGGAGCTGATGTCCGAGGCCAGTGCCAAGGGGTGGTGGGGTCACGGCTCTCCTTGCCAGGCCTTGGCAGTGGCGGGCGTGGGAGCAGCACCTGCAGGGCTCGGGCCCATGACCTTTAGATCTCGAGCCCCAGCCTCCAGACCGTGAGAGAATCTATCGTGTCGTCTTAACCCCCTGGCTGTGGCGTTCGATTCAGCAGCCACAGGGAGAGGATACGGAGGCCAGCGCAGGCAAAGCCCGGCATCTCCGGAGGACGCTAGACCCCCAGCGTGGGTGTCGGGGTCTCCTGGTGCCCTCCCGGGGTGCCTGCCCCGCCCTCCCTGCGCTCCGTGACCCACGTGGCCGGGGAGCATCTCTCTGGTGAAATGACCCCCTCCCACCGCACATGCGTGTTTCTGCCCGACACGCACACTGTGCCGCGAGCGGGGGCCCCTGGGGGGACACGCCGGCCTTCCGGGTGGACAAAGGCGGAGGGCAAAGCAGGAGGCAGAGCCGCTGCCCCCACCCCGCCCGCCTCCCCTCCTCCTGGCAGTACCGGCCTCTTTCAGCCCTAGTCTCAGCCAGGAGTGAGGACCCAGCCAGGCACAGCATGGGCTTTGCGGGGGGCAGGGGGTGGGGATGTGCCCGGGCTATGTGCCCAAAGCCTGGCCTCCAGCAGGGTGCACAGGACACACCTTCCTCCTGGACTGAACGACACGTCCCATCCCCGTGCCGCTGCTGGGTGAACATGGCTGGCTGCCTGGGAGGCCTGGGCTTTATTTGGGAAATGGCTCAGGGGGCCTCCCCTGGCCTGGGGAGATCTTGGGGCAGCCTTTCCTAGGGCCCAGGGCTCAGGGCGCAAGGGAGTTGCCAGCAGGGCAGACCCAGGGCAGGTGAGGGCCAGCGAGGGCCAATCTGAGTCCTGTCCTCTGGGCCAGGCAGTACCCTCCCTGCTTATATTTAGGAAGGATGGCACAAGTCCCCAAAACCAACTGCTGCCCTTGGGTGCCAGGCCCGTGCTGAGCCCTGAACCCGGGGCCTGGAGCTGCTGCAGCCACCCTCAGAGGGCCTGTCCTGGGCTGGGCAGGTGGTCTGCCCTCCTTGGGAAAAAGGGAAATGAAAACTCAGAGGGAAGTGCCCTCCCTCCCCGGGGGGGCATGGCAAGCGGAGGGCAGAAAGTCACCTTGGGGGCAGCAGGCACTGGGCTGGTCTTGGTTCTAGAAGCTCAAGGGCTCCTGGGAAGAGCACTGGGCCCCCTGCCCGCTTGCTGCCAGAACCCGAGACACGAGTAGAAACACATCAGGGCGTCTTGGAGCAGTACCCTGGTCCCCCGTCTCTACTGCTCGTGGCTTCCCGGCCCCGCTTAGGGACGGGCTCCTCCAGAGCAGCCAACGAAGGCCTAGGGGCTGGGCTACCCCCAGCTCTGCCCCGCAGTTCACATGGGGTGGGACCCTGGCAGAGCTGACAGGGGTGTGACAGCATCATGGCCCAGGTGCCTCAGGGGCCCTGTCTGCTCTTAGGGGGCACGGCTGTCCCTCTGTAAGGAAAACCTCCTTCTGAGCTGTCCCCGAGCTCAGGAGGTGGCGGGGACACGGCCAGGGCCCACGGGCCAGGCACCACTGGAGATGCCCCAGAGAAGGACCGCCGGGAGCCAGCAGGGAGGTGCTGCAGCCGAGCCACTGCCAGCTGGGATCCTTGGGCACAGCGCCTGCATCTCCACCAGTGCTGGGTCTGGCCAGCAGGCACCACAGCCCTGGGGGTGAGCAGGGGCAGGACCCCCGTGCAGGGCGGCACCAGGGCCAATGATGTCCCAGCTGTCACACACGATCACTCGACCTCACGCCCACTCGTGTTTCCAGCGCCCAGAGGAGGAAGCTGACCCAGGGCTCAGCTGCAGAAAGCAGAAGAGGGCCTGGGGCTCTGCCCCCAAACCTCACCCCGTCCGGTGGCCCCCGATTCCTACTTCCTCTGGGTGTGATGCTCACTCTCAATGGCCTTTTCTGAGCAGGTCAGGGACAGGACGGGGTGGTGGGCTGCTCTGTGATTGCGTTTGCACGCCTTTGCACACACGGGCGCAGACCTGGGCACAGGCGGGCACAGAATCCCGCGTTCCGACTTAGTCTGACTTGGTCACTATGACGGGCTTGAAAGCAAATGTTTTGTCCTGGTGCCACGGAGGAGGAAGCTGAGGTTTGAATGCTTCAGTGACTCAGACGAAACCCAGCAAATCAGCTGGTGTTGGCCGGTGTGACTCGCGGTCAGGTGCCCGGGAGCCCAGGGACTGTGTTCCTGACCCTGGGGGCTGGGGGGATAGCTCCTGCCAGGAGAGGGTGTCTCGTGTTGGTCTGCATGACTGCGGTGGGGCAGGGGCCACGGGGGCCAAGGTGAGCAGGGGGAGAATGACCACGGGGAGAGGAGACCACAGGGAGAGGTGGCCATGGGGGGAAGTGACCACAGAGGGAGAAGAGGCCACAAGGGGAGAGGTGACCTCAGGCAGAGGTGACATCAGGGGCGAGGTGACCTGAGAGGGAGAAGCAACCATGGAGAGAGGTGACCACAGGGGTAAAAGTCGCCACAGGAGAAGTGAGCACGCGGCTTGAGGTGACCACAGTGGGAGAGGTGACCTCAGGGAGAGGTGACCTTGGGGGAGAGGCCCCTGTCCCTGAGAAGGACACCAGGGGAGCAGCACCCGCCCTGCCGAGCAGGAGAGCAGGCTGCCACTGGAAAAGGGCACGGGGGGGGGGGCTGTGCTCAGGAGCCCCGTTTCCGCTGGACCTGGAGGCTGGCCCGGGGGCCTCTGCTGCTGCGCCAGGGGTGCCCCCTCGGCAGAGCACCTGCTCCGCCCCCAACAGCGTGCCCATCATCAGGACACTGTGGTTCTGGGGCTCCGGGGGCTCTGGACAGCTCCAGCTGCTGACGGCCCCCGTGCCGGCTGCTGGCCAGGTGGGGCCTGCTGAGAACAGGCGTCCCCATGACACAGGAGGGCGCCGTGTGCACCACGCTGCCCGCCTGTGCAAGTGTGCGAGGGTGTGCCTGTGTGTGTGCTGCATGCGGGCATGTGTCCCTGTGTCCGCGACCTCTGTTGTCACGGGGAACACACTGCAAGGTTGCAACAATGCAAAGCGTCCTGGAGGGGCTGGGGGTGGAGCTGCGGGTCTGTGTCACGCGTGACTCGAGGAAGCCTGGAGGAGGTGATGCTGAGGCCCGACCGCCTCAGCTCCGGAACACGCCATGTGGGTTCTCCTTCCCTGTGGAGTCCTGTGCAGCCAGGCAGAGGGAAATGGACCTTTAGTGTAAACTGGGCTCCCCGGAGCCTTAGTTTATTGTCAAATATTATCACAAAGACCTGCCTCAAAGAAGGTCCTTGTGGGGGGGGGGATGCTCGGCTGATGATGCGGGGGTGCAGAGCCTGCTCGGCCAGCCGGGGGCTCCTGCCGATGGACCAGCGGGCGGGATTTCAGGCGGTGGTGGGGAGGGGGGGTCTCCCTGCCCTGTGGGGCCGGCCTTGGCCTCAGGGCAGAGCTGAGTCCCAGGCTTCCTGGGGGTGAACTGGCTTTCTGCACACACTCCTCGAAGTTATTGCATCAATGAGGGTCCCCTTCAGGTGGCACTTCATCCTTGACGTTGACACGGAGAAACTAAGGCGACCTTTTCTTTGCTTATTTTGGGAAAAACCTCAGCGCCAAAGGCAGAGACCCCAGCACACATGACGCTGAATTCCTTCAGACGAGGTCCTGCTGGCAGGTGAGGCTGTGGCCCCCTGAAGCTCTGCCTGGCGGAGGTGCCCCCCTGCCCCCGCCTTGGCCCCAGGGCAGCAAGGGCCCCGCCCTGCCCGGGAGGTCTGGCAGCTTCTGGGTTTCCAGGTCCAAGCTGGGCTCTGACGCGGGGCAGAAGCCTCTGTCTAACTCAGAGTGGCTCCCCGCCGTCTCTCCCGAGGCGTGACCCAGTATGGATGGATGGGCTGCCAGGGAGGTGCCTCCCCCCTGGGCAGGGGTTCAGGTGACTCCTGCAGGTCCTTGAGCCCCTGAGAGGCTTCCCTCCTTGCTCTGACTGCACTCGGCTTGTGACCTTGGGCTGAGGACGTCTGATTAGCTTGTCCAGGCAGGGCCCATTCGACCACCACACCCAGCCTGAATGAGGACCAGCATGGCTTTCAGGGGCTGTGACAAGCTCCTGGACTGGCTCTGTGCCTCCGAGAGCCCCTCCCAGCCTGCCCGGGGCTCTGAGGCTGGGCCTTCCCTTGTCACTACGTGTCCCTGAGTGTGAACCAGCCCCCGAACCAGGGCAGGGGGGTGGCTCAGGCCTGGAGCCCCCTCTCCGTGCCTTGGGGTGTCCCCCAGGCCCAGGCGAGGTCGGGGTTGAGATGCAGGGGTGGGGGCTCTGCAGCCACACGATGTGGGGCCCAGCGTGGGGTGAAAACCAGGCGCCCGTGTGGGAAAGGACAAAGACGGTCAAGGCGCCAGCGCTGCTGCAGGTGCCAGCCCTTCCCAGCTGGGGCCTGTGCACCTGCGTGGGAGCACCTGGGAAGCCCGGGGGCCTGGGGTCGGGGAGCCCAGGCTGGAGGCGAGGGTGCTGGCTAAGAGCTTTGATAGGTCCCCTGATTCAAGGCAGTGTGCGGGGGGCGGTGGCGGGGAGACAGGGAGGCAGAAGGGGAGGGAGGAGAGGTCCTTTGTGGCTAAATGGAAGGTTTGGGAGGGGAGGACGTGACGGTGTCGTTTTTGCTGGGCAGGATCGGATGGGAGGGACACAGGGATTTTAGGAAGAGGTGCTGTGGTCCAGGCATTCAATCGCCCTGCTGCAAGAAGTTACAGGCCAAGAATCTATTTGCAGATTTTGTTTGGTTGCTGGGAGTGTGCTTAATAACCTCGCGGATCCAGGTTTTGCCACCCAGGGAATCCCCAGCTCATGGCTTTGCGGCACCTGGCCTCCTCCCCTGCTGCTCCCTGCCCGGACCCGGCCCTTCACGGCCATCTCCAACTGTGTGTAGCCCCTGCCTCCATCCTCTCTGATGTCCATGGGGGTCCCTCACTGGGATGCTCTGCAGCCTTTGCCTGGGTAGCTGCATGTGTCCTTCAAGACTAGCCCTCCCTTTGCCCTTGTATCCACAGTACCTCTGCACACACCTACCTTGAGTGCCCAGTATGTCAACCTGGCATTCCTGGTCTCTCTGTTGTAGGTAGAACTCTCTTGGTCCAGAATCTCACTTCAAATGAATGTAAGTAAAAAAAAAAAAAAAATGAAATTTATTAGCTTACATTAAACACATAACCCAGGAGCAGCTTCAGGCATGGCTGGATCCAGGAACCCAAATGATGGTCTCAAGGCTTTGCCTCTCTCTACATGTCTTGATTCTGCTTGTCTTTGATTGACTTCATTCTGGGAGTCAATTCTCTCCCCACGGTGGGGCGGGAGGTGGCCTTTGGCAATCTTACATTAGCAGCCCAGTCGGAAGAAACTGACATTCCAGCCACTCTATAGATAAGTCTCAGAGGGGGTTCTTTTTCTGTTTGTTTGTTTTAGGGCTGCACTCATGGCACATGGAAGTCCTCAGGCTAGGTGTCGAATCAGAGCTATAGCTGCCGGCCTGCACCATAGCCAAAGCAACGTGGGATCCAAGCCGAGTCTTCAACCTCCACCACAGCTCACGGCAACACAGATCCTTAACCCACCGAGCAAGACCAGGGGCTGAACCCGCAACGTCATGGATACTAGCTGGATTCTTAACCTGCTGGGCCATAGCGGGAACTCCCAGAGGGGGTTCTTATGACATGGCTTGGGCCATGGAGCATCCCAGAACCAACCCTTGTGGCGGGCTGACAGGGTATGTGTCTTTCTACTGCCTGGGGTCAGCCGCAGAGAAAAGAGAGCTGTGTTGGTGTCTCAAATGGCCATGTCCCAGAATCTGGACAGAGGGGGTTAGATCTTTGTGAGAATGTAAATGAGAAGGTCTGCCCCGCGGGTAGCAGAACGGCCTGCTCCAGGAGTGGGCAGTGAGGCCGGCGGGAGCTGGCTTCCAGCAGGCTGTGTGTTTCCTGGGGCTCCCCCATCAGCTGGGGCCAGCTACGTCCAAGGCCCCCGCTCCCTGAGGGACAAGAGGGGACATCCTGCCTTACCGATGCCCCCGACCCCCCGAGCTCCCACCTGGGGCTCACACACGTCTCCCAGCACGTGGCCCTTGTCCCCTCGCCAACTCCCTCCTCCCGGCTTCCCTCTTTATTTGCCAAGTGCAGACGACAGCTTCACACTCACTGTAGTCTTACACCTCTGCCAGGGTCACAGGTCGCTGCAGAAAAGCAGAAAGGCCAGCGCTCCCCGCGAGCTCCCTCCGGACATGCTCAAGCCCCGAGGCTCGCCTCCGTCTGAACACGGAGTTGGTTTGCGTTGGCCGGTGGCAGCGCGAGCCACACCTCACGGGCCCTCCTGGGCCTTGAGCGGACGCCACTCATACCCAGTCACTCCAGGTCGCCGGGGGCAGGCTGCGTGTCCCCCGGCAGCCGCCCTCTCGCAGGCCGCTTGCCATCTTGTCCCCCTCGGGGAGCTCAGCTCCCAGGGCGCGGGCTGGGGGTGCTGGAGGCGCCCTTCCCCTTGGCCCCGCATCCTCCAGGCTGGCTCCCCCAGGGCCCCCCAACCCTGCTGGACGCCCCCCTGTCGCACTCTCATGCGTTAAGCTCTGCAGGGAGGTTTGGGGGCCACCAGGGGTACTCAGTACCTCTGCCATTTTCAACCTCGGCCACTGGATCCCGAGCTCCGGTAACGGTCTCGTTCAAACTGGAATCTAGCTTCTAAGCTGGTACCCAGCCGTCCTCATCTCCTGGGCCTCATGCCTCCCCCCCCAGTTTTTTTCTTTTTTTTTAGGGCTGCACCTGCGGCATATGGAGGTTCCCAGGCTAGGGGTCCAATCGGAACTGTAGCCGCCGCCTACACCACAGCCCCAGCAACGTGGGATCTGAGACGCGTCTGCAACCTACACCACAGCTCATGACAACGCCAGATCCTTAACCCACGGAGCGAGGCCAGGGATCGAACCCGCAACCTCATGGGTGCTAGTCGGGTTCTTAACCCACTGAGCCACGCCGGGAGACCTTCATGCCCTTTTGGAATCCCCTCCGGCGCTGGGACTGAGAGGGTCAGTGACATCCAGGACAAGGTCACACACGACACAGTGGCTTCCGTCGTCCTCTCTTGGGTCACTCACTCTTGGGGAAGCCAGCGGCTACGGCGTGAGGACACTCAGGCAGCCCTGCAGAGAGGTCCACCGGTGGGGGACAGGGACCTCCTGCCCACCGCCACGTACACAGACGTTCTAGAAAACAGAACCTGCAGCCCCGGTCACACCTCCGGATGAGGCAGCCTTGGCTCAACTGGCTGCAGCCTCGCGGTGAATAAACCCTGAGTCAGAACCACCGCTGAGTACCTCCTGGTTCCCTGAGCCCCCGAAGCTGAGGGGAGCGAAGGTTTGTGGGTTTAGATTGCTACTTAGATCACTCCTCTCCGTGTGTGTGTGTCTGTGTGTGGGTGTGTCTGTGTGTGTACCTCTGCGTATCTGTGTGTCTGTGTGTGGAATCTAGCTTTTAAGCAGGCACCCAGCCGTGTGTGTGTGTGTGTGTGTGTGTGTGCGCGCGCACGCGCGCGCGTGTGTGTGCCCGCGCCCTGTCCTCCCCAGGCTTTCCTGCCCCGGTGGCTACAAGGTCAGTCCCTGCTCCTCCCCTCCCTCGGGTCCGGGGGCGGACACAGCCTCTCCTGGGCCACCCCCAGGACACCGCCCACCCCTGCCTTGCTTCCGAAGGCCTGGCTACCCTCTTGCAAATTGTGCCTCTATGAAACACTCCTCAGACGTCCCGGTTGGATGGGAACATCTACTTCCCGTCAGGCCCACACCTGGAACAACCCTCCCCTCCCGTGAAGTCACAGCCGCTGCCGTCGGAAGGGACTTT
Organism: Phacochoerus africanus; assembly: GCF_016906955.1. Lineage (NCBI taxonomy): Eukaryota > Metazoa > Chordata > Mammalia > Artiodactyla > Suidae > Phacochoerus > Phacochoerus africanus. The sequence goes on along the minus strand of NC_062544.1, from coordinate 286,434,732 downwards.
CCCAGGCGGAGAAATCTGGAAGCAGCTTTCGCTTTTCTCCCCGGGGCATCCTCCCTCCGCAGCATCGGGGGCCGGTGGAACTTTTCCTCAAGCGAAATCAGATGCAAGTGGTCTTTGTTCTCTTCCTCCCGGGGGTCAGGCTCCATAACTAATTACTCACAGGCGGCGGGTGAGAACACACTTCTGGGTTCAGCGGTCAGGCTCTCAGCCTCCCCTCTGTGTGGGAAGCTCGGTCTCCGGGGGCCCTGGAGCCACAGTCCCCGGGCAGAGGGTCTGAGGCTCCCGGGAGGCCCTGGCCCCGCGCCCGTCGTGGGGCGGGAGTCACCCCCCCGCAGCCTGGGAAATTCCCTGGGAGCCGGGATTTCCTCGCTGGGATATTGTTTTCCCTCCGCAGGAAGCCCAGGCAGCCACGTCTGTTCCTGGCAGCGATCCCGCCGCAGGCTCGGAGCCCCTGAACTTCCAGTCCGCACACCTGCTGGGTCCTGTGGGATCCGGGGCAGCACCAGCCAGGGTCCTGGCGCCCTGGGCCAGGCCCGGAGCCTGCCTTTGTTTAAAAGCTTGACGTTTTGGAGTTCCCGTTGTGGCTCAGCAGCTGAAGGACCCGACGTCGCGTCCTGGGACAGGAGCTGAGGCAAGACTGGGCGGGGGGGGGGGGCGGGGGGGGCGAGTCCACAAGGGCCCAGAGCGGCCAAAGCAGGGCCCCGACAGGTCCCTTCCCCAAGACTGAAGGTGGCCAAGAAAATTCGTGTCTCCAAAGGGACGAACATGAATGTAAGCTAAGATCTGAGCCCCCGGAGGCTCAGCCGTTGACACTGGGGTGTGTTTCCTGGAAAAGAGCCTTTGCAACCGTGAGCCCCCTGCCCTGGGCCCCAGTCCTGGTGACACCCCCGGAGCAGGAGGGGCCGCCGTCGCCATGGGGACAGCTGCCTCCTGTCCCTGCCCCCCTTCACCCCAACACCAGCCCCTGAGGCCTTGCCTTTGGGAGGCGGTGCCCGAAACGGGACAGATGTGGCCCTGGAGGCAGCCGAGTCAACTGCCTGAGCACACGGTGGCCTGTGGTGAGCTCGCTGCTGGGGTTCGCTGTCTAAAGGGGGCCCCAGACCTCCACATGGGCCTCTTTGGTCATCAGGATCTTGTCCCTGGGTGCCGCCTGACCAGGTCTCCCCACGGGGACCCCTTGCTTGAGGACATGAGCCAGGTCTGAGTTCTTGGGGTGAGTGGGACAGGCCAGCCCTGGGCTGCAGGGGACATGGGGGTCCAGGGGGAGCTGTGGTGGCATCACACGTCCTGCCAGGGGCTATGGTGGGAGATAATGGAGCTGGGTGTGGTGGAGCAGGCTCAGCAGGCTTCCTGGAGGAGGCGACATGGGTGACGCACCTGGAGGAACATGTAATACTTGTCAGGGGAGGAGGCTAGATGCCTGTCGGGCAGGAGAGGGTGTGTGAATGGGCGGGGGTCCCGGGCGTTGGTGGGGCCGGGAGCAGAGCTTAGGGAGCTGGGGGGCAACAGAGGGGCTGCGCAGAGCCTGCTTCCCAGACCTCAGAGTGCGCGTGAGGTGTGATATCACAGCCGCGTGAAGAAAAGTAACTTCACCAGCTCATCGAGTAATTAGCTATTTTAAAACTGGCCTTGGGGAGTTCCCACTGTGGCTCAGTGGAAATGAACCCAACTAGTATCCATGAGGACGCAGGTTCTCTCCCTGGCCTTGCTCAGTGGGTTAAGGATCTGGTGTTGCTGTGAGCTGTGGTGTAAGGTCACAGACGTGGCTCAGATCCCACATTGCTGTGGGGGTGGTGTAGGCTGGAAGCTCCAGCTCCCATGGACCCCTGGCCTGGGAACCTCCATATGTCGCGGGTGTGGCCCTAAAAAGACAAAAAGATAGAAAAGAAGAAAAGAAATCGTTCTGGAGGCTTCTGAGACCTTGGGGCTCCTCGTTACCTCAGCACGCCCTCACCTGTGGTGACTGATGAGGGCCGCATGCCCCACCGACCGTTGTTCTAGAAGCAGAAACGCACCCCGTCCCTCGCCCTCCCCCACCCGGCACAGACAGTCACCGGGCAGAAGCACAGGGCTCTCTCGGCCCTGCCCGCCCGGTCACCTGCACCCACACCTGGCTGGGCCCCCGTGGGTCTCGGCCCCACTGGCCTTTAGAAGGACGAGGACCGTGTGCTGGGGGCCCCGGCCACCTCCCCTTCCTGCACACTCAGGGACCCAGCCTTGGCCCCTCCTTTTCCGGCTCAGACACTGTCCCCAAGCTGGTGTGACAGGCCCATGAAGACGGGCCACACAGCCCCCGCCCCAGCGCTTTGTCCAGGCCAATCTCTCCCCCCAATGCTCACCCCTCTCTCCCCGCCCACCCTGTGGCGGGGCTGGGGTGCTGCTCTAAAAGGGGTACCTCTCATGGTTGTGTGAGTGATGGGCTCCCTCATTCGGGGAGGCCCAGGAAACGGACAGAACAAGGTAAATCAACTACGATGGAAAAAATAAAAACCTAAACAAAACAAAACAAAACAAAACAAAACAAAGGGAGGCCCAGGATGGGATAAGAGGGGCGCAGAGCTCTCATCTGTTACCCGCAGGCCCTTAGGCTCCAGATGCACCTGCCGTGCATCCCTCGCAGACCCGGCTTTTCTCAAAGAACCTGGAGATCAAAGCCTTTGTCCTCTGGCAGAGGTGCCTGGTTGTCCAGTCCCCGCATCCAGGCAGCTCGCAGGTGCTGCTTCTGGGTGAAGCTCTGGGAGCCAAAGGTCCCCACAGGTAGGCTCAGGCCCCCAGGGTCGGGGGTGGGCCTCGGACAGGGGCTGCTTGGGCCCTGGGCCCTCCGGAGTTGGCACAAAATTTACAGGCGCGAGCCACTCTGATACAATCAGCTACAACCTCCCTCCTCCACCCTGGATGCCACCCCGCCCGGGCACATCTGCCCGCTGGAGGCTCAGGCCTGTGGGGAAGAGGGTTGGGACCTGCCCAGCGTGGTGCAGTGGGGTGTCTGTACTGGGGCTCCTCACCCGCCTCTCGCGACCCCTAAGTCACCGCCATCCGGAGCGCAACGGCTGGCAGGAAACTCCTACCCCTGCTGCCCGGCCCCAGTGGCCCTGACACCCAGGCTGCAGGGTCAGAGGTCAGGTCTGGACGCCCCCAGCACGTCCGTGGACTGGAGAAACGGGGCTTGGGAACCAAGCCAGAATTCATCCGGAGAAGATTCCTCCAGATGTGACGGCTCGTATAAAAGCAGCGCAGAACACTTCGGCAGAGCCTTTCCCACATTCCGCGTCCTGAAAGTGCCCTTGACACCATCAGGAAAGAAAGCTTTCCATCAATAATTAGACAGAAATTCTGATTAACCACATGCGAGGAAAGGCTGAATCTTCTTACTCTCTTTATAGGAAGGATTATAACATCGTTGTCGCATGCAGAGACCTCATAGGAGCCCGTTGAAAATGTAGAAAATAAGGGAATTATGCAGAATTGTTGATTAATGAATGAAAGCTGATGTCACAGGTTTGGATTCGGTTCTCTGTGTGGCGTTTAAAATGTGTCTTTCCTGTGATTTCTTTTCTCGTTCTCAGGAGTCACTTCTGAGCCTGCATCCTCTGGATATAATTTGGTGTTCTTTTTGTCAAAGAGGTGCCTCCAAACGTGTAAGCTTCAGGCCAGAAAACCTGCACCTGCCACTGCCAGGCCTGGGGGGGTAGAGTGGAGTCAGGGAAGCTTCTGGAAGGATGAAGGTGGTATGAGAGAGGAGGGTGCCAGAGGCCCTCCGGAAGCTGAGCCAGCTGGAGACAATGGGGGGGTCTTCCAGACTTGGGGGGCCCTCCTGTGCTTTCGCCAGGCATCCCTGGGGGGTCTTGAGGGCCAGGAAGGGACGCCTGCCCCTGAAATGCTCTTTGTCATCTCGAGCGGAACAAGAGCAAATCTTGCATCGCTAGTGGGATCTCGGCAAAGATTTAAAAATAAACAGAGTATTTTATTAGTGAACATAAATTTGAAATCGGGGAAAATGCGTATTATGAAATATTTTCAGGCATATGCTTTCTTTTTCCTTTTTATTTATTTATTTTTTTCTTTTTAAATAGACTTTATTTGTATTTAAAAAAAAATTTTTTTTAAGGCTGCAGATGCAGCATAGGGAGGTTCCCAGGCTAGGGGTCGCATTGGATCTGCAGCTGCCGGCCTACACCACAGCCACAGCAAAGCCAGATTTGAGCTGCATCTGCGACCTGCACCGCAGTACACGGCAACACGGGATCCTTCACCCATGGAGCGAGGCCAGGGATCGAACCCACATCCTCATGGATACTAGTTGGGTTTGTTACCACTGAGCCACCACAGGAATGGTCTAAATAGACTTTTTTAGAGCGGTTTTAGGTCCCCAGTAAAACAGCAGAAAGTACAGAGTCCCCATTTCCCGGCCCCCACTGTCAAGACCCCCCCAGAGGGTGCATCCGATACCACCCACGGACCTGCATGGACGCGTCACCACCGTCCAGAGCCCTGAGTTGACGTCAGCTTCGCTCTTGGTGCTGTCCGTTCCGTGGGCCTGGACCAGCGTGGAGTGACCTGGATCGGCTGCTGCAGGGTCACTCAGGGTGGTTCCACGGCCCCACGAAGCCTCAGGGCCCGCCCCCACCAGGAATCACTTCCTCCCGTGGCCCCTGTCAGTCACCATATGTCCTGTCTCCATCGTTTAGACTTTATAAACGAAGCAGCTGACTTGAAAGTCAATGAAAGAAACCAAGCTGGTCCTTGCGAAGCATCGTGTTTGGATAAGCAGGGAGGTCCTGCCGTCCAGCACGGGGAGCTACGTCCCGTCTCTCGGGATAGAAGAGGATGGAAGATATAATGAGAAAAAGAATGTGTGTGTGTGTGACTGGGTCCCTTTGCTGTACAACAGAAATTGAAGGAACACTGTAAATCGACCATACTTTAATTAAAAAAAAAATTTAAAAAGAAGCCAAGAACAGGAAAAGCAAAAAGGAGCGCCTGTGAAGTGCATCCTGAGCCGTGCAGCCCTGAACGGGGGTCGGCTGAGACCCAGGCGTGGGTCTGGCGTCTGTCGGTGGCCCCCACAACCCCCAGCGCAACGTTTCACTCCCAGGAAACCCAACCAGTCTTCCCTGAACCAGGGCAGTGCCCGTCCCAGAGCCCCTGAGCTGGGTCCTGTCTGTGCCCCGGGAGCCAGGGCCGCCTGCCCAGGAGGGTCCAGTGGGGGCCCTCACTCTTCATGGGTGACGTCTTGGCCAGTTGCCATGGGGATCCACTGGCCCAGCCGTCAGTCCACCTGCAAGCAGGTCAGACTGGGGGTCCCCCGGCCCTCGGTGTCCTCCGCGGACGCCCTCTGTGCTGTCCCCTCCCTCCCACCTCCCCCTCCCCCTTGGCTGTTCCTTGGCTTCAGGGCTGGGGCTGGGCCTGGGAACTGGTCCATTGTCATGAATTATTCATGGGGCAGAGAGGACTCTGCCAGGCTCCCCCAGCCCCCAAGCCAGCTTCCCCGGGGGTTTCCTCAGAGTGCCCGGCTCTCCAGCCGTTTGCTGGTTGTGTTGTGGGGCGGGAGTGGGGGGCTGGGACCTGGGCACCCACTTCTTCCAGCGGCTGGGAGCAGGATCTTGGGTGTCGGCAGGGCCTCTGAGGGCAGGATGGGTCATGGCTCAGGTGAGCCTGAGGTGTGTCCAGCCACCAGGGATGCTGCTGCCACGTGGAGAGCCCCACCCTGCTGGCCTGGCCCCCGGCTGAGTGCGGGCTGTTGGTGCAGGCCCCAGAGCTCGTGGTGTCTGTACAGCCCCCAAGGCTATAAAAACGCGGGACAAGGAGGAGTCTGTTCAGGGAGCACTCGTGGCCCCTCAAGCCCTAAACCAAGCAGTGAGCGAAACCCCTGCCCTTGACGGAGACAGGAGCGCAGGGCCCCGGGCCGCCAGCCCTCCACGCCCCACTCCCTGCAAGGACATCCACCCTCGGTGCTTCTCCCAGGGACCCCCACCCTGTCCCTACCTGCTCTTTCCCCAGCAGTTCTGGAAAAGTCCATGCTGGCTGTGCGGCTGTGAGACTGGGGCCGGGTCACGTGACCTGGAGCCCTGTGCTGGGTGGGCTCCCCCTGGCAGGCTCACAGGGCGGGGATGCAAGTGGGAGGGTGACACGGGCAGTCCTTAGGGGCCCTCCTGGTCCCAGGGGTGCCGAGCAGCCAAGGATCCCTGATGCAGTGAGGAGATGGCGGTGTTGGCGCATACCGGGGCTCCTGCCCTGATGGCAGCTGCAGTGGTCCTGCGCCTCCCCAGGGCCTGCCGGTCACCTCACAGCCAAGGGGACAGAGCCTGCAGGGGTTGGCAATGGGTCTTGGGACTTCCACTGGGATAGGGGCTCTATCACTGTGACCATTTTACCAGCCAGCGCTGGTCCCCCCTTCCTGGGCAGGCCCGCCCCCATCCTGCGCCAGAAGGAAGGGAGGAGGAGACGGGGATGTGGAGGGTGGGGCGCATCTCAGCCTGCACTTGGCGCCTCCCTGCCACGTGGCGCTGGGACCAGGAGCTGAGCTGGAAGATGGAGCTGGGCTGGAGGATGAAGCCGGGCGAGGGTCCCCCTGCCATGCCCCCTGAAAAGGTAACACAGTGGGTTCGTCCTTGACCTGAACAGCCAAGCCTTGGGGACACACCGAGCCCCTCCATCTGGCTGGGCGACGCGCCCTCGGTGGCTTGCTTTCCGGGTTCCCCTTTCCAGCACGTCTCAGGGAAGGGCCTGCCAGGCTGGGGAAGCTGGCCTGGCCTGAGTCAGTGCCCACTGTCCCTCACCCAGAGGTGAGAGGAGGGTTGCCAGCAGCCCCCCCCCCCCATTTCCCGCCACTCGCCCACCCTTGGAGGGGCTTTCTCGGGTGCAGAGCCTGAGCCCAGACCTCAGGGCCGCCTTCCAGGACCTGAGGCATCTCGGAGGGCCTCCTCCTCCTCCTCCTCCTCCAAGCACACGATCTCCGCTGCCCCGCTGCCCCGCCCGCTGCGGGGACCACATGCTGCCCCATTGCTGCTTGATGGGCCAGGTCCAGCCAGAGTGAAATGAGGGTGGAGGGCCGGGGAAGTGGGTTTGGGTTGGTCATTTCAAGGCCGCGTGCATCCCCGGTCTGGCAATGCTAGGAGCCAAAACGCTCCTGGGGGGAGGCCCTCGTGGCTCTCTCTTGCTGAGCTGGTGGCCTCAGATGACATGACTCTGGTCGGAGAACTGAGCAAAAGCCCCTCCCCAGGACTGGAGCCCAAGAGGCCTGGAACCCAGATGATTCTAGAAAACGGTGGCAGAGACAGACCCGAAGGGAAGTTCTTTTTGCTCAAGCGACCTCGGAGACCACTTGGCCCCGGGCTGGTCCAGCTTCTGCCTGCGGTTGGCGTCTCTGTTCCCCAGGTCCTGCTCAGCCCGGGGGCCCCGGCTGGACAATAACCTCTAGGGCCGCCTGGTCGCATTGCGTCCTGACGGCCACCCCCAGGGGGTGCCTCCCCTCAAGAGACCCGACACGCCAAGCCAGTCTTCCGTCCAAGGACGCTGGGGAGCGATCATCCGTTTTCCAGGCGACACTTTTTTCCCTGGAAAAGAACCCTCTTAATTTTCCAGAGGCACCGACAGACGCTTTTCCAAGTGCATTCACCGTGAGATTCGGTTTTTCAAACTGAGACAGCGTTTTGGGAACGGATCCAGTTCAGTGGATGGAGAAGCCGGTGGGGGTGCCGAGGTCGGGGGGTGGGGGGGGGCTGACCCCACAGGGAGGCGCGCGCCACGACCCACCCCACAGGCGCCCTGCTGCCCTGGAAGCAGGGAGTGGGGTGGCATGTGACGCGTTGGAGGCTCGCTGAGCAGCTGACGCGGGGAAGGGGGGGGCGGTGAGGATGACGCCACGGATGACGGCAGAGGGGGCCGCGCTGTGAAATGTGACACGAGGGGAAGGGGGGGTCATGAGAAAAGACGTAGGAGAGAAAGGCCCTGGACGTTGCTCCCTGGGAAAGCAAGCCGACCCCCAGGGTGACCGGGATCCAGACCCCACCCTGCATCTAAATCAAGCACTCCCAGGCCGGTGGCATCTCGCACAGTGTCCTCTGCGCCCCTCCCCGCCGTGGGACCCCAGGAGGCAGGGCCGGTGTCCCAAGGAAGACAAAGGGGTGGTGGGCAGGCTGGGCTGGGGGATGGGGTCACGGCCGCCTCTGCTTTGCAGTGAGAGAGGCTGGGACGGGGGCTGAGGTCCAGCCTCCTGCCCGGGTGAGCTGCCTGGCTGAGCTGGGCTTAAGACCTTTGGGGCACGTCAAACGAAACCTCTCCGAGCCCTCTGGCACCCCCACCTTACCTTATTCTGGGCTGAAACATTTAAATCTGTGTATGTTGTCACCTGAGAGCACAGGGGGCCAATCCCAGGCCGTGAGAAGCAGAGGCTGCAACTGACCAGCCTGCTGGGCTGGCTATGAACTCACAGCGTCTATTCTGGGACCCCCCGCGCCCCATGCTCAGAGCCAGCTCTCCCAAACGAAGACCCAAGAATGAGGGCCAGACCCTCCACTCTCCCATCCCAACAGTCAGGGCCGCCGCCCAAACCACTGTGGCCAGAAACATCCGGCAAGGTTTGGTGACGAGAAGTGATGACCCATGTGGGCAGCCGGCTTGACATGGGGGGCTAGGCACGTGGGGGTGTCGGTTTCCTCGTCCGAGGCCTTTTTAAAGAAGCCGCTTGATGAAGACAGACTCTAGCCTCTTAGCGCTGCAGGATGAGGCGTCCCGTGCATCCCAGACAGCGGGCACAGGTGTTTCCATCTCGGTGGCTGCGGCACTGCTTCTGCTCCCGCTGTGATTCAGAAGGAAATGACACCTCTTTGTCTTTCTGCCCTGGGCACTTGAAATCAATAGTGGCAAGCGGGCATCTATAAAATGATCAGGTTTGGGAGTGTTCTGAGCTTTGCTTCCACTCGGCCTGCTGTTTCCGCACAGGACTCAGGCGAGACCTCAGATCTGTCCTGACCCATCAGGAGGGCAGGAGGACCCATCAGGGCAGGAAGTGGATTTGCAGCCACATTTCTGTGTCTTGGGCTCTGTCCCCACGCCTGTAAGGTGGGGAGGGCGGGGGTAAGGGTTCTGCCTGCCTCGGAAGCATCAGAGGATCCCGGTTGTTCAAGGGCTTGGAAAGTGTCCAGCACTGTGCAAACACTAGCTGTGCGCAGTTGCTCTGGTTTGTATTGAACCAGAGATGCGGGCAATTTTTCTGTTGGTCTTGGCCCGACCAAGACCCCGTTGGTGTGGGGGTGGCACGTCGGGACCACAAGTGTCCCCGTCCCCATCCATGTCCCCATCGACGCCTGGGCCCCGTGGTGAGGAGCAGTGGGAGGCAGAGGGTCTGGGGGCCGGGGAGTCACGCGTGGAGAGCTGGAGCTCCTGATCCCGAGGCCGGGAGAGGACGAGGTCAGCTGGTGGTCCCCACGGGCTCCCCGCTGGGCCTGGGAGAGTCTGAAGCCGTCGTCTCGGCTCCCGGGCAGACGGCACAGAGCCTCCCACCTGGTGGATGAGGAGACTGAGGCAGAGAGCCACTTAAGCCTGTGCGACAGCGAATGCCACCAGGAGGTGGGGCCCAGGAGGTGGGGCCATGCTGTTCCTGGTACAGGGCTGTCCCCCGAGGCCCTGGAGCTGCCCTTTGGTTTTCACAAGCTGGGGGAGTACAGGTGCCCCCGGGCACGGGGTGTGTGAGCAGGAAGCCGGGCTGCTGCCCTCGCCCTCCTGTAACCGCCTTTTCTTTCCTCTGTCGCTGTAAGTGGCGACCCCAGGATCACACAGCCTCCCACAGCGCCTAACTCACCTTGTTGGATAAAACTGCTGGCAAATTGTCTCACACAGTTGGCCGCCCGGCCTGTGCTGGTCGTTTGCTGGGGATGGGTGGGTGAGTGGGTCCCCGCCAGGGGCCGGTGACGGGCAGGGTTTGGAGGTGGGGCACAGCTGGGGTGCCACTCATGTTCGGGGGTGGTGGGAGTCAGAACACACGAGCAGCTCCCAGGGAGGGCAGTGGGTCTGCGCCCTGTACCTGGAAGGGGTGCCCGCAGATCCTTCCAATGGGTGGCACTGGATGCTGCCCCCGGGGCTGGCTCTGCTCGCTGTGTTCCCCGGGCCCCCACCCTTCCAGGACCGTCTCCCTTTCTCCGTGAGGTTTTGGGCACATCCCAGGCTCCACTCAGGACCCACGACACATATCCTACATTCAGATACTGTGCTGAGGGAGCTCCCGTTGTGCCTCAGCAGGTTAAGTACCTGACCAGTATCCACGAGGATGCAGGTTCCATCCCTGACCTCGCTCAGCGTGTTAAGGATCTAGCGTTGCCGGGAGCTGGCTGCTCGGATCCTGTGTTGCTGTGGCTGTGGTGTAGGCCGGCAGCTGCAGCTCCAATTCAACTCTTAGCCTGGGAACCTCCATGCGCCACCCTAAAAAGATAAATAATAATTGTAATAAATAAAAATAAAATAAAATGCTGTGCTGAGATGCAGACACTTGAATTGGCCTCTTAGCCTCTTGCAGCAGAATCCACAACTTGAAAGATGATAATTTTTTAAAGAAGTTATTTATTAATTATTCGGCCGTGCCTGCAGCAGGCGGAAGTTTCTGGGCCAGGGATCAAACCCAAGTCACAGCAGTGAAAACACTGACTCCTTAACTATTAGGCCACCAGGGAACTCCAGAGAGAACAATTTATGAGAGTCAGCACCCTCCAAACCATTGCTTATGGTGTCTGTGCGTGTTCACTACAATTACCAATCTGCTACTCTCGTCTAGAGGGGGCGTGGGCAGCCCCACATCCAGCGCTGTAGGCACATTCCAGATCCTACAGCGTCCTGTGTCAGGAGTCTCCTCCTGCGCAGTTCTTCGTATTAGCATCTCATGGTCTCAAGTCCATTCTCCTTCCTCAGGAAAGGAGTCTCAAGCTTTGCACACGCCTGTGAGCACAGCTTTATTTTCCTCCCTGAGACAGATGCTAAAAAAGGCGTCCAGAGGCTATTTAGGCACCGTTCAGAGGATGGGGCTTCTTAGACCCACCCTGCACCCAGTTTTGTCCCCAGTCCCTGAAAAGTCCTGCGTGCGCGGTGCCAGCTGGAGCTGCCCTGGGTGGCGAGGAGCGGGTGCTGTTGGAGCCCTTGGCTGGGTGGCAGCACCCACCCCAGCTGTGCTGGGGCTCCCAGCTGCTGCAACTCCAGAAGGGGGTCCCGTGAGTGCCGCTGACCCTCAGACCAGGTAGAAGCCGTGACCTGGTGTCCTCGGCCACCACCACACACCACGGAAGGGGCCGCTTCAATAAGACATTTCTTCTCTGCCAATCTTGAGGCTGAGATGAGGTGTGGGCGGTGGCTCTGAGGCCTCCCTCCCTGGCCGGCAGATGGCTATCAGCCGCAGTGTCCTTGCGTGCTTTTTCCTCGGTGCTCTGCACCCCTGGACACCCCCTCTGTGTGTCCTGATCTGCTCTTCCTGTAAGGACACCAGTCAGACTGGACGAGGGTCCACCCTGCCTCCAACCCTGTCACCTTCTGGGCTTGTGACTTCAACATACGACCTGGGGAACATAATTCTCCCCCAAATCAGAACGATCAGAGGAACTCCTGCCTCGGGCTTTGCTTCTGGGGACCCCAACCCGAGGCAGCACCACTCAGCTTCCCACTTCTGCTCAGAGGTGGCCTCATGGGGTCCATGGCTACCAGCGGCTGGCTCCCCTGGGGGACAGGACAGGCTGCAAGTTGAAAACGGGGGACGTGAACCCCAGGCTGGGGACAGCTCATTCTCTTGAGTGTTTTTAAAACGTGGCTTTGTTCAGAAACTGCCCCAACATATCTCACCTAACAATGTAAAAATAAATAATTTGCCTTTTGTTTTGTTTGATGGGCACAGTTTCTTATTCCTGGAAACTCAGAGGAACAAACTAATTGAAGATCACAAGAATGGGAAGAAATCACGGCTGATCTGACCCCGGCTGCTTCCCCAGGCTGGTTTGGGAGCTGCCCGAGGGGGTGGGAAACTTCAGCTGCTTCTGGGCTCCGCCAAGGTCACTGGGAGTGGGTGTTGGTGTCGCTCCCGGCCCCAAAGCCGATTCCGCATGGGACAACAGAAGATTTAATTAACCTCTCTGCCTTCTCCATCTGGGAAGCAGAGCTCGGAAGGCTTTGCCCCCAGAGGCCATGCGGACAGATGCATCTGCTTTTGCAAAACTTCCTTGCCTGGGGTGGAAGATGTCAGGGCTCAGTCCTGGAGGAGACACGACTCGGATCCAGGACACACCCCCACGTCACTGTCCCTGAAGAGGGGGCCCTGGCTCCGATGGGAGCACAGGCTGGAGGGAATCAAGGTAGGCAGGCATGGAGAGCTGTGCGGCTGCCAGCTCCCTCCCGTAGAGACGCTGTGCAAGCCCCGCCCACACCCGCCTGCGCCGGCGCGTGGCCGCCTGTGCCGGCGCGTGGCCGCCTGTGCTGGCCTGCGTCGATGATCTGTTTCTTGAGCAAGATTTTCCTTCTTCGAGGCAGCAGGGGGGTGAGTGTCAGACCAAGCCATTGCTCATTTCTTTCTTTATTTTTTGGCCATGCCCGCAGCATGCAGAAGTTCCTAGGCCAGGGATTGAACTTGGGCCGCAGCAGCAGCTCAAGCCATAGTATTGACAATGCTGGCTCCTTAACCCACTGTGCCACAAGGGAACTCCATTAATTTCTTTTTTAAAAACACTTGACAATTAAAACGTATATATTTAAAATGTACACCTCAGTGATTTGATATACATATACATTATGAAATAATGACTCTAATCAGGCTAATTACTGCATCCACCACCTCGGATAGGCTGGCTTGCTCTCCACTCCCTCCCTCTCTCTCTCCCTCTCCCTGTCCCTTCTTCCTTCTGCCTTTCTTTCTCTCTCTCTCTCTCTCTCTCTTTCTTTCGTTCCTATGTGCGGTGTGAACCCTTAGGTGCTGCTCTTAGCAAACCGTAAGTGTGTAAGGAAGCACTCGCTGACCTAGTTACGTTGCTGTACCTCGGATCTCAGGACACTGCTCGTCCTTTGTAACCGACCTTTCCACTCCTTGAGCAGCATCTCTCCGTCTTCCCCACCCCGACCCTCCGACCTCCATTCTTCTCATGGCTGCCCTGAGTTCTGCTCTTTTAGGTTCCGCACGTGAGTGAGATTGTGCCGTATTCGTCCTTTGGTTTTTAAAAAAGGACTTTTACTAATAATTACATATTTATGGAGACATGGTTCCGATGGCCTGCTTCTTTGTCACAGCTTCTTTATCCCTTCATCCTTCAGTGGACATTTAGGTTATTTCTCTATCGTGGCTGCAATCAACATGGGCGTACAGATGACTCTTCGAGGTCGGATTTCACTTCCTTGCAGTGTATACCCGGAGGTGGGATTGCCGGATCAGAGCCAATTCTGTCCTTTTTTGAGGAGACGCCATGCGATTTCCCATGCTGACCATAGCAAATCTTCCACCAGCCGTAGAAGGATTCCTTTTCTCCACATTGTCACTGTCTGTCACCCTTGGTCTTTCTGATGGTAGCCATTCAGTATCTCATTGCAGTTTCAACTTGCTTTTCCCTGACGGTTAGTGACATTGAGCATCTTTCCATAGATCTCTTGGCCATTAGTCTGTCTTCTTTGGAGAAATAACCTATTCAGGTCCTTTGTTCATTTTAAAATCAGTGTTTTCTTTTTCTTTTCTCTCTTTCTCTCCCTTTCTTTCTTTCTCTCCCTTTCTTTCTTTCTTTCCTTCCTTCCTTCCTTCCTTCCTTCCTTCCTTCCTTCCTTCCTTCCTTCCTTCCTTCCTTCCTTCCTTCCTTCCTTTCTCTCTTTCTTTCTTTGCTATTGAGTTGTATGGGTTCCTTATAAATTTTGGATATTAACCCCTTACCAAATACATAGTTGCCGATATTCTTTCCCATTCTTAGGTGGCCTTTTCACTCTGTGGACTCTTTCCTTTGCTGTGCAGAAGCTTTTCAGCTTAATGTACCCCCATTTTTCTATTTTCACTTTTGCTGCCTATGCCCTTGCTATCATAGTGACAAAGAATCGTGGCTCAGAGCAATGTCGAGAAGCTTCTTCCCTCTGCTTCCTTCCAGCAGCTTTGCTACTTTAGTCCTGCATTTAAGGCTGTAACCCATTTAGAGCTGGTTTTGCATGTGATGTGAGATAAGGTCCAGGTTTATTTTTCTTCATGGAGAGTCCATTTCCCCAGGACCGTCTGGTGAAGAGATGGTCCTCTTGCCGTTTTGGGTTTTGGCATTCTTGGGGAACATCAGTGGATCACATGTGCACGGGTTTTTCTCCGGGCTCTCTGTTCTGTTCCACTGGTCTAGACAGTCTGTTTTTATGCCAGTACCACACCATTTTGATTATGGTAGCTTTGTAATAAATTTTATAGGAAAGTGTGATGCTCCCAGTTTTATTATACCTGCTTTGACCAGGAAGGTCTTTGGTGGCTCCATATGAATTTTACGATTGTTTTTTCTCTTTCGGTAAGGAATGCCACTGAGATTTTGATAGCTATTGCATTGACAGTATAGATCACTTTGGGTAGTATGGACATTTTACTGGTTTTAATTTTTCCAATCCAGAAACACAAGAAGTCTTTCCCTTTAGCTATACCTTAAATTTCCTTCATCAATGTTTTGTAATTTTTTTTTGTCTTTTTGTCTTTTCTAGAGCCGCACCCGTGGCATATGGAGGTTCCCAAGCTAGGGGTCCAATCGGAGCTGTAGCTGCCAGCCTACACCAGAGCCACAGCAACACAGGATCCAAGCCACATCACCTCATGGCAACGCTGGATCCTTAACCCACCGAGAAAGGCCAGGAATCGAACCCACAACATCATGGTTCCTAGTCGGATTCATTAACCACTGTGTCACCAAGGGAACTCCTGTTTTGTAATTTTTAATGTACTCGTCTTTCACCTTTCTGGTTAAGTGTATCCCTGGTTAAGTATTTTATCCTTTTTGGTGCTATTGTGAGCAGAATTGTTTTCTTGATTTCCTTTTAGGATTGTTCATCCTGTATAGAAATGTAATTGGTTTGTGTATGTTGATTTTTTTATCGTACAACTTTACTGAATTTGTTTATTAGTACAGATGTTTCCACATAGATGATTTTGTCATTTGCAAATAGACATCATTTTACTTCTTCTTTTCTGATATGGATGCCTTTGGTCTAATTGCTCTAGCCACGATGTCTGATATTATTTTGAAAAAAAGGGGGCAGGAGTGGCATCCTTGCTGTGTAGCAGATCTTAGAGGAAGAGCTTTCAGGTTTCCCCCATTGAAGATGAAGTTAGCTGTGGACTTTTCATATACAGCCTATATTGTATTGAGGTAGGAGCCTATCCATCTATGTCTTCAAGTGCTTTAATCGTGAATGTGTGTTGAACTTTGTCAAATACTTTTTCTGCGTCTATTGATATGACCGTGTGACTATTTTCCTTTCATTTTGTTCTCATGTGGTGTCACATTGATTTGCTTATGTTGAACCAACCTTGCCTCCCCGGGATGAATCCCATTTGATCATGGTGTATAATCCTTTTAATATATTGCTGAGTTTGGTTTGCTTGGTATTTTGTTAAGAGGTTTTACATCCATGGATACTGGGCTATAGTTTTCTCTTCTTAGAGGGTCCTTGCCTGGTTTTTGTTCAGAGGGATGCTGGCCCAATAAAATGAGCTTAACAGTGTTCCTTCTTCTATTTTTGGAAGAGTTTGAGAAGTGCTGGTATGCATTCTTCTTTGAATGTTTGATAGATGTCACCTAGGAAGCAGTAAGGCCCGGGGCTTTTCTTCAGTGGGAGATTTTCAATCAATGAGTTTTATTTGCCATCAGTCTGTTCAGACGTTCCGTTTTTTTTTCCCAACTCAGCTGTGATAGGCTGTGTGTTTCTAGGAATATATCCATTTCTTCTTGGTCATTCAGCTTGTTGGTGTATAGTATTCGTAATTGTCGCTTACGATCCGTTTTATTTCTGAAGCATCCATTGTAATGTTTCCTCCTTCGTTTCAGATTTTACTGATTCAAGATGTCTTTCTCTTTTTCTTAGTCTTGCTAAGAGTTTGTAATTTTCACCTTTTCAAAAACCCAACTCTTAGCTTTATTGACTTTTTCCCTCTATTTTATTTATTTCTTCTCTAATATTTCTTATATCTTTCCTTCCATTAACATTGGGTTTATTTGTTCTTTGTTTTCTGTTTGTTGAGGTGTAAAGGTAGTTTGTTTGAGAGCTTTTTTCTTCTTTTAATGTATATGTTTACCTCTATAAACTTTCCTCTTATCACTGCTTTTGATGCATCCCATGTATTTTAAACACGTTCTGTTTCTTTTTTTTTTTCTTTTTTTTTTTGTGCTTTTTAGGGCCACACCTGTGGTATATGGAAGTTCCTAGGCTGGGGGTGGAATCAGAGCTGCAGCTTCCAGCCATAGCAACACCAGATCTGAACCAAGTCTGCGACCTATGCCCCAGTTCATGGCAATGCCAGACCCTTACGCCACTGAGCAAGGCCAGGGATCAAACCCCCATTCTCACGGATACTAGTCAGTGTGTAACCCACTGAACCACAATGAAAATTCCAGCCATTATTTCTTTAAATAAGCCTTTGGCCCCTGCCTCTCACTCTGCTCCTTCTGGGATGCCCACATGCCTGTGTTAGTCTCTCTCGTATCCTACAGGCTTTCTGTGTGCTTTTCCATTCTTTTTTCTCCTCACTAGATAATATCACATGGCCTGTCTTCAAGTTCGTGGATTCTTTCTTCCACCTGATTGAGTCTGCTGTTGACAGGCTCTACCTCAGTTTCACTCCATTTGTTGTATCTTTGAGCCCCAGAGTTTCTCTGTGGTTCTTTTTCATGATGTCTAGCTCTTTGCTGAACTTCTGGTTTTGTTCATGTATGTTTTCCCAATTTCACTGAGTTGTCTAACTGTGTTCTTTGGTAGCTGGCTGAGATTCCTTAAAACAATTATTTTACGTCTTTTGTCGGGTAATTTGTATGTCTCTGTTTCATTGGGATCCATTCCTAGAAATGCACTGTGCTCCTTTGGTGGTGTCATGTTTCCTTTTTTTCGCATCCCTTGTGGCCTTGTGCTGAGGTCTGTGCATTTGAGGGAGAGTCACCTTGTCCAGACTTTACACTGGCTTTTGTGGGGAAGGACCTTCATCTACAGGTGGGCATCAGGGCTCCAGCAGAGTGAGGTGTGCAGATTCTGCTCTGGGGAGCGGGTGCGCAGCATTGACCCCCCATGGAGCTGCATCCCCTGAGGACAGTGTCCACCAAGGTGGCAGGAGTTCACCATGGCAGCAAGGGCTGTGGGGTCCTTAGTGGTGACCCTCCAGTTCCCCTTGTCCTCATCTGGGGAAGCCGTGGCCAAGGAGATCTCCCTTGGGGCTGGATCCAGCAGGTGGGTGCCTGCATGGCAGCAGCAGTGCCTGAGCCTGAGGCATGGGGTGGGCAGAGCAGCCATCGAGCAGGGCGCCAGGGTATGCCCTGCTTTGGGGGATGGGGCCACTCCAGTCCCAGGGTAGCAGGACGTGGTGGTAGTTCCTATTCTGCAGTGGTGCAGTGGCACCTCCATTCCTCTCCAGGGCTGGGGTGGTGGTGGTTGAGGGGCAGGAGCCTAGACTCCAGGAAATTCTGTCAGCTGGTTCGGCATGGGGAAGGCTGGGGTGGGGGGCGGTCCTCGACCACCAAAGCTGCAGGCATCTGCAAAGGTGATGAGGGCTGCCAGGGTCTCCTGCTGTCCTCACTCCACGGGGGGAGAGCATGCCAAGGGGAGAGGCGTGCCAGGCCAGGGGAGGGGGCGAAGCTGGCAAAATGCTTGCTTGTTGTCTACACAGCCGTCCTCAGGTTTCGTGCACATCTGAGTTCCTGAAGCATCTTCGTGTGCCGTGGAACCCTCCCAGAGCTATTTGCATCTGAACGTAGCTGTTCATTCACTGCTCCTGTGGGGAGGGCAGCACTGGGACCTCGGTGTCTGCCATCCCACTGACATCACCTAATGTCTTTTTAAGTGGGTTATTTTTGAAATAAGCAAATTATCTGTGTGCTTAATTGATAGTGACTAGTGTGTGTTGCAACTCCTTTGTCTGGGGAATAGACTCCGGTCTGTGCGAGGAAGCCTGGTGTCTGCCACTTTACTATCTGGGCCAGGAGAGACATATGTAGCTAGTGAAACTACTAGAAGTGGAATCTTAGTAGTCAAGATTTGCTATTTTTTCACTGTGTTTAAAGTGCAAAATCTGCACTTGGTTTCTTAGAGGCAAGCACAGCTGAACTAGAGCCAGAGCACTCCAGATGCTAGGGCAGCAGTAAATTCCCAGAAGTGCATCACCCCGGCTGGCCTTTGAAGAGCGTGCCTGGGGACCTGGGAGGTTCAGGAAAGGAGTCGTGTCCCCTGCACCCAGAATCCGCTGTGGGATCTGCTTGTCCCTGGCAGACGAGGCCATGCCTCTGAGTGTCAGGAGGGCCTCTGCTCCCGGGGCTGGCCATGGGGGCAGCAGCACTGAGCTGATGGGAGGAAGAGGAGAGGCCTCTGAGCAGAGAACATAAAAGTCGGGACCAGCAGGCTTAGGCTTCTGGAGCAGGTTTGGAGCCCTGCCATTACAAAGTTCAAGCAGAGATTCCAATAAAGGGACATTAGAACCAGATTCCAGCACAGGATCCACTGTCAAGATGCGCATGTGTTTGAAATAAAAATATTAAAAGTCCAACGTCTTTTTTTTTTCTTTTTAGGGCCACAACGGCAGCATATGGAAGTTGCTCAGCTAGGGGTTGAATCAGCGCTGCAGCTGCAGGCATGCACCACAGACACAGCAAAGCCAGATCTGAGCTGCATCTGTGACCTGCACCACAGCTCCCGGCAATGCCAGATCCTTAACCCTGAACGAGGCCAGGGATGGAACTCACATCGTCATAGACACAATGTCAGGTTCTTAACCTGCTGAGCCACAGCTAGAACTGCCAGACGGTGGTCCGTCTACGCTCACAGACCTCACCCTCAGCAGGGCTCAGCCGCCAGCCTGCCTGGCCCTCATCTCCTCTGGTGCCAACATCTGCTCCAGCCCCAGCAGCTCCATCCTCCCTGCTGGCCATCTGAGGCGTGGGCACACCGGCTTTGGCTGCTGTGTGGCCTGTCCCCATGGGGCTGGGTGGCTTGCTTCCTTCTCGCTGCACCTGGGGCTCCTGCTGGGCTCCCCTGGCTGGCAGGGGTGCGGTGGCATAAACACGCAGTGAGGGGCCAGCGCCCCTCGCTGCCAGCGTGGCTTTGAAGTAGTTCGTGGGGGTTGGCTCTGGGGCAGCCTGGAGGCCTGTCATTAGGTGTGTCCTCGCCCGGCTGCACCTATCATTATGGCCAGGTCAGCAGGCACACGTGCCAGCCCCAGACACCTTCCTGGGGCCTCAGGGTGGGAAAGCCTCCCTCACCAGCCCCTCAAGGCCAAGGGCCTGTGGCTGGGGCTGCTTGGGGCCCAGCTCCTCTGGCAGACAAGGGTCTGCTCTGGGCCAAGGGGGTGGGTCGTCCTGATGCCCCGTGTTGCCTGGAACCGTGTGTACTCCCTGAGGGCCCCCCGCACGCCCCTGCCTGCCTCGTGCACCGGGATTGCTTCCAAAACCATCATTTTGCTCAAAGTGAATTCTTTGAGCAAACAGCACATTCTCACACGTGCCTTGTGATGTGACACAGACTCTAAGGTTCTAAAAGCACAACAGGGTCCACAGGCAGCGGAGACGGGCACCCACGCCGTCTCACCTTCTCCACTCAGCCATGGTGGCCCGTGACATCGGCTTCTTCGTGAGAGTGGGTGCCAGCTCTCTGTCTCCATTGCAGGGCCATTTGTAACAAGGTGGATGTTTAGCTCAAGTGCAGGAGTCTGCCGTCGAGGATGACACTGCCACGCAGCCTTCTGCATAAGCCACCATGTGTGGGCGTGCGGCTCTGCAGGGCGAGGCCCGGGAGCAGTGACGCAGGTGTGGAGCGCTGGCAGGTGTGTTTGCGCAGGCTGCAGCGGGCTGGCACGGCTGGGGCTCTGGCCCTGCCTGGCCTGGAGGTGCTCCCGCTCTTGTTGACCCTCCAAGGCCAGTACGCTCAGCAGTCAGGTCCCGCCAGGAAAGCAGCTGGCACAGGTGCTCCAACAGGGCTGGGGCATGCTGGGTGCTGGGAGAGCGAGAGAGAAGGGTGGCACTTGGAGGAGGGAAAGGCAGGCAGGTCTCTTCCAGACCAGGGGCTGCCCTGGGCTCTGCTGGGCCTGCACGGATGATGGGCCACTGTAAGCAGGATGGGGACACCTGCCTTGATCCCGGTGGCCGCTGAGGCCAACTCGAAGCAGGAAGAGCTTATTCTATCCCACCGCCTGACCCCCATCCTTGCTGGCTCCCCCGGGGGCAGGGGATGGTGGGCCCAGGGGCAGGGGTGCTTGGGAAGTGGGTTTGCAG